>NC_091862.1:0-1250000 GCF_037783145.1 Equus przewalskii | reverse complement strand
CTGCCAGCCCCGCTGGCTCCAGGCATTGGCTGCCTACACCACACTGGCGCAGAGGCCACACTCAAACCGCCAATACCAGTTGGCAGTGTGAAGCCAATACTGGTGACTTCTTTAAACTCCCACCTCCGACTTCCAAGCCCACCTCTGCCTGCTGTTGCCACCAGTTCAGATCACATCCTTGGGCTTTGGAGAGCGAAGGGTGACAGCTCTGCATCCCCAGCCCAAGCGGAAGAGCTGGATGACAGGCACCTTCCTCTCTGTGAAACGGGCTCCCTTTCTGAACCCAAGGCCTCTGCTAGACAGTGGGTGAGTCCCAGGTGCTGGCATTAGGGGAGCTGGCTCCCCACAGCCCAGCTTCCTAGGACCGGGTTCAGTCCAGGGTCAGACAATTTTAACTTGTGCTTCTCCTGATCTCAAGGAGCTGAGCTCGTGGGTGTGTGACCGAGCGTCTGTCTCAGGCCAGGTGACTTCTGAGGCGGGGGAACACCACGGAGTGAGCCAGGGCTCACCTGGGTTCAGCGCGGGCCCCCCATAATAGAAAGGAGGCCCCCACAGAGAGGGATGCGAGGACTTCCTGCTCCTCTGCGTATAGACGCCTGTTTCACTGAGGAGGGCGCACTGCTCCGAAAGGGACAGAGGCTATAAACGCTGCTGTGTGAACGCCTCTTACTCCCGGATTTCTCGTCTGTTCACCAGCACACATGGCCTCCAGCACCCACGCGGGCTGTCCCCTGGCTGGTCCTCTGAACACCGTGGGAGAGTGCATCCGGTCAGGGTACTAACGGTCCTCAATGCTCTGACCCCATGAGCTCTACGCTGACCCCAGCAGATGATGTCCTTCTCATCCTCCTGACTCCTCTCCCTACCCAAAAACACAAACCAACCAGGACAATAGAAGCTCCCCACATCCCCTCTCGGGGGAAGCTCCCCGTTCCCCATGGACCCCAGAACATTCACCCTGGGCTCTGGGGCTGGTGAGGACGGTGCCTTCAGCCTTTCTTTATTGGGACCCTCCCTCCCTGTGGGGACCCTCCCTCTCTCTGTGGGGACCCTCCCTCCCTCTGTGGGGACCCTCCCTCTCTGTGGGGACCCTCCCTCTCTGTGGGGACCCTCCCTCTCTGTGGGGACCCACCCTCCCTGTGGGGACCCTCCCTCTCTGTGGGGACCCACCCTCCCTGTGGGGACCCTCCCTCTCTGTGGGGACCCTCCCTCTCTCTGTGGGGACCCTCCCTCCCTCTGTGGGGACCCTCCCTCCCTGTGGGGACCCTCCCTCTCTGTGGAGACCCTCCCTCTGTGCTTCTATTCTAGGAAGTGGTTTGGGTTCAGGACTCAGGTGGGAGCTCTGTTTGCCTGGCTTTTCTCAGGGGTCTGGGAGCAAGCAGGGAGCCCTGGTGGGAACACGGGAAGGACCTGGGCTCAGCCGAGTTCGAGTCCAGCTCAGAACCCCTGCTATGTAATGGGGGAGAGAGGTCCGACACCATGGTTCATCCATTGTCTGGAGACGCACAGAAGCCTGAGCGCAGAGGGAGGCGGTGGTGGTGGTGGGAAGGTCTCGAGAGGACACTGGGTGAGTCTGGAAGGAGCATTGGCGTCAGAGAGCAGCCAGGACGTGTCAGACGCATAGGTGCAGGGCAAAGGTCCAGGGTCACACCATGGAGGTGACGGAGCACCTGGGGTCTACCTGGCCTCTCGGTCCCTAGGATCTTGGATTCTGCTGCCACTGGCACGTGGGGACCAGCCTCAATTCCACCTGACCTGGGCGAGGCTTTCTGATCCTCCTCCTCATCTCCTACCCCCCACCTGCTGATGGATCACAAGGTGAGAGAGGCCTTTCATTACCTGAAATATTGCATGTGCACCAAAAACCATTTATTTATTCACTCAGTTATTGTTTATTATCTACCATGTCTGCTGTATGTATTCATACCTTGTCAGACACGGTGCCCTATTTTTCCCTTTGCCCTTCCCAGTCTGTGCTCCCCGTGGAGATAACCACTGCTCTGATTTCTTTCATTCTGGTTCTGATCTCATGGACATGGAACCACCCTGTGAACTCCTTGGTGTCTGGCTTCTTTCACAAAATCTAATCTCTGTAGGATCCATCTGTCTTGCTGTGTAGACTAGTAGGATCATTGTCTTCTTTGCACCACAGTTTTTCACTACACGGCTATACCACAGTTTATTTATCCATTCTGCTAGTTATGGGCATTTGGGTTGTCACCATTTGAGGTCTATTATGAATAAAACTGCAAAGAATATTCTCATACCTGCTTTTTTGTGGACATGTTCCCTCATTTCTCATAGTTGAACCAAAGAGTGCAATTGTTGGATCACAGCAAAGTCATATATTGAAATGTAAATATGGTTGAAAATGTTCTCAAAATGGTTGGACCACTCGATATTCCCACGGCAGTGGGTGAGGGTTCCTACTGTCATGTCTTCATCAAAAATTGATGTTTTCAGTCTCTTTAGTCTTAGACATCCTGGAGAATCTGCACGATCGTTGTGCATTTAATTTATGTATTCTTCACAACTGACAACCTTGATCACCTCTCATAGGCTTAGTGGCTTCTGGATATCCTGTTTCGTGAAGTTCCCATGCAAGCTATTGCTCAGCCACTAAATGGGCTGATTGTCTTTTTCTGACTGATTTCTAGGGGTTCCGTATTGTGGATAAAAGCAAAAGCACCCTACCTTTTCACTTTCTTAATGCTGTCATTTGATGAAGAGAAGTTCTTAATGTTGATGAAGTCCAGTTTCACTTTTTTAAAATTATTTTTAGTGCTTCGGTGCCCTCTTCAGAAATATTGGTTTCCTGAAGATCGTGACGATATTTATGAGAAGGATTTCTAGAAGAAGCTGGTTAAATGTGACTTCACAAAGATCCGAAGAAGCAGTGGGAGACAAGTTGAGTAACCTATGTTCTTTTTATTTTATTTGTTTAGTTTCTCTTCTTCTAATTGATTTAATCACAGGGCAAAATATCGGTCTAAAAGATAACCATAAACTAGGTCAAAAACCAGAGGGTTGAAGAAGATAGAGAGCTTCACAGGGGTCGGGGGCAGAGGGCATAAAAAGAAGAACCTCTCTCACCTAAGAGAGAGAAGTGCCCTCACACATAAAAATCCCTGTGGAAAGCAGACCGTCTCCATGCCCAGGATGCCATTTTTAGAGAAATGATTTATGCAGGTCTCGTAAAAAATGTTCAGTCAAAGGACATGAGTTCAAGTGACTTCTTGAGCCTGGCATAAACAATCAGGGCTTGTGCCAGGACTGCATGACCAGGCGAGGGCTGTGACATTCCGATGGTGGCGAGTCATTGTTATCATCCCAGCTTCAGAATTTATACCAAATTTCGCCTCTGAACTTTATTTTTCTTTTCTCTCCAAAATCCCGGAGAACGCGTTCTACTGTGACTGTTTTGTTGCGAAAGGAATGATTTGGATTTCTGGGGAGGAAAATGTGAATAGAGTTAATTTTGCTAAAAAGTCTCTGCTCTGATCAGAGCCCACCCCCCAGTGCCCGTCGAGTAATGATTGCTCTTTCATGAAGTCAGAATCGAGCACCCCCAGGTGTCAGACCCTCTGCACACAGGATGTCAAGAGATAAAGGGATGAAGAGAGCTTAGGAAGTTGTAATATCAAGCTTTCGGGGAATCTTGAAGGCCCTTTAAATCAAAATTGCTTTGTGTCATACTTCTAATTTTTCACTAATAACATCAGAAAAACACTTCAGAAAAGAGAGCCCCACAATGACGTTAAAACAATAAAAACCTACACGGTCAGTTCCTCCCCACCTTCTTAAATGCCATGTAGATTATTTTTTTCATGTCATGTTAAAAGTACAACACAGTTATAATTCTAAAATGTTTTTAATCTCTCTCTTCGGTGTCATTACTTCTCACTGATGTCACCCTTCTTACTAGAATTTTCCTCTCCTTTTATTTTCCATTGAACGAACCTGGTTTTAATTCTGACAATTCTGTCGATATGGCTGGTCCTGTTTTAAAACCATTCGCTCTTGTAGCATGAATCTGAGATCCATGTGTACCACATTCCAGTCTTCTCTTCACCTCCTCAGGAGCCGTACAGGACCCCAGAGCCCCTCAGAATCCATCCACAGACACCTTGTTGTCCAGGCCTCTCTCATGTCAATCTTCCCACCTCTGCCCACATGGCCCTCTGATCACCAACCCCTTCTCTGCTTGGTTCCGGAGGCCACCTTCTCAAAAAGGTCTGTTTGCACAGTTATCAGCTCTGGGCCTCCCCCTCCTCCTCCGTCCCCACCACCCCGTGAAACACTTCTCATTAACACCAGAATGATTCCATCTGCTAAAGCCAGGAGAGGCACGTAGTTCAGTCCTCATCTCAGCTGCATTCCTCACAGTTGACGTCCCCTGGTTTTTCCAGAATTCTCCTCCCCTTGGCATTTGTGACAACACAGCATCGTGGCTTTCCTTCGACAGATCTGGTTGGGATTTTTGTTTGTTTTTTCCCCAGTTGTTTCTGAGGACTATTTTTCCTTTTTTCAAGACATTAAAGCATTTGTGTTCCTTTAAGCTCAATCACGGTCCTTCCTCCTTCGTCCTTCTAAACCCTTCCGAGGTGGCCTCGCCTGCCATTCCAACGTCACCCACATGTGGATGAGTACAAATGAGTATGCCCCAAATACTTCTTGAACATAAAAACTGACTGGATTGTCTTCTGAAATAGAAGAAAGCTTTTGTCAAAAAAAAAAAAAACTATCTTGGGGCCAGCCCGGTGGCATAGTGGTTAGGTTCACAAAGTCTACTTCAGTGGCTCGGGTTCACGGATTCAGATCCCAGGCGTGGACCTGCTTATCACTCATCAAACAATGCTGTGGGGGCATCCCACATACAAAATAGAGGAAGACTGGCACAGATATTACCTCAGGGCCAATCTTCCTCACCACACACACGAAAAAAAAACCCCACAACTATTCTGCATAGATCGGTTTCCAGACCACCACGAAAAAGAGACCTCAACATAAAACAGAAACAAAAGAGAATCTCTAGTCAAACAAAACAAGAGCTCTCAGTACGAAGGGAATAAGTGACATCAGGGGCAGTGGGGGGAACAGTCGGCTTCATGCAGAAGGGAGGACCACGGAATCCCCATGCAGGCCGTCCTGAGCATGTGATTTGATCTCCACACGATCACTTGCAAGTCCCCAGGCTGTGGTCCCTCCTCTGTGACTGCAGGACCAGAATCTCACCCGGGCGACAGGATGAAGCAACAGTCATTCAGAGGTGCCCTCTTGGGGGCAAAGTTCCAGGTCTTTCCACACTTCTTTACTATTGTTGCGATGACCAGGAAAAGCAAAATCTGTGGCCAGCAGGATGGTGCTTCCCAAGCCTCAGAGTGACAGAGTGACAGTCCTGTTCCGAGACACGAAGTTCCAGCAGGAGGAGACATCTGTGCTCGTCGGCGAATGCAGGAAGTTCACTGACGGGGCGTGAATATTCTTAAACATACAAAGTGACATTGGATTAGCACCCGACCACAAAATTAACCTTACAAAAGTATAATGTAACACAAGTATCTTACTTAATAAAATTTTACTATGCTGCAAAATTTCCCCATCATAATTTGATCCATTGGAATATTTCCTCAGCGTGTGATTTCAAAAGCTCTTAAATCAAAAATGAAGTGAATAATAGAGCAGTGATTAGGTCACTATGACAAATGGTTCATTGATCATTTATATCATCTAAGAAAACTTAATTAGCATTATTTATGAATGCGAATACACGTGGTTGGAAAGACTGGAATTTATGTAACATCATCACTGCAAAAAGCCAGAACAGGAACATTACCAGCATCAGGCGCTAAGCAAAGTGTGGCTTTCTGCACTAATTATCCTGTAATGAGCGAATCTCTTCACGGGGGAAACTCTCTCTGTGCAGAGACGGCTCTCCGACGGGAAGGGAAGAGTCTCGCTACAGTGCGCCCTGGTCTCCCAGTTTCACCATCTCTGATTTTAGATGTTTTAGGGGACACACGACAAGCCCTGCCTTTTCATACCCTCTACAAAATCTGGAAAATGCCGGCGTATTGATATGCCTTCTTCACCTGGAGGAAGGGCGTCCGGTAGAAAGAGTTCGTGTGAAGTCTGCCTACGTTGCAAAAAGCAGAGATGAGCATTTTAGGAGGTCAATTTGATGAATGATAACAGTTAAAATGGGAGTTGTGTCCAGAGCAATCTCACACCATGGCTGCATCGGGAGACTGGCGTCTCCGCAGTGGCAGCACAGGGAAAGAACCCTGTGGACAAGAGGTGGGACTTCCAAGACTGCCTGGGACTGAGCCGAGGCCCAGAAGTGGGGTCACAGCAGCCATGCCCCGTGTAGGGTGCGGGCGGCCCCTCCTACCCCAGAGATCTCTGGGCAGCAGGTGACAGACACCCCAGCCCTGCCTCCCACCGTGCCGCCTGCTGCCTGAGCTTCATTTCAGTTCCAGGCCAACAGCTTCTGCAGTCAGGAGGCAAAAAATAAATGAGCTGCTGATGCGCAGTGGCTGTGCATTTCGGAGCTTGACTTTTATAAGTACACGTGTCCAGTCTTTCATGGAGCATCTGAACTGCGATAAAACTTTAAACATTATATGTGTGTTACATTACAGAATGCAAGATTATGTTACAGTTTCATACATCAGAGGAAGGAACAGCCTCTCTCCCAGGAAGACATGTCTGTTGCCCACTTTATTCCCTGCTAAGAGGACCCGATTTCCTCAGGCCTCGGCAGAGCCCCCTGACCTCAGCCCAGACCCCATCTGGATGATGAAATGTCAGGGAAGGTGATGGCTCAAGGAGAGACAAGAGGTAGTGCTGGCAGGAGGTGGCACTGGCCCCATCAAGGCCTGAAGGACGTGACGCTTTTGGGGGTGCTGCAGCCATCTCTGAGCCGGGAAAGGCCAATGACCCACAGAGAAACAAACCCGTAACCAGGGCGGCTGCGAGCAGCTAGAGCCACGCCACTCCAAACCGCTGCTGAGCACCGTTACTTGCAGCCCAAGCCTTGCTGCCACAGAGGGATGGGATGCTCTCTACCTGGCTGCGTCAGGGGAAGTAGAACCCCTAGGGAGCAGGATGGTTAATAAAGGTGAGACCAGTCCTCCTTGCCTACTCGTACATCTACTTGGGACTTCACGTCTGTGCTCATCAGAGCAGGGACATGGAGACGGGCGGCTGGAGAGCTCTCCCCTTTTAGCATGAAGAACACCCGGTGTTCATGGCCAAGACCACCAGGAGGAGCAATTGCAGGTAGCTCCCCCCAGAGGCTGACTCCAGGGACAGGGGCCTCAGCCCCAGGGCTGCAAGATGTCTGTGATGGCAAGGACTGAGAAGCCACAGCAAAGAGGGACCCCTGTGCCAGGGAGACACACAGTGGAGAGATGGGCAGGGCCCCACCGAGAGCCCCTGTGTGTGCCCAGAGGCTGGCCCTGCCACCCAGAGGACACACCCAGCCTGCCACTGCTGGCCCAAGAAGCAGGACGGTCCCAGAGTGGGTCACAGCAACACCCCGTTACCTGAAGTGACACCGCGCCCCACCCTCCTTCCTCCCAGCCCAGCCCTCTGAGCCAGGCTTCCAGAGGGAGGGGAGGCAGGTGCCTTGGAGCATCACCCCCCCACTCTCCTCAGTTCTGGCCCGACAATGGGGGCCCCTGAGCCAGGCCTGAGAAGAGAGAAAAGGGGTGGGGTTACGACCACTCTGAACCTGGACCTTCAGTCTGAACTAAGTTTTAATAAACAGATGTGACCACAAGCCATGGGACCCTCGCAGATGACCCGGGCAGGAAGGGAAGGGAGCTCCCATGGAGAGAGGGGAGGCAGCGCTGGGAACACCACAGGCGTCTTATCCTAACCCCACTGAGGGGGGACTTCCCATGAACCCAGTTACGTGGCCAATGCAGGACCACATCCACGTGGGACAAGCTGTGTAGACACATGAGGTGGAGTGGGCCAGGCTGGAAGTGGTTCTCATTGAAAGCCGCAGCCATCCCCCTCTAATGCCCACGGAAACAAGAATTGGGGGTATTCAGATTCACTTGGCAGCCGTGCAGATGGAGCAGTATGACTTCTCTTTTTAGGGAATAAAGCCTCTTACACGTTAAATAATTTTGAAAAAAGTCGTCCAAGGCTACAATTTAAGTTACACAAACATATGGATCCAATTTTCCTTAAATTATCATGCTTGAAAACTAAGCCGGAAAATGCCTGGCAACACTTCTGAAATTACTTTTCCAAATGGCGCGTGTTTAATTAGAAGCGTTAGCCGAATCCAGAGAAATCTCCGGGCCCACCCACCTCAGCGAAGGATTCATCCAAGTTAATCCTGCACAGAGCCGAGCAGCCAGTGCCTTCCAGCCCGTAATCATCAAACGCCCGTGGATTTTGAGAATTTCAGATGAGAACTTTGTCAGACTTCTGCCTTTTCTCTCACATTATATTTTTGCCATTAAATAAATCCAGAGACAGCACATGCAGTAGTCAATATGGATTTTCTCTTTCTTTCTACCTAGTGTATTACATACTTATGATCAGAAAGATAACTAAGGCTACATTCTAACTATTAAAACAATACACCGTTGATGTATAACCATAATAAAGAATTTCAACTGCAGTACAGAATATCCTGGTGAGTATTTGCCGGGACCGCATTACTGCAGGGGGCTGTTCCTTTCTGAGAGATAAATTCTTACGTTTACAACCTAAGAGGACATCTTACAACAAACAGGTCAGTGTCTTACTTCATAGTCGCATTTTATTGTTGTTCCAAAACAATAATGCCCAGGTATATATATAAATATCTCCATATTTGAAATGATCTGAAAAAACCCACACCAGATTCAGGAGGAGGAGAAGGATGTGGGGGAGGAATCTGTTATTGGAACTTATTTGTAAGGTTCTAAGTTTTGTTTTGTTTTGTTTTTCCCTAAAGATTGGCACCTGAGCTAATAATTGTTGCCAATCTTTTTTTTTTCTTTTCTGTTTTATCTCCCCAAATCCCCCCTGGTACATAGTTGTATATCTTAGTTGCAGGACCTTCTAGATGTGGCATGTGGGACGCAGCCTCAACATGGCCTGACGAGTGGTGTCATGTCCACGCCCAGGATCCAAACCAGCGAAATCCTGGGCCACCGCAGTGGAGCGCGCGAACTTAACCACTCGGCCACGGGGCCGGCCCCAGGTTCTAAGTTTTTAAGAAGGATTTTCAAGCATTATTTTGTAATTAATTATTAATTTAAACTTACCCAGGTTGCCCTTCTGCGATCAAATCTTCCATCTCATCCCCAGAGGTCGTCACTAGCTGGGCACGTGTCTTAGTCATCACTTTTCTTTATCAATTTACCACTTTTGCATATATGTATGTATGAATCTGTCTATATTAGTGTACATACATAGTGGATAGATGTATATTAGTGGATACATATATAGGATACACGTGTGTGTGTTTGCACGTCTCCTAAAATCTACATGTGTGTCTGTGTGTCTATATATCTTCAAATACACGTGCGCTTGTGTGTGTCCAGTTTAGCTGTAGGAAGACGAGCGCCAGCACATGCTGGCCATGCGCAGATGGGGATGGCACCCTCCCACCGGAAGCTGGCAGGGAGGTCAAGGGTCTCTGGGCTGTGATGGCCTCGGCTATCCTGAGATGCACAAGGGCAGCCATGAGGGCGACAGTGGGCCAGGCCTCTCGGCTTTGAGCATTTGCGAGGCTGTTTTAGGACCTGGCTCGGGATGCCCAGTAGGAAGCTGTGTCCTCTGCCTTCCTTGAGCTGTGGGTCTAAGCAGATGGCCTTTTAGGATGAGTGACTGTCCTCTGCTGATCCAGGGCACTGGCTGTGGGAGAGAGCAGGACCTCCCCAGCCCGTCAAGCAGACCAGATAAAGTTGTGGCCAGAGCTGCATCCCGAGGTGAGATGGGTGCAGCCAGGGCTACAGGGATCTGGACGGGGGTGCCCAGCTGTCATCTGGGGTCCCCCACACACCTCTCCTTTGTAATCTCACTCTCTCTCCCAAGCATCTTATTCTTTGGTTTACTCTTTCATTTCATTGGAGATCATCATCCACTCTCTTCCTGAGAAACGGTGTGTGGGCAGCAGCGTTTTTAAGACCTTGCATGTCTAAAAAGGTTTTTCTTCTATCCTGGCTCCTGATGGATAATTTCACTGGGTGGGGAATTTCCTGTTAGAAATTGATTTCCTTCAGAAGCCTGAAGGTCTTTCCCATCGTCTTCTGCCTTCTGGGTGTTTCTTTTGAGAAGTACAAAGCCTTGGCATGCACCTGTCTTTTTCTCTGAAACCTCGAGCATCTTCCTGTGGCTGCAAGCTCCGACGTTTCCCCTATGCGCCCTGCTATGGCTGCCTCCATCCACCGTGCCGGGCTCTTGGCAAGATCTCTGCATCTGGCAATGCGTGGCTCAGTGGCCTGGGAAATCTTCTTGAATTCCTTGATTGTTAATTTTTCCCTTTTCTTTATTTTCCCCTTCTATACCTGCTTTTATTTGGATGTTGAAACTTCCAGGCTGATCTCAAAATATTCTAATATTTTCTCTCCTTTGTTCCAAGTTCCTGTGATTTGTTTTTTATCTTTCAAATCTTCCAGTGAATTTTTAATTTCTGCTAGCCATCAAAAACTATGTTTTTCCTGAGTTCTTTTTTCTGACTGTTCCTTTTCTGTGGAGCCCTGCTCTTGGTTCAGGGGTACAGCAACTTCTTATCTCTCTGAAGACGTTCATGACAGAGCTCCTTTGCTCTGTCAGCCTAATTTCTGCTCCTTCCAGGTGGGGTTTTTCCACTTGTGTTTTTGGGTTTCATCTCTCATGCCCAGGGCTTCCATTACGGGTCCATTCCACCTGGTGGTCTGGTCACGTGAAGTAGGGCCAGTAAAGGCTGACGGGAAGCTCAGAGGAGATGAGCGGTCCTTGTCACCTCTGCCCATCGTTGGGGGTTACCTGGTTGAGCCAATCGTTGGGGAGCACCTGATACCTGCATCTTCACCTCTCTAGAGGCATCTTCCGCTCTCATCTGCTCCCATGAGGTCAGGGCTCGTGCCCAAAAGCAGGGGGTGGAGGATGGCACCCAGAGAGCCCTTGAATCTCCTTTCCAACAGTGCTCACCATCCTGCTTGTTTCAGCCCCACCCTTAGCCCCGATCCCAGAGCTGGCTGGGCTGCGATGTCCGGGGGTTGAGATTCTGTAGCACGACTCAGGCTGCTCCCTGCTGTCCGCTCTGCTGCCGTGCGGTTCTTTTGTATCTGCTAAATCAGGCACCACTCATCAGCCTGTCTCCACCGTCCAGAACTCTATTGCTATTTTATCCCCTCCTGTGGATTTATTTGCTTTTCTAACAAAATTCCCTTATCTTAGATTTTGGTGGAGTTTTCACAAGAGAATGAGATGTGAGATGATGTGTATTTTTGATCTACCATCTCCAATCCGTAAATTGCTGATTCAGATTTTTACACACAACTCAGCTTCTCTGGAGACCATCTTGGAGGATGGCAGAGACAATATTCTAACTGCACACAAGCAGTGTAGAATATAGAAAAATGGAAACACCATTTTTTCAGCAGTTCACTCTTTCCGACAGTAGTGCAGATGCTGCTGATATCATAAATTAAGTTCTTGGGGCTGGCTGGTGGTGTAGTGGTTAAGTTCACATGCTCAGCTTTGGTGGCCCGGGGTTCACAGGTTCAGATCCTGGGCACGGACCTAGCACCACTTGTCAAGCCACACAGTGGTGGAGTCCCACATAAAATAGAGGAAGATTGGCATGGATGTTAGCTCAGCGACGATCTTCCTCAAGCAAAAAGAGGAAGATTGGCAACAGATGTTGGCTCAGGGCCAATATTCCTCACAAATGAATTAATTAATTAAGTTCTTCAATCTGTTTAGGCCTATTTTATGATGATCTATCCCCTCTCAGTGATCCGTAAGTCAGTTCTCATACCAGCATCCCCAAAACACACACACACACACACACACGTGGTCATATACATACATGTACACACTCATGCACTCACACTCACACATGCACACAGTCACACGCATGTGCTCACAAGGCATATGCTCACACACATGCACAGACTCACACAAACACACTCTCAAACTCATACTCACAAGCACACACATACATATTTGCACACTCAAGCTTGTAGGCATGCACATGCATGTACTCACAGGCACACATGCGCATGCTCATAGGCTCTCACACACACATTTCCTGACGTGGTGTTTCCAGGAGTCTTTCGGTGAAGGAAGGAAGACCAGGGAGGGGAGAGGGAAGAGCCCTCTGGTCACCCGGGAGCTGGCACCCACCAGGTGGAAGTGATGCTGGGTCCTGACAGAAGGCAGACGTCTCCTGAGTCTGTAAGTCGCTGTGTCTGGGGAAGCACAGTACAAGTGGGCCACCAATTACTTGTTTCCGCATTAGTCTACTAATTTGGCTCAACAGTTCGTGGAAATTCCCCAGGATCCTGGATCTCAGTAGCATTTGAAACAACATGGCATTTTGGGGGAACAGCCCGAGTCCAAATGGAGTACTTTATCAAGTGTCGTAACAAGCACAAGCTTTGCCAAACCAACAAAAGACAAATACATACACAAAAAGTAAAGGTTGGGACAATTTCTTCTGATGAGACAAATCCAGGGATTCGCATTGCTAATGCGGAAATGCTTTCGCTTCCGGTCATGATTAGATGTAATATCCTCTGTTTTCCTTTAGATCAGAGAGAAGGAAAGAAAAGATAAAAGGAACAGGGAAATTTTAATTATTTACTACAGTCCAGGAGAAAGAAATTGCTTATGGCTGAGTTGGAGAGAAACTTCTGAAAACTGTGGGTTTATATCACCAGAAAGGGCTTTGATCCTAAGCTGCCCTAAAGATACACAGCAGTCCAGTGGAGCACACGGCTTCAGGGCACGATTCAGCATGAGCTGGAAAGAGGCATTCTAGCAAAGATGAAGATACACGATTAAAAAGTAATTTCAAATAGTTAAGACCAAGGAGAGTGTTTGGACTGCAAGTTGGGAAAATTGAGTTTTAGTCCCAAAATCTGCTTTTAATTAGTTCTGTAACTTAGCAAATTGACTTATCCTTTCAAAGGGTTGGCTTCTTCATCTAAAACACAGAGGCCAATGCATCTAATCCCTAAGATTTTACAGCTCTAAAGTTTCCACGCGAAAGACTTCAGCGAAGACAGTGTTTCTCGAATTGGCGATTAAAGTCAGAGGAGGTCCTTGGGTTGGAGGCTCAGCAGTAGAGAAATGCGGGACCAAGCGAGTGGGCAGCCTTCATTTCCAAAAGCTCCACGGACGTCCTTCAAACATCTAAGATCTTCTGAACTGCAAAGAGAGAAATGATCCAGTTTTATATTTTTTACTCTCCAGAGAGGGAAAGGCAGGGAGAGACAACATAAGGACCACCCCGCACCCCATCCCCAAATGGGGGATTGAGGTTGGAGCCCTCCTGATGTTGGCACACGAGGCCAGGAGACTCTCCCCCTGTGTGTCACTCGGTTCCACTTCCTCAGAAATGAAGGAGAGAAAGCTCCAGGTGCTGATAAGAGAGCTGGAGTGGGGATTCCAGGTTTTGTCAACAGTGAACCCAAACTCCAGCCCATAGGAACTTGTCTGTGAATTTCGGACATCCAATATTTACCCAAAAATGTAATAGGTGTATCAGGCAGGGCCATCTGGTCATTAGAATAGCATCCCACTTGTCCTGGGAGAAGACAAAGTTGGACCATTTGTTGTAAAGCTACAGGCGATTCGTGAGACGCAGAGGAGGGGTGCATGGGGTCTCCCTGCGATGACCACTCTGTTCTTCTCTCCACAAGCAAGCCTGGCTTTTCCTTCTTTGGTCCGTGTGGTAGATTACAGCCACACCACACCTCCCACTTCCTTACCAGCTGAGTCTCATTCCCCAATTTCCAGGACTAACGATCTGATGGGCTCACTTAGGTCAGATGCTCGTGGCTCATCCAGTTGGCTGTGGCCCAGGGGAGAGAGGCAGGCTGGGTTTCATCAGCCAGGGGACCAGTCCTGTGATTAAGACGGGAAGTTCCCAGAATTTCTTAGCCTGGGAGGATCCTCCCAGAAGGCCCCCACATACGGTGAGGGGCAGACATTAAGTTATTTTACTCTTGAGGGAAAATTTAGAGTCGCTCTTTATTAAAAGAATATTTTCCTGTTTTAAAATATGTTTCTTTCCCCCAGGAAATCAGTATGATAAGTAAGAAAAACAACTCTTCTAAAAATACTCCAGTATGTGAGTCTTTATACAAAATGTTTAAAGTAGCCACTCCAAAAATGTGTTATCTGATCATAAAATGTATTTTCCATTTTCCCTTTTGGGTCCAGCCTGCCCTGAATGGCGAGATGTCAGACCACTGCAGGAAGGATGACGCATGTGGTGATGAAGGACCTCCAGGCAGGTTGAACCCAGTTCTCCAGCTGGGTCTTAAGCCAAGTTTGCAGCACTGTGCCGTGGCAGCTCTGTCCCCCGGCAGCATGGATTTGAGAACACTCAGGTCAGATTTCACTGGGGTCAGCGATCTGGAAAGGAGCAGTAATCGAAAGAGAACAGACGTTTTCTCTCATGTGCTCCAGAGTGGCCGGCCTGAGAGTCCCAGGGCCTTTTGCAGACACTGAGATGTGCTGTTGGCCGGAGGCCTCGAGGCCAGCAGCTAGAGGCCTGAAGCTAATCATTGGCGCACCAGGGCAAGGAGATCGGAGGAATCGCCATGGAAGGTTACGGCCAAGGAGGAAGAAAAATGTCAGGACAGTGGGAAAGAGCAGCATTTGAAAACTCCTTGTGCGGCCAGAACAGAGTCTGCTCTTAAAAAGAAACAGTTCACGTCGGGGAAAAGCCCGCATCTGCAGGAGCCCCTGAGCCATAAAGTGGCTCATGAATTAGGGAGCAGGTTTCTCTCCTTTGTCATGCCCCCAGCTTAAAGGATTGACCTTTGGTCTTGGCATGTTCCAGAACACACCATCGCTTCCTCTCTCTACCTTTCCTGTCCTCTCCTCTGGGAAAGGCTCTGACACTGTCCTGGAGATCGGGCATCAGGCTGCCCAGCCGTCTGGGAGGCCTCCAGACCCTCGCCCTGTGCTGATTGACAGCACGCCTGTACCATCCTGCATCCTGGGTGCCTCGTCTCCGGATCCTCACTAACCTGTAAGCATCTCGGTGGCAGGACCTGTGTGCTTGCCTAACACGCTCATGTATTTCCTAACACGTAGTGTTGATTTCGTAAATGTCTGGATGAAAGTTTGGATAAACACATAAGATTAATGACCCGTTGTCCTCTATTCAGGGCAAAACCAGTCTTGTCTGATCAAGCACCCTGAGCCTTAGTCTCTGGACTGGTTTGTTTATTTTGTCTAACTGTTGCACGGTGTCCACCTTTCGCTGTCTTTTCTAGGTGAAAGCACCAAACTCAAGTACTCCAGGGAATAAATAATTCATTCAGCAAATATGGTGTATAAACGGTTGATTCTCCTATGTTCTCAACTCTTGTCTATGTCAGGCTGCATTTCCTACTTTATCACTTCCTTATTATTAAAGATCCAACTTTACAAGACATCAGGAGTAACGGAAAAAAGGATGTTAAGATTTCACAGGGCGATTAGGGAACAAGATATACATTGGGTACCATCTGGCAGATTCTTAATTGATTCTCAGCTCATAAATCTAGTCTTCCCCCGCGTCTGCCCTGCCCGGGCTGGTTCATCTCACTTCCTTCTTCTCCCCCACATCCCTCTGAAATTCCCCTGTCAGATGCCAGCAGTTCAGCTGTGTATACCACGCTCTGCACAACTCCGTATAAACAGACTGGCGATTCTATCTTTCTCGAGAAAACCTCCTGGGAGTCTGATGTTATCTCACTACAGATGCGAGTGGAGCCGCACAAAGAACCAGGTTCCCTTTTGTGTTGGAAAAAAGAAGTTACCATTGATTGCCATCCTCGTGGAACTCAGTCCACATAACTCTGCATCTCTACAAGACCGTCTTGCTTCTGAGGTCAGCAGTCATACCAGATCTGAACGTACAAAGTCAGTGTTCATGGGGGCAGCTGCCCTATTTTATCTGGGGAGTTACTGGGGCTCACAAACCTGCAGCAGCAAGCACTAAACCCACAGATTTTCAGAAATACAGCCACATCTCCATGATTCTACCGTCTCCTTCTGGGTTTCACCTTCTCATGTGAGATGTTCCCTGCCTCCAAAATATTTCCTAATTTCTCCTCAATCCAATAAAGTTTCAGAAAACCTGCATTCAGATAGCCATTCCGTTGCATTTTAAAACCTTTCTACCTACTACACAATTATTACAGGTGAGCTAAACAAAGTCTGGTATTTACAACCATGTCCAACTTGTGTTTTCGCCAGTCTATTTTTCTGTACCTCTTTTTTCCCTGAGATTGTAGATAACGGTGTGTCGTGGGACGAGGTGATGTCAGCGCGTTACACACTGCCTTTCCATTCTGGAAAGGAAATTCTGTTTAGATTATTACTTAGTGCTCATAATTGGCTTGAATTCATTATTCCTTCTTTGGTCATGCAAAGTGCACTATTTAATTATAAAAACTACCTTTTCTAAAAGCATACCTTCCCAAAACACTGCCACAATCTCAGAGGCCTGGATGTTTTTTCTCTTTGAGAGTGATTGTCTCAGTCACATTATCTTTTTCTGGGGAAAGGATGAGGAAAAGCCCAGTTTTTCTTTTTAGCAGGGACCCTTAATATTTAACAGAAAATAATGACTCCAGTTCAACTTTCGCCTAGTAAATAGCATCAGAGTATGTATAAAATAATGAAATACCAACATTTAAATAATGCATTTTAAGCACAAAGTAAATTTCTTCCCTTTAATGTCTTATGAACAAATAGATAAAGGAGCATCTGAATAACAATCACACAATTGCTTATTGACTGTGTGAATGAATTTTACTGCATCTTGATAGGCGGGACCCATGACAGGGTGGCGAGGAAAACCCCACAGTTTCCATGAGGCGAACAGATCCTTTTCCTCATACTAAGGGGTCGTGGCCCCGGCCTTGGCTGGGCACGCGTACTCTTTCATTAGCCTTTGAACTTGATTAAATTAGCAGCACCTCGTTTTCTTCCTGTTATATGGCAACTATGATCCCCACAAAGTTGTTAGCAGAGATCCAGCGAAATTGTATTCTAAAGCACACACGAACCTGAGCCATTGCTCCATGAGAATGAGCAGGGAGCCGGGACGTTCTGGGAGAGCACAGAGATTCTGGGGGAGGGTGGGAACCACACAGCCAGTGCAGGGCGAGCGGGAGCCCAGAACAATGATAATCAGAGAGCGTCATGTTTTATTCTACGTGTGCCGAATGCCTCGTGAATTTCTCTCCACATCACACACCACAGGACTACCAGCAGATCCCAGGTCAGCACCAGGAGAAGAAAGGGCCCTGTGCATTGAGGTCTGGGAGACACCCCTTGCTTGGGGAGTCCCGTGTGTCTTGTTTCGGTGCGTTAAACGACTGGGCTTGCACATCCTAACCCAGCACTGCAGACCAAGAGGGGCTGCAGGATCCTTGGTTCTGCGTGAAAGACAGACTACAGGCCACCAGATGGAGAGAAGGAATTGTTCTGTGGGATGGAGACGCTCAGGGACCCTGCGGGAGCAGGTGTGGGGTCACACAGGGGTCAGATGATGCATGACATCCTTCCCTGTGCAGGAACAGGTGCAAAGCCCTGCCCTGGCCAGCAGTCTAAGCAAAGTCCAAGAACACTGGTGGAGACAGATTTATCAGGGGAAGGAGGAGAAAATGACCACATGTTACGGCAAACCCAGTTGGGTGTCTGGAGAAAACATGCCAGTAAAAGCCGATATGGCTTGTTTCCCAATCCAGAGAGATCGAGAGGCTCCATGGCACGTGGTGGGACGTGCCCATCTGGCTACAGCTGACATCCAAGACGTTGACATTGCCAGGCGCTGCCGTGCTTCCAGTCATGAACTCAAAACCTCCGCTCTCTGATTATCATTGTTCTGGGCTCCCGCTCGCCCTGCACTGGCTGTGTGGTTCCCACCCTCCCCCAGAATCTCTGTGCTCTCCCAGAACGTCCCGGCTCCCTGCTCACCTCTTCTGAACCTCCCTCTCCCTAGGCCCATCTCCCTCCACAACCTCTCCCTTGGCACTTTCACTCCAGAAATAACTCAGCTCCTTGTTTGCTCTAGCAGGACATGGCCCAGACAGCTGCTACAAAGCACCCCTTTTCCGACAATGGAATGGGCCTCCCGTAAGTCAAAATGCACCCCGTTTAAACGAAGGTCCTTCATCCTCAGAGCAGAGCCTCCCCAGATGCTCGAGTTCACACGGATGCTGCTGTGTGACGTAACGTTAATTACGGCAGATTTTTCAAGGCTGTTTTGTGGGTTCTTTCTATTAATCTTACTTTGAAAAGTAAAAAATTGGCAACATATTCCATTTCCCCACCTTTTATGTTTTACTTATTCAAAAACGCACAGAAGCCTGGGATCGACTGGCCTAGACAATGTACACTTTGGTTCAACTTAACAAATATTTGAGCATCTACCGCATGCAAACCTCTGTCCTCCGTGCTGGAGCTGCCGAGACCGATAAGAAATACTTGCTGCCTCTGATGGGGTCAGTGGAATGGAGACAGGACTTGAAATGATCATCGGGGTCCCACGAGATCGGTGCCGTGACAGTGTCAGGCCTGTGACAGGTGCGCGGACCACGAAGAGGACGCGGTGAGTCCGGACGGAGGACACAGAGACAGTTTCCTGGGCAAGAGTGACCTCAACAGGACCTTCAGAAATACACACAATAAGTGAATGCATGTGAACGTGTCAAAAACAGCCCCACAAACCTCTGAGCAGTGCACATCCCGTCTGTAAAAGCAGCAGAGAGAGGATCTTCTACCCACTGAATCGGGCTAGGATAATTAACTTTAATGAAAAATTTACTTCTGCATCTCTAGCTCGCCACTTCCTACCAAAATGCAGATAAATATTAGTCTGATTAAACGCTTGTTCTGGTTCTCTATTGTTACACAACAAACTACCCCAGAGTTAAGTCGTTTGAAACAACCATTTCATTTTGATCGGGGATTTGTGGGTCAGGAATTGGAGAAGGGCTCAGATAGTGGGCTATCCTTCCCCAGGAAGCTCCAGCTGAGGAATTCCCTTTAACTGTGTCAGGGACCTGCTGGCCGAGGAAATGTACCTGTTGGCTAAACTGAACAAATATCTGAACACTTATGGGCCTTTGACCAGGCTCTGGAGATGCCAAGACAAGTGGGAAGTCAGTACTACTGCCCGTGGGGGTTCGCTCAAACGCGGTGCATGTTGGTGAGCTGGTGCTGGAACAGCCAGGGCTTCAGCCAGAGCCCCGGGTCCCTCCTGCATGGGCCTCTCCACGTGGCAGCTTGGGATTCCTCACGTCGTGGTCGTCTCCTCACACAAGAGCCAGGAAGCTGCCTGTCTGCTAAGAGCTGGGCCCGGAAGGAACTTCTGTCCTGTTCTGTGGTTTCAGAGGCCCAGTGCCCACCCAGACGTGGGGGAGGGAACACTGACCCCACCTCTGGACACCACGGGCAGCAAGGAGTCTTCACCCTTCTCCAACCTCCACAGCACCAGGACTGGACACACCCTGAGACGTAAACCCCGTGAGGCAGGTGCCCTGACTTGGTCTCTGCTGTCGCATCCACAGCCAGTACCTAGAGCTGTGCCCAGAACGGTGGGGGGGGGGGGGGGGGGGGGGTGGCGCACAGTTGTGGTGGGTGAAATAATGGCCCAGCCAAGGGTGTCCACATCCTGACCCCTGAAACCCATGAACACGTCAGGTTACGTGGCGGAAAGGGAATTAAAGCTGCAGCTGGAATTGAGGTTGCCGATCAGCTGGCACTGTGATGGGGCGACCATCCAGGTGGAACCAAGACCATCACACGATTTCTCAGAAATGGAGCAAGAAGGGGCAGAAGAGTGAGTGAGGGAGATGCTGTGTGAGGAGGACTCAGTCCATCATGGCAGCTTCGAAGGAGTATGAAGGGGCCACAGGCCAAGGAACGCGGCAACCTCTGGAAGCTAGAAAGACTCTCAGCTCACAGCCAGCAAAAATTAATAATAATAATAACCCAGTCCTACTACTGCGAAGAGCTGGATTCTGCCAGTGATCCGGATGAGAAGGAAACATCTCCCCTTGAGCCCCCGGGAGGTACGCAGCCTGCTGATGGCTTGACCTCAGTCCAGCCAGACCCACACAGCACGCCTGACCCCAGAACGGTAAGATAAGAAACAGGCGTGATGAAGCCACTGCGTGCGCGATAACTTGTCACAGCAGCAACAGCAAACTAGCACAAGACCTAACAATAGTTAAATTAATTTTTTAAAAACAACGTAAAAATTAAAAGCATAAAAGTATCAGAAAAATAGACTAACACTTTTATAAAATTTTCATGGGAAGGACTTTCAAAAGCAGCCACAGGAAAGAGAAGGCATAAGATGGCGTGCCGGGCCAGGTGGCCCTCACGGCCCTGTCCCCAGAGCGGCCTCAGTGTCAGAGTGTCTGCATCGGCGCTTACTGCACCTGCCCCCCATGGAGCGCGCCTCAGACCTTCTCCAAATTCCACAAAACCACTTGCACAGAATTTCTCGGTTGCGTGGCCGGCGACAGGGAACAGCAGAGGGGAATCTTAACAGCCGAGCCAATAGCATCCCCCGGGAGCTACTCAAGGGCATGAGACGTCGAGGGTCCGTGAGCCCTTGGTGTGGACTGTCTGTGGTGCTACGAGCAGAGACGCAGGAACAAGGCGGTGTGCTCGCCCAGGGCGTGTCCCCAGGGCCTCACGATGGGCAGTGCGGGGTCTGCCGTGGGGCAGGGCAGATATGTCAGGCTGTTCTCAGGTGAGATGTCCGCAGCGCTCTGGGGGCGAGGCCTCTTCACCTGCAAGTGGAACTGAATATACTTCATAAGGAATAAAGAGAAGTGGAACTACATATGTAAATCGTGCGTGTGTGTGTTCTAGGAAGAACTCAAGCAATGGCAGAGTGTCTGCATAATTTTAGGGGTAAGTTTTCCTTTCATTTACTCATTTTGATCATTTATGTGATCATATATGTAAAAAAACCCAAAAAACACCCAAATATGATGGAGGCATATTTGACTTAGGTATGATGGCAAATACAGCAAGTTAGGCATCCTCAGACACTCTGCTGAATTAAAAATGGAAGGCGAGTATGTTTAAAGTTGTTATTTAGCCAGAATATATCCTACAGTTGATACGAATACAATAAAATTACAATGTTATCATGGAGCAGAGAGAAACATTGTTTGAAACAGTGGTAACTGCACTGCATGAGGGCCTTTACTGTGTACATTCTCTACAGAGCCGTGAATTTTAGCAACAAGAGTAGCTGTTAGTGGGGCTGGCCTGGTGGCACAGTGGTTAAGTTCACACGTTCTGTTTCAGCAGCCCAGGGTTCACAGGTTCGGATCCTGGGCATGGACCTACATCTCACTCTTCAAGCCATGCTGTGGCTACATCCCACATACAAAATAGAGGAAGACTGGCACAGATGTTAGCTCAGGGCTAATCTTCCTCACCAAAAAAAAAAAAAGAGTAGCTATTAGTGAACAGAATCACTTATCCCTGTGTTTTCTGCCTAATAGTGCCAGGAACATGAATCCATGACACGATTACTATTAGTCTTCTTACCACATGGATGAGGAGACAGAGACTCAGAAAGGTTGAGAGACATTCCCCAGGGGCCCCAGTTGATAACTGGTGGAACTCCGATTTGAACCCAGGAAGCCTGACTCCAGAATTAGGCTCCTAATTGGCTCTGATACACTGTCTCCATCAGGAACATTCGAATAGGGATACAATCAGTGTTTGTTGACTTTGTCAACAAATTCATGAAGGTTTGAACGAACGACGGACCTAGATTTTTTTTTTTTAACAAAATCCAAACTCAGCTGTGAGGTACTATCTTTTTCTCTTCGGAAGGTTCTTATCCAAATAAATGGCGCCTACAGAGAAAACTCACATCATATTATTTTTCTTAGTCAACACAAAATCGCGTTAGTGCCATTTTAAGTGGGGAAGAAATGACAGGAAAAAGCCTAATCGCTGCTGTAAATGAGGTTTGTCCTCCCTACCCTCATCCTTCATCCAATTTGAAAACTTTGGCCTCTTGTGAAGTTGCCAGTCACCTCCTAAGACTTCTGGTGCTGGAAGCGAGGCCCCAGCTCCCGCTGAATTATGGCCTGGAAAAATCTGGTCTCCGTATGCTTTTTCCATGTGGTTAGCTGAGGCGCTTTCGGCTCCAGCATCGACAATGCCAGCACATCTCCCCTGGTGGTTTTAAAGATTTTATAAAGTGGAAAATATTTGGCTTCCTTGGACTGTCAAACTAGAGAGAGAATACGAGACGCTGCTGTGGCGTTTGGGGGCCGCGTTTATTTTTCTGCGTACGGCAATCTCTTAAACCGGTGTGAATCTGGACGGCTGAAGGCCTGCAATTTGACCACATAAAAGCAGAAATAGGTGTGCCTTTCTTCGTTAATATTTTGAGTCAAATACGGCCTCATCTTTATTACAGGAATATCTATTTCTCTGCGTTTCATTTTATCGTCTCCAAAACGTTACGTGTTTTTTAGTAGAAGTGAGAAGTAGAAAAAACAATTTAATGTTTCTTTCTGCTGAAAAACACAAGGAAGACGGAAAGCAGTGAAGGGACTGAAAGCAAGCCTGGAAATCGCCTCTCTGGGCTCTCCGACACGGCCGGGACTGGCTTCTGCACATTCCTTCACCAGCAGCAAGAAAACGAAAAACTCTTCCAGCCAAAGCGCTGTGAATATTGCTACTTTTCATTTTTATCTCAAGTAGTTCAATAACACATCTAAATGTTGTTAATAAAATGGTGGATTGGTTGACCCCGATTAATGATCTATTAAAACTCGGGGTAGAAATGCAACTTTCATCATTTTCCATTGCTTTGCAACCAAACTAAAACTTGGCAGGATTACTCAAACCATCCCTACAGTCTTTCTGCACGCTAAGTTTTACTTTGTTTAATTTACCTTTTGGCCCTTATAAGTATAGTTTCATTTTTCCAGCAGTCTCTCACGCTTCCTCAACCCATTTGACCGGACGGTTTGCAAGGATGAAACTAGAAATTAAAGACAACAAAGAGAATGGAATAGTAATTCTAGTTTGGTGAGGTTTTTATTAATTTTATTTTACTTTGTGGAGTGCACACTGTTTCAAAAGATTTGATGTGAGCAATGGTTCCTCGCAATTGCTTTGCCAGACGACAGCAAAATGAAGCAGAACCGTGATGGATCAAGGTAGGTGGGAAGGAAATTCTACTAAATACAATGTTGCAAAAGACAAGCTTCAAAACTAGAATTTATTTCCTAGGAGACTTTTGAGCAAGGTTAAACAATGAGTAGTAAGGAACTTGACGATGTATACTTCCATCCACTCAATCTTATGACATTTTGTTCAAGTAATATTTATTTTAATTTAATTAATTAATTGATTGATTGATTTTTTTATGAGGAAAAGTGGCCCTGAGCTAACATCTGTGCCAATCTTCCTCTATTTTCTATGTAGGATGCTGCCACCGCATGGCTTGATGAGCGGTGTGTAGGTCCGTACCTGAGATCCAAACCTGCAAACCCCAAAAAGTGGAGTGTGCGAACTTAACCACTACACCACCAGGCCAGCCCCAAATAGTATTTATTTTTATATCCTAAAATATTTGCTGGTAAGAGGCATTTAGGTCCAAGTGCGTGTATCCAGTGTAAGTGAACACATGAGAAATTTTCTGGGAAAATGAGCAGGCAACCCTGAAGATAACTCCCCCAAAATTAGTCTTTTGACCTGACTAACTGGGTCACATGCACTGACTAATTATTTAAGGTCCAAGTGACCCTGGCTTTTGCAACGAGCTGACATTTTGTTCAGGGACAGTGGACAAGGCTTGTCACTCCCCTAGAAGAGGAAATGGGCTTTCTTTTTCTTTTTTTTTAAGGAAGATTAGCCCTGAGCTAACATCTACTTCCAATCCTCCTCTTTTTGCTGAGGAAGACCGGCCCTGAGCTAACATCCATGCCCATCTTCCTCTACTTTATATGTGGGACGCCTGCCACGGCATGGCTTTGCCAAGCAATGCCATGTCCGCATCCGGGGTCCGAACTGGCGAACCCCGGGCCACCGAAGCAGAACATTGGCATTTAACCACTGCGCCACTGGGCTGGCCCAAGAAATAGCACTTTGTGGCCATGAAAGACAGAGGCTGAGATGACATGCTGGTCAGGTAGAGCCGGGCCCTAGGAAGACCCTCAGACTGGATTAGTGTCAGCAGCTCATTAACTAATGTCGAAGCCACTCTACTTCTGAGCTTCTTATCTTGTGAATAATAACTTTTATATTTTCTTTAAGTCATTGTCTCTATCCCAAAACATGCCTACTGATTAGGGTGAAGCAAAGATCCTATTTATTGTTGATGACCAGGAGATTGGAAAATACAGAACGTTCCTGCCCCCACAAACACGCACAAGCCAGAAACCACCCTTGAAACAATCTAACAAACATAAATCCAGGAAGAATGAATATAACAGAGCCTCGCGTAATCCCCATTCCGTCCGCCTCTATTGAATGTCATTTTGCAACTTTGCTTCGGGTTTTTATTTTTGAAAAATGAAATACTATGGATATAACTCCAGCCCCATCATTCGTCTTCCCTGGAAAGGACAATAAAAATTGTGGGCTAGCACAAATACATTATTAGACACACATGTAACTTTGATAAAAGAACCTGAAGAAGGCTACTGGAACCCCTCCAGAAGAACGTAATTCTATGTTATTCAACTAAGGCTGCAAGGAAATAAAGACAGCAGTTTAAGCGATTTTTGCATGAGAAATGGTTTATGGCCTTGTGTTTAGGAAATGATTTTCTTGTTTCCTTCGTTGCTAATTCTAATAAAATCACATTGACTTTAAGCTCTGCTTCCAAGGAGCTATACATTCTTCTGAGACCATCTGCAGAATATCTAGAATGCCTGGGGAAAATAAACATACATAAGTGGCATTTTTCTTGTTATTACACCATGGATTAATAGTATTAAAACTTGTATTGTCTTAACAAAGAACACTGTTTCAGGCCCGGGGTCCTGGCTGTTGGAAGAAAATATGGCATATTATTACACGTCAAAGCACCCATCAGTAGTTTATTAGAGGAAATAATATGTTGTCTGCTTAGAAAATACTGAATAATTTACAATTGAACAAATCAAATTGACATGGTAACATCAGATGCGTAATTTGTAGGTACTCAAAAACAGTCACTGGAAACAATTTTATGCTCAGAACGTATATATAAGAACGTGATAATAAGAAATCACAAAAGAAAACCATGGATATGTTCAACCTCCAAGTATTATGGGAATAACACCAAGAAATGTTCAACGAACTGACTTTTGGTTTCTAAATAAGTATGCAAATATTTGAATTTTAGTAGCCCTGACTATAAGTAGTTAAGAAACAAAAGTGCAAATAGATTCTGCCACTTCACGGGCATACACCTGCAATTCGCAGATCTTGGAAGTCCAAGAAACAAATCGGTTGTAGAAATATAAGACAAGCTGGGATGAAACAAAGTCATTGACCCGTGAGACTCGTTTCGTCCGGTGGAGCCTCATAATTCACACAGCTGAGGGGAATCACTTCTTGCAATATGGTTTTGCTCTAAAGATTCCAAAGAGGGATTTGAGTGTGTTCCCAAAGGCTGCAGCTTTCTAAGGCATTACTGAGCGCTACTGTCACACATGAGTCGGGGCCAGCCTTGGCTCCCGAGCGTCTGTCCCTGCGCAGGGTGGGCGGGAGGGCTGTGGGGTGGAACCAGCGAGCCAAGTTACGTGCGCTCAGGTTATGGGATTTAGAGATTGTGTGTTCGCTTTCCCAGGAAAGTAAGGGATCCATCCCAATTCTTCCATCTGTTGCAGAATTCCAACCAGTAAATATTTAATCCTCTCTAGCATTACATATGGATCACATTTTGCTTTAGTCAAAAGAGTTGCTTGCCTGGAGAATGTTTTCAGTCGGCCGTCCCACCTGCGGGACGAGAGAAGACAAGTCATAGCCCTCCTTTCATTGGCCGCTCGATTGTTCAACAGCCACTGAAGATTCAGTTTGAGACCGATGAACTGGGAAACTGGGCAAGAAAGAAGAACCGTGGAAGGAGGAAGACATTCCTATTGTTTAGCTTCTATGTGAAGAGAACGTCGGTTTTAATGCTTTATTCCGAATCTGCCACGTGTTTCTCTCAGGGAAACTGATTGTATGAACTACTCAGCAAAAGTCACCACACCCTTTTTGTTTTAACGTAGGTTGCGAAACTTTCATAGTGTTAACACATGCATATAAATGTAAATAACTATCACAATTACTGTCCTTGTTTTTTTTTTCTTCTTCTTCTCCCCAAAGCCCCCAGGACATAGTTGTACATTCTAGTTGTGGGTGCCTCTGGTTGTGCCATGTGGAACGCTGCCTCAGCGTGGCCTGATGAGCAGTGCCATGACTGCACCTGGGATCTAAGCCACCGAAACCCTGGGCCGCCAAAGCAGAGCGTGCGACTTAACCACTTGACCACGAGGCCGGCCCCTCATCACAACTTTTAAGTATGACTTTTGTTTTATCTCTCATTTCAGGTTGAGCGCAGCCAAATCTTCTTCCTCTGGACCCCACCAGGCAAGAGCCCCTTTGCACCATCTTGAAGTCCCCACTCATTGCAGACTAAGGACTCTGGCCAGTCCTGAGTCATCAGTAAGGTGCATGCTCCCCTCTTCGGTATCTGGGCCCCTCCAACGACTCTGCCTAGGACATAGGGACCCTCCCCGCCACATAATCACCTCCTGTGTTCTGTGATAGGAGACTTCTCTGTACACACTGGTCGCTCACAGCCACTTCCCAATGACAGTGAAAAGCGCTTCCTCCGGCTTTGTTTCCGGGGGTCCCCCCGGGCAGTGTGTTCCTGGACTTCAGCCACAGCCACGTTTGAAGGCCTTCTGGGGGCTTAAGTGCCCCAACAACTCCAGTAGTGTGCAAATACCTGCTATTAATAATCAAGCAACGTTTGGAAAACACACACTGAGGTGAGCGCAGAGTCGGCGCTCAGCTGTCTCACTCGCTCTGTGGTCAATCACGGGAAACAGGCTTCCCTGGGGCCAAAGAAGTGATGAGGCACCGAGAGAATTAATGGTTTTTTCCTCTAAAAAATAATACTGCCAAGGCCTGAGTTAAAACTGGTTCTTTAGCACCTACCTAAACCTTCAATGTTTTGCTTGGTGTTTCTCCAATTAGAATATACAGACAGATTATCAACTTGCAAGAATTCACTTGTCTTCAAGAGAGGTTGAAATTTTAATCACACTTTACAATCCCTGCTCTGGCTAGGAAGGTATATTTTGGTCAAAGTCAACAGCATGCCCTGAAATTTGGTGGTCACTGATAAACACGGCATCCAGATGAGCAGTAAACACTCTATGCTTATACAACTAGAAGGACCCTCAACTAAAATGTACAACTATATACTGGGGGGATTTGGGGAGAAAAAGCAGGGAGAAAAAAAAAAAGACTCTATGCTTGCCCAAAAAGAGGTCTGGCCTTGCTCCTTAGCTCCTAGGGGGTGATCTGTGCGCGTCTGGGGGCCTTGGGCTAGCCGGGGAGTAACAGTGCGATGTCGGGTGTGGGCCCTGGTCCTTCCAGAGCAGTGGACCTGTGGACAGATACGTCACGTGGACAGTCAATCGTGCCTGTGTAATGGAGCCCAGTAACAATTCTGGACACCGAGGCATGGGTAAGTTCCCCAACTGCCTGGTTGACAATACCCTACACGTGTCGTCACACCCGGATGCTGGGCGAGTGCAGACTCCCGGGAAAGGGCACTGGAAGCGCCATTCGCGGTCCTCCTCCTGGACTCTGCCCTGTTCGTGTCTTCCCGTGGCTGCTCCTAGCTGGTGTCCTTTCTCTGCAGATAACTGTTCTCAGTGAGTTCTGTGAGTCAGTCCAGGGAATTATTGAACCTGAGGGTAGTTTGTGGGCCCCTGAACTTGCAGGCGGTGTCAGAAGTGAGGGACCTGTGTGCCCTCCAGCTTCTCAGTTGTCTGAACCCTTGCATCAGGGTAAAGCTGTGGAAAACTAAGTCAAATGGAATCACTTCTCTGCTCAAAACCCTCTGAGGGTTTCCCGTGTCACCCGAAGTCCTACCGTGGCCTCATTACAAGTACGTGCCACACCCTTGCCTTCCAGGTCATCTCAGAGGGCGTCCCCTGCCTCCTCCTCCTCCTTACTCTCTGCAGCCCCCTGGGCCTTCCTGTTGTTCACTGATGGCGCTGAGCAGTCCCTGCCTCAGGACCTTTGCATCCAGCTCCTCCTCCTCATCCTGTCCCTCTGCTCTTCCCCCAGTCATCCCAACTGCCCATCCCTCATTTCCTCAGAAGCCCCCTAAACTTCCATTCTGTCTGCAAAGCCACACCTGAGAACCCTATGTAGACACCCCCACTACTCCCGACCCCTTCTCCTGTTTTGTTTTTCTCCAAACACTTCTAACTTAACATTTACTCTTTGTCTCATGCTCCACTTCCTCTAGGACATGGCTCCGTGAGTTTTGTTCACTGTTGAACACCAGCACTTAGAACAGAGCATGCAACAGGCTCTCAGGAGATACTCGTGGCACGGTCGAGGGACTGGGTGAATGGTGCCTGCCCCCACAAAGCACTGCATGCGGAGAGAAATAACACTTGAAGAAAGCTCCCTGCCTTAAATAAACCTAAAGACAAACAGGCCGAGTGCACGTGCACAACATAACTGGGAGGCATGAAGCATGTGGGACAAGAGCAACACGTACTCAAGTGCTGAGGGAGGGGAGAGCACGTGACTGGAGAGTGGACGGTCTCAGAGTTCTCAGCAAACTCAGAGGACAGACGGTCTTCTGAAACTCAGGACGGCAAGAGGTGGAGACGCGACTCGAAGACTCAATCCTGGGACTGGAAAAGGTCCTGCGGGAAATGCGATTAGGGTCAACAGGGAAGAACAGAGTGGACAGGAGGCAGGGATGGCTGGTGATGGGACCCTGGGCACCTGCTCCACGGACGGGCTTTACCCAAATTAAAGCACAAGAGCCTTTGAGCTTGGACAGGGAATAAAGCAAATACTTTGAAGAGCCGAACCCTCCATGAAAATCGGATGTGATGGATAATGGCAGACTTTTTAAAATAATAATGATGCTTTCTATAATTAGATGAAAGAAGCATTGGATTCCTGTTGAGTGGAATTTTTTTTTTAAGTCGCTAAAGTGAACCCAATGAAAGATTCTTGACTCAATTTTTACTCTCTGAAAATATGCAAATTAGCTGATTTCATCTCTAACATCGTTTTGGAAAAACTCCACTGGAGCAAGAAAGAAGAGGCTTCTCATCAGTAATCGACATTTTTCTGGCAAAATCCAAGGAGAAGATAATTTTCTTGACCTCAAAATCCATTCTATTGTGCTAAATGAGTCTGCAAGGCTCCCCTTCAGTTTTCTCAGACCCCAGAAGGTTCTCCATGCCCTTCCCACCCTGCCCTCTGCCTCGAGAGACACAGGATGCCTTTCAGTGTCTCAAAACGTCTTGAATCTGTCCCCACAGGGCAAGAATGTGCACAGCTGCAGTTAAAGGAAGGGACATGTCCTCGCAGAAAGTCAAGAAGCCTGTGATTACCATACAGCAAATTGTGAGAAATACACATTTCTGCCCATTCCCATGACCTCTTGTGACTGGCGTATGCCAAGGTCCAAGGGTCCACACTGTCCCTTTCTTTGTCAGAAGAAAAGGAGCATGTCTCTGGGTGCATGGACATTCTCTGTCAGGTAGAGGAAAGGCGACTTCCAGGCCCCCTCAGTGTTTGGCACAACGATGACCTTCTAGAATGAAAGGGGCATTGTCAATGCTGGGCAGCTGGATGAGGGGAAACCTGAAAGGGCCAATGGATGCCAACCGATGACTCAGCGGGCAAGCTCAGCAGGAAAGCCAGTGATGACGCATAAGCATTTGAGGGGTGACTCCCAGGAACGGTATGGATCTGGGTCAAAGAGGCTATGGGGTGACACCATCACCAAACGGGACCTGGGTCAGAGAATTTATCAATGTTGATTCCAGCTGAATGCCCATTATTCACAAAACATCTTCCGAGGGTCTAGACGGAGAAGAGCGATACCTAGAGAGTGTGGGGTCAATCTTTCAAGGGCATCCAGACTCGCATCAAGTGAAGACAGAGGAAAAACGAACGGGTGAGGAAAGTTTACTCTGACTTACACATGCCAGGGGTGACCTCTGTCTTGCATCTTCTTCTCGCGATAGGATTGAGGTTTCTTTGTGATGGGGGTGTTTTGTGAATATGCTGAAGACGGCTCCCTCTTCTTTCATCTTCTCTTCTAGCGTCAACAGGATCTGCCAGAAGAAGACGTTGGTACTCTGCATCTTGCTCTAGAAGCAGAGCAACAGGCCGGGTGTCTGCTTCAGCTTCGTTTCTATAGTACTCGACGCTGTCCAGTGCGTTACACTTCCATGGATCATCATGTCTTCACTAGGCCAAATACTTGCCCCCCAGGCACCTCTTGTGATGCACCCTGCCCGTCCCTCCTGCATTGAGGGTCTCCTGTGGGTCCTCCTCACCATGCCACATGCAATGCTGGGCGTGCAACGCAAAGCTCTTCTCAGTTCTCTCTGCGTGGCCTTCAGCTGCAGGATGATGACCTCACGGCCACTTCATGTGCACTGCTCCAATGGCCTGTCGCACTCATCTGCGACATAACCCAGCTCAGGAGCTGGGCCACATTCAGGTCCCTGTGCCTGGCACAATGCCCAGCACAGAGTAGGCACTCAACAAGGACTTGCCAAATAGAAAGTGAAGAGAGGCTGCATTTGTTTCTGCATTCTCTGTGCTCAGCACTGTGCTGGCAAGTCGTCAACAAACACTGTGTAGTACAATGACATCACCAGCCCTCCGAAGGGAGCACCTGGCACACATCAGCATGGGCTCCTCTGTGTGACTGGACAGAGCCCACGCTCAGTGCGTGGGAAAGAGGAGCACCTCAGGGACCCTGCTCACCAGTCCTCAGGGGGAGGACTCCGGTCATCATGCGAGGTGCTGTGAGCTGCCATCCCTGGGGCACCCACTCAGAGGGACAATAAACAGGGTACTGTCTGGACCTTCCCCAGAAGCCATCCAGCTCTAGTCTTCAAAACAGGAATTGGGTTGAGCCATTTGTCTTACCAGGTTTGCAAGAAGTTGCCTGATGCCAGAGGCTGTGGGTCCCAGAAGGCAGGGGTGCTCCCAGCTGGCTGACTGACGGCTGAGCCTCAAGTCATCAAGGACGGAGGACCACCATTTCAGGGCTGTTGAGTGAGAATCTCCCTTTGTCCTCAAGTCTGCACTGCGATAAATCTGAAAAGCGTCCAACTTTGAGTGGAAAACACTCACTTCCATGACCAGGAGAACCTCAGCTCTCTGTCCTGAAGCTGCAGGAGCGTATTGATCTGCCATCAGGCAAAGGCTGGTGCTCTTCACTGCCGTCACGTGGTGTCCACGACAGAGAGCTGGAAAGGGGTGCCCACGGAGGATGCAGGTCAGCTCTCCAGTTACGCCCGTTACGTCTGTGGGCAGCTCCAGGCAGCCGTCCCTCTCTGTCTCAACCCCACTGACCTCCTCCAGCCGGGTGGCCTTGCGGCTGAGGTGGGGCTGGGAGACAGTCTGCAATCTCGCTCTCCTTCCCCTTGCTCTCCTTCCAGGCAAACGGGCCTTTCGCTCCAGCAGACTCCACATCGTCTGACAGACGTGGGCTGACGGTGCCGAGCCAAGAGCTCGTGTCTTCACCCCGCCTGCCCGTTACAGTAGGCCCGCGGTGTGGCGAGGGCCCAGGAGTGCAGCGGGAGAGCCCGAAAACAGCAAATTAGATGTCTAATCCCCACTTCAAATCTCTGCAGTCACAAAACAGATGACTGAATCATCGCCTCGGTCAAGTCTTAGGGGAGAAATAGCGAGTCATTCAGAAAGCATAGCAACTCTTATTTTTATTTCTATTTTTTTTATACCAAGTCTTCAGCGTGGAAAGCTCTGGCCCTTCTTCCGCGTTTCTCTCCAGCGGAGAGCTGGCAGACGGGCCTGTCTCTCTTGCTCCATTTCTTATCTGCTCTGATGTCTGTTGGACTCTCCCCTCAGTGGACTCAGAGGGCATGAATCAAACGCTAACCAACCGTGAAATCCAAGTCCAGCCGTTTCCGTGGGTTTCGGGAAGCATTCGGGATGCAGACCTCAGCGCAGCTCTGGATGCTTCCTGTACGCGAGCTTTTCCTGACACAGATGCATTTTCCAAAGTCCACGCCACAACTCTGCGTGAAGATATTAACAGACGCTTCAAGGAAAAGACTAAGTAGTGGCCTAAAACATTTGGGAAATGACGTGTTAAACGAAATAAAACCGCCTCCCTCGCTGTGGGACATGTGTTCCCCTGACATGTTGGCACGCATCGGGAAACCCTAAGAGAGAGAAATGGGTGGCATCACCCTAACACACACACAACCACAGGGTCTCTTTCTCCCAGAGCATCTCACAGGCCCGTTGTCCTGTGGGCCATGTGTCAGGACCTCCTCACTGAGCCGCGTGGATGAGAACCGGTCCTCCCTAGTTGACAAGTGAGCTTGTTGGCCTCAGAGGAAGCCCTCAGGGGTGAGTGGAAGTGTCCACTCACATCCCTATCTCCAAATACTCAGTACTTTAGCAAAGTGATTCATGCATCGACGCCCAGTTGTGGCATTCGGGGAGGGACACAAGACTTGGAGACACGGAGGCCTGGAAGGGTCTGATGTCTCATGCAAGAGAGAGAGAAGGAGGATGGAAAGGAGGGGAAGTTTCAAGAGACGCCTTCGCAAGCTATTTGAGTGGGAATGGAACTGGTGTGGGAAGTGAAGATGGCATGGGGCCGAGCATGAGGCATGGCTACCATCCACTGACCCAGAGAACACGAGCGATGGATTGGATCCTCGGCGAGCGGGCAAGCTGCGTTCTGAAGTTGCTGAGTTTGACATATTTTGAACTGTCAGGGGTATGGAACATCCAGGCAGGAGAGAAAATGATTTGCAGGTGAGAGCGTACTGAAAGTGGATGAACCCACAAAAGGCACAGAACCCCCAAAATGGCCCCACCTAGACAGTGGGGCCTCCTGCTGCCCCAGGACACACATTCCAAGAAGATGAGCATCAAAAGGGTGTGTGGGGGCCGGCCCGGTGGCACAGTGGTTAAGTTTGTACGTTCCACTTTGGCAGCCCCGGGTTAACCAGTTGGGATCCAGGGTGTGGACATGGCACCGCTTGGCAAGCCATGCTGTGGTAGGCGTCCCACACATAAAATAGAGGAAGATGGGCACGGATGTTAGCTCAGGGCCAGTCTTCCTCAGCAAAAAGAGGAGGATTGGCAGCAGATGTTAGCTCAGGGCTAATCTTCCTCAAAAAAAAAAAACAAAAACCACGGGTGTGTGGTCATCCTTCTTTGTGGCCACATCACGTGGGCATCAGGCAGCTTTCTCAGCCCACTACCTGCTCATGCAAGTCTGGGAAATGAGGGCCAGTTACAGCCTCATTGGGCAAAAGCAGTCCAGGCTTTTGGTCTGTCTGGCAGTAGAATTCCCTTGAAAAGTGAGTGGCTTTCAATCGTTTGCTCCCAGTGATCCCAAGGGTCAGCAGCCAAAGCAGGCGGCTTCCCAGGGTCTCCTCAAGCACGAGGTTGTTCTTTGCTCTGTCGCTCCCGTGTCCTGCCGGCTCTGTGAGAGGACCTCGCTCTCCATCTCGCCTCCCCCAAGAGGCTGAGGCTTTTTCTTTTTCCACCGACAAGTCCTACTTTGTCATTCAAAGCCTTTTCGAATTTTATTTCTGATTGTTTGGATCTAGAAGCAGTGAGTTTTTCCAACATTTCAAGAGCTCACATTATTGGACTGTTTCCATTTTCTGCTATTTCTATTTGAAAATTGGCAAATTCCTTGCTGGGCTCCCCTCTCTCTCGTTATGCTTTGCTAAAGCACGAGGGAAACGCATGTACTCTGACCCTGGAACACCCCCAGAGCAGGTCTTTCTGAAGGTTACTGAGCAGCAGGACCACCTGACGGGCTCGTTGGACAAGGGCCTCTGGAACCCACCTCAGGATTTCTGACGCCGCAGGTCTGGGGCGGGGCTCCGACAATCTGCATCTCAACAAGTGAGGCTGAAGCTGCCCGTCTGGGTGCCCTCCTACCCCCACTCTTAGAGCTCTGGCTTCCCAGTAGTTTCAGAAAACAGTTCTGCCACATATTTGTCACTGTGTGACGTGGGTCAAAACTGGTTTCCAGACGGCTTTCTGCCAAGCCATGTTTCAGGGACCAGGGTCCCTCCCTTGTGTCTCATGACTACCCAACCCAACACACATGGCGCTCGAGGTCATTGGGGTCAGCTGATCCAAGCCACGGAAGGGAAGGAACGTAGAGTTGGGCACCTGGGGCTTTAGAAGTCAGCGAATGTCACTGTCGCCATGTCCGTGGCCCAGATGTGGCCGTGGGGCCACAGCTACCTGCAAAGGAGGTGCAGACTCAGAAACGAGCCTGTGCACCCAGGATGACAGGCAGGGCATGAGCATCCATCCTGTCTCTGCGGCAGGGGCAGGGGACCAGGGAGACCTTTGAGGAGGCTAACGCGATGCCCCAGAGGAGGTGGAGGCGTGGGGACAGGCTCACAGACGCAGAGTAGGAGGGCCCGGCTGGGCTCAGGACTCGCTCTCACACAACGCCGGCAGGGTCTGCTGGAGAGTCAGATGTGGGGAGTGAGAGGAAGAGGGCAGTCAGACATGAACTGACACCTGGGGACTCAGCAAGAGGAGAAACACAAGCTTAACGAGTGGCGTCCACAGCTATCTTGTTCCTTCTACCTCCATCCCCTGGTGCGCAAGCCCTGGCAGGAGCTTATTAACACCCGCTAAAAGAATGAAGGAGCGGAGGCCGGTCCACAGGAACCTGCCGTTGCCTCAAGAACAACGAGGGGGGAGAAGTGAGTTCAACAAGGCACGGGAGGAGCTTCACCACTTTCAAACCAGGCTCCAGCTCCCATCCGTCACAGAGGCATCCCTGTCTATGATAACTATTCTAAAATCACTCAAAGAAGCAGAAATGAATCTTTTCCCGGTAGAAAAGTGAGCCCCGTGATCCGTGGGACAGCATTTCCGGAGGGAAGAGGCGGCCGTCATCGCATCATCCGTGGCGCCTGAAATGCCGGTTCAAACACCAACCCGGGAGCAAACGCCCTTGCAGACGAGGAGTTGGCTGCGGACGAACCCTCAGGGAGGTCCCCTATCGTGCGAACCTCCACGCATGGCCATGATATTCAGCAAAAACAGGACAAACAATTCAGCACGTCTCATCTGACCTGGAACGGTCGTCGACGAGCAGGAGCACGGTCTCCCGGGACTCGAGACGCCAGCGGAGCTGCCCCCATGGGCGGGAACGTTCCCACAGCAGAGATGCGTCCTGAGTCCTGCTTCTCAGGGTCGGGTTTGGGTGGGAGCCTTCGCCCCCCTGGTGCCGGTGTCAGTCTCGTCTGCAGCGGGGGGTCCCCCAGGACGGCATCTTTATCCTCTCAATGGGCTCTCCTGTGGCTAATAACTGAGACCTGAGTAATTGCCAAGGTTGCTGGAAATAATCAACCACATGTGCATGTGTCGGCAAATGTTTTCTGCCTGAAAGAAGCTCACAAACACTTACCCCCAACCCCAGCCTCGGGGACCGTGGACGATGGGAAACCCTCCTGCTGGCGTTGGGTCTCCATTCCATTTTGCAGGTGAAACATTGTGTTTTTATCTCTTTATTTCCTTAAGATCTTGAACTTTTAGGAAAGTGCTTTTCATTACTTTACCCACCACAAGTTGTCACCACGTGGATCTCTCCCCACAGAGGACAGTGTGGTGGCTCTGTCCAGAGTCCCCTGTCTTTCCTGCCCTCGCCCAGGGGACACGTGGCCTGAGCTGGAGCACTGGGCTCCCTCCCCTGCGGCTTTGAGTCCAGAGTGAGATGAGAGTGGATAGGAAGCCCAGTGGGGGTGCTCTGTCAGGCCCCTGGACCCCGAGCTCCCTGCATCTGTCCCACCTGAGCCTGCTCCACATCCTGCTGGCAGTGGACCACATGCCACCACCATCCTCCCAGCACCGTGCCCTTTCCTCAAGTCCTACTCTAGGCATGTTTTCTGTGGCTTGCAGCCAAAACTCACACGCTCACAGAGCTCTGCAGATCAACCATCTCAGACAACCGAGGCAATGAGAGGAACCAAACCCCAAAGGACAGAACAAGGGCACTTAAGGAAAAAAATAAGTCACCCCCAAAGGAAGACCTCAGACGCAGCGAATGCAGGGAAAAGAGGGTCCAGGCTGGGAACAGGAGGAATCTTCCTCATGATTCCAAACGGCTCGTGTAGAGTGAAGCCGGACCTGGCCTCAACGTCCCCAGGTCGTTCCTAGTCCCAGAATCCTGTCCATCAGCCTTGGAGCGGACGTGTGGAAATGTGTGCCACTGGCTTTGAGGATCCCTCACGTCTCATGAACTGATGACTGAGCAGGAGATCGACTATCTTCTTGTTACTCACCTGGAACATAAGTTTTGGTCGCAATGGTTCACTTTGATATGAAGACCATGCTTATACCAGCTTTATCTTAAAGGGCATCTTTTCAAGTCAGGAAACACCGGTTTCCAGTAACATCCGTGGAAATGTGCATGCAGGGCACACATTCTGGTGTTGCGCTATTTTACGTTGCTACTGGACATCTGTAGGGGGCCCTAAATTCTCACAATGGAAATATTCATGTCCCTACACATAGAGACTTCTAGAAGCCTCGGGTGCTCTGGCCCTGCTGGTCAGCAGGACGTGCCGCAGAGATGCTGTTCGCAGCCATCAGAAGAGGACCACTGGAGCTACACTAACGATGCTGTGAGGACCTGGACTACCGAGGCATTCTGGGAGGGGTGAGGCAGGGAGCTCCCAGCCTCACTGGGCACCAAGGATGGGCGCTTGAAGGCCACTGCTTGCAACTTTGGGTGTCAATAGCAGGGAGAGGCTGCAGCATCCAGCAGAAGATGCCAGGACTGCTGGGAGCACAGCCTTCTCTGAGAAACAAATACAGCCCCAAAAGGACAAAGGTGGCATGGGGTGTTGAGGAAATGGCCTTGGTGTTCTGCAGACCTGGGCTTCCTTCCGGCACTGCCAGCTCCCAGCAAGTCCTTCAGGGAGTTGGGGCCTCCGTGTGGTCATTTGTGGAGAAGGAGGATGGCAGACAAGGGCAGGATGTCACTCCTGCTGCATCTCCTGTGCTCGGCTGTGCAAGGTGCAGGTGACAACAGTAGAACCCGCCCCATCTCTGAGGGCTGCAGCTGATGTGCTCTGAGCACCGGGCAACCCTCCGGGTGTGTTTAACGCACGGTGGTCATTGTCATTATATCCACCCCGCCTGCTGATTGCCTCACGCCCACATAACTGCCTAGCCGCGGACAATGGCCATTATCTCACTCCATAACTGACTTGACACGTTCATAGCCTGGGTGACGATTCTCCTGTCGACCTCCTCCCACCGCCCACCGCCTCCCTCTTCTGAGCCCAGTAATGACCGTGTTCACGCGTCATTTAAGGATGGGCTCCTCTAAAAAGGATGCTTCTGGCTCTAGATCTTGTCTCATCTTTGTCCTTCAGGAGCCTGTGTCTGCTGCCAAGGGCGTGCAAGTCACAGACCTCCCAGGCCAGATGCCTCAGTGGCGCTCAAGTGTGAAACGCGCTTCATTGCGAAATCGAAGAAGCATTTTGGAGAGTCACGGAGGTCACCCAGTGCCATTGCTGCCGCCGTGGCCTGCAGGGGCCGCACGTCTGAGGCCATTTGCACAGCTGTCCATTTTCAAGCAACATCTCGGAAGTCCCAGGTCAGAGTTGGTGCCTCATGGTAGAGGGTGACCTGTGAGCTAGTCTTCAGGAGAAGATGGGTCCTTTATTTGCAACGGTTTAGATTTTGCAGCTTTGGAGGCAACCAGATGGTGCAGCAGGTGAAATCTAGGTAAAGAGAGTGTGCACACAGCAGCAGACAGCCCTGGAGGGTGGGTGCAGTGTTTCCAAGGTGTGAGGCCAATGCTGTTCCTGTTCTTGGCTCAAGTGACACTTGATTGGCAACGGCAGATGCACCAAGCCACCTATGGCCTCCCTCCTTCCTCACTTCATCTTCTTTTCCTCTCTTCTGCAGGAGAGCTGGGTGCCTAAGGGAGCCAGAGGTAAGGTGGACAGAGGAGGCTGCTACCCTCCTCATGACGCATCCTCTGCTCCCACATCTGTGGAAAGAGGACAATGATGGCCTCACCTCTTGGTTCAGGGTGAGGATTAAGCAAGTTAATGCAGGTAAAGAGCTTAAAAGCTTAAAATGCTAGTATGTAGAAGTGGTATGTGCTTGCAATCATTGTCATCTTCGGGTGCAGACAACCCCACGCCCACCACCACAACTGGCTGGAGTTGTGATGATTAAAAACACCAAATCACATCAGAGAAGTATGATCCTATCGTAAGAGTGGCCACACGTGTAGATTGTAGCTTTGGGTTCTACTTCACAAGTTCTCTAACTTTGCTGGTAATGCACAGATCCTGAACAAATGGAAAACCTCCAATGTGACTGAGGTGAACCCGTTGGCTCCCCTCTCCTGCTGGAAAATCCCTAAGAAACACCTGTTGGAGACGTTTCTGGGGTCTCTGCTGCTGTGTAGTGACAATGGGCCTGGACCCTGGAGCCAGGCTGCCTGAGGCTCAATTCCTCATCCCCCACCAGCTGTTGGGCCCCAGGTACCCTCCTCAGCCTCAGTCTCGATGACTGTCGAGTGGATTGATAACGGGTCCCGTGTTATGGTGGTGTTGGGAGAACTGAGTGAGTTGAGGAGAAGACAGTGAAGGGTTTTGAGCAGTGCCTGTCACCCGGCAGCACCATATAAATGTTAGATGCTGTTATTACTATTACAAACGGAAATTTACAGGCAAGATTCGGCATGGCCGTGGAACTTTCCTGTCAGCCCCATCTAAAACTCCAGGGGTGAAACAGAATTGTGAAATGAGCTGAGGGCCGCTCCCAGGCCGCCCTGCTTCCAGGCCAGCGCCCCACCTGCCGCCCGCGTCCCTCCCCTCACATGGGAGGTCTGGCGGCCTTGCCTCCCTGCCTGCAGCTGGAGACGGAGCTGTGGAAGACCACAGCCCCCTGGGCCCCGTGCGATCCAGCAGGAGCAGGTGATGGCCGAACCCCTGACCTGGACTGGGCAAGTGGAAAGTTTAATTTCCATGAACTCATGAGCCCCAGAGTCCTTGCACATCGGGGCAGGTGGGAGGGGAGAGGCGGCAGTGTTGGGGCCCCCAGTCCCTCTGCAACCTGAGCTGCCCCCAGATCTGTTTTCATATATGGAGCTTCAAGATGGGATGTGGTTTGCTTAAAGAAAGGGCTCTGTCACTTAGAGCTGGCCTCTCCCGTGTGAGGTGGGGCTGCGTGGAGCACCAGGCCCTGAGGAGGGGGCTGGAGTTCTGGCCCCGTCAACTCAGCACAGAGGAACTGAACATACGCAGGACCCTGCAGGAGGCGCTGAAGATGTGAGTCGTGAGCTCCAGCCTTGATTTCAAGGAGCTCAAGAGTTGCTGGGAGGCAGGAGGGACTACCCGACATGAAGTGAGAGGAACCTGCTGGGGTCACAGGACAAGGGAGGGCGTGGGGAGCACGCACTGGGGCTGACCTTTGAAGGCGGGGGCTCTCACATGAGGAGGGGGCTACAGGCAGAGGGATGACTGTCCAGGGGAGAATGGTTGGATCCTGGCCTAAGGACCAAGTGCTGCAGGCGGGTGGGCCAGCCACAAGGTGGGTCTGGCATCTGTGATCAGCTCCAGGACGTCCCAAGTTTTCCTCCCTTTGGCACACCTAGAAACAACTGTCTGGGGCTCTGGGATAAACCAGAGGATGTGGGAGCATCTATATGGGCAAGGTGAAAGAAAACTCACTCCTTTTTCTTTATATTATGAAGCATGAAAGAAAAGGAGAACATCAAACATTAGGAGATCTTTAAATGCTGACTTTGAGCAACACTTCCAACAGAAATCTCTTCCAACTTTGAATGAAAATTTTAGGGCGTTCTCACAAATATCACTCCTCTGCATTGGGGTCCATAAATAAATTGGCTACAGGAATCTCTTGACTCAGAATTTTTCACGAATCCTTCTGATAATCACCATTGGTTGGAAAACAACCGCAGTCCTTGTTCCCAAAAGCAGACAAGTCATTGCTTCTTCCTCTAACAGACTGAAGCTCCTCTCTTGTCATTAAACAAAGCTGGAAAAATTGCCCTCATTAAAATGGACTTCAGGTGTGCGAGCAGTCTGTGAATTTAACTTTTTCTTTTCTCTCATTGACACAGGCAGTTGAAACTTTTTACGATAATGCGCGAGGATTTCTAATTCAATGGAACTTTAAAATTCGAGTAGTTCAAAACAATGAAACTTCCACAAGAACACGCAGGTGTTTCTCTTCTATTTTGTTCTCTAGGATTCAAACGATGGCGCCACCTGCACATGACTGGAAAGCCATCTTTAACGTCACTCTCCCAAAGGTGACTTTTTGCTTTTCATTTGCAAACTTTGTGACTACACGTTAAAATATCTCAATTACATGCACTTCGGTATTCAAACATGTCAGTTAAGTAAACAATTTTTGGAAGACAATACGACCCTAAACAAATGTGCAAAGTAAGAATGTCTCACAAAAAAGATTTTTTTTTTCATTCTTTCTTTTTCTGAAAAACATTCAGTAAAACTTCCTTGGGCAGTGGGACATCTCATAAGGAATTTCAGAATGGTCTAGAGATTCCATTTCTTCTCTTAAAGCCAAAAATGGATGGACCAATAATGGCTTGGATTTTACTAATTCAGCTTTTCCACAACACCGGTAGTGTGGAAATTAGACCTACAGGAAGATCTTTGTGTGCATTACTTGAATGTTGGGATTTCCAGAACAAACTCTGAGGGGAAGCCTCACAGGTTCCTCTCATTGCGTCTCCGGGATGATGCAGGCGGGGTTTCCATCCACGTCGTTTGTTTCAAACCCTACTTTGAATGTTTATTCAGCTGTTTGCTTCGGTTCTGCCTTCAGGACAAATTACGTTCTTCCAAGAATTTCTCTTAGGGGATTCTAACCATTACTAATGTCTATACACAGAGTCATCCGTCTGTAACAAAAGCTTTTTGATTCAATGATCTTCTGGATCAGTATTGTCTGCACGTCATCTGATGTGCATCACTCAATAGTAATAAACAAAAAAGACACCCTTTCTATTCTCTTCGCCTCATTGGTTTCAAACACAGTAACAATTCTACAATTGTGTGAGTAGTTTGCGCTACTAAACAGATGACTTCCTTTCTAGCTTCTTAAATTCAATTTGATAATCTCGCGACTAATCCTTTTAAAATAACTTTATTTCTTATTTCAGGCTTGCAAACACCTTAAAAGTTCACTCTGTTCTGCGCACAGTAGGTGATTTATAGTAACGTGGCAAGAGTTCGCTCCTTTTCACAACTTTTTCATACAAATCAAACATTCATTCTGAGGGAGCCCCAGTCCAGAGAGAATCCTCTTTGTGTGGCCAAATATGTGACCTTAGACCCTAGCTGCAGTTTGCATTTGTTTTGTTAGCTTGATTACTTTCCTTCTTTAATCAAAAAGTTGTTCATTGGGGTGAAAAATAAATATTGATAATTATTAAACGGATTTAAATGTAAAGTATTCCAGGTTACTCTTGGACTTTTTAATATCAGGAAATTGATTTTTTTCAATAAGAAATTGAGTCATTTGCATCCTTAAGAATGGTCTAAAACAAAATGCATTAAAATTTGTAAAATTAAGCATATTGTAAACAAATTAGTAATTATGAAAATATTAACGTCCACTTAATTGATAATTAAAACCTGAAAATTCACAAAATATATATTATTTACATTCATATGTAATCAAAACATGTTGATAAATTGATTTTCTGATTGTATAAAAGCTTACTGGTACCCTGTAATAAACCAATTTAATTTTTTGTCCTCAGACATCAACACTACTTTAAAATCTCTTAATAAAACAATAATCCATTAAGAAATTCCATCAAGAATAAATAAGTGGCTAATTTTAATATCAAAAGCTAAAAGATGGAAGGTGGAAAGGAAGGTAGGAAGGAAAGAAGAACCATAAGGAAATTCTATATAAAACACCTAAGATCAGAAAGCAATACAAATAATAATAACAAATAAATGCTTTACTACTATATCATGGTAAAAATATAAAAGAAAATTAAGCCAAAGTCAGAACTAAGTATTTTATACAGGATGCACATTTAAAACCAACCTTGCTGATGGCAGAAACTTAATGACCCAAGTCATCCCTGTCAGAGACGACTCTATGGGAAGATGAAGGGCAGAAAGGGCAATGAATAATGTCTTATCACCAAATAACTGACCCCTGGACTCAAACGGGACACAGAGAGCCAGGCAGATGGGGTCAACTCTAATTTTAACAGTTGAGAATTTGGAATGGTTTTTAAAAACAAATATAAAAATTTTGACATTGTAAATATTTACCGCCATTAAAATCTCATGGCACACCTGTGGCCCATTCATGGCAGCAAAATGTGCAAGCACGGCCACCCCCCACCCCCTCCCCGCAAAGCTCTGCTCCAGGTGATGTTATCTAATTATTTTGAAGCTGGCGCACAGCAATGGGAGAGTGGTGCTTTTGAAAGACAAGTTTCTGAAGTCATCATAACAAATGGACTCAGGAGACAGACTGAAAGAGGAGCAAGGGAGCAGCCTGAGATGTTTGCACCTGCCTGTGAGAGCAGACACAGACTCCAACAGGGGCCGTAAGGCAGGAAAGTGGACGGGATGGAGGTGAGCCTTAGGACAAAGCTGCCTGGGGTGATTTTGAGTGTCTCTAGCTTGGTGAATGGATGGATGATGGGGCCACTGAGGAAGGAAACCCAAACAGAGGTTGGCTGGAGATGACAATGAGTCAGTTTACAAGGTCAGTTTGAACTGCTTATGGAGTTGACAGATGGGAATATTAGGGAAATGAAAATAAGAATTGATTTGTACATCAGCAGGACGTACTTGATCTTTGAACACATCTCTTGGATGTTGTACAGGAAAAAATTATGCACTGAACACTTGCTAAAATGGCAAGAGAGATTTTATTTGAGCTACTGCAGTAGGGAGAGAGCTTAGTATAGAACCGGGCTCAACTCCGAATACAGCAAAAACAGCTGGGGACTTACAGCTCCTGAGCAGAGCGAGGGGGTTGGCAGATGGGAAATTACCAAGAGGAGACATCAAGGGTGGGAGGTTCTTGCAGAAGTGACTCAGCAGGATTATTTTCTAAAACGGGGCTAGGCAGGCTGAAGGCTGGGCAGCAGGCTGAGGGTGAGGCCTAGTGGAGCAGGGCCTCAGAGGAGCCTCGCTAAAGTTTGGTCAAGGAGGGAGCCTTTTTCAGTGTGGTCTCCTGGGGCTCCTGAGCAAGTTCTGAGCTGAGCACGTCTCTTGACCTCATCATCCCATCTGTAAGACTGAGGAAATGCCACGTGAGAAATCACCACGTGAGGAAATGTCACATGAGGAATTGCCACGTGAGGAAATACCACATGAGGAAATGCCACATGAGGAAATGCCATGTGAGGAATCGCCACATGAGGAAATGCCACGTGAGGAAGTGCCACACGACAAAACACCACACAAGGAAATGCCACATGAGGAATCACCACGTGAGGAATCGCCATGTGAGGAAATGCCACGTGAGGAATTGCCATATGACGAAACACCACACGAGGAAACACCACATGAGGAAACACCACACGAGGAAACACCACACGAGGAAACGCCACATGAGGAATCGCCACATGAGGAAATGCCACGTGAGGAATTGCCACGTGAGGAATCGCCACATGAGGAAACACCACACGAGGAATCGCCATGTGAGGAAATGCCACGTGAGGAATCGCCATATGACGAAACACCACATGAGGAATCACCACATGAGGAAACACCACACGAGGAAACACCACACAAGGAAACGCCACATGAGGAATCGCCACATGAGGAAATGCCACATGAGGAATTGCCACGTGAGGAATCGCCATGTGAGGAATCGCCACACGAGGAAACACCACACGAGGAATCGCCATGTGAGGAAATGCCACATGAGGAATTGCCACGTGAGGAATCACCACCTACCTACTGAAGTCAAGGGCCTGGACCAGTGTCTCTTTACCTTAGAAATGCCTCCTAAGTCAGGCTTTGTAGCATATATTTTAACTTAATGACAAAAAAAGGCCATTTAATAACTTCTAAGAGGCTGTAAGATACGTGGCATGAGACACTGTGTCTGCTGAAACCTCCTGTAGGAACCGACAGGGAAACACGGATTGCCAATAGCCAAGACACGAGGCTCCCTCATACTGTCCGACTTGACCAGGACCCTCAGTGAGCACCGGATTTACTGTGGAAGATGAACAGACGTGACGTTAGCAGAGGCTACAGGTGGCTTGCAGAGTTTGCCTGACACCTTGCACTTCTGCACTTGCCACGGGAAGAGCCGATACAGGTGCCTGCTGGTCCCACCATGAGGGGACACCACCCATGAGCCAATGGTGTTGGGGTTGTTTGGTAGCATTATCTCAACAAAGTATCATGTGAGCACCATTGCCTTTCCAAAATTTCTTCTGCCTTTTCTATTTCCTTATGATTCACAACCGACAAAAAAATTATCACTAGCTTGAGATAAGAATTAAAATATGTGCCACACGTTCTACGATGAGTCAAATAATTTGCCTATGGTTTGTATCGTTTCAAAGGCTGACATGGTTTCCCTCACGTCCGGGATTCATGGCCATCTGTGCAACGGGTGTCTGGGACTGGGAACTCTGTCGTATGCAATGAAGGCCATACAATGTAGATTCAACACTCAGCTTCACGGCATTCTGCATCGATTATTACATTCTGAGACTCCTGAACTTTCCATGAAGTAAAACCCATCCATTTGTCTCCCTCCTCTATTTCCAGTCCTTGAAATAGCTGATTTCAAAGGTGTTTGTCTAAGATAAAGACAAATAGATACAAAGATCCAGTACAAATTCCAGGGAATTCCTGAGAAACCTCATAACATTTGAAACTGTTGAGGCAAAAGAAAAATATGCAGTAAGTGGTGGTTTTCTCTGAAACAGCACAGCAGACATGACATCACATGTGGGGAGAAGATTAACATTTAGGCAAGATGGACACAAAGGCCCCTCAGCCGTGCTGACGGACCGCACGCTATGATAGCGTGCCGCCTGTGGTTCTGACGCAGCCTGTGCGGGCGGCTTGCTCCTGCCATCCAAGCCCCACCATCTCCTGCCTGGATGTCATCGGTCACCCCTAAGCATCAAGGGCTGCAGATACTAGAAAGAAGGACAGGAGAGGGAGGAGGTAAGTTTTCGTACAGACAGGAGAGCAAGGCCTCAGAGAACATGTGGATGACAACGGGAGCGTTCCAACTAAGAAAGGCATTTGTGGGACAGAGGAGAAAAAGAGATGTACAAACATGTCTATCCAGAACCATTTTGTGAGCAAACCAAAAGCACAAGAAATGCAGAAAGCAGACCCCATGTGCCACCGACCACAGTGATGTCTGAGCAGGGGGAGTGAGAGTGGGGGTACCAGCACCATAATTAGGAAGCTCACAACGCCCCTATCCAGACAGGTCCCTCCCGCCATCTGATTTCTATTGTCATCGGTCTGTTTGAATTATTCTAGAACTTCATGTAATTTGGGTCACAGATTGTGGAGTCTTTTCTGCCTGGCTTCTTCCACCCAGCATAGCAGCTGGAGATCCATCCACGTTATTGGGTATATCAGAAGTCTGCGCCTCTTTATTGATGAGAGGTACCCCGCTGTGTGTGCACACCGCGGTCTGTCCGCTTTCCTGATGATGGACGTCCGGGCTAGTTCTGGCTTTTGGTGCTGTGACTGACGCCTCCGCGAACATTCTCATGCGAAGGGTTCTGTGGACGCATCTATTCTTTCTCCTACATAAACGTCTAGAAGTGGAATTTCTGGGACATGTGTTTACGTATGCTTAATGTATGTCTAACTTTTTAAGAAACTGCCAAACATATTTCCGAGCTCTACCGTTTACACTCTACCAGAGTATTTGAGAGTCATGGATGAACACCACCCCTGCCAACATGTGTACTGTCAACCTCTTACGTTGCTGATGTTGTAGTGAGGGTGCAGAAGTCTCTCATTGTGGCTTTAATGTCCATTTCCCTAATGATTAATGATATTGAGAAATTTTTCCTCTCATGTCGCCATTCACGTATCTTCTTTCATGAGGTGCCTATGCAAATATTTTGTCCATTTTTGGTTGTCTTTTTATTACAAGTTATAGTCATTCCTTACGTTATCCAGATACAAGTCTTTTGTTGATATATGTACTGTAAATACTTTCTTCTATTCTGTGGTTTATTGATTTTTCCAAGGCTGTCTTTTGAAGAGCGAAATATTTTTTTTCTTCATTCAGAGAGAAAAATGGTTAACTTATTCATGCCCCCAAAAGTTTTTAAAGTATAGTTTGCTTTAAAACAATCATAGCAAACTGCATGGATTCATTCCATATCTTTGAAAGAACAATATTATTTTACTTACTTTGCTGATAAATAGAAGTCAGTATGGCTTCACTTAGGAAAGTTTTTATTTTCCTCTTTTCTCATCCATCTGTAATGTATTTAAGTAACTCGAGGCTTATTCACTGCAGAAAGAATGTGATTGACAAGCCCGGCCGGTCTGTCACAGAATCATGTGTGTGGCTCTCCAGGTCTGAAAACAGAGTCTCAGTTCTTTTTTTTTTGAGGAGTATCAGCCCTGAGCTAACTACTGCCAATCCTCCTCTTTTTGCTGAGGAAGACTGGCCCTGAGCCAACATCTGTGCCCATCTTCCTCTACTTTATATGTGGGACACTTGCCACAGCATGGCTTGCCAAGCAGTGCCATGTCCGCACCTGGGATCCGAACCAGCGAACCCTGGGCCACCGAGAAGCGGAACGTGCAAACTTAACTGCTGCGCCACCAGGCCGGCCCAAAATCTCAGTTCTTTAGTGAAAAGTGTAGCGTTTTCTTGATGGCTGGTGAATACCCATAAATTCCAGAAGCACAGTCCTTTCTGGATAATAGCGGGTGTTAGTTGGGCGTTCTGCGAAGATGTCACATGAAGAAGAGGCTGCAGGAGGAGAAGCGCGTGACACGATGGAGGGACCCGTCATGAAGGAACCGTGCTCAGGGAGGAGCTCCACAGGGAATCAACGCTGAGGAGTTGCCTGAAGAGCGGAGCGCTACACGCGAGTCCCGCGTCAGATGAGGGTGACGTTAAAACCCAAGAGAGGCCAGGGCTCAAATGTGGAAACTGTCTTCACCGGATCCTGCATTTCAGAGAAGAAGGGCAATGTGGCACGCCCCCTTGCCCTGTTAAATTCTTGTAATTTTCCTTTTCTCTCCGCCAATGGCTTGTTTTGTTCCCCAGATGGGTAACTACGATTTGATTACATGGTGATTCATCTGGGAGCCTCTGTCTACGCACAGCTGCTACTGCAATTCAAATGACAAGGGACAACGGCCATGCAGGCCCCAGGAGGCAGGGCCATGCCTTCGTGGCACAGCCCTCCCAGCGGCCGGGGTGTCTGAGCAACACCACCTTCAGGCTCCCAGACTGCATGGCCGGCCCGGTGCACGTGGACTGCACCCACATGCTGCATTCAGAAGTGGACAGGAGTAGGCGAGGTCTCTCCTCTCACCACGATATTGATCAGTTTAGCCCCAACCGTGGGGTGAGATGTCTTCCTCCAGAGCCCTGCAAAGTGGACTGATGCTGATCTGGACAGGAACGTCCTGGGGGCTGTGTTGCTGGACTCCAGGAGCAGCAGCTTCCCTGGATCCTACATACGAAGGGTTACGTTGACCCCGTTTTCTAAGACTCAGAAGGGACGAGAGTATTTGTATGAAGAATATGACTTTGTATGATGCAACTTCAGAAAACCCACATCCAAGTCATCTGTTGGAGAAAAAAATGAAGTCTGGGATTGTCTCCCCTATGACCTCCCCGAGGCATCCTTGCTCCCACGGCTTCCTGGGAGAGACAGACCACTCTGGTCTCCGTCCCAGCACCACACACCTTTGCCAGCACACACATCTCTGCCTCACTGCTTTGAGTGGCCTGCCCTAAGCCTTCGAGTAAGTGACCATCTTTTCCACACAACTTCAATTTCCTCGCCATTAACTACAAAATCTCAGACCACCACCCTTGTTCCCAGTCAAGCACATGTCATTTCACTTCAGTATCATTCACTTTATTTCCATTCAATCCATGTTCTTCTGGAATCTTTGTTCTTTTATCACGTGCCTCACATGCCAGGAAAAGATAGGCATGAAATTGCATTTTTTTTTTCGGTGAGGAAGATTGGCCTGAGCTAATATCTGTGCCAATCTTCCTCCGTTTTGTATGTGGGATGCCGCCACAGCATGGCTTGATGAGCAGTGTGTAGGTTTGCACCTGGGATCCAAAGCCACAAACCCCGGGCTGCCGAAGCGGAGAGTGCAAACTTCACCACTGTGCCATCAGGCTGACTCCAGCATCGATTTATTTTTTAATCTTCTATTAAAAACCTCAGATAAACTACTGCACATGAAACAAGCAGATTTACCAGAGTTTGGGGTCAGTAAATGTGAGATACTTTCAGAGCTTGAGTCTCGCACCCCAAGAGACTTAGAAACCAAATGGCAAAGCAGACAACGCCCTTAACTGTCAATCGCTCACCCAGAAGAATTCCAACGAAACCAGCCTTCGATCAGTTCTCTAGAACACCTGTACTTTCACGAACTGTGTTTTTTGAGTTCGCAGCTTCAGGGAGCTCAGAATACCAGGAAGCTATTAATAGCCATAAAATTAAAATTGCATTGGGAACGTACGGAAGGAACAAACTGAATAAGCCTTCTTAATTAGGGCCTGAAACAAGGCTGGCATTAAATAAATTTTTGTCCGGAAGAAGAAAGAAAGAAAAGATGAGAAAGAGGGAAGAAGGGAGGGAAGGCAGGATTAAGCATGTATTAAATCCCTCTTTTGAAAAACATGTTTGGTTGAATCATATGTAGTTGCCATTTCTGTAGGTCAGAAAACAGTTGAATATTGGTGATTTGATGTGGTTCGATCTAACAGTATCAACAGCAGGAAATCTGCTAGGTATCTGAAAAGATGTTGCTCCAAATGCTGGATTGTCTGCTCCCCACGTAAACCCCTCCTTCCAGGCTGATGGATCTGTAGGTGTTCGCAGGTCCCACAGATGTTCGATCGGCCATATTGAAAACACTAAGAACAGCACCCACCCCGTGGAAACACCCAGGCCCCTTGGTGGTCTGAGGTATGAAGTCAGTTCGGCTCAGCCAGTGGAAAGGAATGAGCTCCCACAGCCGAAAAGAATGCCTTTCAACAGAATGTCAAAGTGCACAGAAATTGTTTATTCCAGCATCTGTTTTGACCTCGCCCTCTGAGGCAGGGCCTGGGCGGACCACGGTCACATTCTTGCTTTGTTGTCCACAAAAACAGGGATGTGCCAAAAGTTGTGCAAACCCCATGACATATGCCACATGAGATGAGTCATTTTACCGTTCGAATATCAGAAAGGAATCTTAACAGCCGTCTAATTACAGAGACTCGAGCAGGCTGGACGGAGCCCTGTCTCCTTCTACTTCTCCATCGGGGCTGGGACCCCCTGAAGGAAGGCACCCCAGCCCCGGCCGACACTCTCCAGCCGGCCTCCTCCTCATCCTGCCTCCACTTGCCCATCTGCTGCAGACGGCCGACCTGAGATGGGACCATCCCAGGATGCTGCACCGAGCCTCAGTTTACCTACCTGTGACCTGGAGAATGCCTACCTTGCAACATCCTTCCAGGGATCAGGGAGATGGCCAAGTTAACCCACTTTCACAAACTATAAAGTGCTTTTGAAACCGCTGGCTGTCATCCACGTGATGTCTCCCCACGGCCAGGTCACCTCGGGCCCCACCTGGGACCCTCTGTCCATCTCTCCTGGCTGTCTCTCTGACTACATCTCCTCAGAAGCATCCCGTGGGGCCTTCCTCCTCTTGACAAGGACGCTCTCCACCACTCTGGTGTCGGCATTTGGACCAGAGTGGACGATCTTTCAGAACCTCTCCCCACATGGTCATATTTGGGCTCTTCCAGTCACCGGCTCCGCCCAGTCCCGATTCCACCTGGCAGACGCCACCGCCTGTGGCTGAGCCTGCTCACCATCTCAGCTGCCTCTTCCTGGGTAAAGTATCGTTACAAGCTGGAGCAGAAGTTTTCTTCCATATACCCTGAAAAGGTCCTGTTCCTCTTAGCCTGGTTAAGTCTATGATTTGTGTGTGTGTGTGTGTGCGTGTGTGAGGAAGATTAGCCCTGAGCTAACATCTGCCATCAATCTTCTTTTTGCTGAGGAAGATTGGCCCTGAGCTGACATTCATGCCCATCTTCCTCTACTTTATATGTCAAGCATGGTTTGATAAGCAGTGCGTAGGTCCACACCCGGGATCTGAACCAGCGAAGGCCGGGCCCTCAAAGCAGAATGTACAAACTTAACTGCTGTGCCACCAGGCCAGCCCTAAATCTATGAATTTTGTATGTGAAAAGAATGACTTTAAATGGGTTTTCCAAGATGAAATTTCATCACCACTCTCCCGGTGACATAGCTTTGGTCAAATATTTGGAAAAGGAAGATAATAATAATAATACCTATCAAACTCACAGGGTTTTATAAAAGATGAGATAATGAAGCAGAATCAAGTTAAAAATGAAAAGCTCTGTATAAATAGGTGATTCTTATTACTGCTTTCTGATGAAGGTGGAAGACCTAATCACTTTTACATTATAGTGTACTTGCTCATTGCTTGAAAATGTGCAATTGCTCTGTAATGCAGACACTACGCATCACGCCTTCAGCAAGACAGGCGACCGCAGCACCAATGACGCCAGCGCCTCCTGCTCCTCGCCGGCCTCCGCAGAGCACCAGGGCGTCGCTGCACCTCCACACCGAGCAGGGGAGCCGCCTGAGTCCACACTGTCCCACCTTCAGCCCGAGGCAGCGGCCCTGGAGCTCTGCCATCCACACCCTCTGGCTCTCTCTCTGCTCTGGCCACTGTTCTCTCAGCTGCTCCTCCCAAGCAGAGTCTGTGCTGAGGCCAGACACAGCTCTCCTCTCAGCAGTACCTTTTCCAAATGTATTTCTTCCTACATTTTCCCTTGATAAAGCTCTCTAATTTTTTTTTTTTTTGGATTCATTAAAGTTTTTCTTTAAGATATTATTTAGCTATTATTGACATGAAATAACTTTAAATTTCTTTTTCTTCAAGTCACATTTGACATAAGTGGAATTGGGACTTACTCTGGAGAAAATTTATATAAAAATGACAGTAACATTTATTATGAAAGTCATGCACAAAAGCAGCATGTTAAAAACGAGATGCTGTGTGCTGCTGGTGGGAATGTAAGATGGTGCAGCCGCTGTGGAACACAGCATGGGGGTTCCTCAGAAAATTATAAATAAAATACCAGATTATACAGCAATAACACTTCTGGATATTTATCCAAAATAACTGAAAGCGAGGACTGAGGGAGATACCTACACATCCACATTCATAGCAGCGTTGTTTACAATAGCCAAAAGTTGACAACCACCCAAGCGCCCATAGATGGATAAATGGATAAACAAAATGTAGTGTTTCCATACAATGGAATATTATTCAGCCTTAAAAAGGAAGGGAATTCTGATGCATGCTTCAACATGGATGAACCCCGAAGACATTATGCTCCGAGAAATAAGCCAGACACAGAAGGACAAACAGTGTATGATCCACTTATATGAGATCCTGAGAGGAGCCAAATTCATAGAGACAGAAAGTAGAATGGTGGGGGCCAGGGGCTGGGGGAGGGGTGGGTTTTAGTGTTAGTGGGGACAGAGTTTCAGTTTTGAACCGGACACCTAAAAATGGTTAAGATGGTGATTTTTATGTTGTTTGTATTTTACTACAATTCAGAATAAAATTTTAAAAATGAAAAAATTTAAATAATGCAACTGAAATTAAGAATATTAAATAAGATTCTATGGTCTTGTTTGCCCTAAAACTGCTTTATTTACCTATTTTTAACCAGTTTTAAATAAATTTCATTTTAACAAAGGTAAACAAGATAACTACTATAAACGGATAAAAATTGTTTGGATAACTCTAAATGTTAGAAAAATTAAAATGAGTTGTTCTTGGGACCGGCCCCATGGCCGAGTGGTTAAAGTTCTGCGCCCTCTGCTTTGGCAGCCTGGGTTCATGGGATCAGACCCCAGGTAAGGACCTACTCCACTCATCAGCCATGCTGTAGAGGCATCCCACATACAAAATAGAGGAAGACTGTCACAGATGCTGGCTCAGACCTAATCTTCCTTAAGCCAAAAAAACAAAAAACAAAAAGAGGAAGATTGGTAATGGATGTTAGCTCAGGGCAAATCTTCCTCACCAAAAAAAAAAAAAAGAAAGAAAAGTTATTCTAAAATTTTTCTTCTCAAAACTTTTGCAAGGGAAACCGTTTCCATTTATGGTCAATGTGTGAAAATTCCAATAAGGAGCCCAGGAATCCAGCCTCGGAGTTTGCCTAGGTGGTGGAGCAACAGCCCTCTGCATCTCTCTGGAAGACAGAGGGAAGGGAAGCAGTAGGCGCCTCAGGCAGGATGGAGCCCCCTCCCCCACCTCTGGTGTCCCGGATGGGATGGATACCACCGGATCTTACCAGGGCGTTTCCAGGCTGGCCGAGTGAGGCCCTAATGTGGGTGGCATTATGTGCTGTGTTCATTTGGAATCTGGAATTGTTCTAGAAGCATCCTGACTCTTCCAGGATCCTAGAATGACTTGGTTCTGCAACCTTTAGTGGCAGATCCATGCAGTGTCAGTTCCTGTGCAGCTGTTCCTCTTAAGGAGGCAACTGGACCCTGCCTCAGCTGTCAGTCATCAACCGTGGGAGGAAAGGCCATGAGAAGCAAACCATGAGCACAGATGGAGCCCTCGGGGCGGAGGCCAGTTGGGGCACACCAATCAGAAGGCCATGGGGCCAAGACTTCCCACAGCCGCAACTCCACCACCCCAGGTGAATTCACTCTCACGCTCTCTGCAAAGTCTAAGTCGTGAAACAAACACTAGGTTCTGTTTTATTGAAGAACATTCTGTTTCAACTTTACCAAATTCTGTGCGGGAGTACTGGATGCTACTTCCATTTTTCCCGATAACGGGGATCCCTTTTGAGGAGCAGAAATGACTACGAACGTGAGTGTGGTGTGGACGCAGCGGAGCAGCTGGAGAAAAAGGACGCCTGAATCCAGTCCTGCCCTGGCCGGGTGCTCGGTCCTCACTCTGCTGCTCCCAGTGGCCCCAGCCCAGCCCACAGGTCAGCGCTTATTCGGCCAGAAACAGCTGAAGTTTGCCGTCCAGGGTGGCTGTGGCGAGCTGTAATTGAAAATAAAATGCCATGTGGTTTCAATCACCTCTCGTGCACTGAGAAAACCACGAGAAGAGTGAGCTTATGGTGTACCTTTTCTCATTTGTAATTTTCTAGACCACAGAACAAAACGCATTGAAATAGTAAAGTCTGTATACTCACAACAGGTATGCCCTTGTACTCAATTAAGGCAAACGTTTCATTGCTATTCTAATATCTGTGAGTGCCGTGGTCAGACTCAATCTGTCTACACCACCCAGAAGAGGGTAAGGTGTCCTTTCTGCAATGTCTGCATACTCTCAAGCAGCCACGAGAGCTGAGGGACAAATCGCGTCACTTTCACTTCCTGCCGTCCTTTGTGATGGGGCCTCACATGCAGGGGACGCCCAGGACACCGTGGGCTCGTGGCCCCACTCCCCACCTGCTCCTGCCCAGGGTGGGAGGGCGGCTCGTTCAGTGGTGGTCAGGACAAAGAGCGAGGCATGCATGGGTGCTCCCCCGTTTCTTCTGATGGGGTCGGCTCGGTAGAGCTGCTGCCCGCCCACGTTAGCCCCGTGGGGCGGGGTCTGCATCGAGAGGGTGATTCAGGGGAGTGGCAGCAAGTCCTTCGGCCCGTTGTCTTACTCGGCTCCAGCTTCCATAACGAAACTCCAGACTGGGGGCTTGACAACAGAAGTCTGTTTCCTCACAGTTCTGGAGGCTGGAAGTCTGAGATCAGGGTGTCAGCACAATTAGGTTCTGGCGAGGTCCCTCGTCCTGGGTGTGGATGGCCACCTTCTCTCTACATCCTCCTTGCGTGTTCAGAGAGGATATCTCCTCCCCTCTTAAGGCCACTAATCCTATCCTTTAGGACCCCAGCCTGTGACTCCTTTAACTTTAGTTACCTCCCAAAGGCTCTGTCTCTAAATACAGTCACACTGGGCGTCAGGGCTCCAACCTATGAATTTGAGGGGGTGGACGACCCAATGCAGTCCGCAGCACCAGAGATCAGTCATGCCTCCCCGTTTTGCTTTCTAGCAACAAAGGTGCATGTCGTCCTCCATCTGCCCGACCCCGTGTCTGACTCTGTTATCTCTGAACGCAGAGGGGAGAAAGAGTGCTATGTCCTGACCTGAAACCCCAGCAGGCGTTGACTTGGCCGAGAGCCGTGAGTGGAGCTTGGAGACCACACTGTGCAGGGCTGAGCTGCCTGAGGAACCAGCACCCTCAGGGCCACCAACACCAGCCACATGGGACGGTGGCCCCGGCCGGTCATGGGGGTTTGTGGTGCTTCACCCTTTCTTAGGTTTCGCAGCAACATCAGGATTTGGAGTTAAACAGATGAGTCCCAGGCTCACTAGAGTCCGAGTGGGGTTCTGCTATGAATTAGCAGGTCTAAGAACACAGAGCTGGGTCCATTGCTCCAAATTCCGTTCTTCATTCTGAGCCACAAGTGGCCACGTTGAGTTCTCTTGGTCCTCTGTGGTCAACAGTCACCTCCCACAAGGACTCCAGTTGGCTTTCTATGTCCTAGATACTCCAGCTCTGGACAGGCTTATTTCAGAGACCCTCAGCATCTCCTTTACCCCAAAAGAGTACTAGATTTTATTTTAAAAATACAATGGGGTAAGAGCCGTTTTCATCAGTTAGACTAAAAAACCAATCGATACAGTGATTTTCATTCTGAAGGCTAAGGAAGCAATTACAAAGTCCACGGTCTGAATCCTGTCATCAGGAACAGGTTTCCATAGCAAGGACCAGAGTGGTCTGACACTCACGCTAGCTTCTCAACTCATCAGGGTAAGTGTTGCCTTTGCCAACAATTTGACATAGAATTATTTTAACAATAGTGACCTTAGCCATGTCCATGACCTCAACTGTCAATTCTGTATGGACCAGGAATGGGTCTGCTATTTTGATTTTTTTAAGTGCCTCTCGATAACCTCTGATCTGCACTGAAATTCTATATTATACAATGTTACGCTATGTCACCACCTGGACATCACAGGGAAACTTCAGAACAAATTAACTCATACTTGTCCTACCCAAAGAAGATACTGTAACCTTCACTAGTCATATGATAGAATGTCTGGATTAATCTTTGAATCTTCTCTTCACTCAAATAATGCACTCAGTACCGACTACCTCACAACCTCGCCATCTTTCACTCTCCAATGCCTTGGTGTTGCCCTCTCCTGCTGTATTCAGGCGGCTGCCATATTAGGCTGAGCCACTGTTATCTCATGGAGGAAGCAAGGGAACTGCATCTTAGCTCTTGCTCCAGTCCCGTCCGCCCGCCTTCTAGATCGTCTTGCAAACGTCTGCCAATATATTTTCCTAAGTTGTTACCTTACTCCCTTTAGTACTGCGGCCAAGAATTTAAACAAAATCCATCAGCCACACGAAGGTCAGGTTGACTTTGATCTTGAGTGCAGTGTCCCTCCCGTCTACATCTGTGTCTCTCTGGTGTCTGCACCCCACTGTGGCGCATCTCTCCTTTGGCACCCGGGTGGCAGGCTGCTGGGCAGCTCCTGATTTCCAAAGTCTTCCACAATTGGGCCCCCCTGCCTTTCTCCTTTCACTCATTTGTACTGTTATTATGGTAAGGTAATAAAATACAGTCTGGATAGTTGAACCCATATTGTTTTGATATGTTCATCAATATTTTGGTGTATTACCTCAGGTCAAAGCCGGGGCACATTGCGTCTACCGGCTGGATAAAGAGGAGACGAGGAGCCAGTGTGTGAATTTGTGATCTTTGATGTATAAAAGCCTCTGCCTCAGAACAGGTGAAATATCTGGAATAAGATAGTCAACAGGAAAAGACTGCGCTGTTTCTGTGGCCACAGATTTAGATGTTTTTTCAGTCTCTGGCTGGGAGGAAAGGAAGGCAGGGTCCAGATTCCTTAGACCCCATGGGCCCCTGCGAAGGTCCAGAAGTCACATCTTTGCTCGCTTCCTGAGCCACTTCGGGAGAAGCGGATGACAGACACCCCCGACAGCTGTGGGATCTCAAACTGGGATTAGTGCTCCATCCTCAGTGCAGCACCTGAGAGGTAAGCAGTACTGTGTCTAGTGGGGTGGGGGCAGATGGGCCCTCAGAGGTCCCACAGTTGCATGGGGAGCGGGAGCTACCTCATGCCCTGGCCCTGGGCCCAAAGTCATTTTGGAGACAGTGACACAGCCCAGCCCCATGGCCTTTGTGGACTGGTGCCAAGAAACAGAGGGCTCTGCAGACGCGGCATGGATGGGTCACTGATGAGGGCCTGGTGCTCCTCATCTAGCTCATTGCGTGTGCTCCAGAAACCCACAAACAACCTGGGAGCCAGTCCTAGTCAGCTCCGGCTGCTATAACAAAGTACCATAGACTGAGTGGCTCATAAACAACAGACACGTATTTCTACAGTCTGAGGACTGGAAGTCCGAGATCACGGTGCCAGCGTGGCAGGTTCTGGTGAGAGCCCACTTCAGGGTTGCAGATTGCTCACCGTGTCCTCACATGGAGGAAGGAGTCAGGGAGCTCTCCGGGGTCTCTTGTTTAAGGGCACTAATCCCATTCAAGTGGGCCCCAGGCTTAGGACCTAATCACCTCCAAAAGGCCCCACCTCCTGATCCCATAACCTTGGGGTTAGGGCTTCAATGTAGGAATTTGAGGGCATGGAAATATTCCGTCTGTTGCAGAGTCCAAGTCAGGGTCTAGGGGCTGGAGTGGAGCCACAGTGACCACGGGTGCTCCTGCCCACTCAGTAAACGGGGGCATGCAGGAGAAATTAACAAGTGAAGGTTGCACATCTTACACACTTGAGTTTGTGGGTTGAGTCTGACTCTCGTCACGATACCATGTCTGTCCAGCAATCATGACGCTCTACCGCTGGCTCAGCGCTCTGCGTCACCCTCACTCTCAACAAGTGGTGGCAGCCGCCTTTGAAACATGAGGGCTCACACCGCACTGTGTGCCACCGGGCACGCCTACACATCACGCTCCCTCAAGGAAATGTATCCTCTGATCGCCTCGGCTTTTCTAAAACTACCACGTTTTGTCTCTTCTTAGATATTGCTAGGTTCAAAATGCCCCAACAACATCAGGTGATGTTTCATCAATGTATCAATAGCTTCCTGGGATGACAATCTTTTATGTTGATTGACACTGATAGATCTTTACTTTCACGAATGATTAAGTGAATCAAAGATCAGAAACAGAGAAATAATAAGTGCACTTTCTGAGTGCTTATTGCACAGGGCCATATTGATATCAACATCGATATCCTACATAAGACACTAAGATCCCTAATCTAAGAGAACTTAAAGCCATCAGACGCAGCACAGAGAACCATCGAGAACTTCTACTACTTGGTTCAAAATTGTAAACACCCTCCAGAGTTCCAGCGTGGTTATTATGAACATAGGCTGGGAGTCGAACCTTGGCTCTCCCACAAATTTGGTGTGATGTGGGGCGAGTCACTTAAATTCTCTTTACCTCAGTTTGGGGTAAATTCCTGGAGTAATAGTACTGGGTAGTGTTACCTATGTAGGATTTGTGAGGACTGGTCAGTTAATACATGCAAAGCACCTCTTGGAACCAGACACACAGAGTGTGCTCTCCAAACATTAGAATCGTCGTAGAACTGACAGATGATAGACAGATATGGTCCAATATTACACTGGGGCAACACTGTGCTTATTCACAAGTCCCAGAATAATTTTACACCCACAGACGTGTCAAATTTATTTCAAAATTTCCCTCTAATTGGACTGTATCAGAGACAATGATGATAAACCACACACATCCAGGATAAAAAAAACGTGAGGTTTATCTGTTCTAAATAACTCAGTCTACAAAACACTGCCACAGATCTCATACTCATGACATCCTAGAACATTAACAACTCTTTCTTAGAACAGATCTTGAAACAACATAAAAATAATTCTCAGACAGCTGTGGCACTTCTATTTCCAAGCTCTTGAACCATATAGAAAAGGAGAAAGCATCAAAATCCAGTGGGTAAAGGCATTGTTCCTATTCATATGAATTTAATTTGAATTAGGCTAGGAATGTAACCTCTTCATGTCAGGTATGCATCAAGATAAATGGAATATACGCTGCACATTCCCAGGAGTCTGCATCATTTGATCCCTGAGGAGCAGGTGCTACTCTCACTCTCTCTCTCTCTCTCTCTCTCTCTCTTTCTCCAGAGAGAGAGGGAAGGGCAGCGGGGCAAACTGCCAGAGTTTCATGGAAAATGAAGCTTCAGGTAGACAGTGAATGAGTTAGCCTAAAGAGAGACTTTTCAAAAGACCTGGGATGAGCCCCCTGGAGCCAGGTGACAAAGTGCAACCCAGAATGGAGACAGGAAAATTCTCCAGATCTCTCTGCAGGGAGAATGAAGAGGTGCTGTGAGAACTCAGAGAAAGAACCAACTAAGTCTTCTGATTGTGAGGGACAAAAACCCAGCTTGAGCTAGCTTAGCAGAGAGGCATTTTATTATATGGCTCCTGGAATGTCTAAAGGAGGTAAAGAACAACAGCGGATTTTGAAAATCCACCGGCAAAGCCAAAGCCATAGATTTAAGTGTCCTAGGACTCTGTTGGCATCCTGTGTCTGCTCCTTGATATATGCTTTCCTTTTTCTTCTTTCTCTTTGGAAACCATGTGTTTCTAATTCTCTGGTCCACATGGCCAGGAAAAAAAAATAGACAAAACAAATAGCAACAGCAATCTTAGCTCACTTAAGCTACCAGGTTTCAGCCTCAGCCACTGCTTCCTCTCAGTGTCAGCTTCAAAATTCAGCCCAAGGGGGGTCAAGTGTCCTGTTACTTGATGCTCCATGATAACCTCGTGGGTGGAAGGTTCCCAGAAAAGCAGTGAGACTGAAAGACAAACTATGAGGGATAGGGATGATCCTTTTCCTAAAATAAAATTAGGATATCCCATTTGAGTGAATGTTTGGCTTCTGCTGGAGCAGGGGTATTTATTTCACCATTGCATGTTGCAAACTCTAGGGTAGTTATCATTGAAAGGACTAACAATTCTGAGGCTTTCACGGGACTTGTTAACGTGTACAGTTGAGTTGGCAAGAAAATAAAGTCAAAAATAGACTGAAAGCCAGAGTGACAAGTTTATGAGGTCACATTCTGTCTTCCCTGGGAAATCACTGGTTTTTGTTAAAAAAAAAAAAAAAAAAAACGGGGGGGCAGGGGACTGAGGCTTCAATGGCCATCTGGACACAGAAGGTGAGGACCTGGGGTCTCGTGAGGAAGGAGTCGGGACTGAGGAACCCCACAAAGCCAGAAGGCTCATATGTTTAAGGCTTGAGTGAAGCATGGACTAGAATGACCACCCAGGTTCCCAGGGAGACAATGATAGTTGAAGTAGGAAATCGTCTCCAAAATCCATAACCGCAGGGCTGCCCTTATGAGAGTTTGCAGCTTCAACTCATGCTGTGTGACACAAGGACATCCAAGTCAAGGAGCTAACATAAATTAAAAATATGGTCTTGGTTAGTAATATGCCTGGAGCACCTAGCAGAGCAAACCTAAGACCTCCCTGGACCACTGCTTCAACTGAAGCCAAGCAGGACCCTCAAGGATAAACTCTGCTCAAGTTCATCTCTGGATATTTCCCCATGATTTAGACTTAGTGGAAACAAAACACAGTCGAAACAGAATACTAAAAACTTCAGAGCATAGAGCCATCATATACAGTCTTGAAATCAATATGTCAAAAATCACTAGTAACATGATAAAAGAATAAGGTGCTAAAATCAAGAAATGGAAGATTGAAAAGGATCAAAGTGAAACTAGAAATAAGAGTAGAGTCATTGAATATAAACATTCAATTAATGAGTTAAGAGTTCATTAGAAACAGCTGAAGAGAGAATTGGTGAAGTGGAAAGCAGGTATGAAGAAATCATCCAGGATGGAGCTCATAGAGATGAAAGGATGGGAAATGTGAAAGAGAGTTTAGATGACAGACTAAGCCCAATAATTACTTAATAGGAGTCCTAGAAGGAGGGAACAGTGAGAATGGAGAAATATTTGAAGGGATAATAGAATTATCCAGAATTAGGGCAAAATCAAATTGCCATAAAGAGAGTAAAATGAGTTCTAGGAAAGAAAAAAAATAATAAATCCACACCTAATTTTATAATGAGCCTCCAGGACAGTACACATAATAAACTTCCTCAGTTGGTGAGCTTCATTCTGAACCTTTACCACACAGCAGTGGGCTCTAGGTAGATACCAGGGCCTGCCCCCTCTCATAGAGATTTGGTTTCAGTTTTGGGGTGTGGAGGCACAAGGAGTGATGCTAAAATGCAGACTCCAAGTGACTCTGAGGTGCAGTGAGAATCAAGGTCTACTTTTTAATACATTACTCATTTCTCAGTTTTAAAAATTACTATCAATTACTGACCATTAACTTTGTTGTGATGTCCCTCATTGAAAATAAAACTTTAATTTTCATGAAAATAAATTCACCAAATTTTTTGCCTCATGTTTCACACGTTTCGAGTTTTGTTTAAGACGTCTTTCCCAAGCATAGGTCACAAAGCTATTCTCCTGCAATCTATTTCACTTACTTATAATTTTACCTTTCATATTTAAATATTTAAATCACCAGATATATGCATGTTTAAATGGAAATACAGTTTTATTTTTTCTCAATATAGAGAGCCAATTTTCTTAAACATTGTACCGAATAATCCATCTTTTTCCCATTGTTTTGTGCCATATTTAATATGCATTCAGTCTGCAAATATACATGGATTTATCTCTGAATTCTCCACTATATTCCTCTGGCTTTATTTCAGTTCTTGAACCAGTACCACGTTGTCTTTATTTCCATGGTTTTCAAGTATTTCTCATCATCTACTAGGGAACATATGAAGTTGACCTAGCCTTTTATGGATCTTTTTTCTCCAATATATGTTTTTTGGAATAGGTTTATAGAGTCCTACCGGAATTCTTATTGAGATTTCAATAAATTTATAAATTAGTGAAGAATAAGCATCCTTATAACATTAAGTTGTAAGTTAAATTATGGAAGGATATGGAATGCCATTCAGACCTTCTTCTGTGCAATTTATCAGAGTTTTAAAATTTTCTCCATAGTTAATTGTTGTTCTTAGTTAAGCTCCTAGAGACTTTCAAGTGCTATTTGCTACCATAAAGAGAATCTTATTTTTATTTTAAGTTTAGTTAGTTATTATTGGTGTATTGATTATTGTAACTAGATATTACATGCAGCAACCTTGTTGAATTATATTAGGTCTAATAGCTTAATGATTCTGTTAGTTCTTCCAGTTAAATGAATCAAATCATCTGCAAATAACAAGAGTTTTGTTGCTTCTCTTCTAAGTTTTTTCACTCTCGTTCATTTTTCTTTCCTTGCTTTTTTGACCAAGATCTCCAATATCATATGACATGTAGTTGTAAGAATAGGTATCCTTGTCGTGTTCCTGATCTTAAAGAGAATGAATGTAAAATTTCAGTAAGTATAATATTTCCTGCATATTTTCTCATATAATCTTTACCAGATCAAGAATCTTCTTTCCATTCCTACATTGCTAGATTTCCTTCAAATCCTAAATAGCAATGAACTTAAGTGATTTTTCTGCATCTAGTGAGGTAATACAAAACATTTTCTCTTTATTAAAGTAGCAAATTAAGTCACTACATTTTCTGATGGTGAAGCAGTCTTGAATTTGGGGATAAATCCTACTTAATCAGTATGTATGTTTAATCACATGGTTGAATTCAGTCAGCTTGTGTTGTACTTAAGATTCACATAGGTTTGTTTATAACTGAAATGGGCCTATAATCACTTTTTGAATTATATTTAGCTGGTGTTAGAATAAGAAATACCTCACCTTCATTGTGAGACAAGTGGAATTCTCGCACATTCATTGCTAGTGGAAGGCAAAATTGCATGGCCACTTGGAAAACAGTTTAGCATTTTCTTACAAAATAAAACATACACCTAATAGATGACCCAGAAATCCCACATGTTAGTATTTATCCAAGAAAAACAAAAACATATGTTCACACAAAGAGCTGTTCACGAATGTTTCTAGTAACAGACAAAAACTGGAGACAATCAAAAAATCCACAAATTGGTGAATGCATTCACAAGGTATGATATCCACACAAGGACTAACTACTGACACATGCAACAGTGTGAAAAGGTCTCAGAAAGCACTATGCTCACGAGAGAAACCATACAGCAAACACATATTGACTTACTCAGTTTATATGGCTTCCTATAAAGACATGTAGGGACAGAAATCAAATCAGGGGTGGGAAGAGGGAGTTGACTGAAAGTTCAAGGGATCTGGACTAAAGGGGATATTCTCCATCTAGACTGTGGTGGAGGTCACATGGTTGTATACATCTGTAAACTCTCATTGAATTGTACACCACAAAGGATGAACTCTATGGTATGTAAATTATATGTCAGGAAACCTCAATTTAAAAATAATAATAAATGCTACCACATGTTGGACAAAGTGATGCAGATAATGGGAGCTGGCAGAAGATTATTCAAAATAGATCACGTCCAAAATTCTTATTGAGTGAAAAAAATAAGCCTTTGCAATCTAAGCCATGTAAAAGCTGCCAATAATGATGTTTGTGTCTCAGGTTAAATGAGATTTACTGGTACAGTAACACTTTATTTGAAGAATTAAGAGCATATGTCATAAACTAGATCTTACAAAACTCTAGGTGTTTGAATGCCCAAAGCATTAAAAAAAACAAAACGAAAAACCTGCTTTTTGATATCACACACCTTATGTGCACACAATGGGGCGATCCCCACAAATGATGATTAATAATCAGATGTGGAAAAAATTTGGTTTCCAACAGAAACTGAAGAATACAGGAAAAATCAGACAAGTATTCTAGATTATCCATCCCAGAATTTACTCATACTTCATACACAGCTACTTTTTAAATCTAGTTCTAACAACACAGGCTGCTAAATTGTTAATGTTTCTATTCATTGCTTTCACAGTAATCAGCAAAAGCAAACAGGCTCCATCTGTCCTGATTTCCTCCTTTAGGAGACAACTTTTTAAATGTTTCCTTTTCCTCAGTGTTTCTGCAGGCACTAAGATCATTCACTGAGAGCCATCTTCCAAGTTTGCAACAGGTGGGGCAGATCATAATGCTCCACCTGCAGCATGGTGTTGTCTAAACAGGTCTGAGAATAGCCACTTTTCTCTAAACGCAAGATTCTTTAGAACCTTCCTACTTTTCTTCTTCCCCATGCAAAGCTGACGTGGCCCTTCGGTAAGAGGAAGCAGCAAGCACAGCGGTTCAAGCACCTCTGGGTCAGGCTGCCTGGGTCTGAATCACAGCTCTGCCTTGTACCAGCTGCGTCTTCTTAGTCAAGTTACACAACCTCATCTGCCTCGATGTTTTCATCTATAAAGTGGGGACAAACTTACATGCCCTCTGCTGCCTCAACTTCTTTATCTATAAAATGGGGATAAAAACAGCATCCACTTCAGACGACAGATCTGAGAACTCAGCTAGTTCAGATCAATGAAGTCTTAGGACAGTACCTGGCACACAATAAATGCTATTATTTTTATGATGTAAATATCACCCTCCTCTAGGACAACTAGGAAAATGTCTCCTCTATGTTGATTAGAACATGAGAAGATACCATGAACAGCTCTGGGATCTGTATGTGAGCCTCCAGGTGCATTCTAAAGGAAGCCAGAAAGGAAGCCATCTAGAGAGGAGACGCACTAGGCAGAGCAAAGAGGGTGAAGGCACCAGCCCGGCTTGTTGGGCATCAGCACTGACCCTGCTGCTTGTCTGCCCTTTCAGGAGCTGGACCTGCCTTTCTGGCTTCAGCTGCTGTGAGGGCCTGGTCCTCCCTGGACAGCAGGCGGACTTGCTTGTGAAGGGAGTCAACCCCGTGAGGAGCTCCCAGGTGGTCAGTAGAAATAGCGAGTGGGTGGCCCAGGGTAATTAACATGAAATAACCCAAAGTGAGCCATAACTATCACTCTAACAAAATCCAAAAGTCCCAAAGTACCATTTTTCCTGCATGAAAAGGGCCCAACATATGACTTGTTTAAAAATACGGCCCCTGCAGTTATCTACAAGCCATCCTTTCACTAGATGTTTTTCGTAAATGTAAATGAATTCCCAGACTCACAGCATCCTTGCCAAAAACTAGAAAAACCATCCCTTTTAGTCTGAGTGATAAGCAGGAGTAAATATTTCAATCACAGTTAACAGTCCGGAGTCTTAAGGACAATTGATGAAAAGTGTCGTAAAAGAAATACGTTTAGTCTAACTTGCTTAAAACTCTTTGATTTGAAAATCGTCCCCACAGCTGGGCCCTTGTACTCCCAGAGACCCATTATTCTCTATTCTTCTCTGAAAACCTGTCTCCGTCTCTCCCAGCTGGAGGTAACGAGAAAATCACAGGAACACCCAGTAAGGAATCCCAGATGATGGAGAAATCCAGCTTCCATAATCCCTGTGACTTGGAGACGTCCCTGTCCATGAGAACTGCATTTCACAGCACAGGCGTGAAGGGATAAAAATCCCCAACACGTAGTTGGAATGAAGAGAGAAATTCATGTCACCAATTGTGAGGGACTTGGCTTCCCGCCTAATTAAAACACGGGCGTGTAGCTCCCAGACTCTGACACAGCCGTTGTTTATCTTTGTGCCTGACAGGCAGCCAGAATCTGCCTGTTGCAGATTTCAGGGGTAGATAAGGGGAAAGGTCTGAGATTTCTTCACAAAGAACTCACTGTTCAGCCTCATCCATCAAAAGGAGAAATTTAGAAATGAGAAGAGAAAGAGACTTTCAAATGCTCCCTAAAGCAGAATGTTAAGACGATCCTCAATGCTACCGTTCTTATCCAGTTGCTTCAAATGTGATCGTGGGCAGCCAAGGAGCAAAACAGCAATATGAGGATTGGCTGTCCAAAGCAAAGTGAAATCCCCTTCCCGTAGGTGTGAGCACAGGGCTTTCTCTACTATTAAAACCCTTGCCTGTGACACTGCTGAGTTCAGTTTGTCTGGTGGTTAACACACATCCAAGGGGAGACCTCCCCAGTGCTCTTGCCCTTTTTCAACCTTGCAAAAAGAACTTGGAGGCTGGCAGGATTTCACTGTGATTGAGGCAGAAATGGTGCAGACTTGCAGGCTAGTGGACCAGTTACTAGTTATGTAACCTCAGGGAAATTATCTGGTTTCTCTGTACCCCAGGTTCTATCACCCGTCAAATGGGAACAAGAAGTAATCATGCTTCAGAATGTGGATGATGTATCCACGTGCATGGCGCATATACTGATACAAAGTTACTTCATAGCGTGAACTAATGTATATAATGTTGACACATTATTAATGTAAAGTCACTAATTGTAGCTGTTTTTGTGTCAGCCCTTAATTTTCCTATCACCCGTCTTTTGCAGAAGCTGCTCCCTTAAAAGGATCTGGTTCTGAAGCTTAAGGGAAATCAGTGTTGGGACACTTTACGCGCCTGGATATAAGACATGTTTATGCCCACATTACTATTTGCATTCCCCTTAATCAAAGCCTTCATAAATTCCCAACATCTGCTTCTGTTGATACAGAATCGTTTAGTTGGGCCATAAGATTTCAGAGGTGAAGGTAACCTTACAGAAAAGTCTAGCTTGCTTTTTTATGTCCCAACGCTAACAGTGACACAAGGACCTCATGCTGGTTTGTGAAAAGTCGCAGAGCTGTGAGGAGCAGAGCTGGACGGTCCCTGCAGGGTAACTGCTGCGAGGCGTCACCCCTGCAACGGGAACTTTTAACAGCGTCTCACACACAGGTACTTTGCTTGGGCGGAGGCATTTAAGTGCAAAGATTTCATTTAGATTAAAAGCCTAAAACTAGTTTATATTTGAAAGTGTTAGCTTCATGGCACCATGGCAGAGAAAGCCAGAGAATGCAATACCATTTCCCCATTTCAGGCTGGATAGGCACCCGTCTTGTTTTATGGATTTCAGAAAAGAAAACCCCATGAGGTAGCCTTATATGCCTCCTCAGGATTGAATGAGCCTCTCTCAAAAGGCATTTTTAAAATCTGATCAGAACATCATGCCTCCATTTCAGCCGGCAGTCTTGATTACTCAGCCTTCATGAAGGATAGTTGGCTATTGATCAGGTCCTTCTCCTGATCAGTTAACTCAGAGTTTCCACGATGGGCCAGGGCACCATCATTTCTGAAATCTCTCCAGACAGTTCCAACACACAGCCAGGGCTGAGCTCTCCGAAGATTTAAATTCTATAATTTCATTACTCTTCAAACATCTCTAATCCAGGATAAATATTTCCACTTCATTTAAATTTGCTGAAGTCCAACATGTGGAAACGTTTTGTGGTCGTCCTCCTGGCTTCTCCCCATAAGCGGTTCCAGTAATCCGACTTCACAAACTGCATCCCAAGTTGGCATTTCTGTCCCGCGTGTGGGGGCAGCGAGGCGGGTCTGGGCTGGTCAGAGCTGGATGGGACACAGAGGTCTGCCCAGGGTAGATGCTCCCCGATGAGTCAGTGCTGGACCAGTAACCCAGGGAAGCGTTCAGTCTGGAACGGTCCGTCTGCACCATTTCCACAGTGAGCTGGAGGGCAGGGTCATGGAACACACGTCCCCATCTCAGATTCCCGGGCATATTTCCTCAGCACGAAGGCTTCCACCCAGGTATCCTGGCAAGAATGGAATTCAAGCCGTCGGGTCCTTCCCGACCTTAAGCTCCCTTGCATTGTGGTGAGAATAAGTTGAACCTATGCACTGCGAGCTCCTGCGGGAGCAGTTAAGGCCGTTACTGCAGTCGACCCAAGAACTGGCAGCATTCCCTTCATGGAGCAGACAGGCCCTGGTGAGGTTTATGTAATCAGTCAGCGTGTCTCCGAGAAGCTTGGGGATTCTACAGGATGAACTTGACCGTAACAATGCAAGAGCTCATCCAGTCATTACCGCTCAGCGTCAGAAGGTAGAGATTAGGGTGTGTGGGAAAAGGCATGCTTTTCCCCAGATGTCAGTGCACGCTTTGACTCCCCGCATGCCCACCGCAGCGCTGGATGCTGAGCATGAGTCTGCTTCTGCCTTTGAAAGGAAAGAATCCACAGACCTGCCAAAGCCCATTCACGGGGTGCGGGACACCTTGCTGGTTCTGTAACTCATCTACAGACAGACACGAGGCTTCCAGACCAGATGCTGTCTCAGAGCCTGTTCTCTCTGCACATGTGAACTGCACACGTCGCTCTCTTTAGAGATGTGGCTGGAGAACGAGACAAGCAGTGGGTTGGGGTTTTCCTTGGCATCCCCGGCCTCTGGTTCAGATATGCACGCAGTGTGCTTCAAATAATCAGAAGCGCTTGGAGCATCTCATTCTGGTCCTATACCTCCAAAGACCCCTAGAGTGTTTTCATGGCCTGGAAATTTCCAGAGATGAAGCATCGTAACTTTGAACTGTCTGAAACTTCACCTGTGTTGATGACAGGACCCAAGTTCAGCTCCTGAATTTCCAAAAGGCTGATCCACTTTATGGGCTGTTTTAAATTATCCACTGGTCATCCACTAAAAAAAAAAAAATCTAATGCTGCCTAAAAACTTGGACTGGGATAATGACCCACGTATTTTGCCAAGTAGAAAATCTGCTCACTATTGCAGGACAGAACTGCTAGATCAAATTTTTAATCTACGCTTTGAGGCATCTCCTTTATTTCAAGCGTATAGAAATTATATACGAAATAGCATAAGAGAAAAAAAATAAACAGACATAGCCAGACTCAAAAACAAGAAAAGTTCTCCAAGAACAGAAACGAAACAGAAACACAAGCTTACCCCTTGGGTCTGCTGGCTTGAGGCAGAAAGTGTGTGCTCCACAAAAAGATGGGAGCCCAAAATGGTGGGGTCTCCACTGTTCCTGAAAAGAGGCTGACATAGTACACTGGGACCTAGAATTTCAGTTTAAACTAAATACACGCCCAGGGAGACACGAGCTCATCCCGGGAGAAGATCCTGACATGAGCTGCCAAATGGCGAGACCTCTGGAACTGGGCGTCCTTCCGTCATGGAGAAGGAGATATTGCTCCAACGTCCTGAGCTGGGGTCCCATCAAATTCAAGGAGAAAGTAGGGGAGAAAGAGAAAGGGCAAAGCTGAGCACGTTTCCCAATTAAAAATTAATCTGTACATTAAAATTATAAAACACGTGTCTACGTTGAGTGCTCAGAAGACAGATAAATAACAATTGGAAGATAAATGCATTTCAGATGAATTTGACATAAAAATACAGCCCGAAAAACAGTTTAAAATAAGTGTGTTTACCGTCCCCAAAAAGACGACTGGACAGAAGCCAAATAAAAACCAAGAAGTTATTTTACAAATTGCAGTAAAATATAAGAAGGTGGAGATGTTAAAGAACATATTGGAAATAAAAAACGAATATTGAAAAACAAAGGCAGAACATCCCCTGCCTAGACAAAACACATTTGAAGTTAAGGAATCACCCAGAATTCAGCTTAGAGAGACAAACTGATTTAAAAACATGAAAGATCAGTTATGAGCCATGGCAGATACTTTGAGAGTTTCAAAAATATATCTAATAGAATCCAGAACACAATAATGAAGGCAACTTTGGAGAAAAAACATCGGAAGAGGTAAAGGACAGCAAATTCCTTAACAGCAACATTAGATAGAAGGCAATACAATCATATTTTCAAAGCATTAATAATCATAATGACATATTTTATTAGCATGTTAATAATATGCCAATCTAGACATTTATACCAAGCTAAACCATCATGTAGGCGTGAGGACAGAATGAAGACATTTTCAGCTACACAAATTAAGAGATATTGTCACTTACTTTCAGTATCTTACTGAAAAGATATTATGAAAAGATGTATTTCAGGAAGAGAAGGGAGCCTAGAAGGAAAAGATGAGACACAGAAAAACAGTGACCACAGAAATTGATCTAAATTCTGGGCAAAAATAACAAAACTCTAGACAGCAATAACCACAGTGTTCAGGGCACAATATAAAGTCTGTTAGGATCTTTTTCTTGTCCAAGAGGAAACAGATATACGGAATCACTTTATTTTTTTTTAGAGATACAGAATAACTTCAGTTTTTAAAAATAATATGAATAGCTAAGTATGTGTTATAATATTAAGGATAATAATTAAAACAAGATAGAGCTATAATCTTTAGCTTTCAACCAACACTGGGAAAAACATAAAAAATTAAATCAACCTTGCAGAGAGAGAAAAAAGAGATAAAAGAATCAAAGTAAAAGGTTGAAAAATAGCAAAATTCATTTGTCAAAATAAGTCAGAATATATCAGTGGTCCAAAAAAATTGTGAATGTGCTATTCTCCAGGTAAAAGAAACTATAAAATTGAATTAATTAATTCAGCTAGGGGGGCTGGCCAAGTGCTGTAGTGGTTAAGTGTACACACTTCGTTTAAGCAGCCCGGGTTCACAGGTTCTGATCCCGGGCACAGACCTAGCACCATTCATCAAACCAGGCTGTGGCAGCATCCCACTTACAAAGTAGAGGAAAATTTCCACAGATATTAGCTCAGCAACAATCTTCCTCAAGCAAAAAGAGGACGATTGGAACAGATGTTAGCTCAGGGCCAGTCTTCCTCACAGAAAAAAAAAAAAAAAAAGAAAGAAATTCAGCTAGAAAGGTTGAAAGTAAGCAGCCGAGAAAAGATATGCCACAGAAATATGAACCAATATAAAGCTGGTTTAGCACTGTTGATGAAAACTAAAAGAAAATTAATATAAGTCCAAAAACATAAGTAGGGAAGAAGATGAATGCCAAATAATGATACAAAGGAAAATACTCAGGAGGATCAAGAATCACAAATTTTATGCAACTCAGTGTCAGGACACTTAAGGCAAAAGCCGGATGAACTATAAGGAAAAATTAACGAACGCATACACACAGTGGCAGCTTTTAATTCACCCCTATTGTAAACCTACAGATCAAAGGACAAATATAATAGTAAGGTCATAGCAGATTTGGAAAACAACATCAACACGTTTGATACAATAGATACGATATACTAGATATTAAGTAGAATCGCATAACAACAAACATACACGATATACATTTTTTTTCCAAACACACAGAAATCTTATGAAAATTAACCAAAAAGTAGGTAACTACCCAGGGACTAGGTCAACATCGTATGAATCATAATCTTTGGAAATAATTAGAAATGACATGTTTGGAAACTAAAAAAGGCATTCCTAAGTAACTCATTGGGTTAAAAGGAAACCATAACGGAAATTTTAAAACAGTTCAGTGACTTTCCTGCATCTATTGAGATGATCATGTGATTTTTATTCTTCATTTTGTTAACATGGTGCATCACGTTGACTGATTTGCAGATGTTGAAGGCTCCCTGGAACAAATCCCACTTGATCATGATGTGTGACCCTTTTAATGTACTGTTGTATTTGGTTTGCTAATATTTTGCTGAGAACTTTTGCATGTATGTTCATGAGTGATATTGGCCTGTAACTTCCTTTTTCTGTGGTGTCCTCATCTGGTTTTGGTGTCAGGGTAATGCTGGCCTTGTAAAATGAGTTTGGAAGTGTTTCCTCCTCTTCAATTTTTTGGAAGAGTTTGAGAAGGATAGGTATTAATTATTCTTTGATTGTTTGATAGAATCCACCAGTGAGCCATCTGGTCCTAAAAACTAAATGAAAACAAAAGTGCTTCATGTCAAAACTTGTGCACTGAAACTAAACTTGTACTTTGAGATTTAAAACAGAAATTTAAAAGAAAAATAGCCTGAAAATAAATAAATGAAATAGTCAACTCAATAAGCTAGAAAAGTACAAATGAAGGATACAAAAAGTAGAAGGGAAAAAAAGATGAGAGAAAAATTAATGAAGGAAAAAGTAAAGAAATTCAAGTGAAGATCAACAAGACCAAAGGCTGTTTCTTTGAAATGACTAATCGTATCCACACCCTTTCTAGTGAAGTTGGTCAAGACGAAAGAAGGAACGCAGAAGTAAACAACGCTGAAACAATAAACGGGATTTGCCAACAGTAACAAAATTTAAAGATCAGCTTCAGAAGCATATGTCCTACCGTCCCCATGACAGCCCCGTGGAATATCTCACAGAACTCTCAAAATTAATTTATTATTTTCATTCCCATCCCAAAATGGTTTGTCTCCAAATCCACTAGTGAACCTCCCACTCCCCATTTACTTAGGTCACAAACCAAGTAAATTCTTTGACTCTTATCTTTGTATTGTTGTATAAGAACAGGTAATTGAATGTAAAGACCAATATATTTAAAACATCTTAAAGATACTACACAACTAGCAATACACTAAAAACCTATATTTTTCTGCACAGAGAAGGATTTTGTAAGAGCAACATTTTTGCATATATTACGCTATTAAATCATATGCCATACGTTTAATGTAGTTTTTTAAAATAATCTATGTAATACATATGACATGCCTATGTCAATGTGTGAAATTCGCAAAGGCTCTGAGAAATGATGATCATATCTAGAAATATTGTTAAAATAGGGAAAGATAATTCAATCTTTTGCCCCATTGCTAATGAGGACACAGTTCGCCTTATGAAACAAATACACGATTCCAGCAAAATACAAGTGTGCGGTTCTCACCTCCCCTGGATCTGTTACTTTCAACTGTCAGCTACAGTTAGATACAAAATGACCTTGCTTTCTTTCTCTTGTTTATGTATTTGGGCAAATGAGCAGCCGCATGTAGCTTTCTTTTTCATTTTTAATCAGCTAATCCAAATCCAGCAATGATTTGCCAAATGTTATTATCACTGTGCATTTCTAATCTTGCTCTAAGAGGATTAGGACTAAATGAGTCTATGTAGCTGGGTGCGTAACAACCAGGGGTGGCCATATTTTTACTTGGAATTTAAAAAAGAGAAAGGAAACTGCCTTTGATCTGTGGTTCCGTGCGGTATCTCAGGGAAGATATATTACCTTGGTGAATCTCAAGTTTCCTTCATGACAAATGGTGATGATGACGCCTTTCCCATCACGTCAGCAGGGGATTAAAGGAGATAAAGTGCAAAAGTGCCGGGAAGTGTGAGGTTCCTGTTAAGTGTCGGTTGAGATAAAATGGAGAATGACAGCTTTGAGTCAGTAGAGATTAAAACTCTGTTGTGGAGAATTAGAGAAACAGATGCGCACAGGAATCATCAAAAATGTGCATCCCTGGCTCTTTATATCTGCTGCAACACGGGAGCTGCCTTTAGTAAATGCAGAAGAAAACTCTGTCTAAAACTGGATTTAGAACGTAGTCACAGCACTTCCTCTTTGAGCAGAAAAGTTTACCCAGCAAGTGGCTCCCTGCCAGCCAGTGTGACTTGCCCCCGTGTCAAGGACCAGCGAGTCGACCCAGTACCATGTGGCAATGCTGGTGACTAGTGAGCTTCTGTGAATGTGGGACCACCCGTTGGCCAGAGACCAATTTTCCTTTTGGGTGTTTTGTCAGGCATGAATCTGAAGCCCAGGTGATCAATACCCTCGCCAAAACAAGCAGGAACGCATTTATGAGAACGCTCCAGCTATATGGCAATTTGCAGGATGTAATTTACCCTCTAGGTATTACACTGTACAACATAATGCCGAAGTGGAAATGGTACAAAAAATTGTGCTACAGGACTGACACAGCAAAGACATCATCGTGTTTCTAAGCTGAGATGGAGCTCGTGTTCACAGCTCACCCCTCCTCTTGTGCGAGATGCAACAACTCGTTTGGGATTCAGAGTCATTTAAGCTCAAATCCCCATTAATTCTCATCGCCACATGGAGAGACACAGTGACAAGATCTCCTTCAGAGAGACCTGGCTCTCCTCAGGACCCACCCCAGCGCATCCCTCTACTGTCACACCTGGAGTCAAATTTCAGCACGCACCAAGGTCAGGAGACAGAGGCTTGAGCCAGAGTGACACCGGCTTACCCATTCACATGGGCATCACGTGGGGAACAGTGTGAGGACCTCCAGGGAGGCCAGGCCAGGAAGAGAGTGGTTGTAATGGGGCAGTGTCCCAGGGCAGGCATCTGGCCGCAGAGCAGAACCTGGCCTGCCTGCTCCAGCAGCTGCACGTGGTTCTAATTGCTTTCTGAGTGGCTGACTCACACCAGTGCCCAATGGTGGCCTGTGCTGAAGCCGGTGGACGTGCCAGAAGTGTCCTGGAATATTATCCAGAGAGAGATCCAAAGACTTTGTGATACTGGAATGCAGAGTTGTTTGTAACCTAGACCACACCCAGATCGTGACCCTCCCCACCTACGACAGCCCAGAAGATCTCCCTTCACCGCAGGATTGAGAAATCCGCCAGCCAGAGGAGGACATTTCTGAAGGAGCGCTACACAGGGAGCCTCCGTGGCCAGGGTGGACGCAGAAGATGCTGCCAGCCACTGGGCCGCTGGTTTCACTGGAGATGCCGGGAGCCAGGGTCACAGAGGCCAAATGGCCACCTTGAGTCTGGAGACTCAGAGGGCACGGCCTCCATCACAGACGGGTTACAACCCAGGGGTCTGACCTCAGCGAGGCAGAGGCAGCTCACTGACCACTCGGGCTCCTGTCCCAACACACTCGCTCGACCCATTCAATCCCCATGCACCTCCCCTGAGACGAGGCTGGTGAGGGGTCAGTGACAAAGGGCGTCAGCCTGCTCCGTCTCACGGGGGACCCGCTGGCGCTGAGAGCACCTGTGGTTATTTCCCCAGCTCCCAGGTGTACACTTGGAACTGCCATGCTCAGGAGCTGGCAGCTCCCCATCTGGCTCGCTGCTCTGCAGGATACAGGCTATCATCCTAGGAAAGGAAAATAGAGCTCCACTCAGTATAAAATCCTGAGCCAAAAGCAACATTGGGCTCACAGGGGACTCACAGGGATTAGTGCCACCGTCAAAGAGTTGGAGAACGGAGGGCTTTTATTTCCCATAATCCTGATGCGTCCTGCATGGAACATGGGCTTCTTGGAAAACTGGGCGCATTTTATATGCTTTGCCAAACGGTGACTAAAATGGAACCAGCTGCTCCGGATGCACTGGGTACTTGAGGGAAGGAGCCAGGGCGGCCCCCGGCCACAGGCTGTCCCCTCTCACCTTAGCATATGCTCGGTGAGAGTGTGTGAGTGCGGGTGGGTGGGTGTGTCTGAAGTCACTGGTTCTCACATGGCAGGGACAGCAGTGTACCTTCGGCGTCGTTCCTCGGGCCACACCAGCTTTCTGAGCCGGGGCCTCTCTCACTCAGCAGGAAACACAACTGTCATCTCACGCGGGTCTATGACCCTGAGGGCCTCATGCAAATGGGGTGCGGAGACAGAAGCAGGTAAACTGGGGGTAAGACATGTGTGCTAGAGGGTGGGAGAAAGCCCCCAAAAATCCAGGAGTCGCCCCCGATGTTTCTCATTGTCCCATGCTGTTAGGGAGGGCTGTCTTCTCCAAAGTAGTCTGTGTCATCTCCACAGGGAGAGTTATCCTTCCAGCATATCACACACTGAGGGACTCCCAAGTCTGGGGCCTTGCATGGAGCGAAAGGAGCCCCTCCAGCGGCTCCAGGCAGCAGTGTGAGCAGCACGGCCCCAGGCCTGTGGCGGACGGTCAGATGGCACGTGGAGATCTGCACAGAGCGGGTTGCTCACAGAGACCATGCCGCGCCTGGGCTCCCTATGTTCTGGTGACCAGAAATCTTCCCCACTGCCCCCTCTGCTCGCCTGGACCACAGAGGCTGGGTGTCTGGGGTTCTAGGTTTCCTAGAATTTCTTGCCAGCAAGGTTCCAGCCTAGAATCCATCAAGGAGAAGCACCTTGCCGGATGGGGACGGCATGGGAGGGAGAAGCCTGGTTGCTCCCACGATTTGGCAAGAAGGCGTGTGGGATTCAGCAACTGTGCATTCTCAGCACTTTGATGCCGTGGGAGCTGAAATCCTGTGGTGGTTTCCTAGGATTCCTGCATCATGTGGATCAGATCCTCCTCATCTACCTCAGATCGACACAGAGGGGCCCAACCAAACTCAGCCTGGACGAGCCGGCGTCCAGCCCACCTGCAGATCTAGCAGGAAGGAGCGCCTGCCTGCCCTGCACGCCCCCACGCAGAACGGAGCCCCCCAAGCCAACCTGCACACTGTGGGAACAAATGGTTTTGTTTTAAGCCACTGAGTTCTGGGCTGGTGGCTTCTGCAGCTTCTTTTTTAGCAACAGCTGACTGATCCCTGCTCCCCACACATTTAACAGACAGTAATTAGGCTCCCTCCACGTGCCAGGCATTGTGCCAAGATGAACAAAGTGTTGATGCCACAAATCCAACCATCAGGCAAAATATGGGAAGAAAAAAGTTACTGCTTAATGATAGTTAACAAAAATAAATCTAACCAACGTAAGAAAATGCAGTCAACTTTTTGACAAGCAGTAGTCAAAATGCGTGAAGATGTGTAAAGAAACAGACTCTTCTCAGGAACTGCAGGACACATTTGGATGTTCTCATGAGGTGAATGTGGACCACGTAGGGTGTTAAATGACTCTTCATCTTACAGATCCTGGTCCATAAATACTGAGGATGCATGAGGACAAGATGGAAGCAGTCTTCTGAGGTCATCTGATTGGTAACCTTGGGAAGGCGAAATGCTGCCCCACCTGGCAGAAGCCGACTAGAGAATGACCACCAACAGCCGCGGCCTGTGAGCTGGCCCAGGAGGGGAGTCAAGGGCCGTGTCAATAGAGTGGTACCTTCCATGTGCTTGGGTTTGGGATCCAGTTATTCCAGATGGCTCTACGTAAACTAGGAAGCGATAAACACCTGACACTTTCCCACAGCTTAACCCAAGGACAAGACCAGCCATGCCAATGTGACGATCAGCCAACTGAACGCTCACTTGAGCCAGGAGCCCAGGCGGTGCTGCCACCACATCTCAGTATGTCTCACGGGCTGGAGCAGCAGCCGGAGGACATCTGTAATGGGATGGCTGAGAGAGTGGTCCAATTGACAGGGAGAGAGAGGGTGCTGCACACACACGCAAAAAACAGAAAGTAACATGGCTAGATCCTCCCTCACTCGGGCAGGATTCAGTCCTCTTAGGGTGACACCTGGCTGTATGAGTAGAGGAGACAGCAGGACAAGACCTTAGACTCACGTGCCATGTGGCATTTGTCCCTTGAAAGTTCCGCCCCCTAAAGTGAAGCTCAACACAATGCCTGGAATATGGCCTACCCATGTCACATACCTCCACTCGGGGTAAGTGCCCACATAGCATGCAGCTTCCTATTGCTGCCATGACAAATTACCCCAAACTCTGAGGCTCAAAACAACACCAATTTATCATCTTACGGTTCTGTGGGTCAGAGGTCCAAAATGGGTCTCTCTGCGCTAAGATCAAGGTGTCGGCAGGGCTGCATTCCCACTTGGCCCCTGGCCCCTTTCTCTAACTCCAAAGGCAGGAACACTACAGCTCTTTCTCTGACTGTTCCGCCTTCCTCTTAAGGACCCTTGTGATCACCCTGGGCCCATGCGGATAACCAGGATCACCTCTTCATTTCAAGGTCAGCTGGTTGGCAACCTTAATTCCATCTGCAGCATTAACCCCCCTTTGCCATGTAAAGTAACATATCCACAGATTCCAGGATTAGGATGTGGCTATCTTTGGGGCCATTATTCTGCCCTTTCATGGAAAGGAGCTAAGAACTGAGTAGATAGAGGAGGTTCGTTGGGTCTTGAACTATATCTTCTATAGGCCAAAAAAAGTCTTTTGGCTGGTGTCCCTGAAATACCAGTAGCTAATCCCATGAAATGTCCACCTAGTTAAAATAAAGATCAGATTATCATCGTAAATCATGAGCTTTATTAGAAGGCATGAGTCAGAAGACATCTAAAAGGTGTGTCTCTGGCTGTGTCTCAAACAAGACATGCTTTGGCCATGTCGTGAGTAGAACCACCAAAAGTGGAGGAGTTGGACTCAAAATATTGGGATGTCCGTCTGGTGGAACCTCTCCAGCCTTCAGGTGAGAGCTGGAGTTCCATGAGGTGCAGGAGTGTCACAACTCCCAAGGTCAATTAATGCGATGGGGTCACCGACAGAGACACTACACACACGACAGCTACGAAGAAAACTCTGAAGGCTGTGCAGCCAGTTGCCACAATGTAACTTCATGAAAAAGTAACAAAAATTCAGATGAAGGGAATGTAACAATGGCTCCAAAGTTGAAGCCATTTGTAAATGCATTGATACTCAGTCAGTAGGATGATCCTTACCAATGTAATGACAGATGACCCAGCCCTAACCCGTACACTGTGTAAACATTTCTGGGAAGAAATATGAGGGGACGAGTTCAGGGAATAGGATTCTCTTTCTAAGCTTCCAAGAGCCGTCCCCAGACATTACAGCCTGTCATCTATTGGTTCATTACATGCTCCTTTTTTTGGATGGAAGATGAGAATTTGACTGAAAAAAAAATGCAAACGTAGACATGTTAGCTTCATGTTTTGGGGCCTTTTCAGTGCATATGGGTTGCTAACATTTTTAATTCCTGCTGTAATTTCCTGGGTCTGCCTAGTATTCCCACAGCCAAGAAAAGTGGAAGAACCAATTCTCAATTAAAGTATGGTCATAAACACATCCTTTTCTCATTATTTTTAAACCTGTATCCATCCAGTTTGCCACTCATAGAAGATTTCAGCCAAAAAGCTATGAAATTAAAGGCCAAACAGTCTATTCTTAATTACGTCCCTGGGATGGAATACTGAGCTCCAATGGCAACAAAAGGAAGGTGTGTTAATAAGTGAGAGAAAATTCTGGTTTAAAATGGTAGTAATAGGTTAAAAGTATTCTAGATACTGAGGTATTGGGGGGAAGTGTACTGGTGTATAAAATTGACTTTGAAATGCATCAGAATTCAGACGGATTGATGAGTGGATAGAGGGATAGATGGACAGTTCTTTGATGAAGCAAGTGTGGTAGAACATTCATGGCAGAATCTAAATAATGGGAAATCAATTGTTTACTGCAAAACTCTTTCAACTTTGTTGTATATTAGAATATTTTCATAACAATGTTGGGAAACATCATAGACTTCTGTCTTACTGGAGGTATCTTGTTACCCCTTCTATATTTTTTCAAGGCTCTTAGGAAAATCAATTATTTTAGGCTGTAAGCTTTCTACGAAAGAAGTGAAAACTTTAGCTTCTACTTTTTCTGTAGAATTTCCCAAAGATAGATCCTTCCATGAGATTTGTCCAGAAAGACAGTATTACCCGGCTATCATTTTGCCTGTGAATTAATAAGTGGTATGTAGTATTCCGCGCCACATTGACCATAGTACAATTGAGCCAGTTTTCCTTTGTCGATAAATATCGATCATACAGAACAGTATCCACCTTAATATTGCTAGCTAAGTTTTTGCAGAGTATCCTTAAGATCCTGGTCAGCTTCAATCAGTTAAAAATCACTTGCTAGTTGTTGAGATCTAGTTCTAGTCATGGGGTTTCTTTGCAGAGAGAGAGAGAGAGGTGAGCTGGAGTTGTGAGATTTCCATGGTATGTCCATTGCCATCTAAACCCGCTGGAGCAATAACAGTAGAAGCTCAGGTCCGTTGAGCTCTCCCCACATATGGGCGCCCCCCCTCCCCCATACCACCACAGGCAGATACAGTTGGGATCCCCTTTCTGTGCATGGGAAACAGCACTCACATCATTTGAGTAATGCATCCTAGGTTATCTAACTTCTTATCTAACAGGTTATCTAACAGAGCTGGGAATCAAACACAAGCAGACTGACAGCACTCCCACCTCAGGTACAGTCCCAGATCGGCCACAATTACGATCACTTGTGGGTTTGTTAGAAATGCAGAGTCTCTGCACTCCCTGCCCCCACAAGACCTATGGAATTATAGTCTGTGTCTTCAAATGATCCCAGGTGCTTGGGAGGCACATTGAAGCTCGAGAAGTGCTGAGGGATCCAACCCCTTAACCACCAGACCAGTGGTTCTCACACTTCCGTGTGGTCAGAATCATCTGGAAGGCTGATTAAAACATGGATTGCAGGCCCCCTCCCCAGACTTTTTTATTTTTTTTAAGATTGGCCCTGAGCTAACATCTGTTGCCAATCTTCTTTTCTTTCTTCCTTCTTCTCCCCAAAGCCCTCCATACATAGTTGTACATATTCTAGTTGTAGGTCCTTCTAGTTCTGCTACATGGGATGCTGCCTCAACATGGCTTGATGAGTACTAGGTCCGCACCCAGGGTGAAACCCTGGGCATCTGACATGGAGCAAGAGAACCTAACCACTTGGCCACGGGGCCAGCCCCTCCCCAGACTTTGTGATTCAGTAGGATGGATGGAGGGCCTGAGAATCTGCATTCCTAACAAGTCCCCAAGGGCTGCTGATGCTGGTCCAGGGATCACAATTTGAGAAACATTCCCTTCTGCTCCACTGCCTTCCAACACCCCCTCAGGTGCCGTATTTGTCAGAATATCCATACCAGCTAAAACCTTCCAAGCTGGTAAACCGATAAACAAAGCTTCCAGAAATTAACTCTACGGCGCACATTTGCATTTTTACAACATTTTTCTGTTCTCAATAGAATTGTGATTTCTCTGCAAATGTTCAGTATTTCGTCTGAGATAAAAACTGAAATGCTGCAACTTTAGAAGCTATAGCTGGAGGACTTCCAAGCACTAATTTTTCCATGTTTTCCATTTTAATCATGTTTTCTCTTTGATGGGAGAAAATTGGCGCATGTTACACTCGTTTGAAATTTCCAGGGAGACAGCATTCAGGATACATGTAATAATTTGTATGCAATTAAAATACTCTGCCTTACATAACAAATATTGAGCAGTTGTAAATTCTAATCCATTTATGCTGACAGATCTTGGAGTAAGTGATCAAAAAAAAGACAAGGGTCCTGTTAGTGCCTATCTTAACAGAGCAAGTAACTTTCCAAATGCCTGGATTTATAACCTCTAAATCCTGCCTCCCCTAGTGATTATGTCTGGAAGTCCAAAGAAACCGGAACATTGTGCCAAATGAAGAGCAAGTCTGATTGAATAAGGCGGAGAGAAAAATAGTGATTCCAGAATTAAAGAAAGCAATAGAGAACCCTAAATTTACAGAAGCATGTTAATAGGGTAAAAATAGAGCTATTACAGGTAAAATAGGTAAAGACATAGTTATTACAGGTTAACTGTATACCTACAATCATTATCTTTAAAAAGTGTGCATCTTTCACACCAAATCTTCCAGTACTTTGTATTAACAGGTTATACTAAAATGAAGATGAATGCTGTGGACTGGGTAGGTGTCCTTTACAGCTGGGGATGCTCAAACGGGGAACCAGACAATACCACACGTGGGCCATTTATTGGACCATTTCCATATTTTTTCTTCCGTTTTGAGTAAGACTATTAATTTGGTATACTGAAAACGTGTATCTTTATTACTAAGGCATATGGACTTTCATAATATCTGAGAATGCAGCATATTAACTCTGCATGTACTTGCATCTATATAAGGATCAGACAATTCAAACAACACTGTTGACATTCTAGTGATTTAAAATAATATGTGACTGAACATCACTTTAAATCATTTAGATTTTTTAAAAGAAAATTAAAAACACTATTCTTTTCATTTCAGATTTTATTTTCTAAATTCTACTGTGGGTCTCCGACTTTTTCCCTTCACAGACTTGGTTAAGAATAAGCCAAGCACAAATGTGAACATGTGACTTCCAAAAGAAGCCTTTTTACATCCTTTTCTGGTCTTTTTTGACCTGACTCATTGAAAGGAGATGGAAGGGGAGGAAGGAAGAGACAGAGTGTCTATAAGATGTGTTTAGATTGGGGAAGGAACGCCAATGTGTCTGCAGGCTCACAGCAGTTCTGGGCACGGGAGGAGCGAGTGCTCCTCCACTGAAGTTCTCCGCACAGGCCGCCTGTGACACCGCTCCACCCTCCCATGGCTTGTCTAGTCCTTTCACTTTTCAGTTGAGTGAAGGCCCGACATGGGATGTGTGACCAGGAGAGTGGGTGACGAGTTGAAGGTCCCAGATCCTTTACCTCAGATGGGAATTCCATCCTTCTCATCTGCTGATAGCAACCCCCACCAATGTCTCTGTGACTTTCCTCCATGAGTCAGCAGACTGTGGCTTATGAACCAGACCCGCTCACTGCCTGCTCCTCTTCTGTGTGGCCAGTGAGCTAAGAATGGCTTTTATGTTTCCAAATGATTGAAAAACAATTTTAAGGCATATTTTGTAACAGATGAAAATATCAGGAAGTTCAAATCCTGATGTTCACAAAGTTTTATTGGTGCAGTCACATCCACGTGCTGTCGTATTGCTGCCACAATGCAGAGTGGAGTGGTCGTGACAGGACTTTAGTGGCACTCTCACAGATTCACGCTTCTGCCAGTCGCACCACAGGCCACAGCGATGTAGTTATAAAGTGGCAGCGTTTCGAGGGCCCCATGCACTGCCACACCATGACATTCTATTTCCAGAGCATTCTCACCATATCAAAACAAGAAGAGAAAAGTGGACGCCATAGACCGAACTCTGGGGCATGGAGGCGTCTGGATCATTTTGTTACAGAATTGTTACAGTATCATGATTGTTATGCTGTGACACTAGAGCTGAGCTCAAAGGACACGACATCTATCCACATACTGGTCCAAACTCTCGTCATAACTCACAGACAGCAGGGTCAAAGTAAGAGAATTCAGAACAGAATATCTCAACAGAGCAGGATTTCTTCAAAAAGATGAAAATCAGCCTGCAGCTAAAATAATGTTATGAATGGCTTATTTGTTAGCCAAACAAGGAAAGCCCTTAACAAATTGTGATTTGATTAAATCATGGTTGATTGCAGCAGCCAAAGAAATGAGCTCCTGAGAAAATAAGTTTATCTAAGACTGTTATCTTTTCAGTATGAAGACACACCCAAGAGCTGAGGACATTGGTGGAAACATTGACAGTTCATCAAAAACAAGGAAAGTTATCTCAAGTACTTTTTCTTAACTCCTGATGAGTCAACAAATGTCACTGATAACATTTGCTCAAATGTTGATGTAAGACGTCAATAGTATAAAGTGACTGAGGAATTAGTTTCTACAAATAATCTGCATGGAATGACTACAGATGAGAATATTCTAAAAGAAGTTGAGAAAACATGGGTTTGGTACAACCTGAAGTGGAATCTGCTAAGACGTGTCATAAGTGGTGGTGGTAAGATATATGTGGAGGAGAACAGGGCTTAGGTATACAACTTTACAACACTTTTGAAAATGTAAAGTGCTCAGAGTTTAGGGTTATTTATTGTATTTTTATCAGTGGGTACTTTGTAGAAGATATTTTAATCTATCGTATGTTATTGAACCAGGAGTGCCAATGATGAATTTTATTCACTCCAGTGTACTTAACCCTCTTCAGTTCTGTGAAGTTTTGTCAGAAATAGAAGCTGAGTATCTCTACTTGCAACCCCATACAGCAGCCCAGTGTTGAGTTCCAGTGGAGACTGAAAGTTTTCTAAATGAGAACTGCCTTCTACCATTGTCATCAAACACTGAACGACTGCAGAATTAACTCCATACTGTGTCTGAATGAATTCAACCTAAAATTACAAGGCAAAACAATACTTATGAGCAAAGCTTATACAGCGGTAAAGTATTTTGAAGACAACTAATGTTTGAAGTACAAGTAACATCAGCAGCTTTAAACACTTCTCATGCTGTCAAAGCCAAAACAAAAGCAAGCTTTCCATTTCCAAACACATTTGAAGCAGAAATATTTCCCAAACTCAAACTACACTTCCAGTTCCAGCAGGGTTTTTCAGACTTCAATGCAAGGGCAAAAGAAATTTCCACAATTCAAAATCCATTTAGTTGCATTTTAGGAGTTTCCATCTAACCTTCAATTGAAAGCAATTAATCTGCAATGTAATGAAACCTTAAGAGACAAATATCAGGAATAAAATCTAATAGAATTCTATAAATGCTTGCCATGCAATGAATATGCCCAAACAAAATCAAATGCCTGTGGATTGATATCAGTGTTTAGCAGTACCTATCTGTGCAAAAAGACATTTTCAAAGATGACATCTGTAGAATTTCATTACAGATCAGCATTAACAGATGACCATCTACAATTAATTTTGATGACAGGGAAGGCTAACTTTGAACCCCAATTAAACCAAATTTTACCCCCCAAAAAACGTAATTTCATTTTTCTCATACCTAGATCTATATTACAAAAAACATCGCACTCAATTTTTGTTATATTTTGAAAGTTGCCAATGAAAAGATAGTAGAGATTTGTTTCCTTTCTTATTACATAAGTACATGCATAATATCCTCAATTTTTCCTCCTGGCCTACAAAGCCTAAAATATTTACTATCTAGCCCTTTACCAAAACATGTTTTCCAACCCTTGCTCTAGTTATCACCTGAGTCCCCAAATTATACTTAACATTTTAGCTAACGCCCATGTCCCTCATAATCTCACATGGTTTTAAGTTATGATTCACAGAAAAATGTGTGGATGGATGTATGACGGATGGAGGTGTATGATGGATGGATAGATGGATCCATGGCTGGATGGCTGAATGGTTGGATGATGGATGGACAGATGGATAGACAGATAACTTCCTATTTTGTAATCTTTCAACACAACAATCCATGGTCATTAGTTTCCTGCTCTCCTACAGGGAAATGTAGTCATTTTAAGACTGTATGATTGGGAAAAGCAGGATCTCAGTAAGGATGATGATCCAGACAGGCTACAACACTCATATGTTTGGAGATGACAGCTTACATAGTTGTTCTTCAAAAGATTTCAATCCAAATAATAGCAAAAACAGCTTTACCTAGCGTACACAAAATAGTACCAATTATTTCCTTCTAAACAGAAAAGAGAAGCAGCACTGACACAACATATAGTTAAAAATTGCCCTTCAAAAGGGAATAGCTTCGCCAAATTATGGTGTCTTCTTATCAAGTGTGAAAATTTTTATAACTAGTCATCTTGAAAATGTAATGAACTATTGTTAATTCACCCAAAAAAACTGAGTTTTTAAAATCTTTTCAGTAATCTGATACTTTGATTTTAGATAATGAAATGCTATTTCAACTTTATTTCTAAATGTAATTGAAGTAAGTTCCTAAATAAAATTTGTTAGAGTTTTTAAAGAGCTCTTCACCCTGGAATGTCCAGAAGCTCAGCCAGTGTGTTAGTCATCCCTAGCACATTTCAGTCTGTCAAGTGTCAGGAAATTCAACTTGTTCACTTTTCTTGAAAACTAAACTGATAACACAAAGCAAGAGTCCAATAAGTGGATACTTTGATATCAGTTTTTCAAGGTTACAATAGTAAGTTTTAAAACAACTTTAAGCAAGTCATTCCTGCTCTAATGTATTGCTGTTCAATTAACAAAGCAAGTCATTCTGCTGCTTCAGTCTTTAAAAATTACCTAACACTAAATCTTTCACTCCTGGCTGCTTCTTTTCCCTGAGGGAAGAAAAATCCCAAACAACAAGCTTTAGTCTGGAGCAGTTCACACCCAGTTTTCGACTGTGGCTTCAAAAAGCAAAACAAAACAAAAAACTAACGGAAAGCTTTCTCTGTAAACAAATTACACCACCTTCAGGAAACTAACAATTCAAATAAGTCACTACAGGAGGGTCAAGCTGATTGTGGGGTCTGAGCTGCTCTATCCTCTGGGATCTATGAAAGATTTCACCTAAGGCGTTAGCTTTGTGTTCTAGTTCAACAATTAATTGTTCAGATTATTTTAATGTAAGAAAGACAGAAAGTCGAAAAGTCAAACTCAAAACCTACTCATAATTTGATATCCTAACTGACCAAAAAATAAAGCTAAATTTTAATATCTAACAAGTCCACAAAATAGAAATATAACAACAAAAAGGAACTTCAAATTCCATTATTCCATTGAGCCACTTTATTCTAGAGGAAGCTAAATGAGTAGAGCGAGGAAAAGTTTAACAGCAGCTAGTAAGAGACCATCTCACAGCCACACTGGCCTTCCAGACAACACATAAGCCAGATTTTAATTATGTTGTTAAAGCTTGTTTAAAGACTGCAAACATGAGCATGTCAACACTGGAATGCAATAGAATGATTTGTGTATTTTGTCTTCTTTGGATATTAGAGATAATGGCTTGAATCACCTATGATTTTATATTAATAGAAGGTCATGTTCAATGTTTCAAGAAAGAACACAGAAAAATAGTGTCTGGCTGGTAGGCCTGATGTAGTCTCTTCACCTTAAAACAAAATCTATGAAGAGAAAGGAAAGAGACAATGTAAGAAACTAAGAAACTGTGATGCCAAAATCTGGATGAAATCACCACCAACTCTAAAGTAAACGGAAATACATTAAGAAAATATACCTTTATGAAATTAAAAAATACATGAAAAAATATTTTAAAAGTTCTAATTATTTACTGTGGCATTATAAGCTACCCCAAAACTTAGTGGTTCAGGGGGCTGGCCCCGTGGCCGAGTGGTTAAGTTTGCGCACTCCGCTGCAGGCAGCCCAGTGTTTCGTTAGTTCGAATCCTGGGCGCGGACACGGCACTGCTCATCAGACCACGCTGAGGCAGCGTCCCACATGCCACAACTAGAAGAACCCACAACGAAGAATACACAACTATGTACCGGCGGGCTTTGAGGAGAAAAAGGAAAAAATAAAATCTTAAAAAAAAAAAAAAAAACCTTAGTGGTTCAAAATAATAACCATTTACTTATATTTCATGGTTTTGCGGGTCAAGAACAGGGCAAACCCAGTTGGGTGACTCTTCTGCTCCATGTTGCATTGATGATAGTCACCTACTGGACTCGGCTGGGACTGCTGACGGGGGCACCCCTGTGGCCCCTCCAGCACAGTGGCCTCGGCATGACGGGCCTTCACACAGTGTGGCTCAGTATCCAAGAGGGAACATTCTAGCAAACAAAGGAGAAGCTGCACGGGCTTCTATGGTTTGGCCTTGGAAATCATATGGTATCCTTTCTGTCATACTTAATGGGTCTAAACAGTCATAAAAACACCCAGATTCAAGAGGAAGGGACACAGACACTCACCTCTTGATGAGAGAGGCATCAAAGGATTTGTAGCCATGTTTTAAAATTCTAGATTCAGAACCCCAGTGTTCATCCCATGATTCAGAAGTTACCTGCTTTGACATATTTATATAAGTCCAGAGACAACAACTTCCAGAAAACAACCAGGCCTAAGCAGAGGAGTCCAGGAATAGAAAACAACATTTTGAGCAGTACATCACTTAAGATTCTGAAGAAAGATCTCTAGCAGCAAATGCGCTAGAATTGTAGTCAGTCATTCGTTTGTGGAACTACATACTACACATCGAGTGTCTACTATTTGCCAGGTCCTGTAGCAGTTGATACAGACACAGCAATAAAGACATTGAGCATTATCTCTGTTCTCATCACTCTGAGGGTTAAAGCGCGGAGAGCACGTGCAGGAAAAAATAACCCTTTTGCAGAGCAGAGCCCCGTTAGACATTTCACTTCACAGTGGCTTCTAGCTGTTATCTTAACAGCTGCTTGACACATAATAAATGAAAAACTTAAGGTCAATTGGCAGTCCACATAGTCTGTTGACAAATTCCAGATCAAGATAAGATTTGCTTTGTTTCAGGATGAATAAAGAGTGAAAATGATAAAATCAATACTTTCGCAATAAAAATATAACAAGACTGTTATAAGAAAAAAATGTATATATAAGCCCACTCAATTGTCAAGATAAATTTTTAAAATGCAAAATAAAATATTATCAAACAAAATCTTTCAATATATTAAAAGGATAATACCTTAAGACCAAGCTGGATTTATTCTAAGAATAAAGTATGGTTTGATATTTTTAAAAGCATTATTCTAACCTTCCAAATTAACAGACAAAAGAATAGGGGATGGCCTGGTGGTGTAGTGGTTAAGTTCATGTGCTCCACTTCAGTGGCCTGGGGTTTGCAGGTTCAGATCCTGGGCACAGACCTAGCACCATTTGTCAAGCCATGCTATGATGGCATCCCACATAAAATAGAGTAAGATTGGCAAAGATGTTAGCTCAGGGCCAATCTTCCTCACCAAAAAAATTAAATAAATGTATGATCACTTCAATAGCTGCAGAAATAGCAGGTGTTAAAATTTAACATCCATTCTTAGCAGACAAGAAGTAAAAGGGAATTTCCTTATTTGACAAAGAGAAATTATAGAAAGTAATTATAATTAAAAAATCTATGCCAAACATCAAACTTGATGAGGAAGTGTTGAAAGCTTTCCCTATGAGATTGGAAACAAGATCTTACCACTTGCATTCAACATTGTACTGGAGGATTTAGCTAATGCAGTAAAAAACAATAGAAAAACAAAAAGTGACAGGGTTTTAAGAGAAGAAATAAAACTGTCATCATTTACAGATTATGTGTAAGAAGAAATAAGATTCTCATTAGTCACAGATTCTATGATTTTGTAGAATAGACTCTACTAGTATATTTTTATAATAAAAATAGTTAAGCAAGATTGCTGAATATAAAATCAATATAGTAAAACCAATTCTATTTCTATGTATGAACAAAAATTGAGAAAGTAAAAGCTTTAAAAGACACCATTTTGAAAAGCATCTGAAATATCAGGTACATAAAAGAAATTTAAGAAAAGGTACATAACACCTACACAGAAAACTGTAAAACATTGAGAGAAAACCTAAATAAATAGAAAAGAATGCCAGGTTCATTGATTAGAAGAATCAATATTGTCAAGATGTCTTCCAAAACTAGTCTATTAATTCAGTTTGCTTCCAGCCAAATTCCCCACAGGTATCTCATATGGAATTTAACAATATTATTTAAAATTCATATAAAAACAAAAATGGCAAAGCATATCCAAGATAATCCTGAAGAATAGGGAGGAGTAGAGACTCAATTATTCATTTTAAAAAGAGAAGGAGAGATGGATGCTGTAGAGCAGTGAAGAGAAGATAATCTCCTCAACAAATGGTTCTTGGACAAGAAGCTATCCAAATAAAAAAAAAATTAAACTTGCTGCCTACTTTACCCCATTTATAAAATAACTTCCAAGTGGACTGAAAGTCTTAACGTGAAAGGCAAAACCATCAAGCTTCTACAGATAGCAAAGGAGACTATCTTTACGACTTTGCAAGAATGACTTTTTAAATGGAACCCAAAGACACAGACATAAAATGAATTAATAAACTGGACTATGTTTGTCTATCCATATATATATATATATATATATATATATATATATATATATATATACACATACATCTTATCAATTCACACCAAAAATAAGAGTAAAAAGACAAGTCAACAATTTGGAGAAGATATTTGCAACACATATAACTAACATAATTTATAAAAAACTCTTCTTACAAATCAACAACAACAAAAAAGATAAATAGCTAAAATAAACTGGATGACACTGAATAGACACTTCATAAAAGATGATACCCTAAAAGGAATAAACATATTAAAAAGCACTCAGCCACATTGGTAACCGGGCAAATGTGAACTTAAACCACAATGCAATACCACTGCACACATGTCAGAAAGACTAAAATTAAAACACCAAGTATTGGTAAGTATATGGAGCTACTAAAACTCTCATTCACGGATGATGGATCTTTAAATTGGCACAACATTTTTCGAAAACTGGCTGTATTTACTATAACTTAAAATACACATATCCATGACCCATAAATTCCTGTCCTAGCTACATAAAGAACAGTAAAGTGTTCATATGTACACCAAAAGATACGTATGAGAATCTGCATATTAATAAGTATGAGAATAGCAATAAAGAGCTAGAACTTATAAAAAGAAACCAAATAGAAATTCTGAAGTTGAAAAGTGATTAAAATGAAAAAGCATCACTAGAGGGTCTCAGCATACTCAAGCAGGCAAAAGGAAGAATCAGTGAACTTAAGATAGGTCAACGGGGTACCCAACCCAAGGACTGGAAAGAAGAAGAATGAAGACAAAGGATCAAGACTCGGAAATCTACAGGAACCATCAATTATACCAAAATATACACAATGGGAATCCCAGAAGGAGAGTAGAGAAAATGGACGAGAATGAACAGTTGAAGAAATAATGGCTGAAAACTTCCCAAATTTGATGAACATCATTTATCTACATATCCAAGAATCTCAACAAACTCCAAGTAGAATACACTCATAGATGCATACCTAGATACATCATAATGAAACTATTCAAAAAAAAAAAAAAACAAACAAACAAAGGGACAATCTTGAAAGCAGCAAGACAAAAGCAATTCTTCGTGTTCAAGGAATCATCAATAAGATTAACATCTGATTTCTCATTGGAAACTATGGAGTCCAAAAGGCAGTGGGCTGCATATTCAAAGTGCTGAAAGAAAAGAAAAATCTTTCAACTAATCATTCTATATCCAGCAAAACAATCCTTCAAAAATGTAGGAGAGATTAAGACATGCCCAGATAAAAATTAAGAGAGTCCATTGCTAGCAGACATTCCCTAAGGGGAGCTCTTCAGGCTGAATAGAAAGACACTAGATAATAACTCGAATCCACATGAAGAAATGAAGAGCATCAGTAAGAGGAAATAAACAGGAAAATATAAAAGACAATGTAGGGGCTGGCCTGGTGGTGCAGCAGTTAAGTGTACACATTCTGCTTCGGCGGCCTGGGGTTCACCGGTTTGGATCCCAGGTGTGGACATGGCACTGCTTGGCAAGCCATGTTGTGGTAGGCATCCCACATATAAAGCAGAGGAAGATGGGCACAGATGTTAGCTCAGGGCCAGTCTTCCTCAGCAAAAAGTGGAGGATTGGCAGCAGATGTTAGTTCAGGGCTAATCTTCCTCAAAAAAAAAAAAAAAAAAAGAAAAGATAATACAAATGTATTTGTGTTTATAACTCCCTTTATTTTATAATCTGATTTAAAAGACAGGTGCATGAAGCAATAGTTATTAATAGTAACTACAAATCTATGTTGATGGGCAAGCAATGTATAAAAGAGAGAGAAGACACTAGTTACTAAAATCAGGAATGAAAGAGAAGACATTATAATTGCCCTTACAGAAATAAAAAAGACTGTAAGGAAATACCGTGAACAATTGTATGCCAATGAATCAGATAACCTAGATGAAATGCACAAATGCCTATAAATGCACAAACTATGAAAACTGACTTAAGAAGAAAGAGACCTGTAACAGTTAAGGAAATTAAGTTGATGATGATAATGATGATGTTAATGAAAACTTCCAACAAAGAAATACTCAGGACTAGATATCTTTACTGGTGAATTGTGCTAAAAATATATTTAAAAAGTTAATACCAATAATTCTCCAATTTTCCAAAGAACAGAAGAGGAGAGATCACTTCATAACTCATTCTATGAGGCCGGTATTTGCCTGACACAAAAGCCAAACAATGACAACACAAAGAAATGAAATTACAGAACAATATCCCTTATATAGATAAAAAACCCTCAACAAAATACAGGAGAACTAAATACAGCAACATATAAAAAGGGATATATACTGTGATCAAGCGGGATTTGTCCCAGGAATGCAAGGTTAGCAGAATATACAAGAAGCAATTCATGTAATACAACCTATCAATAGAATGAAGAACATGTGATCATCTCAATAGATGCAGAAAAAAAATATTTGAAAAAATGCAGCACCTTTCATGATAAAAACACTCAACAGACTAGGAAAAGAAGACTAGACTTCTTCTACCTGATAGAGGCCATTTATGAAACATCCACAGCTAACATCATACTTAATGATGTATCAAAGACTGAAAATATTCACCCAAGATCTGGAACATGATAAAGATGTTTCTGTCATCACTTCCACACAACATTGTACTGGAGGTTCCAACCAGAGCAATTAGACAGGAAAAAGAAATAAAAGCCATACAGAATGGAAAAGAAGTAAAACTGTCTCTATTTGCATGTGGCATGATCTCGTATATTGAAAGTTAAAAAAAATATTAAAAATAACAATTATAGCTAATAAACTAGTTCAGCCAGGTTACAGGATACAAGATCGATATACAAAAATTAGTTGCATTTCTATATACTAGCAGTGAACATTCTGAAATTAAATTAAGAAAACAATTACATTCACATAGCATCAAAAGTAATAAAATACTCTGGAATTAATTTAACAAAAGATGCACATGACTTTTACAATGGAAACTATGAAATGTTGTTATAAGAAATTAAATAAGATCTAAATAAAATGGGAAAGACATCCTGTATTCATGGAACAAAAGAAAAGTATTATTACAATGGCAAGACTTTTCTCCAAATTGAATTGGAGATTCAACACAATCCCTATCTAAACTCCAACTTCTTTTTTATGCACAAAAAGACAATCTGATCCTAAAACTCATATGGAAACGCAAGGGATCACAAATAGCCAAAACAATCTTGAAAAAGAACAAAGTTAGAAGACTCACACTTCCCAATTTCAACACTTACTATAAAGCTACAGTAACCAAAATAGCGCGGAAGTGGCATAAAGACACACGAATAGAACAATGAAGTAGAATTGAGAGCCAGAAATAAACCCATAATCCATGGCCAATTGATTTTTGGCAAGAGTTTCAAGACCATTCAATGGAGGAAAAGCATTATCCTTTCAACAAATGGTAAGGGATAACTGTATATCCACAATCGAAAAAATGGATTTGGACCCCTACCTCACATCATATGGAAAAATTAACTCAAAATGAATCAAAGGGATAAATGTAAGAGCTAATGCTACAAACTCTTGCAAGAAAACATATGGGTAAATCTTCATAACTTTGGCTTGGTAAATGATTCTTTGATATGACACCCAAACCACAAACACTCAAAAAAAAAAAACAGATAAATTGAACTTCATCAGAACTTAAAACTTTTTTGTGTTAAAGGATGCTATAAAGAAAATGAAAAGACAGCCTACAGAATGAGAAAAAATATTTCCCAGTTGTATATCTGATAAGGGTCTAGAACCCAGAACATATAAAGAACTATTAAAACTAAACAATAAATGTCAAATAACTCAATTTAAAAAATGGATAGAGGACTGAATAGAATTTCTCTAAAGAATTTCAACAGTATTTCTCCAAAGAAAAGGACTTCTCCAAAGAAGACATACAGATATACAAATGGCCAACAAGGATATAAAAAGATGTCAACATCATTAATCATTAGGGAAATACAAATCAAAACCATGAGATATCACTTCACGCCCATAGAATGGCTATAATAAAAAACTTAAAAATAACAAGTGTTGGCAAAGATGTGGAGAAATCGGGACCTTACACATTGCTAGTGGGAATTCAAAATAACGCAGCCACTATATAAAAGTTTGACAGTTCCTCAAACTGTTAAAAGTAGAATTACCATATGACTCAGAAATTCCACTCCTAGGTATATACCCAAGAGAATTGAAAAGATATGTTTAGACAAAAACTTGTACATGAATTTTCACAGTAGCATTATTCACTATAGCCAAAAGCGGAAGCAACCCCCAAATCCATCAACAGATGGACAGATAAACAAAATGTGGTGTATCCATATTATGGGATATTTTTCAGCCATAAAAAGGAATGAAGTACTGATACATATGGCAACATGTATGAATCTTGAAAACATTACGCCAAATGAAAGACATCAGCCACAAAAGGACACATGCTGTAAGATTCATGTTACATGCAATATTCAGAAAAGGCAAAGCCAAAGAGATACAAAGTAGATTAGTGGTTGTCAGGGGGTGAGGGGCTGCAGGAACTGGTTCGACTGCTAATAAGTATGGGGTTTCTTTCTGGGGTGACAAAAATGTTTTGGAACAGACAGTGCTGATGATTGCGCAATATACAAATATGCTCAAACCAACCGAACTGCATAGTTAGAAATGGTGAATTTTAAGGCATGGATATTATATCTCAATAATTATAAAAATACATAGTGAAATATTTACATATGAAATAGCATCTTGGATTTGCTTCAAACTGGCCTTGAGGTCAGGGGTGGGAATAATGAAGAGACCGGCTGGGTGCTGACTGTCGTTTAAGCTCGTGACGGGACACGGGGTCATCAGAACATTGCCCTCTTCATCCCCCACCCTCTGGATGCCGGGCAGCTGATGACTAAGAGCCACACTGTCTTTTCCTTTTGTTCATGTATATTTTTTATTTTCCAAAATAATATATATTGTTTTTTTTAAAAAGTGGGAAAGCATTTAGAAATAACATCATCTCTTCAGTTTAAAAAAAAAAAATTCCACCAACATATTATCTTTGTGTGTCTGCATCTTAAATTTCCCATAAGATGACAGCATATTCCACAGATTCTACTAAGAATAGAGATTTTTTTAAATCATGGTCAAACCATACTCACTAAATCAGAGCTAAGCTCCACTTTTTAATTCAACTCTAGCTTGTCCTTCAGTGAATAAATCAAGAAGTAAGCTTTGGACAGGGCTCACTGCAATGGGCCACCACTCTACAAATTCCACTGAGTTACCATACGCACAAATGCAGCAAATTCTGTGGGGCTTTAAATGTGGAAACTTTCGTTATTGTATCTTTTCCCTTGGAACTATACAGCTGTTCTCTTGAATACTACTTATCCCTGACGGCAAAAATAAAAAAATAATAGTGGCCATATTTTTGTAATTCACAAATTTCATTAGCACTGCACAAAAACTGGTAATAATAGAATTATGTGTAATAGGAATCCTATGTGTTGAGGATAACTAAAATGCTGCAACTTATTTAAAGATAAATTTTTCAAGTTGGGCTTGTAAATCATTTACAAAGAAATCGAGCAGAACTAAAATTACAGCCCAACTGTCACATTCCTCTAATGTGACCACAGTGTGCTCGGGGCTGGAGGCCACAGCCGAGTCTTTGCAGAGCCGAAAGCTTTGCCAGACCATCAGGAACAAATCGCTTCCACTCGCCAGATATTAGATCAACAACCATTAAATATAATAGGAACCATCTTCCATGGCCATGACTCAAAAGCTACAAATACAAACAGTTGCGAATATGTCCCTGGAAGTGGAGGCATCGTGTCACAGCGACGGGCCCACGTGCTGCAGGCACACCTCGGTTCTAGCTCTCGAAAGCCCTGGGGCCTCTCAAACCGGAGGACGGCAACAAGCTCTGAGGGACTGCAGCCAGAGATGGCCTTTTCTCTGCTGCCTCCTTTGTAAGTTTCTTGTTCTCTGCATCCAGATTTACAAACACTTCCATTCCCCATGAGTTACCCACATCGGCCCCTATGACTGCTCAACAACACATGTCACCATGTGAGTTTTAGGAGGGGAAGTAAACGACCCCAACTGAGCAAAAGCACAGCACAGGTTTGGGCTCTGGCTCTGATTTCATTTGCACACTGGCATTGTGTAGTTGGCTCCAGCGTGTGCACGGCTGACAACGCTTGCTGCTGGTAACTAGCCTGACAGGTGGCCAAGCTTCCCCACCCTCCCTCACTTGCAGCGCACTTGACCTCTCTATTCCATGAACTGAGTACAAATAAGACATCAGTTACCAAAGGGTTGGATTCTAAAGGTGTCCTGAGCCAGAGGTCTAAATTCTATGATTAGTGACTTACTTTTCTGAAAAGTTGCAAACTCCTCTAAAACATAACACACACACACACAACTCATTTCTGAAAAAACAGCAATGTCTTTCTGCATTTTAAAAAATGTATATGTGCTTTGATTTCACAGCCCTCTGCTCATGACAGTCCCTCCGCACCAAAGTTTACTGTTTTTTGTCAGAGCATCTAACACTGCCTATTGTTATTTTGTTTATGTTTTCACGTTTATTGCCCGTTTTCTTTAGGGGATGAAGTTCAGTGAAAACAAGGATCCCGCCAGCCTTGTTCACTACTGATTTGCACGGCACCCAGTATTTTTGGTTGAGTGAATAGATGAATGGACTACACTTTATACATAAAATTATATTCTCTTGCCTTTACTATTTTAATAAAACTGGATTGCTACTAGTTTTCTTAGGTCAGTTTTCACACTCTTGAATGCAGTTACACATTTATGTAAAAGAGTTAGGAAGCAATGATGTTTTCTGGAATTAAAATCAACACTCAACCTTCGTTCTGTTTCTCTATTGGAGTTCATCCTCGCCAACTCTCTCCTTGAACCAACAAAGAATATCACAATATTAACTCTTAGCATTGAAACCAGCACATAAGAACACTTACCTACATTCTAAAGTCTTTGATTTTACAGTAATTATCTTCAAACATTCTCTTTTCTAACACAGATATAAACAGAATAACAACTTCATACAGCTACTAAATATGAGAAGCAGGAAGTGAACTCTCCCAAGCTCTTTTTTTTTTTAAAGATTGGCACCTGCGCTAAAATCTGTGGCCAATCTTGGTTTGGTTTTTTTTTCTTCTTCTCCCCAAAGCCCCCTGGTACATAGTTGTACATTCTAGTTGTGAGTGCCTCTGGTTGTGCTATATGGGACGCCGCCTCAACATGACCTGATGAGGGGTCCCATGTCTGCACCCAGGATCTGAACTGGTGAAACCCTGGGCTGCCGCAGCATAGCGCACAAACTTAACCACTTGGCCACAGGGCTGGCCCCTCTCCCAAGCTCTTGATCCAGCATCCCCCTACCCTACCATTGTGGCATTACACTTATCATCCATCCACAGGGTAAATATTCTTGTCCATCTTCCATAATGGATATTTGTCATTTTTCTTGCTGTCGAGCACCTTTTGAAAACCTTCCACACACTTAGGAAATACCCCACTACCAGTCGTGCATCTCCAGACAGAGGCGGGGAGACTGTTGTCCCAGCGCCCTGCGTGTACTGTGTAGCTTTGACCTAGGTTCATCTATCGGATGTACACACCCACAGGAGACCTCTATCTGGAAATGAACAACGGACAGAAGCAGTGTCATACAGTCATTATCCGTTCTGTCACTGAGCCTGGCCCAGTTTCCTATTTTTATTCCTATTTTTTATTAAATGAGGATTTAACTCTATTGCCAGTCCTTTGGCAGAACACCCAAACTTGCCGAAATTTTAACTTTCGTCCTATACAACTCATAGCTTTATATGTGTTTTTCAATTTGCATGTGATAAAGAAGTATTTGTCAAGGTAGATGGATACAATGTGTTATTTTCACAGTTTCTTAACTGAAATAAGAATCTTAAGCTCTGACTTCCGAGGATGCCTCAACCTAGGCTCAAGGAGAAGCAAACTTAAGAAAAAACAGATGCTTGGGATGAAGTTACTCCTTGAAGGAGTGTTATCGCCAGAACCGTGTCACCATGAGCCCATCCAACTATTGATATCAATTCAACACATACTTCTGAGCACCTTTAGTGTCTACCAAATAACATGCTAGATGCGGAGATGCAGAGTTCACAGGCTATGAAAGGGAGGGCGGAAACCAGGAAGTAGATGATCAGGTTACAAAGGAGCTCAGAGGTGAGGCACAAAACTCATTCAGGGAGGGCAGGGCCTCCCAGAGGAGAACATGCCCAGGTAAGTAGGGTTTTGAAGGACAAATCAGAATTAGCTAGGGAGATGAGTGGAGAGGATGTTTTCCAGAAAGAAGAAACAGCACGTGCAAAGGCACAGCTGAGTGAGAGAACACAGCATCTGGAAAGGGCACGAAATTTGGTGTGGTTGAGGCAAATTATTTTGGAGGAAAATAGGAAATGAGATTAGAGGAGAGAGTAAGATATGAAATTAGTCTTATATTTCATGCTCAGGAGTGACTGGGAACTACTGAAAATGTTTTTGTCTGGGAGCGAGTAACGGGGCTAAATAGGGATTCAAGGAGAATCTTTCTATCTCCTGAGAAGGATCCTAAAGAGTGATGCCTAGGAGGAATCTGAGGATCTCCTAAAGACAGCAGGCCTCTAGGAAGGTCTTGGGCACCCTGTTTTAACAGGTCATACGTTTCTTGTGTTCAAAAGATAGAAAAGTCAGAGACAAAGCGCCATCCACTGAGATTCCACATCTGGGCACCACAAACAATGGAGCCACAAAGACACAGAACAGTCTCCAAAGGAAAGGAGCTCTGTTGTCATAGAGCCACATGGGTAAAGAGACCTTAGACCCATCTACTGCAATGACTGCCGTTTGTTTTTTCCTTGAGACTCTTGAGGGAAGTGACAATCCCATAAGGAAGTGGATCATCCACTGGTAATCATCCTCAAAGAGGAAAGCATGTACGTGGACATCTGTGTGCTTCTTGCCCAGTTGTCCTGACTAGAACCACCGGTACAACCACAAACAGAAGTGATAAGAGTGGACATTCTTGTCTTTTTCCTCATCTTTGGAGGAAGTATCCAGTCTTTCAACACTAAGCATGATGTTAACTGTGGGTTTTCCATGGATGGACTTTATCAGGTTGAAGAAGTTCTTCTATAATGATCGTTTGAATCATTCATAAATGGGCATTAAATTTTGTCAAATGATTTTTCTGTTTATTGAGATGACCATATGTTCTCTTCTATTTATTGATGTGATGTATTACATTAATTTATTTTCTTTTGTTAAACAGACTTTGTATTCCTGGGGTAAATCTCACTTGGAAATGGGGTGTAATCCTTTTCATTTATTGCTGGATTGGATTTGCTAGTAATTTGTTGAGGATTTTTGCATCTATATTTATAAGAGATATTGGTCTTAGTTTTCTGTTCTTTTGAGATGTTTTAGCGGATTAATACTGACCTCATTGAATGAGCTGTGACGTGTTCCCTCTAATTTTGCGGAAGAGTTTGCCAAGAAGTCGTGTTAATTCTTCTTTACATGTTTGTTAGCAGTCCTCGGTGAAGCCATCTGGGTCTGGGATTTTCTTTGTGGGAAGTTATTATTTATTATTATTATCATTAAATCTCTTTACTTGTTAAAAATCTATTAAAATTTTCTATTTATTCTCAAGTCAATTTCAATAATTCGCATCTTCCTAGGAATTTTTCCACTTCTTCCAAGCTACCTATTAACTGTTCCACAGCAGCTCAGTAGTGAGGTCAGTAGTGATGTCCCCACCTCCATTTCTGGTCCTAGTAATCTGAGTCTCTCTCTCCCTCGGTCCGCTCTAGCTCTTACTCTTCACTTCCCTGCTTAGTAACACCATATATTCTAACATCTGGAGATACAAATTTCTCATCCAAACAAAACTTTAAATTATTTGTATTTTCTACCCATCTATGAGAACATTTTAGTGTGAAAGATTCTATGAATATCCTTTGAATTCTTCTGTGAACTATTTAAAGTGCAATTTTATAAGATGACTTATCTAGAAAATAAAATAGCTACTTATTCATTGGTAAAATTCTAAAGTGTGCTGAAAGGCCACCATGGTATCTTGCAAAAACAGCACCAATCTATGATTCTGGAGCCCTCTATAATACTTGTTCTGCTGTGACCTAGCTCTAAAATTTTCAATAAGTCACTTGTTTTCTTTAGGTTACACGTGGAGTCAGATGATTTTAAGGTCCCATCTAGTACCGATATTCGATCATTGTTTGGTATAACCCGGCCATATAGTGAGATAATACATTCACATCAGTGTTAGAGAATGGAAGGAACAGCAGATACAACTCTGTTCAGAGACAAAGAATGAATACAGGGCTCATGGCACACCAATCATAAGGTCGTGCTGCTTGGTGCATATTCCCTTTTCACAACTGTCTTTAAAACTCAGAGACTTATTATTAGATTTTCTTGAGTCTGACAACTAAAAGGAATCAGAGCCATAGAGGAGAGCACGAAGTGTTTCAGATTCTGAAATTCAGCAATAGGGGAGAAAAATAGACATCTATCAGGAATTCTCTTTTCTTTCTTTGTTTTATAATCTGACATAAATCATGGAAAGCCAAGGGCAAAATTAAAAGGCAACAGAATATTTTCCAGTAGTTCACCTTATCCTTGGAAATGAGGCTTAGCAACCATTACCCAGATGTGCTTAATATAGCTTAAAACCACTGTGCTCTGGTTTAACACGTGGTGCAGTGACTTAACTTCCTGAACCGAGACCACCCATCCTTGAGAACTTTCCACCTTTCCTGAAGTTGGTGCAGCGCAAACCTTGGTGAGTGAGGCAAAGGCACCAAGGAGGGGGAAAGGTGAAGGTTAGAGAACGGAGTTTTCTATACACATTTGTACACGTTGTTAATGATAAATAAGGGCAATAATTGTCGAGCTTTCACATCCATGTTGGAGTAGTGCTTCCAGTAGAAAATAGCAACACTAATCCAGAGTTCCAGATTTCATCTCTGTTAAACCCAGCACCTTTCCCACATACTTTCACTTAAAGGAGTTAAGGCCAATAACCACACACAAGACTGAGGGATCACTTTACAGAAGTCAATCCAGAAGTTGCCAGCATGCCTGTAAGACTTCATCTCTGGAAAATATTAAATTATCCCTCTGTGCCAATAACAAAAACAGGCTCAAAGGGAGTAAAAATGAAGAGCTGTGCTAATAGTTAAAATGGGAGTGAAACCTTCTGTGGTTCCTAAGTTGAGGACTTTTTCCTTATAAGATTCCCTTGAGGAGAGGCTGTCAGAAGCATCATCATAAGCCTTGTATCAGGACCACATCCCCCATGTGCTTTGCATGATGCCAGCACACTTGGGCCTCTCTGTCTTCCCCATTAATTCCACATGGGTCACCAGGTCTGCACGCTCACTCTAGCAGCTATCACACATGGCCATTAAATATTTGCGAGGAAGCATTTTCCAAATTATGTCAATTATTTTTAAGAACCCTGATTCTAGCTACCATCACTATAAATCTGGATATATTTATAGATATCAAAGTATCCCGTTTAAAGTATGGAACTAAGGAAACTGGCTTATTCTGACATAGATTGCTTAAAAGTGAAGAAAAATGCTACAAAAAAGATGGCTTTTTTAATTCCAGTTAGCCCTCCCCAACATGTACGAACATGGTTATTCACGAAAGAAATACTTATTGAATGCTCTTTGAGCCAAGCCATGCCATAGGCTCTGGGGATTTGTTGAGCTAACAAATTGATCAGATAGTCAAACAGGACTCACACAAAGGAGAGATCTTACCCAGGATCAAATCCTACTAACAATTTCATGGATGCAGCCACCAAGAGGCACAAGAAAAGCAGGGAGAGGTCTGAGACCCCTGCACAGCCTTCCAGGTCCTTCCTTCCCTCTCTGGCCTCTGGGTAAGGCATAGGGTTCAGTTCTCATGGTGGGGAGACTTCAGGTTATGAAACAGCTCCATTTCACACCTCAGACAGTTGTATAGCGCACATGGCATTTTCTAGGGAGCCATAACACACAGATCCATAGACCAGATTAATTTACTACACATGGTCCTAACCCACAGACATCCTGCTGAAAGCATCTCATAGATAAGAACTCTCTTCCCAGCAAGTACTGTGAGTCTGTTTACCAGAGGTTGGTTATCACCATATTAACACAGAGCAGTCCAGGTTACCTGCCTCTTTTCTTCTTCCTGCAGTGCTCCCTGGTATTCCTAGTGATTGAGAGAGAAACAGATCACAGGCCAGCTGCCTTAACACTTTCCTCCCTGGCATTAACTAAGACAGGTGTGATCCCTTTTGGAAGCATCATCATAAGCCTCTTCTCATGTAGCTTATATTCTTCTGGGAGAAGCAGCCAATAATCAAGCAGACACATAAATAGACAAGATGCTTTTAGAGAATTGTGTGCTGTGAAGAATGTAAAATAGGGGGACAGGATAGAGAGTGAGGGAGAGGATGGCTTTAACTTGGGGGGTCAGAGGAGGCCTCTCTAAAGATTTGATTTGTGAACTGAGATCTGAAAGACAAGAAGCCACTCACGAGAAAATTTCTGGAAAATCATTCTAGTTAGGAAGTAGAAAAGTCCTAAAGTGGAAAAGCTTGGTGTGAAATGAAAATAATTTAGAGACTTAAAAACGTGCCTAGATGGGTGGAACTTATTGGATGGACGGAGTCTGGGGAAGCAGGCAGGATCAGATGATACGAGATCTTAGATGCCACGGTAAGGAGCTTTGATCTTATTCTAGGTAGAGTGAAGCACTATCGGCAGGTGGTAAAGAAGAACGGCCTGATCTGATTTGTGTTTCAGAAATATCATCTGGCTGCTGTGTGGAGAACAGGCAGGAGTGGGAAAAGACAATGGTTTCAACAGAGGTTGTAGAAGAAAAACACAGCAAGGAACAGAAGGATCTGAGTTATATATTAAAACTATGGCCAAGAGCACGTAAAGCGTATCTCAGCAAAGTTGTTTCAAAACACATGGCCAAGGTCCTTATCTTGGAGGATATTATTATATACCGAAACTTCTACAGCCAAAAGTGTACCATGCCAAGGATTTTTTTCAAAATAAATAGAGTGTGTGTTGGGGAATGGGGGAGACGAGATGGACAAGACGTGAGTTGACTGCTGTTGAAGGCAGGTGTTGGGTATATGGAGATCCTTATATATTGAATATACGCTTACACCTTTCCATAATAAAACATTCGAAACTGAAAAGTGGTGGCAGGTCTCTGCTGGTCATGGGGTTGTAAAATACCGTGTGAGTGGAACCGCCAACCCCATGCTCACCCTCCAGAACATCTCCAGGGGATGCTTCCATCTCTGCCCAGAACAGGAGGAAACGTCTTTTGAACAGAATGTGCTCTTTTTAAGGCACTTTAATTGGTAGAAAGCTCTTTGTTACTTTGAGCTAAAATCAATCTTTCTGAAACTTCCAACCATGGGACCTAGTGCAGTAACTTGGAAGCCAAGGAAACAGGATCTCTGAGTTACATATTAAAACTACGGCCAGGAGCACGTAAAGCATATCTTAATAAAGTTGCTTCAAAATACATGGCCAAGGTTCCTTATCTTTTGAGGATATTATTATATACTGAAACTTTTAGAACCAAAAGTATACCACGCCAAGGATTTTTTTCAAAATAAATAGGGTGTGTTTAACACCTTTAAACAGGATAATTTTTTAAAGATTGAAGGACAACTATCCTATCTTCTACAAGCTAAAATCCTAGTCCTTTAAGTCATTCTTAAAACTGAAAGGAGATATTTCTTTAGAAATAGTTCTTGTCGTGTTCCTCCTCTTCTTTTCTCAAGTCCATGTGCTCTGAGCTTCCCTCTAGGACCTCACAATTTCAGTCAAAGTCTCTCTTTTCACTGGTTTTTTTCACATATGTCTTTAACATGGTCAAGCTTCTACATATTGAAAAATATTTATTTATCCCAATCATATTAAGTAATAGTTCTCAATCTGTTTTCTTCTTCAATACACACAGTGAGTGACTTTACTTCTCTGATACACTCTCATGAACACGATAGGTACAAAACTAATTTGTAGCTATATAATTTCCAGCATTCTAGCTATAATTTAACCCTGTTCTGTCTTAATGAAGAAAACATATCTCAGTATAAGTAAGATGTTATTTGGGAGGCAAACTGGAATCCTCCCTAGTTTATTAAAACAATTTGGTATCTTGAGTACCTTATCATTAATAAGAAACCTTAGCACATAATTCACAACTGATTGGGATACACATTATCATTTCATGGTTCAGAAAACTTATTTTTTTGTACTATCAGTATATGAAAACTTGAAATGTTTTGCATTTGTGAACGCCCTCATCCATGGCCACTTCCCATTCTCTCTGTCCAGGGCTGGTCAGAGGTATGAGGTACACCGGGCTGGGGTCCAGAGAGGCTGGCTTCCTTCCAGGTCCTGGCTTAGCCTTACTTTCACGACCCTGGGCAATCACTGAGCATCACCTACTAAACAGAGTGGTGGAGCAACAGGAACTCCTAATGTTATAATCTTGTCCTAAAACTGCATGACGGTGACAAAACCACCAATGGACAGTGTGGTCATTCCCAGCCAACAGGCAGGTGAGTGACCACCATGAGCCGGAACGCACCAGATGTGGGCTATTGTCTGCTCACCACACGGCCCAGACGGCTCTGTCCTTTTCCCCTTGGGCCGGCTTTCTCGCTCGTTTGTTCTGTTTTTCTGCCTCATTCCACATCAGCTATGTCCTCGTACTCCTGGCAGTTGCTTTGCTGGTACCAAACCCACTAACCCAAGAGTTGCCGCGGAATCACTGGTGTTAGGATAGTTGATTTGACCGCACTGTCACCTCAAGTGTGCAGAAACCCAGCTCTATTCTTCTAACTGAATTGAGCCGAGCTCTCCAGGAACACCAGCTCTGCAGAAAGACTGCCGATCTTGCCACATCACACCCCTTAGTCACTTCCACTGTAACACTCCCTCTTCTGAACATTCAGCCAACGTCAAGATCTAGACTCGCTCTTCTCAGCTGGACCGTCCCCCTCTGGACGTTCCCTCCTCCTCCGCCCTCCCCACACTCCACGTGGCACCTGGGAGCCTGGGAGTGCTTGCAGGAGGACTACAGTGGCATGAGGGTTAGGGTGGGGATGGTGCTCAGCCAGCTGCCCTCAGCCCATCGGGTCCTGGGGGTCAGTCCCATCCCCGCCATGAGTGACCCTGGTATAACGTGTCACCCTGATCTCTCGGCAGGAGCCACCCCAGGACAATTCTTCAAGCCATCTCCCCTCCACCCACACTCTTGTGAGTTGCTGAGTTCCGGCTGCCACACGTATTTACCCCCTCGGAGTGGGTGGTCCACCTGTAGCCCCTCCACCAAAAGCTCGTGCACCTAGCCAACCACCACATCAGCTACCTTCTACTTCCCTGAGTCCCTCAGAAGCTGAGGGAGATTTTGAGGGTACCAGGATGGCGCACAAGAGTACCTCAGAGTCCTACTATTTAGACTTGCCTAACTATGAATTTCATACCATTGCAGCCACCCTATTGTTGCCGCTGAGCAGGCCTGATGCCATCTCTTCCCTGGTTTCCAGGGGGGAGGTAGGGTACAGATCCTTCTGCCCTCAGATCCTCAAACCTATCACGGAAGGTTCTAAGTCTTAAGCAAAGCTGCCACAGATCCAACTGGCAGGAGCCACCACAACAGAAGAACAATTTTAGGAAAGAAAACCTTCCATGTAAAATCTCCAGCTCTCTTGCCATATGTCTAACCAAGAAGATATGAACTCCAAGCAGTGTGTACGCAAAACGCGTGAACTTTGTGGCACAGACTTCACGGTATCCACTTGGACTATTTTTATTTACTACCAAGTTCTTGGCTGTGTTCTTATGAATCAAAGTGTGTAGACAAACAAGCCTTGAATAAGTGAGTGTTATTCTACATCATTGTTTATACGCAGCTCCCAAATGGTTAGCGTTGGCACTGTCATTTACATAAAATTTCTGAAACCCTTTCTTTACCCTGAATTGCCAAGTGTACATTGTCTTTCCATCCAAAGCAGTAGGTGAAATGAAAGTGTGAAGGTAAAACAGACTGACAGATGGCAACTAGACTTTGGGTGGTGAACACGATGCAGTCTATATCTAACGGTGTATATCCAAAATTTATACAATGTTATAAACCAATGTGACCTCAATATAAAAATAAAAGAAAAAAAACGCGTGAAGTCCATGTCTTTTTTCTCCAGTGCCTTAGGCTGTTTTCAACTTTAGAAATTCTGGTGGAAGCAGCAATAATACCCTAGAGCATTAATACTTTAATTCTTTTCATCCAAAGGGGAAATACAGGTGGATATGTAGCACATGCAGCAAATAAATAAATGCAACTAGTCTCTAAGCAGTCAACTGAGAAAAATCACTATACTTTTTATAGACAATGAAGAAAATGCTTGGGGCCGGCCCCGTGGCTGAGTGGTTAAGTTCACACACTCTGCTTCAGCGGCAGAAGGTTTCCTGGTTCACAACCTGGGTACGGACCTAGCACCACTCATCAAGCCATGCTGAGGCGGTGTCCCACATAGCAGAACTAGAAGGACTTATAACTAGAATATAGAAGTATATACTGGGGGGCTTTGGGGAGAAGAAGAAAAAGAAAAAAAATAAGAGAAGATTGGCAACAGATGTTAGCCCAGGGCTGATCTTTAAAAAAAAAAAAAAAAGAAAGAGAGAAAGAAAATGCATAACATTTTATTTGCATTAATTACTAATTTTGGTGCTACTACCTATCAACTAGTTATTGGAATTTAAAAAAAATACAGAAGTGTAACCCTATCACAGAAGTAGCTGTTCAAAACACGCAACCATCAGGCAAAACTCAACAGTTAACATGTTGTTCAGAACGTTGAGCCTTGTGGCTCATCACTGCCTCTGCTCTGAGCTCTGGCCCACACAGCACAGTGGGGCCACATGGTGCACGCCTAACTCACAAGGACAACCTCTTGAGAGCTGTGATGCAAATAATCAATAACCAATCCATAGATAAGAAAGACAGAGTGATATCTATTGAGTCTAATGTGAGGACTAGCCTAGAAGTGCTCTCCTCTGCAGGGAAGAAGGCACACTGAGAAGCGTGGTGCACAGCATGCTTAGATACCGTTTCAGAACAAAGAACACACACCAAGTATAGCAGGAATACAACTTTTTTTTCCCCAAAGTCACAAGCAGATGTTTTGCTGCAGTTCAGCACACACACAGCAGGTCAACTTGACCTTGGTTCTCTGAGAAGAAAAGCTAATCTTCAAAGAAGTACTGGTATCAGTGTCAGAGAGAGGGAGGCGTTACATCCTTATCTTTAAAGAGTGCATTCTTTGCTTTGGGAAGACGTGTGAAGCAGATGTACAATGCATGTTCAGTGGGCTGTAAGTCAGGCTGCTCTGGGAAAAACAAGTTTTATTTACGCTGAATCAGATTTAAACCAGAATGGCTTCCCCATGTACCTCAATATGTGAAAACTTATTATTATTCTTATTATTTTCATCAGGGCATAATGAGAGCACCACTTCCAACCTAAAAAGCACTTTTGCAAACTCACCATCTCATCTCAGCAGAGACCAAAAGTTCTAGTTAGCCAACTCCAGAAGCAATTGGAAGCCTATATTTTGTTAGAAATAAACACTGTTATCATAATGATTGTTTAAAAATTTCAAGAAAGCATTTCCAACACAGAATTGTCCAAAATGGCATTCAGCACTTAAGCAGTGGCCTGATGACATCAATGCCCAACTTTAGGAAATGGTCAGCTGGGACTCTAGAGAGGCAGGTCCCAAGGGGACGTAACACCGTGACAACACTACACACGACTGAGCTGAGAGTGTGTTTCAACTTATTAGCATCTTCTTCCAGAAGTTCAGTATATTAGGGGAGTTAATTTCAGGGCAATTATCAAGAAGAAATTTAAACATAAACTAATACTTCTAGAAGAATATCTGACGACAACTATGAATTATGTTTATGACAAATTTTTTCTTCCTTCATGTAGATCCACTGGGAAGATAACATTTACATTTTTGGGAAGATAACTGGCCCCTGGTATTGCAGATCTGCACAGCTCTGGTGTTGACACAAGCTTTAGTAAAAGATCCCAACCAAAGGGCCCATCAGCAAAGGATGTGGGCAGTGGAAGACCCACAGGACACGCCACAGAAAAACCCAGAGCATAGACTGGGGTGCATGCCATGGATAACATCTCACTCTGACCCCCGCACTAGGTGTACACTTCTCCTCCTGTTTGGCTGGAATGTCATCACCTTTATTAGTGAACACAGGCTCAAATAAACATCCAAGCATCTTCAGTCCTTCAGTGATGAAGGCACACTGGCAAATCTTTATTTTACGTGTGAGTAGAGGCCAGAAGCTTCAACGGGGTTGGCGTGACATTGAAAAGCAGCGGTGTTTACTCATTTCTCCCATCATGGTTTTAGAATGAGCACTTTGAACGAAGTTGGTGTCTGAGTTCACTAAATGGATTGCGTTTGTCTTTCTTTCTTTCCTTTGGGAAGAGGGACTTTATTTTTCATTTCACGGCTCCTTTCTTCTTTAATAGTGATGCTAAGGCATTGTTGAAAGCAGCTAACTCGTTCTTTAGAATATTCTCTCACCAAATCTCACTTTCTTTCAGTCCTGCAGATGGACGAGCCTGCTTGTTTGGACAATCCTCGTAGTTCTTGCCAATAATATTGTGACCCCGCTATCAAGCGCAGAGAGAAGAGAAAGCTCGGATCATCTTGCTTGGCTTGTTCAGATGACTCTAATTCTTACGCTTTAACAAGATTGTTTTGTAATTCTACTTTAATTTTCTTCAATTTCTTCCACTATGTTTATTTCATTCTCTGAATGTAAAAATTGATTTATAAATTAAAACCCAATGGACTCTTTCGGCCTTTGCCATCTGCCCGATTGAATGGCAACAGCTGGATTTTGCCATTTCCTTTACACAGATGTACATTTGTGGGAAGACGGTGCTGAATGAATGAGTGTGAATAACGGGCCCTGAGCGAGCATGCAGCTTCAGTGTCTGACACGTTTGTCCTCCTGGAAATTTCAAGGAAATGTGCCTATGTTGTCTGAGCACTAACAGGGCACCAGTGTCTTGACACGACCTTGTGGGGTCACTGACAACAGCAGTGGGTGTGAACCCCCATGCAGGACTAATGTGGCCAACCCATATGTGCCTGGCATTTAGGTTACGTCCATCGTCTCGGTTCGCGTCTGAACACCTCAGTGTGACTGTTGGTGAGTGGGAACATGGAACTCTGAGCAGATGACTGTCCAGACGTGCCCAAGCATCACTATCTTCCCGCAGGCCTGATGAGCACCTCACCCAACCAGCTTGAATAAGCGTCAACGGTAAAGTTTCACTTGGAAACATTAAATTCCATTTAAGGATTCTTGCTTCGTCCCCCTAGTATTTCTTATGAGAGCCCCTTTCTGCTTTAGTCTGATGTTCTGTAACTTTTCTTCATTGATTGGGTCTTTTTCCCTCCAAACCTCTGTTCTTCCCTTCTCTCTCTTGTCTGGCTCCAGTTATTTCCAAGTTGTCTACACTGCTAGGATTCACTGTGTTAAAAGCGACTGGTGGGCTGGAAGCTTAAGGTGATGGACATCGTAGAGTGCCTGAAGTTTCCCCACTCCTCGTCACACTTCTAGAGTCTCTTTGGAATGAAAATGTAGAATTTTAAATTCTTTGCAATTTATTGTGTTCCCACTTAAGATGAAGAATTGTCAATATTCAATATATGAAAGTCTTTGATGACAGGCAATCAGTACCCTTTGAGCTAAACATTTTGCATGATTAAACAAAAAGTAATCAGACTCCTGGGACACGACTCCAATTGACAGCCCTTTCCCGTGCTGTGCCCTCCCCTGCCAGGGAGATGACATGAGCCTCAGCATCTGCACTGATGACAAGCTTCAACGACACCAGGACGAGACTGTGCTCTCAGGCCTTGAGAGAGAGGTTTGAATTCCAGGCTCTGCGTCCAGAGAACTTCCTGGACATACGTACCAGAGGGGACTTCACGTGCCACCTGTGGGAGGCGTCTGCTGATGAGGGGCACACAGCGCCCAGCTTCTTGTCCTGGCAGACGCAGAGCCACACGAAGGGCTTCCAGTGATTCACGGGCAGGGCAGGGATGGACTGGGTGGGTGGCAAGCTCGGGGTCTTCATTAGGGGAAGGACGACAGGAACATCATACAAGCCATGACAAACTTTAGGTCCAGGAACAAATAAACCAGCTCCATTAAAACATCAGTGGAAAAACATCCCCAGTGCTGAGTGTGGGTAAGACACATCAATCCGATTTTGTATCTTGTCTTAACACCGAGCCGTTCCCTGAGCGACAGCAGCCCTCTGCTCGCCTGCTGCTGCGCCCCTCATCTTTGCTCTCACCTCCTGCCTGTTTCCTTGAAACCACTAAAGTCATCAAAGGTAAGTTTCGGGTTAGAAAATAAAAGTTAAACTACCATAAAACTGAAAGATGAGTCTCTAAAGTTTAAAAATGCTTCTGTTCACTTCATGAGCAGATACACTGTCTACACTCTAGTTTCTGAATGTAATTCCACGTGAAGAAAGCAAGCTGACACAGAACGTCCTGCATGTGGTGTGAATCCTGGCAGTGGAACTGCCACATCAACCATATTTTGGTTTCCAGCTTATTGCCTTATTAATATTATCTTTACAGAGTCGTTTCTTGGCAGGAATCCTTTTAAACCATGTATCCATTTTGTAAGTATTAATTTAGAAAAACTAGATAATATAATCCACAAAGCCCCTTAGCAGAGACTGCACAAGAACTATATTACATGGCAATATGCTAAAAACTATCGGGCACGAGAGTGTGCTGCTCAGCTTCTGCTGTAAGACTCCTCACGTTTCCTCATGTCCTCGTGTCCTCGTCGTGTCCACCATGTCCCTCCCACTCAGGGAGGGCACTCGTGTCAATCTGTACACTAAATACTAACAATAGTTTCTTTTTCATTTAATGAATAGAAACATAAACATAAACTAAAGTTCTAATTTTGCTTCCTGAAATAATGATTGTCTTGCACACTCCGCTTGGGAGCCCATGGCATTAACTGCTTCAGGAAGTATAGATGGGGAGGAAGGTGCAGATTTGAAAAAACAAACAACTAGTTAACAGGTGGACCAGTGGAGAAGTGGGGACTCAGCGGGACAGTGCATGGGGAAGGAAGGGCTTTGGGTACCTGTCAGAGTTACACCTGTGTCTGGGTAAACCAGCTGAGTGCAAGAGCATCAAGGACGAGTGGATTTGGAGCAGAAGGTTGCTGAGCTGAAGTTGAGGGGTCAATGGACTGCCCAGTTAGAAATGTGCCCAGCAAGCTGGGGGTGTGAATCAGGTCCACAGAGGAGTGTGAAGCATGAATGAGATGTGGGAGGAGAGCCAACAAAACACGACCGTGTGGAAATCAAGAAAAGGGACTCTTTGAAGGAGGAAAAAAAGGGAGACAGTGTCCAACTCTGAGCCAAGCTCGAGTCTGATAGAGAAGGAACACGTCTCAAGGAATCAACAACTCAGAGAACATAGCTGATTTCAGCAAAATCCCTAAGCTTGTTTCCAATCATGCAATTTCTTACCCAATGCTCTATCTTTCTAGAACATCCATAATTAGCCTCATAGCCTGTATTTTATGATTTCATTTTTTCCCTCAACCTCCAGAGAACAAAGACCTTGTTTAGTTTACTAAGGAAGAAAATGAGAACTCACTAAGGACATTTCACGATGTACTTCCTCCTTTCTCGTTCAAAACACATCCTAGGAGAACACGAATCCCATCCTGGACCTGAGGGCTCTCCACCCCTCCCCTGGTCGGAGCTCGTGGCTGTGTCCCCCTCACGGAGAAGTCCCTGGATCTTCAGACGCGACTCTGAACGGGGTTGAGTGCCCTCAGCTGTGCTGAATGCTGGGAAACACGTCCAAACTTACGTTCTAACACCAACGGCTCCAACGCCCTTCTCTTTGGGTACTTCCCTGACTTTCACTAAGCCTTGAAAAGGGGACAATAGACATGTTTTCTCAAATAAGAGAATAAAAGATTTTTCCACCCTTTTAGTAACTTTCTGAAATGACTGGAAGACATATTTGTGTCACGTAAACAACTTGTGTAGGCGTTTAACTGAAATGATTGTAAGAGTGAACTTTCAGGAGAGCAGCAGGCCCCGTTAAGGGAATTCTCAGGGACTCTCTGCTTCTAAAGAACCACCTGGCATCCGTGGGAGCCTCGACCAGCGCAGACCCTGCTGTCCAGCAGCATCGCTGGCGTGGCAGCATCACGGTGCCGCCGCCCAGCCGTCAAGCGGGGGAAATGGCGGTTCAGAGCCTGTTGCCCACAGGATCCCTGAATGTTTGTGGGTTGTTTTGAGTTATTTTTATGTGGGCATAAGTTAAAACAAATAACACACATAACTTAAGATGCTTCTCAGGAAAATAAATATGTGGGGAGAGAAATATTATGAAATCCCAGAGGTGACAGGGCCAGCATGTCCCTTCATGCTGTTTTGGAAGGTGAATGAGCACCCACTTTATAAACATGAGTCATATTTCAGCTGGAATAAATGACCACAGCAAACTGATTTCCACCAACAACAGCCACTGAGTTACTGGGGTTTACAATGCTCTAATTCTCTCCCTTGTTGGTATTTTAGACACAGACCACATCCCCACCTGCACCTCCTTATCTCCTTCACCCCTTCGCTGGCCCCCCTTATCAGGTCTGAGCTTCCCCCGCTTCTCTCTGTCTCCTCATTTTCCGCAGTCCCCTTCTACTTGGTCTCCCGTGAGCACGGCCTCCCCACAGTCTTCCTCAGAACAGCAGAGTGATTCTCGAAACACGGCAGGGCACCATGTTTCTGTGATGACCCGGAAAGTAGAGACTTTCAGCTTCCGAGGCTGAGGGGCCTTTGTCAGGAGGACTCAACCCTGTTGCTGTGACTGGAAAAGCCCCCAAGTCGACAGGGAAACAGTGGCTGGCCAGTTGCCAACAAAACATGTTCACGAACAGAAGCCTCGCTGACCGACCCCTCCCCCTTCAAACCTACATCAGACTCTTCTCAGAGGGCCTCCCAGAACCCCAGTGCCTCCACCTCAGTGGAGGAGAAGCCCCACAGGCCTACAAGATCTGCCTTGCTGCTTCCCCTGCCTTCGCTCTCTCTGTCACCCGCTGGCTGTCCCCTGTGCCCTCTGACCTCCCAGGCTCTCCCCACTGGGGGTCCTGTGTCTCTCTTTGCTGCCTGGTCTGCTCTCCCCTCACGGGTGTGGTCACAGCCTCCCTCCCAGTGTCTGCCTCCTCCTTCACTTCTATCCACGGATCTCGTCACCTTTATGACTGTCATTCCCTTATCCACTCAGCTATTGTGAGTCTGCATCCCAGGCACCCACGACCTCTGCTCCCGGAGGACCGCAATGTGTGCTCCCTGCTCCCTGACACCGACAACACGCACTTCACAAATGTATGTCGGGCGGATCACACCCATATTTTTAACAGTGCTACACCTCACAACAGCTGCTGAATAAATATTCGTTGAATAAATTCACTTAATTGTATTTCACTGATGAGGAAACTGGCAACAAAAGAGGTTAACTGTCTCATTAAGGGTACACAGCTGGTGATGCTACAGGCCGCGTTCAAGCCGTCCAGCTGAACAAGGGCTGCCCTCAAACCTCACTTACCCTTGTATAATTATCCATCCCTTTCCCCCTACTAACACTGACACATCATTCATCAAATTTTTATCACCACATATGTAAAAATTATTAGACTGCATTTCTCTGCATACAGGCTGTAATTTGGGGGTTTCAACTGTTTTGAAAGACCTTTGTCTCTCCATCGAGGCTAAAATAGTCACCCTTCACTGAGGTCATCAGTCACAGAAACCTATTCAAGTGCTGGCCGGTGCCTTGTGTGTGGTGTGCGTGGAGTCTGGGTGTGCTGGTGAGCGCAGGACGGGGCAGGTGTGGGGTTCCTGTGAAAACTATCCCACAGCTGCGATCAGCGTGCCCCTGCTCTAAGTGTGCTCAAGGAACCTGCTCTAGGCGCCAGTTCTTTCCCCTTCCCACGTGACTGCTCCTGGCTCTGTCAGGCATCTCACTCGACAACCATTCTGGGTCCTCCCAGCCTTTCTGGTTCCTTCCACGATGCTGCATCCCCCCGGAGATTAAGTAAGCCTTTCTTCCCTCTCTCATAACAAAGGTCAGAAGGAAGTCCTGGCGCCATTTTTCTTTTTAGAAAGTGAGAGCAATATTAAAATATTTCCTGCCACAGTTTCATTGGATCTTTGTAACACACTTTAGAATAGAAATTAGGAAGGAATTGTAGATCTTAAATGTTCTCACCACAAAAAAGAAATGGTAAATATGCGACGTGATGGAGGCGCTAGTTAAGGCTATGATGGCAATCATTTTGCCACATATAAGTGTATCAAAGCAACATGTGGGATACCCTAAACTGACACAATGTTACAAGTCAATTACATCTCCTTAAAGCTGGGAAAAAATCATATGAGCAGCCCCACCCCATTATTGATCATATGAAGTTTGTAGTCAACAGAAAACCCTTGTTTTTTAATAAAATGCTATTATAAAAAAAATTAGAAATGAATTGTCACAAAAGGATAAATATAAAAATAAGATGGAAGGCGGCAAGGCAGGAAGCAGCAATCAGCTGCGCTACGGGTGGGAAGATTGTGGTCTTGGATGTAGGATTTCTGCTCAAAACCTCCCAATTAGTCATTGTGCGACCCTGGGTCAATCGCAGCCTCTCTGTGTCTGTTTCTTCTTCTATAGAGGAATGACAACACCTTTCTAGGACTACACTGATGGCTAAGTAAATATTTATTTTATGTGAACGTGATAACTTGCTACACAAGCAGAAGGATGGTTTTCAGGGTCTCTTCTCCCAGAACAAACTGAAAGGTATTACTATAAAGGTCGTGAAGAGCGAACCGTGGGGGTGTGACAGCTCACAGGTCAGCACCACACCATGTCCCACAGCCCTGGGACCCTCCTATGTCTTGAAGAGGCAAAATGGAGGAATGGAAAGAGCATGGATGACAGCTGCAGGCCACACACTAGACCTGTGGCCTTTTATTCATCTCTAACACCTCTAAATGGCAGGGGTTTTGATGTGTAAAATGAAGAAATCATTCTTTATAACCTGGTAAGTCGCTTTTAGCTCTAAAGTGCTGGTGTTCTAGTTCTGCTAAAATTTAACATGAAGAAACAGATTAACGAACACGTCATAATTTTCTGAACCAACGAAGTAATAACAGAGTGGAACGCTTTTTCCCAGTTAAGGCAATCAATGAAATTCAATAGCGGGCCGCGTACCTGAGGCTAGAACCATGTGGTTGGTTCGAGACAGCCCGATGCACATGTCCCTCCCCTCAAGATCTGGAAGAAGTTAGTGGGTTGGCAGGACAGAGTGGCAGATGGGCACAAATGTATACAGCCTTTAAAGGAAAACCTGAAGGGTTTGTGCAAGAAGAAGGGGGAGTACAATTAACACCAGCAATTCTCTCTGATCAAGAAAAAGCTGCAGCTTCCCGGCAGTTTGCTGGCAAATCACTGACGTGCTGTGGTGAAGGGCCCTACTTGTTGACTCGTGGATTTTCATATAAATCATTGCTGGAAAAACGCAATTTTCAATACTAAAATAGCATGGGGTATAAGCAAACAAAAATCTTGAAGCAGTGTATATCCTTAGAAAATATAAACATCTTAGGATCCAGATCTCAAACTTTTGGAGCCGCAAAATAAATGTGCATGTACAGCTCCTTTGTCATCCAGATCCTGACGTTTCAGTTCCCGTGGTGACTGCACCACCAGCCCACGTTCTGGTCAACAAATGTGATGCAGAATCACAAAATAGGATTAGCTGTACTTTCTAAGTTGGGACATTAGGAAACCCTCCTAGATTATATTACAGCCTACATTTTAAACATAAAATTCACTCCATGTTTCTAATGAGTCACCATTTTAAATGCTTCCAAAGTATTCTGACTACGGAGGTTAGTTTTCTAGAATTCTGCGTGTGGTAGATGGGCACTTCTGCTGAGTTTATGATGAGATAAATACCCTCAGATGAAAAATATTGTAATTTCTTGGCAATATCAAAATAAGTAAAGTTGTTAGAAATAATTATGCTATCATAACACATAAAAATATAGATTGATTTATCTCAGCAGCATTCATTGAGCATATGCCCTATATTGCTGATGCGTTTGACTATGGGGAATAAAAAAAAAAATGAAGATGAAAATTATCCTCCCCCGAGGAACTCAAATTCCACTGGAGCAGCTGACACATAAATTGATAATTTAAGCATGTAACATCCATGTGCTCTCTCCATTAGTATCTAAAACCTGATACTGAAACGCTGAGATCTGAAGCTGACTTTAATTCAGGGGAAATTTCACAGAAGACAGCATTGGAATGAGGCCTAAAGGGGGAGTAGGTGGCTACACCAAGAGGAACAGGAAAAACACATCCCAGCAGGGAAGAACATGGAACGGTCATGGGCAGAGCACGTCCCCAGAGGAGTGCAGCCTTCCCTGGGCTGGGCATGGCACCCTCTGGGAGGAGAAGTTTGCAGGGAGATGAGGCTGGAAAGTAGACTAGTTAAGCAAGACGAACACTGTTGACCAAGCTAAGGAGTCTGAACAAAACTTAGCGGAAGTGGGGAGGATGAAAAACAATTATCATTTATATTTTTCACTAAAAACCTAAAGGGGAAAAATAAAAATTGTAAAGCAATAGAGCAAAATTGTGACTATACTATGCATGAGGATAATTACGATATATACTGAGTAATATAATTACACTGATTATAATAAGTAATTTTCCAGTATAATATTAATGAGCCTTCAATTTTATAATGGAGTCAAAAGATCCTAAAACACTTTAGAGGTATTATTAGGAGAGACAATAATTTTCTTTATTAGACCATTATAATGACAACCATACCATTGGGAGAGTAGCCAAACTAATGAGCCTAAAATATCTTTTAAAATTATAAAAAGATTAAGCACTAAACAAGAGATTTCACTGGCAGAGTTAATTGATTTTCAACAAAGACACCAATGAAATTCAATGGAAGAAGGAAGGTATTTATAATGAGTGCTACTACAGCAAATAGATATTCATATGGAAAAAAAATCGAATCTTGACCTTTCTCCATACCCTGAAATTAATCCACGATGGATGTCAAGGTGAGAACCATCCTCCTCATGCATGTGAGAGGGGCTGTGACTTGCTCCTGAACTCAGAATACAGCAGATCACGTGGACATGCTCCACACATGAGACTGTAGTGCCGTCTTGCTGGAGGCTCCCTCCCCTGCTGACTTTGAGGAAGCAAGGGGCCTTGTTGGGGACACTACATGACAAGGAGACACAGTGACCTCTGGCACTTCCAGCCACAAGAAGCAGAGGCCTGAAGTCCTAGGATCACAAAGATCCAAAGCCTTCCAACAACTGGAGGGAGCCTGGACGCAGATCCATCCCCGATAGAGCCTCAGATGAGAACACAGCCCTGGCCGACATCTCGGTCACAGCCTGGAGAGACCCTAGGCTGAGAAACCAGCTGAGCTGTGCCCGACTCTCAACCCACAGAAATTGTGAGATAACAACTGTGTGCTGTTTTTAGCCACTGTTACAGAGCAATAGATAGCTAATATAATCGATCATACATCTAAATGTAAATAAGAACTAAAAACTTCCCAGCAGAAAACATAAGGAATATCTCTGCAGCCTTTGGGTTGGAAAAGTTTTCTTTGATGGGCCACAGAAAGTACTAACCATAAAATAAAAATTGCATTTATAAAAATTTAAAACTTATGTTCACTAAAGGATATTATTATAACATAAATAGATAAGCCACAGATTAGGGGAAAACGTTCACAATACGTATATCTCACATATGAGAGTATCCAGAATACATTTTTTTAAAAGTGCTATAATTTGATAATAATAATAATAAAACAATTAAAAATCAGCCTATAAACAAGTGATAAAGTGTTCAATATCACTTACTATTAAAGAAATGCAAATTTAAACCACAATAAACATACCACAATAGCTCAAATTTAAAAGACCAAAAAAAACAAATGTAGCTGAGAATTGGAACCACTGGGTTCTGACGCAGTGCTGGTGGGAGTGTCAACGGTACTACCACCTTGGAAAGCTGCCAGGCAGTGACTTCACAGTGCAGCATGCACCCGCCCGTCGCCCAGCAGGTACACTCTTATATGCTCACTTGAGAGATGTGGGGACATATTTCCCCACAGACACTCGTACCAGAATTTTCAGAGCAGCTGTATTCGCAGTCACCAAAAACTAGAAACAACGAAAGCTCTCCGACTGAGGAATGGTCAAACCGTGCTACATATGGAGGAAGACTGCTCTGCCATTTACAGGAAGGCACCACCAGTACATGCAGCAACACGGATAAATTTCACAACCGATAAGCTGAGCCAGAAATTCCATTCATGTGAAGACCCAGGAAAGACAAGACCAATCTCTGTGCTGGTGTGAGAACACTCTTTTGCTGGGGTGTGGACTTGAGGATCGACCGGGAAGGGACAATCCGAAGGTCATAGGGTGAAAGGAAAGTTCTGCATCGCGCAGGCGCGTGAATCTGAACCTGAAGCTCTGGGCCTTTTCCTGTGTGGTCACCACACCCCAACACAGAGAGAAGACTCGGTCACCCTCCATGACCCAGAACACATGCTACTTTAACACCACTGTGGACACACTGCCAACACTTTGACTTCTCTTATCCTCAATTTTCCCTTTTTAATTCTTATTCAAAAAATATTTCCTTTGTTTTGATTAAAAATATTAAAGTACAGAAAAACATCTTGCTTTCCCCACCACATACATAAAAAATGGTCAGAAAGGAGGGTTAAAAGTGGAAAAGGAGACTTTGCATTGTCGGTCTCTATACTGTACCACATTTTAGACTTCAAAATATATTAACTACGGTGTAAAAATGCAGATGTCTTTTGCAGTGCTCATAGGAACTTAATATCTACAAAACCCTTTTAACTTTAATGCATGTTTATGATTCCTAAAAACTCAGAGAGTATTGGATAAATCATGTCACTATATTTCCCCCCATGATTTAAAATGTTCTGGGTTCAAACAAACAGGTGTGACCTGTGTTTCATCAGAAATTGGTCTAAATCCAATATTCCTCTTGACTTTTCCATTCCTACAAACTAGTAAGGGCTTCTGGACGTAGCATGCTTCCTCCCTGAAGTATGCTTGTGTTTAAAGTGTGTTAATGAGTGGTTTTAGTGCATATCTGAATTTAGAATTTTCTCACCGGTGTTTTAATAGCTCAGGCTAGCCTGAGATCCACCGGCCTCAGGCAGCGTGGATTTCATACAGGTCCCAGGGCTCGTGCTGTCCTCCGCCAGGCTGCAGACAGAGTCAGGGTGCACTGCTGGACCACTGACTTCAGGAAGAGGCATCTGGCTCAGATCCCACTGGAGTTCTTGCTATCAAATGATAGACATGGGTCTTCCTGGAAAAATGGGTAGAGGTCAGTGGTTGAAACCCAGAGTACGGACAGCTGGGCAGTCCATCAGGAAGAGGGCTCATGTGGCAGATGGCCAGCACTCTATCTTCTAGGTAACTTAATGTAGACTCTCTCAAAGTGTGAACTAGGACCCAACGGCAACAAAATCCTAATGTTCTTGTGAAAACTCAAATTTCCAGCCTCTTCCATGGATCTACGGAAATTAAACATCTGGGGTAGGGGCCCAAATAGCTTCATTTTTTTCAGAAACCCTCTAGTAAGTTTTCATGCAAGTACATTTTGTATACCATAGTTTTCCAATCCAAGCATTTGTTGCTCAGCCAAAATAAATCCAGCACTTGTCCAGAGTACGTGAGCCAAAAATCTATAGCAGAACAGACTTTTCATTTTGACTACTGTTGGCGAGAGGTAAGTCATTCACATTTGAATCCTGGAATAAATTCTGCTACTAATGGTTCAAGTGCAAAGTCTTTTGTTCTGCACTGTGGAACGTAATGCACTCTCCAGGTGGAAGTCATAGGCCTGGCTGACTTGGACCGTCTGCAGCACAAACAGTAACAGCCCACCAGTTTCATAGTTCAGTTTCCTACACTTTCTGCTAAAGAAATTCGGTTGGCAACCAGAAATCTTGAAGTCAATACCTTATTTAGGCTTCACATTCCCAATGTATCATTTGGACAGGTTATGCCTACATGATATTGAAAGATCAATTTGCGGTACAACTTTTTGGCTATTACAGAAAATTACTTGAGTATTAAAATAAGTAATGTGACAACAGCAGGCTTCCTAGTGCTCTCGTCTGTGTTGCATTTAAGTTTGTGGTTTGGCTGCTGACTTTGCTAGAATCTGCAGAATTTTCCAAAAGGAAGGTACTGTAGATTTCCTAGGAGAGAAATTAACTTTTGTGATGTGGACATGATGAGACAGGCAGAGAACGTCTGGGAATGATAGACTCTTCAGAACTAGAGTGTTGTACATGAAAACATATTTAAAATCACTCAAAGGTAAAAAAGAGCATTAATGCCACATTAATAAAAATAGAATACATATTGCCTCTCATAGAATAGAAACAAGAAACTTTTCTGAAATCTTGATTGAGAATTCCACTCTAGCCAATAAATCTAAGGTGGAAAACATTTTGCTAGTCCCCACGTCTCCGTAACAAGTAAGACGTGGTCTTCGCTTTCGCATCGGCCTCAGGTCCTGTGCATTTCAATCCCTTTCTTCCAGCTGCCATCTGGGTCCTCACCGATGGTACTTGTGACTTCTCTCTTTTCTTCTCACACATCTCCTTGGGGTAATAGTACTGGGCTCAGTGCTCCAGAATATGGGATCTGAGATCAGCTCAACAGAATGCAAATCTTAGCTTATCCATTTAGCAACTGTATGGATTTGTTCAAGCATTTTCACTTATTCATGCCTCAATTTCTCTATCTGTAATATAAAGATAATTAAGTACCCACTTCTTAAGGAGGTCATGATTAAATAAATAAAGCACTTAGAATAGTGACTGTTACACAGTAAATACCCAATACGTACAAGTAAATGTTTAAATTGAACTCAAACTATTTTGTCTTTGGCTACAAATAAGAAATTAGGCATGGGCATGTAGCGAAGAAAAGAAACTCTCAATGACCCACTTTAGCCCAGTGTGCAGGAAGGTTGCCATGTGACTTGACAGGAAAACATACATGGCATCAGAGGCAAATCAAAACTGAGAGTTGATGCCTTATGGCTTTGAAGCCAGGCAAAGACGGGCTTGATACTGGCTCTGTCGCTTATCAGATATCAGACCTGGGTCAGTTTGCCCCTATAATCTTCAGTTACCTATCTAGCACATACAGTAATCATGAACATTGCTTCATTGTATACTGTATAATATATATATTTCATATATGTATATTTTATATAATATGAAATAAAGAATATATATATATATACATATAGATACAAAAAACCCACACACACGCGTGCACACAGAGTTCCACACTCTAACAATCCCCTTAGTGGAGAAGAAAGCTATTTGAGAATCACAGAGATCACATAATTCAACAAGCTCATTTTACAGATAAGAAAACAAAGCCTCAAAAGGTTTGGAGAGAAATTACATGGCAAATACATAGGATTTTATCCTTATTATTTAAATCTCTTTAAGAGATAACTAACTGTTTAAACAAAATTAATAATAACATAATGTGGAATTTATAATATACAGAAAAGTAAAAGGCATGGCAATAATAGCATAAAGGCCTGGAGAGAAGAAACAAAAGTTTACTATTGTAAGGTCCTTACACTGTAGATAAAGTAGTGTAACATCACTTAAAGGTGGACTTTCATAAATTAAAGATGTATGCCATAAACCATAAAGCAACTTCAAACGAACAAAGCAAGCAGTTACACCTAAAAGTGATAAAATAGAAGTACCAAAAATATCCAATTGACCCAAAAGAAGGCAGGAAAAAAGGAAACAAACATCAGATTGGCAAATAGAAAACAAATCAGTAAGATGAGAGTCTTAAACATAACCATATCAATATTCACATTAAATTTAAATGGCCTAAACACACCAATTAAAAGGCAGAGATAGTCAAATTGAATAAAAGAGCAAGACAAAACTAAATATCACCTACAAGAAATGCACTTCAATTATAAAGACCCAAACAAGTTAAAAGGAAAAGAATTTTAAAAAAATACTATCCTAACACTAATCAAAAGACAGCTGAGCGCTATCCCTGATGGCCTAGTGGTTAAAGTTCAGTGCACTTGGCAACAGATGTTAGCTCAGGGAGAATCTTTCCCAGCAAAAAAAAAAGAACCTGAAAAAAAAAAAAGAAAGCTAGAGTGGCTATATTAATCTTAAAGTATACTTCACAGAAAACACATACACAAAGAACACCATTTAATAATAGTAAAGGGGTCTATTCATCAAGAGGACATAATAATCCTAAACCTAATAACGGAGCTTCAAAATACAGAAGCAAAAACTGATAGAATTATAAGGAAAAAGGGAAATCTTTGACAATTATAGTCAAAGATTTCAATACCACCCTCGATAGTTAATAGAACAAATAGACAGACAACTAACAAGGACATAGGGGATTTGAAGAACACCGTTAGCCTCCTTGACTTAATGGATATTTACAGAACACTCTATCATCCACAGCAGAATACATCCTTTCAAGTGAACACAGAACACGAAACAAAGTTCAATAAATTCAAATCATGCAAAGTATGTTTTCTGACCAAATGGAGTTAAATTAGAAATCAATAAAAGAGAGATCTCTGGGAAGTCCCCAAATATTTGGAAACAGAAAAGCACACTTTGAGATAACCCATGAACCAATGAAGAAATTGAAAGGAAAATTAGAAAGTATTTTGAACTAAAGGACCATGAAAAGATAACATATTAGAATTGGGAAGATGCTGCTAAAGCAGTACATTGAGGGGAATTCACAGCACTGAACTGTGCTGTGAATATATTAGGATACTTCAGAAAAGAAAGAAGACTGTCTCCAGGACAGTAGGTATATCCCACAACCATCCAGGGAAATAAGCAGGTCAGGTCACTCCACTTGCAACTCAGGCTATGCACAGTCTGCAGTCCATGGGGTGGATGGCGCTCACAAAGGGAAGTGCTAAGGCACCAGTGGACGTTGGGCAGATCCGTTGCAGAATGGAAGACTGGACGTGGGGAAGTTTGGAGACTAGAAACCCGTAAGGAGATGTCTATACAATCTGCTAGGAGTGAAATGAGGAGCAGAGAGAAAGGTAGAGAAGAAATGAGAAGGGATTTGGTAATTGACCGAATTATATCCGAGGGCAAGTGAACACGGTGGTGATGGAGAACAAGAACACAGCCTAACTGCCAGGTCCCAGCTTCGGCTACTGGGTGGACGGCAGTCAAATGACCAAATGAGGCAGCAGCCGGGCTACAGGCCCTGGGCATGAAATACTTTGTCTGGACTTGGAATATGGGGCCCGAAGTGCTGCAGGGCTTTCGGGTGGAAACGCCCAGCAACAAATGGAGTCTGGGTCTGGAGAAGGTAAGTTGAGGCATTTGGCAAAGGCTCGGAGACAGCAATTTGAGGTGAGGGAAACACGACAAATTCCGAGGAAGCACATAGAGTGAGAAAAGAATAAAGAACCTGTGCTCAGAGTGGAAGTGCTCACCCTGGCACCCTGGAAGCCTCGCACCCCGGGCACCCCACGCCCATGACCAGGACCGAGTTAATCTGTCTCGGGAGAGTTGGGGGCAGTGGCACTGCCTGTGATTCCGAGGTGCAGCCAAGGTGGAGAATCACGGATCCCAAGAGAGAGGAAGTGGATTCAATTTCAAAAAACAGAAACAAAGTCAAAAAAGTGATGGCTGAGCCACGTGAGAGTAGTAGGGGGTGGTCACAGGTCTGACGGGAGCACATACTTTTCATGAACAGTGATTCCGGACACTTCCGATGTTCAACTGTACCGAGTCAGACTGAACTGGCTTCTATTTCAAGAACGCGCCTCTGCCAACATCCATACATCTCTAGCTAACCAAAGGTTATTTTCCACCAAAAATGTCAATTAAAATGTAATTTTTTTTAAATGTTGTAATCGAGAGCAAAAGGAGTACGTACGGATCTATTCTTTCACAAGAGATAAAAAGACAGGAGAAGCTGCTCAAAGAGTTAGGCGTAGTAGCGAAAATCTTTTTGCCCTTCAACATAATTTTTAAGGACTGAGTTTAAACAAAATAGATTATTTTCCTATTTTAAAATTTAAAATCCAAACCATGAGGGTAAGAAAACGTATTTCCCAAGTTCATAGTTTGGCTTAACTTTATGATCTCTGGATCCACATTTGAAGGAATTTAAAGGAATTCTCCTGCCAAGTTGGGGGCTGGAGGGGGCGGACTGGAGGAAGATTTAATAGGGAGAGCATCACATTTCTGAAACACTTCAGAAGAGCCAGGCCCAGCACCAAAAACTGCACGTCCGTGACATGACTGAACCTTCTCAGCAAGAGGGCAACGTCTTATTGTAAAGGCTGTTGGGGATCTCTTGTTTTTGGCTCCCAGGGCCTATTTCTCTCCATCACTGCGCCCTGAGACTTGCGGGTGATTAGCCCTTCCCATTCTGGGAAGTATTGGTGGGCTCCACGAGCAGGGGCTGAGACACCCGGACAAGAGGCCAAACAGCAGAGAGAGGCCCCTCCGCCCAGTTCCGGCCGGGTCGCCCCAGTGCAGAGAGGCAGAGGCGTCAGACGCAGCCCAGACAGTTACACACCTGCTCTCCTGCCTGAACTGCGACACGGAGGACTCGGCTGGAACCCACTTGTCCTGGGCGAGGCCTCGACCAGATTCTTCCAGCTTCCGGAAGCTTCCCGTGGCTCCTGCCTCCCAGCCTGTGGAACACCCTGGTCTCTGCCTGTTTCCTAAGCTGCTTCTCTGGCCCTGACGCCAATCCTGTGAGCTCTTGGTATGCTTCTGGTAAGTGAATAAATCCGCCTCCTCTCACTGAGTTAGCCAGAGTCGACACCATCGCACACAGCCGAAGGTGCAGAAGCCAGGGTTCCGGCAGAAGGACAGCTTCAAGGTTGCACACATGTCCAAGTCCACCTGTGTCATATCCAGAGTCCATGCTTTCCCCTCCTATCTACCTAAACATTGTACGTTTTGAGTATTTCCAGCAAAAAAAATCACAGACATATGAATGAATGGTAGCCTGTTTCAAATCCATGTTTAAAAGAAAAGATAGAAGGAAAAGCGATTCTCTCAGATCCTGCCTTCACTAAAGCAACGATCCAGAAGATTTGCTATATTTAGAGAAAATAAAGCCAATTTTATTCAGCCCCACTGAGCTTAATATATCATCCGACATTCTAGGAGACCATAGATCTGGGAGATAGATTGTCACGGTGCTTAAACAGCACTGTATTTGTCCTGACACATTGTGCCAGTCAGCAGCCGAGAACTGGCAGAGAAACCTAAGTGCTCCCTTCCAGTGAACGAAATGCTGACACTCTCCTGTGTTCTTGCCTAGATTTAAAGCCAATTCCTAATGAAAAGTCCAATTTTTATTTTTGGTAAAATTTTATACCAAGATGAAACTTTATGCTCAATCAATCATGAGAAGGCTGAATTTTAGTATTAGGCTCGACATAATATTCAAAGTCAGAAACACTGAAGTAAATTGGTACTCTGCTCCAAATACAAATGCTGCCCACTCTGCTCTAGTATTTGTTCAATATTTCAAGGGGATTGTTAAATCTCATCTACTAAAAACACCTCTACTAGATATTAAAAGTCTATAGTGTATTATTTACTCCTTCCTTACTTTAAACAGTGGAGAAAATGTTTCCATTCACAGCACGTGTTCATTAATTGCAGGAATGCTGGAAAGTTCTGGGTACACACACAGAGAAGCCACTTTACTTCCTGTAGTTGACCGGCTCCTAAAGAGTTGAGTGTTAAGAAATGAGTTTATAGGGGCCAGACTGGTGGTATGGTGGTTGAGTTTGCACGCTCCGCTTCAGCGACCCAGGGTTCACGGGTTTGGATCCCGCGACTTCCCTGCTCTTGTCTCTCAGAAGCGATCCCGGGGATTTTCATAAATCAAAAGTAGGGCTTTATTAAGTGGCGCTATTATTTACACTACAAATTGCTTCTTTTCATTACATAATTGATGAAAGGGGTCCTTTTAATATATAATCAGTAACAGATGAACAAAACTGGGTAATTGAAGAAAAATTGATAATAAAAGCAAAAATTGAACTCATAATATTGGCTAATGAGAAAATGGTACTTGGTTTACAAACTCATTTCTTTTCTTTTTTTTTTTTTTGGTGAGGAAGATTGTCACTCAGCAAACATCTGTGCCCATCTTCCTATATTTTGCATGTGGGATGCTGCCACAGCATGGCTTTGACGGGGATCAGGGCAGGCCATCCTGACACGCTCCACTCTAGTACATGGATTATTTCGAATCGAAGACAATAAAGGCTTAGAAGGCTCAGAATAAATGTCCTCAGGAAGGACATTTGACTGTCCCCCAAACTGCCTAAAAGAATTTAACACAGAAGGCCTGTTCCAGGAAGGTGCCAATACCATAAGGTAGCTATAGGATAATGTAAAATAGTGATAGAAAGGCACCAACAAGCCCATTTTTGGCCCAGCAAAACTTGTTTAATGAACATTTGCATTTCCATCTCCATGTGAATTGTCTTCCTCCCCTCTGAAATCCCACACCATTACCCACGACACCCTCCTTTGCCTTTAGTTGAAAGTGAATTTAAGGTGGCAGCTGGGGCCAGATGGTGGAGTTGACCAGTTTTCTTGGGTTTCTCCCATGTAGACATGTTATTAAACTTAGTTTGATTTTCTCCTGCTGACCTGCCTTTTTAATTGTTTGACCAGCCATCGGAACCTTAGGGAGAAGGAAGGGGGAATTCTCCCTCTCCCCCCACAGCTTGATGAGCGGTATGTAGAAATCCAGGAGTGAGTGGCCACAGAGTAGGGCATCCTGACAAGGTGACTGTCGGGGAGGACAGAGAATGTTTCTATTCTGGTACCACAAAGCATATAAACCAGCTTAGGAGGAACGCTTCTTGGCCGATGTAAACTTCCCAATGAGGTGAGGTGTTAATCAGGTTCTCCAGAGAAACAGAACCACTAGGATAGATATAGATATCTTCATTTTTTTTTTGAGGAAGATTGGCCCTGATCTAACATCTGTTGCCAATCTTCCTTTTTTCTTTTTCCTCCCCAAAGCCCAGCACATGGTTGTATATCCTAGTTGTAGGTCCTTCTAGTTCTTCTGCCTGGGACACCACCTCAGCATGGCTTGATGAGCGGTGTGTAGGTCTGTGCCGGGGATCTGAACCCACAAACCCCGGGCTGCCAAAGCAGCACACGAACTTAACGGCTTGGCCATGGGGCCGGCCCCAGATATAGATCTCTATAAGAGAAGCATTATAAGAATTGGCTCACGAGGTTACAGAAGCCGAGACATACCATGATCTGCTGTCTGCAAGCTGGAGACCTGGGAAAGCCAGTGACGTGATTCAGTCCACATCCAGATGCCTGGTGGGGCGGCTGGGGAGGCGGGGGGATGCTCTAAGCCCTGGTCTGAGTCTGAAAGCCTAGAATCAGGAGCTCTGGTGTCCAAGGGCAGAAGAAGATGGGCAGCCCAGCTCAGATAGAGACAGAGGGAATTCTTCTTCTTTTGCCTTGTTTTCTATTCAGGCCCCCAAGGGCCTGCGTGACACCCACTCACACTGGTGAGGGCCATCTTAATCAGTCCACTGATTCAAATGCCAACCTCTTCTGGAAACATCCTCACAGACAAAACCCACAAATAATGTTTTGGCAGCCATCTGGGCGTCCCTTAGCCCCATCAAGTCAACACACAGAATTAACCATCACAGGAGATACCCTTAAGCGCTCTCTAAGTAGTTTTATTTCTTATGGAGATTTCCAGGCTAAAATGGAACCACACCAATAGGGCGTCCCTAACACTCCCCAACCAAAAAAAAAAAAAAAAAATGAAAATTATAACATGACAAACAAGCACCAGGCAGAGACAGTTGATTGTAAAAATCTGGAAGATATTTTTCAATAACCGCAAGACTAAGGGAGAGAGATTGAGAAACAAATTTTGGCCTACACATGTGCCACCCTCTGAAACAATGCAATTGTCCTGGGCAGGAAGGAATTTTAGGGAGCTCCTCCACCCCGAAAGCCACATGGCTGACTTGGCTTAGAAACATCACAACACTGGGGAGCAGATCCTGCTTTTTTAGGGTGTTCCAAGGACCTCCTCCCCAGTCAGCACCATTTTCTATATCAATTTTGAGGCCAGAACGCCAATAGTAAGCTGGGCAGCTTGAAAAAGAGAAGTCAAAACGGTGGACCACTCTATTCCAGGAGACGTGACCACACAAATTATGGAAGGGAGGGTCAAATAAGATCGCAGAGCACAGAGTAAAGATGGAAGCACACACCTAAAATCTACTCAAATCAGTAGAGATGTGAGGCTGTGAGAGATAAAATGCATGTCATAGGAGCGACGGTGGAAAACATTCTCATAATGCTGAAGAAGGGAAAAGAGACCTTAAAATGATCATTTTCTCCTCTCCAAGAAAATAAGATCAAGATGGGCAATGATAAAGATCCAACTTTTCAACAATGCATATTCCGGAACTGGAAATAAAAACGGAATAATGATTTTACGGTCTTTATGAATTCATGGATCCGTGCAATAATTGACAGCGGCTGAACTGATTTTTTCAATATTTATGCTTAGCTGTTTTATTTAGAGATTTCAAACCTTGTTAAAAAAGCCAAATTGAGAGACAACATCTTTTCCTTCACTTCATGTCTCACATCCATGCAAAATGCTTCACTGTGGAATGTGGCACCATAACGAGTATAAGTCACAGGATTGTGATGTGACGGGAGTTTAAAACAGAGCAATGTGCATGGGACAGCTTGGCGGGGAGGGGGCTGTTTCTTGGGGCGGCGGGGGGATTTCTTCTTAGAGCATTCCCAGGAGGAAGACCCCTTCTACGCAAAGACCTTGTGGCTCCCTCTCTCGTCAACACAGCACACAGTGAAAACAATTCCACAGAGAAACTATCAAAGGCAGAACGACCAGAGATGCAAACCCCGGGCTAAGAACCCACCGGCCGCAGAGCTGTAAGACTACAGCAATATGGGTTTTTGTTGCAAAAAAAGGTGCTTTCGTACACAGGAAAATGACTTGTGGTTTATTTTGATTTTTTTTTTAATTATCACTCAGTTTACTAGAGCTTCAAATTTTAAAACCTAGTTTCCTTAAATTTTTAATTCAACTTAATATCTTACTCATACTTAGAAATCTAGTACATTTTAACAATATCCTGCCAAGTGGCCTTTGAGTCACATGAAATCCACTCACGATGAACGGGATTAAAATCTCTGAAGCAAGGAGTTAAATTTACAACTTAATTATGTTAACATTGTCAAGATTCGTTTCAAATTGAATATATTACATTTTCTTGAATACCTTAATGACAAAAATTTAAAAAGCAAAATGTTCCCAAATTCTGAATTCTCAAAAATGAAATAAACTTATAAATATGATGAATCTCGAGTCCTCTTAAAAATCCAAATGCTGATCACAAACTTAGTAAAATTTTCTTATTTTTCTCAACTAAAAAGTCACAAGTCTAAAGTTAATTCGATTTCAAATTAGAGTGAGATATTTTAATATACCCAAACCTTTAAAACATTATAAATATCTTAAATATAATTATTCTCAGATTATTCCTAAATGCATAAAAGTCTATTAATACTGTAGTTTGATGCACCTCATCAGCTCTAGTACGTTGGGCTTACATTCCAGGGGAGCTAGAACATACCAGCCTGACCAGTAGGTGCGTCCTTTCTATAATTGCAATGACCCTTGGAGGCGGGCGTGTAACACTGACGTCCAGGCAACGCCTTTCCCTAGTTCTTCTGCCTTGTTTGCAGGCAGCTAATTTCTTCCTCCTCTTGGTGGGACTTCGCCTGTACTTAGCCCTCTGAAGGCATGTTAATGTCATCCCACGTTGCTGAGAAAACATTTGAGGTCCTTCCATCTGGTATTTCACGGTCATGTGCAATTTTTTGTGACCTCCTTCCACTTTACCACCTGACTGAATGCAGCTTCCTTCTCACCCACTCCTTTGGTCTACCGGGGTCACAGTGCACCCACAGAGATTCAGCACATCTCTCGTGGGTTTTTCTGGTTCTGCCATCAAAGTCATGGCCATGAGGAAACCATAGGTAGGGCCTCTGGTGTCCGTGGGGGGTGGGGGGAAGCCTTCCACAGAAGTCATCAGGTAAGGACCAGGTAGCTAAAAACTGAGCTTTGAACATGGACTAAAACGGAAATGAAAAGTAGAAATCTCAACACAGACGCGAGTACCCGAGATCACAGGGGGCGCCAGAAGGAGAACACAGGTCAGAAACAGCGCCTTCTCCTCACAGCTCTGGAAGCGCGCTCTGCAGCAAGGAGGTAAGACCACCCACAGGTTGAACTTGATACCTCATTGTCCAGAAATGCTTTTAGCAAATCATACTCTTCTCTTTATGACATGCAAGGGTACTCATTCTCCACTAATCCTTTCTGTTATCTTTAAAACATTAGGAATTGCGTCTCCATAAGGTAGGACACTTGGACCAGGAGCAGTGTCTACATGACAATGATGGTCAGAACAGGCCGAGCCAGCAAAGCTAGCATCTCACCCGTCACCTTCCCAGCAAAGCTCACCTCATGCCCGTTCCTTGTTGTGCCAGACCATCACGAGAGCAGCTTATCTGAATGACAGGTATTTAGAAGAAAACAGCATAATCTTACTCCTGAACTTACAAATCTAACCTGATAGAATGATCACAAATATTTATTTAATTTAAAAACCAAGAAAAATAACACTTTTTCCAGATACAGACTTAGGTTATTTTTTCTTGGCAGAGTTAAACCATAATGCTCAAAGTAATATGGCCTAATTAAAACAGATGGATTTAAATTTCATCCTCAGATGCTTTAGTAAGTAAAATTTTATTAAAAATTTGACAAAAGATAATTTGGGGGAGATTACTGGATATTTCAAAGTTCCTAGAAGGTAACAATACTATCTTTGTATTTTTATTTGTATAATGACCCCTACAGATTAATTCTAATGACCCTCCAAAAATCAAAGTTTTAAGAATTAAAGTGAATGGCAATTGGCCCAACTCTTAACTCTATTAATTCAAACCGCCCAGCAGAAAAAGAGATGCTCATCCAGGCCTACTTATGTTCTTCCTCATTCAACATTCAGCATTCTTTCAAAAATCATAACACACACCCAAAAGGGGGCAGGGAAACCAACTGTCAAGAGACAAAACAATCAACAGAGCCAGACTCAAAAAGGATTCAGATATTGGCACTGTCATCCAGGGAATCTAAAAATTACAATAATATGTTAAAGTTTCTACTGTAATTTCATCACAGAGGGAAGTCTTTGAAGAGAAAAACTTTTCTAGACCTGGAGTAATTAGCAGAAATCAAAGCTCTGTACTTGAAAGAGAAAAGAACGAAATAAAAAGCAAAACCTAATCTAAGAAAAACACTTACTATAAATACAAAGGAGAAAATGTTCATTTTAAATAAAAGCTAGAGCAATCAATAAGCAAAATATTGGGTCCAAAAGATAAAGATATGAAGGATATAAAAAAGCAATTTAAAAATGGAAAACTCAAATAGCTAACAGCCTATAAAATAATGCACAATCTCCATAGTATTCAAAAAAGACAAATTAAAACAATGAGGTACTGTTTCTTGATAATGAACTTAACAAAGATAATCCAACTGTTAATAGTCAAAGCTCGTAAGGAAACCAACCATGGGAAACACTTTGAGAATCATTTGTCTATATAAGAACCCTTTCAAAGTTTTTTGCTTTTATACCCAGTAATGCTACTTTTAATGACCTATCTTGAGAATAAACCCAGATACAGAAAATGATGTATACTCAAAGATGTACATCAAAACATTACTTATAATAAAAAAATATCAAAAAAAAATCTAAATGTCCACTATAAAGTATCACTACCTTAATGGAAAATAAGAAGTTTTCAATTTTCCATTTCTTTCCTTTTTCCTTATCTTTCCCCAGGCCTGCGTGCTGGCCAGCCTGAGGAGCAAGAAGAGCCATCGCATTATCCTGCACGCTTTCCATATTTACTCCTGTTTTCTTCTCCTGCCAGGATACTTTGTGTTGCAGCCTAAACCACACCATAAGCCCTGGACTTGGAATGCATACGTCTGCCTTCATCTAGGTCGCATCTCTTTGCATAAACTATTCGAGATCTCCCACGTTTCTACTTTGTATTCCAGGGTAACATTACTGGCATGGTCTAAACGCAACCCAGTAAAGCTGGAAAGACCAAAGCAAAACTTTCTATAATAAATCCCACACGATACAGAAATGGAAAATGGAAAAAATAAAGCCAACACAACCACTACCAATAAGAAAGAGCTTTTATACTGTCTTATATAAATGCTCTTATTTCATTAATTATTATATCATTGACACAAGATAAAACTGATGATTGGGATATTATCATAAGATAAATTTGATAAGATAAGGTAAAGTTATATTTGTGACTCTTTGTTATACATTCCAACACATTTTATCTTCCTGTGGAGCAGCTTTCCTCCATGGTAACCGACAGTCTTCCTAAACTTTGTTCCTGAATTTCTCACATAAATAGTAGATCCCTTTCTCTAGCCCACACTTCAAACCCAGGAACGCATCGGTTTACATCACTGTCTTCCTTCCTTTTGTGCATCTCTGGGTCGAGATACCTCGAATCTCTTTTGCTACAAATAACGGTCTTGCTTGGCTACAATCTCAGCCAGGATCGCCTAACAATGAAGCTTCTTGGGTTTGCTTCCCCACCCTAAACAGTTAAACATCTAAACAGATCAATCTTATGACAGATGTACAAATGTCCTCTGCATGGCCAACAAGCCCAATTTGACAACATACCTTTGAAGCCACGCTTCACCAGCCCCATGTGGTGCACAGCTGCATTTCCTGGCAGGACGTGGAGGAGCATCGTAATCTCCCCTCAGAGTCTGAGCCATCCAGCTGAGGCTGTGCTCCCTTGTGAGCTATTAGGATTCCTTGCTCATTTTCAGAGACCTTCTCTTAGCCACATGCGTTGTTAGAATAATTTCATTAGTACAAGTACAATCTTCTTCCAAAAGACTCACAAGTCTTATTTTAACAATTGAGCAATAACAGTGATGAGAAACACTACTTTTTAAGCCATATCTATTAACTTATTCTGATGAGCTCAAAACTTTAATTTTTGAAAGGGGATATTATCCTTCTCAATTAAAACTTATTATAACAAAAAAAAACTAGTCATGTAATCTGTCTCCTGCCTTTCCAAGAGTTATGCCATGTCCCTGGAATAAAGTCAGTTATCACCTCATCTGCACCATGCCACCTACTGTGAATCAGAGCTCCTAAATTAAATCATGTAAGCTCCATGTCATCTTGCCAGCCGTGAAACAGAGAAACTAAAGCCTACTTTGCTGGATTTTCATGAAAACTGCCTTAAATGAGGTTGTAAATTTAGAGAGCATGGAAGGGCACCCAGCACTCAGTAAGTGTGCAGTACACGAGTTTGCTCTCCCCAGCACTTCCTCTCAGTCCAGCACCCACAACCAGCCATGACTCAGCACAATCAGCCATGACCCAGCACAACCAACCATGACCCAGTATAACCAACCATGACCCAGCACAACCAGCCATGACTCAGCACAACCAGCCATGACCCAGCACAAACAACCATGACCCAGTACAACCAGCCATGACTCAGCACAATCAGCCATGACCCAGCACAACCAGCCATGACCCAGCACAACCAGCCACCATGAAGCGGCTGGGGTTGACCATACAACCAGGAAATAAAGAGCTTGAAGGATAATAGCCTGTCTGAGCAAGCATGTATTCAGATCCAGAGAAGTCACCTAAAATTCATGAGATGAAGAAAAATCATAAGAAAGTAGAGAAAGGGATGGAGGAGGGAGGGCAGCCATTTCAGGAGAAGTATTAAATCTGCTAGATTCAGAGGAATAAGACTCCACGTACCTATCCCACTTATCTGTGAAGCGTAACTTTTACTCATGGTAGGATATCTATGGTATTACTTGTTTTGTCTCCTTTTGTGGAGAAAAGGGAACATTTACAAGGTGTCTCCCATAAGCCCATCACTTTGCACGTGTTTATCCTCCTGACCCTCCCAGCAGGTAAGTATCATCATCCAGAGACGCAGAAACCTAATCAATGTTGAAGTCAACAATCTGGACCTCCTCTGTTGGTACAGGAGGGACCCAAATCTGTGGGCTCTGATCGCCTGTTCTCCCTGCCTATGCAAAGCCATCCTCTATGCCAAAACATGCATTTTACATGTTAAGACGCCTGCACTGGAACTCAGAAGGGTCTTTTTCTACAAATAAAAATTTCAAATTATTGTTTTGATGTGCCGTTTAATAGATTTTTTTTTTTAAACAAAGGCTTGAGTTGGGTATTTTGTTCTACGGACACAATTTCAAGCAACATTAGCTGTAAGGTGCACTAGTGGTTTAATAAAACAGAGAAGACTCTACCTTACAAAGGAGAAATAAGGATTCCGAAGTTCACTCTGATTTCCAAAATGTTAGTGAAGGGATAACATGTATCTTCAAATCAAACAAATATTGTGCCAAAAAACAATGACTTCTGAACATATCTTGAAGATATGTTTATTGAAGAAATATTGCTATTTCACAGACTTCTTTCTGATACCCATGATCAGAAAAAATGCCTACTGTAAAACTTTTGGAACAACAAGAATTTTTGTTAGGAATTTTTATATACAAAGATAACGGCATTGGATTACTTTACCATCATTTCTAAAATTTAATAGCATTTTACAAAAATAAAGGGTGGTAGAACGTATCAATGTTTGAAAATGTTTATTCCTGTTCTAGGTGGCTTCTTGGTTTCCTGAGATGACGAACCACAACACAGACTTCTCACACTGTGTCTTCTTTAACGATCCCTCATCAAGAATCAATGTTCATGAGAAGTACTACTCGCTCCTTTTTCCTCCCTTTCTTTCTCATAAGTATATTCAGACCATATTTTCTTTTAATCATAAAAATAATCTCAATGGCAATAGACACCTACAGAACGTTTTTTAATTGAAACTTTTCAAGTATTCAAAGAAGTTCTTCAGTTCAATTTTGCTAAAAGATATTTTGATGCCAACAATGAATTTTCAATATTCCACCTCTAAATCACTACGCCCAGTGCCCTGCCACACACCTTACTGGTCCTTGACGTTGCTCTTATATTCTGACTCCCTTTCATTTGTGACCATTTGTCAGTCTCACAGAAGTGTGTTATTCAAAGGATTCAAAAAGGAATCCAATAATTTCAAAAAATACACTAAAAAGATTCAGAATAGGTAATGGTAATACATATTATTAATTAGGAAAAGCAGGTACACGACAGTATATGTCGCATCACCTTATTTTTGGGATAAGTAAAACATAATCATATGTACATCTCAATATTGTTTATAACAAGGAAGAAAATTTTAAAGCTGAATACCCATCAAGAGTAGACCAAAAAGCTAAATTAGGGTCAACTATGGAAGAGGGTGTCATGAAGACTTCAAGTGACACTGATGGAAGCTAGTCAATGACATGACAAGCTTTGCTCATTCATTTTTTCAACATTTAATACAAATGGAAAGTAAACTATGTACCAGACACCATACCATGCCCCAGATTGCAACAATCCACCGTTAGTGAAAAAGAGCAGGTCAACAAAACAGCATCCACTGAGCACACACCCACATATCAGCCTAAAACACACAATCACACAATAATGTTAGTCTCTGTATCAAAGCTTCAAACTTAAATGGAAAAAATGAAATCGATATTCCCGAATACTAAAGTTTCATTGATATTTCAGAGTTTTGACATTTTTTTACAAAGCATCGCCCTCTGCATGTTAATACAAGACCACTCACTTTTCTGTATCACTGATTTGCAGCTGACGTCATTTTTTTTCATCTTTTCTCCTAATTAAGAAAGTTTCTTTAAATTTTGTGGCCCTCTTTCTCCATCCAAATTCTTTTCACGAGAATCTTCAAAATCCTTTTCTTACTCGCTCTCTCCCTTTCTTCCTTCAATCTGAACCACAGTGTCCGTATCCGTGCTACATATTCCCATCTTTGTCCGTGGGTATTTCTACATTTTTCAATATTTGAGGGAGCACAGACTTGCCTCAGCACTGAAGGACAAATACTTCCATTGTCAAAGAAAACACGCCAAATTTCTCCTTCTCCCCAATAAAGGTCTATTTCCTAAGTTCATCTCCCTACGTAGACAATGAAAACTGGTATTTAATCTTAAATATCATAAAATTCCACCAAAATAAATTCTGACAGATACAAGAACTATGATGTGAGACCTGCAGGGACCAGATGTGCTTACACAGCAAGGCCGTACCTGTGGGGCGGACGGGTTGAAGGCCACTGCCGTGACTGTGTCCGTGTGTCCTGCCAGCCTGTGAGAAAAGGTGCTGGAGCCCATTTCATACACGTACACCTGAAAGACAGAACAGCCGGGTGTCCTATGTCGAAAGAGTCAATAATCAACCATCAGTTATGCAAAGCAGAAGGATATTCGAATGGCTAATCAACCATCATGGCAGCAATGAAATAAGGGACAAAACGCCATCTGCATCACGGAAGGAAATTTATGAAATATGCATTTCTTATCTTTTATCAGAATTTTTATCATCTTAATGAATTTTTGTCACACTTTCTAGCCTATCAGAAGCCTCCACAACACCTTGTGAACAGTTTTAAATATACGCTCATTTTGATGTCTAACGTTAAGGAAGGAGTACAGATTTTGTATTCCAACCTTAACTGGAAGTCCCAAATTGAGTGAAAAAGTGATATTTTATTGTCCTTTCCCATACTCTTGAGAAAGAACAGTCTATACTTTGCTTCCTACCAATCAGCTTGGAATTTGAGGAATTCAAATATCTAGAATTTTTTCCATAGCTGTTAATAACATTAACATATATAATGTTATTTTATATAAAAGTATATATAGTTTTATAAAAAGTATATAAAAAGATATCTGTATCTATCTCTATATATTTATCTAGAGTTGCCATCAAATACTTCATTTTAGGGACAAGACCTGGAATCAGGGTACCATCCAGATGTGACATAAGAGAAGGGAGAACCATTCTAATTATTAAGTATCAAAATGTGCAAACAAGTATTTTCTGCCACTCTACTGGTAATAAAGAGAAATGCCACGTTATAGCAGGAACAAGACCTCAAAGGTGATTCTTTTTCCCACACACAAAAAATATATTTTCATGTACAAATGAGTCCTTCAAATTTACACCTTCCAAATGACTCTGTCGTTGGCTAAACGGTGGTTTTGAAATAAAGTCTACAAATAGATGTTTTACATATTTTGAAGTAAAACGGAGAAATAGAAAGTCTGCCTTTTCTTCTTCTGGCCCAAACGTGTTTATCTGAAAAGCACACATTAACTTAACTCTAAAATGTCTCATGCAGCGACTGGCACAAGGTCTGAAGACTTGAGAATGAATTTAAAAGGTTCCCAGAGGAGACTGATGCTGCTGGCCCAGGGGACCCCACTTTGAGAACCACAGGCCAGACAGCACATCGCTGTCTACACAACATTTCACAACTGTCACAGAAATCACTTACAGCAACTGGTCAAGGTATGTGCACTTGAAATTCTTAGCATACCCATATTTTTACTGAGGAAACCATGACATATAGAGAATGTTTCTAGCACAGCCATCAAGTGTCGATACTGAGACTCTCAACTGATTTTCTGACTTAAACTCTTGCTTTGTATCTTGCTGGCTGCCAAGGACAACCTTTCCTGAAGGATTCAGGACACCTTCAAAGTCCCTCTGGTCTCACAGGTGTTTTAGAACTGTCTTGGCCACATCACTATCTTCTCTTCAGGACGGACTGACTGAGTGGTGCTATAATGAATTTTGGAGGGTTTCTCAGGATTCGAGGCTCCCCTCTTGTCTGCTGTTTAGATTAAGTGGATAAGGGAAATTATTATGACCACGACTGTTTTGCATCTATTATATACAATACAGAAGTTAATAATAATAGCAAACACCTACGGGACACTAAGCTTTATATTGATTTCCTCATGTAATCCTCTCTACAGCCCTATGAAGAAGACACTAGCACTGTCCCAAATCTACAGACAAGGAAACCAGGGCGTGGGGTCAGCAGTCTTCCCAGGTCACACAGCTACGGGAGTCGGAAGCCAGGCTGGGATCCACAGCTGCCTTATGTCAGAGTCTGAATTCACCACTACACTGTGCTAGCCTTTGCCTCGATCAGCATGTTTCCCATCATTTATCAGCTCTATTTCATCATTTGTCACTTTTGTGTGCACACGTGTGTGCGCCAAACATTTGGTGCTAATTTGTTCAAATGGTCCGGCCGCTTTGGACACCTGTTCGGCAGCTTCCAGTAAAGTTAAACGCACACGCATCTTCAGGTCGGAAGGCTCCCTCCTCTGCATTGACCCGGGAGAAATGGAAACAGATGTCCACACAAAGACTCGTACAAAACTATTCGCAACAACTTTATTCAAAAAAGTTAAACATACAACTACTTTATCACCTATGTAATAATCATAATTTTTGGAGGAATATATTGCAAATTATTACACACACACACACACACACACACACCACCACCACCACATCCCTCTAGATCCCAAGCTACTGAGAGAAAGGAGAAATGGATTTCTAATCACCACTGACACCTTCACAATGCAGCTCGGAGGCACTGAAAAGTATCATTATCTACTGAAAAGTGACACCACGCTCCAAGAAGCAGATGCTATGGGGACATGACTCCGAGTTTAAGGTGACAACCAGGTCTGCAGCTGTTACGTGCTCAGGAAGCAGGAACAAGGCCAGCATCTGAGATGACTTGACATCTGTTTGACTCACGCTGTAGAAGAATAGCTCAAACTGTGAAAGCGGGTTGAATCCACCCAGAACACACGAGAGGAGGAAGAAGAGTGAGAGCAGAAGCAGACAGAGGCAGAAGGAGAACCATGGGAAGGAGAATCAGTGAGAGCAAAGGATTCCCAGAAATCAGAAACGGCCAGGGAAGAGAAGCCAGAAGCTTAGGTAATTGGGCTGACACGGCAATTTTTTAGGAAGTAGCTTCAACATAACATGTGACAGAAATCCAATTACAAGGGTAAGTTACGTGCAAGGTGAAGGCTTAAGTTAATATTTTTAGACTCCAGGGAACTTACTTATAGGCTGATGGGAAATGGATTGAGAATGAAGAAGCACCAGAGAAAGTTTTCTGATGTAACAGCATCCCGGACAAGTGAGGGAGGATGGGCTGAAGGCAAGGTGCAGAGGCAGCTGCTCCCTCCTTCCTCCCAGACAGACCAAGGGGCAAAGTGCAGACAGACAGCTGTCGAGGGTGACAGGTGGAAAGAAGGTCTGAAAATCAGAGGCAGTGTTTGAAGTTCGAGGGCTTTATTTTTTCTTTTCAAATCAACTTCTATTATATGATTATCTCTTGTTGAAAAGTCCTTCCTGAGACCCGTTATGTTTTCACCTAATTCTAAGTGGGAATTAACATTGGCTTGTATTTGCATGAAATCTCAAAACACACAAAAAGGGACACCACGATACTGTGAAAGAAGTCTAGGTAAGAATTATTTAAGACACAGGCTTTTATTTTCTATATGAAAATGGTATTAAATGAAATACATGTTTTCATGCAGAAGGTTCTTGAGTCAAATGAATCTTTATGGTCATGACAAACTTTAAACACGAAAACAGCAGTCTGCAGCCCCAAATATCAGGAATATTTTATTAGACACACATTTGTCATGAGCTGTACTTGCACCCAATGGCAATGACCAACCTGAAAGGCCATGACGTACCTCATATACTATGATGGAAAATTTGGGAATAACTTTGCAAATGGTTCAATTTCATTACAATCCGTGTGGAGAACAAAATGTCTTAATTAGAGGTTAGAACAGTTGTTTAATTCATGAAGCAAATTCTCCCCATGGAAGAGAAATAAGCTGTAGCTAAAACGTACTAAGAAACTCCAAATAAAACCTGTTTAAAGTAAATCCTACTCCAAAACTAAATTAATAAGCCTGAGAAAGGGGCAAGAAAAAAGGGAGCAATATATTTTCTGCCAAAAGATGAGGATGTGGCACAAATCACACGGGTGCTGGAATAAATAATGCTTTACTGTTCAAAAATATTTTCACAAAGATTGTAAGGGACTGAATGTACTATTGAAAAAGATAAATGTTTTGCAAACAGGCCTAGACCGGTTCATTGGGACTATTTTGTAATTCTGTTGAACTGTATCCTCAAAGATGAAGTTTCTTTCATTGTTTTGTCTCACAGAGTTCTAACACGTGTCCATCATTTCCCTGCACCCAAATTATCCCCACAGAAGAAACGGGAAAAAGAACTGCAAACAGAATTCTGTATTTCTGAAACTTCATAATAGTAGCGAAATTGTCCACGGGGGATCAACCATCATATATGGTCACTTATTTTTTAAAATATTTGCAGAAATCACATTTCTCATAACTGTGTACATTTCTTCAGATCATTGAAGCTTTAGTTCACAAAAAAATAAACTTTTCGCAAAAGACCAAAATGTTCAAGATTTAATACAGACCCTTACACCAAGAAACACCTACTTCCCATAGGAAGCAAAGACGTCCTTAGAAAGTCCCTAATTTTGCCATGCCAAGTCATTTGGCCACCACCTAATGGACAACTGGATGTTAATGGTGTTGCTCTGGGTCCCCTCAGGTTTGGAGGCAGACACACACTGTTCCTCTGGTCAACCTCCATCAAGGTCTGAGACAGGAACTCTGGCAAACTCCAGGGTACACTCTGCCCTTCTTGCTGCCACTTCCTCTCGCAAAGACAGAGCCCAGTGGATCACTGTATGGCAATGACCGCTGGGTGAACCACTAGTCTCATACACCTAGGGCAGCAGCAGCTTGAATAGCCCTGAAATAAATCCTTGTCAACTTTATTTCTAATAACAACCTGATCTTTTTCAGCTTCTTTGGACCTACAGTCCATTATATAACTAGTCATCTTGAAGTATCCACTAGTTCATTCATTCATCTTGATTTCTTTGAAAATATGGTCACACAGTACAGATCAGGGCAGAGGGATCTGGCAAGAGCAGCTTATACCAACCCATACCTTTAGCATTATCCTGATAAAGTCATTACAATGTGACAATAGCTTTCTATATAGTAAGGTTCAACCACATGTATTAAATGCAGCTACAAACATGTTATTTCATTTTACCCCTCCAGTAGACATCACAGCGCACTGGTACAGAGGAAAACACTAAAGGTCAGAGAACAGTGGTTCCCACATTCACAGAGCAGAACCAGGATGCAAACACAGCCTTTCTCTAACCTGACAATGCTCTCCGTCAGCACACAGGCACTGTCCTCCAGGAGGCCTGCAGCCAAGGGGAGGGGCTCGCGCACCGGTGAGTCAAGATCACCTGTGTCCAGTTCCGTTTCCAACATCTGTGCTCGGCTTTCCATTTTGAAAAACTCAAATATGCACAAAAGTATGGAGCCTTATAGAATGAGTCCCACAAATTCCTAACCCAAATACAACATTATCAAGATTTTGCTATACTTGCTTCAACTACCATAGCTTTTTTATTTTCTTTTTCCTTTTAGTTTTTGTGGTGGAAGAAATGTGAAGTATTTTGAAGCAAATTGCAAAGATGATGTCCTACATATTCTGTACGTATCTCTAAAAATATGGACATTTTAAACATAACTGTACTGCCATTTTGACACCTAAGTGAAATAGAAACAATTCCTTGATATCTAATACCCAGTCATAACAATTTCCTAATGTTTTCTAATGTCTTTCTACAGTTATTTTGAGTAAATCAAGATCTATACGTTGTTGTTATATATCTTTCTCTCATTTATATTTTGGAGCAATTCTTTCTCTCCCTGCCTTTTTTTTTTCATGCCATAGACTTGAAGAAACTGGCTCTGTGTCCTAAAGAATGTTCCATATTCAGGATTTGTCTTTTTGCTTCCTTGTGATGTCTTTCCACTTATTCCATTAGCCTACATATTTGCTGTAAACCAGAGATTACCTAGAAAGACTCAATTAGGCTCAGGTTCAACATTTTTTTTACAAGAATACTTTATGGTGAATGTTAATATGCGCACTGCATGATGGCATTAGGAATGAACACCGTATCTAAACTGTGGTGCACTTACTGATGCTCACATTGGCCAGAAGGTTCAGAATGGGTCAGCATGATGATCCCTGGGAGAGTTGCCTGTCAACCTATTTTTAAACTGTAGTAAGAGCAGTTAATGTGAGATCTACTTTCTTAACAAATGTTTAAGCATATGATATAATATTGTTAACCCTACAGGCACAATGACGTACAGCAGATCTATAGACTTATTCGTCCTGCATAACAGAAGCTCTGGACCTTGTGACCAACACCTCCCATTGGCCCCTGGCCTTAGGCCGGGGCAACCACCGTTCCACTCTCTGCTTCTACGACTGTGACGATTTTAGATTCCTCATGTATGCGGAACCACATAGCATTCATCCTCCTGTGACTGACATATTTCATTTAGCATAACGTCCTCCAGGTTCATCCATGTTGTCGCAAATGGCAGGATTTCCTTCTTTTTTTAAGGCTGAACAACACCCCATTGTGTGTATAGATCTCATTTTCTGTACGTAGTCATCCATCAATAAACATTTGGGTTGTTCCCACATCTTTGCTATTGAGAATAATGCTTCAATGACATGAGAATGCAAAATATCTCTTCAAGATCCTGATTTCATTCTTTTGGATAAATACCCAAGAGTGGGATAGCTGGATCACGCGGTTGCTCTATTTTTATTTTTTGAGGAACCTCCACACTGTGTTCCATAGAGACTCCACCAGTTCACAATCCCACCAACAGTGCACAAGGGTCCATTTTCTCCACATCCTCAAGGACACATGTTGGGTTTTGTTTTTTCGTTAATAACCCTTCTAACAGGTGTGACCTGATACCGATAGTGGTTTTGATTTGCATTTCTCTGATGATTAGGGATGTTGAGCATCATGTCACGTACGTATTGGCCATCCGTATGTCTTGTTTGGAGAAATGTCTATTCCAGCTGCCTGGGAACCACTGATCTTTATCTGATAATTTCCTCTACTGATGACATTTGCTGAAATCAATTACTTCATTTGACGTTGCAAGAGGGTAATTTTCTAATTCTGTCATTCTTCCCACTTGCCTGGAATTCTTCTCCAATAAAGAACTTTTCCTCTTCATATAGGGTATTTGGTTAACTTGAAATATAGTCCAAACAGAAAAGGCCAGACAAATGCTTAGTTCTTTCCCTTTAAAAGGCATGCTTCTGAGTAAGGAGTTGGTGCCCTAGTTTCTTCCAAATAGGGACCAATGAAGTTTTGTTTTATGTTTGTTTTTGTTTTGTTTTTAGTTATCCTTTTTGGAATGTCATTTAAAAGTTATGACAATTTAGATATATAACGTTTTAAAATCAATTACAGTCATTATTCTTCTGATGCTCAACTATGCCTTCTTTGGCCAATAGCCTTTGATGTTGCCTCCTGTGGCCTTATTATATGACTCCATTACTCTTCAATTTCTTCCTTTCTCTTTGGCATAAGACCTCCCTGGCTCATTCTGCAACAGACCTGAAACCAGCTAGTTATCCAGGGAACTCTGGTTTCCATTAGCGGAAAATGGCATTTGGTGGCTACGACGAGGATACTAAGGGTGGTGGCTGGAATGTCAATGCTTCTAAACATTTTCAGTGGCTGGAGCTGGAAATATCATCTTTCTTTATATTTGTACACCAGTTCCATGCTGTTTTAATTAGAGAGGCTTTCTAAATGTTTTAATAACTGGTAAAGCAAGTTCCCCCCAATATAAAGCTCTTTTTGACAGAGTGTCTTGACAATTGTTACTTGTTTATTCTTCCAAATAACTTTACAATAAAATTCTCTAGCTAGAGGGAAACCTAGCAGTATTTTTGTTGGGACAGTGTCAAATTTACAAATTACTTACAGGGAACTGACTTCTCTATGAGATTGAATCTTCCTATCCAAGAACAAGCTAAGACTTTGCATTTGTTCAAGTCTACATTTCTGGGGAAAAAATAAAGTTTTCTTCATATAGGTTTTGCAGAATTCTTGTTGAATTTATGCTTGAATATTTTATCTTTTTTAATGCTCTTCTAAATGGATTCCCTTCTTCATTATATCTTCTTATAGGTTATTGTTTTTATAAAGACCATTAAATTCCATACATTAATTTAAATCCTACTGTAAATACTTTCCTGGATTATTTTATTGTTCATAATGGCCATTAATTCTCTTAGGTTTCCCAGATATACAATCTTATCATATATGAATTAAGATAGTTTTAACTGTTCCTTTTCAATTATAATGTCTCTGCTTATGTTCTCCTGCCTAATTTCATAGGTAAATGCCTCCAATACTCTCTAAAATAGTAGTGGAATTAATGGGCCTTCTTGCTTTGTTCCCAACCATAGAATGATCTAATGTTTTCTCATAAGATGCTGGCATTTGAGCTGAGATAAGCACCTTATCATTTGAAAGAAGTATTCAAAGATCCCTTCTTTACTGGGTGTTTTATCATAAATGAATGTGGAATTTTGTTGAAATGTCTATTCTGCATATATGAAGATGGTCATACAATTCCTCTTTTTATATCAGTTAGTAATATGACACATTTATCAATAGATTTCTTGATATTGAACTATCTTTGAATTCCAAGAACATTGGTTTATGATAGATTATTGTTAATGCGCTGTCAGATCCTCTTTACACCTATTTCATTTAAGATTTTGAATTTATATTCATAAGTGACATGTAGCTTTTTTCTGAAATTTTATCAAGCTTGCATATCAGTTCATATTCACTTCAAAAATAACTTGGATGCTTTCCTTATTTATCTGAAACAGTTAAGTATCATTGAGACCATCTGATCTTTAAAAGTTTGGTAAAGTCCTCTGAGAAATCATCTGGACCTAATTCTTTCTTGCAGAGAAGGTCTTTGAAAATTTTTTCTGTTCCTTCTATGAAAACTGGCCTGTTAAATTTATTTTTCTTTTTGGGAAAGTTTTGATAAATTACATTTCCCAGTAGTTATCCATTTTATATAGACTTTCTTATTTATTTGCATAAATTGTGAAAAGCAGTCTCATGATTTTCGAAAGCTCCTCTGTTCCCCATTCTTTTCTCCTTGTGATTTCTTATTAATTATACATTTAGCTTTCTCTCTTTTTCAAAAATTTGGGTTAGCCAAGGTTTATTTTTCAGTTTACGTTTTTAAAAAATAAGCATTTTCATTTATTTATTAGTTCTACTGATTTTCTTTTTTCTAACTTAGTGTCTGCTTTTATCTCTATAAATTCCTTTCTTCTAACTTATTTTGTTTTTTTTCTGACTTCATAGTTAGATATTTAATTCATTTATTTTTTCTTTTCTTTAATTTGCATAAGTATTTAATGATTTAAATTTTGCTCCAAGCAGTGCTTCATCTGCTTTCCAAGAGACACTGAAATAGCATGTGAGAAATATCATTATTTTCAAGAAATGCTACAATTTCATTTTATTTTATATTTTTAAATGTTTAATAGAATTTTTATATCTAGGTAGAAGGAATGTTTTCTTTTTTACTTCATTACCAATTTATGGTTTGATTGCATTATAGTGAAAGAATGTTCTGTTTTGTTATTTTAATTTATTGAGCTTTTCTCTGTGGACTTATATATGGTCAATGATAATAGGTTTGATGTGTATTTGAAAAGAACCTGCCTGTCTTGTTGGCATACAAATATGGCTGTGCACATCTATAAGACAGTGCATTATTGATTATGCTACATAGGTTTCCTACAACTTCATAATTTTTGTGCACTTGCTCTGTGAGCACTGAGGTGGATGTGTTAAGTCTCCATTGTTAGTGTTTGGCTATCTATTGTTTCATTTCTTGTATTTCTGCTTTAGGAAATTTGCTATTCTGTTTATTTTCCTTGATGAGTAGATATTCATCTACTGTTATATTAGATCTATAACATGTTTTATATGACTTTTAAATGACATTCCAAAAGGATAACTAAAAACAAAACAAAATATATATATATATATATCGCTCTAATATAGATCTATTAGATATGTAACATGTAGATCTATATTAGATCTATAACAATAATGTAACATTTATTGTTACATTAACATCTATGTTATATTTTCATTGTGAATTTTTGCCTTTGGCATTATAAACTGTCTTTGCCTCGTTAATTTTGGAGGGTGTTGAATCATGCTTTGTGTGATATCAAAATCCTATAATCGGCTTTATTTTTATTTTCGCTTGCCTGATGTACACTTCCCATCTCTTTTTTTATCCTTTCTGGGCCACTTTGCGTTAGAGCATCTCTTGCATCAGCATAGACTCAGATTTTTTTTTCTTACCTATAAAATCCAATCTGAGAGTCTTTTTCTTTCAAAATATGAGTTTATTCTACTTGAACTCACTGATATGATGATTATTTTGATCTCAGTTCTGTTCTATTGCTTTATTTTTAATTATATTTATAATATAAACACAGAGAGAACCTTTCACTTTATGATCTATTTTATTTCCTCTTCTTTAGATATGTCTTTTTGCACCTATGAATATATGGATTTGTTTACTTATTTTTCTCCTTCATATTCTCTTTTTCCCTTATTGTGCTATCTGTAGTATCTACTTTCTTCTGTATTTATTTAAATTTGGTCTTTACTTCAGAAAATTTTTTTCTAACGCTTTCCTTGTATCAGTTTTCATTTCACATGTCCCTGTTGTCTAGTGATTTCATTTCTGAACTCTTCCGTTCCTGCTTTAGCTCCTCTGTTAGTAAAGTTTATGTATTTTCTTAATTTCCTTCAGCTTATTTGCAAATATATTGTTAGTTTTCATCTGTCAATAAAACACATTTTTCTGGTGTGGTCTCAGTGTCTGTGAGAATGTTTTTGGTTCATCCTCACCATTTTGTATTAATAAAAAGGACTGCCATATCCAGAAGTTGTATGACACACTGGACTAGAAAATAAGACATATAGGAGAAACAGAGATGGAATTAGATAGGCAGGTTGGAGACATACTTATATGCCACACATAAGATCCTGGTCTGTATTCCACGTGATATTAGAGAACCAGCAGAATATTAAAAGCAGAAAACCATCATGATCAGCCAGAATTTGTTTTCCAGCCATTGAAAGAAGTTTGTTACAGTCTTCCATTATGATTAAAGATGTTTCTTTTTCTTCTTAGAGTTAGATTACTTTTGCTTTATATATTTTGAAACTATGTTATTGGGTGCATACTGATTTAGAATTATGACATTTTCTATATAGATTGGCATCATTATCATTATTAAATGTCCTTCATTATCTCTAGTAATGCTTTAAGCCTTAAAGTCTACTTTACATTTAAGTATTCTCACATCATCTTCATTTCCCATCTCTCTACTTTAAATGTTTCTGTGTCTTCATACTCTTAATTTCAATTATTATATTTTTCAGCTGCACTCACATATACATTGAATAAAAGAAAATGATGATCAAAAATTTCAAGAAAATTCAACGTTTATAGTTGACTTACATTTGGCTCCTAAAAGAATAGATCCATAGTTAAGTTATCTCATGAATTTCTTAGATAATATACAAGTAGTGCTTAAGCCTTTGAAGCAAATAAGGATTTGATATTCTTCCTGAAAGCCAGGAAGCTATTATATAAAATAAGATGTTCTAAATGAGAATTTAATTTGATGGATGAATGTGAATAGTTAAGAGAATTTTGGCTACATTACCGGATACAGAGAAACAATTTAGAAAAAAAGAAACCCATTATTTGGTGTTGGTGTTGGTGTTGGCAGGGTCTTTGTTCAAAATTGCAAAACAAGTGTATCAAAAATGGTGGCATATAGTTCAGATTGTTGAGTAAATGTTACTTTAATCTTTTAAGTTGCTTTAATAAATTTGAAAATTATTTATTAGCTTCATGGTAGTCAAGTTTTAGAATACATTGTTTTCCTTGAAAAAACCTAAAGTATGCATTTCTACCCATTTTTCACATGAACAAACTACCTCATTTAGAGATGAGCTCAAGTATCTATCATAGCAGATAACAGAAACGTCATTGGAGCACCTTTAGTCAGATGCAAACTAGTAAACTTTTAGAATAACTCTTCCTGTTTAAAAATTTCATAAAATAGTTTTTCAGTATTCTTAAATTCCATTCTCACCTGTTAAAGTGAATAAGAAAAAATTTAGAAACATAAATCTGTCAGTTAAATTGCAAAGTGATTTTTTTTTCAAATAAACTTTATGATTTCCTCGAATCTTTGCACATTTCTTTAGGTCTTTTTTGTTTAGATAACCCTATCGACCAGTAGTGAGTTGGATTGTGTTCCCCAAAATGATACATCCAAGTCCTGACCCCCAGGGCCTGTGAACACAATCTCATCTGGAAGTGGGATCTCTGAGAGTCACTGCAGTTAAGGATCGTAAGATCAGTTTGCATTTAGGGTGTCCAGTGACCAGTCCTCGTAAGAGAAAGGAGAAGGGGATTTGATACCCACAGGGAAGATGGCCGTGTGAAGATGGAGGCGGAGACGGAGTGATAAGACCCAGGGCAAAGAACGCCCAGGACTGATGGCCGCCCCACCGTGGGAGAGGCCCGGAGCAGACGCTCCCGCAGAGCCTCCAGGAGGAACCAACTCTGCCCACATCTTGAGGTTAGACTTCTGGCCTCCACAACTGTGAGGAAACAGATTTCTGTTGCTTTAAGCTTCTAAGTTTGTGGTAATTTGTTACAGCGGCCCTAGAAAACTAACAGAAGACCTTTTTAAATATGTTAAAGACCGGTCGATATATTAGTATCCGTTCCAAATCAACCGCAAGATAGTGTGAGTGACGTGTAACATGTGTGGGCAGAGGGGGAGGAGGGGGAGGCGACGTCATTAAAACAAGCACGTTGTTCCCTAAGAGAGCTAAGAGGGACACTGCAGTTAGGCAGCTGCAGTCTGGGATCTTATATATTAATGTTATTATCTTGTAATTCGAAGGAAATGCAGCATGGAACGCAGCGTCTTTCACAGGGTAGGCCATTTGTGCAATGACAAATAAATGAATAAAGAAATGAATGAATGAGTGATTGATGTTTAAAGCATCATGCTTCACTAAAAAGCCCAGGAGGGCCTTTCATACCTTGCACATTATCGTTATTGAAATAGTGTGACTGTGTGAGAGTCTCACACACTGGCCAGTGGTCAAGCCTACAACAGATTTTTATCCCAACATGCAACCATATTAGCAGTGTCCAGAGGACTGAGCCCAGGATCCCTACAGCCAAAGACCAACCAGCACGCCACGGCTGCACATACGTGTCTGTCCTCAGCACCACAGGCCACGTATCGTCCACAGGGGCTAAAAGCAATCCGGCATGGATAGCCGCGGCTCGGATGACCTTCAAAACGGCGCTCACACCTGCGAGGAGAAAAAACAGCAGCAGGAAAAACATTTTTTAATTTTTAACACGTATTAGGAGAAAGATACTGATTTGTTGCTTTCCCTCACAAAAATGAGCAATCTAACAGTGAAGGGACAGTTTTATACCTGGGGATTATTACATGGTAAGCAGGTTATTCTGGAGATCTTTAAAAGTAATTAAAACTCTTTTCAAAATCATAAATTCACAAAGATGACCAAACTAACATTAAATGAAATTTTTATATATGAAGAATATTAAATGATTAACATATTTAAAATATAAAAGATCTTTAAGAATATGAAAACAAACCTTCCAAAATCATAAATTATTTGGATCAATGATTCAAAGACTTGTGGGAGGTGCTACCTTCCGTCAAGGCTGGTTAAGTTTCACAAACGACTATTTATAAAGTGCTATATAATATTTGTTTATTGTAAAAAATGACAGGGAATCGATGCTAGTTCTACTGAGAAAATCTTCAACACCTTTCAGGATAGCCAGAGGCTTCCTAAGAAAGCCTTCGCAAGCATCTGTCAGTGCTGGGCTGGGCTCCACGGGGCACGATGACACCAACAGCGCCCACGCCCAAGATGCCCATGGGTGGGTGACAGCTCCTCCTCTGGTCACACAGGTTGACTATGGGGGCCTTTATACTTGTTCAGTGATTAAGGAGGAGAGCAAAGACAGTCCACTAATTTTGCCCTTGTGAATACATATACATGCATACACACACATACGTATCTATAAATATTTATTATATTTTGCTATATATGTTATATATTGAGTGATTATTTGCCATAATATAATTATCAGAATAGATATATACACATATATACATATATGCGTGTGTGTGTGCACGTGCATGCATCGCTCTAGTTTAAGAATGTCCAGTTCCCTCCCTGTGTGTCTCTGACACTCAGGGTCCACATGTCACACATGGAGCAGAGGAAAGGGCGGCACCTATCATTTTACCATTCCACATTTATGTGACCTTTTTTGTATATAAATCAGACTTTTCTTAGATTGGTCCGTGTGAATAGATTCACCACAACCTTGTCATATGTGGAAGAAAAGAGATCAAACTGAGTTTATCGATAAAGCTAAGTGCTTCGGGAGTTTTCATAAAAACACGTTTTACACGGCTCCTCTAACCCCCCAGCTGCAGGCTGTGAACAGGATGGCCCTACCTCAGGGTCCGCAAGTCCCACAGTCTCATCCCATCACCGACGGCGGTAGTTGCAAAAAGATTATAGACCTGAGACTGCTGGCTCGTAAATGACGATCCCTATAATTGTAAGGGGGAAAATCAGGATGTACTTTTTAAATGCTGAATAAACATCACATGAATGATATCTAACAACACTGAATCCAAAGTAAGAAATCAACACAAACTTTTTCTCTTCTTTACAATAATTTCAGAATTGGACTCCAAAAACATCCATATGAGTAACCACTAACAGTACAGTTTGACCCTAACAATTATTGATATATGTATTCTCTATGTGTAAAATGCCACTGAAAGTTACAGAACTACAAATGGTAAAAGATTAAAAGACTAGGATATTAATATACCAAAATTTATTTTTATAGATCATAATCTATATTAAATGAATTACCTGAAAGATGCCCTTCATAAGGCATTTGAAGTTTGAGGCCAGTTATTGATCTGACGATTATCAAACTAAGACACTCTGAGCAGCCTCCTGTGCGACGACTCAGGTGAAACCCAGGTGTGTCACCTCGGACGCTGACCCTTGGAGGGTCTGTCTCTGATCCGAGCACCGAGGCACTCTGGCGTGCTTACCTCCCCACACCGCTGTAGTGATTTAAAATGTCTCACAGGTTGGAACTGAACTGCACTCCACTCACAGAACCATTTGGCCCCAAACGTTACCTAAATATATTGTGGTTCATAATGATTTCCATCTTCCTTCCACGTCAAGAATATTCAACAAATTAAGACAAATGTAATGAACAATATCTATATCCATAAGCATTTATGCTTAAAGTGTACACATACCTGGAAGTGGTTCTTCATTTACAAACAGGAAATAAAGCTCCACATAAATTCAATAACAGCAGTAACAAACTAATATATACATGAGTTTTCACTCTGTGTCAGACAGCATTCTAAACACCTTACCTTTCATCCCCTCAACAAACCTATGAAGTATAAACTATTTTATACTCATTTTCAGGTGAGAAACAAGACACACAGAGGGGTCCACTCACTGCCACACAGCTATTAAGGTCGACACAGTTTAGTGTGCCACAAACTGGGGCTAGGTTAGGATACTTGATGACTCATAATATGGCATACAAATGATTCAACAAACATTCAGAGATCATCTACGAAATGTTGGGCCCTTTGCAAGGCACTGAGTATAAAAAGAAGAAAACAGAGATCTAGTTAAACGGAAAGACAGAGAGATGATTGCACAGCTGCAATACCTTACAACATTGCTAGTTTCTTGAAGCTGAACAGTAAAAAACTGAATAGAACAGAAACAAAATACAATGGTCAAAACATTCAAGGGAAAAAAAAGAGAATTAAAAAACATTTTGATCAGTGCAATAGAGGCTAAGGAAGAAGAAATGAAGAAGGAAAGAAAATTCATGAGAAATAGAAGGTGCAGAAGTTTTTATAAAAGGCGGAAGAGAAAGCACACAATAAGATCAAATGTATGAGTGATCATAATAATTGCAAACACACTAAACTCAGCAAGTAAAAGAGAGAAGAGAGTCTTAGGTTAGAATTCAAGAAAAACACTTAAAACATCTTATTTTTAAAGGTTGAATGTGAAGGGTGTGAAGCATATCTGAAGGAAAAAGAGTAAGGTTGATGAAGTACTAGAAAAAATAGATATAAAGGAAAGAACACCTAACTAGAAATAGTTTCTAAAAATGATAAAAGGAACAACCAAACTTGAAAATACAAGTCTGAGCTTAAATATACCTAACAATATGGCCTGAAGACACATAAAGCAGAAATTAACAGAATTATAAGAAGAAATTGACAAGATTACAATCATAGAGGGAGATGATAATACATTTACTAATTTAAAAAAGTCAGGCATATAAAAAATTAGAAAAACTTGAATAATTTGAATACAGTTAATAAGGTTGGGCCAAACAACATCTATGTAGACATGGACTCAATCGTTAGCAAGAACACGTTCTTTTCATGCACACATGTAATATCTATAAAAATGAACCAGAGGGGCCGGCCCGGCGGCACAGTGCTTAAGTTCATGCGCTCCACTTTGGTGGCCTGGAGTTCGCAGTTTTGAATCCCAGGCACAGACCAAGGCACTGCTCATCAAGCCATGCTGTGGCAGGCATCCCACATATAAAGCAGAGGGAGATGGGCACAGATGTTAGCTCAGCGACAATCTTCCTCCGCAAAAAGAGGAGGATTGGCGACAGATGTTATCTCAGGGCCGATCTTCTTCACAAAAAAACAAACAAAAATGAACCAGAGAGCCAAGTTTCTCAATGAATACAAAAAAATCTCAACAGATACCAAGAAAATCAGTGTTATAGAGAAAATGTGCTCTGAACACAATGCCATAAAATTAGAAATCAGTAACAAAAAAGGTTACCAAAAATGAGCTCATACATGTGGAAATCTAAAAGCACACATCTAAATAAAGCCTAGGTTAAAAAATTAGTAATGAAAATTAGAAAATATTTAGTGCTAAATAATAAAAATACCACATGCTAAAACTGGCAGGGTACAACTAAAGTAGTATTCAGAGGGAAATTTATAGGCTTAAATACACATATTAGAAATGTATAAAAATGGAATAATTTATACATATAATGTAGAGCAAAAAGTGGGTCGCAAGGAGATAGGTACAATTTGGTGCCATTATGTAAAAGATGCAACACATTAAACAATGCCGTATATATTTCTGAATGAATACTAAGGAAAGATTCACCTCAAATTCAATAGTCATTATCAAGGAAGAATGAGAGAGGGGGATAGAGGGTAGAGTTTTATCCTCATCAACAATAATTTTATTAAAAAAAACACAGCAAGATCTAAAGGTAATGAAGTAATACATTTTAAAGAGTTCATATCAATTTAAGTGACTATTATTTCTGAAAGTCTAAAGTTCTGTGTGATAAAAGAGTTTCAGGGGGCTGGCCCGGTGGTGCAGTCGTTAAGTGCGCACATTCCACTTCCCAGCCGCCCAGGGTTCACCGGTTCGGATCCCGGGAGCAGACGTGGCACCGCTCATCAAGCCATGCTGTGGCAGGCGTCCCACATATAAAGTAGAGGAATATGGGCACGGATGTTAGCTCAGGGCCAGCCTTCCTCAGCAAAAGGAGGATTGGCAGCAGATGTTAGCTCAGGGCTAATCTTCCTCAAAAAAACAAACAGTTTCATTAAAAAACTGGGTAAACCCTTACATACTTTTCAGTTTTTCAATTCATATTAGCTGTCTAGTGTTCAAAATGTGCATCACAAAAAAATGCAAATATCTTATTTTGACACAGAAAAATGAATAATAGCTAGTCAAGTTTTAAAAATATATAAAGAAAAAACACCTGCTATGATTTTCAGAGATACCAAGAAATCATAAAAGGTTTAGGTATTTTCATTCTGAAAATAAGCCAATTGATGATATAAAACATGGTTTAAAACTAGGATAGTACGGCCCTCACTTTTTGATGTGTACAGTCCTCTCGTTAACGTGATGATTAAATGAGTTAAATTCTGATGTCCAACATTTAAAGACAATGATGGGGTGATTCTCAGAAGAGATCATTTTAATGACTGTGCACCAAGATGCCAGCCAAACAGCATTACTGATGCATGACGAATGTGGCTACACTTGCTACCAAGCTTTAAAAAGAATCAGAAATGACCTATTTTATATTTTACTGGAAACACAGCTTTTGGGCCAATTATGATATGTGCTTCTCCTGAATCTGGACTCACAGGACGACAGCTCATGAGCAGCGGCCCCCATATGGCTGTGGTTAGTTGGAGCACTTCAATGTATGTGTGTAACTGGACAAGAATTTAAGAGAAGTCTGAAAAAACAAGCTATTAAAACATAGCGTGAACCCTTGTAACCCAACACTCCTTCCCTCTCATTCCATCGCATACATTCAGATGTTCATTTTCAGGAAGTAAGACCAGTTATTTTCCCATTGAAAACCTCAGGACTATTTTTCCTAATATAACACCTCTCATCCAAAAGCACACCACAACGATTCCCAAAATATCACAATCATCACTCAAAGACCACATCGATTTGAGGTAGACGCGGCTTCTGTTCAGTCACTGCATAAGCTGCTATGTGATGGAGAAAAAATTTTAAGCAGTTTCCTAAAGCAAATGCATTAAAACTCTTAACAAAAAGACATGAGGTTTTAAGAGAGGAATTCTCCCTGAATTGGCATCCTAGATAGTCTCTCTGTCACCCATATCTACACAACAGCAGCTCATCACAGGCCTGCCTTGTAGCAACAGTCTTCACAGAAGCATCTAGAAGGAAATTTCCCAGGCCTTCTTTCAGGCACACCCCGAATGTAGGACGCTGTCTCCGAGAGCCAGTTCCGACTGCCCAGGTGTCCATCAGGATGGAGACACCTCCTCCCACCTCACACCGCTGTCTGAAAACAGGTTACGTGACAAGCCACGGCCCAGCCCTCCCGCCTGGACTGTGGCAGTGGCCCCTGACTTGCCCCTGTGCCCTGCCCCCTTGAGTCCATTGTCGAGACATCGGCCACAGAGCCAGGCAGGAGCCGAAGCCACAGCACATATCTGAGGAGAGTGAGTTCAGTCTAAAGAACCGTCCTGTGACGCTCTTCCCTCCTGAAAGAGTGAGGACATGCAAGACGGCAGGTGCAGGATGCACCAGCACTGTGGGGCCGGGGACATGTGGAACAGAAGCTGGTACTGGGGTCTCTGAGCTTGGAGGAGGAGCCCCCGAGACCCCTGAGGGGAGGCCCTGCCTGGCTGTTGCTGCTGCTCAGGGTGGGGGTGCAGAGCCCCTGATTCTGCAAGATCGAAAATCTGAACATTGGATTTAGCCACTGCTTCTGGGAAGCAGGTGAAGCAGCACCGTATGTCAGGAGCAGGAGGAGAATCGGAAGCAGCAAGTCCCTTCTTCCTTCTCGAGCCGGGCCCCTTATATCCTATGCAATTAGGGCGAACAGCTAGCAAAGGAGAAACAGCGTTGCAGAGCCCCAGTGTACCCTCGCAGAGCAGGGCATGGAGCATGGGCGCAAGTCCTGCACAGCTGGGCGCAAACCTCCCCAGCTGGGTGCAAACCTTCACAGCGAGAGTGCAAACTCTCACAGCTAGAGTGCAAACTCTCACAGCTGGGATGCAAACCTTCACAGCTAGGGTGCAAACTTTCACAGCTAGAGTGCAAACTCTCACAGCTGGGGGGCAAACCTTCACAGCTAGAGAGCAAACTCTCACAGCTGGGGTGCCAACCTTCACCTCTGGTGTGCAATCCTTCACAGCTGAGGTGCCAGCCCTTCGCAGCTGGGATACAAGCCCTTCATGGCTGGGGCACTCACCGTCAGAGTTGGGACCCCAGGGGGCACAATTTTCCGGTTCCCAATGTCTGCCTGTGCACATCTGCACGTCACTCACACACACTCGCTTGAAGCCTTGTGAGGTCACTGACTCTCCTGCTGCACCTTCACGACAGCAGCCCCTGCACCCAGAATAAAACAAAACATCTGGCCAAGGCCTACAAGCCCAAAGGGCCGTCCCCTGTCCCCAGTCAGGGCTCCTGAGGTCCAACTCTGCCTCCCTCAACTTTGCCACATGGGTCCCAAGCATGATGACCTACTTCCTGAACGCCGACCCCCAACGCACAGCTGGCTCCCTTCCCTACTTCACATACCTGCGCCCACATCCCCTCATCAGAGACGGTTCCCCAGAGGAGCCCACACACAGGGCATCTGACACTGTATGAACCCACCTGATTCTTTCTTTTCAGAGTACAAATTCCTCAAGGGTAAGTACTTGCTCTCTTGTTCTGTCACATATCCCAGTACCTGGAACAGTGGCAGGTGCAGAGTGGCCGCTAATAGACATGCTTAAATGAATTCGTTAATAGATAAGTTAGTACACACATACACATGTACACACATGCATGCACACATATGCAGGCATATACATACACACCCCAGCTGTGAAGAGCGTGCACCTCGTGGTGCACACGTACAATATATGTACACACACGTGGATAAACATGCATGCTCACAAACACACATGTATATGTGCATATGCACATGCATACGCGTGCATGTACATACATATACTCGTACATATGCCTATGTGCCTGCATATGTACACATATATATAGATACACATACATGGATACACATACGTGTGTGTGCATATGTACACACACACACCAGCTTTAAGGTAGGAGAAGCTGAAATGAGCACTGACAAATTTAGTTATGTTGTTAAATTAGGAGCAGATATTGAATTAATGGCTCAGCCCCAGGGTGGTCTGCAACCACCTTACCACCTGGGGTTATTTTAATTGAATTCTTATAAAGATAAAAGAGAAGAACTTAGAAAACCGAATCTTGGTAAAACTTAATATCCTCAAAGTTTCAGGCAAAATCTGCTATTACTTATTTTTTTATCAGTGCTATAAAAACAGGAAGTGTTTAAAGGAAATAACTCTTTTTTATGGTGCGTTTTCTCAAAGGATCGCTGTGCGTTGTTCACGTCACGTAAGAAAGCGTGAGTCCAGTTAAACACAGACTTCGCTAATCTTCACAGGACAGAATAAAGGTTTCCATCCTCATTGCTCTCGTGGACTCTTTCATATCATTTCATGGTGCTTATAATAGCCAGCTTTGAATAAAAGCCATCCACGTCCACATCTATAACCTTCTATGTTGCGATTTCTTTGAAAGTAGAAGTCATATCTAATTCATCTGATTTTCCACTGCAGGTAGCAAATTCCTGTACATTTATCCTTAACACTCATGGCTACAAAGGAATTGTGTGAAATTAGGTGCATTTGAATGGTAAGAGTTTTCTAAGGAGTGCCCATTTAGCCTTTATAAATTTATATTTAAAAAATAAGAATAATAGTTTGCATTTAATGAACTTAGCATGTGCTAAGACAGTTATGTACATTATTGTATTTATTCCTTATAACAGAGAAAAGTATTGAGTGCAAAAGGTTAAAAAATCTTCTATTATGAAATGGGAACAGAGAGGAAGGGAAACAAGATCTTTTCAAGATAGCAGACAAAATGGCATCACGTTATTTTTCAAAATAAAATAGCTTCTCTTGAAAACAGGAGAAAAACTGATAAGTTTAAAAGAATTGTCTTTACCACTATTTTGAAGCTAGGGCTTTGTTTCCTATATTATAAGTAAAAAAGCATTTAAAACTCCAAAGTTATATTTTGCATTTGAAACTTAAACAGCTGAAATAATTTAAAACAAGTTTTGGGACCAAATTGCAAAAAAGATCTCAGAATGAGCTCAAAGATGCTAATTTTCATTCTAGACCAAGTTTTTATGACTCTGTGATAAACCCTCAAAAAATAAAGGATAGAACAACTAATAGAAAAAGAAAATAGGGATTTATAATGGAGATGCTTCCAGAGAATTTTCTACACTCAAAAAACGGTGATGAGGGGCTGGCCCCTTGGCCGAGTGGTTAAGTTCACGCACTCCGCTGCATGCGGCCCAGTGTTTCATTGGTTCGAATCCTGGGCGTGGACATGGCACTGCTCATCAGGCCACGCTGAGGCAGCGTCCCACATGCCACAACTAGAAGGACCCACAACGAAGAATATACAACTATGTACTGGGGGGCTTCGGGGAGAAAAAGGAAAAAAATAAAATCTTAAAAAAAAAAAAAAAAAAAACGGTGATGAGGGGGCCAATGCGGTGGCATAGAAGGTAAGTTCGCATGTTCCGCTTCAGAGGCCCGGGGTTCACCCATTTGGATCCCGGGCACAGACCTACACACCACCTATCAAGCCATGCTGTGGCAGCATCCCACATATAAAGCAGAGGAAGATGGGCACAGATGTTAGCTCAGGGCTTATCTTCCTCCAGCAAAAAATAAAATTTTTACATCAATAAAAGTGAAATTTAAAAAAAAAATGATGATCATGATGATGATAATCAGCTTTGAAATGATTGCCTTTAGTAAAAGTCATGTACAATAAATTCAAAAATTAAATGAACAAAGAACTCTTTTTCTAATAATTCATAAAACTTTAGAGGTAAGAACTAGCATGTGTCAGAAAGCCTGGTAATAAATATGTTTCAAATGTAACATTTACGACATTAAAGGAACATCACACGAGAGATTTATATTTATCTTCATGACAAACATTTTAACTCAAGAACGGCAACATTTGGTAAGTTAAGTCAATTCTCACTGAATTTATTAACTAAAGACTCAGAAATTCTAGGAAAACTCACCAAACATACAACTTCATCACACGTCAAGAGACACTTGAATGTTAGAAATCTTTATCTTCAGATGAATTTTATATATTGCATTTTGAGGATAATACATTAAACATTTTTTTATTAAGTGCATTAAACATTTTTAAATGCTATTCATCAAAATTTCATCCCTAAAATCTATATGCTGACAAGTCTTTTCAAGAAACCCACTGTGCTTGCGTTTGCATCTCATCTGCTGCATAAAGCATTGTATTCTTTTCTTCTGTGGGTGAGTTAGCTGTGATCCCATCAGCAAATACTGAGAGAGCAGATTCTAGGTATAGACGATCGATCGATTGTTCCAGGTGCCACAAAGGCCACTGAAACACCAGCCTGCACTGAAGTGTCTGAAGTCGAACACCTTCACCTCAAAGCTTCACTAAACAAATTTAGCAATTCAGATGGATCCTTTCAGATTCTACGTCAAAATATTGCCTAGTAACTCATTGAGTTGCACTTGAATTTAAAAGAAATCATAATACCTAAAAAACAGGATGGGTACTAGGGTAATAATCATTTTAAATATATGACTCAATTATCAAACTCACTTAAAAACCCAGAAATACATAAAGTCTAATAATCAATCTTAAACCCAATCTTGACAGATCGTACTGTGAAATTAGCCGCATAAGATCACGGCTCTCGAATACAGAACAGCCGGCCTATTCCTGCTTCCAACTACCAAGCCGGCGCCATCTCGTCACAGTCCCCAGAAGACGTGACATGGAAGCACGGGGTCTGCCCACACACACACACAACTTGTGCAACGAGCACGCTCGCCATCTCGAAGCTTGCTGTTTTAGCGGCTTCCTCACAAAGAAGTTACAAAATCCTTCTAAGAGATCCCTTCATTTATCTGGGGGACCTACTTACTGCATGGTGTTTAAAATATTTTTGTTCTGTTTTTATGCACTAATATTCTGTACAAATAAAAGAAAATGCAGAAAAATAATCTTTTCTTCAACAACTCTCTCCAAGCTGATATTTTCCATAGCGTTATAAAAACCAGAAAATTCTTCCCCTATCATAATTTGAAGTGTCCTAATTAATGAACCTCGGAGGGTGTAATGTTGGACAAAAGGTCCAGATGAGATGCCTGTCTGAGCCTTGGAAGGCCTCCCATCCAAGACGAAGGATGAGCCGCAAAGAGATGAGTGCATGACCCTGCACACTGCAGGCCTGCTCCTCAGCCCCAGGCAGCCCTCCCGGGTTTTCCCGGCCCTCCATCCCAAACCTCTGCCCCTGACTGGGCTGACTGCCCCCACCCCACGGCCACACAAGCCCGACAGCTCCCAGGCTCCTGGACACCCAGCCTCAGGCCTGCTCTGGCTCAGAACCCAGGGGCCTCCCCGACTGAACCCCTGAAAAGGTCTTGCTGTGGCTCCAGCATTTCCAGTTCCCCCTTGTCCAGAAGGACCCTGGAACAACACCTGCCTCAACAGAATTCAACCGCTGGTCCAGAATTTGTGCTCTTTTCCATTCAAACTGGTTACAGAACTTCACAGATTACCAGACCAGAGCTGCCCTATTAAACAGAAATTTAAAGTAAGCCTGAAATAATGTATCAAAACTGTAGATAAGAGAGTCTTTTTAACCAATACAATAAACTCCATTCTAAAAATATGATACCCCTGAATCATAATGCAGATTTCAGACAGCATTGCAAAATAAACCCTGAATTTGGAAAGCCATCCCGAATATATCAAAAATAAAAACTGCAGTTGTAGTCCTGAAAACAAAAGTTTTGTTCACAAATCTCGTAGATGCTCTTTTGGGTGACAAAGTGTCTTTTGAACTAAACTGTGAAACAATGAATTCATCAAAATGGCTACCTCCTCTAGTCCCAAATCTTTAACCCTCAGCTGTGGGTATTTTTAAACTATTTCTCTGTCAAAATGGACTAGCAGAAAAGAGAAGGTATTGACCTGCAAAGGCTGCTTCTTGTTCCTGCAGAACCTACATGACTGTCATTCCATCCAATTACTGTTTGAAACACCCAAACCCTCTGTCAAGGTTCAAGTGAGAAGATATTATTAGTAAAGTCAAAAATGGGCCATAAAACAACCAAAGACAAAAGTACAAAAATTAACATTCGACACGGTATTAAAATATCTTCTAAGGTCAAACATCAAGACTTAGAATAATTTAATGATCAATAAACACTGACATTGAAGTCGGCAGCAAACTGTTATAAAATTGCACCAGACACTTGTATCTGATACCTGTACGTAAACACTTTCAACACAACATTTTACAGCAATGTGCCCTGTCAAAGCCTCACTCACTTTATTTTGACAGATCTGGTGGACAGGCCGCGAATGGGCTCCTGCTATCAGGGCGGCACTGCGGCCCACGTTGAGGTCGAAAACTTCCAACGTCCTGTTCCGGCCAGCGGTCAGCACGATGTCTGAGGGTTCAGTTAGGGAACTCCCCTCAACGGTCCACCCATGGGCATGAGCAGTCCCACTTATGCTATTAATAAATCTTGGAACACTGGAGGACGCACAAATGGATGATTAGTTACGACTTTCTGAAGCCCCTCTGGAGAAGCCCCAATCATGGTCCCCGCCCCCATCTGGTCCCGGGCAGCTGGCAGGAGCTGGTGGGCAGTGGAGGGGCTGGTGAGGATGATGGGGAGACCCTGGGTGGTGAGATTTTGAGGGGAGACCAAGAGTCCTACTTGTAGATACATGAGCTTTGAGACGTCCAGGAAATACCCAAACCAAGAGGTGGAATAGCAGCCAAATATGCAGGTGTCGGGCTCAGAAGACAGGTCTGAGCTGAAGAGTAGACAATAAACCCTAAAAGTAGATGGTCTCCCCTGAACAGGCTGCCTGAGTGAGAGGACAAGACTCACAGTGAGGTGTATTATTAGGTAGCGGTGACAAACTTTATAAATTTGACACACGGGGGACAATTCATGAATGTAGGGGTCCTGTGACCACCAGGACCACCTCACCTTCCATGTTTAGCCCAGAACAGAGTCACAAAAAGCCGACATGGTAGGAAGAGGACTAGATCCAACAGTAAACCCAGTGCTGACGGCAACATAGGAGAGACCATCACATACGGCTGCAGTCATCAGAACCACATGCTTCTGCCAGGAGGTGTTTTGGGTTTGTTTTTTTTTTTCAGCAAAATATTCTAGCATAAACATATCACCCTTCCAACTAAAATACACTATATCAGTCCTTCCGAAACTTCAACTATAAAACTCTTCAGAAGAATTCGACTTAGACCTTTGGATAAATTAAAATTTTAGAAAATGAATTCCCGAGGATCAGAGCTTTGCTTCTAAATAAATTAAAATCAATGCTTTTTAATCAAAAGGGATCGCATAAGCCATAAACTCAAAAATTCAAGTTTGGGGCTCCATTTCATATTCGACAGCAACTGCTAGGATGCCTGTCGTTATGTGCAGCAGTTTATTTTAAAATGTACTAAGTTACAATCTATTATTCGATAAGCGACAGACCAGATGCCTCAGCGCAATCAGATGAACTCACTACATGCTGCATTACTTAACCAGGAAGACAGTGAGCTCTCTCAGTGCCCGGGGCTCAGACGCTCACGGTCGCTTTGCTGGAAGGACGACGCTCAGGACGAGGGGACACGGGAGGACGCAGAGAAAGGATACAGGAGTAGAAGTCATTTACTGCCGAGAAGCTGGTCATCTCCACGGCATCCGTCATGCGGAGGCTGAACATGGCTTTGCACCTGCTCTTCTGTTTATATCTGGAGGAAAAACAAAGATGATCCATCTTTTTGTCTCCTTTCCACCATAACTAAGCATTCTACCTTTAAAAAAATAGAAGATGAAAAAAACGTTTTCCTATCACCCAATGATCATATTTTATAACACTCACTGAGGGAGGGAGGGAGGGGGTCGGTTACCTTAACTGTCCTTTGGAAAACCTCATGAAAAAGTACCATTATACATAGCCAGAAATAACTCACTCTGTCTATGGGAAGGTGGGTTTTTCTCCTAATTCTAAAATAATTATGTATACTTAAGGAGAAACCCAACTGGTTATAAATGATCTGTATTTCCACTTAAACATAAGTTCTTTATTTTCTAAAGGATAATATATGCAGTTAGTATTCATTTAATAAATGTGTGATCTTAACAACCTCTAACAATAATTTCATAAAGGAAAGGAATCTGCTAGCAATTCCAGGACATGATCTTGACCCAGGGAGATGCCCGGGGCTGGTCCAGGACGTCTAGGACTGGGGCACATGCAGGTACAGCTGGTGATGGGGCAAAGGCGTCGGGGGCTCAGTGTTGAACCTCTGGGAAGGTCGAGGGTGAGGATGCAGCAGACCATCAGTCCAAACCTTGCACAGGTAGGTGAAGGCTGGGCACGGGACTGGGGCCTTGAGAGGCAGAGTCCTGCAGAGAGGTGATCTCCTGGAGGGTGACGGCAAGTGCAGGACAGGCCTGAGGGCCAGAGAAGCCCAAGGAAGGGCGACTCCAAGAGCCAGTCCTGGGAGAAACAGGAACTGGGGGTCGGCCACACACTCAAGTGACAAAGGGGCTGAACCACAGGGGAGGTTTGGGAATGAAGCCCACTGATAGCATGAAGATTCATAAATTCTGTGCATTTGAGCAGGAAAACTGCTCAGAATCCTACAGCAGGGTGGCTGATGAAGCCGGAAGCACAACCATAATCTGGAGCCTTGATGGTTTGACGAAGTTAATCACCACCTCCAGCTGAGGGCGGGAGAAGGGGGCCAGGTCAGCTGCCGCCCCAGCAGGAAACAAACCTGAAGGTGGGCCCTTCTCAAGCATTTCCACGGGGAGCTGCCCAGGTGGGGATGGAGGAAAGGCTGCAGGCCATGCATGACCACCCTCCGTTCACCAAGTAAGCGGTGCAAGGCCAGGGTGGAAGGAGGCGGACGTGAAGGACTCCCGAGACCCAGCTTTGGCTGCAGCTACCCAAACACACCTTGACTAAAAGCAAATAGTCCAGAAGCACAGTAAGCTTTTTCCAGGGACTTGTATCATCAAAAAAGTGACATTGTAAACGCCTGGCCAGCAACAAGCGGTCGCAATTCAGTTCCTAAAACAACAGCTCACCCCGAACTCAGGCCAGTGGAAAGCAGGCCAGTGAGATGGGGCAGGAACATGATGCGGCATCTCAGCCCTGTGAACAGACTACGAGAGCCCACACAGACCCCAGGGTCAGGAGAAGGATGGATACAGACAAGGGACACCATCCCAGGGAGTAAGTCCAGGGAGGGGGCGGGAGTTCTGGTTAGTCCTAACCAGCTTGATCTGATAAGTGCTATGCATCAGTGACTCCTATTTCCCATTCTTCTACCCCTAAATGACACTGTACAAGGGGCAGATAGTTGAGGAAGGGGCCCATAGCAGGTCATTTAGTCAATCCATTGCCATCATCTCATGAGGGCAGGCCCCAGGGCCACGGGGCTGAGCATCTTCCTGGGCAGGGGCGGGTGCATTCTAGGCGAGTGCATGCAGGAAGAAGGCTGCGGGTGCACCACGGGAAGCCTTGCACCCTGCTGTTCACCCGCCATGGCACCAGGTTCTGCTCTGGACGGGCAGTGACCTCACGGATCAATCACGTCAGATCCAAATGGATCCTGGGGCCTCAGAACCTGGTCTTCCTGGCCACGCAGCTGACCCAAAGATGAGCCAGCTCCCTGGCCTAGACCTAGGGACAGCTGCGATGTGGGTTCCCACCTTCACGATGGAAATGCATAAAGTGACCCGAAAAGGTTACTAAAGTGAAAACCTACCCATGGTCCCGAGACAGGGACAGGCGACTGGGATCCCACAACAGACCCTGAGCTCAGACTCCTGGAACATAAGCTCGTTCAAACCCATGTTCTCCAAAATAAGAGCAGAAACTGACATACAGGTTACTCCCCATAGTCTGACATCTAAAGACAAGACTTGCAGTGATTCGCCCAGTTTATAAACTCTGACAGTTCTGCCCAGACACTCCTCAGACCAGTCCCAACCCCAAAGGCCAGGTATGCTCTTGGGGGATGTGGCCTGCAGGTTTTAAGAAGATCTCCCCCTTCCACTTGATGTGAGAAATATGGTCATGATGCCTGGAGCTACAGCAGCCACTTTGAAATCATGAAGTGAAAAACAGCAGGATAGAATCATGGGCACTGAGGGTAGAGGGCAGTTCCCAGTGGAATCATTAAGCCTCTGAACCTCCTCCCCTCAGACGGCTCATGGGTGGGGGGAAATCCCACTGGTGTGAACCACTGTTAGTGGGGGTTCAGTTACAGAAGGGAAGACGGCCAGCGGAACCCGATCCTGTGGGAAGTAGGGCAGCAGGGACCTGGGCACAGCCTTCCAGCAAAGGACGAACCTTCACTCTCATCAGTGTGCACTGAACACTCCTGGCTGCCGGGACGACCAGAGAAGGTGAGTCTGAAAACTCCCCACCACTTCCCTTTCCAGATGTGCACCGGGAAATCCAGCAGCACTGCCGGAACAGGAAGCAGTCGGGAACAACCCAGGTGTCCATCCACGAGGGATGGGCCAAGAGGCTGTGGCGAGTTCTACCATACAAATCTCATAACGGTTACAATGAACAAACTGAGGTCACTTTCATGAGCATGGGTAACCTCAGAAACATAACTCTGATGATTAAGAAGGGAGTGTTACATTTAAACACTCAACAAAAATTACATGACACCTGGAGATACAGCAAATATAAAACCGAGGACAGGAAGCTAACACGCCAATCTCAAGGAGAGGACCGGGGGACAGGACGGGGTGGGGGGGTCACTAATTCTCTCTGTGATGATTATTTCTTTAAAATGATTTAGAAACAAAGAAAGCAAAATGTTATTATTTTCCAAAGCTCGGTGTAGCTAAGTAGGCATTTAGTATTACATATATTTGAAACGTTTCATAATCTTAACTCTACTGTAGCAGTAATTGTCCCACATAACATGAGCTAAATGTGTTACAGCACCGAGGCTGGGGGCCAGTCTCCGGAGCCCCCGAGTTCTCTCCTGACACCACTGGCACCTCAGGGAGGGTGGCAGCTCAGGGCGGCCCTGAGTGAGGAGAAGCCGAGCCTTCGGCTCCCACCAGAACCTCAGGAGCACATGGTTCTGATGACGTGTGGACGACGTTTGTAAACGCAAACCCTTTCCTTACATACAACTCACTATGGAGAACGCAGCCTCCTCCGAGTGAAGACAGAAGGGACCCGGGAGGGAGGCCGCCCACCTTCTCAGGTCGTCCTTGCAGGTGTCCACGTGGTACTTGAGCAGCTGGAATTCAGGGCCGGACGATGACAATATGAAGGCGTCTATGTAGTAAAACTGTGCGGATTGTACGGGCCTAGGAAACATGCCTTCACCCTGTAACACAGATTGGTAATTATTACCAACAGAATCAACGTTAATAAAAAACACTTTTGCTCTGAATATGAAGTTCCTTCATCTTAACACCAAACATCTACTCATTCCAAATGTATAGACACACTTTGTCAGAACCAATTTACCACTTTCGTTTCTTCTTCCTAGTCTTAGGAGATGCTATATCATTAAAATTTTACCGTGATGAGTGTTTTAAATTCTGACCATTGAAAAACTTAAAAAAAAAAAGAAAGAAAATTGAAACTTGGCAGTCAACATGTTAAGTAGCAAAGATTTTCTTAAAGCCAAGATCCTAAACACGTTTCAAAATGCAGTTCTGAGGTGTCTGCTCTCACGTGATGCTTCACAACCCCCAACACTGTGGTGCAGGAAGAGTCACTGCATTAACAAGCCCAGAACACATTTCTCCTCCTCAACTGCGGCCACCAAATGCCTCCCCCCGCGCAGGCCGAGGTCTGACCACCTTCCCTCCCTGGTCAGCGTTCCTAGGACTCCATCTCCTTTTTATGGCAAGACTCAGAAAATAAAAGCTAACACCGTCTTTGAGAATCCACAATCCGCCAGCTCACAATCTGATTAATCGATTAATCGAGGCCGATTGCTGTTCTCACCTCTTCTCCCGCCTCAGCTGTAAGACGGCTGTCACCTTCCCATCTCTCCTTTCTCATCCTGTCTCCAAATGACCAACTCTACGTCCACCAGAACAAGTCGTTTTTCTCCCCAAAAGGTACTTCCTCCCGTAATATCCCCTTGGCCGTTATTATTACCTCTGCTATAAAATCACATTGAATTCATATTTTAAATTATTCCAGTACTTTAGTTTTAGTCCTTCTGTCATTTTTTGGCCACACAAATGGAGGAGATATTTAACATACATACGTGTCTGTGTGCTACACACGTGTGCACATTATGGATGTGCGTACATACACATACTCACATTTTAGACAATATCTCGCTGATCATTGTTCGTGCATTGAAGCAAACTCCTGTTTACCCCATTCCCTTGCCTCCCAGCAGGGTAAGAGACGGGACCCTGGAGGAAGTTCTGTTTGGGCAGCTGTGACTGTCCGACATCTCTAGGTCACAGGGCTGGTCATTTTGAGATCCCCGCCCGTGACCGACAGGAATCCCCCATTACCAGACACAAGGCGAGTTCCGTCCTGCGAGCCGACCACACCCTCAGCGTCCCGTCCTGGGACGTGGACAGCAGCCACCTGCCGTCGTGGCTCCAGCACACGGTGCTCACTGCCCCATCGTGACCTGCGGGAGACAGAAGCAGGCAGGAAGGGGCCAGCACTGCACCCAGCACCAGAACTGCAATTCTCCCAGGAATAAACTGCCCAGCCGGAGGCCTGTCCCAGGTACAGCGACGCCGGCGGCAGCAAAGCCCGAGGGTGGGAACGGTGCTTCATTTAAAGGCTTCATGTGGTCTCTGAAGGAGGTGTTTCAAAAATTCACATCTTTTAAAATATGAAGTTCATGACAAAAGTATGTTTTAAAAGAAGGAACTTATAAAATGTAGAAACATAAAATGTATAGAAATCTGTGGGCTTCACGAGATTGCATTTTAAAGAACTGTTATTCTGTTAACATTGAAGGAAAAAGTCAGGAGGGCTTACTGAACACAGTCACATGTAATCTGATTACTTGTTGTGACAGATTTGAAAGCCTTTTTCTACCATGAAAGCGGCCGTGTGGACGGTGACTTCTGAGGGTGCAACAGTGCGGCTCTGCAGGCGTCCGAATGTGTCGCGGAGCCCGGCCCTCCAACGTTAAACTACAGATCGGCTGTCACATGGACAGCCAGAGTCTATTTAATGTGCCCCATGAAAGCTTCTGAAACATAATCAGTCAAGAGAGGAAGAAAAGGAGGGTCATCCTGAATCCCGGGGTCAAGGAGATCATCACTCGCTTCTCGCTTCTTATCCAAATGCCGGGAAAGAGGGTCTCAGCTGACAACCACAGTCTGTTCTCTGGGCCACTATGACCCTCTCAACGTCTTCTGTCACCGCCACCCTCGGCCCTGATTCAGCAGACACCCTAAACACGTCTTAGGACGCGGCCCCATCTTCATGTTAGGCGATTAGAACGTCAGATTAACTTTACAGATAACGGACCTGGGTACCAGTGGCTGCACCCCCTCCTTCTGGAGAAGGATGAATCGATGCTCAGGACGGGAAGGAAAGATAATTCACAGCAACACTGGTGTTTGCTGGGAGCTGGGCTGAATCACCCCAAACACACATCTGGTCAACACTCTCGCACACCCATGCCAGGGGCTCCCTGTCCCTCATCTGCCTCAGCTCTGAGCCATCCAGATGGTCAGCTGGGTCCTGAGGAAGTGGCAGGAGCACTGTGACCGGGGCCTGGGAGCGCTCTGCCGCCCTCCTCACTCCCACACCTGCCCTGACCCGCCCGGCTCTGCTCTTTCTGGTTGGGTATCTGCATCTCTCTGGCTCCTCAGCCTGCACACACTTATTTCTGAACCTTCCTTGCCCTGGTAACCACCTGACCGGCCATCACTCCAGGGGAGGCCGTCCTAACGTCATTCCCTAACAACACCATGGCCCGCTGCTCTGAGAAGTGGACGAGCCGGAGGAGACACAGGGCAAGCCAGCCACAGATGCCTTCTCCGAGTTTGGGAAATGAAAGCCGTAGGCCTCTGGAGGTGGTAAGAGATGGCGAGAGGGTGGGGTTGGGTGCTGGTGTGACGGGGCCCCCGGCAGAGTGAGCTGGGCTGTCAGGGGACACACGTGAAGAGAAACCTCTGGGCTGTGACAAAGCAGCATTTCCCCGAGGTCCCCGAGATGTGCTGGGAAGGGCGGAGGGAATTCGGTCTGCAGCTCCACGCACCAGGTCCTGGACCGCAGTGCCCGGCAGCTCAAGGATGACCACACTCTACCTCCCGGGCCCAGGCGGTTTGTGGCTGAAATCGTAGAGGGTGAGTAACCACAACGAGGAGCACGTTCTCGCCACGGCGAGATCTCATCGCCCCAAGATTGTCCTCCACGCTGGCCTCAGCATGTGAGTCACACACAGCAATTTAAAGATTAGACCACAAACGGCAATATCACCCTATCATACTTGTCAGAAAACTAACAAGGAAAAAGTGGACAAACCAGGAAAGATTTGTAAAGATTTATAAATAGTATATATCGCAGTTCTGTAACGTGACCCGAGGAAACTTAAAGCTCAAATTTCCTGAGCAGAAAGACATCTGACATGGCTTTGCTGCCCTCTGGTGTGAATTTCTGGGAGTTTTACCAAAAGCACCAGGACCGGTCAAGTCGGGCTGCAAACACCATCACAGCTACTCCACCAACAGACGTGGCTTCTGTCACCAGTCACGGCTCCTGCGATGTTTTCCTGCAGATTCGTGTGTCTGAGGCTACAACCCCTCGCCCAGTGTCCGGGGCTGTCGGCCGAGCCAGCTCCCAGGGAAGGGCGTGGGCGGGACTGCAGGAGCTCTGCCCACTTGGGCTATCGGCCCTTTGGAAGTGGCCATGTTACCAGCTGAGCGGGTCACCCTTTCCTTGAACATCAAATGACGAAACTCAGTCCTCCACCACCTAACCCAGATGCAAAGGGGCTGACGAGGCCACCTGCCAGGGGGACACGCACGGTGAAGCCACCACCGTTCAACTAGGCTTAATTCTTCCCAGTTAAGCTGTAATCCCAGCACAGTGGGCATGCCCGCCTCTCGCCCTTGCGTCCCTGCCACTACTAACTAGTACTCCACGGTCACCGGGCACCAGACAAGGGCCCACTAAGTGACCAGAGGAGGCAGAAGCACTCACAGCACAGACACTATAAGGGATGCCCCTCTGCTGGTCCCATGCCTCACAGGCCAGTGAGCCTGCCCCGTGCACCAGCGCAGAGAGTCAGGGACAGGCCTCTCCGACTCCACACGAGACCCCGGGAACCCCACCTTCTCCTCCAGGCTCCAGTCTGACACACGAGGTGCCGCAACCTCGAGGCCTGTCGCAGACCCGGCTCTGTGGGGTGAGAGGGGGACCTGGGACCCCAGTTCCAGCTGATCAGCTCTCTCATCCTCCTCTTCTCTCAGTCTCACTGTCGCACACGTCTTCCTGCCAGAACCCCACAAAGGCGTCCCACCTGCTGACTGACGTCCCCGACGGGCGAGGAACTTGAGAAAGAGTGGACAGGACACAAAACGCTGACCTGGACCCCGAGCCCTCCCCAGGGCTAGCCTCCCGCTGGAGGGGAAGGACTGACAGCACATGGGACACAGACTGCCCCACGTGGAGAGGAAGCCGGGTGCCACGCCCACAAGACAGGGAGGTGACCTGGCAGAGACCAGACGGGCAAAGGGCTTCAGATCAGGAAGCAAGACGTTCTGAGCTTAACTGCATCTTTTTATAAAAATTAGTTTCTACACAATTCCGTAATTTTTAATGAAATCCTAACTAAATTTAATCTTCTGGAGTGACCGACCCCAGAACTGAGCTGTCACACCCGCGCCCTCAGGCACATCTCTCCCGTGTCCTTGAGCATCTGCTCTGTGCCAGGCACACACTAAGGGCAGGCACGGAACTGGGGTGCCCAGCAATCCTTGTACTGCACAACAACATTTGATGGAAAACGCTCCAAATTCTAAAGCGTAAATGTAAATGCCTTTTAGATTGAATACGACGGTGATCAGTGGTTTTCAGACCGCGACTCCCCACCTGGGTGTGCTCCAGTCCGAGTCCTCCAGGAAGGAATTCAATTCAGCCTCTAACTTTGACCACAATCAAAATATCCAGAATATACTTATTTGTCTTAGATGATGATCGGAATTAAAAACACTCATTTTTCTGCTTTCTGGAAAAGCGTTGAGAAACCAGTCTTCTTTTCAAAGTTGAATTGCCTGACTATGAACAACTCGCCACGTGGGGTGAAATGATGCGCTAGAACAGGGAAGGTGGGTAATCATCGCTCTCTCCCAAAGGGAAATAGGGTGTGCTTTTGTAAAGGGTGAGTTTAAACATCCACTGTGTTTTCTTAATTCAGCAGAGGCCCTTTTTCCAACAATAAAAGACAGAGAAATGCACGTAACCAACACAGTTACCATTTATACCAATTGTCAAGCACAGAAAGACACCCGTGCGCCACCCCCCTCGTATTCAACGTGCCTTAACAAGAGCACTCGAAGCCAAGGTTTTCAGCCTGGAGAGCCGCAGAATGTACTGGAATTACATGGGCCAGAGGCTGGTTAGGACGAGGAATAAAGATGCTGTGGAGACACCAGGTGAGAGGCGGCGACTTGGGCTCCCGTCAGAGGGTCTCCCTATTCCTCGCCAGGGAGCCCACCGCAGACCCTGGAGCCAGCCTGAGTCTGGGACCTGGACAAACATGGGGAGGACGCTCTTGTCCTTGGCTGGTGTGGCCTCCCCATTGACCACTCCTCATCTCTCCAGTTCACAAAAACATGTGGACTGGTGGAAGATTTTTCATTTTTTCTTGTGTTTTTGCTGTTGTTGTTAAAATATCTACCAAGTGTGAGTTTTGAACCAAGCAGTATCAGGAACTCGATGAAGAATGGGGGTTCCTCGAGGTTTCAGGACTGGGCGTCCGTACGTCAGAGTCGTGAAGCTAAAATGGTAAAACTTGTAACATGGCTGCCCCCATCTCAAATCTACCTGCTTAAAAGAATGCTTTGGGGGCTGTCCCCGTGGTCGAGTGGTTGGGTTTGCACGCTCCGCTGCAGGCGGCCCAGTGTTTCGTTGGTTCGAATCCTGGGCGCGGCCATGGCACTGCTCATCAAACCACGCTGGGGCAGCGTCCCCCATGCCACAGCTAGAAGGACCCACAATGAAGAATATACAACTACGTACCGGGGGACTTTGGGGAGAAAAAGGAAAAATAAAATCTTTAAAAAAAAAAAAATGCTTTGACTTGTTACATTCCTGGAAACATCTCTATACAAACCCTACTAACTTCAAAACCTATCTCGACCTCACATCTAGGTAAGATTCGACCTCACGCTCCCCTAGAACTCTGCAAGCCTATGGCTGCTGACCGCAGGGCACCTGCCGTGAAAGGGCCTGCACTCTGGCCTCACTCTGTCTGGTGTAGCCGGGCTCAGTGGAGTCCAGTTTATTAAATCTCACCCTTTCATCCCCTCAATTCAAGCCTTGGTTCTATTCTGTTCTTGTCTAGAAGGAAAAACAACGTGGCACTTAGCAATTAATAACCAGGACCAAAACGAGACCCATCTGTAAGTTCATATTAACTAAAATTAGCACACATTTTACCTGAAAAAACAGCAGGTTTCCCGGAAAGATCGGCATCAAAGACCAGTGACAAGTGGTTGGCTAGGCCACAGGCCAGCCGCCGTCCATCATCTGCTTAAAACAAACGAGAGATTCCCCTTGTAGAATGAAAAGTCATCGGAGTGCCGCCTGCGCCAGGCACAGTGTAGAATCTTTAGTTAACTTGAGGTCCGTTTCCTTGGGCAGTGAGAAAACCTGACTCAAAGAGGAAACAGCATCTATTCAACCGCCAACCACTCTCACCGAGGGTCCACCAGGGGCCCCGCCCTGTGCCAGCCCTCATGTCACGGCCCGAGCCTCCGTTTACAGAAAGGGAGCCTGAGGATCGGGAGTGGGGGCGGTGAGCCCGGGGTCTAGGGGCTTGTCAACAGGCAGCGCAGGATCTGAACCCAAAGCACCCTAACCCGGGGTGCCCACCCTGAGGCCCGGGGCGTCCCGCCTCCCATCGGCCAATGTTTGAAGCGGCATATTCGACTGAGCAGTCCCACCTGGACGTTTCTGTGACATATGGTAGAAACAAATTATAGACGTCCCCGATAATAATTATTCAAACCTGGGGATCCTACGTCTGTAATCTTATCTGTGTGATTCTCTATAAGCACATCTTAGTGAGCAAGCATATCAAACTTCACAAACACGTCTGCTGACCATGCTATGCATCTAAGCTCCCAAAATTATCCAAAAAATTATTTGGTTAGAATTATATGAAAAATAAGGGGAATTTAGCACAGTTGCAAGTAACTATAACCTTGGGGAGCCAACGTAAGACACTGGACCTACGGCGAGAGGAACACTAGTGGAGGTGGGGGTGGGGCGCAGGCTCGCAGGCAGAGGCCTTACATCCAGCCTGGACTGAGGGCCAGGAAAACCTGGGGGTCAGAAACAGCGTTCACTTCTGATGGAAGAGCTCAAACAGTGGAGCCACGTCAAGGAGGGCTGCCTCCCAACTTCTTCCAAACTATATTTAGAAAAAAGCTGATGTCCCAGAAGTGAAGTCTGGAAGAGGCGCTTCCAGGCACTTGAGAGCAGAGTGGCTCCAGGAGGTCAGTAAGAGCTCACCTGCGGGAAAGGCTCCATCTGCGGGGGCGGGGACGGTGCTGATATGAGACACGGGTGCACTTTCCTTCAACCCATCGACGAACCAGGCGACCAGCCCCCAGGGGAAGTCGGTGACTATTTTGTAGCTTCTCTTTGCCTACAAATAACCCTCACGTGCAGCCTTCCTGCCAGACTCCCTTGAACGCTTACTGGGGAGACGGTCTCACGCATGGAGCACAGACCTGGAGGAGGTTGCGATTCCAAATCTGGGGGCTCCTGTTCTGCAGGAGCCCCCAGTACAAATGTGAATCCTGTGCACTGATTCTGCTCTCCCCTTGACAGATAGGTGAGGTCTGATTCTGAGCCAGATTCCGACAATGCCACATAACTGCACGTAACCAAGATTTTAAAATCTGTTTACAATGGAACAGCAGGCAGAAGAAGGGACTCTTAGAAACGCCGCGAAGCAGACCTACCTGAAAACTGAAGGCAGCACACGGCTGTGGGGTCGCTGGCTACAGCGAGCTGCTTGCTGAGTCTGGTTGGCAGAGGGCTCTCTGAGGGGTACTCCTTACTGGAAGGAAGATCAGAGATGATAAAGATCAAGATACAGTTCGAAGGGAAAGGAAAAATGAAAAACAGACTGGAACTAAAGTGGGTTTTCACCTATTTGCACGCGTAATTTTATTCCATCAAACTTGAATATTTATATATAAACTCTTCCATTTCAAAACCACGAAATAACTCTTTAAAATAGACATTTTCCGTATTGCCAAGAAATGCATGTGTTCTGAGTATAAAATATCAAAGATTTATCAGATTTAATATAAACGGACACGAATACCGAGATGGTTCAGGGGGAGGGCTCTCGGGCAGAGAAAACACATTTTACTCCTCAGTTTCATACTCTTTGTGGGTGGCTGTCCTAACACTAATGACTCAAATAATCCACAAATGGCTTCTATTTACCATGAAAATGATCACATTCCCAGTTTCTAAAAGAAGCCAAAGAAGGCAGGGGATAAAAAAGGACTGATGCTCAAAATCCACAGCAGGGCAGGAGGGACCTGTGAGCAGGGCACACGGCCCATATGAAGGGCAGCCAGACCTTTAGTCAGAATCTCCCTGTTGGGGCCGGCCCGGTGGCCCAGTGGTTAAGTTCTCGGGCTCCGCTTCGGTGGCCGGGGTTTCCCCAGTTCGGATCCTGGGCGCAGACCTAGCACCACTCAACAGGCCATGCTGAGGCGGCGTCCCACATGGCACAACCAGAGGCACTCACAACTAGGATATACAACTATGTCCTGGGGGGCTTTGGGGAGAAAAAAAAAAGAAGATTGGCAACAGTTGTTAGCTCAGGTGCCAATCCTAAAAAAAAATAAAATCATTAAAAAAAAAATCGCTGTTAATTTCAGCAACTGGTTTTCAGCCTCCAGGTGGTGCAAGGCCATGGTAGGGGTGGGGACCAGCCTGTGAGGCCGGCTCCTCGCTGCACCCCTGTGGCCTCCTCAGTCCCAGGATCCACACTATAAATGAAACAGGAAGCCACCTGTCGCAGCCTAGTTACGGGTCAGAGAAACGCAGAAACGCACCAGGCGCCCAGCAGATGGCAGCAAAGGGAAGGTGGCTGCGATCTGAAAATGTGCTGTTCTAAAAACTGGAAGTTACTGAATGACGGATCGTATATATTTATTCCTACCACGTATACTCAGTAAAAGCTGGTAAGACTGGCCTTGCAAGACGCCTGTCAGTGAGACAACGCCACCCTCTCAAGTCAAATCTGGAAGGTGTTCAGACCGCCTTGCTGCAGGAAACACTGGCCTGTACCCAGGACATCGTGTTGGGGCCTCACCAGCTCGGCCACGTGCAGCCTCTCAGCAAAAGGCCTCCAAGGGCCAGAAACCTATCAGAGACTTGCTTGGTCGAGAGAGCCAGGCTCCTTGTAGAAAAACATCACCAAAAAAATCAGAGTTCAGCCTAACTCCAGGTGTTGACCACTCTGGACCACAGTGGGTTCCACAGCGTTGGAAGGCATCTGCCACAGCCACATGCTTAATGTCAATGACCTGCTCAGATAGGGAGCAGCAGAGAGTGGCAGGAAGAGCCACAAGAAACATCACTGGGCCTAGCCCTGTGGCCAAGGTGTTAAGGTTCTGTGCACTCCGCTTAGGAGATGTGGGTTCACAGGTTCAGATCCCAGGCACAGACCTACTCCAATCACCAGCCATGCTGTGGCTGTGTCCCACATACAAAGTAGAGGAAGATTGGCACAGATGTTAGCTCAGAGCAAATCTTCCTCAGCAACAAAAAAAAAAGAAAGAAAGGGAAAGAAAAGAATATAAGAAAACATCACTAACTATGGGTAAAATCAGTGTGTGGTGCATGTTTCTGCAGACCTAATGACTGTTCAAGTGCAGGTGTGATTGCATTAAGTGAGGAACACTTTAAACGCTGTGGCCCGCATCTCTGTTTGGATGATGTAACCTTCAAGTGTGGAACTGGGAAGACCCTGGAGGCCCCCCAAATGCCTTCTTGTCTAGATAAATGGGTCCAGGGAATCCGCATGACTTGTCCACATCACACAAGGGTGTGGAGCCAGAGCCAGAAGGCCAGCCCTGGGGCCACGGGGATGCTGGATGAAAGGGAGCGCTTCCAAATTGACGACCATTCAAGGTTCACATTGAGCACTAGAACTGCTGAAATTTTCCATCCAATTATCACCTAAGAAGCTTATCAAGAATAATCATTAGCTATAACACTTTTTAAAACTAAATTTTAACAATTACACCAAAGTTGTTAAGGTGGTAAAAATAGCAACATGTCTGAAAAATGATTAACATGAAAGAATTAAATTTGACTAAAAGGACATTTATAGACTATATATGTATTTGTGTCTATATGCACATATATACATATGTTTCTGTATACACAATTATAAGGTCTCATACCTGTTCGAAAAAAAATTCAATTAAATATTTGCAGGGCCTCTCCAAACTATTTCAAATTTACTCTGAATGCATAGACTAGTTACATACCATTTGTAATTGTTCTTGCATTTTGAAGATCTTTTACCATTATTCTTGATATTAGTCTTTGGTAAAAACATGGTTACACTGTGGAAAGAAAACTCTTATGTCATTCCCAGAGATTAAAAGTTCTAAGGTTCTAAGAGATGCATACTTTGTGGTGAAAAAATATATATAAATACATAAATGCTTTGTGTCCCGTTAATTATAACAGCTATTCTTCCAATTACATATCTACATTGGTGATTCACTGCTGGAAAATAAAATGTATTTTGGTATAAAAATTCTGGAGAACACTGTGCTATTTACTTACAAATTGTGGATTACTAGAAAAAAAGCTACAATTATTTTTGCAAAGATTACATTGTAAATTATCTATTGATCATATTCTGTGAGATTTGTGTGAAAGATTTCTAAATCAAAAAACTGCTCACAAAGGCAGACTGTCCCTTAATTTGAATATAAACTATGATTCTTATGAAGTTGTTTCATTTTTGGAGAATAAATTTATATAATCTCAATAGAAGTCAAATTCCATTGACTGACATTATTCCACAAGTCTACTCAGAAACAGAAGTGCAATGTACTGGGAAGTCACACTGAATTCTCCCTTTAATAGAATATGAACTTTAAATATTGACAGCAATTAAACAATCACTTCACACTGGCCCGTTTTTCAGATGCACAGAGCCCTGGAGAGATGCCCCCTGCCACAGTCGGGGCCCTTCTGACAACAATGGGAAGAGCCGGTGCTGTGTGCTCCCTGCACACGTGGTGCTGAGCTCCAGCAACAGACATGGGGACAGCCACGTCCCCGTCCTGCACCTGCATCCAGGCCAGGCAGAGTGAACACCACATTCAGCCCAGGGCTGTCGGGACAAGATGGGGCAGGAGGGGGCGACCCCCGGGGGCTCTGTGTTTGCTGCAGGATCCACAAGTGTCTCCAGGGTGCTCACACAGGCAGGGCCTGGGTGAGGCAAGGACAGGACAGGAGCCCCACGAGGACCAGAGGAAAGCGTCCCATACAGAGAACAAAGGGTGCAGGGCTGCTGAGCAGGGACCAGCTAGGAGCATCTGAGAAGGAGCAAGAGCCCCGCCCCGGAGCTGGAGCGCGGGAAGCACACCAAGAAGGAAGGTGGGCGCAGACAAGGCCAGCTTCACCTCCTTTTTATCCATCTCACACTGCCTCAGAGATGTGGCTGTGCTGCATGTCCTGACCAGGTGACCCCCTTAAAAACACTGTACCAGCACCCTGTACTTTTCCTGTAAAGTCAAATGCAGGGCTATCCATGGTCTGGCCCCCTCCTGCCCCTGGGCTCCCACACAGGGCCCCACACTCAACACACACCTTAATAAAGTGGACCCTAGCCGTCCACACTTAACATATAGGTGCCACTCCCACTAAGCTATCCCACAGGGTCAGGGCATGCACTGGTGTGCAATTTTGCCGGGACATGAATTCAGAATCCATCTATCCATCCATGCTTCCATCTATCCATCCTTCCTTCCATCCATCCATCCATCCCCCTACCCATGCACTCATCCATCCATCCATCCATCCGTCCACCCACCCAGAAGGGCTTTGTGAGAGGGTCCAAGGTGCTAGGCACTGTCCCAGGCTGAGGGGTTTATGGAACAGATAATAAATAAAACACACAGTCATGCCAGCCAGTGATCAGGCCGAAGAGAAGGAGTAAAGCAGGAATGGCCTGGGAGAGGTGGCCGGGGCTGTAACTTGATACAGAGCAGCCAGGACGGCGGCTTGCACATGGGGAGCAGAGACTGGCTGCCCTGCAAGACCACCCAGGTTAGCCCCAGGGAGCCACATGGGGAGGGAAGGGCCCATGCAGAGCCCTGAGACAGGAGGGACAGACGGACAGCATGGGACGGCGTGACCGGGTATGGCTACACGGGGTCCAAGCAGGGAGCATGGTAGAGGTGAGGCCAATGAGGAAGGGTGGGTGGATGCCACCCAGGGAGGACCCTGGAGAGCCCACCAAAGCCCCCACTTGTGCTCGGTGTAGGGGGCCCCACGGGGCTTCCAGGTAATGGGGCCATTTTGGCGGCTGTGTTGAGAACAGATAAAGGGTCAGGATTTGGGGCGGGAGGAGGGTGGCAACAGGTCTGCATTTTAGACAGAAAAGCCAAAGTTGCCTCAGAGACCTGGGACTCCTGAAGGACCAGGGGTTTCAAGACTCTGTTATACCTGAAACTCCTCAGATAGCAGGTTTTCATATTTCCTCGTCTTTGAAATTTCCCCCGACCCACCTCAGGGCTGCTGATGTGAGTTCTGAACACACTGGATTTAACGCCCCGACGTCAGAGTGAGGCCAGTGTAGACATGCCCCCATCGCTGCCTCCCTCTCTCTCGGCCCCCATTCACCCCGTCCCCTGCTCCCACTAGACGCTCACTCACTATCACCATTATTAGTCAAGGATAATCTGATCTGAGGGTGACAGGAGGCCCGGCACACAGTAAGCACTCAATAAATGCTTGCTGCTGCAGCTGCTGCCACTTGTGTGACTGACATTCTGAGGGCAGATGCTACACTTTAACTGCTGTTCGTGCTCTGTCTCCCGCCCGTGGGATGACCCTCCAGGACATAGTTACGCTTGTATTTGAACCCTGCCTCCTTGGCACGTCACACTGCTGTTCCTGTACTGGGGTGAGTGGCTTGCGAGCTGGTTTACTCACTGCGGGGCAGACGTGTACCCAGAGGACCTGACTCTGCTGTGGAAAACCAGGGGCTGGTCCTTTACGACACTCCGCACGGCTGTGTAAAAATGAGTTTAAAGGAGAAGCAAATATTGAACATTGTCATGTCATTCTGGACACAGTTCCTTAAAAACAGAAAAGTTCACACACATGGAATAAGTTTGTGACCTATACATTTAAGAAGTTTCATACCTGATGCCAAAGCAACCATTACCAGCAAAGAAGGTTAAACCAAGGCCATTAAAAGATAAGAAGACAACAAAAAACGTTTTTCTCATTCCTTAAGTAACACAGAATGCAATGTTTGACACTCTGTACTTCCGATCCTCAGGGACGAAAACGTCAGCGCTTCCCTGCAGTGTTGGCCGGGGTGTCACCCGCAGGACACTGCCCACGTCGTCATCAAACGGGCCGCACGCTAAACTCGGTCTATGTGACATTGTGTCCAGGGGACACTAAAGATTAAATATTTTTGAAATCCTATGAATTACCTCCACTTCAGGAAAAGAAACATCTAGCACGTGGCCTACCACAAATGGCATGCAGAAATAAGCAAGAGGCAGAGGAACGAAGACATAACGGAAGGAAGGAAGTCCTGAATCCTGTCTTTGACAAATTCACAAAGCAACAGAACGATGCTGATATCACGGTAACTAAAGGGAAGGAACACCTTTTGTATTTCTATATTCACAGAATGTTATACTGACCCGATTGTTTTTGACTAGCCGGCTTGGTACTTTTTTCCTCAACAAGAGCAAAGTAGAGTGGAGAGGTCGGTAAGACACCAGAGCTAAAATAAAAACACAAAATCATCCTATGAGAGCAAAATTCTACAGAGGAGTCTTTCAATGAAATGCACACTTTAGGACACTTCAATGATTAACTCAGGCGGATGTGGATGTGCAGTATTCAGAAGTGAGAACACTGTCAAGCTCATTCTTCCCAGAAATACATTAATACTTTTAATAAAAGTGCTGTTCTATAATCTACATTCTACTCTGAAATAAAATAGTGTTTCACATTAAAATAAATGACGAGCCATTTAGTTTTAAACAAGATGGAGGCATTGGCATGAGCAAGAATTTCTTTCAAACAGAGAGTTTACTAAACTTTACTTTTATTTCTTAAGATAAAAGGGGTCTAAAGTCTGCCCACTGATAACCCGGCTCACGCATGTCCCGCTTGAAAGGACGGTACCGAGGCAGCACTGAGAGATCCTTCCCAACGTTGGGGCGCGGCAGAGACCTCACCAGACAGGCCAGGCGGATCTCCAACACGGCGACCTGACTTCCGAACAAGGACGTGAGCAAGCAGAAGGCCTGCACGGGACGGGGGGTGACAAATTAACTCCATCACTATGGTACACTCGTGACCATGCATCCACACTCGTCATCAACACGGCTCTTCAAAAATTGTCTGCCTCACTTGTAGTTACACTATTGTATAGTGCATATACAGGTAATATTATACAGTCTGGGTATAGACATAGTATTGATATAGTCCATGTATATAGCATGTGGACATATAACACTATTATATTGTGTGTGTATATAAAGAGTACTATTATATAGTGTGTACATATATGGTATATATAGTACTATTATAGAATGTGTGCGTATATATATAGTACTATTATATTGTGTGTGTATATATAGTACTATTATATACTGTATGCATACATATATAGCACTATTATATAGTGTGCATATATATAGTACTATTATATAAGTGTGTGTATATATAGTACTATTATATACTGTATGCATACATATATAGCACTATTACATAGTGTGTGTATATATATAGTACTATTATATACTGTGTGTATATATAGAGTACTATTATAGTGTGTGTATATATAGTACTATTATATACTGTATGCATATATAGCACTATTATATAGTGTGCATATATATGTAGTACCATTATATAGCGTATGTGTATATATATAGTACTATCATATAGTGTGTGTATATAGTACTATTATATAGTGCATATCTATATACAGTGCTATTATATAGTGTATATACATATAGCATACATTTATACTATTATATAGTTTGGTAATAGAAGTTGCACACTACTGCGTGAGTCATGAAAACTTCCACAGATGAAATCTCAGTTAGTGAGCCCGTCATGACAAAACAGGGAAGACACTAAGTTACATCGAAAGTTCGGACGGGCATGCTACAGAATCCAAGTGCAGTGAATGGGCATGACTCACCATGTGATTCCCGGTTTTGCCCATCACTGCACACGATCCAGCAACTTGAATGCTGAGGTTCCTAAAATCTTCATTTTCAGCAAAGAGAAATAAAGAAGCAACGTTTATGGGGTAGGTAAACAGAGCCAAATGTTCGTTGGCGCCCCTATCCACCGCATCCTGATTGTCTACTGCACGCAGGCTGCTGGGGGCTGGAATGTAACGAGAGCCAGTCAGCTCCTTCCACGGGTGCAGCAGACTCTCGTGGAGAAATGGACCGCAGGACAGCGTACAGACAACTCCCTCACACTGGTGAAAGTGCTGGGGAGGAAAGACGGAACTCCCACGAGAACACAGACCCGATCGGAGCACCATTTCAGGGGAGTCTCAAAGGACAGGAGGACTGGCCGGCTCAGGGAGGAGAGTGCTCAGGCGCTGAGGTTTCTAGGGTTCAAGCAAAGTCCCTTCACCAAGCGGAACATGATGAAAACGGAGGCGTGACCCCCCAGGGAGAGGGAAGGAGGTGTGCCCTGGGCCAAGCTGAGACCTGACTGCCAGGAGGGAGGAGGGAGGTGTTGGGAACCATCCCTACATTTTGGCCAGGAGCAACACCATGGACAGAATCTGAGGACGGGAACCAGGCTGGAAAGGAGAGCACGTCTGCTCAATTTAGACAGGCTGAGTCTGACACACTGTGAGGTGGTCCAGGCCCGGGTGCCCCGTCTTCAGCGGGAAATACTGACAGGGCTGACTGAAGCGTCCTTGACACAGACTGGCACAGACCCCAGAGCAAGGAGGGGAAGGGCGTCCCATGGAGCCAGGTACGGGAGAGGACCAAAGACAGGAAATAGCTTCAGGGAGGCGCCACCAGAGGTCAGAGCAGAACCAGACACGTGTCGGTGGGATCCAGCAGCCCAGAGGTTACCACGACCCTGAGGAGGGCCGGCTATGGCCAGTGATTGACGTGTCTCGTCCTCGAATTCAGAGGACAGGCTGTCTACACAGAAACTGTGATTCCCCAAACATCAGACAAAGAAAATGTCAAAGTCACGTGAAATCTGTATCAAAGATTATTTGAATTCTCATCTTACCCTTGTAACGTAAAACTGCTTCCAGTTCAAAGTTTGCCAAGTTAAGTATGAACAAACCAGCTGAGCTTCCGATCCACAAGCAGCTGGCATTCTCAGAAGAAACACTAATTGAAAGAAAAAGAGAACAAATTGTAGTGATCTTCTTCCTTAAGCTTCAGTTCCAGAGCACGTCACTAACGTCACACCAATTCTCCAGTGAGGGGAGCAAAGCGATGATGCACGAGGTTTCCCACCGCGGCTGCAGGAGGCTGGTGCTAACCCCCTGTGATCCGTAATGGCAGTCGACCTGGCTGGTATTAAAACTGTTTGGGGTTTTCTCGGCGTCCACTGTCTAGTGAAGACAAGGAACACAAGTGGCCACAAACTGGGCCCAAATCGACTGTGATCTGCAAGGTTTTTATTTCTTCTGAGGTCACAAAAGAGGCTGGTGCCTGCGTCCTCCACAAGACAGCGCACAGATGGGGGCCCCTGCAAGTGGGGCGGGGGGGAGGGCTCGGTGCCCTGGACTGGAGCTAGAGGTCCTCCCAGGCAGCGTTAGTAAAGGAGGAAACAAGCCCAGGAGGAGACTACACCCAGAGCGGCAGAGTTCACAAGAAGGCAAACACAGCTCTGTTGTTGCTTCTTTTTTTTTCAGTTTACAAACTAGACAAAGGTTAATGAACTGACTAACAAGCCTCATTCTGGTTATGCCAGATGGACTCAGCACAGCTCTCCAGATCCACCTCTCTCCCACCGCCAGCTCCAGGACACCCACCCAAACACCAGCCCCGGTCACCTGGCTCCAACAGCCCCCAACACCCCCCGGCTCATGCTCCGTGTTGTCATCCTCCAACACCACTCCACAGCTCGACCAAACAGGTGGTTGGGAACAGAAACCAGATCCTGTGTGTGCTGCCACCGCTCTAAGAGGAGACGTTGGGGATCCATGACCTCAGATCCTCTAATCTGCTCAAGCACAGGCCAAGCGTCTGTTCCTGTCCCAGCCTCCGCCCACAGTGCAGACCAGACAGCGGCGGCCACAGCCGGGCCATCAAGGCAGGGCTGCAGCCGAGCCAGCAGGCTCCTCAAGTCTCCCTCTCCAACAACCACCGCTCGTCCATGAAGACCGGAGGCTGATCCTAGTCGTCTCTGGAGCTTTCCGTGCTCTGGGAGGGCCAGAGGTGAAGACAATCCTAATATATTCTTTCACTCACAGTTAAACAGTGGCTTCCTTACATTACCAAATATGCATATACTCCCATCAAACACAGAAATAAATAAAATTCACTTGGGGTCAATTTTAAATGTATGATATATGGCACAGATAGGGGAAAAGTTTAGAATGAGTGACAACTGTCTCCCCTTAACCCTCTTACAGAGTCAAGATCTACCTAGATCTTGGTGAGCAAAATTTAAAATAATTTCATTTCTCCTGAAAAATAGACTTTAAAGTAATTGACCAAGTTTACCAACTTTAAGACTTAAAATATGCAATCCTAAAAACACTTACAGTTATTATTACTCAAATGGATAAAAATAATTCAGTTTTATTTTACTTGTTCTTAAAAAATGATCCTAATTTAAGAGATTTTCCTCCACATGGCATTGGCCAAGTCCACTGTACTTACAACCCACGTTCAGAACTCGGGACAAGCGAGAGAGCACAGGGTGCCAGACTCAGGACAGGAAGTTCTACTTCAATCTCTCCTCCTCTCTCCAGTCCATCTGTAGAGGGAAGCTGACTCTCTTCTAGGAACAGAATTATTGATAATCTGAGAAGTGAAATTACAATGACCCATCAAGTTAAAGGCAAACAGTTGACAAGGCAGGGTATTGTGGGAAATATCTGCAGCTAGGATAACTCATGAATAAGAAAGACTCAGACACACGCATCGGAAAGAGCAACGTTAGGAATAACTAGACCCTCAGTCATGAGGCCTGGAGGGGCAAAAAGAGGGGGTTCAAGTGTAGAACCAGGAAAAGTAAGCGAGGAGATGGTCAACTCAGAGAGCAACTCTGCATTCCTGAAGTGGGTTAAGGTTGACTTTGCAATAAATGGGTATTTATACAAGAAATCATGAAAGCCAAGGTTTAAGGCATTAGGAAAAAATAGATATATTTCATAAAGGTAATTTCTGACCTACTTTGAAAAGGACAAACTAAAAGCTATCCTCACATACATACAAAAACCCCCACACAAACTAACTAAAAGAAAGAGTAAAAATGATGATAAACTTGAAACACAGCAGAGCAGGTACACTTGCTATAACATGAAAATTATCAGACTGCATACACCCATAAAAGAGAGTCGTCAGCTGGACTAAAATGTAAAATCAGCAGTGTTTCTAGAGGGTGCCGGCTCCTTCTGTGACCGAGGTGGAATCCATGACGTGCAGGGAAGACCGGGTGAGGACCCGGAGGAGGGTGGGCAGAGCCAGGCTGACCGAGGTGGAAGCTGTGATGTGCAGTGTACAGTCTGCTCAGGACAGAAAAGCCACGGGAGGTCTGTCCACTCTGGTCTCCTCACTCCATGACAGCCACCAGCAGAAGCTGCTACTCACCAGCTCCCGGTTCACCGAACTCCCCCCACGCACACAAGAGGAGCCTTCACCCACCCCCACCCCATCCTGCCTCACAAGACCTGCCCAGTGCCAGGTGGATGTCTAAGCTCACCACCCTGGGCTTCTCCTCACAAGAAACCATCTCGTCCCTACTCTCCCTTCACCACCCCTAACTAGGAGCCTGGAAGGCTGCTCAGGGAGTGCTGGGTGGAGCATGAGCCCCGGGAGAGCAGAGCAACATTACCTGGCAGGCTGCAGAGCTGGGACTCAACCCTCCTGGTGGAGAAACTCTCGGTCTTTTTCTTCAGGTCCACATGTGTCACACAACGATAATGATGACTTTCACCCAAACTGAAGATCCAAAGCTGGAGAAGCAAAACGTCTAGACAAGTAACTCATCAAATGCTACAGATGAAAACGCAGGAAAAGCCAGATGAGGGAAATGAGTTGGGAGCAGACAGGAGCAAGAGACAAGCACTACGTGGCTTCAGAGAGTCCCCTTGATCCTTCTTCTCTGGTCCTAAGGCCCATTCTTAGGGTCCTAAGATCTCCTCCTTCCCTAGACACCCGAAATCTCAGAGCCCTTCTCCGCATCACCATGTCGGTCGAGAGCAGTGACTTTAGGTGCAGACACACTTAGGGCTTACAGGTCTTCTCCAAACCACTCTGGCTAAGAGGAGACTATGCTCTGGTCTCCAGGGGCCCAGCCCATTCTCTCTAAACCCAACACTACGAATACACAGCCACAAACACATCTGACACGCTGCTAGGTGATAGCTGTCAACTTTGTCAAAAAGAAAAAGAATGATCTTCTTTTACAAAAATATATCCGTGATATTGCAATTTATAATAAGAAATATACATTTGGTCTAGGACCCTGTTCCTGGCACAGAGCTCCTAAAACCCTTGAACTTCCTAAGTGATGAGAGCAGCACAGGTGTCTTTTGTTATGTGAATGAGGGGCTTTGGGAAGCCCCCAGGTCAGCAAACGAGGGGGGCTGGTGGCCAGGGGAACCACCCAGTGAGTAGAGGTTGAACAGTCAGTCCCACCCTGACCTCTAGGGAGGGGAGAGGGCTGGAGATTGAGCTTGATCACCAATGCCCAATGAGTTAATCAATCACATCTATGTAACGGAGCCTCCATCAAAACCCAAAAGGACGGTATCAGAGAGCTCCCGGGTTGGTGAGAGCATCTGCACCAGGTGGGTGACGTCCCCCAACTTGGTAAGGACGAGGCTCCTGTGCTGGGGACCCTCCCAGACCTCGCCCCATGTACGTCTTCCTCCTGGGTGTTCGTCTGCATCCTTCATCGTGTCCTTTATTATGTAATAAACTGGTAAACACACGTGTTTCGCTGGGTTCTGTGAGCCACTCTAACAAACCTGAGGAGGGTCATGGGAACCTCCATTTGCAGCCAAGTCAAACAGAAATAGTGGTGACCTGGGGACCTACTGTTTGCGATTGGCCTCTGAAGAGGGGGCAGGGTCATGGGACTGAGCCCCTAACCTGTGGGGTCTGACACTCTCCCCAGGTAGACAGCGTCAGGATTGAGTTAGATTGTAGGACACCTGGCTGCTGTCCTGGAGAATTGCTTCCTGTGGGGGAAAACCCCACACCTTTGGTGACCAGAAGTGTCAGAAGTGACGGGTTCTGTGTGAGAGTAAAGGGGACTCGCAGGAGGGAAGACCTTTCCCAAATTATATCAAAAGCAACTTTTAAAAAAGAGAGCAGTATGTATACATTGTGGAGTAGACCTAAACTTCTCCCCTAAAAAACTCAGTTTTGAAAAAGATGATGGGGCTGACCCTGTGGCCGAGTGGTTAGGTTTTCGAGCTCTGCTTCGGCGGCCCAGGGTTTCGCCAGTTCGAATCCTGGGCGCGGACATGGCACCACTCATCAGGCCACGCTGAGGCGGCGTCCCACATGCCACAACTGGAAGGACCCACAACTAAAAATACACAACTACGGCCTGGGGGGCTTTGGGAGAAAAACAAAAAATAAAATATTAAAAAAAAAAGAAAGAAAGAAAGTAAAAGATCAAACATCTTCAAATTTTTCAAAATACATGAAGCCGACACTAACGGTTGTGTGAGGGGTTCTCATCTGGAGGCTTTAGGACATACAGATGCCCGGCTTCTCAGCAGGAAATACCCTGTGGGTGAAAATCCCACAGTGAGGCCCAGGCCCCGGAAGGCGCCATCTCAGCAGCTGAGCCTGACGGGTTCCTTCAAGTCACAAGGAGCACAAAGCAACTAAACGCAGACCTCCCTTAGCCAGAATAACGTTTGAAGGTGGGCTTAGATTTCGTAGTGCCCTCACCTGGCCATCGGCAGACCCCGTAACCAGCTGCCGACTGTCTTCATCAATGAACAGACTCAGGAGAGGGGAGGCTATTGAACGGAATACACGAATATTTAGCTTTAAAAGCACCTGATTTGGTTTAAACTGAGAACTATCAGTTTTACTTATAATATTTCTTTGAGTCAAGTTTGAACTATTCTGAAATAACTTCCTTCCCAGGAAGCAAAACTGTAAGTGAATACAAACTTATTTGAGAGTGAGCGTGGGAAGATGGGCCGTTACCACATGAAAAGCCCCGGGAGGTGTCGCTCATGACCTGTGAGGAGGACCAAGGCTCACACATGGCCGCCCAAGCAGAGAGCCTGGCGCATTCACCCAAACGGCTCCGCGAGTCACTGACGGCGTGAGAACCTGTCATAAACAAGGAGCACTAAACTTGCAACAGAACGACTCTTGAGCAACCCAGAAATAATAAAATCGTGCAAGTAGTGATGAAACAGTAGTTAAATAGATGTCTTTTTTTTTTTAATTGTGGCCTAGGATGTCATTTCATTTAAAACTTATTCTGGGGGCTGGCCCCGTGGCCGAGTGGTTAAGTTCGCGCGCTCCGCTGCAGGCGGCCCAGTGTTTCGTTGGTTCGAATCCTGGGCGTGGACATGGCACTGCTCATCAGACCACGCTGAGGCAGCGTCTCACATGCCACAACTAGTAGGACCCACAACGAAGAATATACAACTATGTACCGGGGGGCTTTGGGGAGAAAAAGGAAAAAATAAAAAAAAAAATCTTTAAAAAAAAAAAAATTCTGAATCGAAACTGTCAAAAATTTAGGAGAATTAAGATAAATACATATTCAAAACACGGCATGTCCTAAATAAACTATAAATGACATCAAAATCAAGTTTGTAATTGTTTCCTTGACAGCCAAATAATAATTCCACATAATTAATTTCAGGAAAATAATTCCAACATAATTCCACAAGACATGCTTTATCCCTGAGATTGGTAAATGGATTCAATTTGTTAAAATATCATATTTTCCACATGGATAAATTAATCTCAGGAAGAGCACTGAATCTCTGGGGAAATATAACAGTAATTCTACCAGTCGCAAGGGATCTGTATATTCTTTAAGCTGTATTTTCATGCTACTTGTCCCAAGAAAGGAACTGTCTTATATTAACTTTCTATTCCCCTTCTCCACATAAACTAGATTGTGCACACGAGAGGTGCACAAGGAACGCTGGAAGCCGGTCTCATGAGGGGCTTGGGGGAACCCCGCACGGATGTCACAGGCAAGAGATGCTTGGGGACACCCATCGCCTGCAGCACGCCAGCCCCACAACGCTGCAGCCCCGAGGGCACCCACACTGCTCAACTGCATGGTCACGTGTTGGCATCAGCACCACCAAAAAGACAGTTTGCAGAAAGTGCTCAGCTGCCTGAGCTGTACAAGCGCTTCCTGCCCGAACCGGAGTCAGGCCTGCTCCTCTCTCCCGACCACACCCACTGGATCCATGTGCCCTTGGCCCTGCAGACCCCTTAGCTCTGGGCCCTGCTTCTCCGGGACAGTAGAGGACCCCCTTTCCCAAAGGCAGACAGCATCTTCCTTATAGTCCAGCAACATGCTTTTTTCATTTTCCAAAATAGAAAGGCTCAGACTCCAAGCATATGCTTATATTTTAAGATAACCCTCAAGAAAATTAACTGTTAAGTGAATCCTTTCAATGTGTGGATGGGAGTGAAACAGCCACTGAGGGGAGACACTCAGGTCCCCGTAAATGTCACAGCTCCAGCTTACAGAACAATACGTGCACCAGGAGAGCTGGGTTACACAGAGCCCATGGACAGAAAAGATGTAAGAGTTTCAAGTTACCTGTTAACACTGATGAGCTGTATATTAATGATCCCAGACGATGGTCCCAAACCTTTGACAGAGACATGTTTCTTTAGAAGAGGTAAAAAATTTTGCCATTATTGCTATAGCTTGAACTAATGCTTCCACCCAACTGCAAAACAATCTGTGTGAATGGTTTTCTAAAAGAGAAAATGGGGCCAGCCCCAGTGGCCTAGTGGTTAAGTTCAGTGTTCTCTACTCTGGCTGCCCTGGGTTCGGTTCCCAGGCACAGACCTACAGCACTCATTGGTGGTCACACTGTGGCAGCATCACACATATAAAATAGAGGAAAATTGGCACAGATGTTAGCTCAGGGACAATCTTCTGCAAGCAAAAAGAGGAAGATTATCAACAGAGTTAGCTCCAGGCCAATCTTCCTCACCAAAAAGAAAGAGAGAGAGAGAAAATAATAAAAAAAATAATAAAATATGGATATAGATAATAAAACCGTAGAAACACAATAAAAGATGCCCGAATCACACAGAAAAAAACTATCATTTCCAGAAATAACAACCTGTGGATTGGAAGACCCAAGACAAGACAAGGCTGGAGACACTTCGAGCACCTAATCAACATTGCCAAGAGGAGGCGTGAAGCGTGCCGTAATGTGCATCCTGCGTTTACTGTGTGACCGGCACACTCTGCTGCTTTTCAAACATCGGCTCCTTCAGTGCTCACAACCCCCACGGCGATGGGCGCCAGCACATCCACTTTGCAGACTAGAAAAGTCAGTCAACTGTCAGCAGTTGGTCAGTCCTCGAGCTGGGGTTCTGGCCGGACAGCCAGCTCCCAGCAAGGAAGAACCCGCTTCAAGGTGTTTTTACCAGGCAGAAATTTCACGATGACAACCCCACTGTCTTCACGTCCTCTCCTCTCTCTACAGATGCATGTTAATGATGCTCCACTTTCCTTTGAACTGCGACGTGCACGGTCCCGTCTTTGTCAGTAAGACAACCATCATGACACTGGCCAGCCTGGGGTCAGATGGGAACTGAACTTGCATTTTAGGTTATTTTCTTCTCAAGCCCAATTTAGTTCTGATCAATCCTCTGATACTGGAAAACGGCTCTTCTGCTCCGGCCCCGAGGAAACGCCGGGGAGATAAATTAATGTTTTAGCTCCCCGAGGCCCTGGACTCGAGGAGGAGCATCCACAGTTGACTCAAACCCGTCTGGGAATGTGGGGACATGAGAGGGTGCTGTGAGGGCCTCACCGGTGTCCCGCGCCCGGCTGGTGACCCCCGCCAGAATGTGAGGCCGAGGTTCAGGACGATGGCCGTCATACGGAATGTGGTAGAATAATCACGCTTGTGGCGGTGACCATAAACTGAGCCCCTGTCGTATCGGGAAGCACAGATAGTCCAATGGCATCCACTTACCTTAAAGCTTCTGTCCTCAGACACCGAGACGAGCACTCGTGCTCGCCAAGCACAGAACTCAGCGGCAGTCACAGGGCCCCGGTGGCCCTCCAGCTCGGCTGATGTGGACAGGCTCTGGGAGAATTGTGAGAAGATCAGTAACTGAACGTTCTGGTAATTATTGTCATTAAGAAGTTACCTATATCCCACAGAAAATAGTTTCTGTTAAAATACATCCTACATTCCTTAATCCCCTCTTCCAAATTTGAAACTGTCTGTATATAGACCCAGAGGTTAAAACTCAGACGGCTGAGCTGAGACGCGAGCAAACACCGCAAGAGCAGCAACTTTAAAAGACAAAAGTGAGGCCAGCCTGGTGGCGCAGTGGTTAAGTTCTCATGCTCCACTTCAGTGGCCTGGGGTTTGTGGGTTCGGATGCCAGGTGCAGACCTAGCACTGCTTGTCAAGCCATGCTGTGGTGGTGTCCCACATAAAATAGAGGAAGATGGGCACAGATGTTAGCTCAGCAACAATCTTCCTCACCAAAAAAACAAAAGACAAAAGCTAACCCAGGCCGGCCCTAACCAAGCCATGGAGCAGGCATCTCTTGGCCCTTCTGCCCCCGGCACAGTCCACATCTGGCATGCTGGACCACCCAGGACAGCCCTGCAGAGGTGGGAGGAGGGGCTCCACTCCACCTTCACTCCCTCTCCCGCCCCATCAGTCAATGGGTGTCCACCCCACGCTCGGTCCTTCAGATCGCCCTCTCAGGCAGTTACTAAGACAAAACCACACGGTGTGTTCAGGCTACTGAGTCATCCTTCTTCCTAAGTCCTGAAGCCTCTCATGGCCCAGGCAGCCCCAGAAGACAGTGTCAGAAGCCAGAGCTCCCCAGCACTTGAGAGACAGGGCAGTGAGAGCACCCCACATCCTAAAGGTCACAGCCAGCCCCCAGAGGATGTTCCTGTGGGATCCAGGCACCGGCAGGGGGTGGGGGGCATTCTCCTTCAACTTCACATTCAGTTTAAATATCCCCTAATATACACGCATAAAAATATTGTTTCCTTTTGGTATTTTATGATTTTATATATATGTATTATTTTATATATATATATTTATATATATATTTTATATATATTATGATTTTAATATATATATATATATTTTTATATATATATATATATATATTTTAAAGTTTTTATTTTTCCTTTTTTTCCCCAAACCCCTCCAGTACATAGCTGTATATTTTGGTTGTGGGTATCTTCCAGTTGTGGCACATGGGACGCCACCCCAGCATGGCCCAATGAGCAGTGCCATGTCCGCACCCAGGATCCAAACCGGTAAAACCCTAGGCCACCTGAAGTGGAGAGAATTAACTTAACCACTGGGCCATGGGGCCAGCCCTATGGTACATTTTATATTAGTTAAAAGTATCTTTACCAAAAAGCATTCAGTACTCAAAGTCTTTCAAAAAGAATTTCATAAAGTGTTTACTACCTAAGAACACTGTTAAGGCAATGTGACCTCTTCACGTACTTATGGGCAGCCCCCCGTGTCCATTAAATTATCTTCCCATGGTAAATCGGGTCACACTTCATAAGCCTGCGGCTAAGGACACACAAAAAGAACAACCGCTTCGGCCGTATTCACTTAGGAAACCGGAACGAACGTCTGCCGCCTCCCTCTTATTTCCGTGGACTTCCAAGCGAGTGGCTGAGACCCAACCCCGGGCTGACCATTTTCTCTTCCTGGGACACCTCATCCCCGTGAAACGCTAACAATGCTCAGTGTCCTCCTGGTTCAGTTTGGTGAGTTTTGTTACACTTGGCGGGGCCACCTAACGCCAATCCATTTAACCACCAACAGATGTTTGCACAAAGCGTTGTAAATATTTACAGCTCGAATACCAACCTATGCCTGAAGCTGTCATGGGCTAGCACTCTGGACAGCTCTCAAAGGTGCTCCCAGACCCTAGGACGCTCCCCACTCTGTCTGTGACTTCACTGACGACCTTAACCTTTTTAATGTGTGAGCCTCGATTTCACAATTTGGCCCAAAATTGTTTGAAAAAACAAATGTACACTCTGTACTCCAAACTGCCTGGCACACATTGGGCCCACCATCAATTCATCATCAGTTAAGATTTTATGACTAACATCCTTGCTAACGTAACCTTTTAATGTGGCTATGGCAAGAAAACTCTTTTCAGGCACACAGCTTCATTAACTGTATTCGTTCGGGAAACAGAAGACAAGGCATGATACCAGGCCTCGGGTGATCTATCTCCAAAACCAGTGTCAAGCAGAACACGAATCTGGAGGAGAGAGAAGGCCCCCCTGGGCCCCAGCCCACCTCCTGCTCTCCAACGCTTGGCGTTCCTGTAACGGGTCAAAGGAAGTTTACCATTTCACAGCCAGATACGAGATTTAAAAATCACAGAACCTGGAAGGGTGACACATTTACTGAAACTAAAGAAAGGAGAATGTCAGGGAAATAAACATCTTACTGAACACGTTTGTCTAAAGTCATCCCTGATACCCAGATCTCATGTAAAGTTTTCACAACTTACGTAAAATAGCAGTGTTGAATATGAGTGGCTTTCCAATTGCAAGATAAAGATATGCTTTCAGTCATTCCCCCTAACATCTTTACAAAAATTTGCCCAATTAAAAATACTGCCGAGGGGCCGGCCCGGTGGCGCAGAGGTTAAGTGCACACATTCGGCTTCGGCAGCCTGGCGTTCTCCAGTTCGGATCCCGGGTGTGCACATAGCACCACTTGGCAGGCCATGCTGTGGTAGGAATCCCACATATAAAGTAGAGAAAGATGGGCATGGATGTGAGCTCAGGGCAAGGCTTCCTCAGCAAAAAGAGGAGGATTGGTGGCAGATGTTAGCTCAGGGCTAATCTTCCTCAAAAAAAACACTGTTGAGACAAGGCAGGCAGGACCTCAGCACCTGGGAGGCACCATCAGGTCTGTGCCCCACTCACCTCACGCAGGTGTTCAATCTTACCTCCACATCCAGCACCAGTATTTTGTTTCCGGCACATGCCGCAACCACCCGATCATCCGGACAAAACCTTAAACAGAGCACCTTCCCCAGAAGGGTGCGCATGACCGTCCCTCGAGGAGTCAGCCCTGGAGGGAGTTTCCGTCATGAGTGTCAGGTCATCAAAGCCTCCTCAGCATGAGCACAACCGCCGTGCCCTCAGGGGAAACACTGCCAGTTCAGCCCCATGCTAAAATCACACGCAGAGGAACCAGAAGCTGCAGTAGGATGTTCACTCTTTGAGAGGATTGAAAATGTGGAATATAAATAATCTCCTGGGACTCAGCGTCGTTAAGGATGGCAGTCTTCAGGAAGGCTGCATGTGCCCACACGTGGCGGGGGTCGTGCAGACTGGCCTGTGCGCCCTAGTCCTCCCTCTCCGAGGCCACCGCGGCTGCATCCAGCCTTGTGACCTGCTTTGGCCCATGTCAGGGAGACAGAAGGGACAGTGTGCCCATCTGAGTCTTGGCCTCCAGGGCCTCTCCACCACAACGAGGACATCTCCAGGCCGATCTGCAGGTCCCAGTAGGGCCACTGGGGACCAGAATTGGACCCTCTGGCTGCTGAGTTGAGAATAAAATGCCTGGCTGGAGGGGCAGGTGGAGCAGGCAAGCAGGTAGAAGGCCAGCGCAACAATCCTGGAGAGGCTGCCGGTGGTTGAACCTCCATAGTGGCAGTGCAGGTGTGAGACGTGCTCAGGCTTTGGAGATATTTTGAAGGAAAAGCAGATGGAGTTTGCCATGGGTGGATGGGGTGTGAGAGCGAGGACGAGGGATGACGCCACGGTTCCCCGGAACCACTGTAGGAAGATGGTGGGCAGGATAGCTTGTGGGATAAGGCGGATCAAGACAGGCAAGTGGGCGATGCTATGAGACATCCACAAGGATGTGTGCAGGGCCAGGTCACACGTGAGGCTGAGGCTGGGAGGGAGGGCTCAGCACAAACAGAGGTGGCAGCTGTCAGTGTATTTGCATTTCCAAAACCTAGAGGGCTGGATGCCATCATGACGGGGTGGGGTGGGGGGTGGAATGCTCTCTAATGGGGAGAAGGAAAAGCTGGTATGCCCACATTGGGAGGTGGGAGGATGAGGAGGAGCCAGCAGAGGGGACAGGGAACAAGGTACCAACAGGATCCCAGGGCTGAAAACCGCCCGATGACACAGTGCTCTGAGGCCACTGGTCATGGACCACGTTCTCAGTACAAGAGCAAACCCAAATCATTCCTGGACATACAGGTGCCGTCACCCAGCACACCAGCCACGTGGGCCCCCAAACCAACCTAGCTGTGCTGGATCCTGCCTGGCCGCATAGCGGCCGCCGATGGCCTATGGCTCATGGGAAACCCTCCACTACAGCCCTGAAGTATAAGGCATAGAAGGGGCTTGTCCTGATCCCACTGCAGAGCTGCGGGACCCAAGGAGCAGTTCCAGCATGCCCGCCATGCAGGGTTCCACAGGAGCGTCAGCACCATGCCTCAGGGCTCAGCTTCTGGCAGAGACCACCACGCGTCAAAGTCCACGTGAGGTTCTGACGAGCAACTTAAAAATAAACTTTGGGAGTACAGCCCCTTCTAACATGGAGGACGGCCTATTTACAAAGACCTCTGCAGGGAGCAGAGAACTAACGTGTGGGTCACTATTCACATGCACGTGTGTGTGTGTACTACATATGGATGTGTGTGTACTATATACATGTATGTATGTAATATGTATGTGCTACGTATGTATGCACATGTGTGCTATACACATGTGTGCTTATATGGGCATGTACTGCATGTGCGCATGTGTGTGTGCATTGTGTGTATATGTACGTGTGCATTACTATATACACATGTGCTTATGTATGTGGGTGTTATATATTATGTAGCATATATGTATGTATGTATGTATATATGCACTATAAACACATGTATCTGTGCCTGTACTATGTGGGCACTATATATGCTTGTGTGTCCCACAAGTGTACGCATGCATCTGTGTATTATACACACATGCATATGTGTGTTGTATGCACATATGTGCACTGTATATGTATGTGTGTATGTACTATACGTATACGTGTGTAGGTACCTAAGTATGTACTATATAGGTATGTGTGTGCGCATACTGTATATGCATGTGTGTGTGTGTACTATATATGTGTATGGGTACCTACATATGTATGATGCATGTGTGCGTGTGTGTACTATATATATGTGTATGGGTACCTACGTATGTACAATACATGTGTGTGTGCTATATATGTATGTGCAGGTACCTATATATGTAGTATACATGCAATGTGCACATATCAGTGGTGATACCCTGATATTGGAGTGCTCAAACTACAAATTAAGTGAAGGTGGGGTATAAACTATTATATATGCTGTTGTCTAAGATCACTTGACATTTGATTTTTGGAGTAATCCTACAAATTCTCAATGTAACTGCATGAAATGTGAATTCTGTAATGTGGTCCTCACCTAACTCTTCAGCTCCATCTGATGGATCTCTGCTAACATCACCAAGCTCCAACCATATGGGCTCATTCTCAGCTCTTCCAACAAGTCAAGCTCTTCACAAGGAGGGCCGAGCCCAGACAGATCCCTCTGCCTAAAAAGCTGTTCCAACGAGCACTGTGCCAGTCCCCAACACCGACCCTTCCACTGGGCTCCCCTCATCCTCCAGCTCAAACATCAACTCCTCAGATTACACCACGTAAATGTGTCCTGCCACGTTTTCTGTCAACACCTTACTTGCTTATTTGACAACCACTGTGTCTCTGTAGGGAAAGAATATTTCAGCTTGCCTACATGTTTTCAGAGTTCTGCAAAAATCACAAATTTCAAAATAAGAAAATCCATAAGATAAAAACTAATGAGCCTCTGACATCAGCTTCACACACAGCAAAGGTCAGTAGATCTGAATGGCCCGGTGTGCTTCCAAGATAGTACATCTAGCTTAAATGTCCGGTTTCAGGGATAAAGTAGTAAAAATGATCCCAAACTCCCTTATGCTACCAAGTGTATCTAAGGATGAGTTGTTCCCTTTGTACATTCTTTAAAATGCGTTTTAAATTTCATTTACCTTCAAGCACTTTCTCTCTGCATTCATCCAGTTTCCACATTATAACACAGTCTTGTGATGCGGAACAGATTAGAAGTGGATTCGCTGTGTTTCCAAACACCACAGCAGTAATTGGCTGCTGGTGCCCTCTGAGGATTAGACGCTGAAAAATTAACAAAAAAACAAAACATCATACATTATAGATAACATTTAAAGAACAAAAGAACATAACAACCTAACCTCAGACCTAACTAATTATATGGAATGAATTTTTCAAACATATTTATTAATCATTTATTAAAATTCCTGTTTATGTACTACTAAATTATTCCCTCAAGTTAACCATTTCACTGTTACTCAGTATCACGTGCAACGCACACTAGGAAAACGATGCAGGTGACCTCACCCCTCTATTTCTTCATTATTTATTAATTAACAAATGCATATTGCATCCCCACTGCATGCCAGAAGAGGTAACAGCTGTGATGGATATTGAAGGATAATGAAAATAACAAGGATTTGACAAGAAGAGGAGAGCATTCGGGTCTCCGGGAAAGCAAGGCATGTTAAAGAAACTGCTGATGCAAGCAAAGTAACAAGATGAAGGGAGAGAGAGGTGGGGCTGGGGTATGAACAGCCTGACCACCATGTAAGGAGTCTCAGTAGAGCTCTAGGAAATTGGAAGCCAGCAAAAATGTACAAGCAGAGGCAAGCAATGGCCAGATTTAGTTTCTAGGACATAATATGGTTGCAAGTGTAGACTAGAGACTAGAGTAGGGGATCCAGGCAAGACCAAAACATTCCAAAGGAGAAGCAATAAAGGCCTGGATGAGGCAGCAGAGCTGAAGACGGGGAGGAGATGACAAAGTGAAGGCTCGGTGACCAATGGACGTGGAGAGATGGAGCAAAGGAGTCAGCGTTACAGGGGAAATCCTGGGTGAACGACAGCATGAGGAAGATGGGCTGGAACCAAGGTAGATGAGGTTGTCTGGTCCACGGTAAGCGGAGGTGCGTACAAGTGGAAAGTACGTAAACAGGAGGCAGTGTGATAACGTGAGGACAAGGACAGCTCCACCCTGGTCACGGCAGGCTAGTTCATGGTTACCAACCCTCCAGGCAAGAATGACAAGAAAAAAATGGACAAAATTTTCAAACATATATATGTATATTTTAAGGCATCTTGGAGTAATAAATTAAGATCACAGAAAAGAAAACTGAGGGAAGTGGTCCCAGCACCTGAGGCCACTTCTCCCATGAAGACACCTATCAAAAGGCAATTTCTGACAATTCCAGCAAAGGCAGTTGAGAAGCTGAGATATTTATGGGGCTAAGGGCACAAAAATGGTGTAATTAAATCCATCATTCTCAGGGGGAAAAACAGAAGCATCTTATTGGGAGAAGGACCAAGAATTCTGTCACCTTACAGAGTACTTCTGAGAACAGAATCGATAGCCTCAAGCTCGAGGACTCTATCCATTTTTCCTTTAAAACCCTATGGATGGATTTTAATAAATTCCTGCTTTAAAAAAAGAATACAACCTACCGAGGTGGAGGAGTGGCATGTTGCTCCACACCGTTGGCTAACAGACCAAATGAAACAAAATAACCCTCACAGGTGCTGAAACCTGTCTTCTGGGATCACTGATGCCCTCGCCAGCCAGCTATCAGAAGCAAACAAACTCTCTCTGGAAGAAGTTAAGATCATCCAGAGCCTCAAACCAGCTGTACTTTTTTTTCATATGTAATGTCCAGCAATCAATCAAAAATAATCAGGTATTCAAGGAGACAAGATCATCCAGTCAAAAACCAAGAGAAATAAGACACCAAGGAAAACACCCACATGCCATCCAGATGGCCTTGAAACCAACCAGAACTGACCTAGATGTTAGAATTGCTATATAAGGATGTTAAAACAGTCATTATAACTTTATTCCATATGTTCAAAAAATTGAATAGAGGCACCGAATATATTAAAAAGACCCAAGTCTAACTTCGAGAGATGAAAACTAGAATGAGAGATGAAAAACACACTGAGAGGATTGACAGCAGATTAGATGTTGCAGAAAAAGAAATAGATGATTTGACTAGGCCTATGTCTACTAAAGAAAATGAACCAATAATTAATAACCTTCCAAAGCAGAAAGCAGCAGGTTCAATGGTGAATTCTACCAAACATTTAAGGAAAAATTATACCAATTCTCTACAGCCTCTTTCAGAAGATAGAAACAAAGGGACTACTTCCTAACTCATTCCATGAAGCCAGCCTTATCTAATACCAAAACCAGACAAAGATATTACAAGAGAAGAAAACTGTGGACCAATATCTCTCATGAACATAGATGCCAAAATCTTCAACAAAATATTCAAAATATTAGCAAATCAAACCCAACAATGTATAAAAAGAATTATACATCATGACCAAGTGAAATTTATTCCAGATATACAAGGCTGATTCAACATTTGAAAACCAATTACTGTAATCCATTACTACAGGCTAAAGAGGAAAACTTACATGATCATATCAATAGATGTAGAAAAAGCATTTTGACAAAATCCAACGCCAATTCATGAAAAATTCTCAGTATACTAGGAATAGAGGGGAACTTCCCCAACTTGATAAAGAATATCTACAAAAAACCTACAGCTAACATCATATTATCATAACATCATATCTCACCATTAAGTGAGAAAGCAGAAGCGTTCCACTACGATTAGGAACAAGGCAAACATGATCCCTCTCACCACTCCTTTTCAACATTACACTGAAAGTCTTAGCTAATGCAACAAGAGAAGAAAGGAAATAAAAGGTATACAGATTGGGAAGGAAGAAATAAAACTGTCTTTGCTCACAGATAACATAATCTTCTATAGGGAAAATCCAAAATAATTGACAAAAAAAAACTCCTGAAACTAAGCAATTAGCACAAAGTTGCAAGTTACAAAGTTAATATTAAAAAGTCCATCATTTTCGTCTATATCAGGAATAAACATGTGAAATTTGACATTTAAAACACAATACCATTTACATTAGCACCCCAAAATAATGAAATACTTAGATACAAATCTAACAAAATATGTACAAGATCTCTGAGGAAAACTACAAAACTCTGTTGAAAGAAATCAAACAACTAAATGCATGGCTAGGAAGACTCTATAGTGTCAAGAGGTCTGTTCTTTCCAACTTGATCCACAGATTCATGCAATCCCAATGAAAATCGACAGACTGATTCTAGAGTTTATATGGAGAGGCAAAAGACCCAGAATAGCCACACAATATTGAAGAAGAACAAAATTGGAGGACTGCCACCACCTGACTTCAAGACTTCCTATGAAGCTACACTAATCAGGACTGTGAGGTGTTGGTGAAAGAAAAGACACACAGATCAATGGGAGCGAACAGAGAGTCAGAAATAGACACATACATATAGTCAACTGATCTTTTACAAAAGAGCAAAGTCAATACTATAAACTCCTACAAGATAATTTAGGGGAAAATCTAGGTGAATTGAGTTTGGCAATGAATTTTTAGATACACCAAAGGCATGCTCCACCAAAGAAAGAATTGATAAGCTGGACTTCAGTAAAATTAAAATTTTCTGCCTCACAAAAGATACTATTAAGAGAATAAAAAGACAAACTACAGATTGGGAGAAAATATTTGCAAAATATATATCTGCTCAAGGACTGTTATCCAAAGTACACCAAGAATTCTTAAAATACAACAATAAAAAAACAACCCAGTTAAAAATTAGGCCAAAGACCTTAACAGACATCTCACCAAAGAAGATATACAGATGGCAAGTAAGCATATGAAAAGATGCTCCACATCATATGTCATCAAGGAAACGCAAATTAAAACAGCAATGAGACCGCTACACACCTATTAGAATGGCCAAAATCTGGAACACTGACAACACCAGATGATGGTGAGGATGCGGAGCAAGAGGGACTCTCACACATTGCAAAAGGGTGCAGCCACTTTGGAAGACAGTTTGGCGGTTTCTTACAAAACGAAACATACTCGTAACATATGATCCAGCAATCATGCTCCTTGGTATTTACCTAAATGAATTGAAGATTCATGTCCACGCAAAAGCTTGCACACTGATGTTTATAGCAGCTTTATTCATAACTGCCAAAACTTGGAGGCAATCAAGACATCCTTCCGTAGGTAAATGGATAAATAAGCTGCGGTACATCCAGACAGTAGAATACTATTCAGCACTAAAAAGAAATAAGCTATCAAGTCATGAAAAGTCATGGAGGAAACTTAAATGCATATTACTATGTAAAAGAAGCCAATATGAAAAGGTTACAGACTGTGTGATTCCAACTTTATGACATTCTGGGAAAGGCACAACTCTGGAGACGAGAGGTCAGTGGTTGCCAGGGGTTAGGGAAGAGGGAGGGATGACTAGGCAGAACACAGAGGATTTTGGGGACAGTGGAAATACTCCATATGATACTATAATGGTGGATACATATCATTACACATTTGTCCAAAACCAAAGACTATACAACAGCAAGAGTGAACCAATGTACAACACCCAGTGAACCATCTGGGTGACGATGATGTGTCAGTTGTTCATACAGCTGATAGGTTCATCAATTATAACTAATGTACCATCTGGTGGGGGCTGTTCATAACGGGGGAGGCTGCATATGTGTGGAGGCAGAGAGTATATGGGAATCTCTGTACTTCCCTCATAATTTTGCTGTGAACCTAAAACTGCTCTTAAAAAATAATAGTCTTAGGGGCTGGCCCCGTGGCCGAGTGGTTAAGTTCGCGCGCTCCGCTGCAGGCAGCCCAGTGTTTCGTTGGTTCGAATCCTGGGCGCGGACATGGCACTGCTCATCAGACCACGCTGAGGCAGCGTCCCACATGCCACAACTAGAAGAACCCACAACGAAGAATATACAACTATGTACCGGGGGGCTTTGGGGAGAAAAAGGAAATAATAAAAATCTTAAAAAAAAAAAAAAAAAAAAAATAATAGTCTTAAAAGACAAAAAAAAGATGCAAACAGTAGCCAAAATTTCAGAACAAGAAATATTACCAGAGATAAAGAATGTCACTTCATAATATTAATGGGATCAATTCATCAAGAAGACATAAAAATACTAACGATTTACATGTTTAATAATAGAGCTTCAAAATACACAGAATGACACTGAGGGAAGAGATATACACAAATTCACACTTGGAGGCATAGATTTCAATATGCCTCTCTCAATAATTGTTAGAACAGTGGCCACAAAGTCAGCAAGAATACAGAAGACTTGAAGAATACTATAAACCAACTTGAACTCATTGACATTATAAAACAAAAGAGGATACATTGACATTTATAAAACAAAAGAGGATGCAAATATTCATAGCAACTTATTTATAATAATCAAAGCGAAAAGAACCTACACGTCCACCAACAGGAGAATGGATAAACAAATCACAGAACATTCATACAATGGAACGCTACTCAATGATAAAGAAGAATGAACTATTGACACATGCAACAACGTATATAAGTCTCAGAATAATTACTCTAAATGAAAGAAGCCAGACAAAAAGAGTAAATACTGTCTCATTCCATTTACATAGAACTCCAGAAAATGCAAACTAATCTAAAACTTTATATTTAGAATACATCAAGAACTCCTTTGAATCAATAGGAAAAAGATGGATAATCCAATAGAAAAATGGCAAGATATTGAACACAAACATCATTTAATCTTTATAAAGATTAAAAAGAGAAAATGTCCAAATGGCCAATAAGTGTGCAAAAAGGTGTTAAAAGCCATCAGTCATCAGGGAATTGCAAATTACCATTAAGTACCACTACACCCACCAGAGGGATAAAATTAAAAGGGCCAAATGCAGGTGAGGGTGTGGATCAACTGGAACTCCTACACCATTTGAAGACGTACAGGTTGGTATAAGTGCTTTGGAAATCTTTCTGGCATTATCTAGTAAACTAAACATATGCATTCCTATGACTCAGCAGCTGTACACATATGTGAACCAAAAGGCCTATGAAGAATGCCTGTAGCAGTCAAAATATGGCAACAAAACAGATATCCACCAACAACAGAATAGATAAAGTGTAGTCTATCCACACAATGGAATACTACACAGTAATGAAAATGGACAATGTGGATGACTCTCATAAACAAAATGGTGAATGTAAGAAATCAGCACAAAAGAAGAGCAAAACTAACCCATAGTCCTAGAAGTCAAGACACAGTGACCTTCGGGGAGGAGAGAAGGGAGCACTGATAGAGAGGAGGCCCAGCCTGGGTGGTGGTTACCCAGGATCCACGTTGTTACAACCACTACTATGTGCACTCAAGAACTAGGACACATTTTCCTAAGTATTTTCTCCTTCACTAAAATAGTGAGAGAGATCAGCCAGATATCTGAATGTAGATCTTATCTCAGAGAAAAAAATCAAAATATAGATTTCCCTTTATTAATAACGAATAGCTTCTACCATTAGTAAGGTGATTGCCAGTATGATTGAAAGTCAAAGAAAAATTTCAAAGTAAATACAGTTTTGTTCCTATGTAACTGTAATCACTGCTCTCAAACTCCTGAAGCCCAAAATGAAGATAAAAATTATCCAAATGCCAAAAAAGATTCATAGAATTTACCTTTTCATTTTGTACAATGAAACCTGTTCTTATTCAGAGTGTTCTGATAATGATATTAGTCATGAAATAAGCTTTAGAATGAAAACTAATGGTGTCTTTAAGACTCTATCAGTTGGGGCCGGCCCTGTGGCCTAGTGGTTCAAGTTCCACGCACTTCCCTTCAGTGGCCTAGGTTCGCAGGTTCAGATCCCGGGTGCAGACCTACTCCACTCATCAGCCATGCTGTGGGGAGACCCACATACAAAATAGAGGAAGACTAGCACAGATGTTAACTCAGGGCAAAATTTCCTCAGCAAAAAAAAAAAATTAAAACTCTATCAGTTTGACATACAAGATTCTGCAATAAACATAACAAACTTCCTTAAATGTGTTCTAGTAAAAACCTACAAAGGTTCGACTCATCTTGATTGTGTTACAATGAACCTTTTCTTGCTCATATTCTTACCAAAGAATTTTTTTAATAAAGTTATTCCAGAACTTTATTTTCTAAAAATCAAAACTTAATGTAATGATTTGTTTGCTGTTAACATTTTTCTCCCGTACTTGGTAGCTGAATCCATGGAGGGTAATGTTACCCAAACAGTAACAGAGAAATGGCAAGGTGATGGCAGGCTCTATGTGTTATTTGACTTAACAAGAAACACACACAACTTTTCAGATACCTGGTGAGAAGGGTCCTCGGTGTTCCATATGCAAAGCTGGTTTCCATCTAACGGGAAGGCACAGTGCTGCACACCGCAAGCAAGCTGCACGTGGGATGCGGGCTCCTTCGACTCAACCAGGTATTTTTCTATGACTATGTCATCTACACAGCTGTCATCGGTGGAGGAAATCTCTTGTGGTTCTTCCATCCTCAACCTGAAAACACAAAGTATATACAAGATGCCTGTGGGTCTGATATTTAACATAGACAGTAGTCTGTTATTAACAATTACTAGTGTGATTACGCACATACACAACACATCATACCTACTTACTCACCTCTCCCTCCCACTCCCAAGGAAAAGCAAGAGAAACCACTGAAAATCCTTGTGGTTCCGTTTCCTGACTGCTCCACTCCTCTCACAGGTTTCAAATTAAATGGACCATGATTCAAGTCCCACTATTTCCACTTAACAGACCTTGCTTAGACCTGCTGAGTCTGCTTCTCAACTGGAAATGGGGAGAGCAACGACCTCACAGAGGCATTGTGCAGATTAAACGATGCTCTGTAAGGCATAAGTCCAGCACCAGCACTGAACAGGAACTTCAAAAAGTTGTTACCGAAATCGATTTCTATTATCAATGGCTAAGATACAAAGTTACTTTCTAAATTGACCAAGCAAATTAGTTGGTGATAAACTGCAATTAGAATGTAGACCTCCTGGGTCCAGCCCCACCGCAGAGTGGTTAAGTTCACACTCTGCTGTGGCCTGGGGTTTCACCAGTTCAGATCCTGGCCGCGGACTTAGCACCGCTCATCAGGCCATACTGACGTGACGTCCCACACAGCACAACCAGAAGGACCTACAACTAGAATATACAGCTATATACTGGGGGGCTTTGGGGAGAAGAAATACAAAACAAAGAAGATTGGCAACAGATATTTGCTCATGTGCCAATCTTTAAAAAAAAAAAAAAAGAAAGAAAAGAAAAGGAAGAGAGAGGGATCTCTTTAAAAAAAATAATAATGTAGATCTCCTGTTGCTAACCTGGGGTTTATCCAACTATTTCACAACATTCTATGTCATTAAAGTTAATTATCTCGGGTTATATAATCACTGATTCACAGGCTGTCTTACAAAGCATAAATTAATAAAACAGTGACAAAAATAAAAAATGTTTCAGGCTTCTGTCCCACTTCACAGTCAATTACTTCACCAACATGATCTTTCTAGACACATGGAGCAACAGCCCTCGAGTCAGCCTTGACTCTGCTCTGCCTCACACCTCCTTCCAGGCACTAGGTACACTCAAAGCTCAGCTACGGCTGTGCAACAAAGTGCTGAGCAAGCACTTAACCATCCAGTCACCACGCTGGTTGTGTTGACTCAAAGGACCTACCATCTGGTCACCATGCTGGTTGTGTTGGTTCAAAGGACCTAACCATCTGGTCACCATGCTGGTTGTGTTGGTTCAAAGGACCTAACCATCTGGTCACCATGCTGGTTGCGTGGGTTCAAAGGACCTACCATCTGGTCACCATGCTGGTTGTGTACGTTCAAAGGACCTAACCATCTGGTCACCATGCTGGTTGTGTTGGTTCAAAGGACCTAACCATCTGGTCACCACGCTGGTTGCGTGGGTTCAAAGGACCTACCATCTGGTCACCACGCTGGTTGTGTGGGTTCAAAGGACCTACCATCTGGTCACCATGCTGGTTGTGTGGGTTCAAAGGACCTAACCATCTGGTCACCATGCTGGTTGTGTGGATTAGGCCTGGACAGGTTTCATGGGGAAAGTAGAAGTTAAGACCAACGAAGACTATGAGGACATTGACCAGCAGAGATGGGGTGAGGGTAAGAAGAAGGAGGAGAGATCATCGTCCAGTGGAGAGAGGCTGGCATGGTCAGCAAACAATAGCCAGAAAGAAGGGCTTACACTTAAGCTTAGTTGACATTAGAGAGCTACTGAAGGTTGTTGAACAAAGAGGTGAGAAATCTAGAGCTGCCATTTAGGAAAATGCACATATCAATCTGGCAGCAACAGGCAAGGTGGTCAGAATCCAGAAGGACTTGGGTGGGGATGAGAGAGGGCCACACCCCCAGCTCCATGTCCAGGGGATGTGGCTCAGGGAGCCTGGGAGGTGGGCACTGCAAGAACAACAGGAGATCACCCCACACCCTCAGGTCTATGGCCCTCCTGTCCTCTGAAGACCTTTTCTATCTCCAATTTCTTGACGGCACGACCACTTTCCTAGTTTCCAGGGACGAAAGCTTCCGTGAAGGTTAACTCCTTCCTTTCCCTTGCCCCTCACACCCAGTCCAGGCCCCAACCCTTACTTTCTTCTAGGGGACTTTCAGCTTTGGCCCTCAACACCCAGCAAGGGAAAGATCACGCAAATCCTAAAAATAACAATCTATTGCTGTCACCTGGTGGATTATCTGCCCATATCGCAATGGTTCTCTCTTTTGGGGCCAGAATCCCATTAGACCCCCGAGTTAAAGAAATGTGGAAGCTGGGTGCAGGCCGGATTCTGCCTCGGAGTGTTGAGCAGGAGTGGGTGTCAGAGAGCAGAAGAAAGCAGAACACAGGAATCTAGGCCCACCGGCTCCCAGTGTCTGGCTCTACTCCTTACGGCCTGAATTTGGTGAAGTATCCCTTTTTTTAGGCTATTCTGTTATTTCCAACCAGAGAGTCCTAAACAATGGACTATCTGATTACATTCCAACAGTGAAAAGAAACAGCAAACACTGAGCTGGTGTGAATGCCAGATGCCAGGGGTGGGACTTCCCCATCACAGAGGGGAACAGGCCAGGACCCACACAGGCTGGAGCTCCCATGGAGCCCCCACCTCCATAGGAATGTGTGGACCTAGAACCCCCACGACAGCAGTGAGGATGGCAGGAAGGGGCAGACACAACAGACTGCCTGCACCCTCCTCACTCAGTCCTGACCGGCAGCCTCTCATTGGCTGCACGTCCCACCAAGAATAAAGTTCCAACCTGCACTGTGTTCCTCAAGGCAGCAAGTCTCAGCCCCATCGCAGGTCCTCCCTCCTTTGATCTCTTTCCTCCATCACACTGGCTTCCTCAGGGCATTAGGGTTCTCCTCGAGCTCTCCACCTGCTGGCCTCTTCCTACCCTTCAGGTCCCAGCTGAGCACCACACACACCCCTCCATTTGCTGTCACCACTCCTTCAGCCTTCACACACCCTGACCCAGTTTACCCTTCAGAGGCAGGACGTGGAGCCAGATCAGGCCCCTGGGCTGCAATCTCTAGCTGTGTGACCCTGGGTCAGGCCCCTGGGCTGCAATCTGTAGCTGTGCGACCCCGGAGCAGACCCCTGGGCTGCAATCTCTAGCTGTGTGACCTTGGATCAGGCTCCTGGGTTGCCATCTCTAGCTGTGTTTCCCTGGATTATGTTCCTGGGTTGCAATCGCTAGCTTTGTGACACTAGGTCAGGCCCCTGGGCTGCGATCTGTAGCTGTGTCACAGTGGGTCAGGCCCCTGGGCTGCAATCTCTAGCTGTGCGACCCTGGGTCAGATGGCACCAGTGTTTGCAGGGACTGCAGAGAGGGAAAAACTGTTTGGGGCTTCCAAACGGGGCAGGTGGGTTCTGTCACAGCTCTTGATGGAGAGTGGATCTGCCAGGACCCACCACCTGGGCGATGGGTGGGGTGGCTGGGATCACTTCCAAGCCCGCAGATGCAGTGGTCACAATTTAACAAGACAAAGAAGACAAACAAAATGTCCTACTTGATATATTCTATTGGAAAAGAAGTCAGGAAGCACTTTCAACAGGAGACCTGACTAGAAACTCATTGTAGCATCTGTAAAGCCAAGATACCAGGCCGGTGGGGAAACGTCATGGACACGGTTCTCGAAGCACAATCAGAGGCCTGATGAGCGACATAACAATGTTTTCTGTCATAATAAATCGGAGATGTTCAAGGAATTGGAGATTCTGCAGTATTTGCAGAAAAACAAGACAAAAACACATGTCGAATATTTTAAAGCACATTCTTCTCCAACTCACAAGCTTGGTTTGGTTTTACTTATTTATTTTACATTTGACAAGACACAGTGGTGAGCTTCATATAAAAAATAGCTAAGTGTTTTAAAGCTATGATGATTTGCTCTGCAGATTTTACAATTTTAAAGTAATGAGTACTCAGCTCCGTGGCGGGCACGTGGTAGGTGATGGCTGAAAGTGCCCAACGGGATGGAACAAAGCTACGGGGCCTCCTCCCACAGCTTCCTACAGGCATAAACTATCTTACGAAACAGATGAAAGAATATATCTAAAGTCATAATTGTTTCAAAATATTTAAGAATCCACCCATCAAACTGTGATTAGATTTTGTCTTATTTTTTCAACATAAACTTCTGTGCACAAGGACTGTCTTAATCTCTTCTGTGATCCCTATAGAATTTAGCACCATGATTTGCAAATAATAGTATTTGTATACGAACTTACAGTTTACAAATTGCTTTCACAGGTATTATCAAGTACATTTGTGTATATCGATAAACCCATTATATCATTTAATTCTCACATTAACCCTGCAAAGTTGTTAAATATTTTTTTTTCCCATTTTGCAGGTGAAAACCAAAATCAGAGAGGTTGGTAAGTGATACAACTAGTTAGCAGAATCGAGACAACTAGCCTTTGCATAACTGACTCCTCATCGGTGGCCTCTCTACTGCAGCCCACACGGAAGACTGGTCCTTGGATGAGACCTCACAGTTCCATTCGAGCTGAGAAAGCATCAGCCATGAGGGCAACGTGCTGAGGGAGGAGCTCAGGGTTGCAGTCAGACAGACTCACATGACATCCCTGCCCAGCTGCTCACAGCTGCTCTAAGTGGCTTGCGTCCCTGCCAAAGCATATCCAGACGGCCAACCGCTGCAGGTGACCAGGCTTAGGGCTGCCCACACACAGCCTCTCGGGAGAGCCCGGCCAGCTCAGTCCTACTCACTCCACTTGTTCGGACTTGAGAGCACTTGCTCACCCCCTGCACCAAATGCTCAGCTCCCTGCAGACTTTCCTGGGACATAGTTTTAGTTTTCCTTTGCTTTGAGCCGCAGGCCATCCCAACTAATTTTCTACCCAACAGGCTCCCAGAAATCCTGCTTAAGCAGGAACCCCTGGACAGGACTCGAGCTTAACTGCGACAAAGTGTGGAGGAAGATTACCTTGAGCTTTGAGAAACAAATCATTTTAATTGTTCAAGGACTAGATAATCATTTGGGAAATAATAACAAAAACAAATTCCAGATGGATTGTGGGTTACAAAACACCACTAAAAGTCAAAAACAAATAGAAAATAGTGAAAAATCTGCAACAATAAAGACAAAGACTTAACATCCTTAACATTTACAGAGCTATTACAAACAAATGAGAAAGGCCTAAAACCCATTATCCTGCAGCCAGGAAACCATCATACTTATGAGGCTGAAATCTGTAGCTATGTTGCACATTTAAAGGAGCCAGGAGGACGTGCACAATTACTATGATGCAGTGTGGTTGATATCAAAGTACTGTATGGGTCATAATAATTTGAAAAAAGTAAATTTTGCTTCACACCAGCATAGGTGCATGATTGTGGGCTCTCAGTTTACTGAATTTTGTGGGCGGGTCCTCTTGAAGAAAAGACCTATTTAAAATCACAGATGCAGAATTCATTCAGGGACCTGCAGGGCCTCCGAGAAGCCCAAGTTCTTCGTTTCATGGAGAATCCACTTGGATGACCAGGGAGGCGTCCATTGTCAGGGCTGGTCTGTCCTCATGTGACAGTGCTGGGGGCTTGAGGAGATGGTAGGAGAAGAGGGCAGGAAATGGGGAAAGTCAACCCAAGAAGACGGAGAGGAAGTGACACTAAAGGGTAAATTAAAATTCACAACTGCTTTGGTCAGACCCCTGTGGTCTGTTCTCAACCATGTGAACCCCCAGCGCCCAGGCGGGAAGAAAATGTGCTTCCACCACTACTTTGTAAACCCATCTTGTCTTGTTTCCCTTCCCCCAGCTGAAATTCCTTTATCTCTTTTGTGTGTTAAAATGTGAGCTAAATCAGAATGTAAGTGTTTCACCCATTTCAAAGTGTCTCCCCTCCTTCCAGCCTGGCCCCCATCAAGGTGCCACAGGGGAGGGTCTGCTCACCAGGCCAGGAGGGCAGGTGGCAGTGGGATGTGGGGCAAGACGTGGTGGAGGGTCCAAGGTACTCTGCCTGGCTTTACATCCGTGTCTGTGGGGCAGACACATGCCCTTCTCCTTGTGTGTGGTGCTGGGTCCCAGAGGGACCTCAGGCAACCTGCTGTTCCCCCATATGGCGCAATAAACCACAATGCCTCTTCCTGCCATATCCCTGCTCCTTGGCAGTCCTCTTGGGCATGGCTCTTTCTAGAAAACTGCAGAATAGCAGCAGCATCCATGGATGGCCCAGTGAGACAAGTGGCACCAAGGCAGGCTGGCCTTGTCCCCAGTGGGCCCCAAGCTCACAGAGTCCCTCATTATGCTTAGCTCGGAGGGGCTGGAACAAGAGACAATCAGGGAAAGAAGATACCAGACACTCTGCTCTGGGTCAACAAGGCTCCTTCAGGAGAGCCTGCCATCTCCTTCATGAATCATGACGGTGGCTTGTGAAGGCAGAAGAGCTGGCCGAGCCGGCACGTTAAAAGTAAGAACACTGCAATGTCAGCATCACAGTGGAGCGAGCTATTCCCTTGGTCACTCCTCACTAAGATGCACTCAAAGGACATTCATTGACCAACAGAGGATACCCTCACAGCACAGTGGGAAGTTTGAGAGATCCACACAGCCATACATCTGAAGGTGGGGGTACAGGATCCCCAGAAAGCAGTGGAAGGAGGTGAGTAGATCTCCTCCCACTCCCCAGCAGCAGGAATCTAGGTCATGGGTCCATGGACAGTGGCTGGCACATGACTCTAAGAGGAGGTTGGGGAACAGGCAGGCTTCCATGTGAACGCTTTCTCCTTCAGAGCTGCATCCCAGCTCATGGGACTGTACCACACTGAGATGGCTCAGCCACTGCATGGGTGCCCCCACCAAGCCCAGCAGCCCAGGTGGGCCACCAGTGAGTGCAGAATGGGCTCATGCACACACAAAAAAAGTGCCTCTCCCACCTGGACCACCAACTCGGCCAGTCAGCCAGGGCAGTGGATCTGCACCAGAGTGTCTACACCTGTGTGTGTGACCCACCAAGCAGTGGTGGCAGCCAGCAGGCAGACACAGTCGAGCCCTATCAGCACAACTTCCAGCAGATGTGGCAGGTTCAGAAAACACAGCTCTGCCCTCACCCCAGTGGTGGCAGGTGGAATCTGTAAGCAGCTGCTATCACTATAAACCAGCAAAGTTCCCCTTCATCAAACACCATGAAGAAATACATTAACACTCCAGACCAGAAGGAAAATAACAAGTCTCCAGAAATCAATCCTGAAGTCACAGAAATCTACAATCTAAATGACAGAGAATTCAAAATAGTTGTCATAAAGGAACTCAACAAGTTACGAGAAAATTCAGAAGGACAGGTTAATGAACTCAGGAACAAAAGTAATGAGCAGAAGGAATTCTTCATAAAAGAGACCGAAACTCTAAAAGATTATGAAACCGAAATGCTAGCAATGAACAAAATGAATGAGATAAAAAATGATCTAGAGACCTTAAAAAACAGAGCTGATGTTGTGGAGGAGAGAATTAGTAATTTAGAGAACAGAAATACAAAAATGCTTCAGGTGGAGGAGGAGAGAGACCTAAGACTTAAAAAAAAAAAAAATGAAGAGGGGCAGAGCAAAATGGCAGGGTGAGCTGACCTGGGATTCTCTCCCCTCCAAAATACAACGAAAGATTGGAAGAACTGAATTTCAGAGAATAAACATAATGCCAGCTCGTTAGAGACCTACAATACCAAGAAGGCGCAGATCATAACCTTGCTTACACCCTTTGAGACACTGGAACGGTAGGAGAGAACATCGCTCCCTCCCCTACAGTCTGCGATCTCGCTGTGGCCGGGTCGGGAGGGAGCAGGGTAGGGGCCACGCGACCGGGGGATCATCCAGGACTCCTGCCACTGGTTCAGTGGAGACCCGCTGATGGCGGGGAAAGCTTCTGTCCGCGGGGACCCCATGAATCAAGGGCCTTGGGAGTTCAGAGAACAGAACTGATCTGAACCCAGACCGGTGCGTGTGAGTAACAGCCCCTCCCCCCCAGCAAAGCCAGCGGGCGCAGCCATCTTGCCCCAAGGCGGAGAGCTAACACGCGGCTCTCGACCCCCATCTAGTGGCGACAGGCTGTTACTGCAACTGAATTCTACCACCATGAGAAAAAACCGCTCCTCTACCATCCAGCAATTTATAAAAGCCCCAGACCAGAAGGAAAACAATAAAAACACAGAATTAAGTCCTGAGGACTTGGAATTAGGTAAACTAAGTGATAACGAATTCAGAGCAGCTATAATCAAAAAACTCAATGAGGTAGAGAGAAAGATAGAGAAACAAGCCGAGTTCTGGAGTTACTTCACAAAAGAGATTGAAATCATAAAGAAGAATCAAACAGAATTACTTGAGATGAAAAACACAATGGACCAGATAAAACAGAATACGGATTCCCTGAATGCCCGTGTAGACAACCTAGAGGAGCAAATCAGCATAATCGAGGACAGACAGGCTGAATGGCGCCAGACAGAGGAAGAAAGAGAACTAAGAATTTAAAAAAATGAGGAAAATCTCCGAGAGATAATGGATTCAATGAGGAGTAAGAACATAAGGATCATAGGAATTCCTGAGAATATGGAAAAGGAAAATGGAGCAGAAAGTGTGCTTAATGAAATTATTGAAGAGAATTTCCCAAATCTAGGGATCAATGGAGAAATGTGTGTAGAGGAGGGTTTTAGATCTCCTAGATTTGTCAATGTAAAAAGACCCACCGCATGGCACATAATAGTAAAGTTGGCAAATTGGAATGATAAGGAAAGAATACTCAGGGAAGTAAGAAAAAAAAAGAGAATAACCTATAAAGGAGCCCCTATCAGACTGTCAGCGGATTTCTCTACAGAAACCCTACAAGCTAGGAGAGAATGGAGTGATATATTCAAAGCTTTAAAGGATAAAAACCTTCAGCCAAGAATACTCTATCCAGCAAGAATTTCCTTCAGATATGAGGGAGAAATTAAATCTTTTCCAGACAAACAAAAGTTAAGGGAATTTGTAACTAAAAGCCCTCCATTACAAGAAATCCTCAAGAAGGCTCTCATACTTGAAAAAAGAAAAAAGGGAGAAAGGGGACACAAGCCACAGACTAGGGAGACCGATGGATAGAACCAGAACAGGATAGCAAATATTCAACTATAGCATTAGGGTAAAAATGAGGAAACTACCAAAACAAGGACGATCTTAGCACTCTAACTACAAATTAATAAGACGAGTTGGAATAAAAAATGAAAATAATTATTTAGGAGGGGAAGAGCAAAGGGTCTAAATCAGTATTGGTCGAGTAAGTAAGAGACCACCAGAGAATAGACTATATTATACACGAGATTCTAAATACAAACTTCAAGGTAGACACTAAAATAAAGTACAGAACGGAGTCACAAATCATAGACAAGGAAAAATCTAAGAAACCCAGCATAAGAAATTGCAGTATTAAATGGGTAGTCTAAAGCACACAGGAAAAGAAACACAGGAAAACAAGATAATGAGTGACAGATTGACAGCATTAAGTCCACATGCATCAATAATCACTCTCAATGTGAACGGATTGAACTCTCCAATAAAAAGACACAGAGTGGCAAAATGGATTAAAGGACAAGATCCAACAATTTCTTCCCTCCAGGAAACACACCTCAGCCCCAAGGACAAACACAGGCTCAGGGTGAAGGGTTGGAGGACAATACTTCAAGCAAATAGCAAGGAAAAAAAGGCAGGTGTTGCAATTCTCATATCAGACGAAGTGGATTTCAAAATAAGACAGGTAAAGAGAGACACAGAGGGACAATATATAATGATCAAAGGGACACTTCATCAAGAAGAAATAACGCTTATAAATATCTATGCACCCAACACAGGAGCACCAAGATTCATAAAGCAACTATTAACAGACCTACAGGAAGATGTTAAAAACAACACAATAATAGTAGGGGACCTCAACACCCCACTCACATCAATGGACAGATCATCCAGACAGAAAAGCAACAAGGAAATAGTAGAGCTGAATGAAAAACTAAAACAATTGGACTTAATAGACATATATAGATCACTCCACCCTGAAGGAGCTGAATACACATTCTTCTCAAGTGCACAGGGAACATTCTCTAGGATAGACCATATGTTGGGAAACAAGGCAAGCGTCTACAAATTTAAAAAAATTGAAATAATAACAAGCATCTTCTCAGATCATAGTGCTATAAGGCTAGAAATCAATTACAAGAAAAAAGCTGAGAAAGGCACAAAGATGTGGAGACTAAACAACACACTACTGAACAAGCAATGGATCATTGAAGAAATTAAAGAAGAAATAAAAAAATACCTGGAAACAAATGAAAATGATAGCAAGCCATACCAACTCATATGGGATACAGCAAAAGCTGTATTAAGAGGAAAATTCATCGCAATACAGGCACATCTTAACAAACAACAAAAATCCCAAATAAGCAACCTTAAAGCACACCTAACTGAACTAGAGAAAAAAGAACAAATGAAGCCCAAAGTCAGCAGAAGGAGAGAAATAATAAAAATCAGAGCAGAAATAAATACTATTGAAACAAAAAAGGCAGTAGAAAGGATCAATGAGACAAAGAGCTGGTTTTTTGAGAAGATAAATAAAATTGACAAACCACCAGCCAGACTTACAAAGAAAAAAAGGGAGAAAGCTCAAATAAACAAAATCAGAAATGAGCGAGGAGAAATAACAACAGACTCTGCAGAAATACAACAGATTCTAAGAGAACACTACGAAAAACTATATGCCAACAGAATGGATAACCTAGAGGAAATGGATAAATTCCTGGACTCCTACAATCTCCCAAAGCTCACTCAAGAAGAGGCAGACAATTTGAACAGACCAATTACAAGGAAAGAGATTGAAACAGCAATCAAAAGCATCCCAAAGAATAAAACCCCAGGACCAGATGGCTTTCCTGGGGAATTCTACCAAACTTTCAGAGAGGACTTAATACCTATCCTTTTCAAGCTATTCCAAAAAATTGGGGAAGATGGAACACTTCCTAACACATTCTATGAGGCCAACATCACGCTGATACCAAAACCTGACAAGGACACCACGAAAAAAGAGAACTACAGGCCAATATCACTGATGAACATAGATGCAAAAATTCTAAACAAAATTTTGGCAACCAGAATTCAGCAATTCATCCAAAGAATCATACATCAGGATCAGGTGGGATTCATACCAGGGACACAGGGATGGTTCAACATCCGCAAATCAATCAACGTGATACACCACATCAACAAACTGAGGAATAAAAACCACATGATCATCTCAATAGATGCAGAGAAGGCATTTGACAAGATCCAACAGCCATTTATGATAAAAACTCTGAACAAAATGGGCATAGAAGGAAACTACCTCAAAATAATAAAGGCCATATATGACAAACCCATAGCCAACATCATACTCAATGGGCAAAAACTGAACCCCCTCCCCCTGAAAACAGGAACAAGACAAGGATGCCCTCTATCACCACTCTTATTTAACATAGTACTGGAGGTCCTGGCCAGAGCAATCAGGCAAGAAAAAGGAATAAAAGGAATCCAAATGGGAAGGAAGAAGTGAAACTCTCGCTGTTTGCAGACGACATGATCTTATATATAGAAAACCCCAAAGAATCCATTGGAAAACTGTTAGAAGTAATCAACAACTACAGCAAAGTTGCAGGGTATAAAATCAATTTGCATAAATCAGTAGCATTTCTATACTCCAGTAATGAACCAACAGAAACAGAACTCAAGAATACAATACCATTCACAATCGCAACAAAAAGAATAAAATACCTTGGGGTAAATTTAACTAAGGAAGTGAAGGACTTATATAATGAAAATTACAAGGCCTTTCTGAGAGAATTGGATGACGACATAAGGAGATGGAAAGACATTCCAAGTACATGGATTGGAAGAATAAACATAGTTAAAATGTCTATTCTACCTAAAGCAATCTACAGATTCAACGCCATCCCAATCAGAATCCCAATGACATTCTTTACAGAATTAGAACAAAGAATCCTAAAATTCATATGGGGCAAGAAAAGAGCCCGAATTGCTAAAGCAATCCTGAGAAAAAAGAACAAAACAGGAGGCATCACAATCCCTGACTTCAAAACATACTACAAAGCTACAGTAATCAAAACAGCATGGTACTGGTACAAAAACAGGTGCACAGATCAATGGAACAAAATTGAAAGCCCAGAAATAAAACCACACATCTATGGACAGCTTATCTTTGACAAAGGAGCTGAGGGCATACAATGGAGAAAAGAAAGTCTTTTCAACAAATGGTGCTGGGAAAACTGGAAAGCCACATGGAAAAGAATGAAAATTGACCATTCTTTTTCACCATTCACCAAAATAAACTCAAAATGGATTAAAGACCTAAAGGTGAGACCTGAAACCATAAGGCTTCTGGAAGAAAACGTAGGCAGTACACTCTTTGACATCAGTATTAAAAGGATCTTTTCGGACACCATGCCTTCTCAAAGAAGGGAAACAATAGAAAGAATAAACAAATGGGACTTCATCAGATTAAAGAGCTTCTTCAAGGCAAATGAAAACAGGATTGAAACAAAAAAACAACCCACTAACTGGGAAAAAATAATTGCAAGTCATATATCTGACAAAGGCTTAATATCCATAATATATAAAGAACTCTCGCAACTCAACAACAAAACATCAAACAACCCAATCAAAAAATGGGCTGGAGACATGAACAGACATTTCTCCAAAGAAGATATACTGATGGCCAATAGGCACATGAAAAGATACTCATCATCGCTGATCATCAGGGAAATGCAAATCAAAACTACACTAAGATATCACCTTACACCCATTAGAATGACAAAAATATCTAAAACTAATAGCAACAAATGTTGGAGAGGTTGCAGAGAAAAAGGAACCCTCATACACTGCTGGTGGGAATGCAAACTGGTGCAGCCACTATGGAAAACAGGATGGAGATTCCTCAAAAAATTAAAAATAGAACTACCATACGATCCAGCCATCCCACTACTGGGTATTTATCCAAAGAGCCTGAAGTCAGCAATCCCAAAAGTCCTGTGCACCCCAATGTTTATTGCAGCACTGTTTACAATAGCCAAGACGTGGAAGCAACCTAAGTGCCCATCAACAGACGAATGGATAAAGAAGATGTGGTACATATATACAATGGAATACTACTCAGCTGCAAAACAGAACAAAATCATTCCATTTGCAATAACATGGATGGACCTTGAGAGAATTATGTTAAGTGAAATAAGCCAGCGAGAGAAAGATAATCTGTGTATGACTCCACTCATATGAGGAATTTAAATCTATGGACCAAGAACAGTTTAGTGGATACCAGGGGAAAGGTGGGGTGGGGGGTGGGCACAAAGGGTGAAGTGGTGCACCTACAACATGACTGACAAACATTAATGTACAACTGAAATTTCACAAGATTGTAACCTATCAATAACTCAATAAAAAAAATTGCTTTGAATCAAAAAAAAAATGAAGAAATTCTCTGAAAAGTATCCTACTCAATTAGGAAATACAACATAAGGATTATGGGTATTCAAGAGGGAGAAGTGAGGGAGAAAGGAGCAGAGAGCTTGTTCAAAGAAATAATAGCTGAGAATTTCCCAAAGCAGGGGAAGGAAATGGAATTACAAATAAATGAAGCCAATGGAAGTCTTAATTGCATCAATGCAAAAACCTTCTCTAAGTCATATATTAGTAAAACTGGCAAAAATCAATGACAAAAAAATATTAATGGCAGCAAGGCAGAAAATAATAACCTACAAAGGAATCCCTATCAGGCTTTCAGTGGACATCTCAGCACAAACCTCACAGACTAGGAGAGGGTGGAATGATATATTTGAAATATTGAAATACAAAAACTTTCAGCCAAGAATACTCTATCCAGGGAAACTATCCTTCAGATATGATGGAGAAATAAAAACTTTCCCAGAAAAACAAAAGCTGAGGGAGTTCATTGCCACAAGACCCCCACCCAACAAGAAATGATCAAGAAGGCCCTCATACTGGAAAAAAAAGGTCGAAGGTTTAAAAAGCCTTGAGCAAGGAGATAGACAGACAGACAAAATCAGAAAATTGCACCTGTCTATCAGAACAAGTCAGTAAACACTTAATTATAACATTAAAGATAAAGGGAAGGAAAGCATCAAAAATAACTATAAAGACTTCATTTTAATCACAACTCACAATGCAAAACAGAATAATCTGTGACAAGTGCTTAGATGGGGAAGAGGAGAAGGACAGAACCTGCTTAGGCTAATGGGGAAAAGAGGCTATCTGAAAATGGGCTATCTCTTCTATGAGAGCTTTGGTAGAAACCTCACGGTAACCACTAAACAAATAACTAGAACAGAGACACAAGTGATAAATAAAGAGAAAACCTTCATAGAAAATCGCCAAACTGAAATGGCAGACAGAAATACAAGGCAAAAGAAACCGGAAATATAGAACAACCAGAAAATGAGATAAAATGGCAGCATTAAGCCCTCATATATCAATCATCACTCTAAATGTAAACGGATGGAATGCTCCAATCAAAAGACACAGAGGGGCTGGATGGATTAAAAAACAAGACCCAATAATATGCTGCCTTCAGGAAATACTTCTCAGCTCCAAAGACAAACATAAGCTTAGAGTGAAGGGATGGAAGACAATACTCCAAGCTAATGGCGAACAAAAGAAAGCAGGTGTTGCATACTTACATTAGACAAAGTGGACTTCAAGATAAAAAAAGACAATGAGAGACAAAGAGGGGCAGTATATAATGATAAAAGGGAAATTCCACCAAGAAGACATAACACTTGTGAATACATATGCACCTCACACAGGAGCACCAAAGTACATAAAGCAACTGTTAACAGATCAAAAAGAAGAAATTAACTGCAACACAATAACAGTAGGGGATGTCAACACCCACTTACATCAATGGATAGATAATCCAGACAGGAAATCAACAAGGAAATAGTGGAATTAAGTGAAAAACTAAACCAGATGGACTTAATAGGTTTATAAAGAACATGCCATCCAAAAACAGCAGAATACACATTCTTCTCAAGTGCACATGGAACATTCTCAAAAACAGACCATGTGTTGGGAAACAAGGAAAGCCTCAATAAATTTAGGAAGACTGAAATCATATCAAGCATCTTTTCTGACCATAATGCTATGAAACTAGAAATAAACTACAAGAAAAAAGCTGGGAAAGTCACAAATATGTGGAGACTAAACATCATGCTACTGAACAACCAGTGGATCAATGAAGAAATCAAAAAGTATCTGGAGACAAATGAAAATGAAAACAAAACATACCAACTCTTATGGGATGCAGCAAAGGCAGTTCTAAGAGGGAAATTCATGCCAATACAGGCCTATCTCAACAAACAAGAAAAATGTCAAATAAGTGATCTTAAACTACACCTCACAGAACTAGAAAAGAATGAACAAAGTCCAAAGTCAGCAGAAGGAGGGAAATAATAAAAATGTGAGCAGAAATAAATGAAACAGAAACCAAAAAAAGCAGTAGAAAGGATCAATGAAACTAAGAGCTGGTTCTTTGAGAAGATAAACAAAACTGACAAACACTTAGCCAGACACACCAAGAAGAAAATTAGAGAAGGCCAAAATGAATATAATCAGAAATGAAAGAGGAGAAATTACAACAGACACCACAGAAATATGAAGGGTTATAAGAGAATACTATGAAAAGCTATACACCAATAAACTTAATGACCTAGAAGAGATGGATAAATTGTTAGACTCATACAACTTTCTAAAACTGAATCAAGAAGAAATAGAGAATCTGAATGGACTGATCACAAGTAAAGATATTGAAATGGTAATCAAAAACTTCCCAAAAAATAAAAGTCCAGGACCAGATGGCTTCTCTGGAGAATTCTACCAAACATTCAAAGATTTAATATCTATCCTTCTCAAACTATTCCAAAAAACTGAAGAAGATGGAATGCTTCCTAATTCATTCTATGAAGCCAACATCATCCTGATCCCAAAACCAGACAAGGACAACACAAAGAAGGAAAATTATAGGCCAGTACCACTGATGAACATAGATGCAAAAATCCTCAACAAAATATTGGCAAACAAATTACAGCAATACAGCAAAAGGATCATACACCATGATCAAGTGAGATTTATATCAGGGACACAGGGATGGTTCAACATCCATGAATCAATGAATGTGATAGGCCACATTAACCAATTGAGGAATAAAAACCATATGATCATCTCAATAGATGCAGAGAAAGCATTTGACAAGATCCAACATCCATTTATGATAAAAATTCTCAATAAAATGGGTATAGAAGGGAAGTACCTCAACATAATAAAGGCCATATATGACTAACCCATGGCCACCATCACACTCAACAATAAAAAACTGAAAGCCAACCCTCTGAGAACAGGAACAAGATAAGGGTGCCCAGTCTCATCAGTCTTATTCAACATAGTACTGGAGGTTTTGGACAGAGCAACTAGGCAAGAAAAAGAAATAAAAGGGGCCAAAATTGGAAAGAAAGAAGTAAAACTCTTGCTGTTTGCAGATGACGTGATGACGTGATTGTATATATAGAAAACCCTAAAGAATCCATTAGAAAACTATTGAAAATAGTCAACTACAGCAAAGTTGCAAGGTATAAAATCAACTTACCAAAACCAGTTGCATTTCTATACTCTAATAATGAACTATCAAAAAGAGAACTCAAGAATACAATCTCATTTACAATCGCAACAAAAAGAATAAAATAACTAGGAATAAATTTAACCAAGGAGATGAAAGACCTATATACTGAAAACCATAAGACATTATTGAAAGAAACTGAAGAAGACATAAAGAAATGGAAAGATATCCCATGCACATGGATTAGAATAAACATAGTTAAAATGTCCATATTACCTAAAGCAATCTACAGACTCATTTCAATCTCAATCAGAATCCCAATGACATTCTTTAGGGAAATAGAACAAAGAATACTAAAATTTAAATGGAACTATAAAAGACCTCAAATAGCCAAAACAATCCTGAGAAAAAAGAATAAAGCTGGAAGCATCTTCAAAGATGCTTCTGTCTTCAAAGTATACTACAAAGCTATAGTAATCAAAACAGCATGGTACTGGTACAAAAACAGATGCAAAGATCAATGGGACAGAATTGAAAGCCCAGAAATAAAACCATACATCTATGGATAGCTAATCTTCCACAAAGGAGCCAAAAACATACACCGGAGAAAGGAAAGTCTCTTAAATACACAGTGCTGGGAAAACTGGACAGCCAAGTGTAAAAGAATGGAAGTAGCCCATTAGCTTACACCATATACAAAAATTAACTCAAAATGGATTAAAGGCTTGAATGTAAGACCTGAAACCACATCAAGGATGGTTGCCTTCCCACTTAAGCCTTCAGTTCCATATAACCTCCAGGTACCAGCCTTTCAGTTCCAAGACAGACAAGAGGGCAAGTATACAAAAAGAAAAATAAAAGCCTTGAAAGCTTAAGTCGGCAGGATTACAGTGGAGTTGCTAGCTGGCACGTTCAGCTGACTGGATGGACAGACCAGGGCCCACTGTGCTCTTAAGAGAGCCAAGAGGCCACAGAAACATGGAGCAACAGATAAAGACATGCTGGCTGCTTAAGACTGAGCATCTTTGGGCCCTTCTTCATCGGTGCAGGAGGTGGACCATGGCGTCTCTGAGGACAGCATCATCTCACTGACCCCTTCAGATGAGGCCATGGAGGGAAGAGACCTGAGGGTAGGACCAACAACATACAAGAGGAGGGTCGAGGCAGCAGAGTCAGGGTCAAATAGGATTTAAGTTGGATATAAATCTAATTAGATCACCCCACCAGATTTCAGCGTCACTATGGACCAACGTCCCTTATGAAGGGGAGATTCTGTTACAATAACCCTGGTCACATTTAAACCCTGTGCTTTGGTGGGGGAGAAGATAGCCTGTCTTTTTAGTTCATAGGTCCCTGGACCATAAGGAACCATATCCGGGCCTGAGGGAGAGAACTGTGCCATGCTGGCAGATGCTCTGTGTCACACTGGATGCCACAACTAGATGTGTGCCTTGGGGAGATGGGTTCTTCATGTGGACTCAAGAGAGAAGCAGATGTCTGGTCACAAGAAAGGAGGCAATGACAGGTACTGCCCCTTGTTCAACAATTCATTCCCTTTCCTTCTGGAAACTACATGGTGCAGCTTCCCTTGCAGCTAGGTGCCACCACGCAGCTGAGCTCTGGCCATGGCAGCAGGGACAGGCAGTAGGTGGGCATAAGTAATGTAGCCCCTAAAACCCTCCCATACATGATTCTCTCTTCTCTTCCCCCACCCACTGGCTAAATGGAGAGGATTTGGAGAGCCTAGGGAAGAGGGAACCACAAGATGGAAGAGGTCTCTGATGCTTAAGAGTGTGATCCTACTTGAGCAGCCACATAGGACTGTGTGAGAAAGATACAACTGTCAGGGTTGTTTGCCACGGCACTAGTCTACCCTCACTGATATAAATGGTTTCACTTTTTTGCTTACAAAAGCAATACAGTGCAAAGCACTTGAACAATGCAGAAATAATACAGTTGAACTTTCCCTCCCCACCCACCTCCTCTCCAGGCTGCACATTCCCCAGGAGAAAACAATGTAAGAGTCTGATATGCATGCATAGGAACAAGTCTCAGAGGATACACTAAAGTTTTTTTTTTAATAAGATTCTAGTGTATCTAAGACTATGTAAGCACTTCAGGAAAACGTAGTGACAAGTGGCTTCTGGAGAGACCATAGTTTTAAAGTTAAGTCAGTAAACACAAAGCCGACAGTGATCCCAGAAAACTGGAGGCTGTACATTCAAGACCTTTTTATTGATTCAGAAGCAATGCATGTGAATTGTACAAAGTTAGAAAATCCATACAAGAAAAAAAAATAATTCTTCTCTACTACTCAAGGGGCAACACTGTTAAAACCCTGTGCATCTCCTTCTGGGTTTTTTCTATGTATATATGTGTATCTGTATACTTTTAGAAAAAGAAATTACCCCCTTCTGATTAGAAAAGATCATAATCTTTCTCTTTTAGCAGCTAAGCAAGCCAGAAAAGTGCTGTTTTATTCTTGAGTTAGGAAAACGTTAACATGGTGGTTGGACAGCATGTTGAGCTCCTATAGTAAAGTGATAAATAGCACCATAATTAAAGTACCCTTAATGGTTTATTTTGTAGCAAAAGAAGATATAAAGTTCTCCACATCAGCCAGAACAGGAGAGAAGTTGTAACTCTAGCTATCCTGAAGGTATAACGAGTATAAAATGGAGTAACGACTGACAACAGAGGTTTGGAAACAGTACAAAATTATACCCAGGTATGTCTGTCTTTAAGTTCTTTCCTAAATTATTAAACATTTTAAAAGGTAATACTACTCTTTATATTTAGCTGCTTTAATAACAACAACAACAAAAAATTGATACCCTCTTTCTGTTGGCCAGACTGACTTACAGGCCACAGATTGACTTTTGTGCCTGTGTCTTAATAGGTAAGCACAAATCATTGACTTCTAATAAGAGTTATACCGATGTTTTAAAATCATTTCCTTTTTTAATGATTCAAAACAGATCCAGATGTATGCCTGTGTTGTATCCACTCTCTTGTATTCCAGTCTGATATGCATTCTTAACAGAGAAATAAAATGCATAGTTACACTCAGGAACTGCCTAGTTTCATGGGGGTATCAGACCTGTACCCAGATACTTTCTGCAGGAGAAGGGGTTGAGACCCACTAGTGCCATCTCCATCATTAGCCCAAGACCAGTGCATCACTACCCACCTGGATGCAGCTTCGCCCAACTTCAGGCAAATCAACCCCAAAAATGTAATCAGCCATATATCCTCATGCCAGTTTTACGCACCCATAAGTGACTGCAAACGTACCACGTCAATGTGGCAACATACACACTCTTTAACCCAATACATGTCAATCTCCGTTACATCCTGACCAACCCACAAGTTTTGTAACTACTTGACAAAGTTCAGCTTCTATAGAAATGGCCACAAGGGTCATTGCATGTTTTTCATATTTACACGCCACTTGTTTCCACAAACGTGATTCAGCAGGTTCTAAATGAAACACAAGAATTGAAATCAACACAAAAGTGTGACACTAAAATGCACATAATGTTTCCTAGGGAAATCTCTTTTCAATCGCCAATGGGTGCCTCTTAACACCATATTCTAAATTAAGAAAATAAATTCTGAATATAAATACAACTCCATCTTGAAACCTCTTTTAGAAGCATTTAAAAAAATACCATGTTCTTAAGAGGAAAGGAGAACAGGGAACAGTTGCCCGGACGAGGCTCCCTCGGGCACACCTGCCTCTCACCTGGGGACCTGCGAGGTGGACGCTCAGTCAGGTGAACACAGGACAGGGAACAGGTGCCCTGACGAGGCTCCTTCGGGCGCTCCTGCCTCTCACCTGGGGACCTGCGAGGCGGATGCGCAGTCAGGTGAGCATCCGAGAGCGTAGGGCCTGCGCCCCGCCCCGTCCCGTCGCCATGGTTACGAGCTCTCCGTCTCTTAGCGCCCCCGCCCCTCTCGCCGTTCTCGCGAGAGCCCGGAGGCCCGTCGCTCCCAGAGAGGCCTCGCTTCCCATCGCCACGCCACTTCCGGGCGGCCTCGCTGGGGCCGCTGCGTCACTTCCGGGCGCCGCCTCACTTCCGCCTGCTCTGGCGCGGCCGCCGGCCTGGCCCGCTGCTGCTGGCGCGGGGCCCTGCGGGGAGCGGGGTGAGTCGGAGGCGAGAGGCCGGCCTTCCCTCCCCTCCCCGCCCGGCGGAGCCCCGGAGCCGCCCTCCCCGGCCCGCGCTGCCCTCCCGGCCTGCCCGCTAGCCCTCCTCTCCGCGCCGTGCCTTCCGTGCCCCTCTCCGCGCGGGCCGCTCCCTGCACGGCCTCCCATCCTCTCCCCCTGCCCTCCTTCTTCTCTCCCCTCCCCATCCTCCCCTCCGCTCCGCATCCCTACCCCCTCCCCTTCTCATCCCCTCCCCATGCTCTCCTTCCCTCCCCTCTTCTACGCATCCCTACCCCCTCCTCTCCCCTCCCTCTCTCATCCTCTCCTCCCCTCCCCTCCTCTACGCATCCCTACCCCCTCCTCTGCCCTCCCTTTCTCATCCCCTCCCTCCCCATCCCTTCCCCTTCCCTGGGCCGAGGGCGAGGGCAGCGGGCCGCAGAGGTCGCCCTGGACCCGCCCGAAGTCTGAGCCCAGGCTGCTGGCTTGGGCGGACTGTCCTGTCCTGAGCGCAGCGTTGCCCCGGTGCCAGGGGCGTGCTGAGCGTGTCCTCTCCTTTCTCCGCAGAGCGCTCGCAGATGTGGAGGTCGCGGGGCTAGGGCGCATCATGGCGGCTCCCTGGAAGAGCGCGCTGCTCCTACTGCTGGCGTCTCAAGCTGTGTCCTCGGTGAGCTCCTCTGACGAGGAGCAAGTTCCAGAAGAATGGGTCCTTCTGCACGTCGTTCAGGGTCAGATAGGAGCTGGGAATTACAGCTATTTGAGGTTAAATCACGAGGGAAAGATAGTTCTTCAGATGCAGAGCTTGAAGGGCGACGCAGACCTGTACGTGTCTGACGGCACGCTCCACCCGAGCTTCGACGACTACGAGCTGCAGTCCGTCACCTGCGGCCAGGACGTCGTCTTTATTCCAGCGCACTTCCAGCGCCCCGTGGGCATCGGGATCTACGGACACCCGTCTCACCACGAGAGCGAGTTTGAGATGAAAGTGTACTACGACCGCACCGTCGAACAGCACCCGTTCGGCGAGGCCGCCTACTCGGACGGCAGTGATCCGAGTCACAAGCACGCTTACGCTCCGGAAGATGCGTCTCAGGAAGAGGAGTCCGTGCTCTGGACAATACTAATTAGTATTTTGAAGCTGGTACTTGAAATTCTGTTTTGATTTCACTGCACATACTCTGGAGTGTAATACCTTAACCTGTGAAGTTGATTGCGGTTCGCTGTGAACTAGCTGCTCTCCCCTGGTGATGTGCTGGTGACGTAAAGCCATGCCATTGCTACCTCAGTTACCCCAAAGTAGCAAGAGCCGCGGCATGGTGTCTGTTTTCATTTAAAGATCAAAGTTCCTAGAAAAGGAGTATGAAAAATAAAATGTTCAAACTCCAGTTTTGATTAGTTTGCCAGGTGACTAAAAAGATTATTGCAGTAATGTAGGTGTATATAAAAGAAATCAAAATAAAGCAACCTTTCATGCAGTTTGCTCACATTAAAAGGCTAATAGCTTTATGATTTCCTCTAGCGATTCTAAATGAAGTTAGACGGTGTAGGCTTTGAAGAGTTAGTAAAACCAAGTCTGAAATGTAAAGGTTTCTTCATACTTGCCTGAGCGTGGACGGACGCCCCAGGCCTACACCGCAAGCAGGAACGGTACCTCCTGCCTAAACGGGACTTCCTGGCAGGCAGGTCCAGTTAAGGACGGTTCTAAAATCACCTGCACCAATCTCATCAGGTCATTTGTAATGGTAACATCTTGGGCTACCTATTTATTAAAATTCTTCCGTTATTAAATAACTTTGTTATGCTACCTATGGTAGCCCAGAAACAATACAGATTAGGAAAATTTCATAAAAATAAAAGTAACTTTCAGGCTAATAGAAGAATAGTTAAGTATTTCAATTAAGCTGTCTAATATTTCCACTGAATTTCTGAGAGGCAAAGTACTAAGATATAAAAACCTTTTGGAAGATGAACTCTTTCTCTACATGAGAGTAGCTTATAACAGAAATAAATCAACTTGCAGATTTTAAGCAAATAGTTAATTTCAAAAAAATCTTTTATTGGAATAAAAATGAGAATGTTGTAAATAAATTGGCACCAAATAGTTCATTTAAATGCGTATTACAATATTGAGGTCAAAAAGTTATTTTATCCCTCTTTGCTGTTTTTCCCCCTTCTGCCCACTTTCCTGGGTGTTGGGGGGGCTCGCTGACAACAGTCACAAATCCAGCGACCTAGGAGAAAAATTGTTAGTTAATATAAAATGAAATTTAATTTTGTAGCACTGAATTTTAAACCCATTTAGCTCTCCTTTCTTAGTTATCACTAATGATAGTCCTCTGTGGATTTGTGGTGGGAAGGGCACTAATGAGCTCCTTAAAATCAGGAGAAAAATGTAAACTTCCCTTCAGATGATCAGGGTAATCAACCCCATGTGAAATTGAGTATAAGTGGTGGAGGGAGACATGGTGGGAGAAGCAATGTGATAAAAGGGACCTTCAAAACATCACGATAATTCTTTCTGAAATTCAAACACTGTCACACTTAAGTTCAGTACAAATCCAAATATAAAACCTGTTCTTGAGTTTGGTTTATTTTCAGCCTTTCTCTCCGCTGCTCACAGGCAGCTGTGTATCTAACAGCATCCTCGCAGGTTCTGGCGTACTATGCCGACACAGCACTTTAAAACTTACGAGTATCTGACAGCACACTGATAATCTGCACTACGTACTTGATCTGAATTACTACAGAACTTAAGTTGCTTGCTTCTTAACGATTCCCAGGAAACTTAGTTCCAGGCATATACTTTATATAAAGTATTATACAGTATTAACTATGCAAATAAGTTCTCAAATTACACAATTATGTGTGTAATGTTTTAGATTACTGTGATTTATTCTTCGATCCTGTGTTCATTCTGAAGTTCTCTGGAATTTGCAAGCTGCCTCGATTTATAGAAATCTGGTTTAATATGTATAAAGGCATAACAGTCATTTTGTTAAGTTTCTAAATAGACGACAAAAATAAAATCAAGGCTTTGAAACAAATTGATGCTGTTGCTTTAGCTATTTCATTGGGAAAACACTGGCTCATTCTGTACATTGAGCTCTATTTCCAAAACTTAGACTAGGTGCTCTGACATCTCATGTGTCCTTGAGTTGGGGTGTCTAGGGATGAAAAGCAGGTGGACATGATCTAGGTAATCACAGCGTTGGTCTTGTCTTGTGAACAGAAGGGTCTACAGGTCCTTCATGTCATTATGGTGTTGATGCAGCCGTATAACAATGCTGGGAGAGTCCATTCACTCAAAGATAATGGTCCTTTTTTCACCTTTACCTGATGGAATAGCACCAAGGCCCACACAAAAAGTATGATAACCTCTGTCACACACATCACAGAACATCATTTCTTCTTCATGGTGGGGTTGTCCACATATAATGCAAGTTTTACATTCCATACATTGCCATGGGTAGGTCTTAATCATAGAAACAAGCTCCATGGTCATATCCAGGCAAGAAGGATGGCCTAAACCAAAACCAATATTAGTAGAATTTCACACAAGAATTTGTAACTTAATATGGCATAATAAAAAGCTAGTTTGTTTTGGGATTTCTCAAGAAGGGATACAATGTTTAATAGCCAAAGAGAACTGAAAATACATGGTAGAAGAAAATACATCGAGGTTGTCTATGCCTTACAAGTTACCCCATATACCTGATGATTCTTTGGTTCAAGTCTATCTGACAACTAAAAACCCTAGTTTTTGGATTTTTTAACACAGACAGTGGTTAAACGTTAAGAACATATGCCGATACTTACCACTGTTATCACACTGGGAGCAGTGGATAAGTGACTCAGCCTTCCCTTTCTTGTTGGTCTCCTTACCCTTGAGACAAATTCCACATAGAGCATTTGGAATGACCTTTGGCTGGAAGGTAGAAGAGGGCTATAAATTCATGCCAGAAGAACTTACTATGGGTTCAAAAGGAATTCTGTTACTGTATATGCCTTATCTTTACTTTTGGTAACTTGCTAAGGAGGACCTTTTTGAAAGACATAACTTGACATGAGTCTGCTTTCAACACATAATGGCCTACTGACTAAAGCCTTACATTTGACTTTAAATTTTCTCAACTGCATGGTCTCATGTCAGGATTAAATGTCGAATTCTACACTCCCCACATGCACAGTAAGATCTCCATAATGAACCGGAAGGGAAGACTAAATACAATGTCAAACTGCACTATTAATTGGAAGACAAAAGCTACGGACAAATGACTATTGCATGTAAGTTAGCTTACTATTAAAAAAAGACTCAGTTTTAAGCAGCTTATATAGTGATTTTGTTTAAAAACTGACACTTTCCAAAGTTGTAAAACTAGATCTATAAAATCTAAGTTACAAAATCAATGTTTTCACATGTTTAGTTGAAAGATGTCTCATGCATACACTGTCATGCATAAATGTGTGTGGAAAACCGAGCTGTGTGATGAATCCCTTTGCGTATCTAATAAATTAATAACAGAGCCTACATGGGAAAATGCATTCAGTATGAGATACAAAACATAAAAAATTTTTCAGACAAGCAAAAAAAATTATCACTGAATAAATACACAAACACTCTTACATTTTGAGTACTATTCATTTTCCAGACTAAAAACACGCTTAATCCAATGAAGGCATTTAGCTTTAAACACACTTGGCAACACTTGGAAAAGGACAAAGAAGGAAAGGTTCAGTGCACCTGCAATCACTGGGGGGAGAGCACTCCAACACCACAGGCTTGACCATGACGATGCGATGCTCACTCCCACTGTATGAATACATAAGGTCAGTGGGAGAAAAAGGAGAGCAAGCATGGGCCAAGTATGAAATGGGGGCTGGGGACATATTTATATATGAACTGGGAGAAAAATTATTTTAAATAGATTATATTTCTGTTTTATTCCAACCCAGCCAAATGCATCTTAGATTTCTTTTTCCTAAGTTACTGAACCAAAGAGGAGCATAAAGGAAACTCCAACTTTGTCTACGGCCTTCCGGCTCTGAACGGTCTCACTGCCACCTTCCAAACCTGTTAGTCTAAACAAGTCGTTCTTAATTCTTTAAGTTTTTTATTCTTTAAATTATCTTTCTTTGCAAAAGATGACAGAGGCATTCAAAAAGAATTTTTGGCTTATTTATTTAAAAAAGTCAACCTTATACATAAATATAATAAAAACAATTACTCTAAACAATCACAAATGTCTCTACAAAATAATAAATATCATAGAAGTTAAAACATACATATAAAACTGTACTGTGAGCTATTCTACATCTCCTGTACGTATGTATACCTTTCTACCCTGCTCCCCCACAAAAGGATAGTGTCACATGCTCAAACCTTTTAAGTCTTGCAGTGCGTTACCCTCTTGTTCCTGCTACATTCTAAGCATAAGGTTCTCATTGTGTTTTCCTATACCTAAATAAAAAATAGCTAGCAAGTGCACTTTCATGATCCAAATTCTGGTTCAGATACGATCAAATCTGTAACTGCCATAATATACAGCAAAAAGCAACCTCGCCATCCATCAAATAAGAAATATCTTTTGGTTATAGTACCTGTACTGAATGTAAAAGATATACTTATCTAATATTGTAGTTTAAGTTAGATACTGGCATACTAAGTACTCTAGTATCTTTCACTAAAGTCAAGGAAGTAACCACACAATATTAAATTCTAAAAAAAGAACTCCTTATAGGAGATCCTTTACAAAAGTCAAAAGGAATAAAACACAGGGCTAGTCATTCACATTCTAGAGCAGTTCAAGTTCTACAATCATTAAAATATACATTAAACACCTATGATTAAAAGGACACCAAGAAAATTCCAGATTTACTTCTAAACTTAAAATCATGTTTGGTTAAACCACTTAAAATTTTTCTTACCCAACAGTCTTCATCTTGATGAAAAGAGGGAGAGACAGGGGTGGAGAAGGGAGAGAGAGAGACAGAGACAGAGCTTTGTAGCATTCTCTAGGAGGAGGCCACAGCTCCATACCAAACGCTGTGTTCATTCACGCACTCTGGACTCACTAGGAAGCCACAGCGCTCACGCCAGCACTCTACAGAGCAGATAACTGCGCTGGGAAGCCAGTCTCTCAGTGCACTGCACACTCGACGGAGGAAGAAGGGAACAGTGTGCAGAACTCTCCTGAAGATTAATGCAACGGAACCCTATGTATGTCTGACAGGGACAGTCAGTTTTACTTCGCATAACTGCAACAACATCAGAGTTTCACTATTGACAAGACAATTAAAATACTCATTCTAATAGTTCTCAGTATCTCAAATAAAAGGCTCATAATATACTTATTTTCCTGCTTGAAAAATAACCAAAGATAAGTGATATGGTAGCACTAATATACTATAAAATTTAATGACATACTTGTAATATAGGCCTGAATCCTAACAATTATGCTTTAATTTCAGGTTAATGTAACCTAAACAATACTGTCCTACAAATCAAGGGCAAGACTAGTGATTCTTATCAAGCAAGTCATCAGACACATTGCCATTTTTCTTAACTCCCATACTTTAAAACACATTTCTACACACGCCTTCAGGTTGAAGTACCCTAATACTTAGGCACATCTTGGCTTATTAATACTTTTCACAGAGAGGTTAACTTTTAATAAACATGTTCACATTAATGTGTTAAGTCTAGATACTGGTTGTTCCAAACTTTGAAATACCTGAAACATTTTTAGGTACTAAAAATGTTCACAGAAGATTACAAAATGCTTATTTTGCATATTACACTCCTTTGAGTACTATCAATTTAGGTTAATCTATATGATTTCTTCTACAATAAATCAATCATAGTATTGAATGCTTCTTCATTTTCAGCCTCTATTAAAACACTTATTTCAATATTCTTTTTTTTAACCCATAATTAATCCAGGCTTATTGTTTGAAAGGTCTACTTAACACTGATGGTATGCTTTGAGCTGCCACCCCCTTATGAAGCTCTTATCAGACCTGTAGCACACTGTGTAGCAGACGCACCAGGTTAACTTTCCAAAATTTAATCTTTGGAGTTCATCTGCTTTGAATTATTAAGCATTAATTTAAATCTTTAGTTTAAAAAATTAGACAAGCTATATATGTAAAAACAAGTACAAAAACCACATGGCTGCAGCCTATTGAAGCTAACTTGCTGAATGCAGCTTGAGATTCGCTTGCCATAGGCTGAAAAAACATGTATTTTTAAGTTGATTACATAAAGGCATTTTCTAATGAAATACGGAATACACTAACTTAAGTCGCTTTTTTATTTCAGGAAAAGAAAGGTAAACGAACCGTGACCAGGGTTCTGGTCAGGCTGCCAGGGAAGCTGGCAGCAGCTCACCTGACCCCGTCCTCCTGGATGACCTACCGCAACCCCAGTTCTGACGGCCAATAAGCCGTTTACAACGCCAGTTGGCACAACTTCTTCACCTTACTCTAAAACGCTCCTTCAAAACACCTTCACAACCACAACAGAAAGCATATTCTGACCCATTCCAGACCAAAGTAACTGTGTATTTTACTACTACCATCCAAAACACAAAATGTGCCGCCAATTCCACTCCTTATGTGATATTCCTAAATCCCCATATCTAAGGCTACTCACCTCTCCCCTAACCCTCCGAAGGGGAAAGGGCAGACAGCAGGAGCAAACAGTAGAAATACCAATATTCCTGATAACATACTATCTCACTCTAAGAATTCCCAGATCAAAAAGTTAACAAATCTAAGCCAAATTACCTCGCTAAATAATGTACAAATCTTATCATAGAATTGTGTGGGCTATGTGCCAAGGTTAAGCTAAAAATCGCCACAATGTAAATAACAAATTTTACTATTTTCTGTTGCAGGGTTAGCCGAATTTGGCAAATGGATCAAATAATTCTCAGATTAAACCCATATCTTTCTTAATGAAAGGCACTACAAAAATGCAACATAGTGTGACAGTATATCCACCCATGCTTTACAGCTCAGCATGTCTATACTAAATACTAGGATATTTAAAATGTCAGATAATTATGACCTTTACTCTGACAAAACAAAGTATGAAGTTCTGCCTGTGAAATAATTTTTTAAAAAATCCTATTTGCCTGGTTACTATTAAGAAGAGAAAAAAGATTCTCTTACAATTTGTACATATACAGAAAACAGAAGCTAAACCATGGCCAAAAGTGACAGAAAAGCCACCAGGAAGATAAAGCAAAAAAGAAAGAAGCTGACAAAGGGCACACACCACAGAGGGACAGCCAGCGAAGGGCAGCAGGCAGGAGCTCCACCACTTTGAAATTCAAAGTTAAAACATTTCAGGGAGAGAGCTGGTCAGGAAGGAAGCTGAGTCAGGGGCTTTTCTCTTCTACCTTGTACCCAGGCACTGACTTGGACAGTACAGAACGCTTGGAAGCATCTTTTCTTGGGGCGGCACCTTTGTCCTTGGATCTCGGTTTTCCCTGGAGAGGCTCCTCCTGGCTGTCGGGAAGGCCTTCCCCCTCGGACACGTTGCCAGAGGAGCTGTCCTGCAGGTCAACGGCACAAACAGAGATTCCTTGGAATTCACGGAAATCTGAGTCTGAATTTTGAAAACTACAGAAAATATTCAAAGAAAGGTTTAAAGGTCCATCAATTTAAAAATAAAGATAATTCTAAGTATAGGAAAACTTTTTCCAGTGGAGACTAAAATAAGCCATGTTACAAATCATTTATCCATCTTGTAAGTACCTTATAAGATAAAGCTAACTCCATTTCTATCAGCAAGTACCTTCATCAACTGTGTTTTCTGACTTCAGTCAATGGAAGCAGAATTATCTGCTTCAGCTATTATTACACCACACAGCTTCAACATCATTTTGCCATGTCGCAAGGAAACATATTTGTTCCATACAAAAATACTATTTAAAAAATAAACTGTTTTAAACAAGTGTGGGTATTTTCATTGAGCAATAAAGGTCATTAAAGAAGTTCTTCAAGTACACGCTTGTGTTTTCATAACGTTCAACTACGTAGGGGCCAATACTGCAGAGTACTTACAACAGCATCTGACATAGTTTAGATGTTCAAAGTTTAGGAATTTGATATCTGATATTCTAATTCTTCCTTTTTTAAAATTTTCTAATTAGAATAAAAATGTTATACTTATATAAATTATGGAAATTATAAATGAAAAAACAAGGTTATCCATAACCACCCTGATAAACATTCTGCGTCAGCTACTGGAACATGAACGTGATCTCTTTTTTCTTTTTTCTAGATGCATGTTTGCACACATAGAGACACCAGACTCACACATCGCACACCACATACAGAGCCTATCTAGACACGCGCCCTCACTTTCTAAAACACAAAACTGGATTATGTGTGTGTGTGCATGTGTTTCAATATTTTTAAGCGTTACGTGCATTTTATCACACCATTAAACATTCTTTGAACTGCATTTCTATCAGGTAAATTTAATATATCATTCATTGTGGATGTTAGGTTTATTTCTAATTTCCACTATAAAAAATACTGTCGGGGCCGGCCCAGTGGTGTAGTAGTTGAGCTCGCATGCTCTGCTTTGGTGGTCCAGGGTTTGCAGGTTTGGATCCTGGGTGCAGATCTAGCACTGCTGGTCAAGAAATGCCGTGGCAACACCCCACACAAAATAGAGGAAGACTGGCACACACGTTAGCTCAGCAACAATCTTCCTCAAGCAAAAAGAGGAAAATTGGCAACAGATATTTAGCTCAGAGCCAATCTTCCTCACACACACACACACAAAATATTGTTAATGGGGCCAGCCTAATGGTGTAGTGTTTAAGTTCACATTCTGCTTAAGCAGCCCAGGGTTCACAGGTTCAGATCCTGGGCATGGACCTACACACTGCTTATCAAGCCAGGCTGTGGCAGCATCCCACATACAAAACACAGCAAGATTGGCACAGATGTTAGCTCAGGCACAATCTTCCTCACCAAAAGAAAAAAAAAATACTGTTAATATTCCAAGGCACGTTTTTTCTAATTAAACTTTGTCAGCATCTGACTAGGTTCTTCAAATAAATTCCACTAGTGTATTTGCTAGGTCAAATTCTACAGAAGTGAAAACTCTTGGTATATACTGTCAAAATGCTTTCCTGAAATGCTGGATGAATTCACACTCCTACTAGCAGCATGGGAGAACCCCAATGCCATCACACCCTCACCACACCACAGCCCGCCTCTCACCAATGCCAGGAGTCAGTGGTATCATCACATTAGTACTTCAACGGCATTGTATTTTATGCACCATGTATCATTAAACATGTCTTAGCAGCTGTTGGTGACAAAGAAATGGGCTGCCCATGGAGTGGCTGCGTCCCCAGGTTCAGGCTGGCTACAGTGAGAAGTTTCGACAGGACCAGTTGCTCAACATGCAGTGCTAAGAAAATGAGAACCCTCAACCATCTCGTTTTTTGTTCTCCTTCACTTCTAGAGAGCACACCAACTTCCCCACTGTCTAGCAATCGCATTTTGTTACAAAGAAAAGTCATACAGGAAAACCTAACTAATAGCACAACATACTAGTAACCTTTACATTTTCCTAGAGGAAGCCTAAGATTACTAATTAAGCAATACGAGTACAAGTTAGTGTGCTCTCCGGAATCAAGAGAGTTGACTATAAAGGTGTTTGGTGCCCCTGCCTAACCGGCTTGTGATCACAAGGAGCCCCTTTAAAAACAACCATGCCAGAGGCCAGGCACGGCTTGTCTGCATCCACGCACACAATCGAGAGCTTCTCTTCACAACTAGGACCCACAACTAAAATACACAACTATGCACTGGGGGGATTTGGAGAGAAAAAGCAGAAAGAAAAAAAAACGAACTTCTCTTGATGAAACCTTTCTGAAAATTACACACGACTGTCCCTTTTCCATAGGGGGCAGTGATGCAAGTTCAATGCGACACTCCAGGAAAGCAACAAGCAAAGCTTCAAAGGAAAGGAGCGCCCTCCTACCAGAGACGTTCTTACCGAAGTGCCTTTATTTTTCCGTTTCTCGTCACCTCGACCATCTTCAGCGTCGTCTGAGTCACCATCGCTGTCTAGAGCAGGCAGCTCAGGGTCCAGAGGGGGCTCGTACAGCGCCGTGTTCAACGGTAGATACCGCAGCTCATCCGGGGAGTACCTGAAGTTCAGAAAGACCATTTCAGCTTTCCTTTATTACTAAATAGGAATGGCTTAATCTTTGAGCTATGAAGATAGCCTTGATCTTCTCAATTAACTCCAAATACTTCTGAAAAATGATTAGAAGTAATAAATAATTTTTCATCTTGGTGTTCAAGTAGGGACAAGTAATAAATAAAAAACCTAAACATTTTTTTCACCAGACTTAGTGTACACTATGCTGTTGATTCATATTATCAAAAGATAATAGAGGCCGGCCTGGTGGCATACTGGTTGAGTTTGCATGCTCCGCTTCAGTGGCCCGGGGTTTGCAGGGTCAGATCCTGGGCACGGACCTACATACCGCTCATCAAGCCATGCTGTGGCCACGTCCCACATATAAAAGAGACGAAGACTGGCACAGATGTTAGCTCAGGGACAACCATCCTCAAGTAAAAAGAGGAAAACTGGCAACAGATGTTAGCTCAGGGCCAATCTTCCTCACCACTCCCCCAAAAAAGATAATGTTTCTCTTTTACCCTCAACCCAAAAAAGAAAAAAACAAGTCAGCAGACAAGGGTGAAACTGTGGCAATATAAAATCATGCACAAAATCCAGGCTGCCTGATCACCTCCACCTGCCCTACTCTCCCAGCTGTCACTGCTTGTTGTGTGCTGGCACCGCTCCCGTGTGAAATGCTATGATGCTAAGAGTCAACCTCACAGAACGGACATGAGAATTCAACAAACTAACACACATAAATCACAGCAGTGCATGGTACATGATATTACTTAAGAAACAAAATTTTCAGTAATAAGTTATTTTAAACCAATTCATGAAGCCTGTATTCTAGCAAATTTAATCATCTATATTATCCTAAACCAGGGATTGGCAGCCCCTTCCCCAGGTCAGATGGCACACAGCCAGCTGACAACGTTCACAGTCCTCACCCACAGGAGCGCCCAGGCAGCAGTGCCCTCTGCACCTGTGCTCAGGAGCGGACAGTGGGTCTGCACCTCCCTCAACTAAGACAGCCACCAGAAAGCAAAGGAGTTGGAACACTGCCCATCATTGCAATAATGTGCTGACCCCAAAATAAAAAAAAAGAAAATTTGCTGACCCATGGCTTGAATTTGACTTTCAAATAATATGATCCTGTACACTATTTTAAATCCTCTTCTTTGAAGAATATTCTCTATCTTAACGCAGGGTTTAACGCTGAAGTAAAAGCTGAGATTTTGAAACCAAATGACCCTGTTAGCCCTGTTTTCAGTTATGACCAGGCTGAGAATAAGAGCTAACAGCATTCCTGCTACACAGAGTGGGAGCAGCAGCCAGGCCAGCGCAGGGTGTGAGTGGAGGAACCAGGTGGCCAAGCCCACCTGGGAGCCCCTCTGCTCCTCCCTGCATATCCTCTGCAGGCTAAGCCAGTGCTCCCCAAACCTGTGTCTGCACATGAATCAGGCAGGCACCTGTGAAAATGCAGATTCTGACTCAGCACATCGGGGTTGTGCCTGAGAGCCTGCATTTCCAACAAGCTTCCAAGTGGGGCCAGTGCTGCTGGGCCATGGACCATACTCCGAGGAGTGAGGTGCTGGAGAGCCTGGCACCTGTCCGCAGAAACAGAGACAGGCGCACAGGGAGACGGACTGCCCAGGCCGAGCCAGCAGATGTTCAGATTCTGGCAGGAGGGTGCCCTCCGCCACAGAATCACAGAAGATAGAGAATATTGACACAAATCTTATCCAACACCTTATGGTAATATTTACAGAGCTAAGAACTATTAGGAGCCAACTACCCAAGGCTCGGAAGTCCCTCACCAACAGCCAATACTGACGGGACATGCAACCACTGAATACCTTTTGTAATATTCCTGGAACTGTCCGGGGATGAGGGCCACTGGGTAAGAACTGACCTTGGTTCGCTCTGTCGGTAACACTTTGTACTTCCCTTGAGGCACCTGGATGACCTGGGTTAAGATGAAAAGAAATACAAAACTGATTCCACGCTAGCAATCAAGGTTTTGGGGAAATAATCCCTCTTGTTGTCCACTGTGCTCCTCCCCAAAAGAGCTAAAAATACAAGAGACGTCAGCAGCTATAACCCAGCGGACGGTGGTGTGTGTAGGTCCACAAGCGAGTTCTGTCTGGCTCTTTACCAAGGTCCTCGTCTCTGAGGAAAGGCAGTGTGTCTGCTCACCACTTAAGAGCCACGTGACCTGAGCAACTTATAAAACCTCTGAAGCCAACTTCCTCATCTATGAAACGGAACTAACACTAGTTTCAACCCCAGACGGTAACTGTGAGAAGTGAATGAATGAACATGGAAATCTCTTACAACAGCCCTTGAGAGACACGGCAAGTACACTATGCAGCTATCAGTCTCATTCAGTAGAACATCAACCACAAAGCAGAAGACAAACTCATACACACACGCGAATTGAGTATTATCAGGCACAACATTAAAAGTGATATTTTAAGTTCTAGGGAAGAAAAGTACACGTTGCTGGTACGAACAGCAACAACAACAAAGGAGGCATCGAGAACTCTGCAGTAAGGGAGCGTCAGGGACTAATAAATTTAAGCCGTCCTACGTGAGTCTGAAGGTCAAAATAAGCTCTTCTTTCTTCCATCCGCTCCCGGTTCAGGTTGCTGTTAAACTCGGCTGCTTTTTTGGCAGCTTTCTTAATGTACTCAGGCACTTTGCTGGCTTCGACCTTCTGCGTATTCTGTTGCTGCATTTGCTGAAATAAAAATACTAGAGTTGGAAGTCACAGGTAACCTTACAAAATGTCATTCTCCCCAAACCAAATAAAAGTTGCCAGTCAGCTCAATACTTACAGAATACTCTTTATAATGATCTGTAATTCGCTGACGTTCTTTTTCTTGCAGAATAACAGAATACTCAGCATGTTTGGCTGGATATTCCTTTATCATTAAATCGATCACTTCATCGCTGCGCAGTGCTGTTAAACCTATTTTAGACCAAAAAAAAAGGTAAAGAGGCTACTTTAAGGATAAGTGAATAAAATCACTTCTCAAAATTTGCTTTTTCTTCAAACTACTCTATATATTTAAAAGATTTTCCAATAGCCAAAGCAAAATATTTTAATACACTCGAAAACAATAAAAAAATAGTCATAAAGTCAAACAATTACAAAGAAATAAATTACCAAAGTTACAAAAGGAAAGAAATAAATTTTTCAATCAAATGTATTTTTTTAAGATTCTATGTACTATAAACATATATCCCTTTATTAGAAACAACTGTAAACAATGATGCAGGTTAACTACTGGCAATTAACACAGGATACTCGATGAGAAAAACAGACTTCTTCAATATGCGGTAGCTCTTAGTCTTCAAATTCAGGACCCTAGAAATACTACAGCGGGGATTCCAATTTCACCAAAAGCATCACACACATACACACACGTCATATAGGTAATTTTCAAAACTGATAGTTATCAGATTGTATCAATTGCCGAGATGAATGAACTCCCATGGTTTTGTATTAAAAAGTAACCATGTTGCATTAAAATGTTTATGAAAGGAAAATTACAAATAAAGCACAGAGACAATCATACAGAACTAAAAATTGAGCAAAACACGCCTTTTAAGAGATAAGGATCAATACTTTTAAAAAGTACTGTACAAATTTTGCACAAAAAACACACACTTTGACACTTCTGTGAAAGCCATTAGAAAATGATATTGCTATAAAATATATCATTCTCCTTTGCATTTAAACTATCAAAAATGAAGTAAACAATTTAGTATTTAAATAATTCAGTCTATTTCATTAATTTTGTGAAAAGGAGACAAAATACTCATCGAGCATCACCCCATAAATGTTCAGCTTTCCAAGTTCACATTCAAAGAATTAATTACCCAGAGTGCACTGAGTTTCGGTGATGACGTTTAGCTCCCTCAGGTACAGTTTCTCCTTATGAGACAAATCTCGTCGCTCTAAATCTCCAAAAAAAAGAATAAAAGACTATTAAAAATAGTCTTTTGCATTTGTAATATTAGGCATTTGTAAAACTTTCAAAGGCTTAAAAAACTTTTTAAAATTTTTAGAAAGTTAAAATCTTTATGGATTTACAAAAGTACTTCTCGCTACGTATTCCAAATATTATTAAAGAGACTACACAAAAAATCTTACAAATTCAAGAAATAAAAGTTAAAATAAAATTGAAAACAGAATAATCCACAGCAAGAGGGTAACATAAATAACTGTCCCACAGTGGCTGATGAAGTACGGCCTTTCTCAGATTCAGACACAGCTTACAAAGCTACTCTATTCCTAAGGTCAAGGAACACCACTAAAGAATCAACACTGGTTCATGTGGACTGAAAATGATTTTTCCTAAAATTTTCCCCAGGACTTTCATCTTCCTCATTTTGCTTCTAAATAAGTTTACAAGGTGAAAGAACAAATTGGCAGTAGAGGGAGATATTGGATGATATCAGTAAATGAAAATCAGCCGGCAGACGGACACAAAATATATTATAAATAATCCATACTCAAATATTCAGAAGGTGACAATCTATCAAAAAAGAAATACTATTAGTTAAAAGTTAGATTTAGTCTGTTACACAAACTAAGACTTAATACCTGGATATTTCCGTTTAAAGGAGGTCACACCCAAATATTCACTGACTTGTTCTTGAAGCATATAGTATTCTCCTGTTTCATCAGGTGGCCATTTGTACTCTATCAAATTTTCTGCTGGATAGTAGCTAAAGCTAAGCACAGAAATATATATTATGCCTTAAATGTGGCTTTTCTTAAATTTTAATCACTTTTATTGTTAAGGATTTTTTTTGAGAATATTTATTTTTAAGAATTTGGAAAAAGTACTTTATTTAAATTCTCAGTCACTCTTCTATGACTTTGCAATACGAAAAAGGTCCCATGATTTCATGAGTTATCAAAGAAAATTATAAAACAGGTAGAAGAAAAAGAAACCACCATCTGGAATACCAAAACAAAAAAGTTCAACAGAAATAACATTTTATATAGACCACAAAAAACAAAGACTCACAATTGTTAGGAACAAAGGCATTTTTTAGCTTAAGAGATCTGTAAGGCCAAAACAGAGCGGTAATATCAGTTCTGAATTCTATTGCTTGGGCTTAACACCCATAGCCACTACTCCATGTGCCCAAGGTGTAAAGTGATGAACTTCTGGTCCCCATCTGCTGTGCAGTGTGTCTCAAACAGCTGTGAAAACAGAACTCTAAAAACCTATTTCTCAATGAATTGAACTATAAACCATAATTATTTGTTCTCATAGACTCCACAAACCCAAAAGCAAAGAATGGACTTAGTTTGATGGTGCCGGTGCACTGCAGATCAATCCGAATACTGAGTAGCAGAGAGTACAGATTTCTGGACCCAGGCCAATTCAACCTCTAAATTTCATCAACGGACAAAAGAGGCAGAAATGTGGCACTATTTTATGCATGTACCCAATTAAAAGTAATGACAAAAAGAACAGTTCTCTCAAAAATCGTGCTGGGAAATTGGATATCCAAACACTAATGAAATAAGGTAAGAGGACTCTTACCTTATTTCATATTCCAAAATTAACTCAAAATGGGATCAAAGACATAAACATAAGAGCTAAAACTAGAAAACTCTTAGAAAACATAGGGGTGAATTTTCATGATATCAGATTTGGCAATGAATTCTAGATATGACACTAAAAGCAAGATGGGCGACAACAAAAAAAATACACAATTTGGACTTCAGCAAAACCAAAAATTTTGTGCATAAAGGACACTATCAACAGAGTGAAACAACAATCCACAGAATAAGAGAAAATATTTGAAAATCATAGATCTGATACGGGATTAATATCTAGAATATACAAAGAATTTCTACAACTCAACAACAAAAAACCAACCCATAAAAATGGGCAAAAAACTTGAATAGATATTTCTCCAAAAAAGATATACAAATGGCCAATAAGCACATGAAAAAATGTTCAACATCACTAGTCATTATTCATATTTCACACTTTTTGTTTAGAATGGCTATCATCAAAAAAAAAAACAAACAATGGAAAATAACAAATTGGTAAGGATATGAAAAAACTGGAAACTTGGTGCATTGCTGGTGGGGATATAAAATGGAGCATCCACTGTACAAAAGTTTGGCTGTTCCTCAAAAAGCTAAATATAGAATTACCATATGATCTAGCTATTTCACTTCTTTTTCTTTTCAAAGGAAGTGAAAAGACTCTGAATAGGTATTTATGCACCAATGTTCATAGCAGCATTATTCACAACAGCCAAAAGGTGCAAACAACCCAAGTGCCCATCAACAGATGAATGGAGAAACAAATCGTGCCATAAAATGGAGTATTAGGTCAGCCTTGAAGAGGAAAGCAATTCTAATACATGTTACAACACGGATGAACTTTGAAGAAATTATGCTAGCTGAAACAAGCAAGACACAAAAGGACGAGTATTATACAATTCCACTTATGAGAGGTACCTAGAATAGGCAAATTCATGACAGAAAGTAGCATGGTGGTTGCCAGGGGCTGGGAAAGGGGGAAAATGGGAATTTTTATTCCTTAATGGTTATGGAGTTTCTGTTCGCAGTCGTGACAAAGTTTTGGAAATGGATAGTGGTAATGGCTACACAGCACTGTGAATGTAATTAATGCCACTGAATTACACACTTAAAAATAGTTAAATTGGTGAATTTCATGTGTAAAATTTTTTTAATGGCACTGAGTAACAAAAGCAACTTTGGTGTCACACTGTAACACAAGACAAAAATATTCTACAATTTTCAATAACTGCCTTGGCCAGGGCTAGGGGGAGGGGAGGAGGAAGCTAATGCAGAGAAGAGAAACATACCACAAAAAACATTATTAAGCAATAAAATAACAGTACCCAAGGTCTTGACTTGAAGTTTCACAACTCCTAGAGCTATCTCCTGAGCCCATTCGCCTCCTTTTGGATGGCTGGGTTCCATCATTTGAATTATCTTCATTGTCATCCTACACATTTAAAAGAGTCAAAAAATAAAAGAATCATACATATGAAAAGAATGATTATGTATCTTCCCAGACTTGCTAACAAGCTCAACTTAAAGGCTTTCTAAGGACAACTGATTATGCAACTGTTAACTTTCTATTACAATTAAAATGGGACAAGAATTTGGCATGGGCAAGACCTGGAAATAACTGAAAACTGATCTTCAATACAATCAAAATAAGAAAATTTTCAATTAACCTGTAAATCTAAATCTACTTTTGATTTCTTACTAACTAAAGTTAAAATGCCTTCCTCTTTAAATAAACACACTGAACTGCTGAAACCCTCTATAAACTTAAAGCCAACCCTCCTACCTCAGCTGGGGGAAGTGTGGACCATTTAGTGTTTAAGGCAACTTAGAGCTGCTTTATAGGACTATTCTAATTGGCTACCTTAGATACGTATATCCTTGTAAAAAGAGGTCACACAAGAACTACGAACAGCTTACCAATCCTGTTAATTTCTTTTCCTTACATTGCAAAAATTTAGCAAAAATATATATCCTAATAAGCAATACACACCTTCCTCTTAAATAAGAGGCTCAGAATTTTTTTAAGTGACATTATCCATTATATGACAATAATATTCAGGAAACGAATGAGGTATCATATGTTACGAAACTGATTTATTCACATAATAATTAGATAAGGCTTAACGAATATAAGGCCTAAAAAAAACAGATTTTTTTTTCAAGTCAAGGTAATGTAGCTTTCTAAGATTAATACAATTTTGCTAAATACCACAGTCCTCTCGCTACACATTAAAAGGAAAGCAATCCTCCAGAATAATATAAAGAGACAGTAAGGTATATTGGTCAGGCATGCCACAGCTGTACGGCCTAGGTTCTTACTGGGCACTACCCTTCACTAGCCGGGTGGTTATCCTCTGTGAGCTGCTCCCTATCTGTAAAACTGAAACGTTAATAGTGTCCATAATACTTAGCTAATGCAAGGATTAAATGAGTTAATAAATGGGAAGGACTTAGAGCAAGGCCTAGCAAACAATTAAAGGCCCAATAAAAGTTAGTATGATTATGATGACACTTAGAAAGTTTCCAATGGCTCCAGCTGTTAGGAATTTACTGTTTCTTTCCCAAACAGTAAAATATACAGAATATTCCCTTCTCAGTTCTTATAAAATAAGCGTTCAATTAAAGAGCTCTGTCTATTCCTGTTGAGACAAGCAACTAGGTAGGAGATGGAGAGCACTCTAAATCTATTCCCCCGAAATTTACATTTAACCGTAAGTATCACAAGTGAAACATCTCATATCCCATACTTCAGGCATAACGCCTTCTAAGCATTCAAGCGTCATTTGCTTCTATTTTACCTCCTTCTGAGCATTGTAAGGATTTCTAGATCGATTTGTTTAAGTACATTTCCCTTGGCAAAAAAACCGACACTCAAAAAGGGACAGAAAGTTAAAAGTCCTTTAAAAAGCTGAAACTACAGTTTGACCTGTACCGTTTAGAACTGGGCGCTACAAATTCTAGGTAAATGCGTTATTGCATAAAGTGAACACTGGCGGCTGACCGTTTCCCGGCGATCTCCCCTAACATACGAAGGGACACACTAGGTTCACAGAGTTCGCCCGGGGCCGCGGCACTGAGACCGAAGCGTGTGTTAGGACCGGCCGGTGGCCGAACCCGAGGCACAGGTGCGCCCGCCGTCCGCCTCCGGCCCCGGGCACGCAGAGGCGCCGAGGCTCACCCGGTGGCTGGGCCAGTCCACACTCGCGGCCGGAGCCGCAGGGTCTCTCTCCCGCCCCTGCCCGAGCTCGGGGCCAGTGCGCGCCCGGAGGCTGCCCCAAGCCAGCCCTGCCGGCGCCGCTCGGCCTCGGGGACCCCCGTCCTCGCCGCCGTCCGAAGCCCGCAGCCCCGCAGTTTCCCTAAAGTTTGGCTACAGTTGGGCAGGGCTGCGGGGTGGCTGCGCGGGAACGAGGCTCGGGCCGCCGGCCCCGCTCCTCCCGGGGGAGCTCGGCTCTCCCCGCGGCGGCCACACCGGCCCTCGGCCGAGGAGGACCTAGGACGGACGCTCCCTCCCGGGAAGTGGCTGCTTCCTTCGCGCTCGGGCCCCGGACGCGGGCGCACGGCGGCGCTGACCCGGGCCCTCGGCCTCGCCCCGGGGCCGCCGGCGCGCGTCCTCACGGCGCGCCCCCGCCCGCGCCCCGGCCCGCCGAGCGGCGCCGCCTCACCTTCGGGGACTGCGCGCCGGGGGTGGCCGGGTCGCTGTCGCACGGCCGCGGGGACAGCGCCGTCCCGGGGCCGGCCGCCGCCGCCATCAGCCCGAGCGCCCCGCGCCGCCGCCTCCGCCGCCGCCGCCGCCTCGTCCCGGCCGCCGCCGCCGCCGCCGCCGCCGCAGCCGCCGCGCGGGCCGCCCGCCGCCCGGGCCCCGCCCCCTCCGCCCGCCCGCCGCCCGGGGGCCGGCCCCTGCCTCCGCGCGCCCCGCGGCCCGCCAGCGCCGCCGCCACCGCCATGGCCGCCGCCAGCGCGCCGCCTCGCGCCGCCCCGGGCGGAAGCAGCACGCGGGCGGCTCGGCGCGCCCGCCCCCGGTCCCCGCTCGGCCCTCCGCGCCCGCCCGGCCCCCGCGCCCGCCGCCCGCCGCGCTCCGCGCCCTCGGCCCTGCTGCCCGCCGCCCTCGGCCGCGCCCGCCGGCCGCTCCCCAGCCCCGCGCGATCCCCGCCGCCGCGCCCGGCGCGCTCCCTCCGCGGCCCCACCTCCCGCCTCTCCCCTCGGCCCCCAGCCCCGCCCCGGCCCGCAGCCGCCGCCGCTCGGCGCGCTCGCCGCCGCCCCCTCCCCGCGCCCCCGGCCCGGCCCTCCGCACGTCAGCCTCTCCTCCCACCGCGCCCCGCGGTGCCCGCCCCGCCCCGCCCCTCCGGGGGTCCCTCTCTCCGCCCTCGCCCTCCTGAGGGTCCGCACCCCCGCCCCTGCCTCCCGGGGCTCCCTTCCTTCCAGAGGGTCCCCTCCTCCGCCCCCTCCCTCCTGGGGGCGTCTCCTCCTCCGCCCCCTCCCTCTCGGGGGGTCTCTTCCCGGGGGGGGTTCTTCTCCTCCTCCGCCCACTCCTCCTGGGGGTCCCCCCCACCCCCGGTGGCTGTGTCGCTGCGGGTCTTGAGGGCCCTGGCCCGTTTCCTCGCGCTCCAGGTCCTCAGTCGCCGCCCCTCGCCCGCCTTTGTTCTCAGCTCGCGGCCTCCCGCCCCCTGGAGCTCCTGAACCACCTGCCTTGGGACGAGTACCTTCCAGAGACACCCTCAGCGGCTGTCATTTGCAAAGTTTATCCACATCCGCCTCAGTGCGTGCCGAAATCTTAAAATGTAAAAGTAGCTGAAATGCAACTTGCATGTTTAGGATTCTGTGTGTCGGAATGTAATTGACGCAGCAGCTTCCACCAAAGACAGTGAGAGAGTGAGCGCGGGGGGAGGAGGAGAGGTGTGAGGAGGCTGCGTGGAAGCCTTCCCGGGGCTGAAAGACACGTGGCAGTGGCCGCAGGACACTTGGGGACCATACGGATTCTGACTCCGCACAGCCTTGGCAAATCAGTTACCTCTTTTCTCACCTGTAAAGCGGGGAGAAATCCTAAGTCTCCAGGATTATTGTGAAGGGCATAGTACAATGGTAGGCCCACAAAAGCCACCAAGAAAATACGAGCTGTGTTATTATTAATCCTAGTTCTTAGGCTTCACCTAGTCCCTTCTAGGACTTCATCAAGAATTTTTTTTTAAAAGTTAGGAACTGAACGTTAAAAGAACACATGGCAGATGGCTGTAATGAGACGACAAGGATGCTGGAAATTTGTCAAAGTTGACCTCTCAGCAGACACCTTATCTGAGAGTGTCGATGACTTGTTTCAGGCAATAGATAATGTTCTTGGATTTAGTGTACACCGTGGCTTCCTTTTCATTCATTCTTTTTGCTTACACTCATCAGACAAAGGTTTGGAAAGATCAAATACAGGGATTTCTAGCTCATCACAGTAATACAAATGACCTGCTTTGACTCTCCCAGCCCACCCTTTCCTGACTTTCCCACTGGTGTCAGATTAGTGGCGGCATCACCAACAACTTGAGACTTCCAAACTGCTCCCAGTTTGCTTTCTCTCACAACCTCAATCAGACTAGCTGCCCATTTCCCTAGCAAGAGTACTGAAGAAATGGCCCATCTGAACCCACCAAGAAGAATCGACATTTTTGCCCCAAATTTTCCTAACAGATCAGGGCCCTCCAACAGATTCTCTGGATAGAGTTTAAGGTTAAATATATATATTTTTTCAGTTATTTGGTTCTACTCATCTCCCTTGGGAATTCTGTCTGTAGGTCAAATACAAATTTAAAACTCTTCACTACAACTCAACAGAGACTTCAGCCTTTCAACATGCAAGAAGGCAGGATATTTAGGAGGCACCATGTGGATTACACTTCCTGCCTGTAGGCAGTTTCAACATTGAAAGAATAGGGTACAAATATACAAGTGTACTTGATTGTTTTGGCGGGAGAACATTCACTTGCAACTAGAAAATTTAAGATTTTAAGGTTGACAAAGAATTTGAAAAGCAAGAAGAGACTAGTAGGACAACTACAGATAAATGTACAATTGGAAATGGAAATAGGGTTTCAAGTCCGAAAAAGACTGAGAGGTGGGAAAATGGGAGGTGTGTTGAGGTACAAAAATCATTCTGGTTTGGCCTGAGAATAGGGTAAATGAAAGCAGATTCTAGGGGTTAGGGATGAAATAGAGAGAGAGGCAGTATAATGGAATGGTGAGAACAAAGATTGGGAGTTAAGACTTTGTTTTGAATACTAGCTATGCCACTTATTAGCTGTGTGACCAGGGGTAAATTATTCAATCTCTCTGACCCTCCAATTCCTCATTTGTAGGATGAGAATGTTCAAAAGAAAACCACAGGCCCCACACAGTGTCACTTGTGCTAAAGACCATGACACAAACCTAGAAATGTCATCTTCATCGACCAGTGTGGAATTTTCTGCTCAGCACCAATGACTTCATCTGGCACCTGGGCCCTCTCCATGCCCTCCCCCAGAGGAAGAAGAGGCAATCTGCGTAATAAAACCCTTGCCAGTTCCCTTCCCCCCCAAAAGAGATGACCTGTCATAAAAATAACCCTTTCTTTTCTTTTGTGAATAGCTCCCTTGCCCCACCCTTTTTCCTATAATATAAAAACTGTCCATTTCGTACAACTCACAGTGCCTTCCAGGTGCTAGATGGGATGATGCCAGATTCATGAATCACCTAATAAAGCCAATTAGATCTTCAAATTTACTCAGCGGAATTTTGTTTTTTAACAACAGTAATGTCCATTCAATTATTTCACAAATAGTTTATGGAAACCAACTATGAACTAAGAACTGTTGGGTGAGAGAAATACAAGGAATCATTTATTCATTCATTCATCAAATACTATCTTATTGTTCATTAAGTTAGACCCTGAGTTAGGCACTGGCAATACAGTGGTGAAGAGAAAAAGCCGTAAAACTACATGAGACCACTTAGAATATGTAGATAAAGGTAAGAAAAAGACGCAAGACCAAGAAGTCCAGAGACAGTCATGGAAATAAGAAGAGGAAAAGGAAGAAAATTAAGTGTCAAGTATTGTAAGCTGAGTGGATAGAGAGTTTCAGAAAGAGGGAGCTGTCAACTGTGTTGATTGAGAAGTTGAGTGTGAGGAAGACAGAGACAGGTCCCTTGTATTTAGCAGTTTGGGGGTAATTAGCAATCTTAATTGTTTGAAGCTGTTTCAGTGGAGTGGCAGTTTCAGAAGCTAGATTGAAGTCGATAAGGAAGAAATGGGAATCGGGGAATGGGAGCCAGAGAATAGAGAGAAGTTTGATTATAAAGAGTAATAGAGAAAGACTGAGGTAGCTGGAGAGGTGGGTGGTTGTTTTTAAAATGGGAGACACTAGAGCATGTTTGCATGCTGACAAGAATGACTCAGTAGAAGGGGGAAAATCATGGTGCAGGAGGAAGAGGAGCTTGCTGCCCGGAGGCGGCCCTCAAGAAGGCAAGGAAGCAACATCCGGTTGGGATAAGCCTTTGATGGGAAGAAGTATAATCCATTCACTGGACAGAAAAGAGGTGGCTGCAGATGCAAGTAGGTTTAGAGATTTGGTGATGAAAAACTTGAAGGATTTTCCTGTGATACTTTTTCTTTCCGTAATGAAATATGAAGTGAGATCATCGGCTGACAGTGAGGAGGAGCAGAGAGGAACATAGGAAGTTGGAGGAGAGGGATGTGAAGAGTAGGAAAGCAAAGTTTCTAGGATCCCAAGCAATCTGCCCCCTGGAGACTTGTGGTCATGAATTTAAAGTGAAACCAGTCAGTCTGGTTTTGCAATGTTCTCAGTCAAGTTTAGCTACTTGAATTCAGGCTAGGATAGAGTAGATGATGGGGTTTGTGCAGGAAGGGTTTTTCCCAGATGAGGAAGAGGGGTGAAGGAATTTGGAGTGTGTTTGTAAGGCAGTGATTATAATGATGGGCCATGAAATCTAAGCTGAACAAGGAAGAAAGCAAGAGGGCTATTAGCGCAAAAGGTGAATGAATTGGAGATTCCAACTAGATTGAAGAGTGGCCGTCTTCGGGGGTCTACAGGTGGTTAACCAGAAGGACAGGAAATGATTGCACAAGAATAACCTGCCCAAAATCGAGATTTCAGAGGTTATACTGATACTGATGATAACAAGGCCTACAGGGTGAACCAAGGAGTGACCACAGTGGGCTAGAGGAAGAGGTCATTGAATGTGAGTTGGTCAAGGAACTGAGGAGCTAGAGTACAGACAGCCCTAGCTCTGCCCGATAGAACAGGACTATTAAGTGACCAAGGAAGCTGAAATTGTGTAAAGCAGTCTTAATAATCAAAGAGAAAAATTACAGTTATTCTTTGACTTTAGAAAACTTTAGTTAAAACATTAAAAACTTCCTTCCTGCCAAGATAAATGTACATGGAATTTAATTGTACAACTAATATTTATTTATTTTTACTTTTAAAAATTATTTTACTGAGGACATACTGCCTTATACCGTTTTGTACATTTCAGATGTACATTATTATATATCAGTTTCTGTGCAGACTGCGTCATGCTCACCACCAAAAGTCTAGTTTCCATTTGTCACCATACATATGTGCCCCTTTACCCCTTTCACCCTCCCCCCACCCCTTCTGATCTAGTAACCACTAATCTGTTTTCCTTATCCATGTGTTTATTTGTCTTCCACATATGAGTGAAATCATACGTGTTTGTCATTCTCTGTCTGGCTTATTTTGCTTGGCATAATAGCCTCAAGGTCCATCCATGTTGTCCTAAATGGCAAAATTTTGTCTTTTTTTAATGGCTGAATGCTATTCCATTGTATGTGTATGTATACCACATCTATACCCATTCTTAGGTACTTGGGTTGTTTCCACATCTTGGCTATTGTGAATAATGCTACAATGAACGTAGAGATGCATAAATCACTTTGAATTGTTGATTTCATGTTCTGTGGATAAATACCCAGTAATAGGATAGCTGGATCACATGGTATTTCTATTTTTAATTTTTGAGAACTCTCCATACTTGTTTTCCATAGCAGCTGGACCAGTTTGCATTCTCACCAGCAGTGTATGAGGATTCCGTTTCTCCACATCCTCTCCAATGTTTGTTATTTCTTGTCTTGTTAATTATAGCCATTCTGACAGGTGTAAGGTGACATCTCATTGTACTTTTGATTTGCATTTCCCTAATAATTAGTGATGTTGAACATCTTTTCATGTGCCTGATAGCCATCTGTATCCCTTCTTTGGAAAAATGTCTGTTCATAGCCTCTGCTCATTTTTTAAATTTTTAAATTTATTTTAAATTTATTCTTTTTATTTTATTGAGGTCATAATAGTTTATAACATTGCGAAATTTCAGTTGTACATTATTTTTTGTCAGTCACCGTATATGTATATGTGCCCCTTCACCCCTTGTGCCCAGCCCCCAACCCACTCCCCCTCTGGTAACCTAAACTGTTCAATTGCCCATGTGTTAGTTTACCTTCCACATATGAGTGAAATCATACAGTCTTTGTCTTTCTCTGTCTGGCTTATGTCACTTAACATAATACCCTCAAGGTCCATCCACATTGTTGCAAATGGGATGATTTTGTCTTTTTTTTGTGGCTAAGTAGTATTCCATTGTGTATATATATACCATATGAGTTGGTGTAGTATATTTTCATTTTCATTTGTCTCCAGCTATTTTTTTACTTCTCCTTTAATTTCTTTAATGATCTGTTGGTTGTTCAACAGCATGTTGTTTACTCTCCACATATTTGTCACTTTCTTAGTTTTTTTCTTGTAGTTGATTTCTAGTTTCATAGCATTATGGTTGGAGAAGATGCTTGATATAATTTCAGTCTTCTTAGATTTTTTGAGGCTTGCCTTGTTTCCTAACACATGGTCTATCCTTCAGAATGTTCTATGTGAACTTGAGAAGAATGTGTATTCTGCTGTTTTGGGATGGATTGTTCTATATATATATATATCTATTGGGTCCATCTGATTTAATTTTTCATTTAATTCCACTATTTCCTGGTTGATTTTCTCTGGATGATCCATCCATTGATGTAAGTGGGATGTTAACATCTCCTACTTTGTTGTCTTGTTGTTAACATCTCCTGTTAGATCTGTTCACAGTTGTTTTATGTACTTTGGTGCTCCTTTCTTGGGTACATATATATTTATAGGTGTTATGTCTTCTTGGTGGAGTGTCCCTTTTATCATTATATACTGCCACTCTTTGTCTCTTATTACCTGTTTTATCTTGAAGTCTACTTTGTCTAAGTATGGCAATACCTGCTTTCTTTTGTTTCACATTTGCTTGTAGTATCATCTTCCATCCTTTCATACTGATCCTATGTTTGTCTTTAGAACTAAGATGTGTTTCTTGGAGGCAGCATATTATTGGGTCTTGTTTTTTAATCCATCAAGCCACTCTGTGTCTTTTGATGGGTGAGTTCAATACATTTACATTTAAAGTGATTATTGATATATGAGGGCTTAATACTGCCATTTTATGTTTTGTTTTCTGGTTGTTCTATATTTCCATTGTTTCTTTTGCCTTGTATTCCTATCTGCCATTTCAGTTTGGTGGTTTTCTCTGATGGTTTTCTCAGTTTTCTCTTCATTTATGATTTGTGACTCCTCTCTGATTTTTTGTTTTGTGGTTACCATGGGGTTTGTATAAAAGATCTCATAGATGAGATGGTCCATTTTCTGACAGTCTCTAGTCTCCATTAGCCTACGCAACTTCCCTCTCTTTCCTATTCTCCTTCTAGGCTTTTGTTGTCACAACTTATTGTTTATGTGGTGAGTTTGTGACCAAATTGAAGTGTTTATAGTTATCTTTTATGCTGTTTTTCCCTTTATCCTCTATTTTATAATTAAGTGTTTCCTGAACTATTCTGATACAGAGCTGCAATTCTCTGATTTTCTCTATTTATCTCCCTGCTCAAACCTTTGTAAACCTTTGCCTTTTTGTTTCAGGTAGGGCAGGCCTAGTGGTGAGGTACTTCCTCAGCTTTGGTTTGTCTGGTAAAGCTTTTATTTCTTTGTCATATCTGAAGCATAATTTCACCACGTAGGGTATTCTTGGCTGATAGTTTTCGTCTTTCAGTATTTTGAATAAATCACTCCACTCTCTCCTAGCCTGTAAGATTTCTGCTGAGAAATACACTGAAAGACTGACGGGGGTTCCTTTGTAAGTTATTTTCTTTTGTCTTGCTGCTCTTAATATTTTTCTTTGTCATTTACTTTTGAAAGTTTTAATATTATGTTCCTTAGATTGATGTAATTAGGAGTTCTATAGCTTCATGTACTTGCATGTCCAGTTCTTTCCCCAGGTTTGGGAAGTTCTCAGCTATGATTTCTTTGAATAAGCTCTGCTCATTTCTACCTCCCTTCTCACTCTGGGTTATCTATAATCCTTATATTACTTTTCCTAATTGAGTCAGATATTTCTCAAAGAATTTCTTCATTTTTTAAAACTCTTAGTTATCTCTTCTCCGCCACCTGATTCACTTCTGTTTCTATCTTCAAGCTCACATATTCTCTCCTCTATAAGGTCTAATCTTTGTGTTTTTTTTTCTGCTGAGGAAGATTCACCTTAAGCTAACATCTGTTGCCATTCTTCTTTTTTGCTTGAGGAAGATTTGCCCTGTGCCAATCTGTGGTGCATCTGTGCTGATCTTCCACTATTTTGTATGTCAGTTGCCACAGAGCATGGCCACTGACAAGTGGTGTAGGTCTGTGCCCAGGGACCAGACCTGGGCCGCCAAAGTGGAGTGCACTGAACTTAACCACTAAGCCACAGGGCAGGCCCCAAGTCTACTCTGTTTTTAATGCTTTCTACATTATTTTTCATCTCATTGTGTTCTTCGTGTCCAGAATTTGTTTTTTGGGACTTTTTTTAGTGTTTCAATCTCTTTGGTAAAGTATCTCTTCTGTTTATTAGTTTTATTCCTGAGCCCCTTGAGCTATCTTTCTGAGTTTTCTTGTAACTCCTTAAATTTCTTTATGACAGCTATTTTGAATTCTCTGTTTGATTTTAATCTTCTGTGACTTCACGTTTGTTTTCTGGAGAGTTGTCATTTTCCTTCTGTTCTGCAGTCTTACTGTTCTTCTTGGTGTTTGATGAACTGATCCACTCCCAGTGCATTTGTGGTAGTAATCTCCTTCTCTGACTTGGGTATGGCTTTCGTTACTTTGGTTCTGATTGCCTGGGTCTCATGTTCCTCCACGGGATCCCTGTGGGCTCGCAGGCTCTTGTTCTGCGTACCTTTGTTGCTATTCCCCAGTTGTCTGGGGGTGCTGGTTGCACTGCTGCCAGGGGTGCTGAGTTCATGGGTGTCACTGTCACTCGCGGGGTCCTGGGGACCCAGGGACTTGCATGCAGCCCCTGCTGCTGGTGGAGTTGGTGTCAGTCGAAGCACCCCTAGGGGCTGGGTGCTCCCACGGTGTCTTCTTGCAGTTGTGTGGGTTGGGCCACCACTGCTGCTGCCGCTCCACCAGCTATCATGGGGCAGGGCCACTTCTATGCCACTGCCACCTCCCCAGGGGTGTTCAGGTGTGCAGTGCTGGGCCGCCATCACCTCCACTCAGAGTCACACAGGCTGCTGTGTGAGGATCTGTGCCCTGGGTCTCTACAGCTGGGGGTGGGGGAGGGGGCTGTTCCCCTAGAGAGTGCTATGAACCACGTAAAGGAAGGTCAATAACCTGCTGCAAAAAGCTTTGGGAAGCAGGGAGTCAGATTAGTGGGTGTTCAGATTTCTGAAGTGTCTGAAGTCAACACTTATACAACATTTGATGTAATTGATCCTTATGTTTCCTTAAGGACAGTAGGAAATTGGTTCAGAAGTTATGGTCCTTAATATTTAGAATGATGGTCAGGTGGCTTCAGAGTTACTGCACCCTTTTATAGGCTCACAGTGAAGTGGCTGCCTAGGTAGAAAGGGCAGAGTTGAATGAAGGAGGGAAGAGGTTTTCCTGGTACAAGCCTCAATATAGTTGGAGGAGAAGAGGTGGGAAGGGGTCTTTGTGGTGGGAGGAAGGCAATAATAGAAATGTGCACAAGATATGAGGAGAGCACAAAGGAGGGTGTCTAATGCAACTTGGATTAGAAGTGACAGCAGAAGTGGGGTTGACAGTGAGAAGTGTTGCTAGGATTAGAGATGTTTATAATGTACCTGGAATCCATTAAACCTCAGAAAATGGCAGAGTATTATATTTTGGAGATTCTACAACTGTAAGAGTAGGCAGAAGAGTTTGTATTAATTCAAAAGGCAACCGGAACTATTGAAGGGTTCTGAGGGAGGGGGCGATATAACCAAACTCCTGTTTCCAAGATGGTAACATCATCAGTCTTATGTGTGAGGTGGAGGTGAGACCTGAGGTAAAGAAAAGCAGGTACAAAGGATTTTCTCTCTGGTTCATCCTTAGAACCATTTGACATAATACCAGCCCCGCGATACAATGGAAGTTCAGGGAGGGCAAGGGCCCGTCTGTTTTGTTCACCACTCTACACTCTGCACCTCCCTCAGTGCCTAGAACATGGTAGATGTATGATGTATGTTGAACAAAATAATTGATGGGTGAATAAATGAAAGAAAGTGGCTACTGAAATAGATGTGAAAGAAAATGAGGACCCAGACAAGAGACATGTCAGTGGAGGGAAAGAGGGGATGATTTCGAGTCACTTCAAAAAATTAGAATCTATAGAATTTAACAACTAAGTATATATGGCGGTTGAGATTAAGTGCGACAGAAAGAGTAGAGATAAAGGTAATGCTGAGATGACAAACTGAATAATAATAGGTAATGTTTTAGGACTTAGTGTGCTCCAGGGCTAAGCTAAGTGTTGGGCCTAAGTGCTTGAACATATATTACCTAACTTAATTCACAAACTAACCTTAGGAGGAAGGTATAATTCTCATTTTACAAGCACTTATATCTATGAGGCATTCAGCTCAAATACTAGGGAGTATATGTTACAACCAGTTTATCCTGATAAGTTCATCAGGAAGACACATTGCTTAACAGGAGCTATTTCACAGGTTTGTTATTACTAATTTTTTCTGTGGCCAAGGTTAGCAACTGATGACTCCTGTTTTGAAGACTCCTTAGGCTACAACTATCATGTTCGTGCTGTGTAGTATAGAACCATTAGTCCTGGATTACTCAACTCATTAAACACATAAGTGAAAAGAAATCTTGCCTCTACCTTTCTATCTACCTGTTTGTAGATTATTCAACTGATGGGTATTTTTACTGACCATTAAGTTTGGCGTGGTTTTTCAAGTTCTGACTACAACTATGAAAATTGTATGGATTATCACAGATGTTATCAGTTGCCTCCCCCAAGCCCACTCCTTCTTCCTTGCTAGAAGAGCTCCAATTTATAGTTGTATCCACTTTTCACATGGCCATGTGCTCCAGGGAATGTGGGCTCCAGCCTCAGCCCCAGGGAGAGAATTATGACTGGTCTAGTCATGGGAACATGATTAAATTCGATCAAGTTAAACAAATGTACATAGAAGTCTGCAGGGAGAGTAGGAAGATAGAAAGAACCTGGATCTTTGATCAAATTCCTGGGAAATAAAATTTTCCTCTTTTTTTTTTAAAACAATGTGCTAGATTGTTTTGGTTGTTGCATCTACAAAGAGCCTAACTAACAGACTAAGAAATAGAAAGACCACACATTTGTAAGCATTTTGATTAAGGAGGGAGGTATGAATTAAAGAAGTATTAAATACATTACATCTTTCTTTCAAATTCAAAGGAATTTGGTAATTCCTTTCAAAAGAATGCATACAACTTATTAAAATACCATTCAAAATACATCTGCCTTTAGAAGTTTTCTAAAATCTATCCTGACATTTACTTAATTTGACACTTTAGAAAGTTGCATCATAATTTCCTGTAGCAAATCCTAATTTTCTTAAATCTAACAAGAATGGCAATTTCCTCATATTATAATCCACTTTAAATGTACATATATTCATATGTATACAAATAAAGATGTGTATATATAAGGTCTATAAATATATGTACCTTTTATACTTGTGCTTTGGGGTAATAAAATGTTAATAAAAATGATAACTAGTAATACAAGGGCAAAAATCTAACTTTTACTTGTTGTTAAAAGAATACAATTAAGAAGTTCAATTGGAGATAAAAATATAGCTAATAAAACCTACTATGAGGTTCATAAATCTATAAACGATGTATTTTTGAAAAGTTGAAGAGTAACCACTCTCTAGCACACGTAACAAGCTATTCACAATAAAGAGCAAATACCAAGGCCAAGGCCACATAAGCTTCAGTTTCATGTTTAGCTGCAACCCAGCTGTCCCACGCAACATCCCAGATCCACCTGCTGGCAATCTATGAGAGAAATTTTTAAAAGACAAACTTTAGATTGAGCATTTAAGTAATTTTTAAATCTATGCAAGTTTGATTTTTTTAAAAAGATGCATCAGTATCTTAGAAAGTTCTACTTAGAAGCAATTTGTCAAGCTTTCCCGAATAGTGACACTTCCTGGGCCCACCTTCTCCTTGACTGGGATGGTAGTCATCACCACAGAGACCTCCCTTGGCTGAGAGGCAGGAACAGGAAGCCCTCTGTGATTTGGGTCTAGTAGCTCTGCATAGAGTACCACTCTGCTGTGTCAGAGACCATGATAAGGAATTATTCTTCATGCCCTTAAAATACTTTCAATAGAAAGTTTATTAGGACCCTGTCTTGAAATGAAGAAATGGCAATGATTCTACAAGCAGACTGTTAGAGAAAATCCTAATCCCTCTGCTTCACTTACAAAGCCATACATGATCTGACTACAGCCTACTTTTCTGTGGTGGATCTACAATGGCCACAAATCCTTTGTGGCTTCCCCTACAAGAGGTTGAGTCTTTTTTTACCCCTTGAATATGAATTGGTCTTGGGGCTTGCTCTGAGCAAAAGAATGTGACATGGTGCAACTTCCAAGCAAGGTCTTAAGAGGTCTTCTGCTCTTACCTTCTCAGAATGGCATGAGGAGACCCTGATCTAAGGAAGGCCATTCAGTCCACTGGAGGATGATGGCTCATGTGCAGGGGAACCCAGGCGCCCCAGCCAACAACCAGCACCCACTGTCAGACACATAATCGAGGCCATCTTGGACCTCCAAGCCCAGTTGAATCATCAGATGGCTGCAAGTGCATCAGTGAGACCAACAGAAAACCACATGGCTAATCCAGGCTGAGCTGACCCACAGAATGATGAGCAAATAAATTGTTGTTGTATTAAGCTGCCAAATGCTGGGTTGGTTGGGTGTGTAGTAATATTATCTGGTATACATGATACCACTCTCCACTACCCAAATATACTGCAACCATGCTGGTTATTAATCAAGCACACCAAGTTCATTCCTGTCATAGGATCTTTGCCTCCATGTTTGCTCTGCTTGGAAGCTCTTCTCCTCGATCTTGGCACAGCTGGTTTCTTCTTGTCTTTCAGATATCAGAGGGCCTGCCCTGTCTCTAGACAAGCCCAAGTTGCTACTCTGTCACTCTATTATATTGCCCTACCTTAACTTTCCCTATGGAGCACTTTCACCATCCAGAACTTTCCCATTACCTAAGTGTATGTATAGTATGTGATGGTAATTCTCTTCTCCCTCACCTCTGTCTTGCTGACTGTTGTGTGGCCAGCACCTCTCTGCCTGTCCGAGTCCTCCTCTCCATGCTTCCGTGAAGCCTATACAGACTGTGCCCAATGCACATATTAACTTTCAACTCACTAGAAACTTACACAGCCTGGTGGTATTGCATTTTTATTTGTGAATAATAATAATAACCTTACTGTTTATTGAGGTCTCTGTGCTGGAGACTATGTTAAGGATTTTAATACAGATAACCTCATTTAATCATCACAACAATTAATTATTAAAAGACAATAAACCGTCAAAACTAATATGATCAAGAAACAGGGTATCCATACAATTTAATAAATTATTAATAGAAAATTGCCATTTCTAGGTTAGCACTTTTCACATAATTAATAATGAAAGAAAATATGTTTAACAAAATTCTCCTTTCATTCAAGAGGCATCTCAGGATCTTCAAGTGCGTTGGAGAGAGGACAATAAATATCAAATCACTGGAGAGGAGAGACCCTATAGTCCTAATTGATAGATGCTGGATAAACAGGTACTTACATTTATTGCCTGACCAGTCTTTTGAATAAATAATACTTTTATAATGAACTTATAACGGTGGTACCCAAATTCTTTCACCGCTAACAATATGCGGTCTGCTAATTCAAGTGACAAATGAGAGAAGACTTTATCATCATATTTGACATCTTCAAGACTTTCCTTTAAAAAAATTAAGAAAAATATTTTAATTTTCAAACGAAACACTTTTCTGAGTAGAAATTCAAGTAGGAAACGTGTCTAAATAATACATATAAGTTTTAAAACAATATACATATTCTTAACCAAATAATATTAAATGAATGTTATGCTTACCAATTTATCAATAACAATTTGGAATCACTTTAGGTTTTGATTATGTTTAATTGTTCTTCATTACCAACTCTTAAGCTGTAAGTTTCCCTTACTGCTTTTGTCTATCAGTTACTAGGGAGAGCTAGGGGAATTTTAAAAGAAAGTTTCTGGGAATTCTTAACTAGAGGAAAGAAATCTTTTTAAAATGTATATATTTGCTAAAATTCAGATTTGGGTTTTGCTAAAGCAAAGGTTACTTGGACTTGGAGCCTGCATTATGTTTTCCTGTCTTCCTCAGTCTCCTCGAATTAAAGCACGCTTCCTTCAAATCCTCTTCCCATGGCTTCTCCCTCTAATGCTTTTTTCTGTGGCCTCCAGGAGAATGCCAAGGAAATCAAGAATTTGTCATCTTATTTGTTAATGAGTTAATGTATAGCCGGGGGGAGACGGGTGTGGGCCGTGAAGCATTGCACTTTCCTACAGACCATCGGCAGACCTGGACCATCTAGTGAGCAAATGGCATACGCCTTTGATTAACTGACGGACCAAGGATAAATTAGCCAATGTTCTGGGTTCTAGGGGTAGCACATGGACTCCTACCAGCTAATTTTATAGGCATGTAAAACCAAAGACAATGCCCTTTTTTTGGTTTTGGTTCCCTTCTAGAATGCTTCCAGATCTAAAACTGTGTTTAGAAACATTTATTTCTGTCAGGCCTTTGGCAGTGGCTCTATCTTTTGGACCCTTAGCAACATCCATTCTCTCTTCTGAATCTGCCTAACAGATCTCAGGCTTTATCTACCAAAGTGCTCTTTTTATTTTTTTTTTTTCCCAGCAGAAATGACTGATTTAATGAGCTTGGATGGCACTAACCCTTTATACATCATCATTTTTAGTACTAAAGGTTATCATATTTTAAGCACTTGCTATATTCCAGACACTATGAAAAGCACCTCATATATTTTCTTGTTGAATCTTCAAAATAACAGACGTGACAGATTCTATTAATATCCATTAGTATTCTACCTTAAATTAATAAAATAAATCTAGGTGAGGCTAAACATTTTTCTCAAAATCACAAGCTGGCAAGTAATAGGCTATGAATTTAATTCAGCTCTGACTTTATCATATAGAATCCATGCTTGTAGCCATCCTTACATAGAGTACGCTGAGCTTTTTATCTTCCATTAACTCACTTAAATTACATAAAACATCCTTAAGTTAACTTATACAGGAGAAAGTTATTCATAGCATATTCTCATACAGAATTATTTTCCCTTAATTCTGGGGCATTTTTTTTTTCCTTTTGCCCAATTCACTCTCCTTTACCTATTTTCTTTAGGTCTAGGGAAGTAGAGAAATTTCCCAGGGACATAGCAAAGTGCTCTTTTTAAATAAATAATGAACACTTGCTAGGAAGATACCCACAAGCTCCATCGATATTTGCTATTTCTGTGTCCAGAACTATGTTCAGTGTTCCCTGAACCCAAGGGAAAATCTCTGGCTTTTTACACTCTCTAGCCATCCACCTACATATCCAATAAGCTGTTCCAGGCCCCATCATGCTCTTTGCAATTCTATAAATTATCATACATAAATACAATTTGAAATCCTACTATATTCAATAAATTTAAACTCAGTCTATGTGGTAGTGCTGAGTGAGAGATACAACAAAACACACTCTCTCATCACAAATTCTTGCTATTAGTGTTTAGATCAGAGAAGAAGGTAATCAATAATTATTTTACTGTATTAAATTGAGTTGAATTTCTTTATTTCCTGAAATCATAAGCCATTATATCTTTGCCAAATATCATCTGACAATTATTAGTTCAGTTTAGAAATGTATCTATGTCTGTGGTAGTGGAGAGAGTTTGGAGAGTGGGTCTCCTAAATATTCTTCTGTATTAAGAAAGGTTAATTAATTTAAAGAATGAACTTTGATGTGATTAAAGGGGTAATGATCATTTACACAAAATAAACACTTGCTTTCTTCCCAATAGCTAGGTCACATCAGTTGTAACTGAAGGAATGCATCCTGTAAATCAGAAGGCAGGAGGTAATTTTACAACAAGGAACACCACTGCAGTGGGATTAAGCTAGGTGGAGTCCCACAAAGGGAATCACATCAGAAAACTCCTGAGTGCCTGGTGCTCAGAACGAGGGACCAAACATGAAAAAGGAATTCAGAAGAGGTGGTCCTTCAAACAAACTTTCTATAATTAAAAAATTTTAATTTTGTCTTTGATTAGGAAAGATGGTGAAGGGAATTCTTTCCATGTGAACAATGTAGCCTCGGATACCAAAACTAGTGTAAATATTGGTATTAGGATTACAATATCAGTTTTGTAAAACTGAAGAAGCTTTCTTGGACTAGGACGGAAACATGTGTCTGAGTTTCAAACAACTGTCTTAAATGAACTTTTGACTCCAGCCGGTTTAAAAAAGAAAACCTATGCATAAGTTGGGGATTGCCTGTTCTTAGGATGTTTTAGTGTAGTCGGGAACCATGTTTCATTCACATGTAAATATTCAAGATTTTTTTTTTACTCATTCCTCCAAATATGGGAGAAACATGGAAACTGAGGGATAAATAATTTATGGATAATTAAGAGTTGATTGAAATAACAAAAGAATATTCCCTTTAACCTAGCTCATTGGGTCAATGTGAAGATTATTGAATATGATTACAAAGTACTTTCATATTTTCAGAGATAAATACTACAAAAAGTCAATCAGGGTAATTATACTGCCATAAATCTTAATATAGTTTATCAAACCCACAAAGCTAAGATATAGCTATTGTATATATCTATCAACCTACCTTTAATATCTGCTGGACTTTAGTTTCTACTGAATGAGCTTGGAATTTTTTCAATGGCTCCATTCTATATGAATTAGCAAACTTTAACTTTGCCAGGGCACTCTTCCACTCTTTACCTAAATCGGCAATTGAGTCATCAAATGGAGGCTCTACATACTGAACATCATGAAACGATTCTCTCAGTCTTTCTCTCAAAATTTGTGCGTACTGAAAGAAAGGGAGAGAGAGGAAGGAGAGAGGTGTAATTTTTAATTGTAAAATGAAATTTCAGATTTAAAGCTCAGAAATCCATTTTAACAGACTTCTATGATAATGTGGTTGCTAAGTCATAGACTCACTGACTCACTCCTGGCTATCAAGTTGGTAAGAGAAAAAAGAATATCTAGCTGGCTAGCTATCAGCTATCTATCTGTCTGTAAACACAAATACACATAAACACAAATTTGCACTCATATATTTAGAATATCAATGGAAGATGCAAAAGAACTGCAAACCAGAGTAGCATCATGTTCCCTACCCTCAGGTTATGAAAATAGTATCCTTCGTTGTCTTCTTACAATTTTAATTATTTTACTTTTATTTATTTTTCTTTGAATGAGCAATGCAATTATTTAGGTAACACATTCATAACTCTTAAGTCAAAAAGATAATAAAAGTGTATTGATTTGGTATATACATCACTCCATACTTTTCACATTCAGTATTCATTCTGTGACATTCAACACTCCTTAAGGAAATATTTATTTAGTGCCTGATATGGTCCAGAAAAATGCTCTATGCCTTGAAGTTACAGTGGTGAGCTTCCTTATAACAGCCAGGAATTAATTGTTCTACTTGTATCAACTGAACCAAGAACTCTGCATTCATGGAGTTATTCTAGTGGGGAGGAAGGCTGGTAGACAATAAAAAGTATATAGGGAAATGAATAAGCTAATTTAAATACTGGTAATCGCTATAAAAATAAAATCACATGACTTGATAGAAACTCACTGTGAGGGACTAATTTAGATGAATGACCAGAGAAGGGCCCTCTGAAGTAAGATTGGGGCTGAAGTCTAAAAGGAACAGGAAATAGGAAGAACAAAGACCTCAAAGCAAGAACTTAACACGTTCTAAGAACAGACATGGGTCAGTGTGTCTGAAGTGTTTTGAGTGAGGCAAAGATGCAACAGGATGAGGCTAGAAAGGCAATCGAGGAGTAGATCGCATAGGACCGAGGAGAATACGGTAAGGAGTTTGGATTTCATTCTCAGAACAATGGGAAGCCACTGGAGAGATTTAAGCAGGCTGGTGATATGTTCTAAATTTCAGTTTTAAGAGGTCATTCTGGCTGGCTGCTGTGTGGTAAACAGACTATAGGGAGGTGAGGGCCTGGATGAAGGTAATAACTTTATAATACTTTTTACAAATAATGCTAACTATGATTAATTTCATAAATTTATAATAATTCCTTTTAACCAGGAACATGGATTGCCTCTGCATTTATATAAAAATTTTTATTTCCAAGTAATATTTTATGTTAAACACATCTTTCAATTTATTCTGAAGTAATTTTTCTTTTGATGCCTCCTTCAAGGTGATTTAAAAACGCATTTTATGCTTTTAGTTGTTTTAATAGAGAAGTATGGTTGTATCCAGCTGTTAAACTTTTATTAATTTTAATATTACCTCTTGATTTTTCTAAATACATAATATAGTTCTACATATTTCTTTCGTCCCTCTTCCTTTTTTATACCTTACTGCAGAGGCCAGTAGTTTAAAATGTATATATTAAAAATCATATTCATATGGAGGATTATGGGAGAACATTTATTCTCTGCCTCTGATGCTTCTATGCAGCAGAAACTGTCCTTGGAGCAACACCTCCCTTTCTTTGCACTCTCTTTTGTTCCCTCTGTGGGGATTTATCTGATTGCTGAGTTGGGAAGAGGAAGAGCATGTTTAGTTCAAAATCTTCCCAGCTCTCCTCTTGGCATCTGATTATAACAAGTACATATTACCTGTTCCACCACTGCATATGTTTTACAGAGTTAGAACATCATCTTAGATATATGTCATTGTCGAGTTATTCCCATCACTATTTGGGTGAGCTGGTTTAATTCAAGTAGAAATTGTTACCATTTGCCAGCCTATCTTTCATCACTAATAGTTTGTTAATAAGGTGAGTAATATTGATTTTTGCATGTTAAACCAACCTTTCATTCCTGGAATAAACCCCACTTAGCTATAATATATTATTATTATTTTTACTGGAAGTTTGCACCTTTTGACCCCCTTCACCCATTTTGCCCACCCCACATATCTGGCAACCACCAACCTGTTCTTTGTTATCTACAAGCTTGTTTTTTTTAGATTCCACATATAAGTGAGATCATACCGTATTTGTCTTTCTCTGTCTGACTTATTTCATTTAGCATAATGCCCTCAAGGTCCATCCATGTTATCACAATGGTAAGATTTTATTCTTTTTTATGTCTGAATAATATCACACTACATATATATAGATAGTCCCCAACTTACAATGGTTCAACTTATGATTTTTCAGCTTTACAATGGTGCAAAAGCAATATACATTCATTAGAATCCATACTTCAAATTTTAAATTTTGTTTTTTTCCCAGCCTAGTGATATACAGTACAATATTCTCTCAAGATGCTGGGCAGTGGCAGCGAGCTGCAGATCCCACTCAGCCATGCAATCATGAGGGAACACAACCAATACACTTAACAAACAATCTGTTTGTCACGTTCAGTGCAATATTCAATAAATTACATGAGATATTTAACACTTTATTATAAAATAGGCTTTGTGTGATTTTGCCCAACTGATTTAGGCTAATGTAAGTGTTTAATGTAGGCTGGCTAAGCTATGATGTTCGGTAGGCTGGGGGTATTAAATGCATATTTGACTTAGAATATTTTCAACTTACAATGGGTTATTGGGATTTAACCCCATCAAAGCTCAAGAAAGATCTGTATACCACAATTTCTTTATCCATTCATCCATTGATGGACACTTAAGGTGTTTCCATATCTTGGCCATTGTAAATAATGCTGCAATTAACGTAGGGGTCCATATATCTTTTCAAATTAGTGTTTTTATTTTCAATGGATAAATATCCAGAGGTTGAATTGCTAGATCATATGGTAGTTCTATTTTTAATTTTTTGAGGAACCTCAAAACTGTTTTCCATAGTTACTGCACCAATTTACATTCCAGCCAACGATGCACAAGGGTTCCCTATTCTCCACCTCCCCATCATTTGTTATCTCTTGCCTTTTTCATAATAAACATTCTAACAGGTGTGAAGTAATAGCTCGTAATTTTGAATCACATTTCCCTGCTTTTGGAGTCAGATCCAAAAAAAGTCATCTCTAAGAACAATTACAAGGAGCTTACTGCCTATGTTTTCTTCTAGGAGTGTTATGGTTTCAGGTCTTAGATTCAAGACTTTAATCCATTTTGAGTTATTTTTTGTGTGTATGTGGAGTAATATAGTGGTCCAGCTTTCCCAACACCATTTGTTGAAGAGACTGTCCTCTCTACACTGTATATTCTTGGCTCCTTTGTCATAAATTAATTGGCCATATATGCATCAGTTTATTTCTGGATTCTCTATTCTGTTCCATTGACATATGAGTGTGTGTTTATGCCAAGGCCATACTGTTTTGATTACTATCTTCATTATATAGTTTGAAATCAGGGAGCATGAAGACTCCAGCTTTGTTCTTCTTTCTCAAGACTGCTTTGGCTATTTGGTTTTTTTGTGGTTCTACACAAATTTTGGGATTGTTTGTTCTATTTCTCTGAAAAATGCCATTGGAATTTTGATAAGGACTACATTGAATCTGTAGATTGATTTGAGTAGTATGGAAATTATAACAATATTAATTTTTCCAGTTCATGAGCATGGACTATATTTCCATTTATTTATGTCTTCTTCAATTTCTTTTATCAGTTCTTACAGTTTTTCAGTGTACAGGTCTTTCACCTCCTTAGTTAAATTTATTCCTAGGTATTTTATTCTTTTTGTTGCAATTGTAAATGGGATTGTTTTATAATTTCTCTGATAGTTATTAGTGTATAGAAATGTAATAGATTTTTGTATATTGATTTTGTATCCTAAAAATTTACTGAATTTATTTATTAGTTCTAAGTCTTTTGGTGGAGTCTTTAGGGTTTTGTATATACACTATTATGTCATAAAAATAGCGAGTTTTACTTCTGCATTTTAAGTTTGGATGCATTTTATTTCTTTTTCTTGCCTAATTGCTCTGGCTAAAACTTCCAATACTATGTTGAATAAAAATGGAAAGAGTGTGCATCCTTGTCTTTTTCCTGATCTTAGAGAGAAAGCTTTCAGCTTTTCACCATTGAATATGATATTACCTGTGGGTTTGTCATATTTGGCTTTTAGTAGGTTGAGATACATTCCCTCTGTACTCACTTTGTTGAGAGCTTTTTATCATAAATGGATCTTGAATTTTGTCAAATGCTTTTTCTGCATGTATTGATATGATCATTTGATTTTTATCCTTCATTTGGTTAATGTGGTGTATCACATTGATTTGGGGGATGTTGAGCCATCCTTGCATCCTCTAATAATTCTTTGATCATGATGTATGATCTTTTTAATGTATTGTTGAATTCAGTTTACTAGTATTTTGTTGAGGATTTTTGCATCTATGTTCATCAGAGATGTTGGCCTATAATTTTCTTTTCTTGTGGTGTCCTTGTCTGGTTGGGTCTCAGGGTAATTCTGGCCTCATAAAATGAATTTGGAAGTGTTCACTCCTCTTGTATTTTTTGGAAGAATTCGTATTAATTCTTTTTTGAATGTTTGGTAGAATTCACCAGTCAAGCTGTCTTGTCCTGGACTTTTGTTTCTTGGGAAGCTTTTGATTACTAGTTTAATCTTCCTACTAGTAATTGCTCTGTTTGGATTTTCTATTTCTTCATGATTAAGTCTTACAGGTTTTATGTTTCTAGGAATTTACCTATTTCTAGATTGTCCAAATTGTTAGCATGTACTTGTTCATAGTAACCTCTTATCATCTTTTGTATTTCTGTGGTATCAGTTGTAAGGTCTCCTCCTTCATTTCTGATTTTATTTGTTTAAGCTCTCTCTTTTTCTCCTTGTGACTCTAGCTAAAGGTTTGCCAATTTTGTTTCTTTTCAAAGAACCAGCTCTCAGTTTCACTGATCTTTTCTATTGTCTTTTTAGTTTCTATTTCATTTATTTACACTCTGATCTTTGTTATTTCCTTCCTTCTACTAACTTTGGGCTTTGTTTACTCTTCTTTTTCTAGTTCCTTGAGGCGTAAAGTTAGGTTGTTAGAGATTTTTCTTCCTCCTTAAGGTTGGCATTTACAGCTATAAACTTCCATCTTAGAACTCCTTTTGCTGCATCCCATAAATTTTGGTATATTGTATTTGCATGTACATTTGTCTCAAGGTATTTTTTCTTTTAAGATTGGCACCTGAGCTAACAATTGTTGCCAATCTTTTGTTTTTTTCTGTTTTTCCTCCCCCAATCCCCCCAGTACATAGTTGTATATTTTAGTTGTGGGTCCTTCTAGTTGTGGCATGTGGGACACCACCTCAACATGGCCTAATGAGTAGTGTCATGTCCACGCCCAGGATCTGAAGCGGCAAAGCCCTGGGCAGCTGAAGTGGAGTGTGAGAACTCAGCCACTTGGCCACAGGGCCAGCCCTGTCTAAAGGTATTTTATAATTTCTCTTTTGGTTTCTTGTTTACCCAGTTGTTGTTTAGTAACATGTTGTTTAATTGCCATATATTTGTGAATTTTCCAGTTTTCTTCTTGTAATTGACTTCTAGTTTCATACCATTGTGATTGGTAAAGACTTTTGATATGATTTCAATCTTCTTAAATTTATTAAGGCTTTTTTTCTGGCCTAACATATGCTCTATCCCCAAGAATGTTCCAGGTGCACTTGAGAATGTATATTCTGCTGCTTTTGGATGGAATGGTCTGTGTATATCTGTAAAGTCCATCTGGTCTAATGTGTCATTTAAGGCCAATGTTTCATTATTGATTTTCTGTCTGGGTGATCTATCCATTGATGTAAGTGGGGCATTGAAGTCCTCTACTATTATTGTATTTTTGTCTATTTCTCCTTTAGTTCTGTTAATACTTGCTTTACATGTTTAGGTGTTTCTATGTTGAGTGCAGTATATTTTATTCTTACATATTGTTGGATTTAATTTGTATAATTTTGTTATGTTTTTTGCATCTATGTTCATGAAGAATATTTGTCTGTTTTCTTGATATTAGTCTGGCTTTGCTAGCAGGGTAATGCTGGCCTCAGAAGATGAATTGAAAAGAATTACCTCTTCTTCAGTTTTCCAGAATACTATAATATTTGGCAGAAACTCACCAGAAAAGCCATCTGGGCCTGGAGTTTGTTTTATGGGGAGGTTTTAAACTACAAATTAATTTTCTTTAATAGATATATGGGCTATTCAGTGTATCTATTATTTTTTGAGTGAGCTATGGTAGTGTGCGTCTGTATATTAGTTTGCTAGAGCTGCCATAAGAAAATACCATAGAACAGTTGGCTTAAACAACAAATTTATTTGCTCACAATTTTGGAGGCTGGAAGTCCAAGATAAAGGTGACCACGGTTGGTTTCTCCTGAGGCCTCTCTTGCAGATGGCTGCCCTCTTGCTGCCTCTTCACATGGTCATCCCACTGTGCATGCTTGGCCATGGTGTGTCTGTGTCCTCCTCTCCTCTTCCAAGCACATCAGTCAGACTGGATGAGGGCACACTCTTACAGCCTTATTTTAACTCAATTACCTCTTTAAAGGACCTATCTCCACAAACACTCACATTCTGAGGTACTGAGGGTTAGGACTTCAACATATGAATTCTAGGGGAACACAATTCATCCCATAACACTGTCTTTCAAGGAATTTGTGCATTTCATCCACGTTGTTGAACTTACGATCATAGCTGTTCTTAGCATTTCCTTATGATCCTTTTAATGTCTATCAAGTCTGTAATGATTCCTCCTTTTCATTCCTGGTAATAATAATTTATCTTTCTTCATTGTTTTCCTGCTTGGTCTGGCTTGATCAAGTGTTGGCAAACTTTTTCTGCAAAAGGCCAGTTGCTAAATATGTTAGGCATCTTGGGCCAAATATGGACTCTTCATTTCTCCTTCTCCTCCTCCAACTCCCTCTTTCCCTCCACTACCTCCCCATCTTCCTCAATTCTTTTAAAATAACCCTTTGAAAATAGACAAACCATTCTTAGTTTACAGGCTGTACGAACACAGGCTGAGAACCAAATTTTACCCACAGGCTGTGTTGGCCAACCTCTGGGCTAGAACCTTACCAATTTTATTGATCTTTCCAAAAGATCATCTTTGGTTTCATGGATTTTCTTTATTGGTTTTCAGTTTACTATTTCATTTATTTCCTCTCCTTTTTATTATCTCTTTCCTTTTGCTTACTTTTAGCCTAATTTGGTCTTCTTTTAAATAATTTGATCTGATGGTTATTGGTTTGAAATCTTTCTAATATAAGTATTTGAGGCTATAAATTTCTCTAAGTACTGCTTTACTTACACCCTACAATTTTTTAAATGTTGTATTTTCATTTTCAGCTTAAAACATTTTTCTCTTTTACCCATGGATTAGTTAGAAGTGTGCCATTTAGTTTACAGACAATTTGTAATTTTCCATGTATGTTTATTACTGATTTCTAATTTATTCCATTGGGGTCTAGAGAACATACTTTGTATAATCTGAATCCTTTTAATGTTATTGGGACTTGTTTTATGTCCCAGCACATGTTCTTAGTAATGTTCCACTTATACTTCTAAGTAATGTTTATTTGGCTGTGGTTGCATGGATTATCCTATAAAGTCTACTAGTTTGAGTTGGATTATGGTATTGTTCATATCTTTTGTATCCTCACCAGTTTTTTGTCTACTTGTTCTATCAACTATCGAGAGAGGGACAAGATAGAGATGTGTGTTAAAATTTCCAACCATAATTATGGATGTCTACTTCTGTGAGAAGAAATTAAAGCTTTCACTTCATGTATTTCAAAGCTCTGACATTAGGTGCATAAATATTAAGGATTGTCATGTCTTTCTGAAGAAGTGACCTCTTAATATTATGAAATGAACCTCTTTATCTCTCATATTGTTTAGAAATGTACTTTGATAATAATAGAGGCAGTCCAGCTTTCTTTTGATCATTGTTCACAAGGCATATCATTCTCAATTCTTTCATTTTAACCTAATTGTGTATTTAGACTTCAAATGTGTTTCTTGTAGACAGTACATAGTTTTACCTTGCTTTTATAGCCAATGATAATATGTGAATTTTAATTGGGGTATTTATAACATTTACATTTAATGTAGTTGATGTGATTGAGTTTAAGTCCATCATACTGTTTTTTGCTTCCGATTTGTCCCATCTGTTCTTTGTTCTCTTTATTTTTTTATGCTTTATTTTGAATTATTTTTAATGATTCTATCTTACATCATTTGTTGGTCTATTAGCTTTCTTCTTTTCCAGTGGTGGTTTTTGGGTTTGCAGTATGTATTTTTAACTTATCAGTCTACTTTCATGTCGTATTATACCACTTCATGTTTAGCATAAGTGCTTTACAATGGCATACTTCTTCCCCCTCTTCCCACTTCTCTGGCCTTTGTGCTGGTATTGTCATGTATCCTACATCTACAAATGGTATAAATCCATCAATATGTTGTTATTTTGGATTTAATCACCTATCTTTAAATAGATTTAAAAATAAGGAAAGATATATCTTTGTCTACTTATTTATCACTCCCAATGCTATTTCTTGTTTAGATAAAGACTTACATCTCATATCATAGTCCTTTTGCTTGAAGGACTTCCTTTAACAATTCTGACAGTGTAGGTTTGGTGATGAATTCTTTTAGATTTCATATATCTGAAAAACTCATTATTTTGCCTTTGTTTTTAAAACATATTTTCACTGGGTATTGATGATTGTTTCAACTTTAAATATACTTTAAAGTATCTTTTAGAACAGCTTAGCCCAGCCTAGCTTAAACATGTCCAGGACACTTACATTAGCCTACAGTTGGGCAAAATCATCTAACTCAAACCCGATTTTATAATAAAGTATTGAATATCTCATGTAATTTACTGAATACTGTACTGAAAATGAAAAACAAAATGGTTGTATGGGTACAGAATGGGTGTATCAGTTGTTTACCCATAGGATCATGTGGCTGACTGAGAGCTTCGGCTTGCTGCCACTACTCAGCATCATGAGCTAGCCTGGGAAAACATCAAAACTCAAAATTTGACATATGGTTTCTACTGAATGTCTATCACTTTTGCATCACTGTATTGTCAAAAAATCGTTAAGTCACGCCATCATAATTTGGGAACTCTCTGTACTTTAAAGACGATTCCTCAATGTCTCTTGGCTTGCATTGCTCCTGATAAGTCTGCTGTTATTTCCTCTTTGTTCCCCTGGACAATCATGCACACCATAACAATGTTTCAGGCAGTGATGGACAGCACATATGATGGTGGTCTCCTGAGATTATAATGGAACTGAAAAATTCAACTAGAGACATTCTAGTCATCATGGTGTTGCAGCACAACACATTATTTATGTTTTGTGGTGATGGTGTAAACAAATGTACTGTGGTGCCAGTTATACAAAAGTATAGCACATACAATTATGCACAGTACATAACACTTGATAATAATAAACTATGTTACTGGTGTATGTATTTACTATACTTCTTATTGTTGCTTTAGAGCATACTCTTTCTACCTATAAAAAGCTTATTGTAAAACAGTATGCCATGTTACACCAGCAGCAGCCTCATACATGTTTACTGAGTCCCTTGATCGCATCATTTTCTCTTGTGCTCAATTAAATCTCATGTTGTTTTGGTCATCACGGCCCCCAAGCATACAAAACACACTGCTAATGTTGCCAGTAAGAGGCCAAGTTGAGCGATTGATGTGGAAACAAAATTAAAAGTGATTAAGGACTATGAAGATGGAAAATCAGTGATGGTTACTGCTCACCAGTCACAAATGTTCCATTCTACCACAGCTACAATCTTAAAGAAGAACAAAGTGGTGGAAGCTGGATAAAGGATCTGCTTCACTGAAGGCAAGACTACCAAAAATTCAAGCATGGCCTATATCAGACATGGAGAAACTTCTAATGACCTGGATTGAAGACCAGACACAGACGTGTCTCTCTCTCAGCACCATGTTTATCACAGCCAGACCAAAAAGTTCATTTGCAAAGTTGAAAGAAAAGGCTGGACTAAATTACAATGCTGAATTTACTCCTAGCTCTGGGTGGTTTAAACCATGCAAGAAGAGTTATTCATTACACAATGTGATAATGAGTGGCACTTCTGTGAATGCCAATGTGAAGGCAGCTAAGAACATTTGGAAACTGTAGATCAGCTGATTGTGGAGGGAAACTGCCTACCTGCCAGCGCAAACATTCAATATGGAATAAAGCCTCCCTATTCTCGAAATGGATGTCTGAAAGGACTTTCCTCTATAATGAGGCAAAGTCAATGCCAGGTTTCAAGGCTTTTAAGGACAAGATAACAGTCTTGCTTAGGGGTAATGTTGCATGCTCCAAATTGAAACCCTTTGTGACCTGTCACACTGAGAACCCCAAGGCCTTCAAACATATCAATAAGCGCACACTCCCAGTGTCCTATAGGAGCAATAAGAAGTTATGGCTAACCTAGCTCCTCTTCCAAGACAATCTCCTGACAGCTACGCCAGTGAAATGGAGAAATACTACTTGGAGAATAACATACCTTTCAAGATTTTCCTCATTGTTGATAACGCTCCTAAATATCATTCTTTTATTGCTGATGCTTATCCCAATATCAAAGTGGAATTTCTCCCTCCAAACACCACATCTTTGATTCAACCAATGGACTAAGGAGTTATAGTATCTTTTAAGGCCTACTACCTGAGGACGACCTTTGTCTAGGGTATTGCTGCAACTGAGGAATACACTAAGGCAATTCTGGGAGGATTACAATCTTTATGACTGCATCACGAATGTTGTTTCGGCTTGGGGTCATGTCCCTCCAAGTACATGAATGATATCTAGAAGGAGACACTCAAAAGGTTTTTCCATGATTTCAAATGACCTGAGATGGATGAGAGGGTTGCAAACATCAATAAGGTTGTGGTTGAGATTGCAAACAACTTTAACCTGGGTGAATGAGGATGACATTGAGGAGCGCCCAAAGATGGTTCCTATGGAATTGACTAATAAGAAGCTATTGGAATTGGAACAGGAATGCATAGCTGAACACGCACAGGAATGCAGGGGCAAGAGAAAAGGAAACTGGAGGAGAAGAAAAAGAACTCTCAAGAAAATTTACAGTGAAGGATTTAGCAAAAGCTATTACAGACTTCAACAAGCTCCTAAAAAAGTCTGAAAACACGGACTGGAACACCAAAAAGTTTTCATTGACAGGAATGTTCATGGTGCATTATCTGCTTATAAGCAAATCTATGATGAAAAAAAAAGAAACAAATCAAGCAAACCACCATGGACATATTTCTGAAGAGTGACACCTCCTTAAGAAGAGCCTCAGGGAGGTTCTTTAGGAGGTATTCCATCTGAAAGCTTTATCATATGAGATGACAGCTCCATCTGTTATTGCCCCTGAAAACCTTCCAGTGAGACAAGATGTGGAGGTAGGGATCATTAGTGATATTTATGTTCCTGACTCAGTGTAGGCGTAGGCTAATGCATGCGCTGTGTCCTAGATTTTAACAACAAAAAAATAAAAAGTATTTTTTTTTTAATTTAAAGAAAGAAAACAGCCTATAGCATAGGGATATAAAGAAAATATCTTTGTACAGGTGAACAATGTGTGTTTTAAGCTAAGCGTTACTGCAAGAGTCAAAAAGTTAAAAAAATAAGTTCATAGAGTAAAAAAGCTACAGTAAGCTAAGCTTAATTTATTATTAAAGGCATTTTTAAAAATCAATTTATGGTGACCTAAGTGTACATATAAAGTCTACGGTAGTGTAATGTCCTAGGCCTTCACATTTACTCACCACTCACTCACTCACCCAGACCACCTTCCAGTCCTGCAAATTCCATTCATGGTAAATGTTCTACACAGATGCATCATTTTTAAAATTTTTCATGCCATATTTATACTATATCTTTCCTATGTTTAGATACACAAATACTTACCATCGTGTAACAATTGCCTACAGTATTCAGTACAATAAACTGCTGTACAGGTTCCTAGCCTAGGAGCAATAGGGTAAACCATACAGCCTAGGTGTGTAGTAGGCTCTACCATCTAGGTTTGTGTAAGCAAACCCTATGATATTTGCACAATGACAAAATCACCTAACAACCCATTCCTCAGAATACATCCTCATTGTTAGGCGATGCACAACTGTACTTGAAGTTTTTTTATTCTAGTTGCCATTAAATTTTTTTTAAAACTTTTTATTGAGATTATGATAGTTTACAACCTTGTGAAATTTCAGTTGTACATTATTGTTTGTCAGTCATGTTGTAGGCGCACTACTTCACCCTTCATGCGCACCCCCAGACCCCCTTTCCCCTGGTAACTACTAATCAGTTCTCTTTGTCTACATGTTTATGTTCCACATATGAGTGTAGTCATACAGATTGTCTTTCTCTATCTGGCTTATTTCACTGAACATAATACCCTCAAGGTCCATCCATGCTGTTGTGAATGGGACACTTTTTATCCTTTTTTATAGCTGAGTAGTATTCCATTGTGTGTGTGTGTGTGTATGTATATATATATATATATATATATATATATATATATATATACCATATCTTCTCTATCCAATCATCAGTTGATGGGCACTTAGGTTGCTTCCATGTCTCGGCTATTGTAAATAACGCTGCAATGAACAGACGGGTGCATGGGACTTTTGAAATCCCTCATTTCAAGTTCTTTGGATACCCAGTAGTTGGGTGGCTGGGTCATACAGTGTGTCTATTTTTAATTTTTTGAGAAATCTCCATAATGCTTTCCACAGTGGCAGCACCAGTCTGCATTCCCACCAGCAGTGTACGAGGGTTCCTTTTGCTCCGCAACCTCTCCAACATTTGCTACTTTTTCTTTTGGTTATTTTTGCCATTCTAACAGGTGTAAGGTGATATCTTAGTGTAGTTTTGATTTGGATTTCCTTGATGGTCAGCGATGATGAGCATCTTTTCATGTGCCTATTGGCCATGCGTATATCTTCTTTGGAGAAATGCCTGTTCAAGTCCCCTGCCCATTTTTTGATCAGGTTGTTTGATTTTTTGTTTTGAGTTGTGTGAGTTCTTTATATATTATGGAGATTAACCCTTTGTTGGATGTACGACTTGCAAACATTTTTTCGCAATTGGAGGGTTGTTTTTGTTTCAATCCTGTTTTCCTTTGCCTTGAAGAAGCTCTTTAGACTGATGAAGTCCCATTTGTTTCTTCTTTCTATTGCTTCCCTTGTCTGAGAAGACATGGTGTCCCAAAAGATCCTTTTGATACTGATGTCAAAGAGTGTACTGCCTACATTTTCTTCTAGAAGCCTTATGGTTTCAGGTGTCACCTTCAGGTCTGTCATCCATTTTGAGTTTACTTTTGTGAATGGTGAAAGACAATGGTCAATTTTCATTCTTTTACATGTGGCTGTCCAGTTTCCCAAGCACCATTTGTTGAAAAGACTTTCTTTTCACCATTGTATACCTTCAGCTCCTTTGTCAAAGATTAGCTGCCCATAGATGTGTGGTTTCATTTCTGGGTTTTCAATTCTATTATACTGATGTGTGCACCTATTTTTGTACCAGTACCACACTATTTTGATTACTGTAGCTTTGTAGTATGTTTTAAAGTCAGGGATCCTGACGCCTCCAGTTTTGTTCTTTTTTCTCAGGATTGCTTTAGCATGCCTTTAAATTTTTAAATCACTGATTTTAAGCAATTTGACTATTATGACTCAGCATAATTTTCTCCTGTTTCTTGTGCTTGAAATTCATCGAGCTTCTTTGATTTGTGGGTTTCTAGTTTTCATCAAATTTGGAAACTTCTCACCCATTATTTCTTCAATTTTTTTTTTGTCTGTCCTCTTTCCTCTCGTCACTTGGGGACTCAAAACATAAGAACAAAATTTTTGCCTGAAATTTTTCCATAGCTCGTTGATGTCTCCTAATATTTTTTTTCAGGCTTTTATTTCCATTGCTGTCTCTAACTTCACGAATCCCTTGTTCTGTATTGTCAAATCTGCTGTTAATTCTATTCATTATATTTTACATACGACACTGTATTTTTCATCTGTAGAAGTTTGATTTTGATTTAGTTTGCTCAATCTTTCCTCTACATGCTTGAACATACAGAATGTAAAAACTGTTTTATAATATAAATATTATATAACTAATTTGATAAAAACTAATATAATACAACTGTTTCATAACTGCTTTAGTATCTTTTTTTAGTACTAGAGAATTAGTAACTAATTCTCTCCCGCATCATTTCTGGGTGTTTTATTGCTTGTCTCTTCTCATTTTGCATTGTATTTTCCTGCTTCTTTGTAGGTCTACTAATATTTAATTGGACACAAATTGTGAATTTACCTTATTTGCATACATTTTTGTACCCTTGTAAATATTCTTGAACTTTCTTCTAGAATGTAGTAACTTGGAAAGAGTTAAATTCTCTTGAGGCTTGTTTTTGAGCTTTGAAAGGCCAGGTTAGAGTAATCTTCAAGTGTAGGGCTATTTTCCCCCACACTACTGAGATAACACACTTCTCAGCACTCTAACCAATCTCTTGTGATTTACATGGTTTTCCATTCTTCCTGGTGGGAACACAAACTATTTCACATAAGTCCAAGGATTTTTTCCTGCTCCTCTGAGTGATTCTTTCTCTGGCCACAGGTGGTTTCCTGACCTGATGCACTAATCTGAAGACTTGAGGAAAATCCTCTGCACATCTCTGAAGCTGTTTGTACAGCTCTCTGCTAATACTCTATTCTGCAGACTCATAACACCTTGGCCTATCTTGGTTCCCAAATCCTTCTCAACTAAGGGTGACCTCTCCATAAGATGTGAGCTGGAATCCCTCACCAGGCAGTAAGTTAGGGGAAATCCTGGGCCTCACCTTTCTGTTCCCCTCTCAGAGATCACTACTGTGTCTGGCCTTACAACCAACTGATAGAAACAATTGCTTCATACATTGTTATTTTCAGCAGCTTCTGGTAGGAGTTATTCATGTTGGCTGCCAGAAGTAGTCCTTTATCAGAAATAAATCTACTATTTTCACCATCTGCCAGGCTGCTTTATGTTTTAGTTGGGGAAGAGAAGCATTACTAGCTCCCTAAACCTCTTAAAAACAAAATATTTATTTTGGTGTTTTTCATTAAGAGAAAGTTCCCTACGGTAATTATCTTCTTTCTCCCCACAATATACTCAAGGGATACAACTACACTGCACCATAAACAGTGGCTCCCAACCACAATGATTCCCTTGAGGAGAGGGCATGCACCTGCTGTGTGAAAACAACATTCCATTATGCTGAAAACTCACTTCTCTACATTTCTTCCTTATGTATCATACTGGCCTTCCAATTTAGTATTCTCTTTACTAAGAGTATTTCATCCCTTTATTAAGGAAGAATCTTTGTAATCACTTCTGAAAACTAGGCATATGTTTTAAATATGATCAACTTTTGGCATCTACTAAAACAACCTGAGTTTAATTATTCAACCTATTGATACGGCATTTCCCTACGTTAACGGTACTTATAATCCTAGAATAAACCAAGCTTGGTCATGGAATGCCATTACATTGGTGTATTTCTAAATGCCATTTTCCAGTATTTAAGATTTTCAAATGTATGTACACAAGTGAGACTAATCAAGTTTTCAACTTTTTGTAATGCGTTTAACGTTCTGGGATCTTTGGTTGTAAGAAATAAGAAATCATTCTTGTTAAGCAAAGCTGTATTAATTGGGAAGACATGGAGTAGCTCACAGAATGAAAGAGAAGGCTGAAGAACCAGACACGAGCCACTTCAGCAGGTCACCCTCAATATGGATGAAACTAAAGCAGTTTCTTGCATCACTCCAGGAAGAGTTCATCTAATTAGCCTAGTTTTGGTCTTATTCTCACCACACAGTTAAGGAAACTGACTGACAGTCCCACTGAAACACTACCCAATGGGGGATGCATTAATTCTCCAAAGGAAAATCAAGATCCCACTACTAGCAAAGAAATGGATGCAAGCTAAAGTCAAAAGATGTTTATTTGACCGAATTGTATGTCCTAATTTTTCCTATGCCCAGGAACATGGGAATTATCAGCCACCTGAAAGTTGGCAATGACTCACTGGTGCACTCACTGTCCTCAGACATCTACTGAGCATTTGTGGAATCCCTTCTCAGCATCTCCCCAACTATTGATCTATTCACATTTCTTATGTGTAGAAGCCTAGATTTTAAGGACACCTACAGTTGATCACATCCAGATCATATAAACAAGAACTGCCTTGGTCTGTATCCCCTTCTGCCCAGATTTTGGCTATATACCAAGTGTACCGATGTGTGTCCTCCTTTTGGATTCAGGTTTACTCATTTTTCAAGACTTCAGACCTTTGGCAGACTCGAAGTTTATAAAAGGCACCTCTGTCTGCCTCAAAATACATTTTTCTTTACTGCAGGTGACCTATCTGTTACTCACTTATTGTGAGGCAATGCAGCAGTTTCTGAGGGCACAACATTTAAAGTTTCACAGGTTAAGGTTTCTAGCCTGGCTCTGCTTTTTCTCAGTTGTGTGAACTCGCCCCATTTTTTTCTCCTACTTTGGTTTGTTCTTTCCTTTGCAAAATGCAGACATCAAAGACCTGTCACTGGAACCTCAAACACTGCCATGACCTTTTTTTGAGAATTCTCTTTTTGACACTTGAAACGTTTTAGGATCTCTAAAAATTAGTGTTTTACCTGTTATCTTCCCTCCTCCCTATCAATCACGGGTCCCATGAATTGGTGATGAAAGGAGACCACACAGACGCGTGGACCAGGAGCCCGGAGCACTGGTTCTGGTCTCAGCCCTATCATCGCACAGTTTTGTCTCACTGCACAAACTTTTCCCCCTTAAAGTCTCCATAAAAGGCGAATCTCGATTACAGTGATGGGTCACATAGAAACCCCAGGGTTACACCACCAATGAAATCGAATGGCATTTCCTACAGTTTCAGACAAGATAAGGCGCAGGACATTTTCAATTTAACTTTTTCCTCCCGTATACTCTTCCAACACCGACAGTGCTGCTGTTTTCAAGATCTCATAACCTCTCATCGCTCCGCCGGCATCTCAGACACCTGTCTTGTCTTCAATCCACCACACTCGCTCCTGTCGGGTAAGACCGCCTCTGGCTTGTGCGATGCCACCAGATACACTGCATTTACGTATTCCCGTGAAGAGGGACAAAACGCTTAGAAAACCCATAGGCTGAGAAGTCTGGAGAGGGCCGCAGATGGCCTCGTCGGCTCTTCCGACCCGGGAACGCGGACTCCACCGCGGTCCGCCAGCACGCGGCCTCAGGGCGGGTCCGCGGACTTCCGCTCCACACCGGAAGCGCCCCGCCGCCCTTGCCGGGGAGCCCCCCGCCGTCGCCGCACTCACGGCCTCCTTCTCGAACATGCTCGGCCTCCTCTCTTTCCGAGGCGTCGACGGTGGCTGCTGAGCGGGCTGGTTTGCGGGCAGCTTCCCGCCTCGGCCTCGCTTCTCCATCCTGGCCCGCTCTCCGAGACGCCCAAGCTCCTCCGTCCGCGTCCGCCCTCAACGTCTCTGCAGCTTCCCGCGAGAGCGCAAGTCTCGCGCATGCGCCGCGCCCGCCGGACGTGAGCACAAGAGGGAGGCAGGGTAGGGGCGGAGCGCTGCGTGCGTCATCTCGCGGCGCCGGCGGCCGGGAGCCGGAAGTCATGGAGGTAGAGCGGGCGGGGAGCGTGCCCGTGCTGGCCCGGCGACCGCCGCCGTGCTGGCCGCGCCCCTCTGGCGGGGCGGCCTTGGCGGGGGGCGCGGGAGGGTCTGCCCATCCCACCGGCTCCGAGCGGGCTCCTGGGCGGGGTTCCGGGCCCCCTCGTGTCTGCGTCTGCGCAGGTCCCTCGCCCGCGGTGTCGGCTGCCGGCGTGAGGGGGCGCCGGCGCTCGTTCTCCGGGCCCCCTCCCTGTCAGCTCCCGGGGCCACGCGGGCGAACAGAGGGTGTGAGGATTAGTGTGACGCCGTGCGCACGTGCGCGGGGACAGACGGGCTCTAACGCGTGACCCGGAGCCGGGCGTGCGGCCGAGCGCGCGCGACGGCGGCGCCTTCCCCCCGCGCTCGTCCCCGCGTGTCGCTTCTCTGCGTCGCCGCCAGGACAGCCTCCGCGCGCCACGTGCCGTCGCCGTGAGTCCGCGGCTGTCCGGTGACGACTGGAGCTCAGTCGCCGAGCCTCGCGGGCGGCTGCGCACCGCACGCCGGGGAGGGCTGTGCTCATTCCCGCCTCGGGCCGTCAGACGTCAGACGTCTGTCGTCAGTGTTAGCTATAGCTCTGTGTCTTGAGTGCTGCGTGCTAGGTACTCCTCAAGTATTATTTGTAGTGCCTGCAGCCCCGGAAGGTGATGGTATTTGGCACACTTGACAGTTAAAACTGGGCTCAGACACGTTAAATAACTTGCAAGGCAAGAGGTAGAAAGAGTCGGAGGAAGAATTCGGATCTGAGCCTTGCTGCTCCCGAGCCCGGGGCTCTGGGCAGCCAGTGAGGAGTCAGGATAAGGGTGTGGGTGGGTGCCCACGTGTGCGTGCACGCGCAGGCGCCCAGGGTTTCTGGCTGCTGGTGGGAGGACCCACCTTCGTGACTAGTACATGGGACAGTTCAAGTATTGCAGCGTCTCATCTGTTTATTTGACGTTCGATTTTATTTCTTCATTAACAGTGAGGTCTTGTCCAAGAGAGTACGGGCTGAAAAGTTCATCTAAAAGCCAACTTCTGGAATTGTACGTCTGTTGGTAGCCAGTGGCTGAGGGTGGGGAGACTTGGAGTGCATTTCAGCCCAGGGTAGGAGGAGCCAACCATTCAGTAACTCTTATCACTTATTGTGCGCCAGGAGCTACGCCATGGCCTTGGGGTGCAAGGCTGTGTAAGACCTAGTCTCTGTGCTCCAGGGTCTTACAGTTTGGTTGAGGCTGAGGGGCAACTGTGTTGATAGGGCAGCCACAACCCAAAGAAAGATGTTGAGGCAGATAATCCATAACCAAGCTATAGATCAAAATTGGGGTGAGTTTGTTATGAGCCAGATCTGAGGGCTAGCCCGGGCTCTTCCTTCCCCAAGGAAGGAAGGGCGCCAAAGTGGGGTGTGCAGAGTGATTAAATCCCACCGAAGAGCGTTATCACATGTGATTGGAATGTCCCTTTTACAGTAGTCGGGAGATTGCCCAGCTGGCACAGCACTGCTGTTCACACAGCAGGCAGCGGGTCTGTTGTTTGGAGCTGAGTGATCACAGGCTGAGCGCAGCAATCAGTTCCTAGTGTAGGGAGAAATGCTCATCCTTAAGGAAATGCCAAGTTGGGGGCAGTTGCATCTTTATCTTAAGGGTATTTGTTCTTGTCTTTGGGACACAGCAAACGCTTAAAGCACATACGTAATACATGCTCGATGGCCATGTCAAGCCCTTTTGGAAAGCAAGGTCAGGCTGAGTTAATTTTACACCAAATGGCCTCCTCATGTACTCCAATCCATTGCTTGACCTTTGTTTATCAAAAACCTTTCTCAAAACTTCAGTTGCCATGTCCACGGCTGGCTTTAGTAGTGTGGTAGATGGGCTTTTGTGTGACAGTATCATTTCTGCCTGCCACCTGTCACTCCGGAACCACAGCCCATTCCTTTAGAGTTCGAATGCTTTTTAAAAATTCAAGGAATCCCTTTTGATGTGAAAATAACCCTTTAGTGTTATATCTTTTTTGAACTGAGAGAATTTAACATAAAGAGTTAACTAGGTATAACATTGTTAACTAGATATCTGAAAGGATAAAAAGAGATCTCTGAAAATACCGTGGAGATGGCAGCTGGCCAAGTAGTCACTACCCATAGGACCGAGGAAACTAAGAAAAGTGGTGGGAATTTTAAAACTTAGAAACTTAGAGAAAGGTCCCCAAGTACTCAAACTCAGATCTCTAAGGAGGCAGTTGTGCTGCTCAGCTACGTGGAGGGGCTGGCGAGTGGGAAGCAGGCTCTTGAGGTGGCACTGGACAGTGGTGATGTGTCTCTTGCAGGGGCACAGTGTGGAAGTTCGGCTACAAGTGTCGGGAAAACTGCAAACTGGATTCAGCTGCTGCAGCAGGGGGCACTGCTGCTGCTGGGGCAACGCTCAAAGTAATAGAAAGTGGACAGGAAGTCCCCAGGCTGCAGGAGCAAGTCCCTTCTTCCCCCTGCTGTCTTGCAGTGTCCCTTCGAGTGCCCTGACTCGTTGAGTAAGCTGTGGTCTGCAGAGTCATGGAGAATCACTGAATATTCACACAAGTTTCATGTGCTAGGATCAGTTGACAGCCAGGGCTGAGAGTGGGAAGTGAAGCTTTTGGGGAACAGGACAAGGGAACAAGGTGACAAGGCAATGCTTAACAGCGTGGAGGAATTAAACTGGCCAGCTTCCCAATTCAGGGAGCTGGCAGGACTACCTCACTACTGCTAGAATGCAGACGCCGCCTAGGTCAGTTTCAGACCCAGAATGTGAACACAGGTTTATAGGATGATCTTAGTGTAGTGAGGAGATAATTATGAGGATTTTGGTTTTGTTTAATCCTTCATGAAAAAGCAGTGTGGTTTGCTGCCTTTTACATAACGTAGGGATCAGAGGTGTGCTTTTTACTTCTGTTTTAGTATATTATGCTTGGTTTTCTGCTTTCCCACTGCCCATAAAAAAAGGCTTATTTTGATAACTTTGGGATAGTAAAGGAATGCTGAAAGGAGTAACGTGCTCCTCTGTAAAACACATTGAGCTCCTGTAAACTCATATCTTAACAAATATTGTAATTAATAAAATAATTTTAAATCTTCATATTTTTATTTGAAAATATGCAAAGTATCTTTATATTTCATCACAATGCTTTAATCATACAGCTTTCATGATAGCCAGAAAGTGTGTTGACAGTAGCTATACCTGAGTATAGTCTGTACTTAAGATAGAATAGAATTTCCTCATGATTTAAATATATAATTAATAGTCCTCTGTTTTTATTTCCTGTTAAACAGTGTCTTCTATGTTTTATATTTCAGGTATTAGTAGAGGATCCTATTACCACCTGTCTGTCTCCCTCAGTGTATGATATGATATGTAAACTTGGGTTTGAAGTCAGAGAACGCTGTGATATCAATAGTATTGTAACTCAGAGTGGTGAAGTGTGCTGGCAGACAATTACAGACTGTGTGCTTTATACAGAGTCAGGTTTGTACTTTCTCTGCCCCACAACTGTTGCATTTAAAATATCTCGATCTGTAAAGTGTCCCTTTCTGACCATTGCTGCTTTTGATTAGAGGATGTTGTAATGCAGGCCTAACTCAAAAGAGAACAGGAATCAGTGTGAAAAGCAAGAGAATGAGTCCAGAGACACATAGAAGAGTTAACAAAAATCTGGGCTCAGAAAATGCTGTGTGAGAAGGAGGGGTTGGGCGGCAGTGGTGGGTGGAGGGGCTGTGCATGACACAGATCTCAGCTCGAGGCCAGTAATCCAGGGGGAAAAGGGAAGAAAGTAGAAGTCACATGAATTAAGGGTATGAAATGACCAGTAATGCATTACACAGTTATTTTAAAGGTCTTCTGCACATTCTTGGACATTTTTTGGAGCAGGGATTGGGGTTGGAAAATTTCATAATACTTATAAAAATTACAAACGAATGTGCTCTGGCCCAGCAATTCCATCCAGGAATTGGAGTCAGGCATATTTACAGGTATGAAAGTGGTGTCTGTGCAGGCTCCTCTTTGCAGCATTTTGAGGTAGCAAAAAAGAAGAAACACTGGAGACAGCCACATGTCAGGCAGTAGGGGATTGGTTAAGTTAGTTAGGAAAAATGCACGTAAGGGAATATTTGCAGTAGTGAGAAAGAACGAGGGGGCCCATCTTTTTGATTCAGAAATCTCTGTTAGCTATATGGCTATGTAAAAAAATAGGAGGAGCATGTATTTGTATTTGCTTGTGTAAGTATAAGTATTTCCAAGATTACCCAAGGAATTAGTAACAGTTCTGCTATAGGAAGGAGAATCGGGTGGCCAGGAGGGAGACTCACCTTTTAAATTTTTTCGTTGAGCACCGTGTGAATGTTCAGCTCCAAACTTATCAAAAAAATGAAAACAACAAAATATTCATCTTATAGATATGTTCTAAAATAATTTCATTGGGAATCTCACAGTCTAATAATGTTCAGTAAAAAGTAAAGTCAGGTTAAAATATAATATATATACAGTATGAACCTGATTTTGTATAAACCTATATGCAAGTAAAGAAATTGAAGGAAATGTTTTTTCTCTCGTTTGAACCTTTCTGTATTTTCCAGATTCTCTACTGACAGTATATTTTTCTTTTACAGTCAGATAAACACTATGTAACTTATTTCCAACAATATATGAGTATCTTTAGTGTAACTTCAACTATAAACTGGTTGTTGATTTTGTGGAAATTTCATAAAGCAATTTTCCTTTGATAATTTAGACATTTTTCATCACTTGGTATGGGTCTGTGGTACTAAAACTTGTTTTCTTGTCCTTGAAGCCCAGGGTCTGGATTACCGGGGAAGCGTGAGGCTGCTGGGCCCTGTGTGTGAGGCCGTCCACTTACATTTGTTATCTCTGACCAGGGGGCAGTTTGAAATTCGATATGCACCATGGCTCCAATGGACAAGTTTTCCAGAGGTTTGGCTTTTAAACAACCTTTAGAAAGAAAAGACTTTGCAAGTTCCACTTAGAGGCCCTTGTTACTTGCTAATTTTAAAGGGGTCTCCATCCTCAGGGCCTTCCAACTGTGAAGAAGGCTTAGGGTCGCAGGGCAACTTGGGACTGTTCTGCGGTCTCTGAAGCCTCAGCTGAGAGGCACATCCTTTGAACAGAAGAAGGTTTTGGATGCAGGATCAGAATGGAGGGCTGAGGAGCTAGCTTGGTGCATGGGCACTGTCCTGGGACAGAGAAAAATGGACTGCTCCAGAAAAAGGAAAGACCTTGTGGATGGATAGTAAGGCGTTCTTGAGACAGTGGGCCCAGAGACTGGAGATGAGGATGCTTGGTTTGGCGAGGGTGAATGGAAGGGAGGAGGGTAGTTTGGGACCATGCCCAAACCTTGTTTTGGTTGGTTTGTTGGTTGGTTCAAACCAACCATTTCACTTGTCCACAATAGGGCAGTAACTATAAGAGTCTGTTGTAAAATTCTTTGAATTTCCTAATGTAGAGCAGAAGGATCGTCGCTTCTCCCTTTGTAATAGCTCTCATGAGTGGCAGGGTGAGCTGCCTTATGTTTATTTTTAAGAACTAATCAAAACAGGAAATAAGATTTAGGTCAAAATATTTGACGTTTCAATTTACAGTTATGCCAGATTTACTGCTTTTAACAAACATTTAAATATAGAGAGAACTTTCAAAAAACTCCTCAGATATTAAAATATTTTCTTGATTCTTTTGATACTATGTTTATGTAGAAAATGTTTACCCATACCAAACAAGTCGTTAAAATACGTGAACTGAAATCTTTAGAGGTTTGAATTTCATTGATAGTATTGTTACTTTGAGAAATATTTCTCATTAAGTGCAAATTTAACATATGTCTTATTCTAAACAGTTATTTCCTGAAGTATTTGACGCTTTGGAAAGTCGTCAATCCCCTGCTATTTCTCTCGGCTTAATGAAGCTGACATTATGTCTGGAACGAACCTTGGGTGATGTAAGTATGAGAACTCTTTCATTGTTGGTCCATTAAAGTATCTAAATGAACGTTAAACCATTCTACAGTTGCACTCAAATTTCTTGATTTTGATTATTGTTTTCCTGTAAAAGAAAATCATTTGGCACAGATTTTAAATATTTTTCTTTTTGAATGATTATAAAATCGAAACATTGGTATCTTTAGTACTTTTCTTTCTTCTTTTGTCCAAAGAGTTGCTTTATGGGCGACTTTTTTCTTAACATCATTTGGCTCATTATAATGCAATCATTATACAGTTTTTGTTTGAATTTTAGGTATTTTTACTGATTGGGAAGGAATGCCCTTTTCTTTTAAGAGATCTGCTTGCATCTGAGGAGCTTGCGCAAGTCTTTGGGCAGTCTGTGGTAAGCTTGTTCACTAAAACTAATAGAGTAACACAACACAAAACAGTTAATGTTAGCTGTACTTTTACTTCTCAAAAACTGGTGCTACATTAGGAAAAAAATAATTATATCAGTGATTCAGGCTTATTTTCCATTACCACCTCCCCTTACAGAATTGCCACTCTTCCAGACAAAAGACACACCTCTCTCTTATCCTGAGTCTTAGTGTGCTGCAGTAACCTCTGATGTGATGACCTCTGGTGTGATGACCTCTGAAGTAATAGCCTCTGGTCTAATAGCCTCTGATGTGATGACTCTGATGTGATAACCTTTAGTGTGATGATGTCTGCTTTGAGGACCTCTGCCGTGAGGACCTCTGGTGTCAGGACTTCTGGTGTGATGACCTCTGGTATAATCGCCTCTGCTCTAATAACCTCTGATGCATTGACCTCTAGTGTGAGGACCTCTGGTGTGATGACCTCTGATGTGATAACGTCTGCTGTGAGGACCTCTGCCATGAGGACCTCTGGTGTAATAACCTCTGAGGCGCCAGTCAGATGAGCAGTTTGAAGTCTATTGCTTTCATTAATTATATGTTAATAATTATATCAGGGCTGGCCCCATGGCCTAGTGGTTAAGTTCATGCGTCCTGCTTTGGCAGCCCGGGGTTTTGCCAGTTTGGATCCTGGGCACGGACATGGCATCACTCATCAAGCCATACTGAGGCAGCGTCCCACATAGCACAACTAGAAGCACTCACAACTAGAAGATACAACTATGTAGTGGGGGGCTTTGGGGAGAAAAAGAAGAAGAAGAAGGAAAAAAAACGATTGACAACAGATGTTAGCTCAAGTGCCAATCTTTAAAAAAAAATAATTATAATACTAACTTATTTTAGAATAAAATTTTTACCCTTTAAAGAGGGATGTTACAGTTTTGCTCTAAAATATCAGTATTTTTAACACATAATATTTTTAACATTGCAAAGGGAAATTATGCCCTTTGTGACTGTTGAAGCTTATGGAGAAAAAAAATTTAGATGCCAGTTGAAAAACATGCAGAGCTATATGCTTTTTCAGAATCTTTGAGAGACCACGTGGTCAAGATTGTTTAAGACTAATGAATAACCTTTAGGCAACCGAATGAGGCAAGGTCGAAGTGAAAAAGAAAGCCAGGATAGTGTCATGCAGAAGGTGGAGCCTGCCACGCCAGGAAGTCATTTACAATAATTGTGTGATATATTATAGGCTAGACTCATAGGTATTGGATAAGGAATCTGTCTTCTGTAAAGCTTTCCCACTTTTCATGGTGGTTTCTTACCCCTTGTCAGCTTAAACATCATTTTCTTTGATGGAGAATATGGAATGAAGATAAAGCACAAACTTCTCATTGTTACATGGAATTCTTAACCACATTTGGTTGTTTTGATCTGTTGTTGTTACCTACCTGTGTGCTGTTAGCCTTTTGCTTCCCTGCAGCCACTTTTAGCCCCTAGATTGTTTTAGTAGTTCGTTGGCATATATATTTCTGATTGCCCAGATGCTATAAGCAATTAACTAAAAAGTAATATTAAATTCAAAATAAATAATATTAAATTATTAATATTAAAGTGTTAAAAATTAATATGGGAGCAAAGCCTTCCTGGAGTGGCATTGAAGAGCTGGTTGTTAGGTATTCTGAGATGGGGTGGAAATCCCTCTTTGTAACTTCCACTCTCGGGCTTTCCCTCCCTCTAAGTGATTCACAATGCCAGGGTCTCCTCTTCTCAGCAGCCATCGTTCAGGTGGATGAAGACAGCTTCCGTTCCTTTCCTGAGTCCTCTGGAGGCTCAGCTGTTCTTTGTCGTATGACAAGCTTTTAAGTTCTTTCAGTGTGAACATCTTGCGTTTTTTCTGAATCTCTTCTAAAGTCTGATGCTTCAAACCCAGAGGCAGCCCGTGGTCAAATCTCATCCACCTTGATAGCTTTGTGGCATCTGAGACCTCGGTCTCCCCTCCCCATGCCTGTATTTTTCTCGTCTGCACAGTGGGAGTCATAGTAGTACCTTCCTTGTAGGCTGTTCTGAGGATGAATGAGTAACACATACGTGCGAAGTGTGTCTGACATACCAAATGCTCAGTACTGTTGGTTTATTATGATTATCGTTATTATCACTATACTTGAGCCACGATATTGGTTCTCTTAGTTCTAAAGAAGAAAGGAGACATCATCCCAGTATTGTACTGGTGTATTTAGTAATTCAGGAATTATGTACCTACTCGATAATCTGCTGTCCTTACCCTGGTTAGGTGGACGTGCTGAAAGTCTTCATTGGCTCCCCATGTGGACTCAACCTGCGTAACATCTTGTGGCATGGATTTGCGTCACCTCATGAAGTTCCTCCAAAGTAAGTTGCTTGTGATGTAATTTCTTTCTTTTTTGATATACTTATGAGTTTATCTTGAATTTCACAGCAGGGAAAGATGAGTCTTGAGAAACGTGAGAGAGTTTTGAGGCAGGATTTTGAGGATTAAACTGAATATTAATAGCGGAATGGCTGAAGTGGTGACAGCTGTGATTTCACGGACTTACACCCTGAAGGCAATTCTGAGGTTAAACCTGATGGGAAGGACGACGTCACAGCTTCCTGCTGGGTAGGAGACCCTGAGGTTTCAGCCCACCAGTTTCTGAGATATCATTGTTCCTCCCAGCCATTGCACAGCTTAATTCCTACAGCTATGGGGAGCTTTCTGCAATTTAATGGTGTTCTACTTTCCTAATTTTCAACTTCTCTTTTTGAAGATAAAGCTTTTTCTCTGTATGACTGAGTTCATTTTTCTAACAGAGCTCTCTGGTATTTTCCCCTAGGTACTGTTCAATGATGATATTGTTGACGGCAGGATTGGGTCAACTACTGAAGACTTACCTTCAACAAGCTAAACTTACATTGACACATCGACCTTTCATAACTCTTACAAACTTAGAGGATCTGATTGTTTTCCCTGGCGAGTACAACATTTCACATTTTTCCTGAATATATCTTCGTAAAGAAATTTATAAAACCGTTAAGTAGCATCAAGATTTGAGCTCTGTAGGTGGAATGATTATTCTCCAACAGCAAGATGCCTTTGAAAGTTGCTTGAAGAACCTCTCAAACTTTGCCCATAAAACCTTACCTCTTCCCAGAGTGCCCCCCAGGCTGTCGTGGGACCCTTTGAGACTCAGGGCTACATGAATCAATGTTAGTGAGAGAATTAGTTTATCCTTCAGATGTGTTGACATTTTGTAATGTGTGTTCCCTTCTCTTTTTAGCTGTTGCGCCTTTGTACTCAAAGTCATCATACAAAAAGTGCCGATAGTATAGATGGTCTCCTATAACTTCTTTTTTTTTCCCTATGACAAAGCCACTTACCAAATTAATGGGGGCAGGGGACACAAAACTTTGAAAGAACAATTAAACTATGTGTTTGCTCCATGCCCATTCCTTTTCCACATTTGCAGGAGAGGTGTACATCAGTATTTGCTGGAGGGAACAGTACAGAATATCTTGGTCCTGGCAGTCTCAGCCTTTTGTACCATGGACACTTTTGGTAGTCTGGTGACTGCCAATAATGTATATATTTTTAAGACTTTGTTTTTTAGAGAAACTTTAAGTTTACAACAAGATTGAGAGGAAGGTACGAAGATTTCCCTATACTCTCTGCCCTGACACAGGCACAGCTCCTCCTTTATCAGCATCCCCCACCAGAGTGGTACATTTTTTACCAAGGATGAATCTAGATGGGCACATCCTAGTCACCCAAACTCTGTAGTTTACCATAGGGTTCACTCTTGGTTCCTATATCTTCTGAAAATATGTCTGTCTTTTCCTGGTCAGTGTGGTCAGCTGGTCAACCCTGAACTCCTTTACTCAAAGCTGTTGTAGCCTAAATTGGTGAAGGGATGCAGTACCCTTTTTCCAAGGGTACCTGTGGTCTCCTACAACTGTGGCTCTAGTTCACGTGGTCTTACTCTCAGACAGCGTGCACTGCCCCAGAGGCTACAGTTTGTCCAGCTGAGGAGGTCAGCTCATTGGCATCACTTCCTAAGTGCGTTCACATCTTTTTCAGTTGTCCAGTGTGGTTGTGCTTAAAAATGTTTGCTATTTTGCAGATGTTTCTCATGAGGTGCTTTCAGTATTAGAAGAAGTGATGAAGAAATCCACTTTCATATTAAAAATCATGTTGCCATATTGGGAAGTTGCATTAATCAAGTTCAAGTCACAGAGGTAACTGAAGGGTGGTGTTACAGAGTGGTTATTGGTAGTTGGGAGGCCAACCCTTACAATCCTCTAGCTCCCATGCTTTCTTGCTACTGGAGTGTAAGCAAATAGAAGTGGGGCTGACTCAAGAGTAGACCTGAGCATCAAGTATCTTCATATAATTAGTTAAAAGATAGCTTGTGATTGTGAGTTAAACATTATGTGTCATCCTTTGGGTACAGTTGATAGAGATAATTGTTTTTTAGAATCAACTTTTTAGTGTTTTTTTGGGTGCTTACTATGAGTGAAACATTGTGTCCAGAGTTAGAGACTCATGGAGCAAAGAGGAAGGAAGTTTGTCTTTGTGTTCCCTGGGGAGCAGAGCGTACACACATGGACATCAGGAGGTTAGTGGTCTTGGTTACTGTATCCTGATACCTTCATTTGTACCCCTTGAGAACCCTCTGAAGTCCTGGTATTTGAGTATTTTTTAGAAGTTATGAGTTAGGCAGATCTTTGATGACATTTTACTCCACCAAAGCTACTAAAAATGTTTCATCATGCACTAAAACACTGGAAAACAGTTTTAAAATCACTAGTCTAATGAGACTGATTCTGGCTTTGTTTCTCGTATTAATGAGTAACGTCACCCGTCCTTGCTTGAACACACATTGCTCATATCTGGAATACAGCCCCATTCTTGTGGTGTAGGTACCAGTGTTGCTTTTAAAACATGGAATTTTGCCTATTTTCCTTCAATTTCACAGGTTTGCTGACTGTGCCGTATTGTTACTGACACAACTGGAGACTGGCCTTAGGAAAGTTTTTGCCACGGTTAACAAATGTCCAAAAAGGCTTCTGACCGCTGAGGTATGCATGCTTTCATGATTGATGGTGATTGTTGTTGCTGCTGTGTTGACAGTTTTCTCTGAATAATTAAAATTTCTTAATATCTTATTTTTGTTTACCATTAAATAAATTTTTTAGCTAAGAACTTTCTTTGGAAGACTTGACTGTCATTTTTTGTGGATCCCTATTATAATGATTTTACATGATTTATATTTATTTTATTTATGATTTTTTTGATAGTTCTATAATATTTCCAAGTAGTCTTTTTAATCATAATGATGTTATAAAAGTAGTAACCACTTATTTTCTCTGTGTAGCCATAATTATTGGCAAACCATTGTAACCCCATGAGGTAGTCCATGGTCTACAGCATGCCCCTCTTTAAGAACACTGCTCCCTCTTGGCCAAAACTGCCAGGGAGACTTGGAGGTGTTTCTCGGTGGCCATGTGTCCACTTAACCATCAGAGAATCCGTTAGAGAGAGGAAAGGGAGAATACATATTATGGGATGAACAGCAGTGTCTGCTGCACCTTCTGTTCTTGATTCTTTCACTAGTTCAGCTTCTTCTTTTTGCCCCTATAAATAGACATTCCTCAAACTTCTGTTCTCAACTCTGCCCTCTCTTGACATTTGCTCCCTGGGAGATCTCACACAATCCCATGCCTTGAGCTGTTACCTCTAGGGGAACAGCAATTAGAAAATACTTTGAACCAGATGAAAATGAAAGCTCAACACATCAAAAGTTGTTGATGCAGCTAAAGCATTGCTAAGTGGCCAATTCATAGCATTGATTCCAGCGATCACCAAGGCATTGTCTCTCCCTTACAGTTCTTCCATCCTCCTGAGGTAGGTTTACACCTGCTTGCTGAATATCTTCATATGAGTTTTCCCCACCATCTCAAATTTACTTTATTTTGAAAAAGCATATTTTTTCTTCCACAAATTTGTTCTCTTGTATTCCTTATGATCCTTATCCTCTCCATCGCTCTGGCACCAGGCTTTAGCACCATCTTGTGCTTTCCCTGCACTTCATTCTCCTTGTCCAGTTGTTCTCCAGCTCTGCCCATCGATTCTGCCCCTGATTGACCTCATGCCCCTTCCTTTCAGTGCTAAGGCCTCACCTGGCTCCTCATCACACTCACCTGAGCTCATCTCCTCACCAGTGTTCATGATTCCCCTGCCACTAATTACTTGTAAACTAACAATCATTCTTATGTCTTTTATGGTCTCATCTGCTTAAAACCTTTCATGGCATCCCAGTGCCTGCCAATGAGGTTCACAGTTTTGTGTGGCGTGTAAGGATCTCAGTGAGTGACCTCAGCCTTTCTCCAGCTTTTTTCTGTCCGATTCCTCCAGTATAATTTAGGCTCCTCGCCAGCTCATGAACATGCATGTCTTTCTCATACTTTGCCCACTGTCCCCTCCTGACCACTTGAGGCCCCATAGTGACCTCCTAGAGCCTCGTCTGCTCGGATTTAACAGCCACTCCTCTCTGCATTCTGTCTCTGTTTCATCCTGAGGCAGTTCTGCTTTACCTTATATGCATTGTTGTAGAGGTCTCTGGTGCAGGTGCCTTGAGAGGGGGCCATTCACATTAGTTCGCCCTGGTGCTCACGCCCGGTGCCTTTGACAGAGGCTTCCCCTAGTCCAATGTTGTGGAGTGGAAGCATCAGTCTTCCAGCACAAAGAGCTAGAACCCCTGGCCTCACGGCTCTCACTTGAGTATACTTGAACCTGAGTTCATGGCAGCATGATCAGTCACGTATAACTATGTGGGATTAATAAATTTAATAACTCGCTTGTCATTTGACTGCACAAATAAATAGTGTGACTGTTTCCACAGAGGATATAATTTTATCAAAGAATATCTTAAATTTTAGCCAAGGCTTTTATGCAGAGTAAACATAACATCAATTTATTTATAAGGCAATACATATGTGAGAATCCTTTGTAAAACTATAGAGAGCTATGCATATGCTCTTATCATTTGCTGAATACTTATTATTGTGGGGTCTTTGAGATCAGTGGAAGAGAGGAAGATGAGTAAGACTTTGTGACTTTTAAGAAGCTTATGTATTAGGGGTGAGCAATAAGACATTTATACCAGTTCCATAAAAGAAGGTATAAATTAATGCATGTAGTTTATGAAGATAACTGGAAAGTTCAGCTTTTTTGAGGAAGTAGTGGGGATATTTAGCAGGCAGTTGGATATTTAGAGCTCAGGAAAAATTTTAGGGTCAGCGGTACAGATTCGGGAGCTAAAGATACAGACTTTGGCGTCATCTGCACAGTACTGAATGTTGAAGAACATTTGATAATGTTAAATCGAAAGTACATTAATAAGCGTTAATAAGTAAGACACATTTCTCAAGAGCTGGCTTCCACAAAATACTGATTTCATCACGCTGTGTGTAAAATCTTACTGACTTCCCCAGCAGCCTTTGAGATAGGCCTTACTCACGTCCCGTTTTGCAGAGAAACCTGAGTGTGTGGCGGTACCCAGGGTCTCACTTCTAGAAAGCGCTGAAGTTGGGATTAGAATGCCGGGGCAGCCTGGCCCCAGACCCTGTGTTTATAAACTCTGTGCTGAGTACACCAAGAAGCACGAAAACCAAAGGCTGTTTGTTGGAGAAAATACTCACTTGCACACAAATACCAGCCATCGTTAGAAGTACTCTGTGTGAGTAACGATTTGTGAAGTTTTGGGATCACAAATGTTAGAAGTATTTGAGCTCATGTGCTTGTGAGGACAGCGTTCTAACATGGCTCAGCTGCCAGGGTCACTGTATTTTCACGTCTCTTATGATGCATTTATGTTGTCAATGACATTCTTCCCAGTGTTTCTAGATAAAGATTTATTTTCAAAAGAAGGTTTCATATCTGTGGCCATGTACTAGAATTTTTTCCCACTTTGAATAATGTCGCTCTACTTGTATTTTGCTTTAATTATTTCTTTTCTTTCCTTTTCTGAAGTCAACAGCTCTTTATACCACCTTCGATGAAGTAAGTAAACTTATTAGATATCTTGAAACAAAAAAACCCATTGTGTTCTTTTGAAATACAAATTAGAGATCAGCTGTGAGTCGTGTGCTTACAGGAAGTGTTGATAGTTATATAAGCAAAAAAAAAGATTATTATGAAGTTAAAGATAGTTTTCAGGCTGTGCCCCAATATTATTAACCTAGTTTCTAAAGTTATAGAAAAGTCAGAGTTGGGAAATGCCAAGAGATACTAACATTATATGCTATAATTACTTAGGGACTTACATTTTAGATTTAAAGGTAACACTTTTTTTGCACGTGAAGTATACATTAGCTACTCTTGAGAGTATATATTATACACTGGTGCATTTAATCTGCAAGTTGGAGGTGTGATTCTGAAGGTGAAGATCTGAAATAGTAAAGGTTAATGTTGAAAAAACCTCTTACTGCTTGTAGAGTACAGAGGCTTTTGTGTGCGTGATCCTGGATAGTAGTTCTTACGTGTCCTAAGGTATGGCACCATGGGGTTAGCTGACAGGAGGAAAGAAAGGAAAAGTCCATGTGTACAGAGTTGGACATTCAGATCATTTTGCCTTTAAGACAACTATTAAATTCCAGAGTGAACAGTGGTGGGTAAATTAAAAAATGTATCTGTTTACCTGAAGAGTTTATTCCATTATGTAAATAATTTGCTATTGTTTAAATATATAATATATTTGATACTGTGAAGATTAAATTAGATAATGTAGTCAAATCTGTGTAGGATTAGGTCTATAGGACTGGTTTGGATGGTGGGTTCCAAAGTCCATGGTGAGTTAAGAAGCAATTAATAAAGTAACTGATATACACAAACACACATATATGTATAATTACACACATATAAACACACATATACATGTAAGTACACATAAACACAAACGCACATATATATAATTACACACACAAAGTACACATAAATGTACACATGCACACATGTACATACAAATATACATAAACACATACATATGAATACGTATACAGGTATACAGATACATGCAAACACACACACATGTATACATATAAAGACACATGAGCAAGCATACACACATAAACACATAAATGCACGTATGCATAAGTACATATACATAAATACATGTACATCCCTCTAAGTACACATCTACACACATACAGATACACATATATGTGCACGTAATACACGTAAGTGCACATAAACACATACATACACATTTGTTGTTAGTGCCATTGAGCTGATTTTGACTCCTAGCGTCCCCATGGACAGCAGAGTGGAACCCTGCCCGGTCTTTTTACACCATCCTCTCACCTTTTGACACCATATTAGACAATGCTTTGCTGCTGTTTGTGGGGTTGTCATGGCCAGTTTTCTTGCAAGTACTGTCCTCCTTCGTAGCCTGCCTCAGTCTGGAAGCTCTGCTGAAACCAGTCCACCATGGGTGACACTGCTGGTGTTTAAAATGTCAGTGGCATGGCTCTCAGCATCACAGCAACACGCAGTCACCACAGCATGACAGCCATCATGTTGAGTGGTGTCGTTCCCTGAACTGGGAAAGGAACCCGGGCCAGGGTGGTGAGAGGACAGATCTTTACTGCTAGATCACCAGCCCTGGCTCTGCGGACCCATATATACATATAAAGACACACACGCACACACAATTAAGAAGATATATCTACTTAAAGTCATTATACCGGTTCTGAGAACATTTCTTGAACTGCTGGTTGCTGTGTTTTTAAGACTGTCCTTATTTCATTCAGTTTGCTTGCAGCTTATCTATCTTACCAAAGGTACTGTACCCTTAGACTCTAAAGTTCTGTATGGTGTGTGTGTACCAGTTTACCAACTTATTTATTTTTGGTGTTTTAGATATTGGCAAAACACTTGAGTGATGGCAAAATCAATCAGCTTCCTCTTTTCCTTGGAGAGCCTGCAATGGTGAAGTATTCCATCTTTTCCACTGTCATATTCTTGTGTTTATGAATGTGATTAGCACTTCTCCAAAATGAAGTTAATTTTGGCTTGTGACACACTCAGAAGAAGTGCTTCTGAACCGTTCTCACGCATGTCCTGTGCAGCAGATGTTTGCTGAGCTCTCTCACCAGCTCAGTTTTGTGCTTCGTGCTCACTGTTTGGAGTCTCCTTTTTCTAAGGCCTGACGATGTGGCTGCCCTGTTCCTGAATGCTGTTGGATTTTTTGTTTTTAATATTGTGCCGGTAGAGGGACTCTTTGCTTTGTGAACTACAACTCAGATGTCAGATGTGACTAACAAGATTGTGTGTTGGATGAAAAGAGAAGTGTTAGTTGTTTAGAGCCATTTTGTATTACCCTCTTTTTGTGTTTTATGAGGATACTGTGGTGACTACTTTTGACTGTATAGAAGTTTTCTGTTTATTCTTTCTGTCTAGGAGTTAGCAACCTAGATTCTACTTCCTGTTGAGTGATACTAGTTAGATTCCGTACGTTCTTTGGGCGTTCATTTCTGCCATCACAAAGTTGGGGTGCTTGAACTGCCTTATCTGATACCCTTTTCTGTCTTGAATCTCTGTGACTCTTCTGTCCAAGACAGTTGCCTGGGTCAGCAGTTTCCTGGCCCTTTCCCTCTACCCTGTGGGGGAGGCCTTGGACTTGTGCTATTAAGAAAGAAGCTGCCATCATCACTGGGCCTCAATGATGAGGGGTGATCTGAGAGAGGGCATGTAAGAAAGGGGGAGGCATGGGCAGACAGGAAAACGAGGGCTGTGTTCATGCGGGAAGCCAGCAGTGGTTTCTTTCCTTGACTTCGGAAAGTGGCAGCTTCCGAATGTGGACCACTCAGTTCTCTTCCTTGGAGGTGGGTGGGAATGAGAGAGGGGCAGTCTTACTAAGCACTGGAGCCATCACGCAGTTCTGTCACCTCTAGTGGTTAATGCTAGTTTCTCCTGTCAGTCTTGATCCAGGCAGTGGGGTGCAGTTAGAGAGACAAGGGAACCCTTCCCAGGGAGGATCCCAGCCTGGCCCTGCACTGCTGTGGCCCTGATTAACTCAGTCTCCTTGAGGCTCAGTGTTCTTGTCTGTGTATGGATGCTCCTGCTCGTTAAGCCTGTCAGGCTTGGCCATCCTGGGCCTTGGCACTTTCCTTCCCTCTGCTGAGAATCCTGACAAAATATCTTCTCTGTTTATTTTCTGAAAGGAATTTCTCTGGGATTTCTTGAACCATCAGGAGGGTCCTCGTATAAGAGATCGTTTAAGCCACGGGGAAATCAACTTACCTGGATTTCCAAAGGAAATAACAGATCAACTGCTTGCATTTTCCGTTGTACTTCTACTGAGATTCGTTGATGAAGATCTGTTATCAGTGTTTAAGGTAATGTAAAAGGAGAAAACAGTTCACTAGATCCACTGTCATTCAGCTATGAAAGGACGTAGTTTATTTTTCAAATGTGGTTAACTCAATCTACTGTATTAATTTATCTGAGTTATAGTATACCCCCATCAGAACAAATAATTGTGACTTGATTACATGTATGCATGTATTCTCTTTAACAAATAAATCAGTGTTACTTAATCTAATCTAAAATAATTTAACCCATTTCTTTTTATTTTTTTTTAAGATTGGCATGTGAGCTAACATCTGTTGCCAGTCTTCTTTTTCTTCTTTTTCTTCTTCTTCTTCTCCTTCTTCTCCCCACAGCCCCACAGTACATAGTTATGTATTCTAGTTGTAGGTCCTTCTGGTTGTGCTCTGTGGGATGCCACCTCAGCATGGCTTGATGAGCAGTGCTAGGTCTGCGCCCAGGATCCAAACCGGCAAAACCCTGGGCCGCCGAAGCGAAGTGTGCGAACTTAACCACTTGGCCATGGGGCCAGCCCCTAACCTATTTCTTAAGAACACATTTACCTTTGTTTTTAACAGTGAAAGGATATTGCAAACCAAAACACAGTATAAGACAGGATTAACTAAATATATCAGAAATTTTTACAGATGTCTATTAAATTGGTAGAGTGGCAAATTTGCATCTATCAGTAAACTGTAATTTTATTATTTTAAAATAAATAATTTAGGTTAGAATATTTGTTATCGATATTTTAATCTTTTTTCAGATTATGCATGTAACACTTATTGTAAAACTTGTATAAAAGTTCAAACAAGATGGAAAAGTTAGTGTAGTGGGGCCAGCCCCGGGGCCTAGAGGTTAAGTTTGGCGTACTTTGCTTTGATAGCCTGGGTTCAGTTCCCGGGTGCAGACCTACACCACTCATCCACAGCCATGCTGTGGTGGTGACCCACCTATGAAATAGAGGAAGATTGGCACAGATGTTAGCTCAGGGAAACTTCCTTAGCAGAAAAAAAAAATGAATGTAGAAAGTGAAAGTCCTCAGAAATTTGGTTTAAAGTCTATAGGAATGAGGTTCTGATGGATTAATTTGGGGATAAGTGACATTTTTGGCTGCATGGAACATTACTCCCTCACACGGATATCTCCATTTCTTCAGGCCTCCCCTCCCTCAGACTCCCCGCCTGAGTGACAGCACCATCGTTCCACGTGGCTGCTCAGCCCAAAGGCCAGGGTCCTGTCTTTGCACTTCCACATTCCATGCTCAATCCTCTACCTTAAGAACATGTTCCAAATCTGATCTATTTCTCCCCACCACTCCCACACTGCACCCCCGCCCCCACCCAGCCACAGGCACCATCAGTAACCTTCATACGGTGTGTGTCTCGTTGCCCCACAAGGATGTCTACCCCGCAAGGGCGCACTTTTGTCTGCTTCGTGTATGTGGCCCAGACACGCCCTGCTGCGTGGTCGGCCTTCGTAGGTATTGGAGTGGGTGAGAGGTCAAGTGCGTTTCTTCCAGCAACATTTAGCTATTTTAGTTATTTGCTTTGTACTACTGAGAATACTAGGTAGGTACTGGTTCTATGTAGGAAAGCTATTGACTTTTGTATGTTAAATTTGTTGACTATCAACTCACTGACTTTTCTTTTTATTTCTAATAACTTTTAGTCAGCCAACTTGGATTTTCCTGTTATACAGTTATGTCAGCTGTAAATAATGTTATTTTTACTCTTGTTTCAGTGTTTATATGTTTAGCAATTTTTTATAGCTATCTAGTTCTCTTTTAGTTGTATTGATTTTTAATGGTTAAATTCCTGTTACATTCTGTTTTTTTAGGAGAATCTTTTAAATTTCAATTGTTTGGGATCTTTTAATTTTTTCCTACTTATTTATAGTTTTGTTGCATTGTGGACAGAGAGTGGACATGCCTTTCTAATTTATCGTTACTAATCGGCTTTGTTAAAACGCATTTTTTTGGTTGTGACTTGACTACTATGTCATACCTGTTTTAATGAAAAGTTGTGCTTTCTTATAGCTGAATTGAATTACGTGAATGAAAACAATGAGAAATCAGACTTATGTGAATTAAAATTCATCAGAAGAAAACTGGAAGCCTCACCAAAAGTTGCAGCAACTAATGTCTGTTTTTTCTAACCTAGGAGAAGACAGCAGTAAGATCCCTGACTAGTCTTGCAGAAGGCTACAGTGCTCGTTTCCATCCAGTGTCTTGGCTGAAAAAGCAGGTATGTGGCCCTTTGGGAGATGGGTGTGTGCGAGTCAGTTGTTGCAGAGGTGTTTGAAGGGTGTAGGCCCGCCTCGTCGAGCTGGACTTTGGGGTTAGCACATCTGGCTTTCAAACTATAGGGCATCATTTGGGTGTGTGGTCTTGCGTGGTCACTTGGGTGCATGGCCTTGTGTGGTCACTCGGGCACATGGCCTTCTCTGGTCACTCGGGTGCGTGGCCTTGGCCAAGTTGCCTGGTCTTTCTGGGCTTCAGGTTCCATGTCCAGCAGTTGAAGTAACGGTATTGCATGCTTCATCTGGTGTTTTTAGTACTAAGTGGGTGACTGTTGGAAAATGTTTAGCATAGTGCCCTAGTAGACTATTATTATTTTTGTCATAACCCAGAACTAGTAACAGTTTTTGCTGGTTACTTGTGAAGAATGTCAGTTTTTCTTTTACCAACTTTTGTTAACTTATAAATTCAAACAAACAAGCAAACAATAAATTTTAAAGCATTTCTGCCAGGAAGTTCCAGCTTGGAAATTAGCTTAGGTACTTTTTTCTACATGTGGTAGGATATGAAAGTGGTACAAGGGAGCAATAATGGGGTTGTCCCAAGAATACAACAATCACGACAGCTGCTAACTCAGAAATTCCTCAGTTAGAGTGCCCTCTCAAAGGAAGCTACTTATAGCACATGATGGGTTTGGGAGAGATTTGCAAAGGCATTGGAGAGAAACGGTGCCTGGAGAAGACCCAGTTCGAACGGTGATAGCTTAAGGAAAGTGGCTTCAGTTGGAAGGGGTTGTCAGCAGTAGACAGACCTGTTTATGGGTCAGAAATGTGGGTCCGGCTCCACTGGGCTGGTGTCCCATCTGAGAAGATGAGAAGCTGGTTCTGGGCACTTGGCTGGGGCTCTGGCCTGAGGTCTCACGTGGCCCCTGCAGCTGCAGCTCTGGCGTGATCGCTGGCTTCACCCAGGGTGGCGGTCTGCAGAACCTGGGGGGAGGTCCCTTGGTTTCTGACCTGGCTTCTGAAGTCGCACAGCCTCCTCATTGCCGCTCTGTTCTCCTGGTGACAGGCCACTCGCCAGAGCTAGTCCCGATTCACGGGAGGGGACATAGACCCCAGCTCCCAAAGGAGGGGCGCCAAGAGAGTTTGTGGATGTGTTTATAACTACCCCGGATATCAGCTACCTGTGAATGCCCCGTAGTCCCACTGGCCTTCCCTTATCTGATTATGTTGAATAACTGAGTTTTTTTTTTTTTTTTTTTTTTAAAGATTTTATTTTTTCCTTTTTCTCCCCAAAGCCCCCTGGTACATAGTTGTGTATTCTTCGTTGTGGGTTCTTCTAGTTGTGGCATGTGGGACACCGCCCCAGCGTGGTCCGACGAGCAGTGTCATGTCCGCGCCCAGGATTCGAACTGACGAAACACTGGGCCGCCTGCAGCGGAGCGCGCGAACTTAACCACTCGGCCATGGGGCCAGCCCCATTGAATAACTGAGTTTTGAAATGTCAGATCTGTAGCAATTTTACAAATACGTGTTTTCTAGAAAGTGGGGTGACATCTGTAACAATTTAAAAGCCTGTTTTCTAGAACGTTATTGTAAAATCTTTCACAGCAGTCGGACGCTCTCCTCTCAGGTGCTGGGCTGTGGGGCGAGCATTGGGCTATGGCCTCTGCTGCCTCTGCCCGGAGACGCTGAACGGGAAGCAGCCAGGTGAGTTCCCTCCTGGGGTCCCGAAGGCCTCACACTTGTCAGCGAATGTCAGCCTCCGAGTGATGTCTTCTTCAGCAGGGCCATCGGAAGACGGAGTGCTGGGGCAGGACTGCGAGGCCTTGGTGGCTGGTGTCGGTGGGAGATGGGAACCAAGAGTGGTGTAGTCTCCCGGCTCAGGGCCGGCCGTGTGTGGGGCTGCTTGCAGAGAGCAAGAATGCAGGAGTGGGGCAGGTGCTGTGGGAGGAGGATGGCATCCACTAGAAACATGGTGGACAATTGGGAGTCGGGGTCTGAGGCTTGGGGGGAGAAGTGAGAATAGAGATAGGAATTGGGGTCAGAACACAGTGCTCATCTCGCAGAAGTAACATGTGGCTGACTCACATGTCGTCTTTGTCAACAATGGGCATTGCTTTTAGCATATTGTATCATTCATTTTTACCACTGCCCTGATGGTGGGTTTTCATTTTATATTTGGGGAAAGTAAACTCAGATCACGTGCTTTGCTCAGTGACCCATTAAAATAAACATTATTTTGCACAAGCGCTAATGAAGGCATCTTCATTTGTGTCATATGTACTTAAATATTTTCTATTTTTCAGATTAGAAGGCAATTCTGAAACAAATGCCTGCAACTCTTTACTTATAAAAATCACCTGTGAGCTGTGTCACCACGTGCCTGAGGATCGTTGTGTTTTTGGTGACTTGGATGATCTTCCTACAGAGAAGCAAGTGTCAGGACATCCTGAGAATTGGTAAAACATTGATAAAGCACATTGTGATCACAAACTTAGCCCTCTTCTGTGCTTTACATTTTATAAGCTGAGTGGTAGCGTTAGAATCCCCCTATCCTTGTTCCCCTAGAGGAATCATTAGACAGGCTCCGATAATCTCTGTGGACGTGTCGGTCTGTCTGATGAAAGTCGTCCGCACGTGTTCCGTTCACCACAGTGAAGCATGTGCATGCATTTAACACCTGCTGTGGGTAACAGTCGTGCTAGCCGACTGGACGTGACCATCCCCACCAGAAGTTACAGACTGGTAGGTCCGGGCGGGGCAGTAATGGCAAAGAATCGGTCATGGTACACGCCCCATTGGAAGTCAAAGGATCAGAGGTGGAACGTGCCCCATTGAAGTCCTCTCTAACCCGCAGGTGGCCGCGGGTGCTCCATGAACTCTGCAGCATCCACATCCCGACCCTCTTCTGTCCCAGAACCGTGCTGGAAGTGCTCGCTGTGCTCCGGAACATCAGCACGTGCTGCTCCCGCGTGTCGGGCCAGGTCGTGGCCTCCATGGAGCTGAGACACCAGCAGTGGGTGGAGAAGAGGCTCCGTTCCCGGCAGAGGCAGAACTTCCTGCGCATGTTGAGTAGGTGTGTGGCTTGCCGTCCTGTTTCGGAGGAAGCTCTCTTGGGCAGGAGTTATCTTTTGGATGCTCTAATTCTTACTTTCAGAGAAATACTTTTTTTCAGAGAAAGTTATAGTACATCTTATTTTAAAACAATGTTTGTAATTTCAGCATATGAGAATGTGGGTTCTACCAACCCAAATGAATATTTTGATTTAAAATATAACAGCAGATTAACTCGAGGATGCCTGCACTGTGGTTTCTCCACTTTCACTGTATATTTTAGAATGTTCTACATCCTTAAGAAATAACCATTTTGGACCAATTCCTAGAAATTTGAGTTGAGTGGTATCTGTGTCTATAAGGCTTTTAATAGACATGCCTCAGTTGCTTCCAAAAGGTTATACCCAGTTTACACTCTTGCTGGTACTTTATAAGATGCTGCCCATTACATTATGTCCTTCCCAAAACGGTATAGATTTTAAAAAATCTGTACCTGTTGCACCAGAAAGTTAGTATCTTACTTTGATTGGAATTTCTTTGAGTCCTGGAGACATTGAACTCATTTTTGTGTTTAAGCCATCTGTATCTCTCTTCTTATGAGAGTCCTTTACTGGATATCAAATTGTAAGAAAGGTGTTGACAGATGGCAAAGAGTACAGGAACTGAGTGGAAGGCCTGGGCGCAGGGCTAGTGATGTCCTGGTGCTCCCAGAGAGCAGTGTCAGGACCGCTGCTGGCTCCCGTCAATCAAGACCTTGCCCCCTGAGAGTGAAGACGGAGGAAGGTGGGACTCAGCTGGCAGAGGACCGCTGGGCTTCAGCTCTTGTGGGCCCTCCTGGTGCAGCCTGCAGGGGCCACGCCATGGCGGTTAGAAAACAGCTGCCATAGACACAGAGCATTCTTTTAAGAAAAGGGTTGGTTATGTGAAATGTTTTTTCCTTATGAAAGTGAAAAATACTTAATTTGTCAAATTTTAACTTGTTTTATCTATTTTTAGCATTAAGCTTCTGTCTCCTGTGCTTTACCTGATTTTATTGCTGATTGCAGTGGAAATGGTCAACATTCATGAACTTCCAGGAAAAAATGCTCACGAATATCAGCAGTATCTTAAGTAAGTGTGTCATACTCACAAGAAACGAAACTGTGTTTGGTAATTTTAAATAATTTTCACTCCTTCTGGTTATTTTCTTTGATTTTCTAAAGCCCTTGGTCTGATGGGCTCTTCACGGTTCTTCTGCGTGGGTTTCAGTGCAAGTGTGTGAACCTTTAAAACCAACACTTGTGTGGGCACATTTCGAAAGATGAGATGTGACTTACGTGTGAGTGCTTTCGGAGCTCCTCACCCCATGTGATAATAACAACCTCCAGAGAGTCGTGTTGCTAATGCTTTGTGGGGAGCAGGCACCTCGATGCATGTTTAAAATGAACATGAAAGTATGACATTTTATGAAAGAAGCGTGGAGTCCAGGTGAGAGTGAGGGCAGCGGCTGTGCAAAATGTCAGCGGTTGGTGACTCTGGATCAGGGTTTCTCCGCCTCGACTCGGCTGGTGTTTTGAGCTGGCTCGTTTTCTGTGGGGGCTGTCCTGTGCACTGTAGGGTGTGGAGCAGCCGCCCACTCCGTGCCAGTGGCACCCCCAGCTGTGGCACCCAGAGGCAGTGTAGACACTGCCAAATAGCCCCTGGAGGGCAAAGTCACTCCCGATTGAGAACCACTCTCTAGATGAAGGATCTGTGGATTTGCATTGTTTTATTCTTGTAACTTCTCTCCGAGTTTGAAAATTTTCAAAATTAAAAGTCAGAGAGAATTTCAAACTACTTGGGAAACTTTGAGAACTTGGAAAATGGAAAAATGACAGTTATTCCCATCAGTCAGAGGTAACCCTGTGAACATGTTGTTGATAGATATCTTTACAGAAACCTTTCTAACAGCAGCAGCTGTCTGAGAGTGGACTGTGTCTGCTCCACAGTAGTGGACCATCCATCGTGGAGGCTGGAAGCTGGACGTCCAAGGACGGAAACAGGAGGCATGCTGCCACAGGGTCCTAGTGGGTGGAAGGCTTGCTCATTCATCATCGTGTTGATTGTGTGTTTATTCCATGTCAGTTTATTCCAGATGGCCTCTAAGATCCTTTCTGGAGTCAAGTTCCATCTAAAAATGTCGTGTCTGGATTAGAAAGAGTTGATTCCATCCACCTCTCCAATGACATTGACATTTCAGCATTTTCCTTTTTTATCTAATTTATATTCTCTTATTTCCATACTGGATGACTTTTTCTTGAATTTGCAGACAAAAATTAATTACAGTACTTTAATTGTAATTCCAAAATGAGAACACATTTAAGTGTGTGATTGCATTTTGTAATGAAATAGATGAAATGAACTTCTTTTCTTTCTTAAACAGGTTCTTAAAGTCGGTCTTACAGTACACTGAGAACCTGGTGGCTTACACTAGCCAAGAGAGGAACAAGTGGGCCGAAGCTGTCAGTCTTACGCACTCGGCTCTGCTGAAAATTTGGACTTTCAGTGAGAAGAAACAAATGTTAATACATTTAGCCAAGAAATCCACAAGCAAAGTAGTCTTATGAAAACACCTGTAAGTTAGGATGCTTTTGGTTACATCAGAAAACCCAACTTGAATAGCTTTGAACAGCATGTAAATTGAAAATCCAAAAGTAGGATGGATTCCAGGGCCTGTTTGATGAGGGTTCAAGGTCTGTTTCTCTGCAGATTTCTGATTTGCGCTTCCTGAGTTGGTGTGAACCTCAGGCTGGATTCCCTTGTGGTAACCAAATGGCTAAAGCAGTTTTGGTCCCCTCTCCCCATGACATACTGTCCAGAAGGGAGAGAGCTTCTTTTCACCAACTGTTACCCAGAAATGGGTAGCTTCACTCTTACTGGCCATATGCCTACTCTTGAAATGATGGCTGTGGTCAGGACCTTGCCCTGCACTCACTGTTCAGGCCAGTAGACGTCCACTCCTGGACCAGCCATCGGGGCATGGAGGGAGCGATTGACCAGTCCTGCCTCATCCCTGGAGCTGAGAATAAGGTCGAAACAATCCAGATCTCATGGGAGAGAACTGGGGATGAGCAGCTCCTGGAAGGTGTGGTGGGGAAGATCGTGGATGCTGGGCAGGAGGTCTTCCCATCAGCGTTTGTCTGGGAAGGCAGAAGCCCTGGCAAGTATCTGGATATGGCGGGTTTAGTACTGGATCTGGGGGAGCTGGAACAGTGAAGGTCAGGGATGCAGCCACTGCAGTTCAGCTTGACCAACCAAAGCAGCAATTCTCAAGAGTTCCCTGGGCAGCCACTGCAGTTCTCCAGGATGTCTGGGAAGCTCCCTCTGTCTTAGTTGGCGGCAGCAAAGCCGGTGGTTCTCAAGAAACCCCCGCGAGACTGTCGTGAACCCCAGTTTTGCATATGCATCGGGTGTGCCCATCCTCAGTGAATCATGGCCTCCCTTCATCCTCCGCCTTCTAGTCCTCACTCACAGCCCTGCAAGGAAGGACATCCTGCCACGTGTGCTTCTGGCTTCTCTGCTGTCAGAGATCAGTTTAGAGCAGACCTTCAGGAGGGGCAGTGCTGTGTGACAACAGACATTCCAGCACATTCCATCCATCCCTTTGTCAACTCTACACCTGCCACCCCCTTTTAAACCAAACTTCTGGGTAAAGACAGTAGAAACATCCTGCTCCTGCCTGATGTGATGCCACTTTGTCATACAATGGGAGACCCTGATCCCACGTGTCATCATTTCCACCTCTGGGAGACGATCTTCTGTCATATGGTCATAGCCTCCCCTGGATTTATAGGATTAACCAATGTTAACCTCCTGACGTTGGTGCTACAACCAGAAAGGGAAAAAAGAATTGACTAATACATACAATTACCAAACCAGTGAAAAAATATGTGGAGCTTCTGTGCACCTTGCTTTTGCACCTGTGAGCTGGCACTAGTTGGTACTAAAATTCCTTTTCCTACAATTCATTCCATGTTCCTTTACCCTCACCCGAGCCAGTGCCTCTGTTGGTTATGGTTCTTCACCTGGTTGAGCCAAACCTTGTTCTGAAAAACCTTCCTATTAGAAGTCTCCCTACTTTGGGTAACTAGTTTTCTCTTGACTTTTATCACTGGAAATGGAAATATTAAGCCGTTCCCAGAGAATCCCCCAAATTCCAGACATACTCCTCCCTGTCCCCATCTGTGGTAGAAGACCTACCCCAGAGAGTGGGGAGCAATTGCCCAAGATGTTACAGTCAACCCTTCTTGGTCTTTGTTTTATTGGCATGAGGCCAACACAGCCAGGTGGCCTCTCAGCCTGCAGGCCGGTGGGACACTTCTTGTGTCCCTTTGTGGAAACGTTCCTTCTTTAGGAACAAATGCATCCAAACCCGCAGAGTCCAGAATTGTGAGGTGAGCTAATGGCTCATTAGGGGCATAGTGAGGGGAACTGCTCCCACTTGACATGCTACCTTGCCCTGCATATTCTGGTGATGGGAAAAACCACACCACGTGTTGACTGGCGGTTCGGGGCATGAGGCACATGGTGCTGGGTGGGACAGCAGCCCCATGAGACGTCACCACCAGCCAGCATCATGGCTGTCTTTAGGGGGCTGTCTGCCGTGTTCTCCAGCTGGCTGCTGTGAAGTCTGGAGCCCATGCTGAGATCGGTGTAGTCCACGGACCTCGTTGCTGAACTTCTGCTGTGAAATGGACCTCTTAGAGGCAGCGCTGTAAGAATCATGCAGTAAGGCCTTCTGTGAGCCCATTGCCACTGGTGAGAAAAGTTACTGATGGCCACAGACACGTCATCGTGTCACCTGAGTGCCGGTGGTGAGCACTCAAATGGGACACAGACATCCACGCACTCTGCTTGTTTCAAGAGGTCTCTCCGCTTCCCTCTGCCTCAGTCCTTGTCAACAGTTTAGATTCTGCTTGCCACTGGTTTCCAATCTTGTTCTTTCCGAGACGCTGACCACCTGCTTACTCTCATGTAGATCCATACTTGTGGCCGTTGCCACTTCCAGGTGAAGTGAACAAGTGTGGTGCTTTGCCTGGTAGGGTTTCTTTCCTCCACTGATTTCTTGGCCACCATTGAGGCTACAATGATGTCGACTTTCACCTTTAGATGGTGTCAGCACAATTTGCGGAAATCAAATAGAACTTTTTTAGTTCAGGCAGCTAGTCATAGGAAACTCTCCATGAGACCATAGGTACCTATGAGGGGGCCTTGTCAGTGCAGCAGTGTTGCTGCTGTGAGGATCTGAACCATTTCCTTATGTAAGCTGTGCCTTCAGGACGTGCCCGAGACCAGCCTTCTGTATGTGTCACTTCAGCTAAAGGGTGAAGTCCTCCAGCGGTTTCCCAGCCTGAGGGCATGATGGGTCACAGCCCTGTGGCCACCTCAGCTCGTGCGGAAACTAGGTATCCCATGGTAAAGGGCAGTGTTCTAGTCTACACCAGGGTAGAGAAGACAGCCCAGAGCTGGTTCTCAAAAGGAGAGTAATTATCTGCAGAATAATCATCATGGTTTTGTCCCAGAACCCTAGGGGTCTGTGCGGTGGGTCAGTTTGTGGCTCCATGTGGCATCCTGATGAGCCACAGGCTCTTTGTACCGTGGGATTTGTGGGTACCACCGACTGAGAAGGAGAGCAGCTTCCACATCAGCGAGCTGTAGAGCCTTTTCTTTTTCTGGACTCACACAAAACTGACAGTTTTATGGGTTAATTGGTAAATGGCCAGAACAGCAGGCAGAATTCTTGCCGTTGTTGCGTCCAGAACCCCAAAGAGGTTTCCTAAGTATCTTGCCTCTTTCTTAGTGGCAGTGGATGTAAGAGGCAGCAACCTATCCTTCGCCTTACAGGATGTGTCTAAACATGGACCCCTAGATCACTGGACCCATAGAAACTTCAAGGCAGAGCCCCCTGCATTTTTGTGGGGTTTATGTCCCACCCTTTGGTGTTTGTATATTTCATCAAGACATTAGGTTATCTTTGCTGTCAGCGTTACATCATCAAGGGGTGGGCCATGTCCTGTGGAATGGCAAGACTATTGATGGCCGTGAGTTCTAGATTGTACCGAAGAACTGGAGAGGTAGCAGAGCCCTAACACGAGGCTGTGAAGGCATGCTGCTGTCCCTGACAGCTGAAGGCTAGCTGCCCCGGGCAGGTTTGCAGCAGGTTTAGAGAAAAGCTGTCTGCCAGATCAGCAGTGGCAGGCCAGAGACCAGGGGCCATGTTGATTTGTTCCAATAAAGAAACCACGTCTCGAGTGACATCTGCAGTTGAGGTCCTTATCTGATTAAATTTGTGACAGTCCATGGCCACTCATCAAGACCCATCTATCTGTCTTCTTCGCAGGTCAGATGGGCTTAGGTCATGTGACTGATCTCTGAAATTCTCCCAGTAATGCAGTATTGCTTTTGGTTTTACCATCTTGGAGGGAAGAGAGAATTCTACAGATTTCTACTTTGCCCTTTCCACCACCCTAGACCTTGTTTGAGGGTTAGGGGCCCAGCCATCCCTTTATGAAGAAGGTCCTGGGTCTGTGGACTGGCTGGGTCCTGGGAGTTGCAGGAGGGGTGTGGTTCTCTTTGTATGACTGCAGTGAGATCTCTGTCCGCCAGACCCAGACAGTTTCCCTTATACAGATCAGAGATGGCTCTAGTGGCCACCCTGTGTTTCTGTTTGAGGGGCAGCATGATTAATTAGCCACTACTAAGCTCTCTGTAGGTTTGGTCGTCTTGATTACTGCTCTGACCCTGCAGCCCATTGCAGGAACCATGGAAGGCAAGTACTCCACAGAGAAGGAAACCGCTTCCCTTTGAATATCAGTCACTCCTCATTGTTGGGGTACCTCATTGGCTGTGTCCATCCTTTGATCCTGGATCTATGTGTGTTTTTGCCAACGTTCCTTAGGTCCCTGTTTGCTCATACTCACTCTCTCTAGGATTGTCCAAGGAGACTCAAAATTTCTTTCACTTTATTATACCTAGTAATTTGTTTTGCTCTCTCTTACCTTCTCTCACCTGAGCTGTTCCAGGAGGAAGTCTTATTTCTCTCAGCGTAGATACCCAACCAAATTGCTTTCCCCAAAAAGAGTTATCAATCAGTAGATGAATAACCCAACACATATGAGGCAGAAGAGGATGCAATAGGATTTTGCTCTAAACTGCAAATTGTTGCCCCACTTACATTTATGCTGATAATCCCGAAGTATCTCAAGCCCTGAGTCTGAGACTCATTCCCTTTTGTCTCTGGGACAGATCCACACCAGCCGCTCACAGGCCACACTCCCTCACCTGAGTCCCTCTTCTCCTTGTCTGTGCGCTCGTGACAAAAGGCAACACCAATACCCCAGACACCAGTGCTGGAAACTTCAAAATCACATTCAGCTGCTCACCTCATAATCAATGTGCCGTCTATTCCATGCCAAAATGACCTCATGTCCTGCCCAAGACACTCGGGCTTTGAGGTAGGAAAATCGTCTTCCATGAGAACATGTAACAGGAAGCCTGCCTCCATGTAGGTGCTCCTCTGCATGGCCCTGGACCCCACCGCTCCAAATGTATGCCTCCCAAAGGGAGCAGTGTGGGTTCATTTGGTGCTGGGTCAAGCCTTTCCTGATGCTGCTGCGTGCAGTGAACAGCAGCAGTCACAACCCACAGCAGGAGCTGCACTTGCCCCGGCGGTGCTTTGGGTGCTCAGGCGGGGAGCCTGGTGCCTTCTCTCCCTCGGGAGGCCCTGCTGTCTCAAGTGGGCACTCATTCCTTGCAGATGCTTGACTGGGCACTGCCATTGGGCGTCTTCCCCTCCCTCTGAATTTGTTCCCTGCTGACCAGCCTGCTTCTGATGGACACATACCTTTATCAGATGTGTTACTGCTTTCATCTGGTTATGACCACATCAGATGATGTTGCCTTTCTCTGCTTGGACCCCTTTCACCATTGAATTGATGTAGAACTTAACGCTAAGGGCAAACATCCTCCCACTGTTGCCTTCCTGAGGGATGCTGCCACGTGGTCATCTGGCCAGCAGGAGTCACCGTTGTAACAGACACTGTTTTCTGCTGTGAATGGTGTGTGACTTGATCTGTAGTGTAACATAGCTCAGGAGGCCTGAATAACTGGAAAATGGCAAGAAGGTGCTTTATATTTGCAAGGCTGCTTCAAACTCTCTCTTGCATGCTTTTTATTTTCTCTCTCTGCTGGCTGAATAACCTTAGCAGACTGAACTTATTGGATAAAAGGGAAGAGTTGAAGATGAGCTAAATTTGTTCTCCATCAAAAGCAATGATGAGAGCCAGCTGTGATGGCCCAGTGGTTAAAGTTAAGCATGCTCCACTTCAGTGGCCAGGGTTCGGTTCCTGGGCGTGGAACCACACCACTCCTCTGTCAGTAGTCCTACTATAGTGGCAGCTTACACAGAAGAACTAGAAGGACTTACAACTAGAATATACAACTGTGTGCTGGGGCTTTGGAGAGGGGGAAAAAGAAAAAAGAGGATGATTGGCAACAGATGTTAGCTCAGGGCAAATCTTTCCCAGAAAAAAAACAAACAAAACAGAATATTAAAAAAAAAAAAAAAGTGAAAGCAATGATGAAAATGATTCTCTTGAGAACAAGAAGAAGCCTTTCTGAGCTCAGAGTGTTCATCCGACACCATACTGGAGAGTGAAGTACTGCTTCATGGAGTTGTGTTTGGTCTTTCCAAGGGCACCGATGTAAAATTTAGCTAGGATGAAATGTTTTCTTGCTTTTGTAAGTTGTATTTTCATGAGACATGAAGAAATATTTTGGGTGGTAATGTGAAGAATTCACGACCTTGTCATGTTGGATCAAGGTCTGGCAGCCTGCCGCATCTCCTACTTTTACCTAATTGAAAGGACACGGCCTCCCTCTTTAGATGAAAATGGTGGAATAGCTGGTCTGCTCCGAGTCCTTGTAGCTGCTCAGTTCTCCATCTCCTCCTCCTTCCTGGGGCACCGGGGGTGGGAATGTCTATAGGGAGCTACATTTGCCACAAGTCCAACTGAAGCACTAGAGGTTGACGCAGGACCTGACAAGGACAGCCTGCCTCTGTCATTAAACACAGTGAAGGTGGGGGGCTGGTGTGATCTGCTTTCCAAAGCCTTACGTGGGTCCACCTCAATGCCTTGTGCTCAAACTGTGGCTTAAAACTCATTGTTGGAGGGGCCGGCCCCGTGGCCGAGTGGTTAAGTTTGCGCGCTCCGCTGCGGCGGCCCAGTGTTTCATCGGTTCGAATCCTGGGCGTGGACATGGCGCCACTCGTCAGGCCATGCTGTGGCAGCGTGCCACATGCCACAACCAGAAGGACCCACAACTAAGAGTATACAACTATGTACTGGGGAGCCTTGGGGAGAAAAAGGAAAAAAATAAAGTCTTTAAAAACAAGCAAACGAAACATTGGCAGACACCACCCTCGACACTCGTTGGCCTACATCTGCTTAGTCCTCCCCCACAGCCTTCTGCTCACTCCATTTTCCCTTCACCCATGTGGAGTGAAGGGTGAAGACTTTTCTGTTGGGTGGAGGCACTACTTCAGAAAGCAATTTGAGGCCAGAGTTCCTGACCTCTTACCTCTCTGTATCCCCCATGGGGTTCTGAATATTTTTACTATCATTGTTATGATTGTGAGCTCTTAGGCCTCCAACTTTTATTTTGAACAAATTCAAAGCTACAGAAGTCTTTCAAGAATACATGTCCATTGACTCTAGTCAACTATCGCAGGCATTTCGCCACACTGTTTTCTCTCTCTCTCACTCTCTGTCTGTAGATGTAGACACACACACATACATGTAAGCAATTCTTTGACTGAACTGTTTGAAAGTTAGTTGTGGTCATTGTGGTGTTTCATCCCCAAATACTTCAGCATTCATGTCCTAAGATCGAAGACTGTCTCCAACACTTATCACATTGAGGAAATTTAACACCAAGATAATACTGTTATCTAATACGTAATCCTCATTCAAATTTTACCAATTGTAATGTTACTTATAGCTTTATTTGTTATTTTCAACCCGAAGATCTCTACTGCTTTTAGTAACTATATCTTTTTAATTTTTAGTCTAGAATAGTTCCCTAGATTTTAATTTATTTGCATGTCATGGACATTTTCAAAGAATTCAAATCAGTCTTGCAGAATGTCACCCAAGTGGAATTTATTTGTTTCCTCAAATATAACACTTTTAAAGGAACACCGCATACATGATATTGTCCTCCTCTGTCATTTCATGGAGACACACAGTCTAGACACATGATGCCATATCCTTCTCAGTGCATTGCACCGGGACACGTGATCTACATACGTGATGTTGTCCTCCGTCATCTCATCAGGACTCATGGTCTACCCCATGATGCAATCGTCACATCAGGGGACACATTTTATTAAGTCTGCTCCCTTTCTAGTGATGTGAAGCTTGGCCCCTTGGGTACAGTGGGTGACATCAGATTTGGTCATTATAAGAAGCTTTATTTGTAATTGGTAATTGATATGTGGGAAGTTGCTTTGAACCCTTGTGGATATTTTCCCCAGGAGCCTTCCTCCCGTTTTTTGGCATCCGTTGGTAAATCTTGCCTGAACTAGTGTTGGTGGATATAAAATGATGATATTCCTTTTTTGCCATGTCTTCTACATTTATTGTTTGTTATTTTCCGCTAAAGAAGAGATACCCTTTCTGGTTATAAATTAGCACATTAAATGGTGTGTTTCAAGCCAATAAAAAATCCTTGCAATGCAGCCCATCTAACAAACATGCAAGGAGGTGTGTGGGTGCGGCCCGGTGTTATGAGGTTAGTGGAGGACCCTGGCTTGCTTTCTGCTGATTGTTACTTGAAGGGAACCATTTGCACACAACATGTCCAAATCCACTTCATCTTCACAGTATTTGCAGAGCATGCTCTCTTCCAGGGACTCTGCCACCGCTGCCTGTGCAAAGATAGATAAGCGCTGCCCCGACCTAACAAATCTGTCAGCGCATGACTGCTGAGAGCAGAGTCTGGGCAGTTCTGCAAGGACCCAGTAATAAAAGAACAAGGAGATGGGGGCACACACATTTGGGACCAGCTTTACTCAGTTCTGAAAGAAAACCACAAAGCAAAGTCGTTATCCCATTCTTAGTGTGCAGACCTGTTCTCACCACATCCTGGCTCTTCCCTCGTCCACATCCGCCCCAGCTGGTGGACAGTGAGCCCTGAGATCCCACCAAGTCCCTCTGCACACAGCTGCCTGGACCAGTGGTGGACACCTGGCAGGGAGCCTGTCCAAAGCTTGGCCAACAACTGGAGACAGTTCTAGAAAAGATGAGTTGGCCAACGTGATTTCTCTTTGGGAGTTTCGGAAGTGAGAGTCTAAGAAGCAGAACCAGCCAGAGCTGGAAGATGGGGAAGACCAGAGCCAGGAAGGCCATTTTGGGTGAGATTAGTATGAAGTGTTGAGAGGGGGAATGGAGCACATGAAAGGAGAAAAGATGACACATCATGAAAATAAAGATGGAGAAGGAAAAGCAGCTGACCCTAGAGCTGCCCCGGTCCTTTGCCTTCCTGAGGCTGGGTGGGTCATCATCTCCTGGGCCCCACGTTAGGAGAATCCTTTCAACAACCCCTCCAGTGAAAAGATATTGAGGCCTTCAAGAGCGAGCCTGAGAGGGAGACAGGACCATGCTGACCATCAAGAACACAGCCGAGTCTGGAAGGAGGGACACAGAGGTTAAAGGCCACAGCTCAGGAGCTGGACACACCCAGATTAAGATCCCGGCTCGACAATTTACCAGTTTCACAAGCAAGTTACTTGACCCCTCACAACCTGAGTTTTCTCCTCTGTAAAGTGTGGATGACAGCAGTATCCTGATTAGATTGACATGACAATGACGTGAGGTGATGCTCAGGGAATTCTTAGCATGGTTCCTGACGCAACATCAGCAAATAATACTAGACCTTTCTGTTATGCTAGTAGGAAGAAATAATTTGGATTCACTCCATCTAAAAGTCAAGCTCTGTGTGTGTGCTCAGTGAGTGTGGGCCATATCTAAGAATGTAACTGAGCTATCGTTTGCACGTCTCCCTCCCCAACTCATGGTTTCAGAATCTGCGCAGTTTTAGGTAAATGAGATGGTGGGGAAACAGCCACCGGCTCTAAGGCAGAGCTAAGAATAACTTGGTTCAACCTAAGAAGTGCCCTCTGAACTGTGAAATGGAACTGTTTACAGTGTACGGGCAAGCCTTCTGTCCGTCCCAATTGCTTCTCAAGGTGTTTGGTGAGATGCACACGTAGAAAAGGGGTGTCGGAGCTTATCTTTGACAAAGGAGCTGAGGGCATACAATGGAGAAAAGAAAGTCTTTTCAACAAATGGTGCTGGGAAAACTGGAAAGCCACATGTAAAAGAATGAAAATTGACCATTCTTTTTCACTATTCACCAAAATAAACTCAAAATGGATTAAAGACCTAAAGGTGAGACCTGAAACCATAAGGCTTCTGGAAGAAAACGTAGGCAGTACACTCTTTGACATCAGTATTAAAAGGATCTTTTTGGACACCATGCCTTCTCAGAGAAGGGAAACAATAAAAAGAATAAACAAATGGGACTTCATCAGATTAAAGAGCTTCTTCAAGGCAAATGAAAACAGGATTGAAACAAAAAAACAACCCACTAACTGGGAAAAAATATTTGCAAGTCATATATCTGACAAAGGCTTAATATCCATAATATATAAAGAACTCTCGCAACTCAACAACAAAACATCAAACAACCCAATCAAAAAATGGGCTGGAGACATGAACAGACATTTCTCCAAAGAAGATATACTGATGACCAATAGGCACAGGAAAAGATGCTCATCATCGCTGATCATCAGGGAAATGCAAATCAAAACTACACTAAGATATCACCTCACACCCGTTAGAATGACAAAAATATCTAAAACTAATAGCAACAAATGTTGGAGAGGTTGCGGAGAAAAAGGAACCCTCATACACTGCTGGTGGGAATGCAAACTGGTGCAGCCACTATGGAAAACAGTATGGAGATTCCTCAAAAAATTAAAAATAGAACTACCATACGATCCAGCCATCCCACTACTGGGTATTTATCCAAAGAGCTTGAAGTCAGCAATCCCAAAAGTCCTGTGCACCCCAATGTTTATTGCAGCACTGTTTACAATAGCCAAGACGTGGAAGCAACCTAAGTGTCCAGCAACAGACGAATGGATAAAGAAGATGTGGTACATATATACAATGGAATACTACTCAGCTGCAAAACAGAACAAAATCATTCCATTTGCAATAACATGGATGGACCTTGAGGGCATTATGTTAAGTGAAATAAGCCAGCGAGAGAAAGATAATCTGTGTATGACTCCACTCATATGAGGAATTTAAAATTATGGACTAAGAACAGTTTAGTGGATACCAGGGGAAAGGTGGGGTGGGGGTTGGGCACAAAGGGTGAAGTGGTGCACCTACAACATGACTGACAAACATTAATGTACAATTGAAATTTCACAAGATTGTAACCTATCAATAACTCAATAAAAAAAAAAAAAAAAAAAGGGTGTCGGTGGAAATGCAGGCGTTCGTGTCCCACGCTCTGTCCCGCTGACTACCAGGGCACCAGCGGTGACTCACGTCTTGTTTTGCTTTTATGAATGATGTGGTCAGGAAGCTACTGTCGTGAGTAAACCTTGGATTTCTCAGAACCGGATGCTGTGGAGTCCTTTTGGTGCGAGGGGTGGCTTTCTGGGCCTGTTTTGAATGGTGTTTGCATTTTCTCTGTGGAGACGCGAGGTGGCACTCTTTAGTTAAGCATCAGCCTGGTGAGCCGAGTGGAAGGAGAGACTTCCTCTTCAGCTATTGCTAAGAAAAGCCTTCTGGGAGGGAGGGGACCTCTGTGATCCTCAGTTCAGGTAGGACATCAATTTCCTTTTCTCTGACTGCTAATAGACGGAGTAGAGCTTTCACTGGAGGGTGAAAGGTGAGCCACTGGACCAGAGCTTCTAAATGAGGAGGTGGGACCCACATCTGAGAAAGGAGACGTTCATTCATTGATTCTTGATTCATCGATTGATGAGAGACAAGAACACGTGTAAAACCTTTCCCGTCTCACAGAGGAAAGACTGGATCCAGGAAGGCGCTGTGGGGGACAATCCTGTGAGTGGAGACGACAGCAGGCTGATGGCTGCACGGGAAAGGGAAGCGGGCACCAAGATCACCATTGGTCAGGTCTCCTTCCTGTCCAGCCTTAACCTGTGCGGCTCCAGGAACGAACTGAATGGGGAAAGCTCTTTGTGTAAAGAAGTGTGATTGATTTCCCGCGGAGGGCTGCGTTCAGGGGCGGGTTAGCTATGGAAATTGTCGTCCAACAACTCATCTTTATTGTGAGGCACGGAGACGAATCCCACCTCGGTGTTACCATAAATCTGCCTACACGGCTGTAGAGAAGGCAGCGCTCGCCTCCCCTGGGGCGCAGCCCGCCAAAGGAAATTCTTCACTTCGTGTAGAAAGGAGTGGCTGTGGTTTGGTTTATAATACACTAAATAATTTTAATAAAATTAAATCACCATGTTGCCTTACAGCGCTCTGAGGGTTATCATAGCAGACCTAAGCTGTAGTCTTCCTACAGTTAAATCTTCTGCATTCCCTAGGGACCTGGGACCACGTAGTATCAATGTGAATCAATTTGGGACTATTTACAATGGATCTAAGATCAAATCTTACGTTTCTCCAAATAAGACCCTGGATGAATGCAGGAAGTTCTTCGGACACGTCACTTAATTACTTTAAAATAAGAGTATTTTATGTGAAGTCATAAAACTAAGCCCTGAACCAGTGATTACAGTGTGTGAAGCCAGCAGGCACAGACTTATCATTGTAAATATTAAATACCACCATTGCGGTTAAGCACATTCATTTTCAAAGTACTCTGCAGTCATTAATTGTCCACGTCTGTGAGTACCAGCGAGCCAGACGGTGTCATTAACTCCATTTACGAGTGAGGACACTGAGGCAGAGAAAGCTCAGGGACGTGCTGCCCTCCGAGGGAAGGAGGAGAAGCTGGGATGGTAGCTTGTCCTTTCTGTGGCTCTCCTTGGGAGGAGCCCTTCTGGGCGATGCCCCTCCTGGTCCCTCCCAGTCTCTCGCGGTGGCTCCTGGACAGTTACAGGTGCTGCTTGCTGTCTTGGTGCCGCGTGGCATTTCCTCTAAGCCACACGATGATCCCGTTGGTGTAACACTTGGTGGGTTGGGTATCCTGATGCAGATTGTCTCAGAAACGAATCCTCTTAGCGGCCCGCGAAGGAGGCAGTATTGCCCCTTTTACAGAAGAAACACGAAGGGTCAGTGAGATGAGGTGGCTCTCCCAGCGTCGGTGCAGCGCTTTGGTGGGACTGTCCTCAAAACAGGAACGTGGCCCCTGGGGGGCACCAAATCCAACCATCTCCCCTCCTCTCCACTCGCCCAAGTGTGATCTTTGTTTTATTTAGGAGACCGCTGAAGGTGGCTTAGCATCTTCCTCCTACTTCTTGCAGCGCAGAGTAACCTAGCCACTCCAGCCCCTGAGTAAATTTCTTTCACAAAACCTACCCTCTGAGATACACTGGCCTCTCCCTTCCCATGTAAGATGGAGTGTTGCTGTAGGTGACCAGACAGTAAAGCAATCTCAGCAGCCACCCCTTCACGGGGATGCGCCCTGGCGTCATCGGCGGTCTGGAGAGGCCCAGTTTCTTGCTGGGATAAGATTCCTCTATTTCCCGTCTCACCTCTTTCTTTTTCTTCCCTATAGTACTCGGCAATCCCGATTTCCTTGGCTCGGATGAAAGTCACCGGTAATAAATACATAACTAATCAGAAAATAAATATTTCATTTCACTGTGGGCAGACATTCTGCTGGGGAGTCTGCAGAATCCCAAGGTTTGCGACGAGGTCCCTGGGCTGATGAAGAAGGGAAGACAGACGCTGCAGAGGTGGTGGGGCAGTCACCGTGGAGCCTGGGGTGACCACGACAGAGGCAGACCTGTCGCCCTTGGGTCTGGGGTCAGTAGGCAGGTCTGGGCTGAGGTATCTCTCCGGGAGCCATCAAGACACTCCTGCTTTCATTTTCTTCCAAACGTGGTTGTTAGCCTCCTCCCACTGGATCGAGGGGGTCTACGGGGTGAGAAGAGAGAGGAAGACAGACTCTTGGGAAGAACGATAGTCAGCAGCCTGACCATCAAAGAAAACAATAAAAACAATGAAGAAGGTTGAGAAGAGCCTGGCTGGAGTGTGGGAGGGAAGCACAGGGTATGAAAAAAGAAATGAGCCCAGAAATGAGATGGGGGATGAAGCCTGGGGACGGCCATGGGCTCTGGCCATTGCAAGACCATGCAGAGCTATTTCAGGGGGTCTCGGTGGGCTGAGAGCCAGGGGACACAAGAACCACAGACTATGTTATGAGGGATTGGACCACCAGTGGAGGGGAGGGGTTCTGCAGGCCTCTGTGCCACGAAGCGGGGTTTGGGGTTGAGGAGAGGTGAATGCATCTCTGGGACTCAGGGAGGAGCCTGAAGGAGGAGAAGCTGTAGACCACACAGATGTCCTGGAGGGAGGAGCGGAGGGATAAACCGGTGTGCCAGAGTCACTGAGCGGTGCCTTCTTGTCTAAGGGAAGAGGGAGGAGGACACAGTGCAGATGGCAGAGAATTTCTGAGTCAAGAGGAAGGAACTTGAAGAAATGCACAGGCAGGGGCTAAATTGACAAGACACGGTGAGAGCTGATTTTCAAAGAGGGAGAGGTTAACGTGGGAGATTGAGGGTGGGAACCTTTGGACGAGGCTCACAGAAGGCGGGGTCCATTACAGGAGACAAAGAGGGGATTAGGAGCGGTGTGGCCAGTTCCTTTCTTGTGCAAGGAAACCTTAGTTTTATACATCTCAAAGCATAGGAAAATCCGTTATCTCCACCGTTCTTGTTCTTTCTCAAGGAAGATTAACCTTCCATTACTTATAAAAAGTTGGGAAAAGCCCATGCTGACTTCCTCAGTATGGCCACCCATCCATGCATCCAGGAATTTAGGATGGGGTCAGTGGCTAAGGCGCTGATGAATTAATAGGGAGCCCATTTGCTTTGGGCTGTTAGCCACTGCAGCTGCGGAGTCCTGTACTTACAAACAAGAAGGTGTGAGAGCTGCAGGCATCTCCAGAGGGACCTGCAAGGTGCGACACCCAGCAGGCAGAGACAAACGGTGGGAATGTTGCTTCCTCAAGAATGTGGATGTCCAGATGGTGGCTGGGATGTCCGGCCGTGTTGCTGTGTCTCTTCCCACCCTTCTCCTCTTCTCCCCTCAGCACCCCCATGCCATCCTCTACCCCGTCCTTCCTACCTGGGCCTGATGCACTAGGCTCTGCTTGCTCTGGATCCTAAGGGCTCTCCCTGCCTTCTTCCTGTACCTGACAAGCAAACTCGAATGGTCCAGCATCTAAGAGCCCGAGACCTTGGATTTCAAACACCTACAAGAAATATTTTGTTGTTTTCATTCTTTAGTACCACCTAACAAACCAAATCTGTCTAACAAATCAAGTCGTATCTTCATTCCTGAGACAAACATCCCTCTCAATAGTCCTGGAGTGTTACTACCTAATTTTATGGTTTTCACAGAGTTTTCTCAAGTTCTTACCACCATCACTTCCTTCAGAGCAGATGCTCTGAGGACCCAGGAGGCCAGAGGCCTGTGAGCAGCAACGTTCCCGACTCACACAAGGCCATCAGGACCTTGCACGGTGGTGAGTCTGACATGAAGATGTTTAAGCTCGCCTGTCTGCCCTCCCTCCCCTCGTCTTTTCTAGGACATAAGTACTGGTAGGTCTGGTTTCCTTAGGGGTGGAGTGGAAGGGAGCGTTTTCATACCAATTTCACTTCATGTTACCATGTACTCCTCAGACAGCAATCACACACTCCTAGAGTATTAACTCTTCACACCATGGTCTCCTGCTCCATCGTTTACGCACAGTTTCACAGTGGTCTCAACTGCAGCTCCACCACCTCCTCCAGCTCCACCACCTCCTCCAGCTCCATCATGCCCTCCAGCTCCACCACCTCCTCCAGCTCCACCATGTCCTCCAGCTCCACCACCTCCTCCAGCTCCATCATGCCCTCCAGCTCCACCACATCCTCCAGCTCCACCACATCCTCCAGCTCCACCACCTCCTCCAGCTCCACCATGTCCTCCAGCTCCACCACCTCCTCCAGCTCCATCACATCCTCCAGCTCCACCACGCCCTCCAGCTCCACCACCTCCTCCAGCTCCACCACCTCCTCCAGCTCCATCATGCCCTCCAGCTCCACCACGTCCTCCAGCTCCACCACGTCCTCCAGCTCTCATGCCCCCAGCTCCACCACTCCTCCAGCTCCACCACGTCCTCCAGCTCCACCACGTCCTCCAGCTCCACCACGTCCTCCAGCTCCACCACCTCCTCCAGCTCCACCACATCCTCCAGCTCCACCACGTCCTCCAGCTCCACCACGTCCTCCAGCTCCACCACGTCCTCCAGCTCCACCACATCCTCCAGCTCCACCACGTCCTCCAGCTCCACCACGTCCTCCAGCTCCACCACGTCCTCCAGCTCCACCACGTCCTCCAGCTCCACCACGTCCTCCAGCTCCACCACGTCCTCCAGCTCCACCATGTCCTCCAGCTCCACCACGTCCTCCAGGTCCCCCATGTCTGCCAAGTCCCCCAAGACTTCCAGGTCCCCCGTGATGAGGATCAAGCCTGCCCCAAGGAGAAAAGCCCAAGGCATCCTGCCCTACATACTGATCTATATCATCCTCCTCCGGGAAGCATAGGATGTTCTGACCTGATCTGATCTGATTCTTATCTAAAGTTGTAAGACCACCCAATAACTAGACCCCACCTACACCGATACCATTTTGACAACTTTTTAACACAATCTTTCCTTTGTCTTGTAAAGAGATAGCTCACATACCTATGCCTTAAATTTAGCCCTACTCTCAACCCATTGCAGCTCTTCACTGCCCATGGGTCCTGTCCTCATGCCTATAGCTCTTCACTGTCCATGGGTCCTGTCCCCATGCCTGTAGCTCTTCACTGCCCATGGGTCCTGTCCCCATGCCTGTAGCTCTTCACTGCCCATGGGTCCTGTCCCTATGCTACTCCATGCTATTCTCTGAATAAAAGAGCTTGAGAGTCCAAGAAATCTTTCTTTTGACTCCTTGGCTTGTTGAGCCCACATCACACCACATCCTCCAGGTCCACCATGTCATCCAACTCCACCACGTCCTGCAGGTCCAGGTAAATGTCTGTTCTCCAGGTGCCCATTGAAGTAGGTGCGAGGAACCATTCAGTCCATGCTGGTTCATCCATGTCTGGGGACACTTGGGACCACAAGGCCCCAGCAGAGGGGCACCAAGGTCACCGGAGGGAGAACCGGCAGGGCTGGCAGGAATGGGGAGGTGGGAAGCAGACAGAGACAGGGAAACCCCCCAAGAGGGCTGACGGGCGGTCAGCCCCAGGCCAGCCTGGCTTCCAAAGCCAGGGGTGTGTTTCACCCCAAGAGAATGAGGCTGAGGATGACTTCAAAGCAAAGGACAAGTGCAGAGGCCACTGCAGCTGCCAGAGGGACCCCACCCAGGATGAAGGCGCATGAGATGGAAACGGAGCCCAAGGGGACAACGGCAGCAGCATTGTCCCTGTGACGGCAGTAACCAGACTGGGCGGTTCCTACGTGCACCTGTGCTCTATATGCTCCATCTGACTTTATGCATGTCATCACAGTTAATCCCCCGGATAACCCCAAGAGGCAGTACTGTTACTCACAATGATCGGTACTTCCCCAAAGTCCCAGAGCTACTGAGTGGGTTGAGGCAGGATTTACAGAAAATAGTCATCTCCAATCTGAGGAACAAGTGGGCAATCTGGCAGTGCAGTTGGCAGGGCCCCAGAATTGGACACTGAGGCCTCAGGATCAACATGAAGCTGGAGAGGGACACAGGCAGAGTGTGGCCAGCCAGTGGGCTGTGGCTTCTTCAGCCCTGCAGGATTGGGAGCTTCAGCTTCTGCAGGATTAACACAGATTTCTAGAATCCACTGAGTTTGATTGACATCTCTGATCTTTCTTCTGGCTGGCAGCTTCCTGGGGGGCTCAGAGGGACAGAAAGGGACAGGAGGCGCATGAAATAAGCTCTTCCACCCAGCAGAACTGCAGAGCTCCCCTCCCCTGCGTGGCCAGAGGGTTGATGTGCTCAGATGTGGTGTTTCCACATGCTCAGGGTCTCCTCTGTGACCATATGTCATCCTCCACGAACCACATGGCTGGCGGTCCTGTCGCCTGGGCTGCTGCTCAAAGATGAAGATGGGAAATGCCTGACTTCACCTCTCATATGCAGAACCTGCCTTGGTGTTACAGGGACTTTTGAAAGAGTTACTTTAGGTTCTGCAGAAAATGACCAAATAGAGAGTCCCAAGGAACTTGCTGATAAAGTGGTTTGCAGAGTCCATATGAGTGAGGTGGAGAGAACAAGAGAAAATAGGAAATCATATTGTAAGGAAGTATACTTTGTAGTGCTGGAAAAGACGGTTCCTGTTGACTCAACCTGTTAGTAAATACAAACCACCTAATATTTAAGTTTTTTGTGGCCTATCGTGCTAAAATAATGGTCTATGAAGTCAATGGCAGTCTGTCCAGTTGGAAAATAGTAATATTTATTATTTGAGGCCTAAACATAAAACAAAGTATTGCTTAAATAAAAAAGATAATTTTATCTCCTCAAATTTAATTTTTAAATTTAAATTGTTTAATGGGTAATAATTCATATGGTTTAGAAATCAAAAACCGTGAAAAGGTATTCAATGTAAAGTCTGCTTTCTATCCTTGTCCTCCTTTGCCCAGTTTCTCTATATTCATTCCTCTGTTTAAGAAATTATTTCACACTGGTTTCTTGGAGCTCTTTATATATCAAGGATATGAGTTGTTACTAGTTTCTTGTGTATGTGTAGAGTTTCCTAGTACATATGCAAATAAATATGAAAATGTATGCTCATTTTCACTCTCCCTGTTTTTATACAAATAGTAGCATAATATCTGTACTGTACTACACCTTGCTCTTTTGCTTAATGGTGTATATTGGAGAATCTCCTATGTTAGTACACGGAGAACTTCTTCATTTTTTAAAGCTGCATAGTTTCCATTGTATGGATGCTTTCTATTGATGGACACTTAAGTTGTTTCATATCTTTTGTTATAACAAATAATGCTTCACCAAAACCTTGCATATATATCATTTTGCACATATCTTTAGAGTCAATTCCTAGGAATAAAATTGCTCAAAGGATGTGTGCTTTCTTAATTTTATGGCTGTTTCCAAATTATTCTCCATATGGTTATAAAGTTTACTCTCCTAATGTATGAAAGTGCCTCTATCTCCACAGTTTCATTATCTGAGTACTATAAAAATATTTTGACTTTTGCTGATTTAATAAGTTTTCTATTATTAATAAGGTCGAGTGTCTCTTTGCATTTTCTTTTTACTGGACTATCTAGTTAAATTTTTCCCATTTGCCTATTGGGTTGTTGATCTTTGCCTTTCTTACTGATTTCTAGGAGCTCTTTATATATTAAGGATACAGGTTGTGATAGGAGATGAAATATATTTTTTTGTCTCATTGTCTAACATGACTTCTTAATTTGTTGATGGCAATTTTTTCATGCAGAAGTTTTAATTTTTATGTCGTTGACTTTATAAATCCTTCTTTTACTGAATTTGGATTTTCAGTTTTAATTAGAAGTCTTCCCTTGACTACAAAGTTATAAAGGAATTTGCCCATGATTCCTATTAGTACTTTTATGATTTTATTTTTAACATTTAAATATTTGACCCATTTGAAATTTATTTTGCTATACAGTGCAAGCTATGGGTGTGACTTTTATCGTTTATCGTTTGTTTTGCTTCATAGCTACTCAGTTGTCTTAATGCCACTTATCCCATAGTCATTTTTCACTACTAATTTGAGATGTTGCCTTTATTCTATACTAATGTCCCACAGATTTCTGTGTCTATCTGTACTTTCTATGCTTTTCTGTTGTTCTCTGTGTCTATTCACGAGCCAGCACAGCAATGTTTTAATTACTAGGACTATTCTATGTTTTAAGAAATAATGGGGCTACTTCTCTCTCTGAACTCTTTCTTTACAATATTTTTCTGTCTATTCTTGCTTTTTTCCTTTTCTAGTTGAACTTTAGAGTCAGATTGTCTAGTCCTGCCTTTATAGTAAAAAAAAAACACACAAAGATCCAGAAAAGTCTCAATTCATCTTTATTTTTACTGAGGTTGCATTAATTTATAAAGTAAGTTGAGGAAAATTGACATTCTAGGATGTCGAGTCTTCCCATTGAAGAACATTATGTCCTTCCCATTTGTTTAAGGTTTCTTATATGAATTTTTGAGGGTATTTAGAAATGTTTCTCATATAGATATTAGCTTTCTAAATTTATTCCAAGGTACTTTATCTTTGTTTTTTGGCTAATTAAATGAGAGTAATTTCTTCCATTATATCCTTTAAAGCTATTGGTTTCTCTGTATTAATTTATACCCTGATATCTTACTAAATTTTCTTATAGTTTGTAGAAGATTTTCACTTGATATTGTCTTTTGGGCTGAGAGAGATGTCTTTTACCATGTTAAGAAAGTATTTATCTAAGCTTATTTTGTTAAAATTTTTAATGCTGAATTTTATCAAATACTTTTTCAGCTTCTGTGAAGATGATTCTGGGTTTTTTTTATCCTTGGATCTGTTAAAAGATAAAACAAAGTACCCATAACCAGCTTTTGAAACCAGCTTTTTAAGTTTTCAAATTTTATTTTGACATGTAATTGTGGACAGCTGCACTTTATAGCATGCATCATTCAAAATACAATTTTCCACCAGGACACGCTGTTTTCTTTTGCACTCACAACTCAACAGCATCTTGAATTCATTTAACAAAACATTATAGCTGGAAAAACTTAGAGCTAGTGAGGTCATGCCATTATTTAAAAGCTTACATTTTTTTCTCTGAGTTTGAAAAAGAATAGATATGTGTTTTTAAATGAAGAAAGCGATGTATGGTATGCCATCTTAAATTCTTTCTTGAACAAAGCAGGTGTGTATGGATGGTTGGGGAGAGGTTGGTATGTAGCTAGGTAGATAGATTAGATAAAAGTTAAGTCATTAAATTTAAAATGACATGATGCACACTCTTTAAAAATAAAATAGGCAATGAGTAAGAAAGCAGGCAGGTGGGAAGTCCAGGTCCGGAGACGCCACCATAATGACAGACCTGTCCACGCGCTGGTCTCCATGGCAACAGCCGAGTGAGGGGCAAGTAAGACCAAGGAGATGCTACTGTAGTCCATCTTATTCCCCAAACACCTTCATTTCCTAAGCTTATTTATCTCCTTTCCCTTACACAGAATCACATTATGATTTTGTGGTGACTGGGAACCAAGAGTAGAAAAACGTTTGTTCCTCCAAGTCACAGAGCAGGCACCTACCATTAAAAGGAAGCAATGTTCAGGCTTTTTATGAAATATTCATCTCCTGGGACTTTAGTCTGGGCACAAGGAGACCAGTCACTGTGTCTGGACTCATAAATCTCCAGCATCGCATCCAATATCCAGTTTTTGATATCTCGTGTGTCATGGAGGTGTCTTTAAAGGGTCTACAAACGCTGACATCTGGGATATTTATTCGTCTCCTCTGCAGTGAAGCTGGCAATAAACACATCACCTCGAAGCTGGGGGAGGCAAGGAGGAATTATCAGATGGAGAGCTATTAAATTGATGGCGCTTTTCCTTCCTCTTGAACCGTCTCCCACAAAACAACTGGACAGCGATTGCGTCCCCACCTCCAGTGGCTATAAGTCGGGGGCGGTGGATTTGGCACAGCGGTTGCCAAATGCAGACGGAGCTCGGCACCTGTGTTCCCCGTCAGGACTCTGAAACTGCTGCACGACTGTCTCTCACTTCGGAGCTAATTTTTGTTTAAAACAACCAACAGTTTCTTATGATGGCACGAGTTTTAAAGCTGCGACACTGCCATTTTTCCAAAAGGGCAAACTGTCACTAACGAGAACAAAATTCACACTGGGGACGGAACCTGTTGTCTGATCTTCCGGGGCTTCTCCGGACGCTGTCTATGCATTTCTATCTTCAGCACAGAACGCTTTGATGTTTTTCTTAAAGGAGTTCACACACGTGGGGGGACGTCTGCACGCTGAACAAACAGAAAGCGAGATGTTGAGAGTGAACGGGCAGGCCAGATGGCTGCCCACCCAGAAATGGGAACAGCAAGACCGTGGGTTTCTGTCCGTAAAGCTGCGTGTCCACAGGCGCCTCGGGAAGTGAGTAAGCTGGGTGAGAACTTCCCCGACCCAGGATCCAGGGTGTTCCGGGGCGATGGGCACCTGAGCCAAGGGCAGAGTAGAATGGCTTCTCCAGCTTTTCGAAGGGCTGATTAAGGAAGTGGCAGCTGTAAAGGCCAGTTTGGGCCTGTGTGTATCTGTTGACTAATCGATACAGTTTATTGCCATCATATCGAGTGCTCAGCTCTACTCCAGGGACTTGTCAGAGCACGGCCACATCCTGTGCTCTGCAACAGCCTCCCCTTTGGTTGGGAAGAGCAGCGGCGCCCACGGAGAGCAGTGCAGACCAGACTCTCGGGGCCGCGTGTGCCCTGGGCAGGACCTGCGGGTGGTCCACTCTTGTCCCTTGAGTTTCCACAGTCTGGAAGGGCGGATTTTAATAGGATTTCCCTTTCTGTATCCACGACCAAGCCTTAGAGGAGCAGAAATGTTTAGTCCATCCTCCAAGACCATCCTGTGAGCGTCTGCGATTGCAATGTAACAATTCAGTCAAAAGGTTAAGTCTTTGCCTCTGGCCTGCATTTCTTGAAGGAGAATCCAGACTAGACCGGGCAAGCCCCAGACGGGAGGATCCGTGTTTATCAGAAGTACCTCCCTGCAGGGAACAGCTCCGCCGTGTGGGCCAAGGGATTATGTAAAGCGAGCGTTATTTATTTATCTTTCCCGGAAAACAGAAAACTCACTCCACACACACTTGCCATTCCATTTGGCAGAGGCTGAGACGAGGTGGTGACACTTCCATGTATGAGGAAAGAGTTTGGAAACATTCACGCCAAATTAAAACTAATCTCCCTGACAGGCAGGCAGGCAGGCGCACACCAGAGGGATGCAGCGGGCGGGCGTCCTCATCAGCCCGCCCGGATCCTTCTAAAAAAACGCCAGAGGGAGATCAGCAGGGCCGACCCATCCAGGGCAGAGGTCCCTTTCCCCAAGCAAGGAGAGAAGAGGTTTGCAAATTTGAAAATGCGTCTGCTCCCGCCCCCCTCCGGCCGCCAGGCAGCTCCTGATGGAATGTTTGCTCAAGATAACTCACTCCTAATGGCCCAAATAAAGTTTTACAAGGACAGGTGGGCCTGTTTGAAAGGTAAGCTGTTCCCGAAGCAAAAGGAAGACGAATGATCCTGACTCCTGCCATGTAGTTAATGTTTCCCTCATCGCTCGCTGCTGTGTACACAGCCTCCGCTGGCCCGGCTGTGGGGAGTGTGCGCCTGTGTGTGCTCAGCGTCGCCCTGCCCGCCAGTCCCATCTTTCACCTGGTGTCCCCGCCAAACCAGCCTTTAATCATCGCACATCATTAGTCTGTGCCGCAGCCCGCGGATCCCCCGCCCTCCTGCCAGCCATTACCTCAACTGCCAAAACACAATCTGTCTCTGGGCTCCCCAAATCGGGGCGCCCCGCCCCCGCTGCCCCTCCCCGGTGCCTGAATTTCCATGAGGTCTTGGGGTTGGTGTGTTTGGCAGCCCTGCGAGTTGCCGCTAATCCATTTTTCCCTCCAAGGGGAAATTCCTCCAGGCCTCTGCTTTTGTCCTCCGGCTCATGGTGACGGCAGCTCCTGCCAGGCCCGGCTCACGGCTGCTCTGACCGTGGGCCGGGAGCCCAGCTGGTGCCCAGGGCCCTCCGTGTTCGTTTTCGCATCAGCCCCGGCCTATCGTAGACGCTCATCTCCTCTCTTGGTGAGACTCTGCCAAGACTGGTCCCCATTGCCCCCAGCGAGGATGAGCTGGTGGCTCTGGAGTCGGTGAAGAAAGAAGGAGTGAGTCAGCTCCTCCTGTGGGCCCCACCCCCCCCAGGTTTTGGGCCGTATCTCTGGTGATTTGGCATCTCTTTGTCTCAGTCCTAGGTAAGACAAACAGAGAAAACAAAAGCCAGCCCCACAGGGCTCATGGAGCAGAATGCTCTTCTCTCCTGGCAGCAGGCAGCACAGGAGTGTGTGCACAGCAGACAAGCGGGATGAATAGGAGTGACAGCAGGAGCAGAGCCGGGCGGCAGGGCGACCAGCCGAGGTCGTGGTCCCGGGATGGGGCTCGTTCCTGTGCTCCGGGAATTGTCCGTCCACGGATCCACGGGCCTCAGGGCTGCTGGGGCCTCAGCTTGCCTGTGTGTCCGCACGCGGCTGGTTTCCGCATGGTGAGCCGACCGGCCATCCACCAGCTCGGTTTTGCCTGCCTTCAGAAGGAAGAGCCGTCATCCTGGCCCAAGCGGTGGGGAAATCTGTACTGATTTGGGGAAGCTGTGGGGTGATTTCAACATCTCCTGCCCTGACAATGGACCTCAAGACATCGGCCTGAGCCCACTCAGAACAGATTGCTGTCCACTGTATTCTCCGAGGCTGGGACAGGATTCCACATCCTCCTGGGGCCATGAAAGCTTTATCCCTTCTAATTAGCATCCCGGCAACTCCGCACAAGTCCTGCTGAAGCAGATCGGTCTCATTGTCCCATTTAAGACACTGGCTTCCTGAAGTTGGCTGCTCAGCCAGCCAGAATGAGGGACAGGAGACACCAGCCTCTGACTGACGGCCAGGGGACTCCACTGCCTGGGGACAATGGATCGACGGCTGTCCCCAGATGCATGCCCAGCTGCACGAGGTCTAAGATGTGCTTTGAGGCCAGCATTTCCGCTGGCAAAGTTCTAAATTCTGGGCAATCCACCGCACCTGCCAGTTACGACCTTCGCTTGTGTTCCATCCGGTCTCCCGAGGAGCCCAGCAGCCCCTGCCCTAGGTCACGCCCCAGGCTCCCACTCCTTCTTGTGTCTGCCCAAGGGTTTCCTCTCTTAGGGAGTTTGCTGTCAGTCGTGGCCATGTCCGGAACATTCTCCTCATCATCCTTCTGGCCTGTGCTGGTCCCTCCTCAGCTGCTTGCAATCCTCGTCTGCCCTCATTTTCCTCAGATGAGCCCTGCCCATCACAAGTAGCTCTGGGTTCTGATAACCACTCTCCCGTCCACGCCCGCCTCGCGCCTGCTGCTGCAGCCGGCTGTTTGTCCCTGCTGTTTGCATGTGTGTGGAATTTCCACACTGCTCCTGAAGCCACAGCCCCGGAGGGCCGGCAGGCCCTGCGCCCGCTATCACCGACACAGCTCCTCGGCCCCTCCACACAGGATGCACCGGTGGGACCATTGATCGTCCTCTCGGTTGAGCAAACTGGCCGTGTGGTTCAGTGGCAGGAATGTGGGAGGACTGACCTATGCGTGGGTCGTCCTGGCAGGGATGCCACCTGACACACACCCTTTCCAGCAGGTATTCATACCGCCGAGAGCACGCCTAGCTGCTGTGGTGACCATCTCGACACGCAGTGGGTCATTACAGAGAATTCTCTATTGCTTTCGTTGCAGGTGATGCGGTTTCCCCGATCAGTGAGCGTCCGGGACCCAGGCTGCTTCCGTCTTATGGCTCCACCTTCCTCTAGGGCAGGGGCCTGGTAATCAATAGCTGAGACTTTGTGAGCTCGTAGTGGGGAGCAGCCCCAGACAAGGGAGAAGACAGCGCCTGGGGGAGCAGCCCCAGACAAGGGAGAAGACAGCAGGCGCGTCTGCATTCCAGAGAAACTCTATGCACAGCTCAGGTGGAGGCTGGAGCTGCCCCTGCTGGGGGCCCGGAGTCCTCGTGCTCTGTCCACATGGGACGGAGCATTGAGATGGCTGCCTGCCCACCCAGAAGTGGCACCTCCTTTCCCCCACGTCCACCGTGAGGGCTGTTCCCACGGTCGACCTGGATGCAGGGGCCGGGGACAGAGCCCTGGTGGGAAGCCGGTTCTCAGGGACGGTTCTGCCATATCGAGAGGGGACATGAGTCTTCGGTGGGCAGCCAGCTGTCTCCGCACAGGGTTATACCCCCTTTATTCTGCAATTGAGGAAACGCCCAGCATCGTCCGTGAGGCTGCTCAGGGTCCCGCATCTCCCATCGAGCAAAGGGTCAGATTCGAACCTGGACCGGGCTGACCTCAGAGTCGACGCCCTTTCCTCTGAATCTGAGTTCAATCCTGCCATTCGTGAGCTGTACGACCCTGGGCAAGTCTCAGCCTCTCTGTGGATGTCGTTGTTTATGTCTAGAAGCACAGATTCTGTCTAAACTTTCTTCTAATGCTGAAAAATCGGTGAGGGCCCCACTGGAATGTAGATTGGGAGTCGATCACTGTCCTCCATGGAGCCGTGAGGGTGGGCGATGTGGCGGTGGATCCAGGTTGGATCCGTGGTAGTAAGCTGTGCGTCCCAGGACAAGATACTTAGTCTCTGAGCCTCAGGTGCCTCATCTACAAAATGGGGATGAAAATGGTACATGGCCTTTCCCGTCATTCTCGTGCTTAAGCACAGCGATGATTTTACACAGTATGTGGATCTGAGCCCAAAGCCTCCATCTGGCATCCTAGGTGGGTCTCATTCCCCCTCTGCACTCTGCTCAGCATTCAGGCCCCTCCCAACTGCCCTGCGGGTCCTACCTTCCTGCTCTGCCTATGCGCATCCCCCATCCCCACATTAGCCCCACTCTCCCAGCCCAAGAACCTCATCCATCTGTATCAGACATGAGCTCCTCCAAGTCACAGCGGGCAGGACCCAGGGGGCCCCTGAGCCAAGTGGCCAGACCCCCCTCAGTCTGGTGGTCTCCATGGCTGGACCTAGAACTATGAATCGGGCCACTAGCAGCCTGCAGCCTGGGAACCCGAACTTGGAACCACAAGCAAGTGAGACACAGTGGAGACTGAAGCTGAGAACCGTGGGGTGGAGGGAAGCTGGAGGCACAGAGTGGGCCACAGGCTGTCATTTCCCAGCAGGCCCCACCACGGAGAGGGATGGCGCAGGGTGTGGGATGAAGGCGAGCCCTCGAGCATCTTCATAACAAGGGCTTTGAGCTCCTGTTCTGTGGCCCAAGGACCCGGGTCCAACCAGAAGACCCTTCTTTAAGGCATGTGTGGATCTCGCCGACCTTGGAACTGGGTCAGACATAGACTAGCTCAATAGTCATTCAACAAGCAATGACCCTGAGGCTTCAGCAGCAGAAACAGAATCCCATGTGGTGGGGAAAGAGCGCTGGGCCTGGGGCATTTAGGGGGCGGCCGTCTCTGTGCTTGGTCAGCAGGTCGAACTGTGGCAGAGGGTGGGATGTGTAAACGCTCGCATGCGGAGACCACCGGCTGGGAACTGGACTGCTCACCCACCGACGGCAAGACCCACCTGGGCTCAAAGAACAGCTACATTAGGTTAAAGAAAACCCCCAAACCACAATAATAATGTGAACAACAAGAATGAATTAGAAAGGGGCAAATTACAGAATTTAGTGTTTTAAAATATTTCGTAAAAGGTTTAACATTAATCTCCACAGCTTTTAAAAATCCGTTAAAATAACCTAGCTCAATAAACTGTATTCAAAAGGATTTTGATATTCAGATTTCTGTAGTTTTGGGAAAATAATTCTCGGTGGGTAGCTGCAAAATCTCTGTAGTCGTGTGACTTTCATAAACCAGACACTAAAATTCTGAGAATGGAACCCACCGAAGAAAAATTAGTTTTTATATATTTTTTCATATTTAGGACTCACAGAAAAGTGCAGAGAATAACGTAACGGACTCCTGTGTGTCCCTAACTACCACACAGAATATGTCACCACACGTGCTTTATTTTTGAATAAATAAAACATCATAGACGCCGTTGAAACTCTTCACGGTCCTTCCTTTGAATGTGATTTGTGTGTGTGTGTATGCGTGTACCTGGACAATATGTGAAAACAAAGCACACGCTATGACGCACGTGGACCTATTTATGTTTCCAGAAATAAAACAGTATTTATGCCCTAGTTGAATCTTATAAGGCTGAAGTTCAAGTTTGAGATGTTATAAAAGTTTGAAAACCTAAAAAAGTTCAAGCTTATGGTTCCAGGTTCCCCCAGGACTGACGTTTCCCGTCCACACGGTGAGCTCTGGTCTGTCTGCTGAGAGCCTGTTACTTTCCGGCCATGAGCATTTTGAATGTCACCCTTGGATTTACTTAGTTGGTGTGTGTATTGTAGTACATTCCTTTTAATACCCACGTGGCATCAATTTACTTCGCTGTCGATTTGTTCGTGGGTATTTGTGTCCAGAGCTGTTTTATTTTGTGGGCAGTGCTGTCCTTCAGGGGCATCCTCTTCTGCAGGCAGGTGCACCTGGGGGAGCCACTCCGTCAGACCTGGGTCTTAGGGCCAGTCCTCAACGTGAGCTGCTATGCACGCTGCTCTTCCCACAGGGGCACCTGCTTATATCCCCCGGCAGAGTTCCAGGGTCCCACTTCCCCTCACAGGTGCAAACACCGACATTTTTGAACCTGTACAATTTTATAAGGCTAAAGGATGCAAAAATGATCCTAGCTCCTTTTTAAAACGTGCACATCCCTGATCAACAGTGAGGTGAGAAACCTTTTATACTTTATCAGCCGTTTCTGTTTTCTGTGACACTCACACTTCACCCATTTTCCTATTGTGGTTTATTTTTTTAACTGTTTTGGAGGAACTTTTTCAAATTCTTTCTATCAACACTTGGTGGGTGTATGTTTCAAACATCTTCTTCTATTCTGATTCACAGAAATGATTATTTTCAGTGAACTTTTTGTTCTGCGTTAATTTTAGATTCACAGAAAGGCTTCAGAGAGCTCCCGTCCACCCCTGGCCAGCCGCCCGCTGCTTTTCATACCTTACATCATACGACGCGTCGGTCAAAACTAAGAACCCGACACTGGCACAGAAATTGTCTGTTTTGACATGGTCAAATTCGTCCATCTTTTTCTGTAGGGTTCATGTTTTTCTGTATTTTTAAAGAACATTTTTCCCCTGCAATTATAAAGATATTTTTCTATATTTATTTCTAAAACTCTGAACATTTTGCTTCTTACTTTCAGGACTATAGGCCACCTGGAACTTACAGATGTGCTAAACTGTTTTGAGGTGGGAATATAATTTATAACCAATTTTCCCAGCACTTTTGTATTGCAGTAAAATATACACATTACAATATTTATAATTTAACCATTTGTATAAATATACCATTCAGCGGCACTAAATACCTTCACAGTGCTGTGCAACCGTCACCTCTATCTTTACCTAAAACTTTTTCATCATCCCCTCCATAAACTGTTCCCATTAAACAATAGCTCCTCCCCATCAGAGACAGAAGGTCTCTATGAATTTGCTATTCCTCATATAACTGGTACCATGATATTTGCCCTTCTGTGTCTGGCTTATTTTACTAAGCATAATGTTTTCAAGGTCTATCTATTTGTGGCATATACTTTTTAAGGCTGAATAATACTCATTGTGTATACAGACCACATCTTGTTTATCCAGTCATCTGTTGATGGGCACTTGGGTTGTTTCCACCCTTTGGCTCTTGTGAATAATGCTGCTGTGAACATGGATGTGCAACTATCTGTTCAAGGTCTTGCTTTCAATTCTTTTGGGTATAAACCTAGGAGCGAAATTGCTGGATCACACAGTGATTCCATGTTTAACTTTTTGAAGATCGCTAAACTATTTCCCACAGCATCTACCCTGTTTTGCATTCCTACCAGCATTGCACAAGGTTTCTAATGTCTCCATATCTTCTCCAACACTTGTTATTTTCCATTTTTTGAAAATTATTATAGCCATCCTGTTAGTTGTCCAGTGGCATCTCAATTGTGGTTTTAATTTGCATTTCCTAATGACTAATGCTGTTGAATGTCTTTTCATGGGCTTCTTGGCCATTTGTGTATCTTCTTTGGAGAAATGTCTATTCAAGTCCTTTACCCATTTTAAAATTTTTGTCTGTTTATTTTTGTTGAGTTGTAAGAGATTTTTATTCTGAATATTAATCCCTTATCAGATATATGATTTGTAAATATTATCTCCCATTCAGTAGGTTGTCCTTTTGATTTCTTGATAGCATCAAAATGATTAACTTTGATGAAGTTAGATTTATCTCTTTTTCCTTTTCTTGCCTGTGCTTTTGGTGTCATACCAACATTACACTTATTTATTTACTTATTTTAAAGATTCACACCTGAGCTAACATCTGTTACCAATCTTTTTTTTTTCTTCTTCTTCTCCCCAAAGCCCCCCAGTACATAGTTGTATATTCCAGTTGTGAGTGCCTCTGGCTGTGCTATGTGGGACGTCGCCTCAGCATGGCCTGATGAGTGATGCCATGTCTGCACCCAGGATGCGAACCAGGGAAACCCTGGGCTGCCAAGGCAGGATGTGCGAACTTAACCACTTGGCTGTGGGGCTGGCCCCAACATTACATTTAATGGTGCAGTGTTTCCATGCTCATTTGTATTGCGGCCTCTGTCACGTGTCAGAATTCCAGAGATGTATCTGTGCTGGGTTCTCCACTCTGTTGCGTGGTCTCTGCCTCTCCCTACACCACCACCTCATTGTAGCTTTGGGGTGAGTCTTGATACTCAGCAGGGCAGGTCCCACCATCTCCTTCCCATCCCCTTCTTCTCCTCCTCCTCCTTTGAAATGTTCTTTGCTATTCTTAACTCTCTGTTTTAATGACTTTTAGGATCAGCTTGTCAAGTTCCATAATAAATATGGCAGGAATTCTGATTAGAATGGCATCTAACTCATAGGCTCGTAAGGGGGAGAATTGACATATTTACAATGTTAGTCTTCAGATCCGTAAACAGTATACATTTTACATTTGTTCAAGTCTTCTTTTTACGTTCTTCGATATCTTAAAATTTCCTCCCCAAAGATCTTGCACTTCTTTTTTTAAAACATTACTACGTTTTAAAAATAGCTTTCGTGCTATTGTTCATAGTATATTCTTTCTTACTATATTTTCTAGTTGGTAATTATTGGATATGGGAATTCTGCTGGTTTTGGTAAATAGATCAAAATAATTTCACCCTCTTTTCCTTCTTTTTGTTTTTAATTTCCCTTCTTTTTAAACTTTCCCTAAAAATTTTCCACATATCTTACTATAATTTTATTTTTAACACGTCCAGAAATGTTCGGTATTTCTATCCTTCCAAATAGGAAAAATATTTTAGCATTTTTAACTATCTCTATTTAAATACAAAGTTAATTATTAATGTTTTACATTAAATATTTAGTTAATTTTATTGACATATCAATTTCTATGCTTATCATTATCTTAATATCACCTGCATTTATTTAAGTTTTGTTTTTTTCTTGCCAAAATAATTCTTTAATAATTGTTTTAGGGGGCCTGGAAATAGGAAACACTCTTAGTCTTTTTATTTCTGAGAATGTCTACTTTGTTTCATTCTTCTTCTTCTTATTTTTTTGCTGAGGAAGATTGTCCCCGAGCTAATACCTGTTCCAATCTTCCTCTATTTTATATGTAAGTCGCCACCAGTGTGGGACGAGTGGTGCAGATCCGTGCCCGGGATCCGAACCTGCGAACCTGGGCTGCCGAAGTGGAGCATGCTGAACTTGACCACTAGGCCACGGGGCCGGCCCTTCCTTTGTCTCTTTCTTAACGGTCATTTGGCTGAGTCTGAAGTTGCAGGTTCACAGCCGTTTCCTCTCACCTTTCTGACTATGTGACTCTCTTGCTTCCCGTGTTTATCGTTGCAGCCGAGAAGTCCGCTGCGATTCCGTGTTTTGACCTTCTCACGGCCCTCTTATTTTCCCTCTGGCAGCAGTAAGGGTCTCGCTCTCGTGTCTGCAGCAGGACCATGGTGGGCCTGCATGCACGATTCTTCCTCTGGACGTGGATGTCCCAGGGGCCTGAGGATGCCTCTGTAGTTGTGAAAATCCCCAGCTATCAACTTTCCAAATGTTACGTATCATTCCTAAAATTCACACGGGAGCCTCTCACTGTATCTTACCTGGCTTGAACTGCTCTTTCATAATTTTTTAAAATTTAAATTTAAATTCTCCCATAACTCTTAGTACCATCTTCCAAACCACCAAAGCTCTCTGTGTGTTCCATCTGAAGTCTATTCCATCTATTGAGTTTTTTAAAGATTTCACTGGCTACGCTTTTAGTTCTAAGATTCCTAATTGGTACTTTTTCATATCCACTTGCTTTTTAAAAATTGTTTCCAGGGTTGGCCTGGTGGCGCAGTGGTTAAGTTCGCATGCTCTGCCTCAGTAGCCCAGGCTTCCTGGGTTTGGATCCTGGGCAGAGATCTACACACCTCTCATCAGCCATGCTGTGGTGGCATCCCACATACAAAAAGTAGAGGAAGATTGGCACAGATGTTAGCTCAGGGCCAATCTTTCTTGCCACAAAAAAAAAAAAAGTTTTCATTTAATAATTCTATGTTTTTCAAAATGAGTGTTACTTCTTTGCTGATATCTCTGAGCATCATAAACATACGTATTGTCCAGTCTCTGTCAGATACCCCTATAATTAATTTACCTGGAGAGAATTCATGTTTTAATGGTTGATTTTTTTGGCCAGACAGCATTTTATTTTCTTAGCTTTGTTTTTCTTCACATCATGTGGAATTTTGATTTGAAGGGTTATTTTGAATGGGATTTCTCTCTTTCCTCCCACTCTCCGCTTTTTAGGCCAAACAGTTTTGAGATTTGTGGTTGCCTATCCCCGGGAAGCTCTTGCCTCCATTCCCCAGGCACATGGTAAGGAACTTTCTAGAATTCCTGCCCCCTCCCGGGCACATGAACTTCCTGGATCTGCTCTGTGATGACCCCAGAGATCTTGGGCCCCAGCCGTGAAGCCAGCAGGCACCTGGCTCTGCTCCTGGTCAGGAGGGTCCCTTTCCTCCTGGGTGCATGGGCTGTGTGCAGAGCACCTGGCCCAGGGCCTCTGCCTCACGGGGACCCCCCTCCCCACCTGCTGAGTGAGCAGGACCCTCTGCTGGGTCCAGGGCTCACTGGGCCTGTGGCTTCAGAGCTTCCACTGCTGTGTTTTCTGCCCATTTCTAGAAAAGTTTATCTCGTTTTTGAGGCTGACTCCATCTCTGTTTCTGTTTTGTTGTTTTTTTAAACCTTGTTTGCTTTTTAAATTTTTTTCTGTTGCCATGTGTTTGGGTCAGTAGGGAGGACGTTAAAACATGATCTTATGCAGCCAATTTGACTGAAGGTCCAAGCAAAGGATCTTCAGCCCACAGGAAGACACTTCTTGTTCATTGGGCGACAGGCCGACAGTCACGGCCTCGTGCAGTTCGTTGGTGTTTCCACCCAGGTTGAATTCCTCCTTCCTCCCTCTTGACCACAGTGAGGGATGGAGACGCGGTCCTCTGTCAGCCCCGTCCTGGGCAGATCTCAGCTGGGCTCTTGGACTGCTGCCTCGTGGGCTCTCCCTGTGGCCGCATTAGCCCCTAGGAAGGTCCGGCGCCCTGGCTCTCCCAGCCCCATGGCTACATGGGAGTGTTTGGGGCAGAGTCCTGTCCTCTTCCCCACCGGCCTTGCCCGACTAGGAACTAAGGGTGTATGCTGGCTGTGCGCTGGGGCCCAGAGAGGTTGCTGTGAGACTGTCATCTGGGCTACGCCGGCTGCGCCGAGTGTCTCCTGCCCCCAGAGGGCCTCAGCAGATGGGGCTGGAGCCCTGTGTCCTGAACCCCAGCCGGAGTTCAGGCCCAATTCCCAGTGGTCTTTCCCTTCCTCGGTTGTCTCTCAAAAGTGGAAATTTCTGGGAGGGAACTATTTTCTGGCCTGTCCCCTGTCTGCGTGTTTCTCCCGTCAGTGGATCTCTAGTTATTCAGGGTTATTTAAAACTCAACACCTTGGCAATCTTTGGGCTCCTCCTTTCACTGTTTTTGCTCTTGCGAAGAGATTCCACAGCGTTCCCATCAAAGCAGGCATGTGGCAGGTTACAGGGATGCTGAAAATCACTCCTGTTCCTCCCAATTGTCCCACCCACTGACAACATCCTACCATTAGAAATTCATTCCTTTGACTTGAGGCATTATGTATCTGAGGTCCCTCTTAGAATGCAGATAAACTGTAAGAGATGACTATTGAAGGTATCCATGCCACAACTCAAGAATACATTTGCATAATTGGTTCTGTGAGTCCTAAGCTATGTGGTAAACAGGACATGGAGAGAGTAGCTTTGATGGAGGCAGAGGGGAGGGCAAGGGTTACAGTCCATACATCCAATATGGCGGCCTCTAGCCACGTGTGGCTCATCGGAATTGAGACGTGCTGTAAAAGTAAAGCACACACCAGAATTTGAAGACTTGTGTGGAAAAAGAATGGGAAATGTCTCACCAATAATCATTTCATATTGGTCGCATGTTGAAATGATAGAATTGTGGATATATTGGTTTAATGACATATATTGCTAAATCGATTTGCCCGTTCTCTTTATTTTTGACGTGGCTCTCATTCTCTCCCTGTGGGGCGCTGCTGATCCTCAGCGTGGACCTCCACTGGGGCGGCCGGCTGGGAAGGGTTCGGAGGACACACTGGGGAGAGGGCCCGGGGGCTTGGTGTGACATTGCCGAGTCCTCAGTCCTCGGTGTGTGAGAGGAGGAAAGGGGAGCTGCTCAAGGGAAGCACCTTCACCTACTGGCTGCTCTGTCTGCGCCCTTGGGAGGCGGCTTGTGTCAGGATGCTGAGCATCAGTGCCACACCCACGGCCGGGAGCCTGAAACATGGTCAGACACGCCGCACGCTCTCGTCTCCTGGTCACTGACTTCCATGCACAGCAATTGCGTGAACGCTGCAGGTAAACTCTCCCATTTCCATCTTCGCTTTCAGGGCACAAGATGTGGGATGACCCCCCCCCCCCGCCCCCGGTTTCCAAGGGACGAGAGAAGCGCGGTCAATCAGGAGAGGCCTTGGTCCTTCGCGGACCAGGCGAGTGCTTCCTGCAGGGAGTTAATCCTGGGGCCTCAGGTCCTGCTATGATGCGCCCACTCACTGGATAGTTGAAAGGCTCAGAATCAAAGGGGCAGTGCGAACCTTTGCCCCTGGGGACAAAGGCGAGAGCTTAGCTCCAGTTATCAATCAGCATCGTCAGGGGGCAACAGGAAGGCTTCACCTGTGGACCTTAGTCAGCGCCTCCGAAGGGAATCAAAGGTCACTCCTGACGAAGGTTTTGTGTCAAGTCCCCGGATGGGTGGCACTGAATTACCTTTAAAAGTTGCTCAAAGGACCGGAGATGAAGCCTGGATTAGTGTCTTAATCTCAATAGCAGGGGCTGCCGTCAGGGTCCGGGATGGAGATGGGGAGGTTGTCCCCGGCTGTCCTTGGCCTGCGGCTGGGGGCGTGGGTGGGCTTTGTGCCTCTGGACACGGGCCCTTTGACCGGCTTTGGGGGCGTTCTCGCAGAGCTCTGCCAGTTCACTTAGCCAGACAATGGGATTTGTCAGGAGCCAAATAAGTGAAATCTCCGATGGGATGGAGACAGGGGGTGGTGGGGAGGGAGCAGAGTCAAGACTGGAGAAGCTCCTGAAATGTTATCTGGGGCCTCCACTGGCCTGGCCTCCTGTTCAGAGCTGCCCCGGGTGGTACCCAAGTCCAATCGAAATCCCCTGTTCTCTGGCTGCGGCCCTGAGCCGGTGGCCAGCGTGGTTTCTGCGGAGGGCTTCAGCTGTGCCTGGGAGCCGCCTCCACGAAAGGCATGGGGGAGGCGGGAAGGGACATCCATCTTCGGGGCCCACACGCTGCTCCCGATCTCTATGTCACCCAAGCAGATCCCGCCGCCCACCGGCCTCACGCGCCTTCTCTGTGGAGGGGAGACCTCCTCCTCATGTCTTTCCTCCTGCACTTCCCCCCAGAGCAAGCTCTTCCTGATCTCAGACTCACTGTGTGCTCTTTTCTTCTCCGCTGGGCGTGGGCCGCATGGTCTAACCTCCCTCTCTAGTGCTCTCTCTTTCTTCCCTGCCCCTCCGAGCACAACAAACTTAACGGGCTCTAACTCACCCCTCCGCACAGGTGCCCCTGCTCCTGCCGCGGCCCAGCACCCACCCGCTTCTCACCCCGGCTGGCAGGGGTCCCCCCACTCTTCTGACTTGTCCGGGACCTCCCCCTACTTCCTCCGGGGTCTCTGTGAACTTGAGAGACAAATCGCTTTTCCAGACTCCCCTCCACATGCCCCCAGGTGCCGACATTCTGGGGGCTCCTTCCCCCTCCCTCCGTCTGTCCTCTGTGGCCATCCCCCCCAGTCCTGCTGCTCCGGCAGCTTCACCATGAAGCCAACAGGCCTCGATGTCAGCACCCTCTGTCTGTGGTGACCTCCAAGGCCAGGGAGGGACCCTACTTTTAGGACCTCATTCTCCTTCCAGAACCTTCCGCTCCCTTCCGTCTCCCTTCACGGCGGGCAGGTACTGCGGGCCTTCGGGGATCCAGCTACACAGTTGGGGACGGTTGGAGACAACAGCTCCCGACCTTCGCTTTGAGCCCGCAGCTTCTCATCAGGCCCCGTGTACAGCAATCCAGCCCGGCTATCAGGTGGCTCCCGGGGGCCGTCCCAGGGCCGAGCACCGGGGCCTTGGGCCTTCCTGCCCAGAGCAGGACCAGGACGGGGGAGGGAAGACTTCCTCCCTCTCCGTTTGTGCACTGAAGCCGGATATCTGTTCACTCGCCTGCTTGTGGGTAACACTCTTGATTCTAGAACGGTGGGCTCCATTCTGGGCAAGCTCCCAAGTGTGGGACCCTGACGTCCCACATTCTGTCATTTGGAGCCCCGGGCCTGGTGCCTCATCCTCACCCAGAGCTGTCTAGTTTCGGTCCTTCCCCTCCAGCTCCTCCTCTGTAAAAACGCCCCCTTGAGGCCCTCTCCTGAAGACAACTGAGTGCGCAGCACAGCGCCTGGTGCTGATGAAGGGAAAAAATGTTGTCTGGTCTGCTGCCACATCGATGACTGCAATTACTACTAAAAATGATGACGGGCGTGATTCTAACTTTTTTCACTGATGGTGAAGAGCGTGCATCTCCCCATTTACATTATTTCCTGAAGACGGACTCGTCCCCGGGGACACGCAGCTGTCATGGAACTGGGCACAGAATTCTAGACTGCAGCTTCAGAACAGCGTGGAGACGACAAGGCATAACTTTGACCTCATCGGCACGATGGTGAGTTAACCACGGAGTCATGTTTGTTAACATGAGCTTTATTTGGGGGTTTCCGTCTTGACAATGATTGTTAGGAGCCCCATGTCCTGACAGGCACCACAGGCAGCTCCAGGCCTGTGAGGAATCCAGCTAGTTTGAAGACCAGGCCTGTCGGGGAGCCTGAGGCTTGAGTTGGCTGCAAGGAATGCATCCTCGTGAGCTGCGGAAGGTGGGGCGCGTGAGCACGCGTGCCCCATCTAGTTACTCAGCTGTTCTAGGGCACCGCGCGATGTAAGTATGCAAATATTTTAGCTTTTCTTTTTCAGGGGAGGCACTTTAAATATTGGGGTCCCCCCTTGAGGAATCTGTGAGTTGTGCATTGTCAGATATTATTCAGATCAAATAAAGCTATTATGATTTCTGCAAAACACAGAACTGTCGGCGACCTGGGAAGTGCTGACTGTGTCTGGAGGGTCCGATGCCTTTGTGGGCGCGCTTGGCCAATCGGAGCCCAGACATCTCTGCCACCACCTGCCACACCCGTCTGGGGTGCAGGGTCTTCTGTTTGCACCAGAAGTTGTTAACTAATATGCTGTGGCCGTTGGTACATGGTACGTGGCCTTTTCTAAGGACCATGAATCCATGAAAAATTGGATTACCTTGGGAGACACAGTCAAATAGATCCTATCAACTTAAAGACATCTGAGAGAGCGTGGGACAAATGAGACATAAAAAAGCCGGCGTGGAGATCTGGGAACACTGTAATCGTGCATGGTGTTTCCACTGAAAATCTGTTAAATAACTTTGTTTGGGTTAGTTAGCTGTTAGAAATCTGTTAACTAATGTTTATTTGGGTCAGTTGGCATGGAGAGTGTTAGGTTAAAGATCTAGGTTTTTCCCAGAATCTGCACCTGCTCTAGATGATGTTGAGCCCCTCTCTCAGGCCATATTTCTGCTGCAAGAAATAAATAACGAGAGTGGGTCAGACAGGGCACAGGATCGGGCCACCCCGTTATTCTGGAAATGGTGGCAGATTGATGTGGAATGGCCACAGCTACTGGAATTTCTGTCACTAATTTATAGTAGGAAGAGGGAAGTTTGAGCCACATGTCAGTTACTGATACGATCTATTTATTCAATTCAGATTTTTCATTTTTATCAGAAAGGGGACAAAGGTAACCCTCTTAGTTTCTCGATTGTGAAAACAAAGTGAATAGGCTTTTGGAAGAAAGGTGTTTTGCAAATCCCCAAATAATTACTCTCAGGGTGAAATTTTTAGAACGTGTTTTTTCTTGGATTTGCTGGTTATCACTGAAACGAAAACTTATTTCTCAGAAAGTCTATCCAATTTCTTGGAATCAGAGCTGGTCTCAGAGGGCAGCCACCTACGTTTTGTAGCAACACCACCTTTGTGTAAACATCTAAGCACATTTGACTCATTTTTTGGGAATGAAACAACTTTATTGTTGATACTTTGCCAAAATCAAAAGAAAATGAGGTCAGATTTGTTCAGAAAAAGTGCACACTGTTCTCCTTTCTTCTGTCATACCTCCACATCTTCTGCCACTGTCCTCAGTGGCTCCCAGGGCCCTAGTGTCCTGAGAGCCGTCTGCCCAGTGCCCCCTGTCATGGGCTGGAGCCGCCCATTTCTGTGCTGGTGCCTTCCTCGGTTATTGAGAGGGTTCAGAGCTGTTCCTCGTGTGTTTCGGAGCATTTAAGAGATCCCGTCAAGCATATTCATGACATAGACAGTAGATTAATATCTACTAAGGAGGGTTATAGCGTCTCGAGATCAGAAATTTTAAGGAAGAAACAGACTGTCATCTCTCTCGATGGGCCAGCTGGACCCATTGCTGATGCTGTGAATGGGTCATAGCATCTCTGGTCCATGATCTTCACTTTGCTTTGTGATGTCACCAGAGCATCATACTTTCCCAGTCACATCGTGGTGTCGCTTTGTGGCCCTCAGAGGAAGACCTGCATCTGTGGCTTAGAGTAGAGGTTTCCTCGCTGTGTGAGGGTCTCTTTCGTGAAGAAGGCTGGTTCTGCTCCTGAGTGTCTCCTTTCCTCTGACACCAGGAGTTTCTCTTGTGCAGCCCTGCCCTGCCCACGCATTCTCCATTGCCTCCTGCCTCCTTAGGGCTGACTGTCCCCTGGGCACCTGCAGCCGCTGTGTGTCGTTGAGATGGCCCTTAAGAAATATCATTTGAATGCACATTCTTTGAGAAACTTCCGTCTTCTGAGTTAATTCTTTACTTTTTGTTTTGTCTAAATGTGGCCTAAATGACAAGTAGTGAAGGGTGTAAATCTTAATTATACATTGAAATTATGAAACTGTTTTTACTCGGAGCTTGTCAGCTCTTTAATGATCACAATTAACACACGAGGAGAGACGGAGAGGAGCTGGCGAGACTGAGTCTGTCTGTAATTTGTCTCGTTCTTCATATTCCATTGCCATTTTAATTTGAGAACATTGATTCTGTGAAAACAATGCATTTAGGCTCTAGTGCAGCCCCGGGCTCCTGGATGGGCTTGTGCTAATGGCCCGCTGGCTCTCGTCACAGTGGTTTCCCTCCCCGGGTCAGCTGGGCCACCACGTGGAGCCTGATGCTTTCCGGGTTCCAGCTCAGCCCACGCGTCACGGTTTAAATGAGCAGGAGGAGGAGAGAGAGCTGAGTGTGCTGGGCTGGTGAGGGCCCCCCAGAACGGCACTGGAATTATTTTTCCTCTTTCTGGCAAATTTCCATTTCCATTTTGCATCTCCACGGGGAACATGCTGCCCACCATCCTCATGGATTATCTCCTAAATGGCACAGAGCTGGAGATGGCTGAGCACCCCCACGGCTGATCCCACTTGTTGGTGACTCCATCACGATGGTGGTCGCCACAGGAGAAACAGGAAAAGCGGCTCGGAGCAGGAGGGCCCCTGCTCTTCCTCCCGCTGTCACTTCTTACGCTGTGAGCAAAGACGTCACATCTGATTTTCTCCTTGGCCCACTTAGGCTAACGGTCAGCCTGACTGTCATGGTGCTGAGTTAGGTCCAGTGGGATTTGGGCAAAAGGGACAGACACCGCTACCAGGCTTGGCCCTTACAAATACCCTCAGAGGGGCCAGCCCCGTGGCCAGGTGGTTAAGTTTGAGCGCTCTGCTTCGGTGGGCTGGTTTCGCCAGTTCAGATCCTGGGTGTGGACATGCACACTGCTCATCAAGCCACGGTGTGGTGGCGTCCCACATAGAAGAACTAGAAGTGAAACTGGCAGAGAGTTAGCTATTGGTGATCAAGCAGCTAGGAACTAAAGGTTTTTTTCCTTTTTGCAATTACTGATTATAGTGTTTAGCTGTTTAACCCGCACATTGCTAACTGTGCTGCTCAGGCAATATGCTATCTGATTCCCACTAGGCTCCTGGAGATAACATCTCCCTGCAGCCTGGGTCACCACAGTAATGGGTGTGTGAGCTGTTTTTCAGGCATCAGAACCCCTTGTCCACTCCAGGCCGGTTGAGACCACCAACCCATCAACTGGGCCCATGCAGATGTCTGATAAGTGACCTTTGACATCAAGAGGCTGAAAACTCCACGCTCAGATCATGCTAACACCACCACTCTGTGAACATGGGTCCTGTGAAGAGGCATGGAGTCTGACTACACCTGCGCGGATCGTCAATTACCTTACCTCTCCTCTCCTCCAGCCACCTCTCTCCACGTTCAGACCACCCTGCCCCCAGCCCATAAATATCCCTGAGTCCCTATTTTTGGAGAAGTGGATTTGAGACTCATGCTCTTGCTTCCTCACGTGGCTGCCTCGTGAGTAAACCCTCTCTCTGCTGCAATCTCGTCGTCTCAGTGTTTGGCTTTCTGGGACGCAGGCAGAAACGAACCTGGATCGGTAACAGAAGGACTTACAATCAGGACATACAACTATGTACTGGGGCTTTGGGGAGGAAAAAAGAAAAGAGGAAGATTGGCAACAGATGTTAGCTCAGGACCAATCTTCCTCAACGACAACAACAGAAAAACCAAATACCCTCAGGATCCTCCGTGCTCGCTGTGCCTACTGCCAGGCATGTGCAGGGGTCCTGGGGACTCCACGGGCCCCGGGTGGCAGTGTCCTCAGTGGGAGGAGCCTGGGGCCCTGAAGGACCACTGAATCTGAGCCCCCGTCCCACCCACGTCAGATTACCGCAGGACTGTGCGTGTTTATTGTGATAAAGCCCCAGGTCTTGGGGTCATTTGTCATAGCAGTTTGCCTGTGCAGACTCACACACTGGAGGAAATTAATCGCATGTATTCATCACAATAATACAACGTCAATTTCATGGGTTCCATCCTGCAAATGGGAAGACGACCAGACGCTTTCAGATCCAAGTGGAGAAGCAACACCTTGGAAGTGTCCCTGATGGGTGGCTGCTCCCACGGGCGAGGAGGGGGCTTCCCCCAACAGCTGGGGTGGACGTGGGATGTGCCCACACCACCGGTCTAATGGTCATTGCCTCCAGCGTCTCCATTACTGAAAAATCCACCAGCCCATATGTCTCTGATTAGAAGTTAACACAGGAAAGCCGGGGTGGGGGAAGGGCCAGTCTGAACCCCAAACATTCCTGCTCCCCAAGAAGAAAGACCCCCAACCACGTCTCGTCGGTGAGTGAGGCAAGTGGAGTTTGTTTTTCTCGATCTGGTCGGAATTCAAATAGGTTTACATTCAGGAGAAGCCTGCTCCCCACAGGGCAGATGGGCCGTGCCTCCCACACGGGATTCAGAAATGGAAGAAAGACGTGCCCTGAACAGAAGACTTTTCTGGGAGCACCGCAGGGTCTGTCGTGAAACAGGAGGGAAATGGTCAGTGGGAGCGAGAAAGGGTGGGAGGGGAAAGGGGAGAGGCGGACGACAGAAAGACAGATAGAGAGAGACACAGAGAGAGAGAAACGGAGACAGACAGAGAGAGAGACAGACAGACAGAGAGACAAGATAGAGAAACAGAGAGAGAGATAGAGTCACCGGGGGTGGAGCCGAGATGCCAGCAGGAAGAGGAGAAGGGATGAAGGTGGCAGGGACAGGCATCCAAGTGCATTCAGAGGCCTGGGTGTTCTGACCAAGGTCGCTCTCCTGACAGCTGTGAAGGGACGAGAAGCATCTTTCCTAGGATCCTTCCTCAGGGCCTCTTCCCTGGGGGTGAGCAGGGAGTGGCCTGGGAGCCCCCTAGGGACCTCTCAGGGCTAAGCCCCCTCTCTTCCGAAGAGCTGCCCCCTCCCCCATCACGTTGCAAAAGACAGGATGTAATTCAATGGAGCCGCTGTGACAGTGGCCTTCACCTGCTTCCGGCATGCGCGTGGGCAGACGGCCTTTGCTAGGTCAAAGGGGTGATAGCGGGTGATGGTGGGCCGTCTGGCACTGGCTGTTGGCCCTGCTCATTGGGGGCCACAGTTTCAAAACCCAGCCTCATGCCCCGGGCCCAGCCTCCACCCTGTTTGAAGGGCGTAGCTAGAAATGCTCAGCTCGGCGGGCGCAGGCTGTGGTGAGGGAGCACGGAGGGGCCGGGTCAGCCCCGGGCAGACAGGGGCTCTCCTGGGGTAGGAAGGCCCCCGTCCAGGCCTGGGGGCTCTGGGGCTCATCTGCTCCCTAGTTTCAGGGTCGCTGGCTTCTAACTTCTCTCCTGAGACAGAGCCTGAGCGGCTGGGTGGGTGGACGGGAGGAGGTCAGGTGGGTCCCCCAGACAGGAGCTTCTAGGGGCCAAGCCTGGAGGGGCTGCGGGACGCCCATGTGGACAGCATCCTCGGGCCCTCCTTCCTGTCCTCCCCAAACTGGTATCTGTTTCCCATTAACACACGGCTGCTGCCAATGCTTCCTCAACCTCCCTCCTTCTCTCTCATCGTCCTTTGCTCAGAGAGTGTTTTTTTAATCTTTTTTTTTTTTTTTTTTTGAGGAAGCTTAGCTCTGAGCTAACATCTGCTGCCAATCCTCCTCTTTTTGCTGAGGAAGACTGGCCCTGAGCTAACATCCGTGCCCATCTTCCTCTACTTTATATGTGGGATGCCCACCACAGCATGGCTTTGCCAAGTGGTGCCATGTCCATACCTGGGATCCGAACCTGCAAACCCTGGGCCACTGAAGCAGAGTGTGTGAACTTAACTGCTGCGCCACCCGGCCGGCCCCAAGACATCAGTGATTTTTAAGAAGCTTTCCGGTGACTCACTGGGAAGTGGGGCCATGTTCACTGACAGGTCAGGAGTTCGGGGTCCTGGGCCACACTCTTGGGCGGGAGGCGAGATTGCATCAGAAGTGTTTTGGCTTCTCCCGGCCGGGCCTGTGTCCAGCAGGAGGAGGACAGAGGCTGAGCCCACCCCACCCCGGTCCCCTGAGTTCTTGGCTGTGAAGGAGACGCCTCCATCAGGCCGTGTCCCTGGGGGGATGTCTCTGGGTGCCGCCCCGTTTGGCCCCCAGATTCGCCTGCTACCCTGAGTCACTTTCTGCTTCCTGCCCCGCATGGGGCTCTGGCAGCAGCACCTTGGGCATTCCTCCGGCATGAACATTTCCTCAGGTGCTTCACCCTCAAAAGAGAAGGAGACATCAGGTCACGGTGGCCTCTGGTGGATCCGCACTCACCCCCTGTGGGCCCAGGCCCCGTCCAGACACAGCAGGACTGGAGGGAAGGGCAGGAGGGCGCTGCCCGGAGTGCAGGCCATGCCATGGCTCGGAGTTTCCAAGAGGATCTGGAGTCTGGATTTCAACATGAAATCTCCTCTTTTGTTTATTTATGTTTTTGGTGAGGAAGATTGGCCCTGAGCTAACATCTGTTGCCAATCTTCCTCTATTTTTTTTTTCTCCCCAAAGTCTCAGTACACGGTTGTAAATCCTAGTTGCAGGTCCTTCTAGTTCTATGTGGGATGCCGCCACAGCACGGCCTGATGTGGTGTGTGGGTCCCATGAACCCCAGGCTGCTGAAGTGGGGTGTGCGAACTTAATCCTCGGCCACAGGGCTGGGCCCCTCATTTCTTTTTTGAAGAAACATTTAGAGCCCCAACAAGCCAGACACGCACGTTTACACCCCCTTCACCCCCTCCCCCGGCCTCTCCACGGCCTTCATGACCTGGAGACGGAGGACGGGCTTCCGGAGAGGCTGAGGGGGCGCAGCTGAGAGAAGGCTCAAAGCGTGAGGGGAGGCGACCGCTGGGTTCCCGGGGTGAGGGTCTCTGCAGCCCCAGCGTCCTCGCTCTGTCCTTGTTGTTGGGGCCAGATGAGCATCTCGGGCCCTAATGCTGAGAAGATCGCAGGCTCTTTCCCACATGAAATCCAGATACACAAGTTGTTTTGGAACAATACAAACTCTAAACTATGATGCAATTAGAAAAAAATTCCCCTAGATTTTCCGATTGCAAAATTCCTGGTAAGTTTGTCCAAACTGCGCTTCTCTTCGTCTTTTTTTGCTGTTGGTTTGGGGTGTGTTCGCTTTGCTGCCCTCTGAGCGCCCACGGAGAGCACCCACCAGCAGTTAGTTTTAGAACCTCAGGGTGGTCCCTCCATAGTGGGGATGCCACCTCCCCCAGGGCCCGGAGCTCCACTGGTGGAGAGATTGTGTTAAACAAATATGACCGTCCTGTCGGGGTCCCTCCCCTGCCACCCCCCAGCCTCCCTCGACCCCCTCAAGTGCCTGAGGGACCAGGAGCAGAGATCAGATCTCCGGAGCATCGAGAGTCATCCTCCACCCCAGGTGTCTGACTCCAGCTCCAAGGACGACGAGCTGGCCTGAAGATGCCCACACCCCTCGACTTTGTTCTCTCTCTCTCTCTTTTTTTTTTGCCAAGGAAGATTTGCCCTGCGCTAACATTGTCCCAATCTTTTTCTATTTTGTATGTGAGTTGCTGCCACAGCACGGCTGATGAATGGTGTTTGTCTGCGCCCGGGATCCGACCCCGCAAACCCAGGCCACCAAAGCAAATTGTGCCAAGTCAACCACTAGGCCACAGGGCTGGCCCCTCGACTTTAGCCCCTCGACTTTTTCTCTTGGTTGCTTCCTCCTAGAACGTTCCATCATCCAGTGACAGAAACGCTCCCATCTGGGGAGAGCTGTGAAGACGTCATCTGCCTCTCTGTGTGTCTGTGGTGTCTGTGCCATATAGCGTTCAGTTTTGTGGGGTTGTTTTAGAAACATGCCTGTTTATGAACGTGCATCTTTGATGTTGCCAGCACATGCCCTTAGGACTTTAACCAACCCCCCAGCTCGTTGCCCTCTGGTGCTTTCTTAGAGGTGCTGTTTGCTCATCGTTCACGCTGATGGTAAACGTTTTTGACGGTGCATGGATATCACGTGCCTGTTTATTTATTTATAAATGATACCCGTAAACAACTGTCCTAACACATCTACGTTATAAAGAAAAATGTAGGATTTTACACGGAATAAGACAAAATAAACACCAGTAGGAGTATTCGTACTTTCTTCCGCATGCCATGGGTTTACTTGCACGTTCCCGGAGTTTGAACACACCTGATGGAGACGGCAGGTGCTGGGATGGTTTACTGGGTGGGCAGAGGGTTGGGCGCAGCACGAGGGGCAGGTGTCAGCCCCAGTGAGTCATACACAGCACAGATCACAGAGGTCCTGTGCCTGGAGGCCTGTTGGTGAAGCCAAGACTGTCGCCATGAAGTTTAGAAATTCCCAGGCTGCACCATGGCCCCGGGACGAGACCCTACAAAGACGGCTATGTGTACATGCCAGCTTCCCTCACTGACTGCCATTTTCTCTCTTTAGACTATTTCTCGTTAGACTGAAAGCTCCTCGGGGACAAGGCTGTGGCTGAGTATTTCACACTCAGTTACGGATGCCTGGGATCCTTGAGTGTTGCTGATGAGAACCCAGGAAAGAATCCCAAGCAAATATCAGAAAAAAATTCTAAGAAACAGCATCTTTTTGCAAAAAACTAGTCCCAGAAATGATATTTCTTTTTGCTCATCAAATAGCACAATAGACAAAGTGTGTTATATCAAACAAATATGTATTATTTTATGTTTATATATGTAAATATGAAAAAAAATGAACGAAAATATCCAGAAGTTTCATCACACTCAGGGCTGGCAACGTCATTTGTGGGACCCAGCGCGAAATGAAAAGGTGAGACCCTTGTTCAGAAATCAAGAATCATTTCAAGACAGCAACACGGGAGCATTGATCCAAGCCTGAGGGCCCCCTGAGTGCGGACACTCTGAGCATGGACCCCTTGAACATGGACCCTTTGAATATGGAGCCCTCTGAGTATGGACCCCGTGAACATGGACCCCCCCGAGCATGGACCCTCCTGAGCATGGACCCCCTTGAATATGGACCCTTTGAATATGGACCCCTCTGAGCACCAACCCCTTGAACATAGACGCCCCCGTGAGCATGGACCCCTTGAACATGGACCCCTTGAACATGGACCCCTCAAGCATGGACCTCCTTGAACATGGATCCCCCTGAGCATGGACCCCTTGAATATGGACCTGCCCGTGGGCATGGACCCTCCTGAGCGTGGACCCTCCTGAGCTGGGGGACCCTTCTGATTTGTGGCCCACTGTGACTGCTCAGGTTGCATACCCGTGACCTGGCCTTGGTCACACTGCCCTGCCTCATCACCAACCACGTGGGCAGAACCGAGCTGAATCTGATGTAATCGCCAAAGCTACAGGCTTCCCGCCGTGTGGCTTGGGGTTCATGCAAACACTGCACAGTGTGCCAGTGGTAAAGCCGGCATCCCAGCTCTGAGCCTGGCCTTCCGTGTTCTGCTCTGTGATGCTGGGCTGCAACTCTGCACGCCACATTTCTGTCTTTTCAGCTGCTTCTTTTGGGCACTGACGGTAGGAGCTGCCAGGGGGAGACTGTGAGGCTGCGAAGGGGAGGCAGGGACCTGTGCTTGCTGCCTGCTCCCCGTCTCTGTGCACATCGCCCGGCAGGGCTCACCTGCCACGTGTCACCACTGTGATGCTACGGGACCCACAGCCGCAGTTGTTCCCTCCTACAGCAGTTTGTTTACCCCATTTCCGACACTGCGAAACCAGCCCCTCGCGTGCCACCTCCCCTCTGAGACCCTCACAGCAGTTGGCATCCCCTCTCCAGGGCTGTGGGCCCTTCCTCATGTGTCTAAGTTGGAACAATTCCAACCTCTTCCCTGTTGTTCCTGGCATCTTCTATCTAAGGAGTTAACCTTCTCTCCAAAGAGTCTTTATACTAAATTCTTCTGCTCAGATAGCCGGTGCGGCTTCCTTCTCCTGGCTGGGTCCTGAGTGACCCCCTTGCATGGCTCACCAAAGGGACTAGACCTCAAGAGCGATAGTTGGGTTAGGACATTGCAGAAACCTCCAGATGGCGAAGATGGTGTCCCCAGTCGCAGCACGATAAAGGAAGCTCTCTGGCTCACCCTGCACGCCTGACTCTACTCCCCAGGGGAGGAGAATCCACATTGCTGGGACCCAGCATGGCTATGGACTGAATGCTTTTGCTTTAATAATTCAATATCCACAAAATGAAAAAGGCCATGGACCCACAACTCTCACACTGTGCCTGGTGAGAGGAGATTTCCCAGTTAGGGGACGGCTGGGCTTGCTGAGGATCAGGGCCCTGCCCGCAGTCACAGGAGGGCGAGGGGATGGCGGGCAACATCCCTGGCTTTTACGCAGCAGAGTAGTCGTCACGTGACAACACTGAGGAGTTTCCTCAGTGAGCAGAAGGCAGCGTTTGCTCCCAGGACAGGAGCCACATCACAGCTCCATGTGCTGCTTGGGAAAAAGAGAAAGTTGATAATCGTAAAAGCCATGTGAAAAGATGAGCATCTTCATGGGAGATGCCTGGAGAAAGCAGAGAGAAGGGCCTGATGTCAAGTAACCAACACCGAGAACATGGCAGAAATTAAGGAGCCCACAAAAGAGGCGAGAGTGGGCCCAGGGCCAGTTTACGCAAACGAAGAGACTGAGCAGTGTCGGCTGCTGCCTGGCTGTGAGAAGCCACAGGAGACCCACGGATTCGGAGAGCAGGGCTGTGTTAGAGCCACTCATTTCAGGAAGATTTGTGTGGCAAAGAAATGCCTATATCTATATAGAGGTAGTCTATACCTATATCTAATCTATATCTATATCCATATCTAATCTATATTGCTATATCTATATCCATATCCATATGTATATATCTATATCCATATATATCTATATTCCTGTCCATATCCAATCTATCTCTATATCCATGTATATCTATATCCATATCTAATTTATATCTATATACATATCCATATATATATCTATAGCTATAGCCATATCCATATCTAATCTATGTCTATATCCATCTTCACACGTACATTATGCATACATATGTTGTATATATATACATTTACATACATAGATATGCTTTTTTCTATTTTTTTAATTTGGCTTTTTATCCGGATATTTTAACATATAGCCAATGTAGAAAGAACTGTGTAATGAACTCCCATGTGCCCACCTACCTTCAACAATCATTATCTCCTGACGAATCTTGTTTCATCAATCTCTGTGTCTCTCCCTTGTTTCTCTTTCTCTTCCTGGGTCTCCCTCTCTTTCTTTAGTGGAGTATTCTAGAGCTTTCCCCAACGTCACGTCCTTTCACGTAGATATCTTGGTATGCATCTCCAGCAGGTGGGGACTGGTTTTTGAAGAAGCAGCTAGGATATATTAGTGCCTTTGATGGTTCTAGACCATGAAGGAAGTAAGTTTGGGGCAGAGAAGTGCAGGAGGAGATTGTTTCCTGGAGCAGCACAGAATCAGAGAGCCATCTTTGATTGTCCATGTTGGTTTTATAAGCATGATTAAATATGTGAAAAAAAATCAGTGGGGCTGGCCTGGTGGCATAGTGGTTAAGTTCATGCACTCTGCTTTGGTGGCCCGAGGTTCGTAGGTTCAGATGCCAGGTGTGGACCTAGCACTGCTTAGCAAACCATGCTATGGTGGTGTCTCACATAAAGTAGAGGAAGATTGATGCAGATGTTAGCTCAGGGCCAATCTTCCTCAAGCAAAAAGAGGAGGATTGGCAACAGATGTTAGCTCAGGGCCAATCTTCCTCACCAAAACCACCCTCCCCCCCAAAACCAGCAGTATCTACTCTTCTAAAAAGTGTCCTTCAAGATAGATTGGTTTAAACCAAGCCCCTTTTATTTTCCCCCTCAAATAAGAAGGAAAATGTACCCTGAAATAAGGGGATGCACCCTCCAGGGTTTTGTAATTTATTTAGCTTGCTCGGCACGGAGCTTTCTCAGAACATAGTGGGGCTGATGTTAGCATTTAAGAACACGGGACCTTGTAGACTTATTGGTCACGTGCCCTCTGATAAATTACTATTCCTCAGTTTCTTCACCTGCAAACTGGGGCTAATAATACTTGTCTCACTGAGTTGTTGCAGGATTCCAGGAGAGGGCACCGGTGGAGGGGGTGCTGCAGTGCCCGCTGTGTCACCACGGCTTGCTTCCACTTCAAGGTCTGTACCCTGGAGGAGGAGGACTCACGTCACTGTGAAAGCCTTTCCGGCCGTGTTTATAGCAGCTTGATTCAGAGTCTTCAAAAATGGGAAACAACCCCAATGTCCTTAAACAGGTGAAGGAACAAGGAATTGTGGTCCATCCGCACAACGGAAATGTGACTCAGCAATGAAAAGCAACGAATTATTGATGGATATGGGTCACACTATGGTGACTCTCACAGGCATCATGCTGAGTGACAGAAGCCAGCCTCAAAAGGCTGCGGACTGTAAGGCTCGGTTTATATGGCACTCTGGGGAACGTAGTCGATGCAAAATAACCAATAACTATTCTATAGAAAAGAGAAATACGGTGAGTTTTACTTGAGCCAAAGCAAGGATTACAACCCGAGAAGGCCTTAGAGAGTGTTCTGGAGAAGCGTGGTTTTTAGGACAGCCTTATATCTTTTTAGAACAAAGAACATACATTAAACATGCCCAGGATACATTTTTGTCAAAGTTTCAAAGAGGTATTTAGTTGCAAATTAGCAGGTTAACATGGTGGCAATGTCCGGGAAAGAGACTATTACCAACGGGCGTTACCAATGGGCGTGACCAATAGGGCGTAGGAGGAGAAGTCTGCATTCTTTTCTTCCAAGAGTACATTCTTTATTTTAATGGTTAAGCAGATGTACAATGTATGTTTGATAGGACATAAGTCGGGCTTTTTAGTTCAAGCCGAATCAGTCTTCAATACGAATAGTTGCCCATATACCTCGATCTGTGAAAATTCTTGTCAAGGTTAAACCACAGGGACAGACAGCATATTGGGTTCAGGGTCAGGGAGAGAGTGATTAAAAAGTGCTAGACTGAAGTTTTTTGAGGGTGATGGAGCTATTCTGTGTCTGTTCCGGTGGTGGTCACATGAATCCACAGATGTGTTAAAACTCATACAACTCTATGCCAAAAAAAAAAAATAAAGGTCTGGGGCTGGCTCAGTGGTGTAGTGGTTAAGTTCGTAAGCTCTGCTTTGGTGGCCTGGGGTTTGTGGGTTCGGATCCCGGGTGCAGACCTACACACCGCTCACCAAGTCATGCTGTGGCTGCGTCCCACATACAAAATGAAGGAGGATTGGCACAGATGTTAGCTCAGGGCCAGTCTTCTTCACCAACCAATCAACCAAATAAACAAACAACAAAAAAAAGATCTATTTTACTGTATGTAAAGTTTTTAAAAGCACACACAAATTGGGGAGAATCTACTTTCTTTAAGCTAAAAACATATGTCTGGATTTATTATTACTCATGTATTAACCTAGGAGATATTTACCCTTATCACAGACTATTGTAACTTTTTCCAGCACAACAAATATTTACGGAGCACGTGCTATGTGTGTCTCGTGATGCTGGCTCGGCAAGCCAAGGAGTCGAAAAAAAGACTTCTTGGATTCTCAAGGTCTGGCAGTAGTGCTCCTTTATTCAGAGAATAGCATGGGGTCAGAATCCACGGCCAGTGAAGAGCTGCAGGGGGTTGAGGGTTAGAGCTTAACTTATAAGGCATGGGTATGTGACTTATTTCTTTACGAGACAAAGGACAGATCATGTGAAAAAGCTGTTGAAATGGTATCAGCGCAGGTGGGGTCTGGTTATTGGGTGGTCCTGTAAGTTTGGACATGAATCAGGTCGAATCAGGTGAGGACGTCCTATACTTCCCAGAGAACGATATAGATCGGTACGTAGGGCAGGACACCTTGGACGTCTCTCCCTGGGGCGGCCTTGATCTGCATCATCTCCGATCAGACATATAGAGAAATTTGGTCATTCTTGCCAGCCATTGATGGAGTTTTTCCTTTGCAATTTTAAAAGCTTTCACCTTAAAATTCTCTTAGGGTGTGTGGTGGGAAGAGTAATGACCCCCTAAAAAGTTCATGTTTTAATCCCCAGATCCTGTGAAGGTTAGTTTCCGTGGCAAAGGGGATTTAGGCAGATGGAATTAATATTGCCAATCATCTGACTTTAAAATAGGGAGATTATCCTGGATCATCTGGGTGGGCTCAATGTAATCCCAAGGGTCCTCAGCTGTGGCAGCAGGAGGCAGAAGAGGAAGTCAATGGGGTGGGACCTGAGAAAGCCCGGCCCCGCCATTACTGGCTTTGGAGATGGGGAAGGGGCTGTGAGCCAAGGACTATGGGCAGCGTGTAGAAGCTAGAAAAGATGAAAAAAAAAAAAAGCGAATCTGCCTGGGAGCTTCTGGAAGGGACACAGCACTGCTGACGGAGATTTTAGCCCCGTGAGACCCACTGAGGACTTCTGATCTGCAGAACAGTAAGATGAGCAATCTGCATTGTTTTAAGCCACTAAGTTGGTGTTACTTGTCACAGCAGCAAGAGGACACCAATAAGGCGTCTTACTGGCTCTCGGCTTCTCCTCGTGTGGTCTCTCCCATCTGCTCTGGATCCCCGAGACCTGATGAGAAAGGCAGAGCTCCGAGGCCCCAGGGACTGAACTGTCACTCCCCCGCCCTCCGGGGATTCCTGGCCCCATTGCAGGAGGGACACTGCCCTGGGACCCGCAGTGCTGGTGGCCCCACCTCCTGCAAACCCCGGGGCTTTCCAGGCCAGCGTGGCCAAAACAAATGACCCATGGCAGCTTTTGTTTCCTCTGTGATGATTGGAAAACCAGCCTTCATCTGGGCCCCAGGCCATGATTATCTTGAGTCCTCATCAGCTCGTTTGCCTAAATGCGATGTCCAGGCTTGCAGAGGTGGGTCACTTCCAAGCGCTTTGATTGAATGTGGGCGGAAGAGAGAATCAAACCCGAGCTTATCTGCCTGAAAGCCGAGATTCTCCAGGCCCAGATAATTACTGCCTGGGCGGGTCCTCTGAATGGCTCAGTCAGTGCCACTGAGTGCTAATCGAGTCCAAGACACCCTCCCAGCAGTTCCCACCTGAGTCCCTCAGCCCCTCAGCTGCCCTCCTTCCCTGCCCCACACCCCCCAACCGGCCCGAGCCACGCTGGCAGATGGAAGGAGCAATTACTGCTCCATCCCCTCGGGGAGAGCCTATCAGATGATGCTGGGGGCTCATCAGAAATGAATTGGAAGGAAGAAATTGCACCCTGAACACCATATTCTGTGTCCTCCCGTCAGCAGGTTGTAATTAGTTAATTAAATGCCCGGGCTGACAGAATGGCCCCAGTGGGGCTGCTGCCACTCGGGCTGCTCCTGAAACCTGAGCAGGAAACCTCTTGGAATCTGTGGGCAAGGGGCAGTTAACACCTCCCGCTCAATGGGCCCCTTTTCCTGGAAAGGTCACTGGGAGGAGTGCCCGGGGATTTAGAGTCTAAAACCATTGAAATGGAAAGGAGGCACAGAGAGACCACGTGGACCTCTCCGGACACTGAGGCCGAGCCTGGAGCAGGCAGGGGAGGGGAGACAAGCTGGCGAGCGGTCACAAGGCAGGAAGAGAGAGCAGGAGGGAGAGATGGCAGGGAAGAGGCTGGTGGAGAAACCCCTTCCTTGAGGCACACTGACTCAGACCCACCACTGAAACACACAGATTGGTGCCTGGGGAGCGCTTACGTCGGCCTTACAGCGAGTTGAGCCATCCGTGGTGGCTGGCGTGTGGTGCGATTCCTGCAGAATGGTGCATGGACAGTAAACACACACGTGCCAAAGGAAGAAAACCCAACGAGAAGAGAGGATGCTCCCCCTCCCCCAAACCACCTCCTCAGCCTCAGTAACCCCCATCCCTGCCCCTCGGGGCTCCTTCTGGCAGATGTTCCGGTTGATGTTAGGTTTACACGTGTCCCGTAAAGGACTTAGAAACAACATCCCCCGGGCGTGGATGTCTCAGATTCTTCACCGTCCTCTCTTTCCCCTTCCAAGGGCATCCTGAGTCCGTCCACACCTCCTGGCACCAGGTTCCAGCCGCCAAATTCTCAGCTGGACGACAGCAGTGACATCTCACTGGTCCTTATGCACCATTTTGATCCATTCTCCACACGCTAGCTGGAGGATCCTGGAAATCTGTGCACCAGTTCACGCTGTTCTCCTGTTTAACCGTCCACAAGTTCCCGCTGGTCATGGGGTAAAGCTCCCCTCCACAGCTGCACCGCTCGCTGCCTGCCCACACCCACTCCACGCCCACCCGGCTCTTCTTGCCGGCTCTTGAATTACCCAAGATTATGGCCATCCAGGGGGCCTGGCACTGGCTGATGGCCTTCCCCGCTGACCTTCATGTGTCGATTCTGTTTAACTTATAGCCAGCTCCTTTCCTCCGTTCTCCTGTTAGAACAGGGTTTCCAGATCAATCTTATCATGTCATCTGCAAATAATAATAATCTTCCTTGCCTCTTTCTAATTTTTGCATTCCATTTCTTTCTCTTGTCTAAGTGGATTAGTTCTTTTAGAACATCTCACCTTTAACTGGGGCTTGACCCTCTTCCTGTTTTATTAGTCTGGCACGGCCTTCTGTGTCAAACACACACAATTTCTTGGGTGACTTCCTGGTTCTCAAAGACAGGCATGCAGACTCTTTTATCATCTCAACGTTTTTTTATATATTTGCATCATAATTTGCTTCTCCTGAACCCCATCTGACATCTGGTCATTTCAGCAGCGAGAACCGGTTCGCTGAGGTTTACTCTTTGTGCCTATTTTCGCCATCACAGGATTTCCTGAGTTTGAAGTGAGATTCTGGGAGGAAGACATTCAACTTAAACAGCTACTGTCCCTCCTTCCCTGGGAATATTGTTTTCTCTGTGATTAGGAAATCTCGGGGGCACCTCTGAAAACTGTCTCATTTCCCTAGGGTCTAAGGATCTGTGTTAGAGTTGGGCATGGTTTTGGAGCTGCAGAAAAGATAGTGTCTCCTTAAAAATACATCCGAAACTAATTCTGCCTCAAATTTTATGCTTCTTCTTCTTCTTCGGATAAGGCAAATGCCACTCACAGGGGACACTTGGGCCGCCTGCCCTGCATGTATTCCTGTTCCTTCCCTTCCTGGTCGCTCTAAGACTTTGCTTTGGGAAGGGGCCCACCCTTGATGCTATCCACGCAGGTGGAAGCAATCCCAGGATGCCCTCCCTGCCCCCGGGGGGCATGGCTCGGGAATGTTCCTGCCTCTGGGAGATGTGGCCGTGCAAGAGGCAGCCACAGAGAATCCCCAGCTTCCCCATGCTCCTTGCCTGTCAGTTCTCTTCCTCCACCAGAAGACACATCTCATCAACAACTTGTCAAGAGCGCCAATCACCCACATGCTGGTAAATAATAAATACACACTGAGGCCCGGTGAGCAACGCAATCCAGCGAGCTTGTGGATCGCATGCTCTGGAATATTGTGTTCGCAGGAGGCCTGGGGTGGTCGTCTCTCATGAGCCAGGGCACGTGTCCTTTTGTTTGGTCCCGGATGGGCAATGCCATCTAAGCCTGATGGGCTCCATCCAGCCCATAGCTACCCAGGCCTGTGTTTTGTTGGTTAGATGCCAAGAGAGTGCAAACATGTCACACTGGAGTGATCCTGTCGGGCACTGAACCTCGAGCCAGCCCAGGAGTCATCTTAGGACATTTCATTTTTGCCACAGATCTCTTTTTTAAACGACCAACCTAAGTTTATCAATCTGCCAACTTTGTATTTGCAGAAAACACTTCCCCGAGAAACCGCCCCCCACTTTCCTGGGGGTAGATCAGACGCCTCCTGGGATGGAAGAAATGCACAGCCCTCAGCGTTTCAATGGGGACCTCCACTGACTGATTCTGTTTCCCGGCCACACTTCCATTGACTTGTCGCCTCCCATAGCCCTCAGGCTATGGGATTTGTTCCCTTTTCTGTGGCCAATTTAGAACAGGAAGAGGCCAGCCCTGAGCCTGAGGAGGGGCCCCTCATTGTGAAGGCCTGACCCCTCTGATGACAGAACCCCAGTGGCCTCCGATGAAGGGGCGTGTCCTCGGGGTCAGCGAGTGAGCCCAGCGAGGAGACGGTTGAGAGAGCTGGGCTCAAGTCCTGCCCGGATCCCGGACTCGACTCTCACAGCCTCTTTACCTTCAGAGGCCAGTCTCTAGCGAGACCATCTTTATTTCAGGCACCCCTTAGTCTTTTGGAAATATGGAAGAAAGACGTTCCTCTTAGAGTGTGCATGAAGAGATGACGGGTGTTTCCTAACTGTTGTGCACGCTGGTGTATTTTGAGTGGAATCAATTGGTCAGTTGAGCCTACTGGGTAGCAGGTAACCATTGATGAGCACCTTCCTGCATCCAGGAGGATCCATGTCACCCCGAGGAAGAACTGGCTTTTATTTCCACATCCTTGGCAGTCTTCCTAAGGCACCACTCAGTGGGAGCCACAGCTGTCAAGGCTGAGAATACAAGACAGGTCCCACCGATGCACTTCGTTTCACAAGAGATTAATCAGTCTCCTGGAAGCAATGGCCGCTAATACTCAATAGATGTTCACCAAACTGTCCTGAATTAAACCCAAGGGTGATCACGCTGACCTCGGGGAGACAGACACACTTGCAAGGGGAAGTGCTTCCTTTCACACTTGCTTCCCCACCTTCTTGGCTCCCATGGTCCACTCCAGGTTGGCTGGACTCCAGGCGCCTCTGGACTTTGGACGGCCGTCAGCTGCTCCTCCGTGCCCGCTGTTCCTTATCAGCCTCCGACGCGCCACCTGGCTCCCTCTCTTGGAGTCTTATCTCCTCATGAAGTTATTGCTGGCCACGTGAGCCCAGAATGGTTTTCCTCTCGTCTGAGCCATTACAGCAATTCTCGTTCAGACCACTTGTTGGAACCTGAATGCTACCCTTAATCACAGGGTTTATCTCTTATTTTTATCTCTCCCTTTCACACCTACGGTCCTCAGGATACTTCCTCAGCACTGGACTGTGTCTTATGCTTAGCTGAATTATCTATAGCTTGTCCCATCACAGAGTCTCTATAAATATTTGAAAATGTATTGAAGTATTAAGCTTAGGGTTATTTTCGTGACCTGACTATGCATCCTTTCTCTTCCACCCTCAGAGAACTCATTTTCATCCCTTTAATTTATTTGTGTCTATGTTACTTTCTGATCCTTCCTAATGAGGTCTTGAGCCAATAAGGTGAAGTTGCCAGGGGGACTTCAAGGGAAGGGTGGGAGGAACCTTACGTTGTGGTGCTATTTAATCATGACTGACTCTGACTATACCCACGTCCTCAGTTTTAGCTTTCTGCCCATCCTTGGGTAGCTGACCAGTGGGCTCCATCTTTCCAAAGTGAGAAGGTTTGAGTCACCCGGCTAAACTGCAATTGCATGTCCCTCTCACCAGAGGGCACCGTGCCCACAGTGGTGTTATCGCCCCCTCACAGAAGGAAAGGGGCACATGGGTCCACTTGCAAACGCTGAGGGCTATCTTGAAAGCTAAAGTGCTGCTTGCCCCTCTTCCACTTGTAAGGAAGTATCTGGGTTCCCATCCTTCTCATATGCCACATTGGGGTTTCCAGTCATATTTCCTGTTCACTCTTTTGGCAACCAGGAATGTGAGGCATCTGGGATCTCCCCATCTCCTACCCAAAAAATGGGAATTTCCCAACTGAGGCGCCATTTTGGTTTGGGTTTCATGGGTTTGGGCTGTCCGTTCATGGAAGGGAAAGGAGCACCTCTAGTCTATTTCACTCAAGATATTTGGAGTGTGTGGTTGGGCTCTTTAAATAATTTATTTCCAATAAAGTGATTATTTCAATAGCTATCAGTTAACAGTAAAGAATACCTGGTTCCTGACTTTTGCGACTTTTTTTCCCAAGTCTGAAGAAGGCTGGGTGTGAAAGAAGTCTGGTGTTAGCCCAATGAATTGCCTTCCATAGAGTAGGCAATCAACAAATTTGAAAACAGAAACTATGTCCTAGGCCCATTGTGTACAATCTCAACTTCTGGCTGGAGAGCTGACATTGTTTAGTGAAAGGCTGAATTCCAGCTGAATAATCACGAGACTACAGCAATGCTTTTTACCGTTAAAATCATCCTGACTTTGTTGGTTAATGGAAGGTTCGGTTGTGTGATTGGGTGATGAGGGCATTTACATATAATGATTTTCCTCTGAGAAGAGTTATCAATCCAATATTTCTTTTTTAGATGTCCTCGCTTTACTCAGTAGATCGTTCCTCAAAAGTTGAGTGTAATTGGGTTATTATAAATGGAATATTTAAAATACACCAGGAAGCTCACTCTTTTAAGAGACCTTTGGGAGATCAGAGACATTCTGATTTGGGCCCACACCTCCCCATGCTCTCCTCCCCATGGTTATATCCGTTCCTCCTTTCCCAGCATGTGATCTCGCTCGTCCAGATGGCCACTCAGCTGCAGGACCAACTCACTGTGGTGAAAAGCGAAACGTCTCATGGTTTGGCATTCTCTTGGGGCTGATGTTTTCCACCAAGAGGAAGGACAGTTTTACTCTTTAAAGATTTTTATCATCAGGATTAGAAAGACATCTGTATTTGCTACTCTGAGGTCAGCTAAAACAAAACATAACAATAAAAGCAAGAGAAGACAACTGTGTATGGAGTCATGTTTTTATCTGGTACTAATATTATAGGTAGAGGCAACCGGATGTAAGTTAAAAAGGACAAAGGAGGACGCCACGTTATGCAAATATGTTGTGGAACTTATCGGAGACAAAGCACAAAGGGAAAATTTTAATATGCAAATAAAAACCAGTTTTATAGACAATATTTGCATGTGTGTTGAAAAGCCCACAGATCTGGGGTATGGTAATGGTGAAAGGGACCCACTAAACTCTTGCTCATGCTCTGCAAATTCACAAATTAAGGGTTTCTTGCAGCCAAATAGCTGGACGGTGTAGCTGGTTGCCGTGGTGTGTTCACTGCCTTTAGGTCTTGCTCTTCCTTTTTGCAGTGTCAGTAGGCTTTCTGGCAGACGGGAACCTGTGAGAGGAGCTGCCGACAGACAGAGGCTCACCCCCCAGGGCAACGGACCCCCAAGGGGCAGTCAGCATGGGATCCCTGAAGGCGTGGCACGTTCCTTTTTTGCCTTGAGTGAATCTGGCTGGTGGCACGGCCAGGCCCTGGAGCCACTGGACTGCACCTGCTCATCCGGGAATGGGAACCCCTGTCCTGCTGGAGCTCAGCGTTCAGGTGCTGCCAGGAGGACATAGGGAGCTTCTTTCTCCTGCCACCCCTTCTTGAAGGAGACTCCCACTCCAACCACCAAAGCAGTTCTGTGTGTTCAGGGCCCCCCTCCACTTTGCTGACCTTCTTTTCTTCACCTTGTGGGCAGAGAGAGGAAAATGTTTACCCCACGTTTGCTCAGCTCAGAGGGGAACCAGACCTCTCAGACGGGCTCCAGCAAGGTCACTTGAAGCACACAGATGAGTGAATTTCTGCGAAGTTCAAAGTCTGTTTGAAGTGCCTCCTTTATTTCTGCTTTTCCTCTTCTCTGGCTCTTCAGCCCTCTGGCTCTCACTCCTGGATCTGTTGCTCCAGAGGTCAACTGCAACTTCGTGAGGATGCCCTGTCATCCCCAGGAAGATGCCTGTGTGCAAAGACTTGAGGCCTCCTGCCAACAGCCGTGGCAATGCTCCCTCGAGGAAGTGGATCCAGGCCCCAGTCAAGCCTTCAGATGACTACAGCCTCATGAGAGACTCTGAACCAGAACCACCAGCAAAGCCACTCCCAGATCCTTGACTTTTGTAAATCGTGTGGGATGATAAATACTTGTGCTTTAAGCGGCTAAGTCTTGGGTAATTTGTTATGCAACAATAGATAACTAATACACAACCTTCATTAACCGAGAGCAGGAGACTGAACTAGTGATCGTGCCAGCTCCTTGATCCTATTATCCTGTGCAGATGTCTTCCTCTCTGGAGCCTGACCCTTTGCCCCATCACCTGTAAAGCGCCTGTGACAAAGGGGAGCAGCTGAGCCAGTTTTCATTACGGACAGCTGTTTGTTAGGAGTAATTAGAAGGCATTTCTTTGTAGTGCCAGCACTCAAGACCACTTCTGAGGGATTCCCAATTTTCAGAATTCTGTAGACAAACAACTAATAGATTGAAATTTTAAGGGGTGTTGTCCCACATATAACAAAAGTAAAAATACTGAGTGAATAATACAAAAGCTTACAACTTTTTTTATCTTTGTTGATCTCTTCCAGCAAAGGTTTCTAGTTAGGTTAATCTATCTTTTTTTTTTTTTCCCTGCTACCTTTGGACTCTTATCAAATATTTCAGACCTGAAAGTCTATAAATAAAACAATAGTTTCAGAGACTGGCTGTGCTTTCCAATATGGTGGCCATAAGCCACACATGGCTATTTAAATTTAAGTTAATTAAAATTAAATAAAATTTAAAATTTAGTTCCTCAGTCTCACTAGCCATGGGGCTCATGGCCACCATATTGAACGGTGCAGATTATAGAGTGTTTCCATCATCCAAGAAAGTTCTACTGGACAGCAAAGATCTGAAAGATTAGCATCATGACGTCTACTTCTGCAGTGACTACCACCTTGGCATTGACTTGGCATACAGTGGGGTTGTGACACGTCACTCTGAACCCTGTCAGTCTCCCCTAATCTCAGAAGATGAGGGCTGGTTGGGAGTGACGTGTGGGGCACCTGAGAATAGATGCTGCTGGACCAGTTCTCTTCCTCGTTCCTCCCAGGTGGAGGCCTGTTGTTAACAACATGTGTCCTACTGGAGTCTGAACCGAGGAGATGCACACCTAGCAGGTCGATGTTAACGGATTTAAGTTGCCTCGACTTGCATTTTATCAGGAGCTCCTTCCTGGACTCATGAGGTTGGTCCAACTTCCAGTCCTTGGGGAACTGACCGTTTTGGCCTCTCCCTTTGGCGGCTCCTTCCTCTGCTCTCTGAGCGCAGCAAGAACTCTGCCTTCTCAGCCTCGAGGCTTCAATGGGTTGGCATTTACAGACCTTTGGGTGGCTTCAGGACGGGGACTGAGCCCCCTCAGCTCCGAGCCCCACACGCCATCGCTCTGAGGGAAGCCTGTTCTCTGGCCCACGATGGGGCCTTGTGATGTCACTTTGTCATGTGTAACAAATCTCTAACAGCAGCAAGCCGCACCCCCAAACCGCCACGCTCGCCTGGGCCATCACATTCAACAGCTGTTACCTCTGCCTGTCAATGGCCATTCAAATTGCTGCCTATTGATCTCGGGCATAAAAAGGCACAGCTGAGCTCATTAAAATATATTTGTCATGGGGCTGCAGGTTTCCATCTTGACCTTTCTGCCCCCAGTTTTCATTCCTCCTTTCTCTCCTGCTCCCACGTTCCCTCCTGCTCTCCATCTGCAAACCTCTGGCCAGCGCAGCTCTGCTGTAACAATCATGGGGCCTTTGGGTTCATGCACAGGGTCTCAGGGTGCGAGGTCAGGACACGTCCCTCCCACAGTGACCAGTGTTGGCTCCCCTTTTCCCACCTGGGTGAACATCCTCCCAGATCCGTAGCCTTGACTTCATTTTGTTGCCTCTTAGGGTGAGGGAGCAGGATTGCATGAGGCTCCAGGGTCTGTGTGGGTGGTGATTTCCTTTCATGTGACACTGCGGTCAGGGCCGCTGTCTGGGTCCCCGGAGAAGGGAGCACTGGGGAAAGGGGAGGCGGTCATCTGTGTGGACAAAGGGGACAGTGGGTGATGACCACACAGAGAGGGCAGTGGCAGTGGCAACAATAAGCTCATTTCTTTCTAAACCCTATATCTTAAAAATTTTCAAACACACCCCAAGTAAAGAGAGAAGGATGGTGAACTCCGTCCCCAGGTTCAAGAATGAGCGACATTCTGAAGCTATTCTCGCTTCAGCTGCATCCCCCTTGGAGTTTTTGGTGGGCATATTTTAAAATGGATCCCAGACAACGTACGATTTCATCCATTTATTTCATTCCACTAAAAAATAAATTCTTTCTTATGTTACCACACTATTCTTACCTCACTAACTGATGATGATACCGAGTGTCATCCAGTGGCCAGCCTGTGTCTGGCTTCGCCTGTGTTCCACGAAGGCCTTTTTATGGTGAATCAGACTCTAAACACATTCCACACGTTGCGTTTGGGTGCTTTAGTCCTTGGCAGTTTCCTAACCCTTTAAAAAATGCTTCTATTGAAGAAACCGGGTTATTTTTCTTGAAGTAGTTTCTACACTCTGGACTTTGCTGATTGAATCCTCAGGGTGTTTTCCTCTCTTCTCTGCATTTCCTACCCATCAATAGCTAGATTTACACTAATCTGGTGAGATTCAGGCTCTCTTTTTTTGGCAGGAGTCCTTCCAGGGGATGCTCCATGCTCCCTCTCTCGTCAGATCAGGAGGCGAACGCTGTCAGGTGGAGAACCCACGACTTCCAACTTCTCAGGGCAATAAGCTCAGGAAAATCTACTAGAGACGGTTTCTGAATAAGGCACAACATCGATACGACTGCCAGGATGGAAAACACAAGAGGCATACTGCACACGGCCTGCTATCTGCAAACAATTGCATCAAAACCGATCTTTCTCTCCCCGCTTTCTAACCTCAGGAAGGGTGGTCCCTCCATATATTTCACCCCTGCCTCCTCCTCTGCTGGCTTCTCCTCTCATTGTAGAAATGGGCTGAAATCTCTCCTGTTCTGAATGGTCTGCATCGGCTCCTTCTGCCTTCCCACGTCCACACCTCCTCAGTCTGCCTCCATTGGCTTCCCTCCCTGTCACCGCCCTCACCAAGGCCCCATGACCACCTGAGCTGCCAAATCCAGCAGGTTTCTCAGTTGTGGGACTTTGGGATCCACCTTCTCTCTTTTGAAAGTCTCTCCTTTTCCGGCTTCCAGAGACTACGCTCCGTGATTGTCCTAATGCTCTTCTTCCGCGAGCGTCTTAACGTTGGCATCTCCCCAAATTCCACCCTTGACCACCTTCTCTTATGACTACACACTCTTCCTGGGTTATCCCATCCATTCCTGTAGTTTTAATTAAGAATTATAGGCTAATGGCTCCCAAGTCTATATTTCTGCCCCAGATCCCTCTCTCTCGAGATCCAGATGTATTTAAGAGTACCGGAAATCTCTGCTTAGATAACACAAGACATCTCAAACCTAAAATGTCCAATTCTGAACTCACCACCTTCCCCTTTAAGCCCGATCGTTTTCCTGTATCTCACCTGGAAGGAGCACGCTTTGGTGTTCCAGTCACAGCTCGCCTCGCAACCACTGGGAAAAGCATCCACGAGCAGAGCAGACAGTAGTCAAGAGCCTGACCACGTGGCCTTTCCTCCAAGACACGCGCCCGTGGAAGACAGAGGGTAGGCTGGCTTGGGAAATGGCAGCTGGGGCGTGCGAGGCGCTGGCAACTTGCCATCAGGGCTGCTGGTCAGTATTCCAGCTCCATCCCGGCCCCCGGGGGCAGCGTAAAGAGGCAGATGTAGGAAGGGCAGAGCACACAGCAGCCCTGAGTCCTCTCCATTTGCAAAAGAGAAAATATCGTGAGCCCGGACCAGGGAAGCACATCCTTCTCCTGGGGGTTTCGAGACTCGGGTTTGCCACGTGCAGAGTGAGAACAGATCAGACCAGTCTGCAGTGCCAGTGTCTCTCTGGGAGTTTGGAATAACAAGGCAGCAAAGCTTTGTTTTACCAACATTACCCCATTTTTGTGGCGAAGAACTGGGACCTGTGAAAATAGAGATTTGTCTCTCTGATAAAATACAGGAGACAGGAGGATGGCTAAGGAGGGAATCCTCTCTCTTTTTATTTTATTATTTTTTTGAGGAAGATTAGCCCTGAGCTAACTGCTGCCAATCCTCCTCTTTTTGCTGAGGAAGACTGGCCCTGAGCTAACATCCGTGCCCATCTTCCTCTACTTTGTATGTGGGACGCCTACCACAGCATGGCGTGCCCAGTGGTGCCATGTCCGCACCCAGGATCCGAACCGGAGAACCCCTGGCCGCCGAAGAAGGAACATACAAACTTAACCACTGCGCCACTGGGCCGGCCCCAGGAATCACCTCTTGAGTTGATGGGTTAAGCTCTGTAAACCTTCATGACGGGAAAATCTGTAGTTGAAAATGGAAAATCTTGTGGAAAAGGTAGCGTTAGAGGTCTAATGTTGAATGCAAACCCACGAAAATCATTATGGATTTTGTTAAATCTTTTTTTACTGTTCAGTAAAATAAAGCAATAGGGTATTCATTTCCTGTTGATGCTGTAATAAATAACCACAAATCTTGTGGCTTAAAACAGCACAGATTTATCCTTACAGTTCTGGAGGTCAGAAGTCCAGAATCCATCTCTCTGGGTTAAAGTCCATCGGGCAGCAGGGCTGGCTCCTTCTGGAGGCTCCGCGGAGAAGCCATTTCCTGCTCTTCCAGCTTCTGGAAGGCCCTGTATTCTTTCCTTTTCTTCAAAGTGCACCGTGAACCTTGGCTTCCCTCATCTCCTGAGCTTCTCTCTGACCTGACCTCCCGCATCCTTTCTGTAAGGCCCCTTGCGATACATCCCGCCCACCGGGGACCATCTCCCCGTCTCAGGATCCTTTACTTACTCCATCAGCAAAATCCCCTTCGCCACATAGGGTCTCACAGCCATAGGTTCTAGGATTAGCACGTGGGTATATTTGGGGCAGGGGCCCCTATTCGACCTCTCACAGTTACCAAATGGAATAAAGAAGACTTTTATGACTCTACACATCTTAAATGATAACTGGTCCTTAATACGATTGCCTTCTGCTTACTCTGGGCTCCTCGTCAGAGACATTTCCGTATTTCCTTTGAAGGTGACTTGTTCTCCCTCCCTGTGGCGGCTGTCTGTCTAACATCCCCTTCTTCTCCTCACATGTCTGTGGTCCCCCAAGCTGCCGGACTGCGACAGTAGCTGCAGATAGAGATCTGGGGGTTTCATCTGAACACTCAGTCACCCAAGGTTAGAGGACGTGGTGCTGGGGGCGGCCGCTCACTCTGCAGCTTGGAAGCCAGGCTCATCCCCACTGTCTGCACCTGCTCACACCTGGCCCTGCCCTCCGGTCCTGTGCCCATGCCTCACCCCTCCCAGGAGCGGGTGTGGGAGCTCATTCATCTCCTGCGCTGCTGAGCGAAGGCCTCAGCTCTTTCTCCTGCTCCACGCAGCCGCAGCTCCCTCTTTATTCCCATCATTCCTGGAACTCCAGGACACTTCAGCTCAGGAGGAGAAATACCACGTAAATCTGTGGGGACCCTGTGCTCCCAGGTGTAGCATGTGCAGGAGCGAGGGAGCACGTTCCCGTGATTCCCACTGTTCCCTGTCACCCAGCACCAGGCCACCCCCTGGACTTGGCTCCTCCATGGGCATCCTGCTCTAGCCCTGCTCCCACGGTGTGGAGTCTTCCAGGCTCATCCTTGTGCTGAATCCCTCATGCTTCACAGGACCGACCCCTGGGCAGCCTCTTCCGCAACGAGAGGGGCATCTCAGGTGGGGCTCCCGCCGGAGGTGGCTCGGCTCTGGGGTTCCAGGTCTTATGGAAATGGCTCTTGCAGTATACACACAGTCATGTGTGGGGGGGCACGTGTGTGAATATGTGCGTATTCAGAAGTGTGCACATGCACATACATGTGCGCATCTATGCGTATGCCGGTAGGCACATGTGTGAACTCATATGTCTGCACATGCATGTCTCTGTGTACAAGTGTATTGTGTATATGTGTGCATGTGTGTGCATGCACATGCATGCTCTGGAGACGCACATCTCACAGGGCAGGTTTGGGAGAGTTTACATAAACCCCCAGACCTCCGGGCACCACTGCTCTCGTCTGACCCTGGGACTCACTCTCCATCTGGCTGGGCATGCCAGGGTCTCTCCTGCTTCCAGGCTCCTTCGTCCGTTTTGAAGCCTGTCCCCGTCATTCTCCCAGATCACGTGTCTGAATGCTAGCTGTGGAACGGCAGGCAGTTTCCTGAGGGAGCCCTCCGTTCCTATGGAGACATGGCATGTCAACAGGTACCTGGAGGCGTCAAAAGGTAACTGAAGGAGTGTGCGGGGGGAAGGTTATCACCCTACTTCCCATGGTAAACCTACTGAAACGTGTGCCCCAGCAGCTCCTGGACCGCTTGTCCCAGGGCTCAGTGTTGGGGGGGGACCCCTCACACTCCTAATTCCCACATCAGGTTGGCCTCCCACCTGCTCTGAGGAACCAGAAGCAGATGAACAAATGCACTGAACAGAAGCCCATGTCATTCGAGGCCATTGCTTTTAGAATAATTAGTTACGTCACCTGTTTGTCCTCGCCGTAGGACTGGGAGGTGACGTTGAAAATGTTTAGTAATTGAAGACCCACTGTGGCCTGGTACTGGCCAGTCTGAGTGGATGCTGGCCCCAGTGACCAGCAGAGCTGTCCGGGTCCCCGTGTCGAGCTGTCTGTGTTGGTGGCAGGCGTCATCGTCACACGTGCATCCTCAGAAGAGGTTACCTTGGTCTCACCAGGAAGACAGCACAACAGAAATCATAACAAAACCAAGCCCTGTCCTTTAGGATCAGCAAAGGCAGGTGGCCCCAAGGAAATGGACTTGTGAGACGCTGGCAGGTGGGGTGGAAGGAGACCCATGAGCGGTTTGCAAATCATTGGAAAACCTGGCTTAGATGCCAGTTGAGCCCGGCTTTTGGAATTGGCCCTTGGATGACAGTTGGTGACTTGACTGCTGGAGGACAGGTTGCAAGGGCTTGAGAAGTGAGTGTGGGAGCTTCTAGAAGGTTCTCCTGAGCTCGACCCCCTCCACACCCAGGCCTGTGAAGAGCCTGTTGGATGCTTCCGTCTCTATGCCCGATGGACTCCACCCCGGGAGCAGAAACTGTACTGTGTGTCCGTCTGTCTGTGCCAGTGACCCTGAGCCCCGTGAGGACAGTCCATGACGTGGGGCACGTGGCAGGTCTCAGTCAATGCTTGTGGAAGACAAGCTGTGTCAAGATGCGGGTTCCTGATCCAAACGTGAGCTCTTCTCCCTTTTTTCTGCTTGTACCCACCGGATGACGCTTCAGCTGCCTCTGCAGTGACATCAACCACGTGCACCCAGTCCAACAGACATGCAGCCGAGTGGTGACATTCATGCCATGACACTCGGGAGACTAGAAATCGGAAAAGTGGGGAGGGTTCAAAAGGACCTTTCCTTTTTACCCTGAGACTCCCCAGAGACAACTGAGCCCCAAGAACTCCCCCTTTTAATGCTCCTGGAGAAGACCCCTGTCTTCCTTCAGACTGGATGTCGGCCAGTAGAAGGTCAGCCTGGTGGAAATGGGCATGGGCCTGGAGTGGACAGTGGGCCAGGGTGGCAAGAAGTGCTGGGCACAGGGCGAGGCCCACGGGAACAGATGGTGGTGGACGTGGAGAGGCACGTGCAGGGTCCATACAGGGCCTGTGCAGGAACACAGACAGTACATGCCTTTTGTTATTGTCAGTCTGTGCTGGCCGAGGCTGTTTGCCCGTTTCCCCATCCGCTCTTGGTCACGTCTTCCTGGGCAGGCAGGTGTGGCCCGTGACCAGTCCAGCTGATGAAATGTGCCTGACGCCAATGTGGGGTCACATTCAGGTCAGGGGGTTGGAACCCAGTGCACCTGCTCCATTTTCTGGATCCTTCTGCTGTGAACTTGGCGGTCTTGAGTTGGAGGGAGGGAGCTGCAGGATGGAAGAGCTTGGGTCCCCGAGTCACAGCCTGGAAAATAAAAATGCTTCTTTCAGATGCCATGTGGGTAAGGAGGGCCTTCCACTGAGCTAAGCCACAGACACTGGCTGGTGGCGCAGTAACAGTGTGCCACGTTGCCTTGAGGCTGAGCCCACGAGGCTCCCTCCAGGTGTCCTCCTTGGGCACAGAGCCCTCCTGCCCACAGAGATTCTTGGAGAAATGAAGGAAGACGACAATCTATGGTCATGCCCATCTGTGCAAGGTGGTAAGAGAGAGATTGTTCCAACACAATCACTTTTACTGTACCCCAAATAGAGGCAGACTGTTTTTCTTAAATCGAATCTTCCAGGAACCCCTTCGCTTGGATGACTTGAGGAATAGCCCCAGAGTTCAAGTGAAAAAAAAGTCTCTTCCCTGACACTGAACATCCAAGCCATGTGCTCCATTTTCCTTACACTGGGTTTGAAATTTGACCTCTGTGGGATGCCTGAAATTGCCCATTAAAAATTAATATTGCCTATCAAGATATACCTAATTATGTAATATAATTGATACGGTTTAAAATATAAATTAATGTTTGAGCATCTCGGAAAGAGATAATTCAAGACAAGTCTGTAGCTTTCATCAGCATCTCAAGGGGACCTGGGAGATTAATGCTTAAGAATCTTAAGACGTGAGTCTCTCACATTCTGTTCTTCCCTCAGCTCATGGCTGTCAGACGTCCCTGTGGACATGGATCACGTGAGTTTGAGTGGCACACAGGTGGTCGTGGTGCAGGGTGTTCAGCTTGACATCTATTGGCCACTTCCCCCATGAGCACAGCAGCTCCTGTGCATCTAAGGGGGGACTGCCCTGTCACTCCCTCTCCCAGCAGCTCTGAGTTTCTGGGATGTCCAAGGAAGACGGCTGGAGTTTCTGAGCGTCCAGAATCTCCAGCATCCTGGTCCAAGGGGTGTGTTGATCCTGCGCTGTGTGTGAGCGGTTGGACCAGCCCATCCTTCAGCCCTGAGCCGAGAAAGATCTGCCTGTCAGCAAGTGTAGGTTAGGAGCAACCACCAGGTCACCCAAAGGACAGGCACCCAACTGAGGTTTCTGAAGGGTTTCCTGGCTTATAGGTTCGTGAATTCCTGAGACCAGCGCCTCCTGCAACGAAACAGACGAGAACACCCAAGTTTTCAGCCAGCCGTTCAAACAGGCAGCCACTTGCTAAGGAGGAACTGTGTATTCAGTCACCCAGCAACCAGTGTTGTGACAGCTGCATGGGACAGAAGATGACCCAAGTGGGGACACTGACCAGAGGGCTCAGGAGAGACGACGGGACAAACCCTAAAGGCAGTGGCTCTTCATTTACAGGAACACTGCACCCGTTTAGTGGTCCGCATTAGTTGAATTGCCAAAACCGTCTATTTTCACTGTGGTTACCCACTTCTTTCAGATCCTGACAGCTCCTTTGGTTTTGACGTACTGCGTTGTGTAATCAGTAATGAACTGTTAATGCTTCTGTAAGCTATTTCGTTTACCCTTGGATAAATATTAATCTAGAGTAGTCACATGCATTAATATGTTACTATACCGTTTCATGCACACATGTCTGCACGGACACATGGACACTTAACTCCATTTGTCTCGTCTCTGTGTTTTAAATATTTAACAAAGAGAACACAATGTTATGGGAAAAGCAGCTTAAAATCCAGACACTTCGGTCTGAGGAAACGATTTTGTCTCTTATGTTTAACTTCTTTCTCTTATTTTTAGCGGTAATAAAAACACACATGCAGGGGATCGTGGGCTCCGCGGACCCTCAGCTGTGCTCTTCTCTGGGAGACGCATCGTGGATATCCCTCCAGCGTGTCTGCAGGTAAGGGAAGCCCAGTCAGTCCTTTGCGTTTGTCAGCCCTGACACCCACCAGGGGCCTACGCCGGCTGTGGCCAATCTGAAGGGTGGACACTGTGGATAGTTCCGGAACCCTGGAAGGAGCTGCAAAGGGGTCCTGTGGCTGTGGGTCTGGGCTCTTGCCTACACCCTCTTGGCATCGCCTCAGAAGTGCACGGACCTGAGAAACAGCCTCAGTGTCCACCTTGCACCCACATGGCTGCAGAGTTCACTGGTCTATTTCCCACCTGGATGCTTGGCACAGCCTCAGTCTTCTGGGGTGACGTGAATGAGTGTGTGAATGTGTGTGAGTATAGGTGCTAGAGTGTGTACGTAAGTGTGTGAGCACGAATATGTGTGTGTGAGTGGTATGAAAGCATGTCAGTGACTGTGTGCAGTGTATGTGCATGAGTGTGTGAGCACAAATAAATGTGAGGGTGTGGACGAGAGTTGTACGTGAATGTATATGTGAGTTTGAGTGTGAAATATATGAGTGTGCATGTGTGTGGTGTGAAAGTGCATCAATGAGTGTGTTCAGTGTATGTGCATAAGTGTGTATGACTGTGTGAGTGAGAATATAGGTGTGTATGAGTTGTGCATGAATATGTAAATGAGTGTGAGCGTGAAACGTGTGTGTGCATGTGAGTGTGCACGTGTATGTGCGTGTGGTAAGAAGTCAGGCTCGGGGGAGGGTCCGCCTGGGTTGAGGAGAGGAGGTGAGACTGCTGGAAGGCGCGGGGAGGACTGGCGCGTCCCACACCGTGCAGCACATGCTCCCTGCATGTTCTGGCACTGCCCCTTGCTCGGAGCTGTGTCTCTTCCTGCAGGAACCTCATGAAGGCGGCACGTTCTGCCTGTATACCCACACGAGGAAACGGCCCGCATCGCCAGAGGACACAGAGCCCCAGCTGTGCTGACGTGGCCCACACTCTGCCGCGTTCGCATCTTCCTCCTCTCTGCACCGGGTACCCGAGCTGAGGACGAGTGGCAGGCATCCTGCACACGGATGTGAAAGCAGACTGGGCTGGCTGGGGACTGGGCGGAGCCCTCTCTCCTGTTCCTGACATCCTTCATGCCGGATGCAAACCTGCCTTTGCCTCACTGATGGCGCCTGAGCCCAGGGCTCCCTTCCCCTGCTCGCTCCCCTGTGCCCAGAGCCCCAGCTCCAGCACAGCTGTCACTCCACCCAAGGCCGGGTGGCCATCCCCAGGGCTGCGAGCCCAAGTTTGCTGAGGTGTTTGGGTCTTCATCCGCCATCCAGCCGGCTGCAGCCCCTCACTGGGCCTTCCTTTCTTTTCTCTCAGTTGGCTGCAAGCAACATCATGGTTTCCGCTTACACAGGTGGCAATGACACAAATACACATGCATGCCTGCACCAATACGTACACACAAACACACCACATGCATGCACACACATGTACATGCACATATGCATGCACACATACAAACGCACATGCACAAACACATCTCACAATGCATGCACACACAAACACACTTGCACAAACACACAAACACATACACACAATGCAGTGCACATGCACAAACACACCACAAAACATGTGCTATACAGTCACATGCTCACACATATACACACTCACATGCACACACCATCCACAGAGTCACACACTAACACATGCACAAATGTGCATGCAAACACAATGTACCGCACACATGCACACACACTCACACTCATAGACATACGTACACTCACACACATGCACACACACTCACACGCTCACTCACACCGGCTAACCTGGAGCAGGAGGCACACCTGTCGTGCTGAGTGCACCCTGGCTTCATGAGGAATCGCAGATCTAACGTCTCACGGGCATCCGCCCCGGGGCTGCTTCTTGCTCCAACCCAGCTGCGGCCGGGCGGGTAGAGGCGGGTCTAGTGCAGAGACTCGTGAGGGGCAATGGGGCCTCTTGGTGGCGTCAGATCCACTCACGGTGGCTGGACTTTGAGCTTCCCTCTGCGAGCAGGACGGCAGGAGGTGGCCTGGGGGTCAGCCAGGCCCCCAATCCCAGATCTGCAGGAACCCTGGGTTGCCTTTCAGGTCAAGATGGCCTCACCTGAAGATGGAGTAACATCCCAGGAGCACCTGGGAGTGGAGGACAGCTGTATGGGCCCCGCGCGAGGAGGGAAGAGGAGCAGGTTTTGAGAGTCCACACGGTGGGGTCTCCGTGCATCCATGCTCACGGTTTTCCCCTGCAAAGTCGGAATGCACCCAGGTGCTTCTGTGTGTGCACTTCGCCAGGTCCAGTCACAGCCACAGGACGGGTCCCAGTCCTTCTGCACCTGTGCCGTCCAGCCGGGTGCCTCCTGGCTGGCTGAGCTGGCTGCGAGCCTCTGGGTGCGAGCTAGGATTTGACACCTATCAGAAGGCACCCTGCCCACCACACAGGTTGGAGAAGGGGTTCTTCTGAGCAGCAGACATTTACTAAGTGCCTCCTGTGTGCAAATGGACAGGAAGACACTCCAACCAGAGGGATCCAGGGTCCCTCAGAGCCTCTGCATAGAAGGTGAGCTAGGTCCCCTATCCAAGCAGTGGACAGTCCCCTCCAGTCACAGAGGGCACGTGGGGGCCCAGGTCACAACAGAAAGACACCGACAAGCTAATTGCTTAGTGCTTGCCCCCGATGGTCGGCTTTCAGGAAAATGCCCGTGGGAGTCTCCCTGTCCTGTGGTGTCAGCTGGAGACGTCTGACGTTGTCCATGGAACGGACAAGGTGGCCGTTGTCAGCAGCCCAGGAGGGCTGGCACCAAGGAGGGTGGCATCTCTCAGGGACTTTCCCACCCTCTTCGTCCAGAGGGTCTCAGCCTGCCCCCGGTGTTCTCTCTGAGCTCACGTTGGACCCTGATAGGGTCGGGAAGGTCTGGGGCGTGTGGTCCAGCACAGTCCTCCCCGGGGAGCTGGTGTGTCTGAGTGACTAGAAGCCTTCTGTCCAAACTTCCAGCACACAGGACAGCCACGTGTTGTGTCCGTAAACACACGGAGAGTGAGCATTTCCGGCTCTGCAGGCCCCACAGCCTCTTCCCAGGCACTCCTCCCTGTGGTGGAGCCAGCAGGCAGCCACAGGGCTTCACCGCGGGGGTCGCTCCGCTCCACCAGAGCTTCATTGACAACACGGGTGGGGGTGGGCTCCCTTCCCCTGTGGGGGGCATTGCCCTGTTCTGGGAAAGAGCAAACCGTTTTGTCCTGCTGGTTTACCTGTAGGGCCCTCTACCTGGTGAGGATGGACCAAGCCGAGCTTCCCTGGGTCTCATCTCTTGTCTGCATCTCATCTCCACAGCTTCTTTAAGCTTTTCCTCCCGGGACGACAAGTAAGTTCCATCTGTTGTCCTGGCTGCCACTCCTAGGTAAGAAAAGACACAGGCTAGGAGGGGAGAGCCATGATCGATTAGCAATGTCTGCCATGGGCACCAGCGGGCCAGCCGTGTGGCATGTGCTGAGCATGTGCCACGTGGGCTCAACTGCTTGGACTCACTTCTGCTCTTTCCAGTCCCACCAAGTCTGCCAAGGGCAGGAGGAAGGCATCATGCGAGACAAGATTGAAAGAATGAGACTGAACTTCAAGAAACGCATCTGAACCCAGGTGGGATTAACTGCGGGTTGTTCCTTAGAACAAGCTGATATGGGGGCTCTGCACCCCTGCGGCGAGCCCAGCCTGGGCAAACATTTGGGAGCACTCTTTCAGGATCCCTGGTGAATGGACCACAGAGCACATACTTTCCAGTCCTCAATGATCTCATCTCACTTTCGCCTCTGGACACCGTCACTCAGTGTGCCCTTTTTTGTCCTCTAGGCTTGGCCCCAAGTGACTCTTGGTTATACCCTAAATCGAGTCAGTCCTATTAAGAAGAAGACGTGTCTTTCTACAGCTTGCAACTCTTCAGGCCACGTGGACTTGGGAATTTTCACCATCCCAAACAGAGGCGGTGTCCTTGGAAAACCGAACACTTCCCGAAGGAGAGGACTGTGCCAGGAGGACCCTCGTTGGTTGTTGAGTCATTTGCGTTGGTTGAAGGCCATCGTGGGACTTTGGATCCGTGTCCGTGGAGCCCTGCATGGCGCAGGAGGCATGGACCACACTGCGCCAACACCTGGAGTCACCCGACGGGCACCGGCCTCCTCTGCGGCCGTTTCCACGTGGGCTCTGCTGTCCCTCTCTGCACGCCGGGTCACATGCGCACTGAGGCCAACAGGAGCCTGCTGGACGTGCCCGCACTGTCTCTCGTGCCGTACGTGACCCCAGCCTGTGAGCTGGTCCCTGTCAGGTCCTCCCTCTCGCTGAGGGCCTGGGCTTCTCTGAAAGGAGCTGCAGCTCCTCCTGGCCCTCCCTCCCTCCCTCCAGCCCTCCCTGCTCCCTCAGCCCCGGTCCTGGGAGTCATCTGTGCTTAATCAGGCTCCTCGGGGGGGGGAAACCTCCCTCCCTTGGCCCAGCCCTGCAAGGGGCCCTGCCCCGAGCGTGAACAGGCCCCTGCCCGCCCGGCATGCTCACACTGCTCAGCTGAGGCCCACGGAAAAGGTCTGAGGGGTCTCCCGGCTGCTTTTCCTCCTGGGATGGTTTCTGCTCAGGACGGGGCCTGTCTTTGGAAGCTGGTTGCCGTTCCTTGAAAGGGATGATAAGGAACGGGTTTTGTAGCCAAAGCCCACGGCCTGCTTTTCCGGGCTCTTCCAGCAGGAAGGCACTTCAAGCAGCTGGGCACTCCTGTGAGGCCCTGCCTGGCCCCGCGATCCTCAGGGAGTGGAGGACCCCGCGGGCTTACCTGGGCTGTCAGCTGGGGATGCACACCCTCGCAGCGTGTCCTTGCTGGGCCGGCTCAGCTTTCCTGCCACTGTTCTCCCCTGGAAAGGAAATGCTCTTTCTTGTACTTGGAAGGCTTAGCATTAATCTCGGGGCCCCCTTTTAGCTGATGAAGTAGTCCCTTGCAAGAAAAGGAAGCTCACGTGACCTCAGCACACGGGCACCGGAGAGCTGGCTTGATGGACATTTTCCATGCTTTTCATTAATTGAAATTCCGTTCTCAGATGTTCCCTCTCCCTTCTCTTTCTCACACGGACACACACAGCCACGGTTACCGTCGTTTGAAAGTTGCCTTGTTTGCTGCGTAACGCACAGCAACCGACAGCATCGCTCTGTGTCAACGGCTCACTGTGTTCACATACTTGCCCAAGTGTTGTACTTCAACTCAGAACAACCCTACGATGCAGCCAGCTTTAGGATCCCCATTTTACACCTGGGGAAACTGAGGCACAGAGAAGCTCAGTCACCTCCCAGGCCATTTGCGGCCAGAGTCCATAGGGCCGTGACCTCTCTCCTCCCCCTTGACCCTTCCGAGGTTGGGAATACTGTCCTTTTATAGGATCAGGGCTTAGGTAATGTGAGTCTGGAAGCCCACAATCCAATTGGCTAGCTCCGTTCCTAAACCATTCTGGAAATAACATCGATTTGTTGTTCTGGTAGAATCAGGAGAATTATTTAGGGGTTAGCAAGAAACTTTTGAAATGGTCTTGCCTTTTAGAGCTTGAAAAGTAGATGATGAAAGGAAATGTGTTACCCAAGTCCTTGGAGAAATGGGGCTGCTGGTGTGTCAAGTCCAACACGGCAGAAGGTGCAAGGATGAGATCAGGACAGCGTTTCCGCGTGCTTCCCGAGCATTTCAGCTCCGGGGCTCAGAGGCAGGGATTCTGTCTCTTTGCTCCTGTTCGGTGCACAGGAGGGCGCTCGGGGTCTTATTAGTTTATGCATTTTGTTAACCACCTGCTCTGGACTGTCCACCGTGCTAAACAGGGCGCATACGGTGGCAAAGGGGAATGCTGATATTCCTGTGCTCATGGAGGCCAGGACTAAGGAGAGAAGAATCTGCCTCTGGTCCAGACTCCAGGCTTGGGGTCCAGGAAGCACTCCCCCTAAGAGACGTGGGAGCTCTGCCCAGCTGCGGCCGATTCCCCCGCGGGGATCCCCGAGGCAGCAGGGCTGCAAGGCCTGAGCTGAGGTCGCCCCAGAGGTCTTGGAGACCGTGGTCCACCCAGCCGCTGGGGCATGGGCCCCAGAAGATCTGGAAACAACTAACGCTGTTGGTAACTTGTTTGTCTCTCTTTTATTTTCATTTGGAGGACAAGAGGGAGATGACAAGACTATGGAACAGGATCAGTCAACTGTTCAAACGATGAAGTTCACCAGGAGTTGGCGTCGCTGGCCGGATGAGGCTGTAAGAATTCGTCTGACCCACTTTACTTCCCCTCCCCGGCTCCGGAGGCCACTGACTTCCCTCAGCGGCTCCAGGAAGGTCCAGAAGCTGCCGTACGATCCCGCCTTCACGATGTCTGCAAACCAGGCATCTTACTTCGCGGTCACCAGCCACCAGGAACACAGGGGTTAAGCCCCTGCTCCTCCTCCCCTGGACTTAAGGAAAGTCTGCGGATGCCGTTACAGCAAAGCTGGACTTTATCAGCCTTGGCCAGGAAGAACCAGGTGTGAGGCGTCTCCTTGACTGTTTTGGCCTTGCCCATTGGAGACGGCCGGGCAAAAAGTGGCCAAGCAGTTCCCTTTCCGAGGAGATCCCCACGTGCCCTTCCTATCTGTGCACGGTCCTAGGATGGCGCCATGCTGGGGGGTCCCCTCGCCCCTGTGACACGGCCTCCTTCCTCACATGTTGTGTACCCCAGCCCTTAGCTCGGTGCCCGGCACCCCGGGGAGGGGGCGCTATAAACACTTGCTAATGACTGTGTGGAGGATGGCCACCTTCTGCGGGGTGGGGAGCAAGCGTCCACGGTAGAGAGAGGGCTTCCTGGAGGCGTGGGTCATGCTGAGCTCTGACATGAGACCACAAGGCTCAAGCGCCCCTGACCCGTCAGCGCCCTGGCCCACCCTACTCTTCTAGAGAAGTCCATGAGTGCTAGTTGGCACAGGAGAGAATTCGGCGCCCTCGGGGTCCTGGGACACAAAGACGAGGAACCCTGAGGACTCAAGTTAGGACTGGCCGCTCCGTAGCAACTGCGCCGCCTTCATGCGGCAGCTCAGGGCTCTTCGGCGACCTGAGGGCTGGGCCCTGTTGCCAGTGACGGCTGAGCTGGGCTCTTCCCGCAGCTCAGTGCTCCCCGCTGCCTGTGGCCTTCCTGATCTTCCCAGGGCACCAGCCCGACCCTTTGCATTCCTCCAACTGTCCAACAAGAGGAGGCGGCAGAGAGCAAGACGACACAGCACCACACCATACCACAATACCACACCTCACAATGCTTCACAATACCACACCTCACAACAACCCCTCACAACACCACACCTCACAACACCACACCTCACAACACCTCACAACCCCTCACAACACCATACAACACCACACAACACCACACCTCACAACACCACACAACACCATACAACACCACACCTCACAACACCTTACAACACCACACCTCATAATACCACACCTCACAATGCTTCACAATACCACACCTCACAGCACACACCACACCTCACAACACCGCACCTCACAACACCTCACAACCCCTCACAACACCATACAACACCACACAACACCACACCACACCTCACAACACCTCACAACCCCTCACAACACCATACAACACTACACAACACCACACCTCACAACACCACACCTCACAACACCTCACAACCCCTCACAACACCACACAACACCACACCTCACAACACCTTACAACACCACACCTCATAATACCACACCTCACAGCACCTCACACCACACCTCACACCACCACACCTCATAATACCACACTACGCCTCACCACCATACCACACCATACAACACAACACCACACCACACCGTAACATGTTGCATCATACCATACTGCACCACCACACTGGACCACACCACACAGCACCACACACCACAACACAACATCACCTGCCACCCACCCACTCCAACCCCCGCCCAGAGGTACCCTACCTGTGAATACGTGCTGGGACCACCAGAGTTCCCCAGGAGGGAGTGATGGCCATCCACCAGCTGGAGGAAGAAACAAATGTTTGTTTGGACAATTTGCATCTGTTCCTTCACACTACTTCTTCAAACCGGATAAAAGAGAACTCTGTAGAATATACACAGAAACTCCTGTTACTGGTGCAATCTTAAAATATTTATACCACATACAAACAATGCCAAGGAATTCCCCACAAGCCATATATTGACTTAATAAACATGGGGCCATTATGTAGCGTTTGTCTTCGTTATATACGACAAGTTATTGATTACAGCAGAGTGAAATCTGTAGGCCAGGATTGCAAGACCACGGCTTTTATATACAATATGCTGTTGGATTTCGCTACCACGATAAGCTTCGGGGATTGACGTATTGCACTGTTAATCTCGGAGGCCACAGATGCGCCGACTTTGGGAACCCACAGCCTCCTGGTGCAGCTGGACCCGGAGCGGCTCAGCCTCCTGGTGTGACGAGACATCCTGTCCTGTTACCACGGCAGCCGTACTCACCTATAGGCCAGGGCTGCCCAGGGACCCTGAGGCACCCGGGTAGATGGCCCTCTTCCCCGATTGGCCACCACCCCTCAGCCCCCGACAGTGAGGTTCCAGATGGCTCGTAGGAAGCCGAATGCAGGAGAGGTGGTTCTTGCCTCCCTGTCTGCTCTGCTCCCCACCCCAGGCCAGCACTGATCTCTCATTCCCCTTTCGAATTCTGGAATCTCTAAGAGTAAAAGGAAAGCAATTGTAGAAGCTTCTTTCCATAAAAAAAGCTTGGACATTTCTGAAGTGTCATTTTAATGTCATTTATCTCTGGGAATAAAGAATAGCCCCCAATAAGGCAAGAGAAAAAACAAAAAATGAGCCCCTTTCAAGTCTCAACCCCAACTGATAAGTGGTCTTATCTGCACCACATGCCACTCCAGGTCCTTAGGTCCTGGGCGGCACGGGTCTTAGGCCACCTTTGTTAATTTTCAAAATAAGCCCAGACAGAGCTGTGACACGGTCGGTTCTGGAGAAATGTGAACTGATGACGGTAAATGTCTTAGTGAATGACAGAAGGCAGGAGGAAATAGCACATGTGGATAGAAGAGGCTGGATTAAAGCGGTCTGTGACAATTGGCCCCTTTCTGATCCTGCCCAGTGCCCACGAGAGCGTTGGCAGGGCGAGGAAGCGCAGGCACGTTCCAGCCGGGAAGAGGAGAAGTGTGAGCAGCGGCGTCTGCCGTGACTGCGCCCCAGCTCCCTGCCGTCTTTCCGGGCAGACTTGTAGTGACGATCTTCAACCACACACGTCCACACCTCCACCCATCCCTCATCCGCTGCACCTGCTCGCCGGCCAGGCTGTGCGCATCTCTTCCCAACTCCTCGCCCAGACACTTCACTTTGGTAGCTTCCAACTGGCCGTGACGGGATCATTTACACCACGGAAATGCACAAATGCTATAAATCAGGGCCCTCTCTTCCCTTCCGAGAGCAGGCTCATCATTTCATCCAACCATCTATCTTCTCAACCACTGAGCCATTTCCCCATCCAACCATCCATTTAATCCAACCATCATGGTAAAACGGATCCATCTGAAAACGGTCAGCTGAAGCCAGGGAATTAGGCAGCACAAGAACCGACTGACACACGGAGAAGATGTGGAGAGCAGAACCCGACTGGATCGTCACGATTTTTTTCTTCTCCGTTGGTTTACAGCTGTCCCACACATACCTGAACTCACGTAACTTTGTTTTTTTTTTGAATTTTCTCTTTGGAGTCTTTTCAAAGCCTTCGACTTAGATTTCATGGCCATAATGCCTCTTCAAGTTCATGCACATATTCCGTCAGAATGAGGCTTATCTCATTAAACTATGCAATTACAATAATAAGTCCAACTGGAACAAATAAACCCGGGCCCTTGCTGTGCACACAGCTGGGCTGGCGAGGGCAGAAGTGTGCATCCCCTAGGCAGTAGGAGGACTGCTGGGCTGTGGGGATGAGCACAGGAAAGACTCTGCATGATTAGTGCCCGGGACCTGCTCCAGGCTCTCCTCCTCCTTGAGGAGAATTTTCTTAGATTTGGGAAAACCTCAGCCTCCACTGAGCCTCAGTCCACCAAGCCTCAGGCTTGTCCACGGAACTTAGAAGGTGGCAGGAGAGAGGCACAGTGGGCATCTGCGGCCAGCGCCTCTGGGCCCCAAGTTTAGAAAGTGGTTCCTGAAGACCAAGGAGCCCCAACTCTGCTGGCTCAGGGATGGGAGGACCCACGCTGGGCCAGCTGGAAAGGCTCCTCTGGCCTTGGGCTCTCAGGCTGAATGAAACCGGGAGAGAAAACTCAAGTTCAAGTGGCTTCATTCTACTGTCAGGGCTGCCTGAGCGTGGCCCAGAGCAGGGCACAATTAGAGGCCCATGGAGTGCTGGCTAAACTGGAAAATCATAAACTGAGTTAACAACCTGCTAAATCAAGCATTTCCGTCCTTCTACACTGAAAACTAGAAGTTAACAGAGAAAATTAAAAAACATGTAAAATTATGGTTATTATATGATGGAAATTGACAAAATATCAGAGACCACCGAATTCAATTCTTATTGTGTGTGTTTGGCTACTCTCTTGATGGGCTGTTAATGTTTGGTTTGTACAAAACTAAAGGCACACAAAATTCATAAATCTTTATTTATTTTTATGCTGTCAAAAATCAAGATTCTCATGTTATTTATGTTCTATTGCCATTAATGATCTAAACTAGGATTAAAAATTAATTGTATTTATAATGTCCAAATTTGAACATACAAACACCGAAAAATGAATACAAAGAAACAAAATATTAAAAGATTATTTTGCTTTAAAATATGTATTTCTTCTAAATGTTTAAAATTATACAGTAAAAATAGAAGGAATGTAAATTAGTTAATTATATTTAATTACTATGAAAATTTGGATTCAAATTTATTTAAATAAAGCTACATTTTAAATTCAATTCTTTAAAAATTTAACTAGATCTTACTAAATGTTTTATAAAAATAAAAGGCGTAATTAGCCATCTAGAATTGTCCATCTAGTGGCCAAAGGAAAGACTCAGTATCACATTCCATGTGTGTTACATTAGGAGCTGCAAATCTGAGCGCCAGATCGTTCTTACTGTGTAACGCTCCTGCTGCCCCGTGCACTGTAGTCAACAGTGGACCAATCCCTGAGTAAGTCCTTCTGGAACCATGAATTGACACCCAAAGAACAAGAAAATGGGTTCCTGGCACTATCAGGAAATAATATTCTGCTATGCAACAATCTGCTGTTTTCGGGATAGCTGAGAGAAAAGACGGAACACGTTAATTTGTCTTCTCCTTTACCCACGTTTTTCTGCTGCTTAAGTCGGTGTTTCTCCAACTCACTGTGGGGAGGACCAGAGTTTTCAACATCTCATGTTCAATTTGTTGTACGCTTTTGAAAAGTACGAGTTACTAGAAAAACGAAATAAAAACAAAGACACATTTTTTATTATTAGCTTCAGTAGACATAGAATTGCTCTCTCAAACATCTACAACAATTTCCAATGGCTTGCTCTCAGTTTTTGTGCTTCCCTGTCGTGGGCCAGTGGACGGCGTCCACCTGTGTCAGGACGTGGCCGGCCTGTGATACGGTGCGGCTGCCCTGGGCCTGAGTGTGTTTGCTGGGGGCGTGAGCATCTGGGGTTTGGATGAGCTGGGTCAGTGCCAAGGGTCGACCCTCAGTGACACAGGCGTCCACGTTTATTCAACACAGGTAATGGTTGCCCCTCGTTTGTGCTCTGTGGCGTCTGCCACGTCAGTGCCCTGTGAGCCCGTGAGTTCTCGCTGCCCCCTCTAAGCCCCGTCCGCTGGCCTGCCCTTTGTTCCTAAGAAGTTCATTTTCTGCTTAAGTGAACCAGAATGGCTGGAGCTGCTTGTCACCAAAGAAGGCTAACAAATAGAGCTGTACCCCAAGCACACCCTAGAGAGGGGGTCTGGGGATGACACACTGCTTGCTCACAGCTCACGGGGCCCGGATCTTGGAGGAGGGACCCTGCAGTCGACTGGAGTCCAGAGCTTCTCAAGGCGATAGGGTCCCTCTCAGAACCGCCTTCCTGATCGAGAGGAGACTTCCCTTCCCGCTGTTCTGTCTCCTTCCTGGGAAACGCGGCCTGCATCCCCCTCCCAGGACTGGGTCACTTGGGTCCTTGCAAGCGGGCTTTTCATTTCACTTCAGCTATGAATCTCACAGAGAAAGGACAGTTTGAGGCCCGAAGCTGTCTTCCTGTACAGCAGTTCAAAGTGAAAAGGCCAATATTGGCAGCCGTTTTTTGTAAAACAGACTATTTTTCCATCTAAAAGAGTGAACACACTTTAATCTGTTCTTTTTTGGGGATGGACACTCTCCTAGTCAGGACCTTGACCAGACAGACTGTGTCAATGCAAAAATGTCTCAAGTGCCAGCACCGTGATTGGGTTCGGGACGTGGAACATTCGGGGCTCTGCATGGAAAACGCGAGCTTTCTCTTTGGGGTCAGTCAACTCTGGCTGGAGAGTGCTGTCTGGGGCCCGACTTCTTAAAACCCGCAGTTGATGGTTTTCATAAAGCCCATGATGGAAGAAAACAGCAGCTGAGGGTGAGGCGTGCTGCTCGCTGGGTGGACGCTGGCCAAGGCAGACTTGGCGTTTATGTTCTATCTTCTCTGCTGCCGGAGAAGAGAGTAATGAAAGGATCCCAAATATTCCAGCGTGAGCGTTTCCCCGTCTATTCCTCAGAGATGAGGCCACATAAGTGGTTCCGGGCCCTGCTGACTGCTTTCCTTCTGGCCCCATTGGGGACCCCGGGCAGGACCTGAAGGATCCTGAAAGCTGTGCATTCCAACTTCGTCACCGCCACCAAAGGCAGCCGTAAAGAACACAGCAACTGTGTCTCCACATCTGCATTGTTTTGCAGATACTAGTGACAAAATGGAGCTTTTCTGGTGAAAAGATGAAGATCCGTTACCTACTAATTTAAAGGCAAGGCTAATTTAAAATAGAAGAAATGTTTCTTCTCAGAACTGGGGAAAAACATCCCCAGATGACGTAGCCCAAGTATACACATTCCACCACGTATTCAAAGCCTGTCACCTGGCATGTTTGGCTTTGGTGCCGTGCAGACCTGGGTTCGAATCCTACAGCTTCCAAAGGCCCTTGGTGTGGTCTTGGGAAATCCCTTAGACTATGTCTTTGAGACTCGCCTTCTCGCCCATCCCAGGGCCCTGGAGGGCAGCTGAGGGGGTCTGTGTCGGAGACGTCAGGGGGCAGTAGGCTTTGTGCTCACATCCCTACCCGACTCTTGCTAGCTGAGCCACTCCAGGCTGGCTCCTGCACTCTCTGAGCCTCGGGGCTTTCCTCCACAGATTGGAGGTCATTCTACCACAGAGCATTCGGGAGGATTCCCCAAGGAAACGAGTGTTCCGTGCTAGCCCCGTGCATTATTGGGGCCAGCAGTTTCTTTATGGTGATGGGGAAGCCCTGAGCGCAGAGCCTGAGCTCAGTCAATCTCTCTTTTCCTCCTTTGCAATTCGGTTAAAACGCCCGCTTACAAAGGGAGAAAAAGGATCTCCTTGCCTGACGCTCTCAAAAATGACCTCTAATGATTTATCACCTACAAATTCCTCTCAGTTTTCCCATATTCAAATTTATGTGGAAAGCCATCACACATTACTCCAGCAAACATTTATCGCATGCCTACTGCGTGCTGATCTCTGGGGACACAAAAACAAACAAGAGTAGGCTGATTTGAGCCGATGTCCGAGCCGCAAACCCGCCGATCGTCAGATGCTGTGGGGTGGAGAAAGGGCACCGCGGCCCTCGGAGGAGGATGGGCACTGGCCCACCAGACGCCCACTCTGCCCTTCGGCCTTCCCGTGTCTCTCACGCAGGTGCGGGTGCTGTCCTCTTTCTGCGGGCCCTCCAAGTCCTCTGCCCCCGTGCCACCCTCCGAGGCTCTGGGTGTGATGTTTGGAGCAGAAGAACCGTGAGCGGCTTGACGGGGAAGCCAGGAGGCAGCACCTTCCAGGAGGGTGGTGACAGCCGAGGGGCAAAGCCCAGAGCCGCTCCCTGATGGAGCTTTGAGGAGCTGAGACGCGAACCGTTCTAGAAGCTTTATGCTCCTGGATGTTTTTTATGGGTTAATAAAGTAAATGCCTCCTTTCAAGAAGGATGTATTTAGGAAGCTAAACTGTTCGCTTTTTTAGCATGAATGATCTATTTTGCAGAGCTTAAAAGTGTGTCCAGGCCGCCTGCAGTAAATCCTTCCCGGGCTGAAATGGATAATGTAAGCAACGTGGGTTGCCGTTTAAACAGTTCCCGTGTGGCACAGCCAGCCCCGCTTGAAATGCCTCTGTCACTCTAAACAGAAACAGATGTTGGAACGGCGGAGCTGTGCAGAAGTCATTCTTCAAACAGTAGATTAAAACATCTGTCAGGGCAGCCTGGAGGGCCCGGGCCCGCGGCAGCCGCCTCAGCTGGGCCTGCCAATCACCATGCGTCGAGGGGCATGGGTGAGTGGACAGAGGGGACCGGGGAGGCAGAGATGCCCCGTCCTCTTTAGCTCATCCTGATTTCACTGTCAGGAGTCACACGTCCTGCTGGCCCATCCCTTGTCCTGCTTGCCTGTCCCATGTCCTGCTGGCCTGTCCCATGTCCTGCTGGCCCGTCCCATGTCCTGATGACTTGTCCCGTGTCATGCTGGCCCGTCCCATGTCCTGCTTGCCTGTCCCATGTCCTGCTGGCCCGTCCCATGTTCTGATGACCTGTCCCGTGTCCTGCGTGCCTGTCCCATGTCCTGATGACCTGTCCCATGTCCTGCTTGCCTGTCCCATGTCCTGCTGGCCCGTCCCATGTCCTGCTGGCCCGTCCCATGTCCTACTGGCCCGTCCCAAGTCCTGCTGGCCTGTCCCGTGTCCTGCTGGCCTGTCCCATGTCCTACTGGCCTGTCCCAAGTCCTGCTGGCCTGTCCCAAGTCCTGCTGGCCTGTCCCAAGTCCTGCTGGCCTGTCCCGTGTCCTGCTGGCCTGTCCCATGTCCTGCTGGCCTGTCCCATGTCCTACTGGCCTGTCCCAAGTCCTGCTGGCCTGTCCCAAGTCCTGCTGGCCTGTCCCGTGTCCTGCTTGCCTGTCTCATGTCCTGATTACCTGTCCCATGTCGTCCTGGCCTGTCCCATGTCCTGTTGGTCTGTCTCATGTCCTGCTGGCCTTCTGTGGGTCTTCCTTGTACGTGCTCTTTCCCTCTCCTGTGTGCCACTTGTCACTGAGGCCCTGGACAGGTAGCCCCCTGGCTGGCCTCTGTCCCCAGCACTTTGGGGAGCCCTAGAGATTCTACTCTAGCCAACGGCTACTCGCTTGGAAACACCTGGTGACCTCCATTGTCTGCTTTGCTCACAGATGCTCATCATTGCAAGGGCAAAACCTCTGTGGATCTGCCACGAACAGACGCGGTCTCCCTGTTCGCCGCCGCTTTGTGATGCTGAAACGTCCCCTTGTGCTTGGCGCGCTCCAGCTCAGGTCTGTGCGCTGGGTCTCGGGGTGCGTTGATGTGGGTGACGGGAGGCTCACCCAGAAAGAGAGCAGAGGGAGGGAAGGAAAGCAGTGTGTGTGGAGGGATGGAGGACCGGGGGTCAGCCCTAGGACCCCACTGGCCCCCGCCTGTGTGCCAGGCGTGCTGTGGGCAGAATAAGACGCTCCGACGAGCTGCCTTCTGCCCACAAGGGGCTTCCTTCTTGCGGGAGACACAGAAGAGACCCAGTTACAGGAATGCGCCCTGGGGGCTCCCAGAGGGCTCCAGGGGGCAGGGGCACAGACGACAGGTAAGTGCAGGGCACCGAGGGAGGAGGCAGCTGCGTACTGAGTCGAGCTTTGAGCTTGGTGGTCTGGAATGACGGGCGGTGGACACAGGGCTTCAGGAGGAGACAGCAGAGCGGGCGGATGGCTGGGGTGGCCGGCGTGTCCAGGGAGCTGCAGAAGCCAGACTGGACGGGTCCATGTGCTCCTCTGTGACCTGGTCCTGGGAGTAGACATCAGGCCCCGACCCTGCACTGCCAGGGGGCGTGGTGGTCGCCTCCCCCCAAACCCTGGCTTTTCCCAAATCCTCTGAGAGTCAAGATTCAAAATTGTGCCCTGACACACGAAGAGGCCAAAATCTTTGCAAGAGGGAAAACGGGGCCATTGGGAGAATGTTGTCCTCAGACATGTTGTCTTCAACATGTTGGCCGTGTTAACAAGTGCATGGACTCCTGAAGAAAGGTGGTGAAAGGCCTGCTCGTCTCTGCACTCAGGCAACCCCTGGAGCACTGTGCTTGGCTGTGGCCAATACGTATAGAGGACATTGTCAGTTTCCTGGGGACAGACCATGCTGTCCTCATGCATCAGAGTGTCTCCCGTTTCTAGTTTAGTGCTGGCAAAGAGATATTCATTAATTCACTATTCCATTAATGAAATATGTTCAAAAGATGTTGTGGATCATCCACTGTGTGCTGGGCAGTGTTACAGGTCCTGAGATACAGTCATGGCTGAAAGATTCACAGTCATCGCTGAGTGAACAGTAGGAGCATGTTCAGAGGGAAAGAGAGAAATTTATTTTAAGGAACTGGCTCACGTGATCGTGGCACATCTGAAATCTGCAGGGCGGGCTGGCAGCCTGGAGACCCAGGAAGAATTGATGCTGCGGCTTGAGTCTGGAGACAGAACTCCCTCCTCCTTGGGGGACTTCGGTCTTTTCTCTTTGTGTCTTCAACTGATTGGACAAGGCCCACCCACATTAGGGAGTCATTTGCCTGACTCAAAGTCTGCTGATTTAAATGTTAGCTTCATCTTAAAATACTTTCACAGCGACACCCAAACGCTGGGCATCGTGGCTGGGACAAGTGGACACATAGACTAACCGTCCCAGGAATGTAATCGCTATTTGTAGATTTAGGATAGTCAGCTTATAGGAAAGAGAACCAGACTCATTCCGTGTGGTTCCCGGGAGCTAAATTGGGAGCAGGAGAGGAATTTGTGACCAGGCTCTCAGGGGCTTGTGGAATTTTTGTAATATTTATGAAAAGCTCAAGCAGACTTCAAGAGAAGGCAGAAGAGGTACCACACTTGCCTCCAGAGACTTCCCAGGCCACGAGAACCGGGGGGACGCGGCCAACACCACCCCAATCTCCCTCCCGACGCCTGCCCCAGGGGTGCGATCTTGTGTCATGAAGACCCCGCGGTCTAGACATACCCCCTTCCACCTTGTTCTAGGATTTCTCCTACTTTAACTCACCCCAGGTGACCAACCAGAAAAGGAGACCCCCCCCACCCTGGCAAAGACCAGGGCAGCAGAATTACATCCAGGGGCGCATCGCATCTCCTCCATCGTTTTAACTTCCTCTGCTATCATTTCTCAGCTCGCAGACGGGGCCCAGGGAAGAGCCAGCCCAATATTTCCAGGCGTAGCCACGAGCTGTGGCCCGGCTGACCTCTGCCTTCCCAGGGGCGAGCACGTCAGCTCAGGTGCCTTGTGCTGAAATGGGCTGCACTCATCCAGCAACCGTGACTTTGGGCGAGTGGCCTGTCACAGGGCCGTCGGAAGTGACTCTGCGTCCCCACCCCAGTGGCGTCAGCACCTGGCTCTGGAGCCTCCTGAAGATACCCCTGTGGGGAGGTGGGTGCAGAGAGGCGCCGTCATCGGCCGTCTCGCAGAGCAGGCATGGTTTAGCTCAGATCTCTGCCAGGGAGCCCCCAGACTGTGGGAGCCCTGAGGGCACAGTTGAGGCCCAGGGGGTCTGAGCAGCCCCAGGAGAGCTCATCTTGAGCTTCAGCGGTCTGTGGCCACAACTCCTGCAGCCGAGCCCAGAAGGTGGACCTGCGTCCTGCTCTGGACGGGCCAGAGGCTCGTGCCTGGAGGCCTGGGTCAGCTCTGCCACCTGAGCTGGCGTCATTCCTTCCCATGAGGGGCTTGACTCCCACACAGGCCACGGTGACCCTGGAGCGCAGACAGGCCCTCTGAGAGCCGTGTGGACGGTGCCCCAGAGGTGACCCCTGTGGTGGCCACTACCCCAGGCCCGGGCGGCACACTCCCTCACAGCAGACAGCATCCCCGCCCCGTTCCTCACCCAAGCTCTCCCTAGTCGGCCATCGAGGACATCAACATGGGAGGGACACTCCTGTTTCCCGTGGCTCCGCCACGACCTCTCCTCCTCTGCCGGTCACATTCTGCGTCTTGTCTCCTCCTGCATCCTTGGCTTGATCAAACTCCCCGCTCCCCCACAATCACCTGTGTGCGCACCCATGAGAGCTCCAGTGCACCCGAATCCACTACCTAAAAACAGAGGTCTCCCCCGGATCACATATGCCCCACCCCTTTCCTCCCCGTCATAGAAACCAAAACAGGAATTTTCTTGAAGGAGTGGCCAGTCTTCCCGCGACATTTCCAGTTCTCTCCTGGACACAGAGCTGTCGGCTCCTTCGATGCCATCCGCTGAAGCTGCCCTGGCCCGAACGGCACATCTTCTTGAGGCCAAATCCAGGGGCTTCTGTGCCAGTCCTCTGTCACGTCTGCCCTCATGGTCAACCTTGTCTCTCAAATACACTCATCCTGGCTGCAGGGAATTACTTACCTGAGTTTTAGGAGGGCTGGGGGCCAGCGTGCAAGGCCGTGTGGCCCAGACATGAGTGACTACGGGAATTGCTGCCCTTGGTGCGTCTCCCAGGGCCAGGAGCCCACCCCCAGGGCTGATGCTCCTGCCGGGAGCACCAGATAGATTAGAAAGATCTAATCTACCTTTCTATCATCCATGTATCCATCTTCATCTTTGCATCTATCTGTGTATGTTTCTGTCATCTATGTATCCATGTATGTATGTATGTATCTGCTTTTCTGTGTTTCTCCTTATCTATTGTCTATCTACCATCATCCATCTATCTAGCGTCTATCTAGGTATCTATCCATCCATCCGTCTATCATCTCTCTGTCTATCTATCTACTACTTATCTATCCGTGTATCTCCCTATCATGTATCTATTTATCTATCACCCACCTCTCTATCATCATAATTATCTATCAATCATCTAAAACCCATGTGCTCTTCTTCTTTTCCTCCATGTCTCGCACAAAGCAGATGCTCCGCGAATGTTTGTTCATCTGTGATCAACGAACGTCCTACTGATTCTCAGACTGTAAAGGCCGCCAGGTGAGAGAGGAATTACTTTGCTCTGTATCGTCTGAGGAGGTGCACTCAAGATCTACAGAGAGAAACGGCAAGAACTCTCTGGCTGTCAGCAGCCTCCAGAAACGGAACAAGCTTCTCCAGGGACAGCGTTCAGCCAGGCCTGTGGGGCCGTGGTAGAAAGAGTCAAGAATTTGATGGCGGGATGACCCCTGTGACCTCGGAAATGTCCTCCAAAAATGAGACTGGGTCACTGCCTCTGCCTGGAAAGTGGAGGAGGGCCTCCTGCCAGGACGGCACTTGGACGGGGAGGTGGGAGCGCTGAGCTGGGTGGAGGCTGCGTCGAGTTCACTTTGCCCGTGGGGATGGGTGTCACGGACACCTTCGCCCTTTAGCACCTTGTTAGGCCCATTTCTCTGAGCTCTGACTTCAGACACACAGAATATCCCCTGGGACCTGCCACGGATCGTGCGCACTCTGCAGGGTCACCTCTCTGCCTGAGCGTAAGAATAGCAGGATCTCACAGGATGGGAAGGAATGGGGAGCACATGGGACGTGTGCCCTGAGCGTCAGCTGTGGTTGCCGTCGGCTCTGGGTGCGTGGTGCCCAGGGCACCGGGGTTGAGATGACGGGACAGGTGAAGGGACAGCATGTCTACCGTGACAGGCAGGGTGCTGGGGTCGTGGGCTGTAGGAGAGCACCCACACCCAGCATCTGCCCGTGTGAAAGCCGGGCACGTCGGTCTCCTCCGTGAGTCTCACGTTCCTGGGGTGATCACTCAGCCCCACAAGGTTACGGGGGCCCTGGGGTGCTGAGCTTAGGGAAGGCCTCTTAAACAGTTGGGAGACAGAATTCTGATGCCCGATTCCTGCCCTCCTGGTTACACAGACGCTAGTCCAGGAGCTCCTGGGAGGGGACTTGGCATGTGATTAAGGTCCAAATCAGTTGACCTCAACACGAGGAGATTACAGGGGGCCTGACCTAACCACTTGGACTCTCCAAGAGCAGAGTCCTCCCTGGCTGGTGGCCAAGGAGCCCTCCTGCCACCCGGGGAGAAAGCAAAGGTCCACACTGTGGTCGGGGCCTCTGGGAGTGGCGGGCTGTCCCTGCAATGACGGGAAGGGAAATGGGGGTCTTGGTCCCACAGCACAGGGAGGTGAGTCCTGCCCACGGCAGGGAGCTCGAATAGGCCATGGGCCCAAAGGAGCAGCGAGACTTCAGCTTGGGGAGACCAGGGCCAGAATCCAGCCACCCGTGCCCCAAGGACCAGCCTGTGACACTCAGAGGGCATAAATGTGGGTTGTTTTAAGCCGCTGAGTTGTGGTTATTTGCTTGTCCAACACGAAGAGTGATGGGAGGGCAGGGAGCATGGGGGGTGCATGCCTCCCAGTTGTCCAGCCAGCACTGGCTCTGGGACCACGAGTGGATGGCACGTCAGAGCACGTGGTGACTGGGAACGCCCACGTCTGACCAGTCCCGAGGCCGCAGTGCCCGCACACGGGTCTGTCTTGTTTTTCCATCAGCAATTTGCTGAATAAGGACAGGATGGGGCGGCGAGCCCCAAGCCCGAACACACTGTGCATTCCTCGGCAGAAAGGGCTGAAACGTGCGTGTTTGTGAGCGGCTTTAGCCAGTTTGCAATTTATCTTGGTTTTAACCCAAACAGGCTGCAGACCAAGACAAACACCCTTTGATCTAATCAACCTATGACTCAGGCGGTTTGCAGGATGGTTCCTGTGCGGAGGAAGCAAAAAGAAGGCCTTGAAAAGTTGCCAATGGAAAAGTGTGTGTCTGCAGCTGAAGGGAGACCGCTGGTCTCCACATTCCTGCCTGGGGCAGCTGAAGGAGTGGACGTCCGTGTTGGTCACTCAGTGCCCCAGGGCAGACCAAGGAGTGGACGTCTGCGTCAGTCACTCAGAGCCCCAGGGCAGCTCATAGAGGGGATGTGTATGTCGGTTACTCAGTGCCCCGGGGCAGCCAAGGGGCGGACGTGTGTGTCGGTCACTCAGTGCCCTGGGGCAGCTCATATAGGGGACGTGTGTGTTGGTCACTCAGCACCCCGGGACAACCCAAGGGGTGGATGTCTGCATCAGTCCCTCAGGCATCAGGAAGTCACCTGCACACATGCATCACCTGATGCTCACACATTTGGGTCCATGTGAGGCAGCTGTCAGACGACCCAGGTCAGGGGACGATGCCCCTTCGGATGTGAGGCTGAAGCCTCCTTGGGTGGTCGGCCCTCACACCTCCTTCCCCCTGGGCTGCGAGCCCCATGCTTCAGGGGACGGAACCGTGTGACGCCGGTGCCACCATCCCCAGACATTGGACGTGGCAAGTCCCGGAACAGCCGATGGTCTCTTCCAGCCACAGGATGATTCCTTCTTTTCTACCAAAACTAAACAAACCGAAGCCCCAGGGTTCATGACACTCGGAATTGGCGGCAAGCGAGGCTCGGGGCCTGGCCAGGGTCGTGTTGCTCCTTCAGCAACGTCTCCGCCGCGTGCGCCTCCGGGTGGGCTCCGTGACCGAACCAGGTGCTCCCACTTGATGCTGTGTGTGGCTGCCCTCCCGGCGGGCGTGTCCCAGGGTGCATGGGACATCGTGCCCTTCAGGAGACTTTAAAGGGAAAGAGGGGTTTATTTCTGATCACACCCCAGCCAGCCGGCTGCCTCTGGAAACCGAGCTCAGAGCCACCGGGAGGGAGGGAGGCAGGCCCTCTGCGAGGCTGAGCTCAGCGTTCTGGGGCTGCCCGGGCCGTGCGTCCTCACACTGAGCTGCCGATGCAGAGACTGGGCCCTCCCCGGGCGCCTGGAACTTCCCCAGGCACTGGAAGGTCGTGGTTGGACAAGCAGCTCCTTTCTTCCCAGAGCTGAAGGCCCAGTTGGAGAGACAGACGTGAAACCAACCCACACACAGGGACTGTCAAATTCAGGTCCTGTCAGGAAAAGCCCACATGGGCTCCAGGGAGTAGCTTGGAAACACGACCCACGGTGAACTGGTATTAATTATTAGTATTTGTGTCATTTAATGAAGGGAAAACGAACTATGCAAAGGGTGGCCTGCTGACAACCTCAAAAACAATAGTGGCCGTGCTGGAGCAGAACCCCTAAGAACAGACGGGGAACCCACTGGAGGGGGCCCCTGCTCGTTCAGCGACACTGTGCTGTGCTGCAGGGCACGGGGAAGGGAGGAAAGGCCGTGGAGAGTTCTCTGGCTGGACAGAGCCAGCCCAACTCTCCTTCGGAGATAGGAACCCCTTGGAACCTCCTGTCGCTAAAGTGCCAGGTGACTGGCCACAGAGGGAGCCGTGTTGCTGTGACGGACAGGAGGGTCTGTGCTCCTCGAGCAGGCACACGTGGTGGGGTGAGGGCCCTGGAGCCTATTTCCACCTGCAGGAGAAGCGGACTGATGAGTGAGTCCTGGAGGAAGCTGAGACTGTCTCCAAGGCTCTCAGGGGTGACGGTGCCTCGCCTCCACAATCTGCGGTAAGAACGGGCCTCTGAGCCTTGTGGCTGGTCCCCAAGTGGCCAGCTCTCTGCAGGCTGCACGCCAGGTCGGGGGACGGCTCTGGTTGCCCGTCCTTGGTGGACGCCCTGGCTGGACAGCTTCGTTTCTCCCAGGGTGACCTCTCTCAGCAATGCAGACACCCAGCGGCACACAGCCCCTCTCCTGATCCGAGACGGGGTCTGTCCCTTCTCAGCTCTGCAGAGTCTGCGTGCTGCTCTGCCCATGGCCAGGCCGCACACCTTCTTGCTCTCGAACTGTAGAACCGGGAAAATGAACTGGAGAGGAGATCGCATGTGCCGACTCCTGGGCCAGCCGGAGTTCAGGTGGGTCGAGGGTGGGGTGGGGGCCCCTGCTGTGCTCACACACCCCCGGTGGCTAATAGGGGGGTCGGGGAGCCTCCCCACAGAAGCCACCTCATGGGTTCCGGCTCTGGGTAGGCTCATTCTCATTCCTAAAACTTTGCCCCAGCGGGGACGGGCACGTGTGAGCAGGGGACAACATGGCTCAGGTTTGCTGCCTCTGCACCCGAGGGTGCGCCCAGGTCTGAGGACACTGCCCCAGTCCTGCCTTCCCTCCAGGCCGACCTACTCCAGACCAGCAGCCTCGTCTGGGACTGAGCCCTCATCCTCGTCCTCAACCTCATCCTCACCCTTGGGGTACGCCCGGCTGATGGGACTCCTTGGTGCCCTGGCCGGGAGCCTGCAGCACAGAACGTGTTCCCACCGCCCCTGGCTGCTCAGGACCCTGAGTTTCCAGGTTTCTGCAGCAGAATGAGGCCTGTGGCCCTGAGTCCAGAAGCGCTTCCTCCGCAGAGCAAACCCAGGTGTGAAGTCACGTCTCCCCAGCTCCTCTTGACGAAGGTGCTGTCAGCCGGGTCTCCCGGACAATCCCGCAAGGTGCCGAGACAGGGCGGCCAAGCAAGGACTCGAGTTGCAAAGATGTGGCTGTGAGCCCCGGGTCTGTCTGCAGCCAGGTGAACTTTGTGCCTTCACCTCCCCAAGTCTTGGGTCCCTCAACCACGGTTCTCATGAGGACAGAGCACAGTGAGAGGATGCTTTTGTGCCTGGCTGCGGGTCGGCCCTGAGAAGTGCTGGCCTCCTTCCCACCCTGGAGAGGGCGAGGGAGCTGTGGTGGATGGTCATCAGCTCAGCTTTTAAGAGAAATGATCCACGCACACACCTACACTCACACACGTGTGCACACAATGCATATGCGCACATGTGCATGTGTACACACTGCACACACACGTCACACTCAGGCACACCACACATGTGAGCACCGCACACACCACACATATCACACATGCAAACATGCTTATACTACAGTCACACACGTGCACGCTGCACATGAACACAGACACAAGCACACAGGGTACATGCACACACTTATATACCGCCACACACATGCACACACGCGTGCACACACCGTCAGACTAAAGGAGGCTTTCCTGGTTTCGTCCTCGAGGGCCTCGTGTGATCTGACGAGTCTGGAGGCCACGTTGAAGGAAGATGGGGTGGGGACGTCTGTTCGGGGACAGTGAGCCCAGCTGTTGGAGGTTTTGGGGAAGAGCGTTGGAGAGGTGGGTTGGGAGGGAGGCCAAGTTAAGCCGTGTGGACTTCACCCCAGTTATGAGGGCCTGGGGGTCTGCGGTGTGGTGGGGGCAGGTTAGGAAAATGGGACCAGGAGCATTGTTGTGGCTTAGATTCTGGGCTGATCACCCAACAGGCCAGGCAGGGCACCAAGGAAGCTGGGAGGATGGGGCACAAAGATGTTTCAGAGGGAAACTGAGGACCCCTGGGCCTGACGGCTCCTCCTTCTCCTTAGTCCCCACGAGGAAAGATGAGGACAAAATCGAGGACGGCTCGTCCGCGAGGACGGCAATGGCTCAGACAGCACATGGGAGGCAGTGCCAGTTCGAGGGTTCGATCTTGTCTCCTCACGGCACAGGGTGGGGGAGTGAGGGAGGGGTTGGACAGTGGTGGGAAACCCCCAGCAGGCTCCGGGACCCACATGCACCTGCTCCTGGAGCTCCACATCGGACGACAGAGAAGAAACAGTGGTGGCCACTCGGGGCCAGGTGGGGAGCTGGGGTGCAAAGGGCAGTGCGAGGGGCACAGGACATGGGGACACCATCACACATGTTTCCTCTGGCCCCAGCTCTTGTGCAAAGCTGGTGTTTGTATTTCACTAAAACTCGGTTTTCTTCTCTGAAGACGTGAGCGGTTAAGCCCCACGATTACTGAGCTTTGGATAAGTATCATCTGACAGTGTGTGACGGGCGCTCCTGCCTGTCAGGGGTCTTGCTGGCTGGGAAGTCGCAGACACAAGGATGATTCCCTGGAATTCAGAACCACCTTGCCAATTTGGTATCCCCTAAATTATACAGTGCCCCATTCCACAGAGGTCTGTGCACCGTAGTCTGACAAACCATCTAGGGAGAAACCGCAAAGACCAGAGGGGAATCGCTCCCCGCCAAGAGCCCTGCGCTCCAAACAGGAACAAAATCCACCACTGCGTGGTGCTCGATGGCAGAGCAGGTCTTCTGAGAAGGAAACTTCCTGAAAATTGAGGGGATTTCTGGCTCGACGGCCATCGAGACTGCAGGACGAGAGAGAAAGTTGTGGGTCCCAGGTGGACCAGCGGTCTGAGATCTCGTGATGACCACTCTCACATCTCACAAGCTGTTTGACTCTGAGCACCTTCCACCTGGTGACATACTGAGGTGTATTTGGCACATTGCTCTTCCAAACAAATTGTAGAATTATTTTTCCACATTTCGTGAAAAATCTTATTGAGATTATGACCAGAAGTGCGTTGACTCTACAGGTCAATTTAAGAAAACTGTCTTCTTGCAATATTGAGTTTTTCTTTTTATAAATATGAGCTACGCTTCAATTTGTTTGGGTTTTCTTTTACATCTTTTAATAAAATTATATAATTTTCTGCACCTAGGCCTTAGCCTTTTTGCATGTCTTTCTGGGTAACACAGTTTTTGTGGCTGTTGTAAATGGTCTTGGTTAGGGTCCTGTTTTCTAACTTGTTGCTACTGTAGACACGCCATCGGTTTTAATATGTTGATCTTGGAGCAGGCACCTTGCTAAACTCTTAACAATTCTAATAACTTTTCTATTGTCTTCAGCATTTTTACATAGGCAATCAAATCCTCTGCAGTAAATGAATGACTTGCTTCTTTGCTTCCAGCTCTTAAGCTTTTTCTCTTAGCCTTCCTGTGCTTGCTGGGACCTCTGGTGTCCTTTTGGATGAAGCAGTGACAGTGGGCATCTTTGACTCCTGACCACAGAGGACATTTTACAGTTTCACACTGAGACTCACTGGGACTCTGAACAGACTGAGGATCTCCGATGCTGGGAGAAGAGACCCATCCAGACAGAGCCCGGAAAGGATGGTTCATGTTGATACCTTCCAGGTCCTCCCTCACAGGAGGGCAGCCACCCCACGCTTTCTCTCGAGTGGGTTTCATGGTCAATTTCAGAAATCTCATAGATTTCAGGGCTAAAAGAAACAGGAGGCGAGCAGAAACTCTTACACATTACCCTTCCAGAACTTTCTGTATGGGCATTCTTCATTTCTTAAACCCTGTATTAAGGAAAATTTCAAATATATACAAAGATAGAGAGAATAGTGGAGTAAACCCACATGAGTCTACCACACGACTTCAAAAGTTACCAATTTATGGCCACTCTTGTTCCATCTCTGTCCGGATCTCCCCTTCCCCTGGGTTATCTTGAGGCTCATCCACGTCCACTCTTTCCCGGCAGGACACCCCCGTCTGTCTGGTATGTCCCCTGCCAGGTACAGGAAGGTGGCAGACCACGTGAGGCTCTGATCTTCTTGGCGCTTGAGAGAAACTGCTGTTCAAAGTATTTTCCTAGCTTTCATTTGGCCACATGCCGGCGACTTTTAAATTACTGCTTTTCTTCACCATCCAGGAATACTTATATCAATGCTTCTTGTACCAGAAAAGCAAAGCTGCTACTTTGTTTTATTAGGTCCTTTTGGGTGTTGTAAATTTTTTTTTTAGGTATGCTTTTTGGTGAAGAAGATTGGCCCTGAGCTAACATGTGTAGCTAATCTTCCTCTTTTTTTCTTTTCTCTCCCCAAAGCCCCAATACATAGTTATATATTCTAGTTGTAGGTCATTCTAGTTCTTCTATGTGGGACGCCTCAGCATGGCCTGGTGAGTGGTGTCACGTCCACACCCAGGATTCAAACCGGTGAAACTGCGGACCACTGAAGCAGAGTGTGTGACTTAACTACTTGGCCCCAAGGTATTGTAAATTTTTTGAATTCCATTTTCTATACATTATTAGCTTATTAGTTGAAATAGTGGTTGAAAACTACCACTGAACACTTTAGAAAATTCAGGATTATTTAATCCAGATGATAAATAGGAATGCCAATTTTATTCATTTTTATCACCAATGGGCTCAACAGAGTAAGGAAAAATATTAACCTGTTGGAGGCGTTAACACTTAATATCTATTTCTAAGCCAGAGAGTTTACTGCTGACGTTGTTATCAATAATGTGCAGGGTTAAGTCTTGATCAATTTTTCCAGAGGCGCACATCTTGAGGGAACCGCTCCTTCTGATGTGTGCGTGATTCCACTTAGGGACCTCAGGGTCCCTGTTAGTTAAATAGATACATCTGCACCCTATTTATACACAAGTAAATGGGTTCAGAGATGTAACAGCACATCTAAAATGCACAGTTAATAAGGAACAGAGCCGGAATCGGTCACAACTCTAAGTAAATATCCAGCATTGCCTCCACAAGAATAGACTGCTTTTCGTTTAATTAACCAAAAAGCTTTGATTTGAGCTCATCTCAATCTATGATTGTAGACCGTACGGAAAATGGGTATTATGGAATTCAGTTAGAGGTCCTCTGTTCCTTCCTGGCCTTTCCATTCTTTCCTTCTGTAGTCGAATGTTAATGGCAACTCACTCTTGTCCCCCAGACGTCAGCCATGAAGGTGTGCATCTCGTGAAAGCGAGGCCAGGGAGTCAACCGCCAGCAAGTGAGTGGCAGCGTTTTCCACCTGTGTTCCCACGCTGAGCTTTCTGGTCCCCCTGGCGCTGTACCCGCCGACCTGCAGGGTCCGGTCATCATGAAACCCTGGCATGGCCACACTTTCCTTGCCTCTCATGTGAGTATTTATGGTGAGTTTGGAAAGTCACCATAGTTTATTCCAGCAGGAGTCAGCCAGGTCAACTCCTGTGAAGTCGAGATAAAGCCGTAGGCCTTGCACAAAGCGAGGAGGAATGGAGATAAAGAGCAATCTGGGAGATAATGGATTTGCCTGGCATTGTGGGGCCTGTGAGTCATAACCAGACTTCAGAAGAAGGGAGGAAGTCCAGGAATTGGTAACTTCCCTTGTAGTTCATTATCACTTTTTAAAGCTCAGGGTGTAGATGACTTGAAATTATGGCAGGAACCAATTCCTAACTCAGGAAAGTCACCTCCTCTTTACTACTTTTCAGAACGAATTTTCAAAAAACAAATAAAACCCGGGATTTAAGCTATGTCTCCCTAGACAGAAACAGCGATGGAATGAAGCGACCAGTGGCCGTTTCCCTGGGATAGCCCATGCTTCGCGGGCTGGTCATGCAGTGGGGATTGTCTACACCCAACCTCAACACAACATACTCTCCACGTCTTAATGAGCCCGACCAGGTGATCTGAAAGTCCGCATCAAGAAGGGCCATGGGCAAGATCCCTGGTGGAAACGTTAAGAATTGTCCTGAGATGAGATAAAGGGGAAAGACTCAAAAGTCAACAAGGAACGAGAAGACGGAGAGGGAGCTGTGCGTGTGTGTGCGTGTGCATGCATGTGTATCCATGCATGTGTGACTGGGTGCATGTGCATGCACATGTATGTGTGCGATGTGTCTGCTCATGTGTATGGGATGTCTGCAAGTGTGCATGTGCACAATGCACTTGACGAGTGTATGTGTGCATACATGTACATTTATGTGTTCATGCACCTGCGTGCATGCATGTGTGCACATGCGCAAAATGTCTTTGTGTGCAACTGTGTGCATGTGTACACAGGAACACACGTGTGTGCACATACATGTGTGGCACGTGTGCTTGCATGTGTGTGAACATATATGTGCGTGCTTCTGAAAGGTAGATTGCATTTGAACCTCTCTTACGTAGGCCGTCAGGGGTTGTCCTGGACTGTGGACCGGGGAGGGCCGACAGGTGTTAACAACTGGCAATGCTTAGTGTGCCCCTACCATGTGCTAGAACAGACAAAATCCTGGTGTTCACGTTGCCTTTCTGTGCTCAGATTCAGGCTCGTGTTGTCAGAGGGCAGTATTCAAAATAAAAATCCAAGCAGGCAGTTAGTGCAGAATCAATGCTCTGTGCCTGGTAATAATCACCGGCTGACGTTTGCCTTCAATTTACAGTTTATAAGGTGATTCTGCACACGTGTCTCCTCTGCCTTCGCAGTCACTTTGAGGCAGACATGACGGAACGAGGCTCGGTCATTCCGCGGGAGAGGGAGCAGGCAGTGGACGTCACCAGGGCTTCAGAGGGAGGCCTATTCGCATACGGTCTCTGTGTGACAAGTGACTAAACTCTTTGGGCCTGTGAGGTGACGTCTCCCTGACTAGGCCGTCGAGAGGATTCTGGAAGATTCTGTGGTCAGAGCCTGACCCTTGTTGACCACACAGAGTGACAACCCGGACACTCACGCCTGTATTCTTTGGACGTGTAATTGGAAGAATCACTGAGACAGTTGCTGTGGACTCAGAGATGAAAGGACCCAGCTCTGTCTTGAGCAGGTGGCCTGGCGGGAGGGACAGAGAAGCCGACCACAATGACAGTCGTGTATCCTGGTGATGACACGTTGTATCGTGAGCCATCAGAGTCGGAGGGATCTAACTCCACGCTGAACTCCCTGTGGAGAGCACGCTCGCCCTGAGATCTGAAGAAAACGTGCAGTGCACAGTCAGAGAACTGTCAAGGCTGGAAGACATTCTAGAAACAAAACGGCCCGTGTGTGAAGACCGGGAGAGGAGCACACGTGAGTGTATGTGTGTATAGACAAGTGTGTACACATGTACATGCAGGTCTACATTCTGTAAGTAAGTATCCTTTGCAACTGGAAACATTGATCCGGTTTACAAAGCAAACCACTGAATGACAAGGGCAATTTTTGTTAGTTTCTTCCATTTGGCGCCCAGCACGTCACGGCTGTTGAACGTGCGTTTGTGCATGTGGACGATATGAGCGCTCAGGGGTTTGTGCTCAGTGGTGATCTGGAGTCCTCTCTAAGCAGCATGCTTCTAAAAGTACTGTTTTGCTTAACACCTGTTGTCTCACTGAATCTGCCTTTGCAGGACGTGAAAGGGCCTGAGGACACAGGATCGCCACCAATTTCTCCTTCACACACACGTCACGTGGCCACCTCCTCCTGCTCCTTCACGACTGGCCAAGCCCGGTGGTACGTTTGAATGAACAGACATTCTATTTCCATTTCTTCCCTCCTATTAAATTCTAGGTTCATTTCTTATCCACTTTATCCCATAGCAACAGTGTCGAGAAGACAGGGCAAACCCAATATTTGCTCTTTTGAACTGAATTGCATCATTTCCTGGTTGAAGAAGAGAATGAACTTAGGATTTTAAAATTGTAAGTTTGGCTTCAGTAATTAAACATTGAATGCAAGGCAAACATTTCTGTTCTTATTGTTGGAATTCCCCCATTACCAAGTTGAGAACAGGGCCAACAGAATACTTAGAAAAATCATTGATGTTTTGATTCATACATAAGATCCAGAAAAGGAACTATTTTGACATAAAGTCAAGTGAGAATGTCACCAAAGGCGGGCAGAACCGAAACTAGATCCTCCTTGAAATAATGAAAACTGCCCGTGGACTGGATGAAACTTCTACATTTTTTCCCAGCAGTTATTCTGTTTCCAGATTTTGTTATCAGAGTTGGTAACTGTCATAAAAAAACCTCTGTCCTGGTCCACGGGAGGCCATATATATGCGCGGGCATTGAAAAACCGCACCAATTGCTTGAATGTCCGTCCACACAAATCGTGGACACAGTGTTATGTGCAAAGCTTTGCAGTGTGTGTTGGTGTCTTTGAACCAGCTGACACTGCAGGGTTCTTGGCAGGCAGCTCTGTCCGGCAGTTGAAGAAGAAACACGTACCTGCATGAAGGTTTGTCCTGCCTGGTTAAAAAGGAAATCAGTTCAACGTTGAGAACTGCACTTTGCATCTAAGAGAAAGCTGGGTGGTTGTGGCCTACGATGGTCTTTGGATCATAAGCAATTGCTGGGCAGTGACCACGTCTCCCCATCTGCATGTGCCCATCGACAACTGTGGCAACTCCCACATGAGAGGTGCCAAATAAGTGCGGATGCGTAAATGAACCAATAAATGAACGTGTGTGTTTCGGGGTTGTCTTATTGGTGGGAGGGGAATTGCTCTGGTCACAGGAGAACTAATGTCTTCCATGCATTTTAGGGTTTAACGAAGGTGGGGTCAAAGACTGAGAGTGCGTTAGCCCTTATCTGGGCCTGCACCACACACACACTTGAGAAACAGAGACGTGGGACAAGAGTCCTTTGGTTATGACTGGCCCAAGCAGGGGAAACGTCGGGTGGGAAAAAGGAGGGAAAGCCTGGTGTCCACAGCCTACATTTCCTCCGGACGCTGGGAAGAGCGATCTCACTGCAAAGTCAGGGAGCAGAACCCTCAGATGAGAGCGTCTAATTTCACGGGTCATGGGTCCTCCGGCTAGGACTTTCTGCTGCAATGTCAAATTTATAGCCCCCGAAAGACTGCCTCTCCTGGGAACTCTTCCTCAGTATCAAAGGGAAGCAGTAACAACAGACCCGTTCACGTCTGCAAAGGGCCTGGAACTGTGGGGACACCCCCAGGCACAAACAGTGGTGCCGAGGCGTCGTCTGTCGAGTAGCTTCTGGAATGGACTCTGTTTCCTCAGGGTCAGGCCCTGGGTCATCAGTATTCTGCCCTGGATTAAGGAAGCCCATGGAAATTTAGGGGGTGAGATCAGCGAGGGGGCTTCGGCTGCTATTTGCCGGCAGGATAATTTGATGGTAAATTCATCACCGCTTACAGATCAGGCATTTGTGTTAACTAGACTTACCATGGGGATCATTCCACAATATACACAAATATTGAATCATTACATTACACACCTGAAACTAATATGTTACAGGTCAATTACACCTCAATTACAAATAAATAAACAAAACAAAAAAGATGGCTTCTCCTCATTTCCTCTTTCAGCGGGTGATGGTTATAGAGACAGCCTTGAGCTGGAGCTGGGTCCACATCTGGAAGGTACCACTTTCTGGCTCTGGGGGAGGTGTGGTAAAGTAAGGCCCCTGTTGTTTCCCTCTGAGGCCTGGTGTGAGAATTACATTGGGAATTTATATGAAGTGGAGCACAGCCCCTGACAAGCTACAGCACAGAGGAAGGAAAAGGCAAGTGACGGTTTCCCATGGAGGAGCCTGGAGAACGTGGGAGCCACAGCAAGCACCTCTGAGGACTCGAATGCATTTGTGGGTTGTCGAGCCCTTTCAGTGAGAGCTGCCAAAACGGACAGTGTTGCAGAGCTCCACGCAATGAGGGAGGAGGCAGTGACAGCTGGCACTGACCACTGCCACCGTGTGCCCAGCCCTGCTCGGGGTGCATCCAGCATCATCTTGGAGGAGCCCCGTGAGGGAGCAAGGCTCGCAGCCCTGTTTGCAGATGGGGAAACTGAGGCTTGGAAAACTCACACCCTGTGAGCAGGTGTCACACTTTGGCTTTGGAGAGGCAGGTCTGCAGGGGTCACAGAGCCCCGGGCCCCTGGGCAAGGTTTGGACAGGAAGCAGCAACAGGGTGGACGTCCTGGTCCCAACTGTATGCTAGGTGAACGGGTCCATCACGGACAGTGATGGGGGAGGGGGTGCAGGAAGGAAGGAGGGAGGGAGAGGTGTGGGGGGTTCAGACTGGGGCCCAGGAAGTTTACTTTACGGCTAATTTTTACACATTTGTTTAATCTGTTACCAAGGGTCATGGGTCAGGCTGCTGCTCCTCTCCTGCAGTGCCCGTTCCCAGCAACACGCCTGGGAAGGAGGAAGAAAGTGCTTTCCAGAGACTCGGCGAAGAGGAAGTGTTGTGGACGTGGGCCTGAGAGGGCTCCCAGGACGGAGGTTCACCCAGCGAGGCGTCAGGGTCAGGAAATTACTCGCCCCTCGGTGCCTCTTCTGCTCGGGTGGCCGCATCACTAGGTCGGCCCCCAGGGAGCCTCGGGAGCAGCCCCCGTGCGTCCCAGCCACCTGCACAGCTGCTTCTTTGGTTGGGATTGGATTCTGGTCAGTTAACCCCGGGGGATAAAGTCGTTTATCCAACACGATGATGGGTCTTTGGTGGTTCTGTTGGCTGAAAAACTTCAAGTTTTAAGGAAATTCTTACACATCATGCAACATTTTAATTTCTCTGAAAACATAAATGCTATTTTCAAATCTTTTGAGAGAGGGTCGGTACTCTCGTTCTTGTTCTTGGAGCCTCGCGGTGTTTTCCATTCTCAGACCGCGGCAGATGCCCTGACCTGGACTCCAGCCTCGCTTTTATGAGAGTGGATTGAGGACATGGATGCTGGTGACACAGCCTGAGCTGAGAGCCCCACGGGCTTGTGGGTGCCTCACCCACATCTGATTTGACAATTTTTTTTACACATCCCCTTCTAAAAGGTCATTCGAAAACATCCATATTAGCTCTCATAGAAACCATTTATTTTCCTTTTCACATTCATATAGAATGTAATGTGTGTAATTTGTTACCCCAAAAATATTTAGTGCCTCCTGAGTGTCTGACATGTAATAGTTAACTTACGTAATTGCAGTATGTGATTTTGGGAGAAGCACACACATGTGACTCTAGGTGAGCACAACTCTACTGGGGGGCGGGCACACCTGGGCACTGAGGAATGCCCACAGATGTGATGGTTCCAGAGTGCCACTGGCACTGGGTGCTAGGCAACACAGAGGAACTGGGGCAACCACGTGTGAAAGGAGCTGGGTAGGGGAGACCAATTAAAAGAGATTTTTGTCTTCATCGCCATCACTGTTGTCATCACTATCACTGTCATCATCAGCGTTACCACCACCACCATCAAAATCACCGTCACCATCATCATCATCATCATCACCATCACTACTATCATCATCATCATTGCCATCATCACCACCATCACCATCATCATCATCACCACCACCATCTCCATCACCACCATCAACACCAGCACCAGCATCATCACTGTCATAACCATCTTCACCATCATTATCACCACCACCATCTCCATCATCACCATCAACACCAGCACCAGCATCATCACTGTCATAACCATCTTCACCATCATTATCACCACCACCATCTCCATCATCACCATCAACACCAGCACCAGCATCATCACTGTCATAACCATCTTCACCATCATTATCACCACCACCATCTCCATCATCAAAATCATCATCATCACTATCACCATCACCACCACCATCTCCATCATCACCATCAGCAGCAGCACTATCACCATCACCATCATCAAAATCATCATCATCCTCATCATTGCCATCATCACTATCTTTGCCATGACCGCCATCAAAATCACCATCATCACGTGACTACCATCATCAAAGCTAGAGGTTTTGAGCATTTACATTAGGGTCTATGTTCAACACATTACACGGACTGTCTCCTCTAGTCCTCCCATTACCCTGCAGCAAAGATCTTGCTTATTGTTTCCATTTCAGATATTGACACTTGAGCTCAGATAGGCCAAGTGACTTGCCCACAATTGTACCCAGTAGGTGAGAGGTGGAACTGAAGGCAATCTGTGCTGGGTGATACCGTCTCTCCAAAGTGCTATTGCTACAACCTTACAGTTTGAGGAACTGAGTCACAGGTAAGTCAGGTGGCCTTGCGGGCCTGGGTCACACAGGGGACTAGAGGGCAGCTTGGTCCTACCACAGCACCCACAGTCTTTCCACCTGGCTTCCTGCTCCATGCAGCTGTCCCTTGTTGGAAGGACTCTCAGACCCTAAGCTCGCTGAAGCACCCGTCTTGCCTCTTAGTGGCCCCTATGAGCTATACCCCTCCCTGGCTCATAGCCACCCCAAGAGGATCAAAGCCTGAACTGGCCTGATGTGGAAATGCCTGGGGAGGCACCTGGGCTCTAGGAAAGGGACACAGTGACAATGCTGGTGACGGCTGCTGCTAGAGTCAACTATGAGTATTCAGAGAGTCAGGTATATTACTCACCAAATCTTCCACTCCTTTGAGATTTTAATTTGACATGTGAGAAATCGGAAGGAAAAGCCATCCCACAGCAGATCTGGGAGGCAAACCGAGGTCTCTCTGATTCCAACGCCTGTGGCCTCCGCTGCTGGTCCTGCATTCCTAACCCCCTGGCAGGAGCCACCACTGGGTCTTCCAGAGGCCCAGGCCTCCTACGAGAGAGTGCCCTCCTGGAAGGGAAGGCATGGGGTTGGGTCTCTCTGCTGATTTCCCAGGATGAGGTGTCAGGGATAAACTCATGCCTCCCTGTGCGTTTGTGTTGGGGGTTTCTCACCCACCACATTCGCTCAGTCAGCAGGAGGAACTTGGGCCCCGTTTGTCCTCCCAAGAATCTGAGATTTGAGGTGAAGCCTGAATCCAGGCTGGACTCTTGAGATGCTTCTCTGGGAACTTGGGACTGTGCCTGGCTCCCCCAGATCCGAGTCCTGCTCCCTCCTCCTACAGCTGCTGTTGTCTGGCATTTGGTGAGGAGACAGCAGATCACTCAGAGCCTTGCTGTCACTGTCCCCTTGCAGACGCGGGCTACTTTCCACTAATGACTTCTCCTGTTGCCCACCTCTCCTCTACACGCCACTCTCCCAGCAGCCTGATGGACTGCACCTGACTTAGCGATGGCGGGCCACTCAACACACATGCCCCAGACCCAAGCCAACATGGTCCTGACCTCTTCCTGCCTTCCCACACTCACTCACAATTACACACATCACACATGTATACAATCACTCACACTCAGCCACATACACACTCATGTGCACACAAATTCACACACATGCAATCACACATGCTCACACACAAGCACACAAGCACACATCTAGAGCACACACTCCTAAAGGGGACGCAGCACGTCTCGCTCCTCATCTGTCCCCACGGGCGGTCACGTCCCGTCACATCCTAGGAGCTCAAGTCCTTGTTTAGCTGAAGTGACTAAAGTGATGAGATTATCTTAAATAAACATTTATAAAGTTAGATGTGCAAATGTGTACCTTTCAAAATACTGTTTTTGGAAAGTCATTTGTTTGGTCCAATGACGACCAAAGCACTCTTGGAATTCCACTTATTTACCCGACAAGGCAGCATTTCTCTGGCATCTGCTCTGCTCCAGGTTGAATTAAATGTCAGATGCTCAGTTAACGTGGTGCCCCTGCCTTCGAAGCTCGTGGTCCTCAGAACTGGAGTGCCAGCTTCAAAACACCACCTGGTTCTTGTACTTGATTGTCACATCTTGCCTGCAGTTGAATCAGGTTTTAGGGCCCCACGTCTCAAGTCGCAGGGGTCCATCCAAGTACGAGCCTGTCGCATTCAACCACCTCTGAGAGTGGGATCCCCTCTTACCTGCGGGCAGCTCTTCCAGAGACACAGGACTCAGCGTCTGGCCACAGAGCCCGGGAGTCCCTTGTCCCCTGTATCTGGTTCTTGGTGACTAAGGATGTTTAGAAAGATACATGCTCAAGGGTGGGAGAGAACTTAAAGGACAAGTACCATAGGCCCCGAGTCAATTCCAGAGGAGGAGTTAATGCAGTTTCTGAAACAGGTGCAGAGCGCGCGGGACCTCTGTGAAGGGCAGAACCACAGCACGCACTGTGCTGCTTACCGTCGCTGTCCAACAAAACCATCAGCTCAGATATGTCATCTCATAGGGTCTGTGGGGCGGGAATCTGGTCCTCTCTCAGCTGGGTTCTCTGCAGGGCTGCCATCAACAGTTGGCCAGGGCTGGGCTCTCATCTGGCAGCTCTTGGAGCTCTTGGCAGGATTCCAGTCCTCGAGGCGTGTCAGACCGAGTCCTCAGCCTCTTCCTGGTTGTTGGCCAGAGGTTGGCTTCAGTTCCTTGCCACATGGGCCTCTCTGTCTTGGCTCTTTTCATTAAAACCAGCAAAGGAGAGAATAGCTTAGCAAGACACACATTACAACTTCATATAACATAATCACAGAGGTGACATCTGTAACCTTTGTCATATTCTATTGGTTGGAAACAAGTCACAGATGAGTGCCACATTCAAGGGTGTGGACTCCAGAGAGGCGAATCTTGGGTGGCATTTTAGTACCCTTTTGCTGCATATATGTATGGGTGTGCAGTTTTCCTTACTCTTGCATCTTGGGTAGGATTAAAGGTGCCCACTTTGAAGATGTGTCTTTAGGAGGCCAGCTGGGTGGCATAGTGGGTAAGTTTGCATGCTCCTCTTCAGCAGCCCAGGATTCGCAGGTTCAGATCCCAGGTGTGGACCTACACATGGCTCATCAAGCTGTGCTATGGTGGCATTCCACGTACAAAATAGAGGAAGATTGTCCCTGATGTTAGCTCAGGGCCAATCTTCCTCACCAAAAACAAACAGACAAACAAAAAAGATGCATCTTTAGGAAATGACGAGAGGATGGAGCCTGGAGTACATGTGGGTGGCCCAAGGACCCTGTGGGTGAGAAGGAGCCAGGTGGAGCAGCGTCTCGTGTGCTGCACCATTCATCCTTTAGCCAAGGAGGAGTTTGTGTTCACCCCAAAGGGCAATGGTTCCCATGATTCTTGTGTAATTCTTGGAAGAAAAGCCACCGATTCACACCTGCTGCCCAGGGTCCAGACGGGAGAGCTGCCCCACAGCCCGTCTGCCTTCCTCATCTTGTAGTTGGGGGTGGGCTTGGTGGTTGCAGCGGAGGCAGCCAGGGCCGTGTTCTGATGAGGCTTTAGGCTCATTTTCCTGCGTCCCAAACCGTGGTGACTCGTCCAAATGTCTCCCGTACATTCGTGAATTAGTTAAAGGGACTTTTGTGCTGCTAATTGCCAACATCAAAAGTTAGTCTCACTCCTTGTTGATGGTTAACAAATGTTTATTAATGATGGTTAATAGCAACGACATACATAGCCTGGACAATCCCAGGCTTCCTCAATTTACCATTCCACGTGCTGCCTAAATGTTTTCCTGGCAAACCAGAGTGTTAATAAATAACGTCCCCAATGAGTGATCCTCAACATCTAATTTACCAGCCCAGTGGATTGTGGTCCTGAGTGAATCTGCAAGTAGTTTATCTGTAGGAGGAAAAGGCAGTGCCTCAGCAAGTGCTCTTTTGAAAGTTCATGTTCATTACATTTTTTTGGTAGAAGAGGTTAGAAAAGAGAAGGAGGGTCAGTACCATAAGGAGGGAAGACATTCTCATCTTTACTTTGTGGATGATGGGCCTGCATTTCAGGAAGGTTAAGTGGGATTTACAAGGACTCACTTATCCCTGCATTCTTTCTGACATCTCTTTTTTCGCAACTGGCAGCCCTGTGAGTCTCTTCTCTCTATCTGTAGTCTTCTTGGCACTGTTCCTGGTCCTGTTCCATCCTCTCTTATCAGCTGTGTTGTGAGTAGGGGAGAAGGAGAGGCAGAGGCTGCAGATGATTCCCTCCATCAGGGGATTTGGCACACCGTGAGAAGTGCCACTGATCAAGAGAGTGAACTCAGGAATTGGAGCTAATTTAGGGTGAAAGATGGTGAGCTCATTTTTGAAGGGGTTGTTCTTGAAAGAGAAGGTGTCAGGCATGGCTAGTGAAAAGGAGTGGTCATGAATGAGATGAAGAAGAAAGATCTGAGGGGCTCAGAAGCAGAACCAGGAGTCAGCAGTGTCAGATGATCCCAAGAGGTTGGGGTGGTCAACAGTGAGCACAGGTCAATTGTTGACCAACAGTGAGCCTGGTTGTCAAAGTGAGGATAGGGTGGTCAACAGTGAAGATAGATGGTCAACAGTGAGGATGGTGATCAACAGTGAGGATGGATGGTCAACAGTGGCCATGTGGCATCTGTCCTAAGGCTTGTGGAAGATCCCACATTTCTCTGACCTGCTTAAGAGAGCAAGAGTGGTTGACCTTTGACCCTCCCCCATTCTTACAAAGCCTGGCACAGGGGAAGGAATAGAGCCAAATCTGCCTCTGTGAGCTGGCTGTTTCCAACCAGTTAGGTGATTAATAAAAATCAGTGGACCTTGCTGTCCTTAAACTTGAAATCAGGACAATGACGCCTGGTTTTGGGGCTGGAGCAACGTCTAAAAGCAAGGTTGAAGCTCTCCAAGAATCCCCATCTTTGGATAGGGCTGCTAGTCACAGGACTGAGAAGCATCCAAACTTCACTGCCCCTGCTCAGGCCTCAGGATGTTCTTCTGGCTTTCCCAGAGGGCATCCTTGGCACCGTGCCTGGCCCCACTCTGGGTGCTGCTGTCTCCCTCAGGCTTCCCACAGGGACAAAGAATCACAATTGATGACATTCATTGGGCACCTGCTGTGTGTTCACAATGTCAGCTGTTACCTTATTTAACTCCTACAAGAACTTTCAGAGGCAGCCCCAGTGTCACCTTCACTCTCTGGTATCAGAGCCACACAAATTGGCTAGAAGAATATACTCTCTCCCCAGCTCTGTGATCTTGCCCATTCTCTCACGGAAGGCTTTTGTTTATTATAGTCGACAATCCATCAACAGCGTAAATTTTAAAACAGAACTTTCCTTAAGCCTGTAAGTGTAACTTAGACATTTTTTAAATATAGTAATTTTTATATTAACATTAAAAGTGTTCATTTGCTCTGATTCTTCATTTAATTCTCAGCTATGAATTTTGCCAATAAAATTCCAAAAACTACCTTATATCATCTGATTGACTAAATTTCCTTGGATGTTACATTTCCTACCATGGCTATAAATTTGATATATCTGATTTTCTTGGGTCCTTCAAACACCTAACAAGGAAAACTTATAAATCTAAACAACAAAATCTTCCTAAGGAATTAAACAATATTTATAAACTGCTTGATTTAATGAAGCCGATTCCTTTAAATTAGTTTCTTAATGGTGATTCTCCTGACATTTTGAGTGCGTGATTCTTTGCTGTGGGGCCGTCCTGTCCAGTGGGGGGCACTTTGCAGCACCTTGGCCTCCATCCACTACATGCCAGCAACCTTCTCAGTTCTGACAGTAAAACGTGTCCTTAGACACAGCCCAATGTTCCCTGGGGGTGGGGGCAGAAGTCACCCCTTGTTGAGAATCACTGCCTTAAATATTAAGACATGATCAAAAGTTTAATTGACTAACCCCTAAGTATCGTCTTAAAAATCACAAGACTACCACTTCAGACACACGAATGCTTCAACTCCATTCAAAAGTCAAAATATCAATGCTCTTATGGTCACAAAGTTTGTGGCCACACATCCAGTTGGCTGACAGTAAGATCATTAATGCTCAACATCAGATCTCTACCCAGCTGTCTTCCTTCCTGAAGTCGCTGAGCCCATAAGGGATGCACCTAACCCATGAGAGGCAGGAGGATTGCATCTCAGGTCACCAGGTGATTCATGTGCAGTTTCTGGTCAGTCTCAGGTCAGACAGGAAGTCAGGACCAGGGTGAGAGACCTGAGACCAGGACGAGCCTGGGCTCCTGGTGGGATGATGGCCCTGAGTGGGCACCATTGGCCTTGCCCTTCCTGAGGCCCCTCCAGGGCCCCAGATCCCACAAGCCCAGCTTTCTTTCTTTCTTTTTCATTTTTTGAGGAAGATTAGCCCTGAGCTAACATCTGCCTCCAATCCTCCTCTTTTTGCTGAGGAAGACTGGCCCTGAGCTAACGTCTGTGCCCATCTTCCTCTACTTTATATGTGGGACGCCTGCCACAGCATGGCTTGCCAAGTATGCGGTGCCATGTCCACACCCAGGATCCAAACCTGTGAAACCCAGGCCTCCGAAGCAGAACATGCGCACTTAACCGCTGTGCCACCGGGCTGGCCCCGAGTCTGGCTTTCTTTTCGGTCTCTCTAGAACTCTCACCACCCATTTTGACCAGACAGAGTTTGCAAGCTTCTGAGCCAGATTTTGTGCTGATAGAATTATCCGCTGGGTGCGGACCCGCATGCCTGTTTGGGTTAATTGATACACAATGTTCTTGGTAAAAATTGCCTGAAACTCCTTGTCAGGCTGCTCACTTGCTCCTTTTGACACCAGTCGACACGTGGGGCTTTCTGTGGCCTGACTGTCCTCACGTGGTGTTGGGCAGTCACGACTGGCCGGTGGAGGCCCTTGGGGCTGACCTGGTTGTTTTTCCAGCTCCACCCCAGGCTTCTTCTGAAACTTTCCTACTTTCTGGAACAACATGCTCTTTCAGGCTCGTGTTGATTTTCTCTGCACCCGGACGTTGGCTCGGCTGCTCTCCCAGAAGCCCTGGTAGCTTGTGAGGACAACGTCCGTGAGCGGGGCCTACGCGTCAATCGTCTCACACGAGGCCTCTCCAGGGGAAAGAAACGTCGGAAAAAGACATTGCTGCTTTCTCAGATCAAGTGTTATATTGATATTTTTCTTTTAACTCAACTCTATTGCCTTTCTTCATAAAATGTTCTAATATGAAATATTTTTCACCAATCCCCTCCTTCGTGAGACAGCAGCTTCTCTACAACATTCTTTTCCCTTCAAGTTGCCCTAGTTGGTGACGCGTTTAGAGGGCGGTGTTGTCTGGCTTCTCTATAGTAATCGGATGCCAGCCCTCCTTCTCTTTATAATCCTCTCGTGCCTCTAAAGCTGATTGTCACTCCACAGCCGCCTCACCCACACACGGAGGAGGATCCCGGGACCCCTCACGACAACGGCCCCTCCTCTCTGCCTGCAGGGCTGGGAGTTCCCCCAGAACTGCTTCCTGGATGATCAGACGTGCTCAAGAGCTGGGCTCCCGACTTGGGCTCTGAGCAGGACGTCTGCCAGAGATAGAAGGGCCTGGTAGGAGGCCCGCAGGTCTGAGCTCCATAGATGAGGACTCTCATTTTTAATAACAATGGTGTTATTTGGGGTTGAAATTTTATGGCATAGAAATTTCTAGACTAAAACCCCAAGGAGGATGTCCATGTTCTCATGACCTTTTCCCCGCTGACTTTTGGAGTTTGCCTGGGCTGTCGTTTCTCATCAACTCCTGGAACTTTATCCTGAAAGCAACGTGCGTGAGATGTGGAAGAGATGCTCGGGAATCTACCCAAAGCACAGGACCTTCTCAGGCGGATCTGGACTCCCAGCAGGAGGCGTTTCTCCAAAATACTCAGGCATGTTGCTGAAGGAGTGAATGAATGACCCACTAGGATGTTCCTTTAATTCTGAAGGGGATGCCTGAGCTCTCCGTGTTGTCCTCTGGGTTCACTAACCCCCCGGTCCTCCGGGGCAGGCTGGCAGGGAGGACGACACCTGCTCCCTGGAATGGGCCTGCTGTGTAGACTCAGCCGGGATGGGGTGAGCAGCAGCAGGTATAGAATCTGGGGTCGTTCGTCCTCGTTTCCGAGGTTCACAGCTGGCATAAGCAGCAGCAACCCCTAGCCCTTATACCCGTGCTCCTGTTAAAGGCGCCTGTGTTTAACTCCTCACTGTATCTTTATCTTCTTTATCTTTAGGCTTTATCTTCTGCTCTGACCCTAAATGCAGATCCCACCCCCAAACCATCCAGCTTGCGTGTGCGTTTGTGGGAGCAGGGAGACCAGAGGAAGCCGAGGACCTGGAGGAAGCGAGTACCCTCTGCCCTGGGAGGTGGAGGCAGCGATAACCCACTGGTCTCGGGGAAACTTGATCTGCGTGTGATCCTGGCCTTCTGTGGGCCACGTGCTTCATGGGGCCATAACGGTGCCCTGAGGAGCCCCTGGTTTAACCAGATAAGACTCGAAAAGGAAGTCTGTGGTGTGAGGCTGCTCTGGACCAAACTGAGTCCCCCCAAAATTCGCAGGCTGAAGTCTTAAGCCCCAGAGTGATGGTATTTGGAGCGGGGGATGTGGACATTAGCGGGGTAATGAGGTTTAGGTGTCAGTCCCTTCGGGCTGCTATAACAAGATACAGACCACCCCAGACCAGGAGCCTTACGAACAACAGGAACCTATTTCTCACGGTTCTGGAGGTGGGATGTCTGAGGTCAAAGTGCCGGTACGTCTGGAGTCTGGTGAGAGCCTGCCTCCGGATTCATGGACGCCAACTTCTCGCCATCCTCACGTGGCGGAGGGGCAGGGAGCTCTTTGCAAGGGCACTCATCCCTTTCATCAGGGCTCCACCCTGCGACCTAATGACCCCAAACCCCCACCTCCTAATGCTGTGTGGGTTTGACCTTCAACACTGGGATTTTGTGGGACACAAACATTCCACCTATGGCAGTCTAGACGAGGTCATGAGGGTGGCCCCCAGGATGGACGAGTGTCCTTCCAAGAAGATGCTCCAGAAAGCCTGGTCCGTCTCTCTGCCCTGTGGGGACGAGAAGGCAGCCATCTGGAGCCAGGAATCAGGCTGCCACCAGGACCCAACCCTGCTGGCTCCTGGATCTTGGACTTCCAGCTCCCAGAGCTGTGAGAACAAACATCTGTTCTTTAGGCTGCATGGCCTGTGGTGTCTGGTATGGTGGCCCGAGCTCACTGAGATGACAGGCTCTCATCAGCCTGGAGGAAGAGGGGTCGCCCGACACTGTCTCCAGGAGGTGAAGACCCCCAAGAGGGAGCTGGAGGGCTGAGTAAGAGCATGAGCCTGGGTCTCCTGCCCCCGCCTTGCCAGCTCTGTGTTTCTCTTCTTCGGGGAACATGGGGTTTGGAGTCCACGTTAACCTAACACACGTGCTTCCACCCAGAGCGTGCTGCCTCTGGGGCTTCCTCTGCCCGGAGGAATGGTGATCTTACTTAGACAGCCGCAAGGAGCGCGTTGCAGACATCTGAGAGGAGAGAGAGAGGGCGGGCGCTCGGCCGCGGGGCGGACGCTGACCTGGGCCGGGGTAGCGGGGCGGGCAGGGCCATTTCCTCCTGGCCCCATCTGCTAATCAGGCTTAGCCTCCAGCAGAAATTCTGATAATCCTCACTGTGTTTGTCTTGGCAGGCGTTTTTATAGCTGCCGCTGTTGTTCACAGTCACGGCTAATCCTTTTTATGAAATGACTCTTGCCTCATAACTACGGGGCATTGCTGTGTCATACGGACGTGACAATAGAGCTGAGTGGGAGGGAAATCTCGTTTCCTGGCTGGAGGGAACTTCATTGCCGCCATCACCATCACCAGCGATGATGGAGCGGATGGAGCGTGGCTCTGCCTTAGCGCCACGCCCCTGAGTGAACCCGGTTCCGTGAATTATTAAACACGTTCAGATATACGTGAAAGGATCACCCCTCGAAACAGAATCACCATCACAGTAAGTTTCCGGCAGATCTGAGTCCCATAACAACACCGCAGAGGCAATTGCCTCTGTTTCTGAGACGTGATGGGTATGAACACAAGCACACCCACCGCTCCCCACGTGCACAGGACAAATTACACAGAAGAAATGATCTTGGGGCATCTTTTCTCCTTGAGGAACCTGGAAGGTTGCAGACGTTGGAGGCACGATGGAGGAGAGGAGGAGACGGGCTTCGTCTCCACTGTGGTCCAGTCCAAGTTGTCGATGCAACAGCGTGAACTTATGGTCTTGCTCTCACCCGTCTTCCTCTGCTGAGTTGGGTGTTTGTTGATGGAAATAAAGCCCGGTCAGCCCTGGTCAGGCTGAGATGCAAGGGCACAGACGAGGCCGGGGGTGAGGTACTCTCCATGGCCTGATAGCCCAGAGCCGACGGGTCCCTGGGTTGTACCCTGCACACCTCGTGCGCGGTGGGGAGGTGGTGGGCGTGCTGACTGCTCGGCCGGCACCTCGGTGGGCAGCCCCTCCCGCCCAGCAGCAAATCTGCCAAAGACACTGAGCAGATGAGTTTATGGGGCAGGAAGGAAGGACAGGATGTGGGACTTCCCGAGTGACAAGGCTGCTCGGCCACAGCAGCAGCCAGCCAACCAGGCGACCACCTTCTGGACCCTGGCCCTTCCAGGACCAGCCTCCCGGAAGCTGATGGAGCTGGGTCTCCAGGTGGAAAGCCCCGAGCACGGAGTGAAGGCTGTTGATTCTGCTGAGCCCACCTACCGTGATTTGCACACTTGCTTTCTGTGCAAATGTGACCTAACGAAACAACGAAGGAGGAGGCTGAATCTCTAAAAATGTCTGATGTGAGTTGTAAATACCATGCTGACCCACGTCCCCTGGATTCTGTCGTATCTTCTGGGAGTTGAGCACACCTCACTTCGCCATCCTTTCTAAGGAGAGCACAGCGTGTCCCTCAGTCCAGATGGCATCCGGCTCCTGCTCAGGGCACACGGATGACCCCTTGACCCTACACCTTGTCTGTGGTCACCTGCCCTTCCGTGTCCTTTGCTGTAAGAGCAGCACCTGTGCACGTGTGACGAGGACCCAGACACAGCAGAGAATCAGAGCGGGATCGAGGCTGGAATTGCACAGGTGGACTCCCAGGCTGGGCTCCGGTGGGCATCACTCAGGAGCGAGACCAGGTTTTTGGAGACTCATGTGGAGTTATGGGGATTTCCACAGGGAAACAGTGGACCCACCTCACCAGGAGTGTGGACTGTCATACGTGGAGCGTGACGACAGGTGCAGGGAGGGGAATGTGGGACTAAAATCCACAAGCCAGAAAAATGGAAATAAGCGAAAAGGACATTCTGAGCCTAGAATGCTGGACCTGGAACTTCCCCAGGAGCCGTACTTTGGGGAGTGGCAGAGCATGGTGGGGACAGGCTCTTGCTCTGGCATCACCTGCCCCTATGGTGGGTCACCCCACACAAGTGTCCCCTGCTGGGTTGGTGCGTAAAGGACGGGGGAGCAGAGAGGAGGGACAAGCGGGCATCTGGCATGAAAACCCATCCAAGCTCCTGGGACAGGAGAGGGCAGCGTGGTCCTCCTGCGCTTAGAGGCTTGGGGACAGCACAGCCCTACTGGGCTCAGAGGTTCAGGGGCAGTAAGGTCCTCCTGGGCTCAGAGGCTCTGGGCCCCCGGGCAGACGTTCGTGGCCATGATAGCAGTTTCTGTTCTGTCCTCCCCAACTCGCCCTTCCTTCTGCTCATGAAACTCCGGCCCAGATTGCGGCATTTCCCTCTTTGTTGGCAGGACACCCTCCCTGAGACCACTCGCCAGGGCCCCTCAGACCCGACCTGACTCTCCGGCGTGGGCTCCTGGCTCTCAGCGGGGGAAGGGGCAGGCCTGCGAGGGGCCGGCACTCTGCACGCAGCCCCTTCCACACCCGGTAGGCGCCTCTCTCCTCCAAGGAGGCCAACATCCCCATCACTCAGACAGGCCTTTCCCCAATCCCATGTTGAAGAGATTTCCTCATTTGTCATAAATGCCACAGTACAATATCTACTTGAGAAATCAGATCACCCCTCGGCTCACGTTGAGAGTCGGGTCTGTTCGCGCATCTTTGGCTCCTGCTGGATGCCACCCCGGATGTTGTCCTGACTGGGTCCCCAGCCTCAGGCACCAGTGTGAAAGCTAAGCCTCTCAGACTTCATGTTCCAGACAAGGCTCCCCTGGGCAGGCGGTCACACATCCCGAGGCCCTGCGCCCAGGCTCTGTCCTTGTTCATCGTCAACATTAGACAGATGGGGAAACTGAGGCAGCAGTTACACAGTCTCCAGGTCATGCAGTAACCAGGTGACAAAGCCACGGCCCAAGTCAGGGTCTGGCCGGCACCTCCTGGCTCCCTCCTCGCTGCACTCCGCGGGAAGGTGTCCCTGTCACCAGGAGCCAGCTGCAAGCACAGGGTCTGCGCTTTCTGACGTCCCTGCCTGGACAGGCCTCCCCCTGCCATCCCTGAACCCTGAGCCTCACGGCCTCCCTCTGTTGACCCTGCTCCTGGGGTCACTGGGGTGAGTTCCCTCTGGGAAGGGTCAGCTCCTGCCCTTCCGAGGGACACAGTGACAAGGGCTCTCCACCTGCATGTCCCCGAGTCCGCAGATCACCACTGGCCCCTCCTGCCTCGGTCCTCACGGATCAGGACTTGACCTGCCCCTCCAGGCCCGAGGGCATGTCTCCGTCTGCACAGGGGTGTAGGCACCCCATGAGGGAAGAGCACACAGTATGGGACCAGCTTGGGGGTGCTCCTTTTGGCGACACAGCAGACGATGCAGGACAAGCTGCCCCGGCCTCTTCAGGTCCCAGTTGGAAGCTTGGGGCTTCAAGGACCTGCGGGGCAGATCTCACGGACACCCTGCTTTGCTGACGGGAATATGGAGGCTAAGGGACGGCCAGTGTGGTGTGGACAGCCCACATCAGGTCAGTCGGGGAGACAGGATTGGAGGCAGGGCTGTGGGGTCTCAAAGCTGAAGCCTGGGCTTCGTACATGGCTCCCCAGGCCTGGAGCTGTGGGGCGTCACCGGGTGGACTCAGTCCCCCAAATCCTGGGAGGGCCGGGGCTGAGCACAGAGAATAGGGGCGTCAGATGTCTCCTTTCAGGGTGTATCTTCCAGAACGAGCACCCTTGACAGCCGTGGGTCCTTCCAGACGTGGTGAAGGGAGGGGGCAGCAAGCAGCGGTTCTGGGCGCCTGTGTGGCAGAGGAGCAGATTTCGCGGGCAGGGCGGTGGCCACGTGCCAGGAAGCGTTGCCCCTGGTTTGCCCCTCTACCTGCTTTCTGCTGGGAGGAGAGGAGAGGGTGCATGGAAGAGAGACTCCAGAAGGAACCACAGCCGTGTGGGGAGCAGCACCGTCTGCACAGAGGGGTGAGGAGGGAGGTGGGGCGGTGCCCATGGGACCTGCGCGGACTGATCGCACATCCTTCCCAAGTTCCTCTGGGCGATGATGTTTTTTCGAGACCAGGTCACATGGGAAAAACCAGGCTGGGTCTGAGCTGCCCTTGCACTGGCCCTGAGAGAGTAGATAATGACCCGTCAGCCCCTGCCAGCTGCTACCCCGAAAGACAGTTATTGGCTGGGTAAAGCTGATATCCTCTGTGGCGCCCGCGTGGGTGCATGGCTAAGCATCGCATGTCCACTGGAAGCGACTTGTCGTCTGCTGGTGTCGCCCATCCTCCTGTTCCCACAGGACATGAACAGGCCCCTGAGATTCCTTCCTTGTGGTGTCTTGATGGCTCTTAAGTCTACACGGATTCTGAGCCCTGGAGGCAACACGGGCTCCGAGCTGGCGCTGTTTTTTAGGAGAAAACGCAGTGTTTCTTACCTGGAGAACTCGCCTCCACTGGGGGTTCTGCCGTCAGCTTTTGGACCAGGAAGTCCATTCTCGTCATTGCCTGGAAGAGACCGACTCACACACAACCACCCAAGGAACTAAAACACACAAGAGACAAACATATTCACCTATAACGAGAGTAATTGTCACAAAAACCCAAGACTGACGTGCCTGATGCGAAGATGCTGGACAAGAAGGCTCAGACAGGGGCAGTCAGGGGACGAATCGCCAGCATCAGACCATGATGACCTGGCACATCTGTGATGGGTGCGATTAAGGGCTGTGTGAATAGAGGGGACTTTGGGAAATGAGGGCACCTTGCTCGGTCTGCAGGGGGGCAGCCTCTCCTTGCCCTGGAAGTGTCTCTTGGACACGCAGATGGAGAGCGAGTGGCCTTCTGGGAAGAGAACAGCAGCATCTCCTGGCCCCTGGTGGGTGGAGGCAGCTTTTCACTGGCGGAGGAGGACAGACCACCTGAGGGGCCTGCCGGAGGAAGGCACCCACACCCGCAGGCCTCCCTTCCCAGATGCTCACGGTCTCTGACACTCTCCCAGCAGAGAGCGGAAGGCAGGAGGGCCTCCGGTGTCCTTGGCAGCGGCTGCCATGAGGAACAGGAGAGGGGACTGTGCAGGGGCCACTGGGGCCAACATACCCGACCCTGCGCGGTGGACAGTCCCCTGCTCTCCCCATTGCACAGCCGTCTGTCCACCTGCCTCCCCAGCGGGTGAGCTCTGGGGCACTTGTTTATTTACCTATTGACCTCATTTGTCTTTTCTCCCCAGGATCTCGCACGGCAACAATTGACAGAAGGAGCAGAGGAATAAATGAGGGAGAATACGGTATTTGGCAGGATGCTCTGGGTTTTCCATTCTCCCGTGCTTTCTTCCTTGCACTTTCTCTCCACACGGCAGACCAGTGGGGGCTGATCTTATCCTGCATCTTGGATCTCTCCTCCATCTGGACCCCTCTCCTGGATCGCCCTATGTCTGCAGTGCCGGGGACTCATGGTCTAGGATGCTGGCTGAGCCTGTTTTCTGGGTGAATCCTGTATATTTCTGCAGCTTCCTCTGCATCCCCTTGGCCCAGTCATGCTCCAGGGCCCTGGCCTGAAATGGTTTGAGGCAGATGGTCCAGGCCATGTTAGCCTAGATACTGGGACAGAATTCCCCTTCTGCCTAGCCCAGGGGGTGGCTGGGACCTGAGGTCTAGCCCTGCTCTGCACTGTGCACGGCCCGGGGCAGGCGTCCTGCGACCCCTGGGGACACTGCTGACCGCTGATGCTCAGGGAGGCACACACTCTGGCTGTGGGTTCTGGGGCTCACAGGGGACGCTGCTCTTCCAGCCCAGCCGGGCAGTGGGTGGATTTGAACCCAGGCAGCAGGAGCGGACATCTTTTTATCTTCCCTGTTGTGGAGACAGACATCCTTCGAGAGATGGGAACGCACCCGCACAAGTCTCTGCTGCCGTGCCTTCCTGTGAGAACAATTTGGGGACAAATTGCCCTTCAGCATCTCTGTTGCACTTGAACCCACGGCTCCTGTGGCCTTACCTAACCGTTCCCTTCCGTCTGTGAGCGTGAGGGTTTCTGTGCTCCTCGTGTGCACACTTCGCGCACACACACACACAGTAATCACATGCCCGTGCTGTCACTGTGCTAAATGCCTTATTTTGTCCTTTTATCTCATTTCATCCCCCATCATTTAAAGCCGTCCCCATTTTATGAAAAGGGAGACTTCTGCCCAGAGAAATTAAGTGACTTGCCCAGTTGGTCATTTCCTCTGGTCGGGGATACAGAGCACCACAGTCTGGGGCTTAAAGGGCTGAGTTTATCCTCTCAAGGTTCTGAGGCCGGAAGTCCAGGATCGCAGTGCGGGCAGAGTGCCTCCCTCCACCTTCTGGAAGCTCCTTGGCTGGTGGCAGCGTGACTCCAGTGTTCACCGGCTTCTTGCTGTGCACGTGTCCATGTCCAAATTTCCCTTTTTCACATGGACACAGTCATAATGGATCAGGGCCCAGTCCACTCCAGTATGACCTCATCTTCACTAATTATGTCTGCAAAACCCTATTTCCAAATAAGGCCACACCGTGAGGTGCAAAGGTTAGGACTTCAGCATTTGAATTTGGGGGAACAAAATCGACCCCTGACATCAGGGTACAGAGCGGGCAAGTGGCTGAGACCCCAGACAAGCTGCTCAGGATGTATTTGATGATGGGTGAAGCCACATGGAGTATCTCCCGCCTTTCATCCATGGTGGTCCCGAAGTTGTGCACAGGACGCCAGGGGTCAGAGCCAGAGCTGGGGCTGGTTTGCCATCACGCCCCCTGGGGGGCTGCCTCCCCTATGGGGGTGTAGTTACTGTTGTCCAGAGGCCCTGCCCACCCTAACTCACTCAGGGGCAGCATTCACGTGGCCTGTCCACAGGGAGCGAAGTGGCTTTGTGGGAAAGTCTGCCCCAAGACACTCAGCTGGAGATATCTTTTCCAGATGCATCTACCTGATTTGATTTTCCAAAGGAAAACCAAAAAAAAGAGTGAGGGAGGTGGGGCTGGGACCACAGAGGAAGCAGGAAGTAGGTGGAGGCCACTGGGTGTGACCCTGCATGCCCGGCTCCTGTAAGGTGACTGCTTCAGGAGAAGAAAGCAGGACAAGCCTGCAAATCATGGCCTGTGATGACAAGAAGGGCCTCGTAAAAGTCAGCGCCCTGTGCCTCTGGAGGAAGCAGAGCAGAGGCTGGACGGGGCAGGGTGGGAGGTGATTTACAGCCCAGAGTCTCCCCAGCAAAGCTCTCTCTGGAATGGCCTTGGCTTGCAGACAATGATGGCAGGGTCGGGGGGGGCCACAAGGAATGATGCTGCTGCAGAGATGGTGCAGGGAGGAGAGTGACAGGCTGGGGGGACAGTGACTGACCAGTGAGGTGGAGGCCAGGCAGAGGGAGTTGAGTTAGGGCCTCCCCACCCCTGTGCCTGTCCTCCTGCTGGGAGGGCCCTGCTTGGAGGCGAGAGAGAAATACCAGCACATAAAGGGTTTCCAAGCTACCTTCTCTGAGGGGTTTATCTTTTATAGAAATAAAGCAAAACCATAAAGAAGAAAGACCTAGTGGAAATCTTTCAAAGGAACAGAGAGAAGAGGTGAATCCAGGAGCTGCAGAATTGCTGATGGATATGCTAGCAGCTGAGGTGAAGAGGGGTATTTGTTGTATACATTTTATTTTCTTTCAAAAGAAGATGTAACATGCTTTTGGAAATTACCCCATCACTACTACCGCCTCCATTTGCCAAATGCAAACTGCATGACGGATGTCCCGGGTACCACATGACAATCTGCACACACTTCTATGAAGAAGACCCTGTGACACTGTTTTACAGACAACAAAACACATACGATGCAATCTCGTGCGTAGAAAACCTTAAAGCAGCCACCAAAACAAAACGAAGGAAAAACTACTAGAACTGATAAGTAGGTTTAGCAAGGTTGGAGGATACAAGACTAATACACAAAAATCAGTTTTATTTGTATATAACAACTGAAAAATTCAGAAATAAAATTAAAAACGACCCCATTAACAAAAATCTTAGTAAGAATAAAATACAAAGAAGGAAGAAATTTAACAAAAGAAGTGCAAGGTCTATATCCTGTAATTTACAAAAAATCACTAAGGAAAATTAAAGAAGATATAAGTGTAAAGAAGGGCAATTCATGAAGACTCATTATTGTTGATGAAAATTCTCCAAATTCATCTATACATTCAATGCAATTCCTATTAAAATCTTAGCAAATATTTTAATAAAAATTGACATGATCCTAAAATTTGTATGAAAATGAAAAAAACCTAGAATAACCAGAACAATTTTGAAACAAAGCACATAGTAGAAGGACTTAGTCTATCTGGTTTTAAAAATTGCTATAAAGCTCCTGTAATTAGTGTTGGTATAAAGATAAACATACAAGTCAAGTGAGCAGAATAGAAAGTCCAGATGGTTGATTGATTCTAAACGATGACACTGACGCAATTCAATAGGGAAAAATAGTCTTTTCAACAATGGGATAACAGGAGAGCCATACGCAAGGAAACAAACTTAGACCCTTATCTCACAGCAACACAAAAATCAACTCAGAATGCATGGAAGATTTAAATGTAAGAGCGAAAACTACAAAGCTTAGAGAAGAAAACAGGAAAAAATCTTTGTGACCTTGGTTTATGCAAAGATTTCTCAGATGTGCTGCCAAAGGCATGATAATGAAGGAAAAAATTAATAAATTTGACTTCATCAAAATTTAAGGATATCGTTCTTTGAAAGACACCGTTAAGACAATAAAAGAAAAAAAACAAGTCATAGATTGGTAGAAAATATTTGAAAAATACGTATTTAAAAAATAAGAATTTTATCCATGATATGTGAAGAATGTATTCAGTACTTGCTAGTAAGATAAACACCTTGTCTTTTAAAAGTGAATAAAAAGATTTTAATAGACACCTCACTGAAGAAGTCATACCAATGAAAATAAGTATATGAAAAGATGCTTAATATCATTAGTGATTAGGAAAATTCAAATTAAAACTCATTGAAATACTGCTCCATACTCGCTTTGTTAGTGCTGTTGAGTGAATCCTGCCTCCCAGCGACCCTGTGGACAGCAGAGCAGAACCCTGCCTGGTCCTTTGCACCATCCTCTCACCTTCCGCACTCTATTAGACAATACTCCATTGCTGTTCACAGGGTTTTCATGGCCAGTTCTTTTGGAAGCGGTGGTCAGGTCCTTCTTCCTAGTCTGTCCTAGTCTGAAAGCTCTACTGAAACCTGTCCTCCATGGGTGACCCTGCTGGTATTGGAAATCCCGATGGACTAGCTCTTAGCATCACAGCTGCCATAGTATGACAACCGACAGACAGGTGGTGAGGCTCCCTGACAGAGAAACGAACCCCGGGCTGTGGCGGTGAGAGCACCGAATCTTAACCACCAGACCACCAGGGCCGGCCCAGGCACTTAGCCAAACATTACTTCCGGGTGTGTGTGCCTACGAGACTTTCTGGATGCGATAAGCACGTGAGTCAGGAGACTGAATAAATGTATTGCCCTCCCCAGTGTGGGCGGGCTTCATCCTATCCACTGAGGGCCTGAAGAGGACAAAAGATGAAGAAGGGAGGGTTTGCTCTCTCTGCCCAGCCGCTTCAGCTGGGACAGCATCTTCTGCCCTTGGACTGGAACTTCACGCCTGGTTCTCAGGCCTTGAATCTGCAAGTGGAATTTATGCCATCGGCTCTTCTGGGTCTCCAGCTTGCAGACAGCAGATCTTGAGACTGCTCAGCCTCCGTAATCACATAAGCTGGTTCCTTATAATAAATTATGTTTATTAAATATTTATATATTCTACTGTTTCTCTGGAGAACCCTGACTAATATAGAAATTGGTACCGGGAGGGAGGTGCTCACATAACAGATATCTAGAAATGTGGAAGTGGCTTTGGATCTGGGTTCTGGAGTCTGGGAGAGTTTTGAGGTGCATGTTAGAAAAAGCTGGGACTCCCGTGAGGAGACTGCTGAAGGAGATTCCAGGGAGGGCTCAGAGAGAAGAGAGCAGAGCTGGAGAGAAAGCTTCCATCTTCTCAGGGAATACATAAAGAATCACGAGCAGAGTGCTGTACGGACGGTCAAGGCCATTCTGGCCAGGCTTTAGACGGAAGTGGGGAAGGTGTTATTGGGCGACAGAGAAGGCCATCCTTGTTGTTACGCGGCAAAGAACTTGGCTGAACTGTGTCCCTGTTCTAGCTTTTCATGGAAGGTGGAACTAGCAAGCAATGAAGCTGGATATCGAGCTGGGTGATTTCTGACCAAAGTATTGAAGGAGCGGCTTGGTTCCTGTGACTGCTCAGCTAAAACACAAGAAGAGGGAAGTGAAGTGAAGAAGGAATTGTTAAGCAAAAAGGAGCCAGAGTTTAAAGATGTGGAAGATTCTCAGTCTATCCATATTGTAGAGGACACCAAGGATGTGGCCAAACAAGGCCTTGATAAGGAGATGGGTGTGGGTGTGAGAGTGGACTTGATCAGCGACCCCAGCAGGAACTGCCAGTTAGAAGTGAAGGGGACAGAGATGGGATGAAATTAAGGAAGACTGTTGGACTTCTTAGACCCTCCAGGATAGGACCATAGAGTTAGGTGACTGTGAATGTGTGCTCTTCTTCAAGACAAGGACGAATGACCCGGACGCAGAATCAGAGATCACGAGGGCTCCCTCCTCTGTTTTAAAGGAGAGGGACAAGGCCTCAGTTCCAACAGGACAGGTGGCAGCTGGCTGGAGCCTTGGGGGATCCAACCCTCCCCCATAAAGGGTCTTGGATGCACAGGAAGACCTCCGCCCAGCTGAGCCGCGGGGGCAGGATGCCACCCCAGTGGGTCTGGAGGGAGGGCAGAGCATGGAGCCAAAGAGGATCATTCTCAGGCTTTTCGACTGAATGGAATTTGCCTTGCTAGGTTTACACTGGCCTGAGACCCATCCTTCCTTCCTTCCTCCACTTTCTCCCTTTTGGAGTGGGAACGTGTATCCCAGGCCAGCCACCTTTGTCCTTTGGAAGCATATAACTTGTCTGATTCTACAGGTTCATGGCTGGAGGGAAATTTGCCTCAGCAAGAATCGTGCCTCTTTCTTCCCTGATTTACATGAGACTTTGGACTTGGAGAAGATGCTGGAATGAGGAAAGACTGTTGGAGCTGTTGGGATGGAGTGAATGCATTTTGCAAGCGAGAAGGACATGGACTTGGGGGGGCAGGGGTGGAAGGTTACGGACTGAAGGTGTCCCCAAAATGCACATGTTGAAGCTACAGCTCCCACGTGATGGTATTTGGAGGTGGGGCCTTTGGGAGGTGATTAGATGTAGATGAGGTCATGAGGGTGGGATGCTCCTGATGGCATTAATGCTCTTAAAGAAGAGGAGGAGAGAAATGTCTTTATCCACGTGCACACACATGGAGGAAAGGCCATGTGAACAGAAAAGAAGGCAGCGTCTACACGACAGAAAGAGGCCCTCACCAAAAACCAAACCTGCCAGCACCTCCATCTTGGACTTACAGCCTCTGAACTGTGGGAAACAAACGTCTGCTGTTGAAGCTACCCAGTCTGTGGTGGTTTTTTATGCAGCTGGAGCCAACTGAGACACAACCCAATGCCCGTCAATGGATGAATGGATAAATAAAACATGGCACATCCACACACTGGAATATTATTCAGCTGTGAAAAGGAGGGAAGCATTGACACGTGCTACGACGTGGATGAACCTTGAAAACGTCATGCTCGGTGAAAGAAGCCAGTTGCAAAGACCGCATGTTGCATGGTTCCATTTATATGAAATGTCCAGAATAGGCAAATCCATAGAGAGAAAGTGGATGGGTGGTTGCCAGGGGCTGGAGGGAGTTGGGGCATGAGGAGAAACTGCTTCCTGGGCATGGAGCTTTACTTAGGAGGGACGGGAATGTTCTGGAACTATGCAGAAGTGCTGGTTGTACACGGTGGGTGTATCAGATGCCACTGAATTGTTCACTTTAACATGGTTAATTTCATGTTATATGAATTTCACCTCAATAAATTACTTTAATTTTTATTTTTTAATTCCTGGGTCAACCCTCAGATTTGCTGCCCACTAAGTGTGGTGTCTGGACTGTTACTGAGACCTGAGTGTGCCAGGCCTCCTTCCCCGCAAACCGGAGGAAAGAGTCCTCCCCTGGAGATTGTTCAGAAGAGTAAACCAAAGCGTGAAAGCACCAGCGCGTAAAAGATGTTCTAGAATAGCCCCCTCCATTTCTGACTCACCCATCAATGGGCACTTTCCCGCTGGAAGAAGCAGCTCCACCCACCAGCTGTCTAGGAATTCCAACTCAAGAAACAGATCGACCTACAGCAAAGACAACCTTTGAAGTCAGATCTGGTGGGAGAAATTTCCCCTCTCTACCTACGAGGCTCCAGAAAGAGACGAGCCGTCAGGATAGAGAGTTGAGTAGAGATCGCCGTTCAGCCATCAGCACGTTTTCGGCGCGAGCTTTGCATCCATGTGTTTAATCCTTTCCCGCCTCCGTGTGCTCCGGGCACCTTGAGCTGCTGTAGACCTCTGGAGCCCCCTTGCCTCTCCGAGCTCCTCTTCTCTCTCCCCGTCTGAGCCTGCTCTGTGCTGATGCCTGGAAAACATTAACGTGGGCCTGGATGACGCTATTCGATGCTGTCTAACCAGCTAGTGTGCGTGACAAGCCCCTCAGGCAGCCTTCAAGCCACAAAGCCCGTCAGCTCCACAGAGCTGTTCAGAGATTGCAGAACAGTGAATGCTCCAGGAGAGAAGGGAAATGGCAGCACTGAACCTCAGACAAGACGTTTCTGTGGAAATATTTAGTACGAAAGAGGAGCTGAGCCAGTCAGGCTGGTGTGTGGCAGGAAGCGGCAGAGTTAGGGTCCTGGCCTCCTTTGCAGCCGCATGAGGCTGGCTGGACCAGGCCTCCAGGAGTTGGGCTCGGGCGTCCCCAGCCAGACAAGCCTCCAGGTCAGGGGACTCCACAGTGCTAGAAGTGTGGGGGAGGTCCACGCTGCGGTCTCCATCCAATGGAGGGGCGTGACTAAACGTCACGTGAGTCGGCCGCTTGGAGAGAGTGACAGGCACTTAATCTTTAAGCCCAGCTAACCTCTCTGATCTTGAGGGAAAATTCAAGATGCAGCCTCTGGACGTCAACCTTTAGATGGTTCTGAGTGGATCATCTGAGGCTGGTGGGATTGGGAGTCCGGGGTGAAGCTCTGCATGCGGTTCTGTGAGGAGCACCCACAAAAGCAGAAGGGAGCACGGACTCTGAGACGGAGACGAGCAAAAGACCCAAAGTCACGGTCGGCCCACGCGAGCTGGCGCCCGAGCCCTTGGGCTTCCAGGGCCTCTGAGAACGTCTGCTAAATGGAGGGATGTTTCAGAGTGGTTTAATTGGACACATCTGTGTTCGTCCTGGAACACTATTAATGGAGTTCAACGAAAGAGAATTCAATTCAAATCAATTTAGCTAAAATTTATTGAGTACCCACTCCACGTAAGGTTCTGAAAAGGCCCAGACGAACGCACTTAAAGAAGTCTGTGCGCTTTTGAATTTCAAATGACTGGTTCGATATTAGGAGCAATAGACATCCTGTTATCGTTCATCCGAATAATCAGAATTAATTTAGGATTTGATGGCAAACAGAGTCAATTGGTAAGCAGAAAACAGAAATAATTAACCACAACAAGAAATCCAGTTCATTCCAGACCACTGTCCCCCCTTCCCGTGGCCACCTCTGTTCCCACTCCCATGACCCTTCCTGGACCGGCCTGGGAGGGCGGCTGGGGAGGAATTCTGAGGTCCTGCAAAGGCAGGAGGAAAGCAAGGCCTTCCGGAGAGGCCAGGTTTCAGAGAGAGGCCGTAGTCAGCCCAGGCTTCCCCCAGGAGAAGGGGCCACCGCAGAGCCTCTGTGCCTTGAACTTTCACCAGGAGATCGGGCTTCTGTGTAAGACAAGGCACGTTCTCAGTAGCTAAGGAGGCGCGAGGAGTGGAACATGTCGGCCCGGTCAGTTCTCGATCTGGAGTGCCCTGGAGTGGCCGGGATGTTCCTGGTCCTCAGACATGCTGGAGACGGATCCGGGGTTGGGAGTGCAAAGGCCGGCGCCTGTGGAGCTGGAAGGGCACATTTCCTCTGTGCACAGTGACGTCTCCCCGTGGGGCATGGAGAGCCCGGCTCAGGGTGAGCCTTGAGGATGTCCCGTCCTGCTGCCCTCTGCTTACTGCAGGCAAACAGGCTTCCGGTGACTTCTTCTCTCTCTCGGGTGCTTCCATCGGAGGATCTCTTGGGCTCCATCATCAGCGAACTTTGTGAAACTTCACAGGATGGAGGAAACCAACTCAAGTACCTGAACCTGGGCTGATGACCCCTCAGGGGCACAGATGGGACGTCGCTTCTGAGATTCAGTCAGACAAGACCAGAGCTTCTGCTTGGTTCATCCTCTGGCTCTTTCTCTCTCTCTCTTTCTCTTGGGGCCCCAGTTGCCATCTTGAGGACCCTGGGTGGCCTTGGACTGGCCCACATCGTGAGGACCCGGGGCTGGCGGGCAGCTCTGTGAGTGAGCCCACAAGCAGATTCCCGCCCCATATGACCCTTGAGGGTCGGGAAGAGACTCGAGGTGATGGAAACGTTGGCTGTTTTGGTCGTGGTGGTGACACGCTGGTGAAGCTCTGCGCTTACTGTTCCTCAGTTACACCCCGATGAGCCTGTGGAGGACAGGAGCCGATGGGGAGCCTTCGTGTCTCCATTAGGGGTGACACGTACCTGCCGGCATTTCTCAGGTGATGGAGGAACGAACACGAGCTGAACTTTGTGGTGATTCGATGGCTCCTCTTTCTGTCCGTGTCGGGACGGGCGATGGGACCCGCGGACTCTGCGTGAGTGCCGTTCAGAGTCGGCCCAAGTGAAAAGTCAACATCTAAAAAGTGGAGTCATCTCGGGGAATAGACAGTTTTGCCTTTTTGGAGGAAAGAAAGGGGCCAGAGACCAGGCTGAACCCAGGGGCAGTCGGTGGGAGGGACGAGCAGACTGTGGAGGGGCAGCAGGGGCAGAGTTCTGGGGCCAAAGCAGAGTTTATGGACGGGGAAACGGGTCACAGCCGACAGCAAACTGTAAGAGGGAGAGAGGCCCACGTGGGGAAGGTGGGTGATGCTGTCCCCTGCCGTCTGTTCCCAGTGAATCTCTCAAAAGGGAGGAGAACGAACAATCGGCCCAGCCAGCGTCTGTGGATGCGTCTCTGACTGCTGAGCATTGTCCATTGCACGGGGCTTGGTGAACGAATGGTCACCGTGGACGGCAGCCTCCCAAACCCTGTGGATGGACAGGCTGAGCCAACAGCCTGTGGGACCAGACAATGCACCAGGGTGATTTCTTCTGATCCACCTTGACTTAACTGAAAGTTCCACTATCGCTTGTAAGAGCCGTTTGTATGAATACTGGAAATGCCTAGCTATGGTGAATCATCTCTTTCACCTCGAAATCTGTTTCGCTACCATTTCAGGTTTTGTGGAATATGGCATTTATCGTTACTGCTACTTATTCTTTATGCACAGTTCCATTGCACTAGCATCCAAAGAGAAAAGACTCATTGCCATATCCCAGCTCCCGGAAAATAACTAAAATCACTATTCACAAAAAAACGAAAAAATGGGTTAGTCCATGAAAAGCCCTTTTAGGAAAACTTCGATTTCTGAGATTGTTTAAGGAGGAAGCAGGTCTCCTAGAAAGATTTTATTTCCAACTCAGGCTTAGTCAAGGGGAATCCTGTGGTTGAGGACAATCGGGCTGGCGACTGCTCTGGAGGGAAATGCCGTGGAACAGAAGGAGCTGCTGTGATCCAGAGCCCAGGCCAGTCGTGACTTGCTGCGTACGGGCTGTGCAGCCTCGGGCTGAGCGCTGGCCCTCTCTGTGTTGGGCATTCTCATCTGAAGGAACAATGTGCCCCATGAGCTGCTCCAGCATTAAAAGAGGTCGTGTGTACACAGTTCCCGCTACCCAGGAAGACGCTGCTCATCTGTCTCTCAGTTCTACCCACTATTTTCTCCTAAAATATCCAATTACATTTTGTTCTTAAACAGTGAGGACTACTTTTAATTCAAAGGCACTTCTCAGAATATAACGTGGAAGCCATTAAATTTCCTACTCACAGCTGCTGCTGATTTCATTCTGATAATTTTGCATAAATATTGAGGAATAGAAACCATCTTCAACATTCATGGTAAATCCTTGTGTGAAGACGACGTGTTCTGTGTGGATGCTCCACGGGCTGGGTCATCTGGAAAAGAAGCCGTCTCTGTGAACACGGTGCAGAAGAAAGTTGTCTCTGGGAGCCGAGGGCCCAGTCTGTTTACTGCTCCCACAGCGTGCTATATGACCCACTGTAGAGCCCCAAGCTTCTTGGAGCCTCAGTTTACCCATCTATAAAACAGGAGGCTAGGGCACCTGATCTCCAGGTTCTGTTCACACTGTGATCCTCGAGGGTGCTGGGTGGGAATGGTTTTGAGTGTCTCCTCAAAATTCCCTTCTCTGAATTGTCGCCAAACCAAACTGATAACAGTTGGGGTTTTGGGGGCAAAAGGTGAGGTGGGATCATGGTTTATTTTACATAAACACACACATATTTTACTTAGCAAGTTTTCTAAGTACATGTGGCCCTTACAGTCATCCAGTCAGAAGAGGGAAAAAGGATTCCAACTCCATCAACATGCAGGAGCACAGACATGCGTGGACATCCATGCACATGCATGTGAGAGCACGCGTGTGTGGACGGAGGCACATAAACGGGGTCCCCAGGATTCGGAGCTGTCGTCATCCTTCAAAGACACACACCTCTCGTCAAAGCCTTCTGTTGCCCCTAAACGGGAAAAGGATGTGGCTGAGCTCAGTGGGCGCCTGGCCGTGTCTGCGTGAACCTGACTCCAGCATGGGTGTCCAGAGGATAGAGCTGAATTTTATTCATCTCTCTGTGCCTGAACCTGGCACCATGATGGGCACTTATAAATGCAAGCGGGGTGAAGGCTACTGTCAAGATTTGCTCCATTGGTGAGAGAGCACGGACAGGCTGATTCTCTGCCACCCAGTAAAGTTCTGGTGAGTAAATACGTCTTCTGCCTCATGGAGAACAGAGGCCCCTCTGGAGAGCAGGAATAGGCCTCCACTCTGGAGCTGCGCAGATCCGATTGGGGGTCCCAGCCCCGCTATTCGCTGGTTGTGTGGTTCCTTGAGATCTTTAAGTCTCTCTGTGGAGAAGCGTCCTGTGATCATTTCGTTGTGGTCATCACGTAAGACTATGCTCGGGGTTCTTCCTCACCTCAGCTGGTGACCCCGATTTTCAAGCAAGGAGCCAGGAATCCTACCAGACCCGCGTGTGACCCATGGTCTCTCCGTCAGGCCCATGGTCCCGTGTTTAATCCCTCACCAGCTCTGCCAGTTCTATTTCCCAGACACGCCCGCAGCCTCCTGCTTCTCTCTCTGCGGCCTCTGCCTTTCCCAGTGTCTCTGACCTTCTCCAGATCATCCTTGAGAAGTCTTCCTCAGCTCCCTGCCTCCTGTCTCCCCTCCTACAGCTCACTGTCCACGCGCAACCTGTCATCGTTCCTAAAAGTAAATGCTGGCATGGCTCTCCCTTCTGTGCAGCTGCTTTTTGCACTTAGAACAAAATCCAGATCCTGTGTGGGCCAAGCAGGCTGCTCGTGTGACATCTCCAGCCTGGCCGAGCATCCCCACCTGGCCCTCTGGGGGCCACACACTGGATCCCTCCTCCCCACCCAGAGACTTCTTACATACATGTCAGCTCTGTGGAGTGTCCTGGCCCCCCACTCAGATAAGGGTTTTCCAGCCTCCCATGCCCCCGGCCCCACTTTACTCCTGTGCTGTTAGCCACATGGTTTGGTAATGTATTCACTTATTTTGTTTGCCTATTTCTATCTCACCCATTGGACCTGAAGATACGCAGAGCAGCCCAGGTGGATGCTATGCCCACTGTGTATCCAGTGCCTTTCCTGGTGCTTGTGCTTCATGAAGGAATGAAGGAATGAAGTGATGAAGGAATGAAGGAATGAAGGCATGAAGGAATGAAGGCATGAAAGAATGAAGGGATGAAGGGATGATGGGATGAAGGGATGAAGGGATGATGGGATGACTGATGGGATGAAGGGATGATGGGATGACTGATGGGATGACGGGATGATGGACCTGCAGCGTGATGGCTCCCAGAGCCCATGGCTACCTCTCCCTTTCGTTATCTGTGGGAAAGAAGCAGCCTTGTGTTGCCCCTTGAGTGTAAAAGCTCTAAAAGAGAGCTGATGGCCACACATCCATTCTGTAAAGATGTAGACAACCGACTGAATATCTCTTCTCCTCAAAGGCCATGTGTGATATTATGTAAAGCCTCAGACCCAACCAAACATGCCCAGCATGGCTGGGACAGCCGGCATTGACGGAGTGATCACAACATCACGTGCATTATCTCAACTAATGTCCACATGACCCTGTGAGATCAGGAATCATTATTTTTACTCCAATGTAGTATGACGATGCATAGGGAGAAGCAGAAACTCATAAGCAGGTGCATATTATTTATAATCGCAGATGCACAAAGAACTTCTTATGAAAATGGACAAAATGCTCTCCTCTACCTAGCTGGAGGCTGTTTTTATGTGTGTTCCTTGTACTGTTCTTCCTTCAGATGAACTTGAATTTGAGAGTTAATACATTAAAATGAATCTTATGAGAAATTTGATGGCTTTGTATCTATAAACAGATCTGCTTTTCTTCAAAGAAGGTGAATATTTTCTCCGTGTCATGATAGAAAGATAAACAAGGCATGACCAGTTCTCAGAAAGCTCTCCTTTACTAGGGAAGATGAACATGTGGATACCAAGGAAAGTACAGTGGGAGACGCGCAGAAAGGATTTGTACACGGGACAGAAGTAGTTCAGAGGAGGGCAGTGAACATTTTTAAAAACCCATCTAACTGTCTGCTATCCATCCTTCTCTCTTAACAGCACCCATTAGTTCCCTTGGGAGATGTGGTCTCTTGCTCGTTGGCTGCAGTCTTGAGGGACAGAAAATTGGGGTGCCTGCCCTCCCCCAGGGGAAGGCATAGCACACCAGAAGCTTCTCCATGTACAATCTCCTTCTGCCCCCTGTGTCCACAGTCAACGGTGGATCGTGACCCTTGCTGGGCTGGGCCCACAGGAGGCTGTGGTCTCCTTGCCCTTTGAATGGAGATCCCCGTCCAGCTTATTCCCACCATGAGACCTCTTGACTCTCTGGGGCTTCTGGGGCCCCGCTTCTCCCAGGCTTCTCATCCATCCTGTGACCGCTAACATCCTGCCAACAAATTCCCTTCCACTCTGGTATCTAAAGTAGTTTTTGTTGAGTACAACCAAAGACCGCTAATATAGGAGAGGGAAGTTAATGGTGCGGGCGAGGAGGAAGCAGGGGACACCTGTGCTGTGGGGGCTGTAAAGGACGAGGGGAAGTCTCTGGATGAGCAAGAGGCAAGTGGCGGGCAAAAGGGTCCCAGGAGTCTGTGAGCCGCGAAGCTCAGAGTTGCTGGTGCGGCCGGCCCAAGGGCCTGACCAGCAGGGGTTTCGTGCAGCTGGTGGGGAAAGGGCTGTGCACCCCGTCATTGACTCACTTTGGACCCCTCAGTTTTCTGCTGAGAATGGAGAAGAGGAGGCTGTGTTGGGTTCATTTGACAGGTTTCGGATCAGTGTCTGAGTTACCGATTTCCACGCCAGATGAGTCTCTGCTCACCAGCAAACAACGGATCTAAAACCTTTCCCCTTTCTTTTTCAGCATTCAGGAATCCTCTCCATAAATCACATTTTCCTGCTAACAATCAGTTGAAATGAGAGACTGCAGCCATCTGGTTTATGGGAAATAGCTGAGGGCATCGCATCCAGGGTGTGTGGACTCCCTGGCCAGGGTCACCTGGTGGGAGCTGGCTGGGGCCAGACGTGCTGACCACGGGACCGTTCACCTCTGCTGCTCGCTCGTCCACTCTCACCGGTTTTCCTCCGTCTTCCTTTCTCTGTTGAAGTCTCTCAGTCTGTTTCTTTATCCTTCCTTCTCAGCTCCCTCTGGGCCCCAGTGTCCCTGTCTCCTGTCCTCCCCATCTCTCTTCCTCTTCCTTTCCTGGCATCCTGATGGCAGGGTATGTGGGCCTCACAGGGCTGGTCTGTTGGACGGTGCAGACCTGAGCCGAGAGGAACCGTGGAAGTGGCGAGGGCAGTGGGGCAGCTGTGTGCCACTTGACGGGGACCTGTCCTGAGAGACGCGTCATCGGGGATGTCGTCATTGTACGAACACCATAGACGCAGATGATACAACCTCCTACACACCTGGGCCGTGTGGTGCTAACCTTATGGGACCACTGTCACCTATGCCATCCCGTTGTTGACCGAAAGGTCGTGATGTGCGCACGACTGTATGTGCATAATCCTGGGCACAGGCACCACCACCATCACCTCCCCACCATCTTTGGGGGGAAGGTCTGAGAAAGATCTTTGTGAGCACCAGGAGAGTCTGAAATCCCCAGTGTGGACTGTGTGTGAAGTCACCCGTATTCTACAGAGGAGAGTGTTGTAAAGTGGGGATCAAGCCGTGACCTCCACGCCCATCGTCTGGCCTTGCTACGCTGGTTGGTGGTGCATCTGTGGTTTACATGAGCAGCCGCAGTTTCTCACAAATCTGGCCACAGCCCAGCATCAATGAGGAAGGCTGGCTTCTCTGCACAGACGGGGGGGGCAGGGGCCGCGCTGTGCGAGCGTTGGCTGGGGGCAGGGCGATCAATTATGTGCTGGTGGGAGGAGGAGTCTCACCCACACCTGGACCCTCCCCCTGGATTTCAGCTGGTGTTTCTGAGCATTTCTCTCGGCCTGAATGAGAACAGCTAGTCTGCAAACAAATGCAAACCTGCTACCTGACGGCCCCGCGGGGCTGACCTTGGGGGCTCCTCCCACACCTGGCTGCTTTTAGGGCGCTGGCTTTCTAGCTGCCTTGGCTGGTGTTCGCTGCTGGGACCCCCGAGGCTGGGGGCTCCCAGACACAGGCTGACCGGGCTCTGGAGGGATGCTGTGAGGCTGCCTGCCCCCCGCCTCCCGGGTCCTCTCCTCTCCTGGGAAGGAGAGCGTCGGGTGTGGACCCTCGGGCCCCATGACAGCCTTGTTTTATGCAGCTGTTGCTCCTGATGCTTTGTCTGTGTCCCATCGGAGAACAAATCTTGAGATTTCTGGAGAACGTCCCCCTCGAGCCCCACCGTGCGTCCTGCGCCTAAACGTGGTAACTTCTGAAAGAAGGGCCTGCCGCCCCTCCCACCCCGCACGGCCCCTCCTCTGTGGGAACGTGGAGGCCTCCCTCTAATTAACGAAGTTTTGTTGTTCGAGGCCATCTGCCCGCTCCTCAGCGGCTGCATCGAGTGATTAATGGGCTGCTCGCGCCCTGGCTCCCCCTCTCCTTACTGTACCTGGAGGCTTGGAGGGGCTCGTGAAGACAATGTTGAAGTTGACATGTGGCCTCGCACTCCCCATGACCCTCAATCTGGGGCTCCCACAACCTATTTCTAAGCAGGGGGCTCATTAACGGGCCCCAGCGAGATGTCGGGCAGCCAACCTGCCACCCTCTCTAACAGGGGCCCTCCTGCTCCGCTCGCTCTTAATTAGTACCGTCTGTGCCCAGCCCCTTGTCCAGCAGGACGACCACACCCTTCTGCACTGGGTCGGGCAAGAAGGCTCCGCTGGACCCATGGCTGGGACGTGTCCAGGTTGGTGAGTGGCCTCCACTCTGTCCTGAGTCAGACCTTCTTCACTCATGCTCATGTTTCTCCTACCACCCCACTCCCGTCCCCGTCCCTGGCCTCTGGCACCTGGTGCCTCATTCAGAGCAGCCGTCCTCCTCAGCCACAGGGATAGGACGGCACCTGCACCTGGCTCCAGGCTCCAGGGAGAAGGGCCACCTCTCCCCAGCGTTCTTCAGCGGGGGACACACTGAGCCCCAGGCGGAAGCACAGCTGCTGTGAAAGGGGAGGCCTCTCTTCACAGGAACAGCCTGGGAGGACACACGGCAGGTCCTTGTCGAATACTCGTAAAAGGATTGGAAAGTAAGCTCCAGAAGTCTGCACAGACTGGGAGCATCTTTTCGCAAAGTTGAGGCCAAGCAGACTAGACAGTGCCCAGGCTGGGCTTGTGCGTGTGTGACGAGGCTGCCAGAAGGGAGCTGGGGAGGGCACAGAGGCACATGCCCTGCTGGCAGTGTTCAGGATTCTGGATTCTGATGGCGGGTGCACATGCATTCACTGTGACGCTAACACAAACACACGTGGAGAATAAGAGTCAGAACAAAAGGCCACAGAGAGAAGAGGCTGGGACCTCCAGGCTGCTGGTCTGAGTCCTGCCCATGCCCGTTGTCCCTGGGCCAGCTCTTTCCTCCTAGGATCCATTTTGGGGTTTACTATCAGAGGGTGGCTGCTGGCCAGGAAGCTGGTGGACAGTGGTGGCCTGGACACCCATAAGAAACGCTGCCACAGCCTGGATCCCAACAAGAAACACTGTCACAGCCTGGATCCCAACAAGAAACACTGTCACAGCCTGGATCCCAACAAGCAGGCCTATGTTAGCTCCTGGCCCAGGGGTAGGTGGACACAGGCACTTGTGGGGTCGGGAGGAGCATGCTGGATGGGGAGGACGTGGGAGGTGAGTGTCCATGGTGCCGGCGCTGTGAAGTCTCCCAGCCACATGGGGCCCCCACGGAGTCCCAGATGTCTGTGGGGGTGGTGAGACACAGCCGAGGCCCTTTGCTCTGGGCCTAACCCTGGGTGGTCAGTGCATTCCAGGGCGTGCTGGAGCACGTGGCCAGGATGGACCCGTGGGAGCGACTCTGAGTCTACAGAGCAGAGGGTGGAGCAGGCGGTCTGCATGCGGCAGGCGTGGGGCTGGGACCTGGGACCTCCTGTCCGGAAGCCCCAGCTCCATCGGGGCCCTGAGGTCTGGGACCTGAGGGACCCAGATGCCCACCATGGGTGTGGGGCACGCTCCCATGACGCAGGCCTTGCAAGGGGTGAGTGTGGAATGAGTGGGGGGAGGGGACATGGAAAACCCCTAATTTCGGAGTGACCCCTGAATGAACACTTGGTCCAGAGTTGTGTTCATTCTGCCTGGAGCCAAGGCAGAGAGCTGCCAGGTGTGGATGTGGCCAGTCAGCACCTCTGGAGGAGGCAGCCCCAGGGTGGCAGTGCCAACCCTCAGCTCTGCACACATGCACGCCTCTCCTCAGGACCCCGCTCAGGAGGCGGCGAGCCTGGGAGGGAGGAGCCGGAACCAGGGGCAGCTCCTGGGGCCGGGGGTCTCAGGACCAGTGCTGGGCCCACTGTTTGCCAAGCTCTCACAGGGGCCATCTGGGGCCCAAATGAGTCCCACCTGCAGGGGATGCCAGGTCACCCCCCTGGGCCCCCGAGCGAGCATGGGAGCCACCGTCGTGGTCTGTACCTCCCACTATAAGGGGCCCGTGACTGAAGGCGGGGTCTGTGTGCTCTGCCCCAGGAGGAGCCCCAAGACTCCCAGCAGCCGCAGGGCCTCCAACTTCACCCCAGATCTCCCCGGCTTTGTGGATCTGGTCACCTGGCACATAGGCCTCTGCACCTTGATGGGGCGTGTGCCCCTCCTGTCCACAAATTAACCCGAGGTCAGGTCAGCCATGGCCCCGGTTCTCCCCACCCTGGGGACCCCCAGCTCCTGGCCAATCTTCGGACTCTGTCCTCTCTCCATCCAGACTGGAAACTGTCAATTTGTGGCATCTTGAACCCGCCTTCATGCTCCTGGACCCTCGGCTGCCTGCACAGATGATGGACTCCACGTCACTGTATCTGGACCTCTGGGTTCCAGGTCCGGGATGGGTGTGAGGACCGCATCCTGAGGAAAGCTTAAAGACGCCCTCCAGAAAGAGGGGAAGATAGAAGAGCCCCCAACTTGTTCCTTCCACTTTCCTCCCCCTCACCCCGCCCCTGCCATCCTCTGTCTTGTCCCGAAGGCCCAGTCCCTCAAAGGAACTCCTGGTCTCACTGCTCCTGTTTCATTATCCCCATGTTCCTGGTAGACAAACATAAAGGATCCCACGTTAGAATTTCAGGCTACAGGTCACGGATCACCCGCATTTCCCTAAAGCGCTGTCTCTGGGTGTTACTCTCTCCAGTAGGAGAGTGGGTCCCGTGGGCCAGAGCTGTCCTGGGGCATCGCCGAAGGACCCCAGCTGGTGGGATTGCGGGAGGCAGACAGGCAGGAGGTCAGCCAGGCCGCAGAGGCTAGGGAGCTAGCTCGAGCAGCCCCGTCCATCAGCCTCTTCCCGGTGGAGGAGGCAAGAGCAGGAAGGGCGGGCCAGGCTCACGGCTGCAGGGCCTCTGGCAGCACGAGCTCAGGGCTGGGACACGTGTCCTCAAGCATTTCCCTCTGCGGGTGACGATCCATGTCAGCTTGGACCACCTTAGCCCATCAACGCACACTCCCTGGGGTATTTGTGAAGATGATGAACGCATCCCTTTTATTACAGGTGCCGTGAGGCCGCCGGCTTCTCCTCGTCCACTGGTTCCTCCCCAGGGACAGCAAAGATGACTACAACCCAGCCTCCCGCCTAGACAGGGCCTCCAGGGCTGCTGAGCCCTGAGCTGGGCCAGTGTCTTGGTGGCTGTCGGCATCATTGACACTGGGCTGGGGGCCCCGGGGCCCCAGGACCCTCCTTCCTGCTGCCTGTGCCTCAGGATCCATGCCCTCCACCATCTGCCGCTTCTCCACTCATCCCTGAAAATAGTGCACGAGATGTGAGGCCAGACCCTTGAAGCCCAGGAAAAGCCGAGTGGATTAACCGGATGTGTCATCTCCTCCAAAGACAGTCAGTGTTTGGACTCTCTGGGCCTTTTAGTTGTTTGTTTTTGGGTGAATGAGAATTCTCTTTTCTCCGGCATGTAGATGCGGCCTCGACCGGGGGCAGCTGTTCTGCAGAGCTGTCCTGATGCTGGTTGTACTGAGCCAGGATCCTCGCGTCCACTGCGCCGGTGTGTGGTCACCCACGTACGGTGACCCATGTATGGGCTGGTGTCCCCGCTTGTCTTCTCATGGTCCACACGCTGGTCCTCTCCTGGGCCAGGGAGCAAGCACTTGTGGTTCTGTGGGCCATCTGGTCTCTGTTGCAACTGTCAACTCAGCCATCAGTGAGAGAACCACGGAGAGAACACGCAGGTGGAGCAGGGAGGCTGTGCCAATAGCACTTTATTAACTTTCCTCCCCCTCACCCCGCCCCTGCCATCCTCTGTCTTGTCCCGAAGGCCCAGTCCCTCAAAGGAACTCCTGGTCTCACTGCTCCTGTTTCATTATCCCCATGTTCCTGGTAGACAAACATAAAGGATCCCACGTTAGAATTTCAGGCTACAGGTCACGGATCACCCGCATTTCCCTAAAGCGCTGTCTCTGGGTGTTACTCTCTCCAGTAGGAGAGTGGGTGGGCTGGGGATGGGCACATCCACACCCCCACGGGGTTGACATCAGCTGGCACCACGACTGGGCCCTGATTGCAGTCCTGGGGCCTCCCATCCAAGGGGCATCCAGAGATGCGCTTGTTTTCAATTTGTGGTGTCTGTGGTCCACAGTGTGGCACTGGCCTCCTTGGGCGGCACAGCTGCCTGTGAGGTCTGGGGTCCTCCTGTCGAGACGGCCTCAGGCTGTCCCAGCTGAGGGAGCTCCCAGCGTCTGTGCTTTTACCTCCCATGCCTGAGGTGCTTGTCCATCACTGGCTTGATAGGTGGGATGGAGGCTGCCCAGGGAGGCCAGCTGGGCCGTGTGAGGTCAAGACCTCTGTCCTCCTGCAGATCCAGGACAGAGGCTCCCTGCTCCTGGCACATGGCAGACCCTCAACCAACACGGGTTTAATTAATGGAAAGGGTGATGGATGAATAAACGCATCTAGTCACACATCTTGTGTTTCCCCGGGAATGGCTCCCCGTAGGTGGCCTCGTGCGAGTCTGGCCTCCTTTCTTCTCCTCCTGAGGGTCTGCAGGTCCCCTGGAGTCACGTCCATCTCTGGCCGCAGAGAACATGGAGATGGTGAAGAAGTCACTCTAGCAACACATTTTGAAATAATGAAGAAAGCAACAGCTGGGCTCAGGGACACGTCTCCCTCCTAGAAGACCTCTTGCTGCAGACCCTTCAGCACGGGCGGCCCGTCTGTCCGACGGTTGGGCAATGTTTGTGCAACAAGTGTGACCATTTCCTTCATTGTTTCGTGTCTTGGCTCATCCCCCAAGGGCTCCCTTCTCTTTGCTCCGCAGAACCCCGCCTTTGCTCCTCCTGAAGCCATTGTCTTCCTGATGCACAAAATTAAAGAGAAGTGATTTAGTGAAGCCAAAGACAACAAAGGCGGGAGCTCGAGTCTCAGGAGCAAGCTCACCAGCTGTGTGGGAGCCTGTGCCCCCAGGAGCCCCGGGGCCTTGCCTGGACCTTCCCTCCCAACCACTTGAGGCCACTCTCTTGCTGGCAAGAAGCGGATGAGCAGTCAGGTTCCTCGAGCAGCCATGCTGGGGAGGGAGTGTGCCGTGAATGACGGACCAGGGCACAAGACCTCAGAGCATGTGGCGGAAGGTGTGTGAGCCCCGAGGGCGGTGCCGGGCAGAGGCTGCAGAGGTCAGCTGGAGCGAGTATCACCTGTGAGCTGGGCAGTGGGTCTCCAGTCCCTCGCAGAGGTTGGAGAGACTGTTCCCACGTTGGACATCGTTGTTATGATGCATTTCCATTTGCCTTAGTTTTGACTCCTTGACTGAGTCATAATTTATTTTAATCTATTTTAGTTTTTCGTCATCTAACATGACGATGACACAGTCCCCAGCATAATGATGATCAGATAATGGAAAAGGCAATAAATTAATAATGAATGTAATGACCGTTTGCTAAATGCCAGGTACTGGGATGTCACCTCATTCGACCCCAGCGCTGCCCTCCAGGAGGAGCCGCCTCTGACGCACTGGTTGTTGTGTGAGCAGGACTTCCCCGTGGTGCCTAGAGCCCCAGGTGTGACCTCAGCTGTGTCTGCAGGTGCTCACTGGGGGTCCTTGCTGGTCGGCAGCCTTCCCTGCATGACAGCCACCATTTGGGGCGGTGCCCTGAGTCCTCTTCGTCTCACTTACTCCTCACACTCCACGCAGCGAGGTCTGGTGTGCCTGTGGTTTCTCACGTGAGCACCCAGGCCGTGGGCCTGCTGTCCTGTCCAGGCTGGGTGGCTATGCTGCCAGGCCCACGGGCCTCGTGTACCTGTGCTCAGCCCCTCTCTCTGTCCTGTCCCAGAGTCTGCGGCTGCAAGCGGGTTGCTGTGGCCGCTCCACCCACTGTCTTTGTCACATAATTTGCTTTATGTTGAAGAGAGAACTAAACAAAGGCCGTCCTGCTGGGAGGTCAGCCCAGCTGCCCAGTGTGGAGACCCCCGGGTGAGGGTTGTCTCCCCACCTGGACCTTGGGTTTCTATCTTCAAAGAAAAGGATATTTTAAGAAGAAAAAGAAATGAATCTGGGGTTTCTTTGCCTTCTGGAAAGAAATAGATGTTTTTAATTATGAGACAATAAGAGAATACACTCTGGAGAAGAAATAGACAAAAGCACTCGTGCCTTCTGAGGATAATTAAGGTTTTCGTAACCGCAGACGAGCCAACTTCTATGGGCCTTTGCAAGGGAACCTTGTCTCTGGACTCTGGTCTCAGGGCTCGGAGGGCATGAGGGTGTGGAGAGACGTGCTGTCTTCGATCGCACGTTGAGGGCGGCTGCTCTCCCAGGTTCTGCAGCGCCAACACCTCAGGGGATGGCCCAGGTGACCCACTCCTCTGGCTGGCATGTGACAAGGAGGTCCTGGATGCAGCCTGTGTGGGAGAGCATGTGAGCTGTTGTTCCCGAGAGCCAGAGCTGTCCCAGGCGTCCGGCCTCCAGACAAAGAACACAGGGGGCCCTGTGTGACCCAGCCCAGGTGCATCCCCACAGACAAGAAGCCCAACTTCGGACTCGTGAGCTCAAGTCTGCCCAGGCACATCAGGGCAGGTGTCACCACAAGCCACACAGAACACAGGTCCACCCGGTGTGCACCTGCTTGTCCTTCGAGCCAACGTTCCACCCACAGTGGATCATGCCGTTCCACACACGAGGTGGGTGCATGATGCCTTTCCACTCTCAGGGCCTCTGGGGGGGCAGGTAGTTTTCTCTCCACGGTCTACACACTGGAGCACACCCGCTGCCGCTGCCACAGCCACACCCAGCGCCACGAGATGCAGAATAGTCGGTTGCTCTTGTGACTTAAAACAAGCCCACAATAGTGTGCTCAGGAGACAGCTCTGCAGGCGGGAGGGTCCTGTGACTCCCCAGGGGCTGAGGGGGAGACACCAGGTCTGACTCCCACCCACGGATGACTTATGAGGGGAGAAGAGGGGAGGACCAGAAGGGAGTTTGGGGAGGGGCCAGAGCAGGAAGAGGCAGCCCCCCCAGGTCTGGCACCCCCAAAGCCATGTTGTGACCCTCACACAGAACTCAGTCCTGTTCACTAACTTGTCAGCATCCCGCATTCCGTCCCAGTGGAATTGCCCTGAGCAGTGAGGTGGGGCCTGGGACTTGAGGCATTTCTGATGGATACCTGCACATGGCCTCTTATGAGCATGGCAGGGACGCCAGACCTTTTCTTGCGTGAGCAACGAGCACCAGACCCGTCTCCAAGGACAGGAGAGCAGACAGAGCTCACAGTTCTGACTGCTTCATCTAATGGGGCTCGGGATGCAAACATGCCCTGAGGCCCCTGGATTTATGCCCGCGCACATGAGTGCACACAATGTGCACATGCACACACATGCACACATATATACACACATGCAGGCTTGTGTATCTATCTATAACACACATGTGTGCATACATCTATCTGCACACATAGATACATGTATACATCTATCTACACAGATGCACACACATGCATCTATCTACACATGCATGCACACATATGTATATATCTATCTACACACATATATCTACACACATACATGCACATATGCATGTATGTATCTGTCTACATGCACACATGCGTACATGTGTGTATACATCTTTGTGTACACACATGCACACGTATACATCTATCTACCATGTACACACGTGTATCTACACATATGCATGCACACAGGGTGTATGTATTTATCTACATGAACATATGCTTACGTGTGTATACACCTTTGTACACACACATGCACGCACACGTGTGTGTGTATCTATCCACACACAGACACATACACATCAGTGTGCAGTGACGTCCACGCATCTGATTCGTGTTTGGGCATCTTCGCATCAGGTACATTTCTGGGTGTGTTTGGGCTGTAAACTTCAGGGAAGTTCAAACTCACTTTCTTAGGGTCTCAGGGTCTTTCTGTGGACGCTGGGCATGTGGCATGTCCTCTCCCCTGCATCCCACCCTCTCTTCTAACCTGCATGTGCAGGAAAGAATTTTAAGTTAAAAGAGAGAGTGGGGTTGTGCCCAGGAAGCTGACACACCTCCCCACAGGGTCAGAAGGAGGCCGTGGTTCTGCAGGGGGCTCTGGCGTTCATCAAGCATAGTGGGAGGCTCCCCGCCACAGACCCTCACAGGTCCAGGGATGGGAGACACAGGAAGCCCGTGCTCCCTGGGGCTTCTGCACCCACGTGACTTTTCCATTTCCTCCAGCCGGGGGGAAAGCAAGCTCTGATGGAGGTCCCAGGGATGGTAAAGGACCTCCTACCCCAGTCACGGGCTGCCTCGTGCCCCAAGATCTGGGCCAGGCTGGGGGTCCCAGCCCCACCCTCCCTGCTCCCCTGAGGGCAGGGCTCTAGCTGGTCCTGTTCTCTGACCGGAACCACCCGGGAACTCTGAACTGTCCAATGACTTGAGCGGGATCAGGTCGGAAGTGCTCCTCCCTCTGAGGAAGAAGTCCCGGGAGCGCGCCTCCTGCCCTGAGGCCAGCAAAACCACAGCCCCTGGGTCTCAAGGATCCTGGAATTTGATCTTCAACGTGAAATTTTAAGTGTCTTCACCTTTTCCATTTGGAAACAGCTGGTCTGGGGTAGAAGAAAGCGATGAGGTTTGGAAGCTATCCTGACTGCAGAGAAGCATCCTGGTAGAAAGTGTGGTCAGGTTGGGCCCTCTTCACAGGTGGCGGCAGCCATGACTCCTTGGCTGCAGATAGGCGCCCACTGAGCGCTCTGGCCCACGACCTTTGGGGAACTGGCTATCTGCTCCCAGGACCTTCAGTGACAAATGTGTAAGCTGTCAGGTGTCCCCCGAGGGGCCAAAGGAGTTGGTGGAAACTGAGAGCTCGTGGGTTCTCCTGTGCGCCCACAGAAGGGCAGACATGGGAGCCCTGGGCAGGCAGCCAGGCCTGGCTGTGGGTCCCTGTGCAGCTGGCAGCCACTGCCCCATCCATGCCTTGGTTTCTCCTTCTGTGAAGTGGGGGCACAGGCTCCCCGTGTCCCATGGGGGCTGTCTGAGGGATGAGGAGCCCAAGTCCCAGAGCTCTTTGAGGTCTGGAACAGAAGGTGTCATGCAGCCGCTTGCTCACGGGCATCTTCATCACTTTCTTTGAACACTCGGGGTGCGTCCCCATGAGACTGCAGAACACACTGTGCCCTGAGGGCAGCTGTCAGGGGAGGCTCACAGGCAGCCCGGCCTCCCTGTGGTGAGCAAGGGGGTCCAGCAATTCCTCATGAGTGAACACACGAGTCCCGACGATGCAATCTTCCATGATGACACGGCCAGGGGCTGCCCTCGGAGTGTCCATGGGCAGTTGAGGAAATCAATGTGAAAGTGAAACTTACGTCACAAAGTGAGAAAACGCCCAGGGACATGAGGCGGGAGGGTCTGGTGGGCGCCGGGGATCTGTGGGACCTCACCTCACCCCTCCCTGACCCCGCTTCCCCCAGGCCAGCTTCTCCTCCTCTCCCTTCTGTGGTGCTGGCGCACAGCTTTCCTTCGGAAGAGGAAGAGACTGTCTGTGCTCTTTGGTGCGTGGTGTCTGGGACCGCGTGGGCTTCTGGATTGGCAGACGACAGCACACAGGGTGATTGCGATCCGGACCTGGACTCACACATTCACTAAAGTCGTTCTGCACATCCTGCAGTGGGTGGGAAACGTTGGATGGGCCAGGGGTCTGATTCCGCCCCCGGATCTCCCTTCTCCTCCCTCCTCCTCCCTGTCTTTCTTTCACTCAGAGAACACTTAAAAACTCCTGCTCTGAGACAGGCACTGACTTGGGACTAGGAATCAAAAAGGAAGATGAATCAGAAATAACCTACGCCAAGGGTGCAGTGTGGCAGGGGAAACACGCAACCATCGCTTCCGATGGGTGTGGCGAATCCTACACGGGGTGTGCCCGGAGGAGCTGTGGGGTGGGGAGTAGGAGGGGCTGCAGGAAGCAAGGATGCTGGAGCTGAGGAAGCTGCATCTCGGAAGAACGGCCTTTGAAGCAGAAGGAGCCACTGTGGGGCCTGGTGTTCCGTGTGGTCTTGCGGCTCGCTGCCGAGGAGGCTGCAGGGCCACGGCAGCTGGACTCTCTGCCTCGGCTGCAGGTGCCACGGGACGGTCTCCAAAGAGGCGTTTGCTCTTTAGTGAGGCCAACAGTGGGACGGGCCCAGCAGACACGGGGAGCCCCAGGGTGCCCCACGGTCCCAGCTGCCCGTCAAAGGCCACCGCCCGGTCCCAGCTCTTTATGGAACATGCTGGGATTTCGTGAGTGGAATCTCGGGGTCAGATCCCGGGGTCCTCAGCAAGGAGGTGTCTTCTGAGGAACTTTGACCCCAGATCTGGGCTCCCTATCAAAGGTGTGGGGAAAAAAGTGGGAACTCCATAAACACTGGCTGAGTAAATAAACTCAATGTGTGACACCACCCTGATTTCAGTAACGATTAAAGCTGAGGACAACACAGGAAAAAACTGTTCAAAAACTCAGCATGAAGCAATTATAGTCAAAGATGTACAGTAGCTTCCCTTTCAAAGCCTTCCTTCATTTGTCCCATTGCTATTAAAGAATTAATTAATTCCTACTTATTAAAAATGCTTTTTGAGTGACAGAAAGTACTTTGGTTAATTAATGGAAATTTAAATTCTCAGAAAACCCGTGGAGATTCTTCCTGAAATAGCATTTTCATCTAACTGCTGCCAGATCCATTTAACTGCAGCTGGATCTTCAGGAAAAAACTATTTAAAAGGAAAAAAATCATGCAGCCTTTCATTTAAGACTGCATGGAAGTGCTCACCAAGCAAGCGGGGACAGGAACAGGGCAGAATCCAGAATCTCACCTTTTGCCTCGTCACCCGAGGCCTTGGGACAAGGACAAAGGCTTGGAATGAACTGTGCCTCTCCCTCAGAAAGTGGAACTGATGTCGGGATGTGGGACCCACGGTCGGCTGGCTTGCCCTCTGCTAGTCCTGTCATTCATTGAATCCCAACATGTCAGGGCAAGGCTTCCCAGCTATCTCTTACTCACAAGGAAATGACTTTCCAGTTTGCACGTAATTTGTGTTTGCCCAGGGGCGTCCTCTGCAGCCCCAGGAAAGGCCACGTGCGAGTCCAGATCTCAGCACCGATTGCCATGTGTTCGCTGGGGTGATGCGTGCCCCGAGACCCTCCCACCCTCTTGCTCAGCTGTCTTTCCTCACCTGCTGGCCCTGTAGGTGCCTTGTCCTGTTCTGAGCTTGGGATGGTGCCCCAGAGGCAGCTACAGCAGTAGGGAGCAGAGGCAGCACCTCCTGGGGCCCCTCTCTCTCACCGTGGGCGTTTCCTCTCCTTTTCCCAGGAAGCCTGTGGCGATCTGGTGGATCCTCCTCACATGGTACATGAAACTGGATCCCAGACCTCTGAAGCCTGGGACACACAAACGGCTGACTCTCGCCCTGGAAGAAGGGTGCTCTGGGGACCTGCTGCCCCAGGCCTGACGTGGGGGCTGCACGAGGACAGCCTCATGGGTGTCAGAACAGCTGTCAGGTGCCTGGGGTCACAGTGGGACGGCAGACACCCTGAAAGGGCTCCTACTGCCCTACACGGGATTGAGAACCCACAGGGTTGGTGACTACAGTGGATCGAACACTGAGAATGTGCTGAAATCTGCGAGCTCACAATGACACTGAAACATGATCAGCTCCTTCAATCATGGTCGTTCCACATTCTGAACAAACCAACACTCATGGAGCATCGTCCGTAAACAGGACAACATAATCAACGCAAACAAACAGTTACAAAGCTTACAAATACGTTAGAAGAGACGTCCTTCGTGGGCAACACCTTCTAAAGGCATTCTCAAAGATCATTAAGGGGCCAGTCCCAGAGGCCTAGTGGTTAAGCTCAGCGTACTCTGCTTCGGTGCCTGGGGTTCAGTTCCCAGGCACAGACCTACACCGCTCTGTTAGCGGCCATGCTGTGCTGGCGGCCCACATATAAAATAGAGAAAGATTGGCCCAGATGTTAACTCAGGGCGAATCTTCCTCAGCAAAAATCCTTTAAGGAAAAATATACCTAATTGATTACTCTTGTGGGATGCCAGTGAACCAAATCTTTTTTTTAAACAATAAATAAAGAGAAAGAACCACACGCTAATCTTGTTTTCCTTTGATGAACTGTACCGCTGGGAAGAAATAGATGAGGTTAAGTTTCTCCTTAGGTGAGTTTTCTAGCTAACAACTGATCCAGGAAAACAGTTAGAAAACCGCCATCTGCAATCACTGATCAATTAATGGATCAAGGCCATGTCATCAAAGGTTGACATCCCAAAGAAAGACAGACCAGCTGGCGCGGCATGCCGTCTGGCAGAAATCATCCAGTGGGATCAAACCCGAATTTGCCCACATCTTCAGACCCCACTGCCCACTTCCAGAAGCAGGGACCACAGCAGACATGTGGGCCACACAGCCCAGAATCCAGAAAATGCAACGGGGCCGACGGCCGTCCATCATCACAAACGACTCGGGAAAAAGGAGACAGAGGAAGGACTTATCAGGTAGGAGGGATTAGGGGCACGTCAGCCCATCGCAGGCAACACACCCTACTCAGAGTGTGACTCGAGTGCCCGCGGGAAGCGGGGCATTTATGAAGCAGTGAGGCTCCCCAGCCCAACGGCAGAGTCGATGGTGTTGGGTAATGATGGGTAATTTTTAGACGAGATAGCAGTACTGAGGCTATTTTTTTTTTTTTCAGAGATTTTATTTTTTCCCTTTTTCTCCCCAAAGCCCCCCCGGTACATAGTTGTATATTCTTTGTTGTGGGTCCTTCTAGTTGTGGCATGTGGGACGCTGCCTCAGCGTGGTCTGATGAGCAGTGCCATGTCCGCGCCCAGGATTCGAACCCACGAAACACTGGGCCGCCTGCAGCGGAGCGCGCGAACTTAACCACTCAGCCACGGGGCCAGCCCCTGAGGCTATTTTTTTTTAAAGAGCCCTTATCTCTTTGAGATCCAGATGGAATTATTCATGGAAGAAATGCTGTGATGTGTGGGATTTTCTTCAACATAACTTGGGAGGAAGCAATAGAGAGCATTTCCCTTTTCCCTGCTTCACGTGCATTTTCAGGAGAGTCCGTGTTCTCAGTCACATCAAGGGGTGCTCTGCTTCAATCCGAGGCCTGTTACTGGAATTGATCATTTCTGAAGCCAGAGGATGGGTGCACGAGCTCACTGCACTGTTCTTTCTATTAGGAAATGTAAAAATGCAGTGGAAGAAAATACAGCTGTTTTTATAACCAGGGGTAGAAAAAACTTTCTAAGCCATGCACAAAACTCTGATGCCACAGCCAAAGCCTGACATTAAAACGACGACGACGACAGCAGAACTTCCCCGTGACGAGGTCTGCAGTTTGGGAAGAAGGAATGGAAGCCGGGAGAAAATACTCATGACGCAGGCACCAGAGGAAGGATGGCCACCCTCACCCTACGAAAACTCAGGACCTGAGGAGTCTCAAGACCCAGGACCCAGGCAAGCCCGCCCACGGACAGTCACCTCCTGGCAAAATGATTGGAGGGCCAACCCATTTGTTCCGGGAAATGCCAATCAGAAGGGCAGCGAGGAACATCTAACAGGTGAGGTCGGCAGATGAAAGGACTGGTGGGACCGGCCGCGGACGTGGCGGACAGGTCCTCGAGCATTGCCGGTGGGAACAGACTGCAGGGATCCCTCAGGAGGAAACAGGGCTGGGTTGATTAACAAACCGAAGTGCATGGGCTCTGGCTGAGCAATCTGATTTCTAAGCATCTGCTCTAGAATCTGCCCACCAGCACGAAGCTTCCTGTTGTGCAAGAGGGCCCTCTGTGGTCAGCGTCCCCAGTGGTTTCGCACTGTGTCAACTTAGCTACACGGGGCTGGTTCCCAAAATGCTCTTTGCCGCCTCGTCCTGAGTCCTGGGGAAGGCGTGTGATGCGATCTGGATGCAGAAGCAGGCGGCCGTCCGCTCCCGATGGGTTGGTGAGGCCCCGGGCTGCGCAGCTCCCAGCCGTCCCTGACGTCGGCTACCCTGCTGGGTGGACACGGGGTCTCTGGGCCCTTGGACCCTGCGTCCAGCTCCTCTGGGGCCTTCCTCACGGTCCGGAGCTGCAGAGGTTGGGATGTCTCTGGCCGGTCCTCACTCTCCCCATGGCATCATTTCTTTCTGAATGCTGCCCTGCTGGCCTCCAGCTGCACCAGGTCTCTAGAGACCTCTGCGTGGGTCCCGGCCGTGTGCGGCCTGGCGCTGACCACCGCTTTCTCCTTCCTCATCTCCCACTGTCATGCCGCTTTCCTGACTGACCTCATCCCGCGCAGCCTCAGACAAGTGTCAGAACGTCACACAGACCATCTAGCAAAGATGCGGGCTTCACCTGGGAAACTTAGCGATGGGAGAGATCCCACAGACAGGCCAGATCTCGTGTCTCTGGGTCACGCACCCTGCTGGTGGGGCCCTGGGTGTTTGTCCGCGAGGGTCCAGCCCCTGCTGCCCTCCCTTCTTAGGGGACGTTGGGGTCAACACAGACAGGAGGTTTCTGCGAAGGGTATTGTCCAGCACCTGGGACACACGGGGCCTGGGAGAAGCTCAGACTCCTGCTGGGATGAGGGGCCATCGTCCTCCAGAGGCTGAGTCTAAACGCAGCCCCTCAATCCCAGCTGAGCCCCAGGTCTCCTCCGCACCTTCCTTCCTTCACGGCACTGTCTGTAACAGGAGAGAAACGAAAACAACTCAAAAATCCAGGAATAGAGACAGTTAAACTGTGGCGCAGATTACGGAATATTCTACAGCGGTCAAGAGTAAATATAACAGAACCGCCATGTGAACGTCATCTGGGACGAGCTGAGATTCATTTTCTTATGCCCAGTTCTGCATTTGATCAACTTCACGATATCCAGTTCCACACGGACGTGCACGTGTCCCGTGGCTTTTTTCCACGGAGTCGAGTGTGTTCGGTTCCTGGGTTCCATTTCCTAAGGCATGACACTCGGACTAGGGCTCCACTAGACGTGTGGGTCCTGCCTGGACACACTCGGTTTAGCATGAGATGCGTATTTTCTAATTTCAGTTACTGGCCAGCATTAAAACCTCGGGCTGCTTCAGATAAAAATCTAGAGCTTGAAAAACGTCGGTGGCATTGGGTCCACTCTCCCGCATGAGGACAGGCCTGGCCGAGCAATCAGAGATCAGCCTTTACCCCCGGCCACACACACACAAGTGCACACACAGGCACATGCACACGCAAGCACACACTTTTGCACAGCATGTGTGCACACGCTTGCACACACACATGCACAGGCACCAGGCTGGTCATTCCTGCCCCTAGATCACCCTACTAGCCCAGTGCTGGCCGACAGACAAGCCAAGGGCAGCGTCTCCACAAGACGAAGGGCAGAGCAGACAGATGCGTCCGGCCGGTTTCCCTGAGACCCAGAGAAGGAAACAGAAAGACGAAGGGAGGGAGACGTCTGGATGTTCTCTGCTCTGTCCCGTGGCCGCGACGGTTTCCCGCATCTCTAAGGTACCAGCTGCTCATGGGCACCAGCTTCCCCTTTTCAGGCGCATCCTCGCCTGCCTTCATTCCTATAGAGATGGACCCTCACTCGAGACGCCTTCATGGTCCCCGAGGTCACTAGGTACTGAGTCAGACTGGGGAAAGGCCCGGGGGGCACAGAGCCGAGCTCAGACATGAGCCCCCACATGCAGCCCAGCCCAGCTGCTCACGCCGCCCTTTGCAGGTCAATCGCACCGTTTTGGAGCTGGGGCTGTGGGTCCTGTTCGGCCCCAGGAGACAGGAGGACATGCAGGCATTTGAAAGTGAGTGTCCAGCGGGCGGGGTTGGGGGGGACCAGGCGGGGGCGACAGCTGGTGAGTTGTGGCCACCTCTGTGGAAGCCATCAGCCCGAGGGAGGAGGGAAAGCAGGACCCCCTGAGGTCAGACACTGCTACGTCCACCCATGTGTTGTCATCACTCAAAGGGCCTCCGGCGCCCTGGCAGAGCGCAGGACACAGCGACTGACCGCCCGGGGAACACGACACCGGAGGAAGCTGTTGCAAGTGGCGGCTGAGTCCCGGAGGGATTGAGATCAAAGGCTGCAGCTGCGGCCGAGGCGGGGAGGGTGCGTCCGGCAGCCGGAGGGCTGCCCGAGGGGCTGCAGCAGCTGAGCGGCTCCTGCCTCGGAGTCCTTCTGCTCTCCAGAGGCTCTTAGTGCCTGGCATTTGGGACTCGCTTCTCAGGGACCTGGAGTCGTGCTAGATCACCCCTCCCCCGTGCGGGGACCCTGAGCTGTTAGGGCCACCTCAAGGCAGAGAGGCCCACACCCTCCCAAGGCCCCAGCCAGCCTGACAGCTCTGAGCTTGAGTCCTGGGATGTCAGCACAGCCAGAAAAGGCCACATTCTCCTTTTAGGAAGGACATGAGGGAAGAGAATCTGCAGCCCCCCTCCGGGAATGGGCCTCAGACGTCAGGGCATGTGGGGGCACGGAGCTCCCAGCACACTCACTATCTGGTGCCCTTTCCAGGGAGCATCAGGGAGAAAAGGACATCAGTCACTCCCTTCACGGCTCTGTTCCGGCCTCTGTGAAATCGGGAAGTATCGAGTGACTGCCTCTGTCCGTCTGGGAGCAGAGGGCCAGGCCTGGGGTCTCATGAGGCCATACGGAGCAGGGCCACCCCAGCAAACTGAGGTTTCTCTGTTGGAACCTTAATAAAGAGCATGGATGTAGAGCGAGACGCTCCAGCATCTCACCCAGCTCGGCCACGTCGACCAGGCCGTGAATCTCGCTGAGTCCCTGTGTCTCTGAGAAGGAGCACGTAGAACTGTGGTAAAATTATATCAGGTCTCATGTCCACGTGGCGCCCAAGCCTCGTGGTCCAGGGCTCCAGGCAGCGGGGCCACGGGGAAGAAGCAGCTGAGGTCTGAGTCTCTGCAGGGCTAATGGTCCACGGATGGCCATACCTGGGCCACGGAGAGCCACTGGATGGCGACCTCATGTGCCACGGTGTGTGGGACACTTTGTGACAAACGGACATCTGTCCTGGGGTGGAAAGGGGCCTCTGGAGACTGGGCAGGAGTTGGCTGTGAAAGATGAGGGATATGGTGGGTGGAGGATGTGGGGAAGGGCTCAGGAAGGAGGCACGTTCTCATGGGCATCCTGCCTTTCTGGCCCACGGTGCTCCCAGCCCCGCAGCCCTCTGACCAGCCAGGTGCCAGCGATCCAGCTCTGTGTGCAGCCACGGCTCTCCCCTCCCCAGCCCTGACGTCCTTGTGGTGTCGTGTGCTCCCCTCTAACCCCCAGAACCCCACCCGAACACCAATTTCTCCTCCTCCCAACTACCGCCTAGGGCTCCCACTCCCTCCTCCCACTGAGAGCTGAGTCCTCCTGGCTCTGTCCTCTGCCCCCACCCAATAGCAACCCCAAGCTCCACTTTAGAAACACTGCCAGCGTCTGGGCGCTTCCACCGCAGCTGTCACGGCACACTTCATTCACTCGGGGGCTGACTGCCCTCCCTCCCAGCCTGTACGCCCTCTCTGCCTGCACCCACTCCCGGCCTGCAACCTCTCTCGGCCTGCACCCCCTTCCTGCCTACACCCTCTCCCAGCCTGCATGCCTGGGACTTGCTGCAGCCTCAGGAGAGGATGGATGAGTGGTGGGCGTTTTCCAGGAGAGGCGGCCCCCACAGAGTGCAGTTCTGCTCAGCAGCTCGGAGTCACTGCAGGGGTCACAGGATGACTTCGAAGAGGACGCCATCGCTCGGGGGACATGGAGCTGGCTGCTTGTGTCTGTCCAAGAGTTGCCTTTACTTTGCTCTCTCGTGATTCCCAGTGCAGCCGAGGCCAGGGGAGCCCTGGGAAGAGCCCAGCGGGCATCGCCATGGCAGCAGGCGGATTTGGCAGCGGGGCCACAGGGAAGAGGAGAGGTGACCACAAAGGCGTCTTTGATCCCGAGGCCGCGGGGAGAAGACACGACCAGGAAGCCCATTTCTAAAGGCCGCCGCCACGGGAAGGAGCGGGTCTGACTCAGCGGCGTGGGCCTCGGCCTCTGAGTCGGCTTTTGTTGCTGAGGCCCCAGCCCTGCTGCCCGGTCAGGCGGGCTCCGCTCTGTCCTCGTGCCAGGCCTTCCGTCCAGGTCACCTGCCGACTCAGCTGGCCGGGCTGCGGCCTCACACAGACACCAATTCGGCCCCACGTGGGGCTGGGAGGTGCGGTCGGTGGCTGGGGCTCTTCCCCGGGGCAGGGCCAATGTCAAGGATGGCACGGGAGTCCCCTCCAGGGACAGCCCAGCCGGACGCTCCCGACAGACAGGCCACAGAGCCGCAGCCCACTCTGCTCCATGAGCCCTCGGTGAGGACGTCCACCTCTGCTCCCTGGGTTCAAGTCCACCACCCCCGGGCTGCATCCCAGAGCCCAGTTTCCCTGCAGTCGGCACACGTGCGCCCGGGTTTCCTCTCTCCGCAGGAGAAGCTTCCTCAGTGGACTTAACTGATGGCCCTGGGACACCTCGGGGGGGACGGGGGCCCTGCTGGATGAGGGAGGGAGGCCAGGAGGGGACAAGGATGAGCCTCCCACAGGCTGTCCGGGAGGCAGGACCCACACATGAAGTGCCATCTGTGGGGGTGACGGAGCATAGCCAAGAACATCAGCCCAGGCCGCGTGGTGACGGGGACGGGTGCCCAGCAGGCGGGAAGGAACACCCAGGTGGCTCCAGAAGCAGGTGCTCTGGGTCCCAGGAACCAGGGGTGGGAAGGCCTCTGGAGGGGGAGCCGACAGGGGTAGGGGCTGAGCGGGGCTGGACCCCCAGGAGGCTCCCAGCCCACCTCTATGTGAGGAAGGCCCAGGGCTTAGGGGATTTGGGGTCGAGGGAAGAACCAGGCCCTGGGAGCCCCGAGCACAGAACTGGCCAGGACCCCCTGCCCCAGAGACTCTTGGGGGCCCTGGGCCCTGGGAGCTGGAGACGGCAGGAGATTCTCCCAGGGGATCCTGGGGCAGGGCCGTGGGGGTGGGCGATCAGGTGACTATGGGCAGTCGGTGACAACAGTGGCGGAGGTGGTGACCCCGTGAGAGAGGAGACCTTGGGCTGAGCTGGTGACGAGGTCGCAGAAGGTGGGTGAGGGGTGCTGTGAGGTACCTGGTTGGAATCCTCTGGGGTTTCAGGGGAAGAACTTGGGGTGACGTGGGGACAGGGACTCAGCCGAAGGGGAACGTGGCGGGGAGGGGACTCCTAAGGGACACTCGGGAGGGAGAAGCTCTCAGCAGGCAGCTGGGCGTGTAGACTGGACCTGCCTTCCAGAAGAGAGACAGAGAGAGAGAGACACAGAGAGAGAGATAGAGAGATAGAGACAGAAAGAGGAAGATAGAGACAGAGAGAGATAGAGAGACAGAGAGAAAGAGACGGAGAGACAAAGAGAGAGATAGAAAGATAGAGATAAAGAGAGAAAAAGATTGAGACATAGTCAGAGTTAGAGAGACAGAGAGAGATAGAGAGACAGAGACAGCGAGAGAGATAGAGATAGAGACAGAGACACAGAGAGATGGAGAGACAGAGAGAAAGAGATAGACACAGAGAGAAAGAGAGAAAGGGAGATAGAGAGTCAGAGATAGAGAGACAGAGAGACAGAGAGAGATAGAGATAAGAGAGACAGAGACAGAGAGAAAGAGAGATAGGGAGATAGAGAGACAGAGACAGAGAGACAGAGACAGAGAGAGATAGAGACAGAGGGAGAGACAGAAAGAGACACAGAGACACAGAGACAGAGACAGAGATGAAAGAGAGAGACAAAGAGACAGAGACACAGAGACTCTGAGAGGGAGAAGAGCAGAGGAGCAAGAGGGGAATTTGGAGAGAGAAGAAGCTCTGGATGGAGTGGAGGACTCGCAGGTTGGAGGGAGACGGGAGGCACCCTGGGGGCTGGTTGCAGGGGGCACAGATGTCCCGAGCTCAGTCTCTCTCCATGTCACCGAGCATCCAGCGGCCTAGGTGAGTATGAGACAGACACGCCCTTCAAAATTCATGCAACAGAAATATTCTGCTGTGTCCTAGAGTGAGATTTCTGACCAGCACAAACGAGCCGGCATTCACTCACTCGTTCGCTCCTTCATTCATTCGCAGCTTTGGCCCATCCCCCCCACAATGTCCCGCGGCCCCGTCTGTGGGACCCACCCCACGCCAGCTTCCAGGTTTCTCCCGGGCACCTGTCTGAACTGGCAGAGGAACCGCCCGCCTTACAGCCTGAGGTGGCCTGTCCCAGCCCCTGGACTGTGGTGTCACCTCTCGAGCCACCGCCCCCCCCCCCCCCCCGCCCCATTCTGCAAGGCTCCGGCTGGTCCTCACGCATCCCGTAGGCCTGGATGCCCTGGGCTGACTCGTTTCCTTGAGAGGACAGGAGGCGCCACGTGCAGCTACCACGAACGTGGGCTCGGGTCTCTGTTTGGCCATTTGCGATGTGAAATTGGAAAGTCAGCCTCTCTGAGCCTCAGTTTCATTATCGATGAAACAGAGTAACGCTGACAGCTGAGGCTGTTGTGAAGACATCCATCAAAGCGTTTGCCACCGGGCCTTTCATCAATGTCAGCTCTTGTTCCTCTAGAACGTCTGGGGCCATGAGGCCCCCCGAGCTGCCCTAGAATCACCCACGAGGGTGGGAGCCCCGACCTGAAGAGTCCTTGCGCCTGCCCCAGGGGCTACCCCGTTAGAGGCCAGAGGGGAGGGCGCAGGTCATTTCTCCTTCGAGGGCCGTGAGTGTCAGTGAGTACCTGGCTCACCCGGTGTGTTCCTTTCCTCCGGCTGCTGTAACAAATTAGCATAAATTTAGTGGCTCAGAACAACACAAATTTATTCCCTTACAGCCCTAGACCTTGAAATTCCAGATACGGTCTTTCGGGGCTAAAATCAAGGGGTCAGAGGGCTGCTTCCTGCCAGAGGCTCCAGGGGAGAGTCCTGTCTGCTCCTTGGCCCTTCCAGCTCCTGGAGACGTGTTCCTCGTCGCGTGGCCCTTCCTCCGTCTTCAGAGCCGGCAGCACCTAGCTGGGTCCTTCTCGAGTTGCTCACTCTCCCGTCCTCTCCCTTGATTCCCTCCTCCGCTTTTAAGGACCCTGTGATCACGTCGGTCCCTCTGGAGGAACCTGGAGAACTCTATCATACTGAGGACCTTGCCTGGTCACACCTGCGGGGTCCCTTTGCCACGTGAGGTGGCACATTGACAGATTCCTGACGCGGACAAGTGGGGGGCCGTTATTCTGCCGACCACAGGCGAGTAGCCACACTTTCCCCTGGAAGGGCTGGTGGCTTCACCCTGGTGCTGACCCCACGAGGACCGGGCAGCTACAGAGGGGTCAGAGCCTGCCCCCGGCACCTGCCCCATGGCTCCTTCTCAGCCACACACCCGCTTCTTGTCCCCACACTGGGAGGAAGACGTGCCCAGGCACACATGCTGACCCTGAAGTGCTCATCTCCTTTCATGGGTATTTCCTAAGTTTTGCTCACTTTTGGATAGTTTTTACTTTTCACCTTGAAGTTCATGCAACCTGGGTATTTTGAGACACAAGGTGTTACTCCACAGACATCATTTGGGACCAACCTTGTGGCCCCCAGGAGACTTCGGAGGCAGCCCCGTGTCCACGTGTGTAATACACACCTGGGAGGTGTGGAAAGTGAGGACACGCAGAACATGAGAGAGAGGATTTCCCCTGCCTGCGTTCCCCTGAAAAAAGCTGCAGAAAATTGATCCTTGCACATCGCCAGGGATCCAGGAAATGAGGGAGAGAGTGAGTTCTGGGAGTTAACCCGACATGCTGGTGGGCAGTTTATCATTCCCGAGTGAAGAGAGCCTCAGACCCTGAGGGCAGAGTCTTAGAGGCCCAGGGATGCCAACCCAAGGGGTCTTTCAACCATCGTCCTTTCACGACGCCCACATGAAGAGAAGCTGCTGACGCATAGGGAGTCCCTCTCCAGCGTCTCGAACCAGCGGGAGGGGAGGAGTGGAAACGCCGTCCTCAGATCTACCAGGGACCACGCAGGGTTTGCAGAACACTGGCACCGACGTCCCACTTTGCAAAGGTCAGGGGGTTTTCTCGGCCAGGCCCGGCCCCGCGGGAAAGGGAAATGACTGCTTTTCCCTCTGACGGTGGGCTGACGGCTTCACCGTGTGGAAATGAAACTGAGACCTGGGAGGAGGAAAGCTGCCCCCCTACTGCCCTCAGTCGGCTGGTCCAGCGGTTTCCTGCCCACCTGGACAGGGGGCCAGGCAGGCCTGCTTTGGTTGGGCGGTGGCTCTCCCGCCCCTGTTAGCCCAGGGCGCGCTGGGCCGAGAATGAGAGCAGCGAAGGTTCTCTTATAAACTGTAGGGTGCAGTGCCCTCCAAGGCCACTCCTCCCTCCTGGTTGTGGTCCTGCCTTTGCTTGAAGGCAGGGACCTTCCCACATCCTGAGACGTGTGGGGAAGCGTCTCTGCCAAGTGGGGTCCGGGCAGCGAGAGGTTCCCACCACCCCAGCCTGAGGGTGCGACTCTGGTCCAGCCTGGGTCCAAATCAGTCCTTCCATCCCAAGGAGACGGCTCCCAGCTTCCTTCTCCAGATAAGCCGAGGGCGTGTGTGTCAGCAGGACTGGGGTGTCAGTAGGTGACAGGGCTGCTCTCACCAGCCTCACACCCTCGGGGACCACCCCCACCCTCATGGTTTTCTCTCGTCCGTTGCCTCCCACGGCTCCCTCTGACCCGGCAGTGCCACCGCTAGGGAATTGCATCCATAAGGCCAAACCGCATGTCTGGACAGGGCTGTTGGTCGAAATGGAGAAAAAGGTTTTGTCACCAGCGTGTGAGTGACAGTAAGTCCCTGTGGGAGGTGTGACCAAGCCTCTGCCCGCCTTCTGTCCTGCAGCGTCCGCGTGAGGAGCTGCCTGATGTTGTCCCCGGGGGGCAGGAGCCTCCAGACGTCCCCCCACCCTGACGGCCCCCTGAGATGGGAAGTCCGTGGGGTCGGCCAGGGCCACGCACGGTGGCCCCGATGGCCGGGGCTCAGCCAGAGTGCCGACCGCAGACCAAGGCCCTGAGAAGTGGAGCCGCCATCCCCAGGATGACAGCCTCTGCCCTTCTGCCCCAGCAGGAGACCAAGAACAAAAAGCGGGTGTCTCTCCTCCTGAGCAGAGGCTCCAGCGTCTGGCACAACTTCGACTCAGACGAGGCCCACGTGGAGGTTGATGGGGCCAGAGGGGCCCTCTGGGCAGGCACCCCGGGCTCGGCGGGAGTCAGATACAACAGCTCCTGGAGGAAGGAATTTCTCCTTCAAGAGCATCCTCGTCGGCCTTTCTCGACGCCCTTCCTTGGCCAGTGTGCAGAGGCTCCCTCGGGGACCGAGGGCCGTGTCCAGGGCCCTGCATGGCAGCGGTGTCTTCTCGTGGCCCCGACATTCGGGTTCTGTCCGGGGGAGCGCGGCTGTCTGCTGCCGTACTGAGCCTCGAGTCATTCTTCTGAGTCAGGCCTTGCGCTGCACTGAAGTACATTAACTTTTATTTCTGTTACAGTATTAAAAACAGATGAAGCAGCAGTCGATCCACTGGGTTCCCTTTGGGGTTACAGACAAAATAATTCAAAAGGCCTTTTTTAACGTTTTTTAATTAAAGCTCCAGATGGGGGTTTAAGATGTACTGAAAGATTCTGTCTAAATCAAAAGGAACACAACAAAAACAGAACAACAAAAGACTCCTGAATGAGGGTGCGTCGTGATTCGTTTATTCAGTGAAGTCTAATGCGAAGAGCATGGGCCCCCGCAGCCAAACAGTGGGTGGACCTCCAACGTCTGGTGCCTACTCGCTCTAACCTGGGAGCCTCGTCTTCTCCTCGTAAAATGGAGAAAACAAGCTCTTTTGCAGGATTATTGGGGCATTTAAAGAGATAAGGTCTATCTGGAAACCAAGGAAGTTTAAATATATAAAATCAGGCTAGAAATGATGTGAAAGTCCTTGGGACATAAGAAGTCACCTATCAATAAATGTTGTCCACTATTGTTTCCAATTGGACCACTGCAAGTATTATGTTCATTTAAAAATTATTGAGGGGCCAGCCCAGTGGCACAGTGGTTAAGTTCACACGTTCCTCTTCAGTGGCCCAGGGTTTGCTGGTTTGGATCCCAGCTGTGGACCTACACACCGCTTATCAAGCCATGCTATGGCAGGCATTCCACATATAAAATAGAGGAAGATGGGCACAGATGTTAGCTCAGGGCCAGTCTTCCTCAGCAAAAAAAAAAAAAAAAAAGAAAAAGAAAAAAGAAAAAAAGAAGTAAAAATTATTGAATACCTGTCCCACAAAAACAAACAAACAAATAAATGTTGAATTTAGCTAAGTTGTAGGATAGAAAATCAACTCACGAAAATCAGCTGTGTCTCTATACTAACAATGAACAATCTAAAAAGGAGATAAAGGAAAACATCTATTTACTCTGTCATCAAAAAGGAATAAAATACCTAGGAATAAACTTAGCCAAGGAGGCAAAAGACTTATACACAGAAAACTACAAAATATTGCTGAAAGAAAGTAAAGATGACCTACACAAACGGAAAGACATCCATGTGCGTGAATTGGAAGAATTAACGTTGTTCAAATGTCCACACTACCCAAAACAATATACAGATTTAAGGTGATCTCTATCAAAATCCCAATGGCACTTTTTGTAAAAAGCAGAAAAAAATCTATCCTAAAATTCAGACGCATTCTGAAGAAACCCCAAAGAGCCAAAGTATCTTGAAAAAGAAGAAAAAAGTTGGTCTCACACTTCCTGATTTCAAAACTTATTACACAGCTACAGTTATCAGAAGAGTGTGGTGTTGGCATGAAGACAGACGTATAGACCAAGGGACTAGAATAAAAAGCCTGGAAATAGACCCTCACACATATGGTCAAATGATCTTTGACAAGGGTGCCAAGACCACCCAATGGGAAAGGACAGTACCTTCAACAGATGGTGGTGGGAAAACTGGACATCCACATGCAAAAGAATGAAGTTGGACCCCCATCTAACATCATATACAAAAATTAAATGGATCAAAGACCTGAATATAAGACTCAAAACTACAAAATTCCCAGAAGAAAACATAGAGTAGAAGACATTGGATTTGGCAAGAATTTCCTGGATATGACACCAAAAGCACAGATAACAAAAGTTAAAAATAGATAAGTTGAACTTCACCAAAATTAAAAAGTTTTCTGTGTCCAAAGATACTATCAACAGAGTGAAAGGCAACCTACAGAATGGGAGAAAACATTTGCAAATCATTTATCTGATAAAGGGTTAACATCCAGACTATATAAAGAACTCCTACCAATCAGCAACAAAAAACAAATAGCTTTATTTAAAAATGAGCGAAGCGCCTAAATAGACATTTCTCCAAAGATGATACAAAAGGCCAACAAGCACATGAAAAGACGGTCAACATCAGTAGTCATTAGGGAAATGCAAAATGAGATAGCACCTCACACCTGTGAGGATGGTTACTATGGAAAAAAACCCAGAAAATAACACATGTTGGAGGCGACATAGAAGAATTGGAATTGTGCGCTCCAGGTGGGAGTGCAAAATGGTGCAGGTCCTATGGGAAACAGGATGGTGTTTTCTCGAAAAATTAAGCATAGATTTACTATATGATTCAGCAATTTCACTGCTGGGTATAGACCCAAAAGAAATGGAAGCAGCATCTCAAAAAGATATCTGTACACTCACGCTCATAGCAACGTTCTTCACAATTGCTAAAACGTGGAAGCAACCCAAGTGTCTGTTGACAGACGAATGGATAAGCCCAATGTGGTGTGTACACACAATGGATTATTATTCATCACTATTAAAAAGGAAGGAAGCTCTGTAATGTGCTCCTAACATGGATGGACTTGGAGGACATTATGCTGAGTGAAATAAGCTAGTCACAAAAAAGCAAATACTGTGTGATTCCAGTCATATGAGGTCCCTGGAGGAGTCAAATTCATAGAAACAGAAAGTAGAGTGGTGGGTGCGAGGGGTTGGGGGAGGGGAAATGGAGAGTCGGCTAATGGGGACAGAGTTTCAGTTTTGCAAGATGAAAAAGTTCTGGAGATGGGCGGTGCTGATGGCTGCACAAGAACGTGAATGTTCTTAACACGACTGAACTGTACACTCAGAAACGGTTAAGACGGCAAATTTTATGTAACGCATTTTTTACCACATAAAAAAATTATTGAGTGCCTGTGGTAGGCACTGGGTTACATAACGAAAAATCATTCTTGTTTTCAAGGAACTCATCATTTAAAAAAGGTAAGCAGGTGGGGCTGGCCCAGTGGTGTAGTGGTTAAGTTCGCATGCTCCACTTCGGCAGCCCGGGTTCACAGGTTTGGATCCCAGGCACGGACCTACACACCACTCATCAAGCCATGCTGTGGTGGCGTCATTGAATATATAAAATAGAGGAAGATAGGCACCGATTTTAGCTCAGGGCTAATCTTCCTCAAGCAAAAAGAGGAAGACTGACAAGGGATGTTAGCTCAGGGCCAATCTTCCTCACCAACAAAATAAAAAAGGTAAGCAGGCAGGTGTGTTAAAAAATAGAATAAAGCACTGGTACTTTCTCAGACATCTGTTTTTAAGCATAACAATTTGTGAATTTATCAGCTGCCTGACCATCGCTTCTCCTCAAAGTTCTGCTTCATTTCATCCATGGGGGTAACTCAGTATTTCTAACTGGTAAATGGCCAACTCAAAATTACCTCCACAGAGCCTCTCTTGGCTAGTCATTTCTACACAACTGGCTCAGAACACGAGTTTCATTCAGGAACAAAGGAACTTTTAAGGATTTACCCAACTCCTTGAGTGAGTTAGACATTGCGATGGGATGTGGATGCTGTCTCTGAACTTTCACGCTGTCTCCAGCCTTTGAGGGTTTGGGAGCCAGTGACACCATTCCCGTGTCAGAGGTGACCCTCCAGTGGGCAGAATCTCCCAGCAACAAGAACACGTCCTCTTGGCTGGAGCGACTTCAGCTGGATGAGTCACGGCTCGAGGTCGAGGACCCGAGCAGGAGGGACCCCTGAACCAAGCAGGCTGGAATTCTGGAAAAGTTGAGTCCCAGGGCATTGCATGCTGTGTAGACTTGGGTTCCTTCTTCCGCCTGATTCTTCTGGTTCCTCAGCACCACGAGAACAGTGTCTGTCACCCAGGCCATGCCCAGAGGCCTGAATCAATGGTACCCCCTTGGAGACACCCAGAAAGTCCACCCACGAGGGTGGTACCAGCACTCACCATTGTGTGGCTGCTGTGCGGTGCCCTCACCACACGGAGACCCTCGGGGGCAGGGGTCCTCCTTGTCTTGCTGCTCAGTAACTGCTGATGCCCCACAAGGAAGGCCTCCACCTCGCACCAGCCGCTCCACCCTCGGAAGAGCCCCCGGCATCCGTGTTGGCTCTCACGCACATTTTGCCATCCATCTGTGAAAGCGCGCATGGCCACGGCGGGCCCTCGGTAGACACCTTCTAATGAGCAAGCGAGTGAGGTGGGAAGCGGGTGCCGAGGGTCGTGGGGGAGTTAGATTTGTCAGAAAGTGAGTTACATGTCATTTCTCATTCCTGTAGGTAACCGGAGGGGAAGACAGTTTGTCTTGATTGTATAAAAACCATTTTTTGCAAAATTCACTTGTTAATTTATTCACTCATGGATCAAACACCTTTTCAGGGCTTATTTCTTGTCAGCACTCGTCCTGGGTCAGGGCGCCCGGAAACGGAGGAGATGGGGTCTTTCCTTCTCCAGCGGGTAGAAGATGCAGAGGGAGGGTGATCCTGACGGGGGAGCTAACACAGCCTTAGAAACCCATCATAGCAGACGAGGCCGACACTGTGGCCTTAAAAGGGTGACGTGACTCCAGGACCGGAGCGGGATTTGAAGCCTAAGAAAGACAAGTTTATAAGAAGGATGTTTACAGTCTGGACGCATGTTTCTCAAGTGTTGGAAGCGGTTTGTTCTCCAGCATTCTCAGCTCCCTGCTTCTGATGCAGTTTCTCCACGTGACGAGCAAACCCTTGGCTTCTGGGGGCCAAGGCAGCATCTGTGCGCCTTCCGTGGAACTGCATCACGTTCTGATTTATGCCGCATGAACTGAGGGGCCGGCACTGTATTCTGCAGATGCATTTAACTGAAAATGAAAAATGTGGATTTGCCGAAAAGGGAAGCAAGGCCAAGAGAAGTTCTGGGAGTTCAGCGTCTGGTAGATGCTGCTCTGAGCTGGGAGCTCGCGGCTGCTCTGGAACAAAGCTCTGCCTTTGACCTTCTGCGTGCTGAGCTCTGCGGATCCGTGAGACGAGAACACAAAGCCACAGGCAGCACGATCTCACCTTCACCCCGAAAAGGTGGAGGGAAGAGAGCTACACACCAAAGCAGCTACCTGGGCTTGTGGACAGTTTGAATCATGTGTTCTGCTCTCCGTATTTCCTAAGATATTCTGCAGTGTCTACTTATGATACGACAGGAGAACCCTGCAGAAAGAGAAGTCATAAAAGTCTTTAAAAAAAAAGACAAAAAAACGAATGAAAGGAGTAACAAGCAGGGCCCTTTCTCTGTTTCGAAAAGCTAAGTGATTTCCTAGCTTTCGTGGCTGTCCCATGTGTGACCGAATAAAGTCCTTAATTTCTACAAAGCAAAACATATTCCTACAATGAGTATTTTGGTACATCTAAGTTTAAACTTTGTGTTCTACCCAAAGCTTGTAAAAATCACCATCTTGTGTTCTGAAGTCTCCGAGAGAGAGTCTGGATGTTTCAGGGCCTTTAAAACACGTGAAAAAACAAGGACACGGCCTCTGAGAGGAGCCCAGCGAGTATTTACATTTTGAAAAGTATATTTTGAATCACTGCACTTAAGAATAAAGATGAGTCAGGGATTCCCGCTCCAGGCCCGCAGCCCGAGCTTTGGGAAGCTCTGCTGATGACACACCGCGGCCTTGGCCTGCCCCCCACCCCCCGAATTGCTCATCATGGGAGCACCTGTCAGCCTCATCCGCCCAGGGGGAAGCCCACCGCAGCCCCCGGGACTCCGGGCGTCACCACCTCTCACATTCTCTCTGTTCTGTGAGTCTCAGAAAGAAACATGACTTCATTAGCGGTTTAGACACACCCGTGAGGAAGTAAGGGGGCTGTCATCACTAGGTAACTCACTTTGCAACCAGAATGGCAGTGTAGACGGCTGACCTCTGGTAGTTTGGGATCGACCCCTGGTCCCTCTGCAGTCCTATTGTGTCCCTGCTGAATGTCACTCCGCAGCAGCCCGGCTCCCCCAGGGCCAAGAACCCTGGACCAGAGCTGACAGGTTACTGAGGCCGCCAGGAGAACCAGCCGGTGAGAGCCGCCAGCACTGTCCTGAGGGGCTTTCTTAGCGGAAGGGGAGGCTGCAATTTCACTGGAGCCTGGCAGAAGGGTCTTGCTGCGAACCAAACATCGGCAGCCTGCCCTCCTGGGGGGAGATAACAGGCTACAAATCAGCCTTTGCAGAAAGAGTGTCTCTGACTTCGAGGCTCGCAGCAAGGCTGGCACATCCTGTTTCTCAGGCCTTGTTGTCACAAGATGTGATCATCTCTCCACGTGCCGAAGATGCCTGGGGCTACATTTTGGAGATAGGAGGAAAGGAGTTTCTGTGGCCCCATCCACCGATGCCTGGTCCCGGAGGGAGAGAGGCAGCCCCAGGAGAGGATTGTTCTGAGGCTCGGGGACAGAGGCTGAGAGCATCAATGCGCTGTGAGGACTGGGGATCCCAGAGGAAAACCACCCGTCTTGCACACTCTGTGCCCCGATTTTAGAGATTAAAATCTACGAGTGTTATGAGCAGATGGTCACAGCCGAGTCAACGTGCCAGGTGCTGTAATGAGCCTCGGACCCCAAGTCGGGATCCCAGTCGCCTGGGACACCCCAGGTTGGCATCTCTAATGACAGCCTGCATCCCACAGCGGGGAGCCTCAGGTGAGAACCTGGAGAGCTGTAGGGTATTAGCATGACAAAGGGCCACCACCTGGGGCTTCTTCCAGGTCCCTCCTAGTCAGAGGATGTTTGTCTGTTTTCTTCCTCTTAGAGAAACAGCCCGGAGATCTTCACTCTGCCTTGTAACCAGGCAGCAAGTGTGGATGCTCAAAATAGATGCTGTTTGTAATTTTTCATCCCGGTTACCCGAGAAATGTCTTGGATGATGTCTTAGACCAGCAGACGCGTAACTCCCTCCCCAGCCCCCTGGCCCTGCTACTTACAGGGATAATGAGCCCATATCATCCCCCTCCTTCTGATTCCTGCTTATTAAGCTTCAGCAGGACGCGGAGGCTGTGTTTTCCCTCGGCCTTTTTTATCCGCTAATGTGTGTGCCACGCAGATGATGATGGGAAAACGCTAATTTACATGGCACGGCCAAGCTGCCCGGAGAATCACAGACCTGCAGAGAGAAGACTGGTGAACCCAGGGGAGTGGAGGGGGGTAAGGAGACACCAGAGAAGCAGAACGTGGTCCACAGGGGCTCTCCCAGGCGGCGGAACCCCACGCACCTGGCAGACCCTCGGGAGAGAGGGCCTGGGAGTGGTTAACACCATGGAGGCCGTGTGTCTAGAAATGTGTATGAAACGCAGAAAGCCAGTCCCACGACTTTTCTGTCTGCCCCAAGTCTGACACACGTTCCTCTGCAGTCAGCCCATTTTCAGGCCAGTAGGGCTCCTCCAAACACTACGGACACGTCAGACAAGTCATCCCTCAGACTGTTTGTCTCCTCGCGTCTTGTTCCCAGGCCTGCCCGCTTGTGCCTTTGAGAAGGGTGGCCGCAAAGAGTGTAAGGGGCTTGGGTTCTTGGGGCCAGCTTCTTGGAACCCCTTGAAGGAAACTCAAGGCGTGAAGACTAGAGATATGGGGACCCCCCGAGGACCGTATCTGTGGCAACACCGTAATCATACCACCACTGTGTCCATCGTGAAGTGTCACCCAGAGCTCGTCAGATGCCCCGTTTGGAGAAAGATACAACCATTCCCATTTTAGCTCATTGGAATGTGGAGCATTTCATTCGCTGAGTCAGTGGGACTTGAAAGAGAAAAGTCACAGCTGGTCCGAGTCTGCAGGAAGACAGTGACTGAGCTCACGGGGTTTTAGAAAATTGATGTTTCCGGATACAGACGGTCGCCGAGCAAGACAGATGCCAGTAACACGGAATTAGGGCTGGGTAGCAAAGGACAGTTTGCCCCTACATTTACTAAATTTCTAGTAAAAGAAAAGAAACTTCTGGAATCCTGGGAGTCAGAACAGCTGCTTCAGAATGGTAGGAACCTCTTCAGTTTTCCTGAATCTCAGGCTCCGACCGAACACCAACCTTGACAGTGAGCCCTCTGCATCCAACCCATTCCCCAGGTGGACGGCCCGTTTTAGTTAAAACTGCCCTCCACATAACCCCCTCTGGGTTGTTGCCTTGATCTCTGAACTTGCATTAGATACAGAATTAAAGTTTTAAAATTAAATCTGTGCTAATGCCTTGAATTCAGACCATAAGCAACATTTCTTTTAAACTGGATTAATATGCCACTTTCTTTTAGATGAAAACATGGTAATTTGGGGAAGTCTTGAATGAACGTTTAAAAGAACAAGTAAATCAGAGTACCACGTTTTGAGGTTTAAAACACCCAGTTGTAATAGAAGGTACAAATTTTTTCACTCATATTTTGAAAGTTATCTGTATGCAAACATTTTGGCACCAAATATATTTCTCTTCCCTTTAATCTGTGTTCTATGTCCAAAAAGTGGCCGAATTCATACCCACCAGAGTATAAACTCCATGAGCACAAGAACTCTGTCATTCTTATTCAGAGAGGCATTCTCAGTTTCTAAAACAGTGCTTGCCATCTAAACATTACTCAATAAATATTCATGCATGAGTAAATAAGGCGCACACACACACACACACTCACACACACACACAACGTGACTTTTCTCCTGAAGCCTCTGTTGCTTGGGAGGAGCAAAGAGTGAACATAACCTGTGCAATCCGTGTTGTGTAGATTTTTATGGAATATAAGCGGTTCTGTGACTTCAGTCTAAGGTTTCTTCTAGAAGGTGTGTGGCTATAAAGCCGCTGACAATACATCACCAGATGAGCCTCAGTACCGCACCGAGGGGTGGAAAGCGCGATGCTGCATGGTCTCAGCACACGCACCCAGGAGATGTTGGGAGAACATGCACCCAGGGGTTGGCGGTGTTCAGTGGAGTTTTCTTCCCCTAATTCTGCACATTTATATCTTCTCACTTTTTATCAATACCCGTGCACTGCCTTTGCATTAAGAAGAGAACCGTATTCGATTAAAAAGAAGTAAGAGGCAGGTTTCGGTGCTTTTTCCTGGGAACCGTGCCCTCTCAAAAGTCAGCAGGCTCACGGCTGAGTCTCCTGAGCTGCCAGCACTGGTCCTCCATGTTTTCTCTTTAGGGATTTAGATTCCATTGCCTAGGAATTTGTCCTGGTTGTTGCCCCAATCTCACAGAGGCGAAGCCAGCAAAGGCGGTGATGCCAGGAGGCCCTGAGGAGAGGCGCTGGACTCACTGAAGGAGGTCGGGCAACCTCTCTGAGGTCCGGCCTCCTGCTGTGGGCACAGTTTCCGGTCGTCTCCAGGGGTTTCTTCTGACCTTCCCACCCCCATGAAGGACTTGGACGCCCTGCTTCCGCTGACAGCTCATCCTTGGTCCTTGTCAGCTGTTTAGTTTCTGGTCCTCCCTCCAACTCTACTAACCAGGACAGGCACCAAGAAGGAGGGAGGGAAGCGAGGGGGGAGGGGGGAGGGCGAGGGAGGGGGAGAGTGGAGGGAAATAGGGACTGGGAAGGGTACAGGGAGGATGTAGGGGAGAGGGAGGGAGGGAGGGAGATGGAAGAAGGAGAGAAGGAGGCAAGAGAGAGCTGGAAGGATCCCTTTCCTCAGCAAATCCCGTGCCAGGCCCTGGGAATGCAGCGCGGAGTGAAACAGACAAACTCCCAGCCCTCATGGAGGAGCAGTATTATCCAGCAATTTACATGATTAATTGTTCATTACAGAGGTGACAGCTGCAGCAGACGAGAATGAGAGGGGCCGGGCTGGCCAGGGCCTCTGCTGATCTGGGATCCGGGGTCTTGGACTGGGTGCCAAGGTGCCATCTGCCCGCAGGAGGGTTGGAGGGAGAGAAAACTCCCCGTCCATTCCGTGAACCCCACGCCCTGCCCTTTGGGACAGCTGGCCAACTGCTGGGCCTGCACATTCTCTGAGCAAGGGTGGGCCGTCCCCGCCCGCTCCAGGCTGACGTGGGACTTGTTCTCAAGGACACAGCACACCAGGAAGCCATGACCAAAGGGAGAGGTCACGGGGCCACGGGCGAGGTCCTCCGGCTGCACTCGAGGCTCCCCTGACGGAGGAAACTGCTCCCTTCCACGCACTTCTCCCCAAAGGACACTCCTAATTTGCTGCTGGCAGAGAGACAAACAACACACTGGTCCTGCCAACTGGGAAGAGAAGGGGCCGAATCCCGATGACCAGGCAACACCTAAGGTGGAAAAGGAAGGGAACTCTGGTTTCCTTGTTCTTTCACATGGTGAACACCACAGTGGCAGCTGTCATCAGCCCCAAAATGGAGAGAAAAGGGCAGAATTAACGTGGCATATGAGGCCACCTTGCTGCTGGAAGAATGGGCAATAAGGCAGGAAGTGAGACGGCCCGCCCAAATAAAGGGCTGAGCCAGCAGCAGCCCTGTGTCCTCCCTGGTGATGACATCATGCATGTCCAAAGGGACAGACTAGCACATCCGATGGGGGCTCACAGGACACAGGAACACATCCTAGGGCCCTGCCTGCCTGGGCTGCAAATGGCACTCAAGATGTGCTGACGTATGTCTACGTCAGTGAACCTTCCTCAGGCCAGGAAGGCCAGATCTTTGTATCTCAGTGACTATGGAGGAGAATAAAATTCTTCCCCCTTGCAACTCTGGAGCAGGATGGATTCTCCTTCCTAAGAAACTGTGCAGAAGGATGGATTCTCCTCTCTCAGTAACTGTGGAGAAGGAGGGACTCTCCTCCCTCAGTGACTGTGCAGAAGGATGGACTCTCCTCCCTCAGTGTCTGTGGGGAAGGATGGACTCTCCTCCCTCAGTGTCTGTGGGGAAGGATGGACTCTCCTCCCTCAGTGTCTGTGGGGAAGGATGGACTCTCCTCCCTCAGTGTCTGTGGGGAAGGATGGACTCTCCTCCCTCAGTGTCTGTGGGGAAGGATGGACTCTCCTCCCTCAGTGTCTGTGGGGAAGGATGGACTCTCCTCCTCAGGGACTGTGGAGAAGGAGGGATCTTCCTTCCTCAGCAGCCATGGAGGAGCAGAGAGTCTTCTCCCTCAGTAACTGAACAGGAGTTTTTCTGACGTGTCAAAAGTGCAGATAGCATCTGAGTGAAGCCTCAGGATCATATGTGTGTCTCTGGTCTCTTGTGACAGGAAATGCGCGCTGCTGCTCAGAAGTGACCTCAGTGTAGGTTTTGTCTGGGGCTCCCGGTCTTGTTCCCAGGGATTGGGAAAGTGCCAGAATGGAGCAAGGTGGACTCGGGTGACAAAGATGGGGGCTGTGTGGGCTGACGCTCCTGTGAGTCTTCTGCACAGGTGAGGGAACTTACCTGCCATCTCCTCCTGCTCAACGCCATGGGAAGACTGTTCGGCCCGAGAGCTGCTGCAGGTGACTTCAGATCCCTGGTGCAAGCTCCATGAGGGGCCCGGGAGAGAACTGGGGAGAGTAACCCCCCCACCACCAAGGGAGTGTAACTTCTGGACATACAGAGAAGGATCACACATAGTCCTTTTTTTAATAAACAGTAGGACCTTGGTAGAAAATCAAACTCCAGTAGAAAGTGACAGAAAATATGACAGTGTAGAATTGTGGCTCATTATGGATGAGACCACCTGAGTGTGAATTCTGGTTCTAGTACTTACCAACCACGTGACCTTGGGCAAGTTATTTAACTTCGCTGTGGTTTTAGTTTTCTCATGTAAAGCTGTGATGGTGGGAGTACGTCTGCTGTGGGGATTTAAATAAGATAGCGCATGCGAGGCGCTCACCACACTGCTTGCACATAGTAAATATGCAGTATTAGTTCAAAAGAATTCTTGTCCCCCAAAAGAGTTGATTACATCATGGCAAAAAGTTGATAAAGGGCTTTTTCCTTAACAAGTGCTATTAGGGGCCTGGCCTAAGTTTCTGGTAAATGGATCAGCGAAGCCAGCATAATTTGACGTTTGCTTGCCATTGTTCTGCAAAGCTTGTTGCTGAGTGTGGAAGTTTGAGGGACCAACGTTGCCAAAAAGAAATCTCGTCATTCCTTGAAATGGCAACCATTTCCCACTTACTAAGTTTGGGTTTTTAGGAAATTCCCTCAGAGACCCAGTGCCCTGTTTTCCTCAGCTTGCCCCCACATGGCTGTTTGTGCTGTAAGCCATGTAAACTGGCATCGCTGGGTCCAAGACATCGTGACTCATGAGAATGCCTCCTGGTTTCCCTGGAGAATCAGAGAGGAACAGAAAGTCATGTTTTCATCCAAAATTCTTTCTTTTCTTTTTTTCTTTTTTTGAGATCCCTCCCATAGCTCAAAGCCAGCACCGGTGGCCTAGTGGTTAGGAGCCACATTCTCACTGCTGAGGCCTAGGTTTGTTTCCTGGTCAGGGAATTATGTCACCCATCTGTCAGTTGCCATACTGTGGTGGCTGAGTGTTGCTGTGATGCTGAAAGCTTTGCCACTGGGATTTCAAATACCAGCAGGGTCACCCGTGGTGGACAGGTTTCAGCGGAGCTTCCAGACTCACACAGGCTAGGAAGAAGGACCTGCCCACCCACTAACGAAAAGTTGGCCAGGAAAATCCAACCGATAGAGCACCAGAAGATGAGAGGATGGTGCAAAAAGACGGGCCAGGGTTCCCTCTGCTCTACAATGGGGCACTAGTCAGAACTGACTCCATGGCACTAAGGACGACCCCGTAACTCAGGTATTGTGTTGGGTCCAGGTAACCCAGACGAAACTGTACATCATTACATCAAGGGCCTCACAGCCAATGGGAGAGGCAGGCAAGAGAACTTGCAGGGGTGCATCTGGATGTGGCCAATGCCTCAGCCCTTGAGAAGTTCACAGGCATTGGGCCCAATGGAAAAAGAGGGTGGGCACCCAGGGACCCAGCTCCCAGGCCGGGGGTGGTGTTCCAGAAAGAGAGAGTTTGAGGCACTCGGGGACCGTGAGAGAACCACGTGGCTGAAGGCAGGTCCATGTGATGAGTGGGGAGTGGGAGGAGATGAGCAGAGGTGCAGGCAGGGTGTGAAGGCCCTCCCAGGACTTCTCTCTAGATCTGAGGGCCCCGGGGAGCCACCCAAGAACATTTCAGTCTAGAAGAAGTACGTTTGGGTTCACGGGAGAAGCACCCTCTGACAGCAGCCGTGAAATACCGTGTGAGGCGACAAGACCACAGAGTGCTGGGGAGTTAAGGCCACGGGTGATGCGTGACTGAAGCCAGGTGTGGGGTCGTGAGGCTGAAGATGAGGAGACAGAGGGGCAGGACTCAGTGACCGTTAGGACTGACCGGGTGCATTGAAAACGCCAAAGCCCAGGGCCTCGAGGGTCGGTTGGATGTGGGCTGTGACCACAGGGTTCTTACAGGCAGAGGGCACTCTGACTTGCCCCATGCCCGCCCCAAGAGAAGACCCTCCTTCCTGCCAGGGCTGGCGGCTCTTGCATGCCCGCCCCACTCCGCTCACCAAGGCTCCCAACCCCGGCCAACGCTTGTCCCTCTCACATCCTCTCCTTGGAGATTTCGAGGCCCCCACTGCCCTCTGGCTCAAGTCCAGGTGAGGTGAGGACACCCCAGCCTCACGGGCCCACTGCGCTTCCTCGGACCATGTCTGAATCCCGCTGGGCCTGACTCACAATTCTCAGAGCTATTCCTGCTTCACGGCCCTTCCAGGTGACCGTCCCTCAGTCTGGGATGTTCAGCGCTCAGTTCTCCACCGAACTCTTCCCAGCGCCTCCGTCTCTGTAAATATCTCTCTGTGCAAAGGGCTTGCCCAACCCCAAACCTAAATCAAGTGCTCCTGTTGCAATACCCTATACTTCGGCTTCACAACATTTAGGGCAACGTGCAATTATGTATTTGGATGTGTGGTTACTTGTTTTATATTTAGCTTCTTTGTAGACTACGATCTCCACAGGGCAGGACCCCTGAGCCCCCCTGCCCAGAGCCGGCTCCCAGCTGATGCTCAGTAAACCTCTGTGCAACATTGAGGGTGTGATGTCAGCAAAAGAGAGAAGGTCGGTGGGCTCCCAGGTGTCGGCGGTTGATGCGCCCATACATCCGCCACGTGTGGGACAAGTTAGAGCAAAGACACTTTACAAGATGAGGAGAGAGGAGCTGCAGACTTGCTTCTGGGAGACCTAGTCCGAGTCCTGTGTCCGTATTTATGAGGACCCCAGGCCGAGGTCATGAAGCACAAAGTCTCTGTGGCTCACACCCTCCAGACACCTCCCCATACAGACAGGGACCTGAGCCTTGCGCCTTCCTTGAGGCAAACCCGCTTCTCGAAAGGATGTCCTTTCAAGAAGCATCTCTGAGAAGGAACGTGAAGCTGGAACCATGGTCCTTTCTCCTGGGCCTCTAGGAGGCGGGCATCCGGGCAGATGCCTGCAGCTGGCAGAGGCCCGTGCCAGGTGGAGACGCACTTGGCACTGCCAGGAGGAAGACCATGGGCTCGTGGGTTTGCTTCTGCTGGGAGGCCAGGGTGGCGTCTCCTCATGCTTGTTCTCCACCTCATGCTCGTCCCAATTCTCCTTCCTTCCCTCTCTCACGTCCTCTCCTCTCCCTGGAGCTTTTGAGGTCCCCACTGCCCTCTGGCCCAAGTCCACCGTCCATAGTCCACTCGCAGCTGCTCTCCACGTGCCAGAAGCTCCAGCCAGAACAGCCTCCCGCTGGCAGGAGCATGACAACCTGGAGCCAGTCCTCCAGGCTCACTCCGTGCACCTTCAGCAACCCCACCCATGCCTGAGAGGGAGGAACGGAGGCTCTGGGGCATGCACGGGAGCGTTTTGCTCTTAAAGACAGCGTGCGGTTTCAAGAGGAAGGGCTCGTGTTGAAGTGCGATCAGCGCTTCCACAGTAACGCATGTCCACGCTTGCGAAGCATTCTCATGTCCCTTATGCTTCGGTGACAACAGCTACAGTCAAGCCACAAGGCAGAGCTGGGCCGTCCCCTCCCGTCCCTCGGCAAGTCCGCCCTAAGCCAGTGAGGCTGGACTCATTATTCTCAACTTACAGGTGAGGAAGTGGCGGCTTAGGGAGGGGCAGCACTGACGGGGGTCAGACAGCTCCTTCAGCTCCGTCTGACCCCCGGAGCCTGCGCCTTGAATGGGTCAGGACCCACCTCCCCTCAAGGCCCCGTAGGAAGATTAAACAAGCGCTGGTTCCAACCAATTGGGCTAATGGCCCCGACCCCCCTTCACAGACGAGGAAATGAGACAAGGGACAATTAAGAGCCCAATCTAAAATTTCACAGTGGAGGTGAAGTCAGAATTCGAGCTCCTTGAATTGACTTCCTCCCTCCCTCCCTCCCTTCCTCTCCTCATCAACGAAACAAGTATAAAAACGTGTTGTGGGAAAGACACGGTGCTGGGAGGGACACTAAGAATTTCAGAAATTGAGAGCAGTCAGGCCGTTTCCAATTCCAAGAGGCTAAGTGGTGTTTCTGTTGATTCTCCCAGTGGAATAAGACAAAAAAGGATTTTTAGTAGTTATTATATATTTTAAATATTTGCACTTAGCAAATTAATGGTTTTGTATATAATTATGATATTCACAAGGTAATTGCAAGATTTATAAATGTATCAATTCATGCTATATCATTGCCAGTATGGTCTGATAATGAGACACATTTATAAAAGTGTGGACCTTTCTAGAAAAATAGAGAAGAGAAATGTCATGTCTCCATCGTGTTAGTGTATTTTTTTGATAGTGGGTAAAATCAAATTGGGAGATAAAATTGAGAATCAAAATCTAGCATTGGGCCCTGGCCAAGGGCACTGCTGCCCACAAGGGCCCTGGTCGGCGTGGGGCTGGCCCATCTCTGCCCTGGAGGAGCAGAGTCCAGATGGTGTACACGCTTCCACCATGGCACCTGGCCTCTCCCCGCTGTCGTCCAGCTGAATGCCAGGCGGAGAGGTCAGAACCCCTGCTTCATTGCTGCTGCCCATGGTGGGCACACACGGGTCCAACAGGACTGTGCCCTGGGGAGATGACCCTGGGAGCATGGTGGGCTAGAGAGGATGCAGGCTGCGGGCTGCATGGACGCGCTGCATCACCGCCCATGTGGGGCCGTGTGGACGCTTGTAGGAGGCACGGGGCCAGGCACCACTGCTGAGTGTGGGTCTTTCCTCTCGTCCGCTTGCAGGATATTCTGATGCGGGAACGAGATTCAAGTCTCTTTGGAGCTCAGTCTTCAGACAACAGAATGGGAACATTGCACAGATTTTATGGGAAGATTTATGGAAATAATTATGTCTTTGGATCTGAAAAGGTACAAATGGTGGAAAATCTGAGACTGGTTCTGCATACTCTGTAATATGTCACCTGCGTACCATGGGACTGGGGCATTGACAGGCTGCACCAGTCTGTCTGATGGGGAAGTGCAGGGCACACAGAGCCCTGAGGGGGGGATCAGGGGACCCTTTCGCTATAGTTGGCAAATAGGACCTCGGCTTGAAGGGCAATCAGATAACACATGCAGATGACCCCTGCAGGCGGTACAAAGGCTCAGAGGTCAGAGAAGGGGCCTGTTGTCTGGCTGCAGCCTGGTCCCCCCCTGCCTGCCTTTCCTCTCTGCTCTGCCCAGGACCCTTCCTGTCCCACCACCTTCTCAGAGGTGGAGGTGAAGGCTCCAGGCACAGGTCCCAGCTAGTGGAGGAATGAAGGGGACAAGCACAGGGAAATACTGCAGCTACTTGCTTGAAAGCTTCACATATGGCCCCACCTCAGCATTTCCCCAGAAAGTGCCACATGCAAACACGTGGCTGTCCACGCCAGACTCAGACCATTGGTGTCTAAACCCTCCTAAACCAACAGCATTCGTGCACCCAACACAGCAAGGCCATCTCGCAGCAGCAAACGCAGCGCGGGGTCACCGCTGGGGTGCAGACAGACCCCAGGCCCCAGCTGGTGCTCACGGACGCCCCCAGCACCGACCATCAGCCGTGCCGCCAAACTCCCCCTCTTCCTCCTCGGGCTCTGCAGCAGCTGGTGGTGATGCCGCCATCTCCGAGCTCCCACAGGCTGAGCCTTTGCCCTTGAGATGAATATTTCAGCGCTAGTCCTGAGTGGAAGTCTACGGTCTCCAGCTGGCAGAGGACACTGGGCTCTTCACCATGGCCTTTTCCTGAGAAAGCGCCAGATGGAGTTTTGTGAGGACCAGGAGTGTTTTTAGGGAGGGAGGAGAGCACACTGAACACAGGCCTGGCCCTGGGATGCAGCCAATCAGAATGTCAGTGTCCCGTGTTCCCCAGGACTGATGGACAGAAGGTGAGTGCAGATAGGAAGTGCGACTCGGGGAGGCGGCCCTCAGAGAAGGGGGCAGGAGGGCACGGTCAGTTCACACAGAAGAGGCTCAGCACACACGTTCCGCCCAAGCTCCCCCAGATGACACGTGAGCCCGAGCCTCTCCCGAGGATGGTGCCACCATGGGTGACAGCCCCGTCAAGGTCGCATGGTTTAGACTTAGGTGGGTGGATCAGACTGTCCTGGAGACAAGTCCCATTAGAAGGGTGCAGCGGATACATGGTAGATACGCCAGCACCCCACCCGGCCCCGGCCTGCAGCAGCCATCAGTAGTAGGTCACGACCCCTCTCCAAACCTGCCAGGACATCACGGTCCCTCCACCTGAAGGCCACCTCTGTGCATCGTCACCTTGGCCTCAAGATGAGCTGAGAAGCTGGTGAAATTCTCCCCAGGAAAGATGGGGCCACAGTGCAGGAGGCCGCACGTGCCTGGATGCCCGTCACGTGCACTGGAAGACAGTTTCTCTGCTGTCTCTTCTGCAAATCATGTATTTAATTGTGCAAAACCAAGCCTACTGGGAAACAGTTCTGGAGATGGACGGTGGAGTTGGTTGCACAGTGATAAGAAGGAACTTAATGCCACTGAACTGTCCACTTAAAAATGGCTCAGATGGGGAATTTTATGTTGTGTGTACTGTCCCACAGTTTAAAAATTTTGGGAAAAAGAAGGTACACACTGACCTCTGAAGCACTGTAGCTAAACCTGAGGATAATTGTTTCGCGTGTCGATATGGCGTAATGGGGCGTCACAGTCTTGCCGTTATTTAACTGATTAAAATGGTTAAGGTGATTAACCAAATCATACAGATTTTGGATGAGTTTCTGAGCCTCATTTCTTTGGTTGTTTAATGGGGATAAAAGCAACATAATTCACCAGCATGTGGACAAATAACAAAGAAAATGTACATAAAACTGCTTTGGTACCTGCAAATAATGAATAAAACGTCAATACTGAATTAATGAAAAGCAGCCTGCTCACGTGATTATCACGACTCCACCCCAGGCCTCCCCTCACTGCAGACGTCCAGCTGGTGGAACGGCCACATTACACACCCGGCCGGGATGGCAGCCCGAGAGACACGGCTGTTTCTCACTCAGAGCCACGTTTCATGTGTGGGCTTATCTGAGGGGGTGACAGTTCCCGGTCTCCAACGTTGTCAGTTCCGAGGTGTTTCCTTGTCTGTTGATCTATGGTTTTCCATGTAAATATCTGTGCATACAGGGAAGTATCAAGAAGGCCAGTGTCCCTCGCTGATTTGAAATCTCTTGTCCTCTGTACAAATAAAGGCTTAACCAAGCAAACGAGCCGGGTAAGAAAAGATCTCAAGAGGAATGTTTATTCTCTTAAGAGGCCAGGGCCTCCAGCACTTCAGTGCCTGCCAGCACTACCTGGCCAACCTGTTCCAAGGAGGGAGCGCGAAGGGACTTGGGGGGGCACCTGGGAAGGTGGGGAGGCTGAGAGGATGGAGCAGACGGCAGAGCGTGGCCAAGGGAGCTGCGAGAGGATAAGGCGGAGGGTGGCTGGGGAGCCTGATGGGTGAGGAAGCGTCCTGGGACCCTCCAGGGTCCTCGGAGGAGCTGAGAGCCCAGAGCAGACGTGGGGTCTGGGACAGCCTTAACTTTCTCGTCTTCACAGCAGGTGAATCTCTACCATGTGCCTATGACCTCACAGGACGGCCCAAGCACGTGCACAACGGAGCGGTTCTCCTGGTCAATATACCGATTAGTGATCATGCCGCAGCCGAATTGGTGGCCCCTCAGACCCCGCATAGGGGAGGCTCCTGCGTGGAGGCATTTTAAAGGCTCCCTTAGGCCAGCACTGGGCGCCTCCTTCACTCCTGCCCCTCAGGAGCTGCGTGGGGGACCCCTAACTTCTCTAAGCCGTCTTTTTCTCGCCTGTAACATGCAGATTTCACAGCCCCTCCCCGGGGCTGTTGCAGGATTAAATGAGCCGGTGACGGCAAAGGGCTGTGGGACACCTCACTTTGTGTGTGTGTGTGTGTGTGTGTAAGGAAGATTGGCCCTGAGCTAAGATCCGTTGCCCATCCTCCTCTTTTTGCTTGAGAAGGATTAGCCCTGAGCTAACGTCTGTGCCAGGCTTCCTCCACTTTGCATGTAGGATGCCTCCACAGCATGGCTGGCGAGTGGAGTAGGTCCACTCCAGGATCCAAACCCACGAACCCAGGCCGCCAGAGCGGAGTGCACAGAACTAACCACTCGGCCACAGAGCCAGCCCCCACACCTCAATTTTCAATTCTGCGTATTGAGTACCAGTAAGATTCTGGGGTTCTGTTTTTGCTTCTCTGACTTTAATCTTGCAGGCCGGCACGCTGACTCCATGGGCAGGAGGTGGGGAGAGGTCCAGACACAGCAGCGCAGGAGCAGCTATGGCCAGGTTCTACCAGCCTGGAAGGCGTGTCCACCCGGCTTCATGTCACCTCCCCCCAGCAAGCCTGGCTGAAGCGTGGGGCAGGCTCCGGGGCTGTTGACTTCAAGGATGGGGCTGCATTTCAGTAGTGGACTGATGTCAGCGTCCCTTGTCTAGAAGCATCTAGAAGGTGGAAGAAGCATTCTCGGGTGAAAGTCTTGGGTTAACAGTGCTGCCCGGACCATCTGCAGCTCAGACCCTGCCACCGTCTACACCAGCGCCTCCCAGGGCCTGACGCTGAGTCATCTCTGCAGAGCCTGCGGTGCACAGGGAACACCTGGCACCTGGGCCTGCCTGTCCGGGTGAAGGTGTCCAGGTGTGCACTCGCACTGGAGCCCGGGCAGGGGGTGGCTGAAGCCAGAGGTGGAGCCCCACCTTTCAGCCGTGAACACGTGTGTGAGTTAACACGTTAGTACACGTGATACAGGCACAGCACACACGATAGACACGTGCGCACTACAATCCAACATAGACTCGTACCTCGAGCTTCCCTAACACGCTAACTTGTCAAAATGTCCGTGTTCATGACCCGTGCACCTCTCTCCTCCACGGCCTTCTCTCTGCCCAGCTGGGCTCTGCTGCCCGTGACCATCCTCACTGCAGACCCACCTGGTAGATAAGACTGGTGTCTTCTGTCTTTGACACTCGAGGAAACTGAGGCTCAGAGAGTGTGGGCAGCCCCCAGCCACATGCCGGGAGCCTTGGTGCTCAGACAGGTGTGAGTGGAGCCCAGCCCTCACTGCTGGCCCCAGGTGACCAAGTGTGTCCTTCCGTCGTGTTATGAAATGTGCACCATCTCCAGCCCAGGGCTCTCATCACAGCCAGGCCTCGGGCGTAGAGCCTATCTACAGGACAAACATTTCAGGAGGCGGCTATGACACCTGCTCTAAGCCGCCCCTGTGTGGACGTCCACGCCAGCGTTGGTGGTTCCAGTGCAGGAGTGATGTGTGCTCCAGAAGATTGGCTCTTAAATGGTGGTGAACATCTCTGTTACATAGAGAAAGTGTGACCCAGCCCACTGACCACGTAAGGCATTAACCACAACCCTGCTCAGAACAAGCCTAACATGTTGTCATTAGCGGACAGGAAACCACAAAAAGAGGAAGAAGGACATGCCTGAGACAGTCAAAACCAGCTAAAACCAGTTGAAGGCAACATGGCTGCCTGATTTGACCTGACATAGACCCTGCAGCTCATTATACGCTCATTGTAACACATTACTACGCTACGTAACACACCCACTGGCACCATGATAGTTCACAAGCACCATGACAATGGCGGAAACAAACCACTCAAGGACCAAAGGTGGATGGCAGCCCCGCTTCCTGGAAAAGCCTGCCCCGTGCCCCGTATTGCTGTGGATACCCCTCCTCTTCATTGCCTTGACCTCTTATAACAGCTGCTAACTCGCCCCAAGAGCTGAGAAGTAGATTTGTGAAGATAGTTCCCACTTCTCCATTCTCTGACCATTGAATAAAGCTTGTGCTGCTGTACGCGCACCTTTGGTTTTGTTTCGAATCTGCGACACTGAACACAAAAGAACCCCCTGAGGAAGAAAAGGCTGTTTGTGGGTTCAAGCCCCGGGGGAGGGAAGCAAAACTGGTAAGAAAAGGGCAGCGTAAATGAGGGTGCATTTCAGTTTACCAAGCACATGCACATCCTTGACCATGTGAACATAATTTAAGATCAAATGTGGTCTTTCACAGGAAAGAACTGCTATAAACAGATAACTCACATTCTGTTTACATTCCAAGAAAATTACCGGTCCTTGTTCAGCCATAAGTGCCATAAAAGGCCGTTAATGGAGCTAAATGAATGAAAAGGGCTGAATTTCACAAAACTTGTATTTTGCACCAGAGGTTTGCCCCAGTCAACACTTTCTGTAGAAGACCTGGATTGAGAGAGAAAGTTGAGCTTGTGCAGACCCGAATTAATAAGTTTTTATCATATTTCTTTCTCAGTTGGTTACAGGTTGTTACATGCAATCACACATTTATAAAGTATGGACTCATTAAACAAGAAAAAGACAAGGACAGATAAGCCAGGAGAAGGGTCGTCACTAGAAAACAGTTAAATTTGGACCTCCCTCCTGGCCTCCGGGCTGCGTCTGTGCCAGCGGAGTCACACGAGAGAGGAGCACCGGGCGCATGAATGGTCGGGGGCCCTGATGAGAGAGAGATGGAGAGAGATGGAGACAGACAGAAAGAGACAGAGAGAGACACACAGAGAGAGACAGAGAGAGAGAGAAAGATGGAGAAAGAGACACAGAGAGAGAGAGAGAAAGATGGACAGAGGGAGAGAGAGACAGGTCAGGGAGATGCAGATGGAGACAGGGAAACCTCACCACCCCCCGAGCCTGGTGTGTGGGAAAGAGACCCTCCTTGGCTTCCTCTGGATCCCACTGGCCATCCTCACGGCACAGGGACCAGAAAGAAGCTCCTTTGCTGCCCGCAGCCCACCATCACGGGAAGACACGGGTGACTACATGACAGACAGGGACCCACACGGGGCCACGTCCTTGTCGGTTAACTCAGTATTGGGCATGGAGCCTCGAGGTGGCCTCAACTCCAAGGAGACTGTAGGACAAACCCAACAGCTGGACCACATGGGGGACACACTTTCCTTGCCAGAGTCTCCTCTGCTTTGCCCGCTCCAGAAGTTTTTAGAAGCCGTGGGGAGAAGAGTGCAGGTATTGCCCAGCTCTGTCTTCTAAACTGAGAATCAGGCTCTCTCCAGACACTGTCACCCACAGTTCCCACAGAGGGGGAATTAGGTGACGTTTCAAGTGCTCTACTACTCCTCATGAGAACACTGTATTTTTGGTTTTTTTTTAAACATTGTCACCTGAGCTAACATCTGTTGCCAATCTTCTTTTTTTCCCCTCTTCTTCTTCTCCCTGAAGCCCCCCAGTAGAGACTTGTAGGTCCTTCTGGCTCTGCTATATGGGACGCCATCTCAGCATGGCTTAATAAGCGGTGCTAGATCTGTGCCCAGGATCCAAACTGGCGAAACCCTGGGCTGCTGAAGTGGAGCGTGCAAACTTAATCACTCGGCCACAGGCGGGGCCCGAGAACACCGTATTCTAAGCTTAGAGGAAACAAGCTGGCACCAGTCCTGAGAGACGACAAGGATGCCTCCTAGTTGGAGCGTCCACGGCTCCCCCCAGACTGTTTCCAGAAACAAGAGCAGGCAGGAGGCCCCGAGTCCCGTGGCCCCTTCTATGACCAGGCCCGGAATGATGGCTGCCTCCCTGCTGACGCCCCCTCCACCTTCAATCCAGGCCCCACCCCCAGCCCAGAGGCCTCTCTAAACCCAACACCACCTGGTCCTCCATCTTGGCCGGACACTGAAATCACATGTGGAGATGTAAAAACACCCCCGGACCTCACACCAGGAGTTTAGATACGACCCGCTGGGCAGGAGTCCAGGCATTGTTCCAAAGCGCCAGGTAAGGAGGGGACCAGACTCGGGAGGATCCCTCCTTCTTGGTCTCTCCAGAGTGAAGCCTGAGCCACCACCCCTGAAAACAAGGACAAAAATGGTAACAAAACTCTCCCACACACAGAGTTCCTGCCCACCATGCTGGGCCACACTCTGCATGGAACGTCCCTTTGCTGTCCACAGGAAAATGCTTCAAGCCCTATTCCCTGTCACCTCTCCAGGACCCTTCCTGGAAGTTCCCCAGCCCGACTCTGTGTCACCAGCAGCTCCTACAAGACTGACACCTCGGGTCAAACTGCTGTGTCAGCAAGTGGTTTCATGTGTCTCTATCTGGACTCACATCTCTGCTCCCTCCTGCTGGGACTGCCCTCGCCCCTGCTCGTCCTGCCAGCTCAGGGCCTCTCCCACTGCAGGCTGAGGGACGGTCCAGGCCCCACTCTTCAAGTTCAAAATCGTGACCCTCTGCAAGACGCACACATGTTTGTGTATGTGCGCACATACACATGCACATACTCCTGCACACAAACACACTCCCACAAGTGCTCGCACATACACGTGTACACACATGAGCTTGTATGCATGCATATGCACACATGCAAACTCCAGATTTCCTGGAGCCCACGTGTGATATCAGAAAGTGAGGTGCCTGTGTGCCCCACAGTGGGCTTATGGGGCAGGCAGCTCCCTTCACGGCCTCCTGCCCTGTGCCTGGGGGTCTGAGGCTCACTGGGCAGTGGCTCCCAGGTTTGTGCCTCGATGTTGGTAGACAGCTGGTCTCCTGAATCTCCTTTTCAACAGAGGACCCTAGAAATGCTAAACAGGGCGGCAGTGATGCCTTCCACGCCAGTAGGACTGAAGCAGGGGCAGGGCGGAACTAGCTGTCCTGGAAGCCCCTGGCACCAGTATGCAGACCCCACCACCCCTCCTGGCCCATCCCAGAAGCCTGACGGTCTGCCTCCTCCTGGGAGGCCTGAGTGTTCCTGCGGCCAGGGCGGCCCCGGCCCCTTTGCTCCCTGAAGCCAGGAGGCGGGGGCCAGAGACGGCCTCTTCCACCACACCCCTGCGCAGCCCCAGGCCGCCTCAGATGCTTAGTTCTGGGAAACTGCCAGCTCGTTTGCTTGCTTGTTCTGCGATGTGGCAACAGCCTCAGATCACGCAGCCTGAACAGCCCAGTAAATATTTACAGCAGCCGACTGACAGGCACTGCCTCTGTGCAGCTGGCCCTGCCGGAGGCGGAGGGGAGCCAGCAGCAGAGGTGCTTCTGATGGGAAGGGACGCCCACTGGCTCAGGCCGCTCCAAAGCCGGCCGGCTCGCGGGGCTGTGGCTGCCTCGGGGGCTCTGCACCTAGAACACGTGTCAGGGTCTCCCTGAGTTTGTTTTCTCTAAATGAAACATCTAGACCAAACAACAAACAGTCCCTTCTCTTTTAGACCATCCTAGCGTGAAAATAAGGAAATCTCAGCTCAAGCCGGAGTCTAGAGGACCTGTAGGGGGAGCTCTCAGCCCCAGCTCCTCCTCAATGACCCCAAAAGGAAAGAGGGACGAGCATCCAGACAGTAAGGGGCTGCTGCTTTGCTGCCTGCAGGAGGAAGGCAGATTTTCTTCCTGCCCAGCAACAGCCCAGCCAATGAGAGATGCTGCAGCCCAGCCAATGAGAGATGCTGCAGCCCAGCCAATGAGAGATGCTGCAGCTCAGCCAATGAGAAACACCGCAGCTCAGACAATGAGAGATGCCACAGCTCAGCCAATGAGACAGGGATGGCCCCCTGATGTGTTCCTCTCCCCCAGTGGATTTTCCTTTAGGACAGCCCCTCCCGCTCCCCCTTTCTCCATGAAAGTAGCTCCCTGATTTGTTCTCTGCACTGCCTGTGGTTTGCTTCAGTTTGCATGTTCCGAGCTGCCGTTCCTTTGCTATTCTTGAAGAAACTCATTTTGCTGCTAAAGCAACTGGCTATTTTATTGTAAAGCTGGTAGTTGATAACGTGAGGCACGTAAAACCCCCAAAAGTCCTTCCTGTCGGCAGGGCTTCAGCTCTCGAATCCGAAACAGACCTCTGTGTCAGTCATGATCTGTGTCAGGGTTAGGACTAGACTCCCAGGGACCCACATGAGTGAGTGGCCACCATCTTTGAGGTTTCCTGCCCCAGTGAACAGGGACGAGGGTGTCAGAGCCACCGACCTGCAGGTGTCCTGGAGAAGTGGCTGCTCACTCTGTGGTCAGAGGAAGGGGACGTCCCCATCACCCCACACACAGGAAGCAGAAAGCAGGAGTGACCACAGGCTAACGAGGACCACAGGGGAGCCAGGATCAACACCATCTCCATCCCTCCTGCAGTAGGTAGCACTGAGGGCCACGTGAGATGCTCACTTCCACTCTCTGTGGAGAGGGCGAATCGGGCAGGACCAAAGAGGGTTGGTGCGTGGGGTGATCTCCAGGGTCCCTGCATTTGGGCTGGATTTTTTCATTTTCCCAATTCAGAGCAAGTACCCAGGAAAAAGAAAAGGAAGCAAGGCACACCTCTCTCCCGGACTCCCCCTCCTCGTTCAGGAACACTCTGCAGGTGAGGCTGGTCTCCTGGGACAGGCCCTACGGCCAGACCAGCTGTCACCTCCTGTCACCCTCCATCAGACCTGAGAGTGAGACTGTGTCCCCCAGACCCCAGCCTCTCCCAGCCCTTCCATAGTCAATGACATGCATATGGCCCAACTTAGTCTTTAGGACTCAAACAAACTACCAGGAAAGAGGGGGTCAGTGCCGGGCCATCCCTCCCCCAAGGGCACTGGGGGCTCTGCGCAGCTTGCAGCTGATTCGGTCCCATCGTTGGTCGTCACTTTCCCAGGAAACAGCACGAAGGCAACGTCTGTACCACAAACGCCAGGTGCTCACTGGAGCTTCTGTTCCATGAGAAAAGTCGTTGAAGCTACTGAGGCTGAAGAATTACAGACCCTTGGAGGCGGGGGCCCCTCAGAGATCACCGGGCAGCCCCGGAGTGCAGTTCCCTCCAGGAGTCCGAGGGAGGACCTCAGCTCTCAGGGAGGGCTCCCCGGGGTGGGGCACCTAGATGCTTCTGTGATGTTTCCCTCCGGTTCCCCTCCCTCTTCTGTCCACGTCTTTCCAACTTCACTTTAAACTCGAGTTTTAACACCTGATCTGAACTCCCCCAAATCTCGCCCCTTCCCCTGGATCCCCTGATGCCAGCTGGCACCACAGTCAAATGGGGAAGCCAGGATTGAAACTCTGACACCCGGCGACTCCCACTCCCCCTGTGCCCACCGTGAAGTCATGTCACTGTAGTCTCAGAATAATCTCCTAAATTCACCCGGTTTCTCTTTCCGCCCCAGCCTTGAGGGAAGCCCCCATCCTTAGCCCCAAAGTGTCCCGGCGCTGTCCCCACCCCGTGTGTGTGAGGAGTCCCTCTGGCACATTGTCACCAGTGATAGTCCCCAAAGCTCAGAGTTCCACACCCTGCTCAAGTGCCAGCATCCGCCGTCCATCTTTCCCGGGCATCTGTGCCCATTCGGGACCCAGCCCACCTCCCCGGAGACCCCTCACATTCCAGACAAACTGGCTTTCTTTTCCTCCCCAGCCCTTTGCTCCAGCTGTTCTGCACAGAAGCGACCGTCCTCCAGGCCCTGCCCACCTCCCACCTCTGCTTCCGTGTCGCCTGCTCCCTCTGGAGCTGAACCTGTGGGAAGTAATCTGGATTCTGCCGGTGTCAAGCGACTTGTGCCTTCCAATGGCAAGGTCCGTGTGCACAGCTTTCCACCCTCGCAGACAGTCTGTGATTCCTTGCTGTTGTAACAGCCCCGTGATTGGGCAGCACATGGTAGTCATCCCGTAAATACTTAATTGAATGAATGGATTTATTAGTTTTAGGCAACTCTAATGGTTACCAGATTCTTCCTTCCGCCTTGCCAAATCAGCCTCCCCTGGTCTTTCCCCATCCTCTCTGTGGAGTCTGGAAGCACACAGGACCAGACTGATCTGCCTGGGCACAACAAACCCCCTCAGCTGATGCAGCTGTTGGGTCCAGCCCAGTGGCTTGTGCTGATGGCTGTGCATCCCAGTAGACACATCCCTGCTCAGCTTCTGCACTCAGAGGCTCTGTCTGTGCTAGATTAGTTGTGGAAGCCCGTGACCTCCGTGTGCGGGTGAGAAGCAGAACCACGTAATAACTCTTGGAGAGCCAGCAGGACTGTGCTTCTGTGTCTCGCGCCCAGGAGACCGTCGCTGTGTGGAAAACGTGACCACCTTGGTCAGGAGCACGGTCGGGCATGTGCTTAACTCCCTCCAGGGATGCGATCCCCAACCTCTGGACAACCGAGGACAATCTCTTGGGCTGGAATCACCCCATGTTGTGCTGAGTCAGGCTCCACCAGACCCGTCCGCCGTCTTCATAGGGAGATGCAGTCACAGCTGCGTTCAAAGCAGATGAGTGAGGCTCGTTCCGAAAGCTTTTTAGAAGTCAATGTTAGTGATTCACATACACGAGGTCCTTGACGGAGAATGCTGAGCATTTAGGAAATGAGATGTCACTGCTCCAGGGAGGTAAACAACATCATACGTGGCTGGGGACAAGAATGGGAAAGACCTTCCAGAAAGTTCCAGAGAGCATGGGCCATCTGGGCTCCAGATCTTTCTCTCCAAGGGCTGCTCCCCAGACGGCGCTGACTGCAGAGGCCACTCACTGGGCAGTGGGTGGCCGACACCCTCTCAGCGTGACGGGTAGGAGGCATTGCTCCCCAGTCCGAGGGTCGGGCCCTGCTGTCTGCTCGTGGGCGACTCTGGCGGCTTTCTCACTTCCCACTGCCTCACGTCCTCATCTGCCAGCTGTTGTGACTGAGCAACTCCCATCTTTGAGGCTGGTGGGAAGCCCCCAGGGTGCGTGAGCGCAGCGCTGGGGGCACAGAGGCTCCACGTGCCTGCCAGCCTGGCTTGCGGCTGCCGCCCACCAGGATGCCATCGAGTGCCTGTGCCATGAGAGCCCAAGGCTCCCGCTCCGATGGGGCAGGAAGTGTTTGACCATGATAACACCTTGGGGGCCAGGACTCACACCCCGGAGGGAGCCAGTTCCATGATGCTCTGACAGTTGGTCTTTCTAGATCAGTGGTCATGGGCCACATTCAGCCTGACCCCTGTTTTTGTGCAGCTTGGGAGCTTGGAATGATTCTCCCATTTTTGAACAATGGAGAAAAAAAGAAAAGAAAAATAGTAGTTGTGACAAATGAAAATTATATTTTCAAATTTTGGTTTTCATAATGAAGTTGTATTGGCAAACGGAGTGCTCCGTTTACGGACAGTCAGCTACGGCAGCAGGACTGAGCAGGGGCGACGGGGCTGACGGCTCTAAGAGCTGACACTTTTGTACCACCATCTGGCCCTTTAAGAAAGCATTTGCAGACCCCACTCTGGAGTCTTGGGTCAGCTTCCATCAATGACCCCAAGGTGGTAGACCGAAGAAGGCTGCCCCATCTCCACTGACTATTCAGATGAAAGCTTGCCAATAGGGACAATAAGAAATGAGTTTAGAACGCATGTCTGGACTGAAAATTTGTGTCCCCTGCAAATTCACATATTGGAGCCCTAGCCCCTGATGTGATGTGTTTGGAGATAGTGCTTTACAAGGCGCGATGGTTAATTTTATACATCAACATGACAGGGCCAAGACATGCGAGGCGTGATTTCTGGGTGTGTCTGTGAAGCTGTTTCTGGAAGAGATGAGCATTTGAATCAGTGGATGGGGTGAAACAAACCACTCTCCCCAGCTTGCTGGGCCTCACCCAATCAGAGGAGGGACTGTTTAGGCCACAGAAAAGTGAAGAAGGGACAAATTCTCTTGTCTCTCATGTCTCTCTCTGTCTCTCTCTCCCTCAGTCTCTCTGTCTCTCCCTCTGCCTGAGCTGGGCCATCCTCCACTCCTGCTGTGTGGTATCAGCCCTCTGGGTCTCCAGCCTTCACACTGGGTCTGGAACTTGCACCACTGGCTCTCCTGGGTGTCCTGGTTTCAGACGGCAGATCATGGGACTTCTCAGCTTCCATCATCAGGGGAGCCAGCCCTTCATGATAAATCTCTTCCTATATATCTGTATATGTTCTGTTGGTTCTGTTTCTCTGGAGGACCCTGACTAACGCAGGAGATAATGAAGGTTCAATGAGGCCATAAGGGTGAGGTCCTCATCTGATAGGCCAGTGCCTCATACAAAGAGGAAGAGGTCTCTCTGTCTGCCTCCATCTGTGCCCACACCAAGGAAAGGCCATGGTGGACACATCAAAAAGATGGCTGTCTACAAACCAGGAAGCAGGCTGGCACCGGAACCATACCACGCTGGCACTGTGCTTTCCACTGCAGCCTCCACATCATGAGAGAATACATTTCTGCTGTGTAAGCCCCCAGCCTGTGGTGCTTTTTTTTGGCAGTCTGAGCTCACTAAGACGGATCTGGCACTAAGAAGTGGCTGCTGTTGTTACAAATGCCTAAGGATGTGGAAGCAGCTTTGGAACTGGGTCATGGACGGTGGCTGGAAGAGTTTTGAGGTGTATGATAGAAATATGAATGTTAAAGATGATTTTGAGGCATCAACCCTGTGGCCTAGTGGTTAAGTTCGGCCTGCTCTGCCTTGGTGGCCCAGGTTCAGTTCCCGGGAGTGGACCTACACCACTCATCAGCAGACATGCTGTGGTGGTAACCCACACACAAAATAGAGGAAATTGGCAACACATGTTAGTTCAGGGCGAATCTTCCTCAGCAAAAAAGAAAGAAAGAAAGAAAGAGAAAGATGATACTCGTGAAGGCTCAGAAAGAGGGTAAGAGAGCTGGAGAGGAAGCTTCTGTCTGCTTAGAGAACACGTGAAGAATCCCAAACAGAAAGGTGGTAGAAACATGGCCTAACACAATGTGTTAAATCATAGTTGAAGAAAGAGGCAGGCAGCTTTGCAAACCACCATCGATGTGGCCTCCTTGCAGGGAGAGAGGGAGCCCCCTTGGGGAAGGTGGAGAGTCTCCCAGGGCCTCACCCCTGAAGGTGTTGACCCCACAAGTGACAAAGGGATATGACAGGAAACAACCCTCAAGGGAGTTCTGACCAGGAAGCAATGCTGTGGAAACACCTTTCCAGGAGCAAGCCAGGTGGCGCCTCGGCCTAGCACGTGCACGCTGCATGTGGGATGAGAGAAAGGAGACGGAGTTGCTACAGCCATGGGGACTGTGGGACCTGGGGGCTGCTAGGGCCTCAGAGCCCTGGTCTCATCCCTTATTTTACAGACAAGGAACTCGAGACCCATCCTCTCCGCCAAGACTACAGACCTAATTCACGGTGGAGATGCTCCTAGTAGCAGGCCCTTGTTGCTCCGTCCAGAATTTTCCTCCACGGCCCTCCCAGTGCCCCATCTCCACCTCCCACTCTGGTCTCTTTTAGCAGAATCCTTCTGCTAAGGCCTCAGAATCTTTTTCAGCCCAAGCAAATAATCCCAGTGAGTCAAAACTGAAATTGGAGAAAAAAGTTGTTTGCAAATTTCCAAGGGCAGGACCACGCTCCCAAATGTAGCCAACACTCGACAGCACGGCCACAGTCAGCTGCTCAGCCGTGCTCCTGGACGGGGAAGGGAGACGAGGCCGGGCCTGCCCTCAATGACCTCCAGTCTATTGGGCGTTGCTTCAACCTTAAACAAATACATCCAGTAAGTGTCACAGCCGCGGACATATCCCGGGTCTGGGGGGTTTCACGAGCTCTCTCTGCCAAAGGCATTTTTATTTTTAAAGATTGGCACCTGAGCTAACGTCTGCTGTCAATCTTCTTCTTTTTTCTTCTTCTTCTTCTCCCCAAAGCCCCCCCAGTACATAGTTGTATATTCTAGTTGTGGGTCCCTCTGGTTGTGGCATGTGGGATGCCACCTCAACGTGGCCTGATGAGTGGTGCCATATCCGCGCCAGAATCCAAACCAGTGAAACCCTGGGCCGCCAATGCGGAGCTCACGTACTTAATCACTCAGCCACCGGACCAGCCCCTACCAAAAGCATTTGCTGTTTAAGATTCTTGGCATCCAGGCTGCAACCTGGCAGGCCCCTCTTTTTGACTCATGGACTCTTCATACTGGTATATAGTCCCCTGGGATTTATTACAAAATTCCATCAATTTTGAGTAGTATGCAAAAACAAGTCTTAAGTAGTAGATAATTTCTTTAAATTTATCTATAAAATACGTATTATAAAGTTCCTTTAGACGTGGCCTTAAATAATATTCAGATGAGTTCCTCATTTAGCCAGTAACGTAAATTTACTTTGCTTTCAATAATGATGCAAGAAAAACTCAGGATCCATCAATAAACTTAAAGCAAAGGCCTGAGCTGTATTTAATTTGGGGAATGGATGTATATCAAAATACGGCATCACTTTCATGTAATGCGCCCTCAAATTACTTTCATGATCCAAAGTTTAGAAGTTTTATCTTTTGTTGTTTAGAAAACCCGGCGGATCTGCTTCTCTATCAATCATATTTTGTTCCCAAATGACATGAGGGCCTTTGAGACACTATTGGAAACTTTTCTTTGCAAACAATGTAGATGGTGTGAGAATAAATGAAAAGCAGAATTGATGATCGTAGCGACTGCTATTGTATTTTCCTCTTCTTTCCTTGGACCGAGGGAGAAGAGGCATCCTGATGTGTTTGTTGTACAGGGATTTGGGTAAACAGATGCCACTTGATGACCATCCTGAGGTTCACTTGCAGAATTGCTACAATTTTTTTAATACTCATAGCGTCCCTGATGCTTCCTAAATAACCACTGTCAGTTTAAATTAAGTAATATATGACTATCATAGAAACTCTTTAAAATGGAATAAAGGGGAAGATGAGCCTGTGGTCATGGTGGCCTCCTACACAAAGAACTCTGGAGTGACCAAGCCATCGGATCCCGAAGAACCTCTGCCCTTGGAGGTTCTCAAATTGGCCCCTTTAAAAAGGAAAACAATATTTTAAAAATGGTTATTTCTTGATTTTTAAGTTGAGATCGAAACAGTCATCTTTATCTCTTTTAAGCACCTTGACCCCCAAGCACACATAAGGTACGTCAGTCCCCTGTCTGAACTCCTGGGGATTTACAAACACCTCCAGGGAAACACACCTTTATTTTTCGTTAGAACATAGCCCTCATGTTGAAATTTGGGCATTCTGAGTGATGGGGGTACCTGGGGAGGCTTCTTGGAGTTCTTCAAATTCCACCCTGGTGGCCTCCACCCCATCCGCCTGCCCCAGGACATTCTCATCTCAGGCAGCTCCAGCAGGAATTCCACCTGCCGGTGCCCTCCTCTCCCTCCACCACCTTCCCTTGACTGGACTTGATGCAGATCACCTTTCTGCTCTTCAGGGTCAAATCCTTTGACCTTTACTACCTGCCACGGGAGCCCGAGGCTGGGAGGACATTCCGGGCTCCAGATGCAGAAGTCGCAGATGCCACCCCAGCTCCTCACACACGCCGGCTTCACAGAGGGAAGCCGCGTTCTCTCCACACCCGCTCTGGCCGGTTCCCAGTTGGGTTTCATTTCCGTTCTGTGATTTCTGTCGTTGCCCCATCCTCCAAAGTTTTCAATCTCCTATTTCCAGCAAATGAGACGGTATGAAAAGTCTTGTTTATCCTAGCTAAATATATCAATTAAAATATTCTGTCCCAAAAGCATGACCCAGAGTTTGGCACCTTCGTGGCTGCATGAAACAGCTGGTCCTCCTCAATAGCCACCAAGAAGCTGCTTCCTGCCACTTTGTCACTGTCACGGGGGGGTGACAAATGAGCTCAGGCTGTCCCTCCGTGAACTGGAAGCCAGCACGTCTCACCGCGGGGGCTCTCCGCGATGACCCCCAGGTCACCTCATCTCCGGTCCTCCCTGAGCTCGCTCGCACTGCCGGGAACTTCCCCGGGAGCCGGCACGTGCACGTGGCCTCCCCGGGACTCATGTCCCAGCTGGGAGTTCAGCTCAGCCCATGTCAGTTCCAAGTGCAGAGGCCACAGCTCTTCACCTCTGTAGGGAAGCTTTTCCTAAAAGGAGAAAAGTCGGTGTCAAACGCCTCCTCCGTGCCAGCCCCTGGCAGAGTGAGAGCGAGCCAGATGGGTCCCTGCCTCAGGGAGCTGGCAGCCCACGGAGGGGGCAACACTAGGTGTTTAGACGAGGTGTGGGGGGCGTGGGCTGTGACCCGAGGCTGCAGAGGGTCTTGCAGCCGCATCGAAGACCGGGGGCTGTGTCCTGGGTACAAAGGGGGCGCTGACACCTTAGACCAGGCGGAGGGTAAGAAGCACGCAAAAGGCCGCTGTGGCTGCACCTGGGCATTGTCAGAGGAAGGAGAGTGAGGCAGCCTTGTTTGGGGCGTGTCGGAGGACGCATGGCTGGGGATCAGCTGTGGGAGCTCCTTAGGAGAGGGAAGGGACAGCTAGACTCCTGTGCTGAGGGCTGAGGGTGACAGAAGAGCCCACAGGGACCCAGCAGGCTGTTGTGGGTGACTGGCTGGACAATGGCACCGTCCCTGAGTGGGGAGGGGCACGAAGAGTGTCTGAACAGGCTCTGCTTCAGACGGGTTGAGCCGACGTCCCACATGTTCTGGTGTGTAGACAGGTGTAGGCTGGGGAGGTAGACCTGAGATGTGACCATGTTGATAAAGACCGTGGGAGGGATGGGGGTCCCCGAGATCATGCAGTGAGAAGAGAAGGGAGCCTGGGCTGGGACCCCAGGGCGAGGGGTGTCAGTGGACAGGGAACCCCAAAGGTCTGAGGGAAAGACAAACCAAAACAGTGAGTTTCACAGAAGCCAAAGGAAAGAGCCTTTCCAGGAGGGGGGTCAGGAGGGTCCCTGCTGTGGAGACGCCACACACAGGAGGAAGGAGGGGAATGGAACACAAGGTGCAGCTCGCGCACAATGGCTACTTCCAGGACCGGGCTGTGAAGGACGGCTGTTCACGGAGTAAGAACTAAAGAAAGCGAGCATGTAGGCACCTCTCAAAGGTGGGCCTTGGGTGGCAGCTCCTCGCTGAACACCAGGCAAACGAATGCCGCCAGACCCACGTGACTGCGGGCCACACAGGCTCTGGGTCTCTGTTCCCTCCTTGCGCCTTGGGGTTGAAGCCCCCGTTCGTCTCCAGCCTGGTGTCGTTTTCCATAATAGTTGCATTCCTTGACGTGTGTCTGTTAATCACCGTCTTAAAACTAAGGTCGTATTTTAATTCTCCCGTGAATTTTCTAAAGAGTTAAGGCATATTTTATAGGACAGGTACTCTGTTTCCTTCAATCGCCTTGGGAGTTTGACAAAAATATGGATGCTTCGTCCTCACCCTGGGCTTCCACATGCCCCAAATCTCTGTGGTTCCCTCACGTAAACACAGAGTCTAAACGGGAAGTAAACACTCAAATCCATGCTTTCTAAATTTGCACTTTCGTGAACCAGGTTAACATTTAAAAGGGCAGGGGGTCTATCCGGGTACAGGCTGTGTGTGTACCTTTTGGTTTCTGATTGACATGTAAACTGTTTTGAAAGACGTCAGACACGACTTTTCTAAAAAGCTTTTTAGTTTGAACTAATTTCAGTCCTGGAAAAGGGTCACAACAATAATACGGAGCATTTCTCTCTCTCCCACATGCAGCTTCCTGTAGGGTTGGCATCTTATGTGGCCGCAGCGTGGCTGTCAGGATTGAGGAATTCACACGGGTACCACATTATTAACTAAACTTCCCGTTTCTCCACTCATGTCCGTTTCCACACTGCAGGGCCCCCCGGACCCCACTCTGTATCTGGGCTCCCTCAGTCTGTGATGGGCCCCCAGCCTCTCCTCACCCTTCCTAATCCAGATCCTTTGGGAGATCCTTTGGTTATCTTGTCTGCTGTCCCTTATTTGAGTCTGTCTACTGTTTTCTCGTGATGGGACCAAGGATCCTCATTCTTGGTGAGAACACCACGGAAATGGCAGTGTCCTTGTGCACACGTTACAGGGTGTATGGTGTCCACGAGGCCCATCGCTGGCAGTGCTCACCCTGATCTCTTGGTGAAGGTTGTTGCCACCAGTTTCCTCCACAGCGAGGCTACAAAGCCATTCCCTAAGTTCATCTTCTCAGCAGACCACCTGCCACAGATGAGGGGAAGTGCACACTGGTTTCCTTTACAGCACTTTCATCGAATCAGCCAGCTCTCTGACAAGGTGTCGTGCAACAAACAGGTAAAGAAACATGAGGACGGTCAAGTTGGAGCGCAGGCTTCCCTCGGCTCCGTGGCTGCGATGCTACGCCCCCCAGAGCCCCCGTGAAGCATCTTCCTGGGAAGGAAGGAGTGCTTTGGGCCTCACTGATCAATGCTTGCGGGCTTCCAGAACAGCCATTTCTTTCACTTGTTTCCATTCTCCTGCTGCTCACCTTTTCCCCAGACCGCACCTGTGCAAGTCTCGAGGGCCCTGCTCTGAAGACAGTCTGCATCCTCGCATAACCGCACATGCATGGCCCAGGGCAGACTTGTGGGTCCCACAGAAGGTGGTGGTATCGATGCAGAAATCGGGTGTGGATGACTCTCCGTAAGAAGCCGCTGCCCGCCTCTCAGCAAAGCCGCGAGGGGAAAGGTCCTCACAGTGACTGGTCCTGGCAGCGCCCGGTCGTGAGCTCATGTGTGCCTGACCGCACCAGCCTCCTTTGTGGCTGAACTCCCCATTGGAATCAGGTTGGCCATCTCCCACATGGACAAGAACACACCAGGCAGGAGAGAATGGATTCAGCCCAGACCTGCAGTGGAGGCACAGGAACGGGGCCTCCCAGGTCAGGATCCTTCCCTCCAAGAACCAGCTCCTGCATCTAGTAGGACTGCATGTTCCCAAAGAAAGTGCAAGTGATGGTGTCCTCGCACCTGGTGTGAAAGTTCATTGTGAAGCATGTAACTGGCATAGAAAAAGCTCAAGAAATACCAGCCAGTCTCCCCAGAAAGCAGTGATGAGTGGCAGCCCTGCCCTCATTTCGGGATGAATGAGGAAGCTGCCTCCAGCCCCTGGCTGGGGTCATACTAGGAAGGAGGGGGCCCTGAGGCTGGATGGGGACACTGCTCAGTCAAGCCCTTCGTGCTGCAGCCCTCTGAGCTGGGGCGGCCACCGTGCAGCCAAGGCACCGAGGAAAGGGGAGAGGAGGCCCAAGGAGCCTCTTCCCAGGTGGATTCAGGTAAGGAAGCTGGTCGCACAACAGGTGAAAGGGTGGTCTGACCTACAGCCAACTTGGAGGCCAGCGTCTGTGCCAAGTGTGTGTCCCTGCCTGAAAAGTGGCCACCAGCATCAGGAGGGAGAGCTGGTGGCATTCCACTGAGCCCCACATTCCATGGAGCCCACATTCCACGGAACCCCATGTTCCATGGAGTCCATGTTACATGGAGCCCCACATTCCATGGATCCCACGTTCTAAGAGGCCCCCAGTCCTTGGAATCCCACATTCCATGGATCCCCATGTTCCATGGAGCCCACATTCCATGGAGCCCGCGTTCCATCTCTCATCTGTCTCTCCTTCCTGGGCCCTGAGTGTTTCATTCAGTCCTGCCTGCTGCTGGGGCCTCTGGACCACCAGTTTCCCTCTGCCATGGTGAAGGTCCTTCCTTTCCTGCTGGTTTAGCAGAAGGAGCCCTGAGTACAGCTGGGAAGCAAGCGCCGTGCAAGGAATTCATGTGACACTGGGCCAGTAGCTCCCTATCCCCAACACTAAACAAACTCAGGAACTCTTGGTGACACAAAAACCACAACGACGTGACCGGCCAAGGCTGGTTGTCTGGTTCTAAGCATCTGGCCAGGTTGCTGTCTCTGGTCTGTCGAGCTGAGCTCCCTGGAGCCTGAATTGCGAGGACAGCAGAGAGAAAGCAATCCAGTCCGTACTCTTGGTTTTGCTGGCCCAGGGCCCAGAGTTTCAGTTCTTAGACTTTCATATAACAGGCAGGCAGAGGTGACTTGGGCAAGACCCAGACATGACTTTCAGCGTGGCTTTGCCTGGTCGTGGACACACAGAGCAAGTTCCTGCCCTTGAGCCTGCAAAATGGATCCATATTCCCCATTCGTGTTAAGTTGGTGTCATGTGGCTTCAACCTCGTCCTGGCGATCCTGAGCCCTAGGTGTGTGTCAGTGATGCACAGTCTCTAGCTCATCTCCAGCAATGGAAAACAAGTCTGCTCCAAATCTGCTCTGGGTGGACCGAGGTGAACGGTTCCTGGCAGTGAACAAGTCCTCCTCTGAACCGCAGATAGGGCAGAAAGGGGAGATGGTGGGGAGGCCACAGGACACCCTCAAGGACTCTGCTTTGGGCAGAGCCAAGCTAATGAGAGCTTCCGGCCCATCCTCAATTTGACTTTCCATCAGAGAATGTCCTTCTCCTTTATGATGTTAAGTGGCGTACTTGCCAAAGTGCTTAGCGGAAAGGGAGGGAACTAATATTTCCTGGGGCTTTATTCCAGGCCCTCTGTACACATCTTTCACTGATTCTCTCTTATTTTTAGCCAGATAATCACTGTCATCTCCATTTTACAATTGAAGAGATTGAGGCTCCGAGGCCTGGATGGGCTACAGTGTGTGCGACAGGCGGTGAAGGCAGAATGCAGACACAACTTTGTCTGCGTTCCCCTCTCCCTGCTCTGTCCTCCAGGATGATAGAGAGAATGAGAGGTAAGAAAACAAGTTAATAGAAATCCTTCCTGTTTTTCAAAGGAGCAAAACATCCAAACAAGAAGGCTCTGTTCTCCTCTGTGTCCCCGAGCCCTCCCCCCTCCACCGAGAGAAACACGGTGCCCCTTGTATGAGTCAGCTCGGCCGCCATGACAAACACCACGCTGGGCACCTTCAACAGCAGATGTTTATTTCCCTCAGTTCTGGAGGGTGGAGGTCAGAGATCCAGGTGTGGGCAGGGCTGGCTCCTCCGGAGGCCTCTCTCCTGGTGTGTAGACGGCTGTCTCCTCCCTGTGTCCTCATGTGGTCGTCCCTCTGTGTGCGTCTTTGCCCTCATCTTCTCTTCATATAAGGTCACCAGTCACATTGGGTTAGGGTCCACCTTAATGAGCAAACTTAACCTTAATTACCTCTTTAAAGACTTTATCTCCAAACACAGTCACGTTCTGAGATCCTGGGAGTTAAAACTCCAACATACGAATTTGGGGGACACAATTCATCCCATACTAGCCCTTATGGGATTAGAGCCCAGAGGGCAGAGATCCTATCTGCTTCCCAAAGCTTCTTCTGACCCCCAGAGCCGGCACAATAGATGGACAGAGACCCATGAGGCATGTTCTCCTCGAGTGGCTCATGATCTTAGTGGCAGATGAGACTTAAGTGTAACAAGAAACTAGGCCACAAATTAGGTCAATCCATAATCAAGGGATATTTGAGTAAGTCAGAACGGGGGAGAGAGGGGACTAACAACTTCAGGAAGAGTGAGCATTGATTTCTGACCCGTATTATGGCAATAGGTCATAGAGGTAAGGGGAGGTATTTCTGGAAGAAGAAAAGAGTGTGAAGTAGGGGAGTTGGGACATAAGGGAACCTGTCAGGCTAGAGTGTAGGCTTCACCTTGGAAGATGGGGGTGAGTTGGTGGTGCGGTGAGGTGAGGTGGAGTGAGGATAGGTGAGGTGAGATGGGAGTGAAGTGAGGTTAGATGAAGTGGGGTGAGGTGACGTGAGGTAGGATGGGGTGGGGTAGGATGGATTGAGGTGAGGTGAGGTGAGGTGGGATGGTGTGAAGTGAGGTGAGGTGGGATGGGGTGAGGTGAGGTGGGGTGGGGTGAGGTGAGTTGAGGTGGGGTGAGGTGAGTTGAGGTGGGGTGAGGTGAGGTGAGTTGAGGTGGGGTGAGGTGAGATGGGGTGAGGTGAGGTGAGTTGAGGTGGGGTGAGGTGAGATGGGGTGAGGTGAGGTGAGGTGAAGTGGGGTGAGGTGAGGTGAAGTGGGGTGAGGTGAGGTGAGGTGGGGTGAAGTGAGGTGAGATGAGGTGAGTTGAGGTGGGGTGAGATGAGGTGGCTTGAGGTGAGGTGAGGTGAGGTGAGGTGAGGTGAGGTGGTGTAGAGTGAGGTGAGGTGAGTTGAGGTGAGGTGGGGTGAGGTGAGGTGAGTTGAGGTGGGGTGAGATGAAGTGGGGTGAGGTGAGGTGAAGTGGGGTGAGGTGAGGTGAGGTGAGGTGGGGTGGGGTGAGGTGGGGTGAGGTGGGGTGAGGTAAGGTGGGGTGAGGTGAGGTGAAGTGGAGTGAGGTGAGGTGGGGTGAGGTGAGATGAGGTGAAGTGCGGTAAAGTGGGGTTAGGTGAGGTGGTATGGGGTGAGATGAGGTAAGGTAAGGTGGGGTGAGGTGAGGTGAGGTGGGGTGGGGTGAGGTGAGGTGGGGTGGGGTGAGGTGAGGTGGGGTGAGGTGAAGTGAGGTAGGATGGGGTGAGGTGAGGTGGGGTGAGGTGGGGGTGGCTGGGTGAAGCAGAGGGTGAGTTTGGGGTAATGAGTGGGAACAAATATACATGGAGCCTCTTCACTGTGGTGGATCCTGGCAGCTCCCCGTGACTGGAGCTGGGGAGTCACAGAAACACCAGGGACACCAGGTCATTCCGGCTCTGCCCAGGACCGTCCAGACGGGACACAGGGCAGAATGTGCAGGTTAAACCAGCACTTCAGGGACTAGCTAGTGTCCAGTTGACTGATTTTCTCTCCGGCCACCTGGGTGGGCTGTGGTGGTGGTAACTCTTGGTGGGAACTGGGAACTTGGGGTCCTTGAGGCGACAATACAGGGTGGACTGTGAGGAAGGAAATGAACCAGGCAGCAGAAGGAGAGGAGGCTCAGCAGCCTTGGGAACAAGCAGAGAGAAATCAGGCGCAAAGTCAGATGTGCTTGTCGACACGTGAGAATGCGGATAAATGGATGGTGACGCCTAACACCAGGGACGGCAGCAAACACTGTCACCGAGTATCTGAGGGCCAAGAGGGAGTGGTTGGGTCCTGCCTCGGTACCATGTTCCCACGGAAGGAGGGATGGTGACTCACGGGGTTCCCAGGACAGAGGAAAGCTGGAGGGGCCCGGGGCTGAGGAGCAGACTGGGACCACCGCACAGGGCATCCTGGGAGAGGGCCCAGAGCGAGACGCGCTCAGCAGGCAAGTCTCGTCTTTGAGGAGATGGTCCGGCTGCCGAGTGCGCAATGGCTGGGAGTAAGGAGAATCCCGAGAACAGGAAGCCCCATCACACAGTTTCACAGATGACCCCAAGACGACAAGCAGATCGCGGCTGGCAACGCAACGTTTCCAGTGTGGGATCTTGCAAAAGTTGCCGTTACAAATACATGATTCACCGGCTCTGTCCTGGAAACGCAGTGTGGATTTACTCATCGTCGCCCCCCATCACAAGATCAGAGGAAGAAACATTCTTTGTACCCCTTTCCCATCATGATTTTGTGATTAAAAAACCTAACTGTACATCGTTGAAAGGGAGGGAGGTGGGGGAAGGAAGAAAACCGGAAAAGAAGCAGAAAAAAAAAAACGAAGGGAAAACCCACCTTTTTTGAATTTGCTTTAAACTATGAAAGTGACTCAGGGGGAAAACTTGTAAACTGGGGCTTCTGACCCACATCAGAGAGTCAGGGACTAACGCTCGGGGCGCCGCGGAGTGGGAGGAAGCCCAGCAGACCCCGTGAAATTCTGGAATTCTGAGGACGGATTTCCTGAGAGGAGTGCTGGATCCTGGCACCAAGGCCAGTCTGGATCTCTAGTTCACATTTTTCCCAATAAACCCACGTTGGTTTTTTATTCTTGCAAAAGCACTGTATGTTCACTGCAGAAAAACAAAAAGATACTGATCAATAACGAAGAGAATTAAAAACACTCCCGTAACCTTACCACCCAGGAGTAAGCACTGGAAATATGTGTCCACACCCTTTCTGATCCACAGACCTTGTCTCTGTCCATCTCTGTCCATCTGTCTGTCTGTCTATAGGTATGATTTCATATATAAGGTCTTCTAATGCACGTGTGTGATCTTTACAAAACAAACTTGCACACGTAGCCTCGTGAACTGTTTTTCCATCACAGTATGCACGTGGTGTGAGCCGGGCACGTCCTGAGTGCCTCCTATTTTTTTGAACAACCATGACCTTACCGGGCGCCGTGACTATCCTGCTTTGCCGTGAGGGGCTGTGGCACAGAGAGGTTATGTGACTGGCCAGGGGTCACACAGAATTAAGCGGTGGGCTGGCGTTCGAGCCTGGGCATTCCCGTTCCAGCCCCTGGAGCCTCTTCTCAGGTCCCTTCACAACGTTTTAATGGCTCTATAGGATTTCACCATATCAATGTGCTATAATTTATTTAAATATTTCTTGTTCCTCTTTCAGATTTTTCCCTATTATAAAGCACGTTGCAATGAACATCTTGTAGTCAGATTTTCGTCTGTAAACTTGACGATGCCCTTACCCCCCATCGATCCCCCGTTCTAGGAGTGACTCCACTGGACCAAAGGTCTGGACACCTTTGCGTGTTTGGGGTAAGTGCTGACCGATTGCTTCCCAGAGAGGGGTTCTCATCCCACCCCGGCAGAGGAGGAAGACGCCCCCAGCTTTATCAAGCTCGGGACTCTTGTTCCTAAAGGGAAGAGAAGTGATAAACGCTGTCGTTTCTGCTCTGAATTTCTGGCCACCTTTTAAAGTAGGCTTCTGCAGCGCCTGTCTGTCTGAAGATGGGTTTTTGGGTTTTTTCGAGATAGATTAGCCCTGAGCTAACATCTGCCACAAAACCTCGTCTTTTTGCTGAGGAAGACTGGCCCTGAGCTAACGTCCATGCCCATCTCCCTCTTCTTTTTATATGGGACGCCTACCACAGCGTGGCTTGACAAGTGGTATGTAGGTCCACAGCCAGGATCCAAACCGGCGAACCCCGGGCCGCAGAAGCAGAATGTGCGCACTTAACTGCTGCGCCATGGGGACAGCCCCTGAAGACAGGTTTTAATCACTTCTCAAATTATGTGCTAGCGAGATTATTCTGTAACCCAGTAACTTTACATCACTGAAACGGTGACATGATTTCCTCCCTGAAGGCCTGAGTTGGCCTGAATCGTGACGGGAGGAGACTCAGGAGGGCATCTACAAGTTTTCTCTTCCCTTTGAGGGCATCTCTGTTGAGGACACAGCTCTGGGAGGCTCCCACGGGCCCCAGGGGCCTGTGCCCACAAGAGCTGTCCTACAGGAGGAGAGGGCCACCCCACACTCGCTGGCCTTCGGGAGAGCTCAGCAAACTGGACGTGCATGTGGAGGTGGAACAGCAAAGCTGGCGGGCGTACAGACCCCAGAGCCCAATCCTCACCCAGCTGTCACTCAGGGCCCAGGACGCGGCCACGGGGCCTCAGTTTCTTTGCCTATCAAAGTGCATTAGCCTAGTCAGGGCAACACCATAACTCAGCCCCCTTAGACGATAGATGAGCTACAGCCAGGGCTTCCAGAGGGGGTTTGGGGCCCGATTAGGCTGGGGTGTGAGAGCAGCAGGGGTCCTGGAGGGAGGGCAGCAGGTCCCAGAGCGCCAGCGGGAGCTCTCTGCTTACACCCACCAGACCTGAGGCAGGAGCGGGAGCCAGCCCTGAGACCCCGCACAGCTGCCTCCTTCCCAGAAGATGAAAAGACCGCGATGCTCTGGTCTCTGCTGGTCTGACTCAGCTGGCACAGCGGTGATTGTGTCACCATCAGGGACACAAGGAACATGTCTATACCCACAGGAGTCCCACGTGGGCCTGAGCACTCTCCTGGTCGACTCCACTTGGGTTGGGGTACCGGCATCGAGGACAAGCAGAAAACCAGGGACCCCCAACCCAGGCGGCACAGACACAGCGCTTCTGAGACGGCCTCTGAACGGCGAGTGAACCCGGGTCATTGCTGCGTCTGTGGGGCTCTGTCCCTTCGCTGCAGAACGGGGGTCCCTGTGGTGCTGGTCGTGGTTCGGACTGGAGGGGACGGCACTAGCAGAGATTAATCCAGGACCTAGCACTTTGAAAGTGGTCCATAAATGACACCCATTATAGTGACTTTAAGTGACACATTTCTTCATAAGAGGAATGCAGAACCAATCCACAGAATTGTGGATTCTTAGAATGAAGCTGGTCTCCCACCCAAGCAGAGAGCTCTTTACGGCATCAGCCGTCTCCCCTCCATGCCAGCTCCCTCCTCTCTCATTGCTGGACCCAAACGCCAGCAGAGGAGGATCATGGGGCCGTGTCCACCCTCCTTATCATCATCAAAAGGCAGCGGCTTCCAGGGACCCTGCAGTCGGTTCGGCTTCCTCAGAATTCCCTCAGAGTGCTTGTGTTTCATTTTTCGCATCCGTTCTTCCCCGTAAACAGGCGTGGAGTTTGCTGGAGAGGAGAGTCTCAAATCAGGAAGAGAAGCCGTGGCGCAGACGCTCGGATGGATACCCAGGAAGAGGCAGCCTGTGTTGGATCTTCTTGGAACCCAGAGAGCGGATGGTCCTGGTGGGCTCCCGGAACCTCCTGCCCTCTCACCCATCTGGAGGAGGGAGTTCCGGATCCTGTGAAGACACTCCAGACCCCTGTGGGGACCGAGCTTCTGGACCAGATGGCAGAGGTCCCTTTGTGCATCTGGAAAGCCTTGGAATTACAGCAGCTTGGCAGCCTCGTGCGTGTGCACAGAAACACGTGTCTGAACTGGTGATTCCAACCCGTGGTCACCGAGACTCGGTTCGTGTCCTCCATCCTTGGGGGGTGGAATTGGGGTTTTTACCCTCTTGCTTTGCTTAACGGAACCAAGGTTTTCCTCACGTCAACGAGCGTTTCCTAAGCCTGCGATGACCAGAATTCCCTGGTGGAAAGTGTTTGCCCCAGGCCCGCCCTGGAGGTTCTGGCCCGAGAAACGACTGACAGCCTCCTGGCGAACATGGCCGTCTCTCCATCCGCTGAGTCTGTTCATGAATTCTCCAGCATTCAGGAGGGAAAACCCAGATCGCGCAACCTGGGGGCCCAGAGCAACAGCGTCCTGGCTCTGAGCAGCACCGTGTCCCCACTCAACCCGGCCCCTTCTGCACACACGGCCTCCAGGACACCTGACACACACCAACCAACCACATGCGGCTAACCCGCCCCAGAGTCCACCCACCCCTTTCCCCCAGGACTCAGTCACTGAGTGGATCAGGTGGCTGCCAAGATGCCCTGGGGTGCGGTCCTCTGGCAGGTACTCATGCTCATCAGTGACCCCACGGAGTTCAGTTTGGCCCAGCTCTGGAGGTTTGAACGTTGCTTCCCCTGAGGTGGGTCACATGCAGAAAAGACTGGCATCTGGTCACGGTGCGTCCAGCCCTCCATTCCATTCTGCACAACCCAACACCACGGACAACTGTCAGCTCAGGCCCAGCCACACAGGGACCGTCCATCCTGCGGGTACTCGTCATGCGGGCACCTGTGACTCAGGCCCTCCCTCCTGTGTCCCCTCTTGTGCCAAACCTGACTCTGACCGCCATCAGACACCCAGCTTGCTGTGCTCCCCTTGGCAGAGGACAGCTGTGGGCAGGCCCATTGGAGACAAGAGGTGCCTGGGCTTGAGGTGTGCTCAGCAAGATGGGGGCCCTAGAAAGAGGAGGGCAGGACCCAGGTACTGGAGTGGAAACAGTGTGGAAAGGGGGAGGTCACTCACCTGGAGACAGTGACCGGCACCTCACATTTATACACACCCTCCCCAGGAGCATCGGAAATACAGGGGCAAACACACAGAGGATGTTTCAGAACCAAGGGAAGGAAGAATGTGCCAAACCTGGTGGCAGCCACGTCCTCACCGACCGGAGGGGACTCGGAACCCAGAGCAGCAGGTGATCAGAACGGGAGGGTATTATGTCATCCGGGCTGGCGGCGGGTTTATCGTCCCAACCCTATTTGCCTGGGGCTGTTACTAAAATGAGATTTCATCCCCTGAGCAGACCCAGCCCAGTGATGCTGTGAGAACACCAATGTTCAGGGCACGAAGGCTTAAAATTTTACTGTGGATAAATAATCCATAAAGATTCTTTTCATCCCTAAGATCAATCATTGGCTACGTTCAAAATCAACCTGGGGTCTTCCTCTAAAATGCACTTCACCCCTCTCAAGCCAACCAGGTCCCGGCAGTAAGAGTATCTTCTTGGGTCTTTCTGCTGGAGAAGGCGACGCCCTGGTAACCGATGTGTTTTCTCTGGAGACAAGCACAAAACAACAACGTCCTGACCCAGAGCTCCCCAGGACCAGCTCTGCTCCTGACAGGAGCCCAGAACCGTCTCTGCAGCTGGATCAGGGACCGCATGGACAGCAGAGCACAAATTCATGCAGCATCGCAGACCTGGGCTTCCTTGTGACGGTGGCCGCAGACACGCATCCTGCAAATTAGCTGTCAGGACAGCCGACTGCAATACCAACGTCTCTCCTTTCTCCTCATTTCCCTGGAAGCAGCTGGGTGCCTTCGTATCCGAGGCGGATAGCAGAGGAAACAGAGTCGGGGTGGGGGCCGGATAATCCCTTCTGAATAATCAAGATTCGTCCAGACCCCCCACCATTTGTTTCTTAGAGATGGTGTGAAAACACTAATTAATCTTCACTTCGGATTAAAGATAGACTCAGACTGTTCCCACCTCAATCTTTGAGGGTTAAATACACAACACGGCCGTCCTTATCTCTGAGCATTAGATTAGACTATTCCTTATTTTATTACATTAGAATAATAGCTATTATTCTAATATTAGAAAATATTCTTCTAGATCTATCTATCTAGATACCTAGAAAATATTCTAAATATTAGAAAATACTTTTAAAAACCTGAGAATAGCACCTCATTTCTATTCTATGTCATTCTAAGATTTCGGCATTCTTGAAAAAAACAATAAGCTACAATGTATTGAACACGTTTATTGTGTCAGCCAGTTACAACATTATTTCACTCCGTGAAGAAAGCGCTATGATTTCTATTCTACAACTGAGAATACTGAGGCTCAGGGCCCACAGAACAGTTTCCATGATCCCAGTTACCAAATGGCAGAGTTGGGAGCCAGGCCCTAAGTTCGCATCACCCCCTCGTTAACTATGAAACGTGCAGTCACAGCGGCCACAGCAGCACCACGTCCTGCATCCATGTCTGCGTGGGACAAAGACACAGTCACACTCCGCCTTTATTTTCAGAGCAGCCCGACGCCCAATACCATATACACTGTCGTGAAGACGGGTGAGGTCGTCAGACACGATATTATCATCCCGTCATCCAGAGGAGGTCCCTGAGGTTCAGAGCAACACGTAATTTTTCCACGGCCCAAAGCAAGTTGGGGACAGAAGCAGGACCACAGAGCATGAGGCAGGAGGATGGGGTCTTGTCCCTTGGGCCTGGCGAGCACTTAGCCCCACTATCTTCCACTTCCCCACAGAATAAGGGAGATAACAGAACGCCTGTTATTTGCGTTATTCAGTACACAAGGGTGTGGCGAACATGAGGAAAGGAGGCCTGCTGGCCCCTACCTTCTCGTCATCAGAATATGACGAATATGACTGCAGTGTGACAAATGCCGTGAAGGTACCACGGGCGTCCTGGTTAAGTGACATTTTATCAGCCCCGGAGGCTGACGCTCTGCCCCTCAAGTGGTGCCAGGTCGTAAGGGCAGAGTTTAACACGGTCAAGGGTGCTGGCTCAGAGCTGTTTTTAAGCGGCTCTGATGAACAAGTCTGTCAATAATTAATGCTTCTCGACATCCAATGTGAATTATTCTCCATTTTAAATGAAAGCATAAAAGCTCGTTTGGGGAACTCTTGGCGCTCTTTTCTATTCTAGAGGTTACACTTCCATGAAAACATGTCCCTTCCTCTCCAAAGAGACTTTCAATCAGATGCACCTCCTGGCTTGAAGTGAGGCGGGAACCTGACAAGGATTTGGCGCATCAAAGCCATGGGGACTGTCAAGCCCGTCTGCAGTGTCCTGAAGATTGTTTTGCTTCCGACATGCATCAGACAACACTCATCTTCCTTCTACCCCCGTGTGGTGTGTGTGGCACCAGACATGGAGCTGGGCATAGAGAAGACATGGCTGGTGGTGCCTCAGGTTGGAGAGGCAGGGGGGCTGGCAGGCTCTTTGTCATTATGTGCTTGATGAGTGGCCGGCTGTCACCCCATCGTGTGGCCGGGTGGCGCTGGACCACAGGAGGCGACGGCTCCTTCATCAGGCTCATCTCGTGCCTTTTCCTTCCTCTCTGCCATTTGCTGTGCCTCTACTGTCCCGTTCTCCCCAATTCTCCCCAATTGTCCCCAAACCCTGACAGATACCCCTCCTCAATTCCACACATTTCTTCCTCCAGCCGTTTGTCCCCTGGGTGACTCTCAGGGCTGCAGGGACTGTTGTCTCCAAGTGCGGCTGGAGGCTGGAGGACGGTGTGGTCAGAGGCTCAGGCTGCACCAGGGGAGACAGCATCGGCCCGTTGTCCTCTTTGTGTCCAGTGGGAAGAGGGCGGCCTCAGCGCCTCCTCCTGTGAGACGATGACATGCATTTCATCGTCCAACAGACACAGTCAGATGCAAAATGACGCCATCACCCCAGAACCCAAACTTGAGGGGTCTTCCTTCATCTCTTCTCTTGGTCCGAGACCCAAGCTCCGTTTGGCCAGGAGTGTTGCAGGTCTGGGGAATGCCCTCTGGTCCCTAAATACGGCTGTTTATCAGCTGGGTGGTGTTGAATGTACAGGACTTTATTTTATGGGAAAACCTGAACTCCTTCTTTAACTGCAGTGACCCTTTCTCTTGAGAGATGGGAGGAACCTCTTCTTGGAACCAGTATGGGATTTACCAAATGCATCCTGCATGGCGGACCCTCTTTCCAGCTGAGTCTTCCCGCAATCTAAGGTCCCAACCCAAGAGCCAGACCCTCTCTGCCAACCGACAGCCCCACCGTGTGTGCGAAGTTGCTTCCTCTCTTGCTCTTCCTGCCAGTGAAATGCACCTACCTGGCAAATTTGCATCCTGCTTGCAAACCAAAGTACGGGAATACGGCTGAGGAGCCACCCTTCAGGTGCCCCAGCCAGGTGTCCGACCTTCCCATCGAATCCGTAATTCTGCAAACCTTCTGCTGTGGCCAAATGAGGGAGGCATGTGGGTGCGGCCACCCGGAGCATCCTCTCTGTCGTTGGGCACACATGGGGACATCAGGTAGGGGTGACCTCCCCAAGGGTCCCCACCGTCCTTCTGGGAGGACTGAGACCTTCTGATCCTGCTGGCTCTTCCTGAGCCGTGGAAGCACGTCAACATCCAGGGCCTTGACCCGGCCTTCCCTGTTCTCTGAGGGGACCACCAATCGGTCCTCCCAGATCTGCCCCGTGACAGAGTCCTGAGTCCAAGTCCTCTCCCGTCCCCACAGCGGGTCTCCTCACACGGACCCCATCTGCCTGGAGGTCCAGGCCCGGGAGCAGGGGACACCCCTTCCAAACACTGTCCCACCCTGGTGCCTGGGGATCTGCCCTGTGACCCCCATGGACACAGCAGCTGTCTCTGGGGTCCCTTCTCCTATCTCAGCAGGAACCCACGAGCGCCCCAAAAGTCAACATGCATCAGATGGTTCTCCCAGGCAAAATGTCTCCGGTTCCCGATCCCTTCAGGGCAAAGCTCAGGTCAGTGGGGTTCAGCACGTGGCTCCTGCGTCAGCGGTCCTCGGCCCCGCCTGCTCCCCACTCGGCGCCCTGTCCCCTGTCCCCTCCCTGCCCTGCACATGCTCATTTTGTCCTCCCCAGCCTGGGGCAGTGGATTGTTTCCGGGTTCCTGTCTGTCTGTCCTGCCCTTTGCTGGGACATTGGCCCTTGGGAGGGGCTCTTGCTTCTTCTCCACCTGCCCAGTCCTATGTGGTCAGTGCTCCATGTCACCCCCTCCCCCCATTTGCAAGTGCTCCCATGGCTCTGAGAGGCCACCGCCCTGGGTCCCCGAGGCTGTGAGTTCCACAAAGGCCTCGGCCCCCACATTCCCGGTCCCAAGGATGCAGGTGCAGGTCAGTCCCTGTCCGCAGACTGACGCGTGGAATGCTGCCCGTGTAGGCACGTCCCTGCACGTCAACACTCTTTGCTGCTGAGGCCACAACCTTGCACTTCAGGGTTCCAGTGTCTGCCCTGTTGGCAGAAGAAATGGGGTTGAAGGAGGTGGCTTCCTCCTCCAAATGAAAGGGGACGTGCGGACCCCGGGGAGGTCCGTGGACAGACTCTCCCTCTCATTAACCCAGGCCCATCTCCCCTCTCCTCTGCCTCCCTCCATGTCCTGTCCATTCGAGCTCCATCTCTGCCCGAACCCCCAGCGAGGTGGAAACGCCCTCTTGCATGGCTCACAGGCTGGGTATTGCTTCCATTTTCACACTTACATTTGCGATAAGCCGGCAGAGCCGGGTCCCTCAGCCGGGCACTCTGCAGGGCGGGGTGCTGTGCGTCTGTGTGAGCCTCCGACAATGGGGCGTCTGCAGGAGGCCGCTCACCGGGGGATTCAGTGGGCCAGGACAGGCTGAGCTTTCTCCAGACACGCCAATCCTGGTCTTTCCAGGGCCGTCCTTCCCTGGGCAGCCGCTTTGGTCCAGTGGTCTGAGGCCTGCCTCATCTTCACTCTGTGCTGGGGAGAGGTGCTTGCAGGAAGCTGTGCCCGGAGCCAGCGGCTGTAGGATATTCTCGTCTACTGGGCTCCACGTCGATTCTCCCAGAACCAGGTTTCTGAGGCCCTAAGGAGAGTTTGCAGATTTTTGGCCACACATCAGTGCAGCCGATCCTTCCCACTCTCTGTCTGTGGGCCCCTGGGCCATCACAGCCTCCCCAGGACATTGGCCCAAGGACACAAGGGGTTCTGACCTGTGCACCAGTCAGAAGGCCGTGGTGACAGGAGGTGGGAGCTCCTCCCAGAAGGACCTTTGATGACCCTCATCAAAACTTGAAGGAGGGGGTGCCCTCTGACCCAAAGGAGGGCGTGCCCTCTGACCCAGCCATTCCTGTTTTGGAATGTCTATGACAGCCCATGAAAAGCACCCCAAGACGTGTGAAGGAGGCTATCCACGGAGCCCCGTCTGTTAACATCGAACAATTGACTAGAGACAACCTGATGCAGCTCCAAGGGGCCAGGAGACAGAGTCCAGTGCGTCCACACAACAGAGGGCAGGACAGTGTCCACAGCACAAGAACAGCCTGCAAGCAGCTGCCCGGACTGTCCTGGATGACCCACGCCAACCACTGACGGCAGTCGGGTCTTCTGAGAGCCAGGATCCCACTCAGGGGAGGAGGAGGAGGAAGAGGAAGAGGGAGCCGAGATACAACCAACAGATGGAAGAAGTGTCCGTCGAGATACAGAAGCTGTGGAACGTGGCCGAAAGTTCATCTGTGCTGCTCTGGCCAGGGGCTCCAGAAACACACAGCCTTCCTGGAATGCTGTGCCGACCCCGGTGGGGATGGCAGGAGAGGCTCGGTGGGGCAGCCACTGCTGACCCCAGCCCAAGGAGGATGGAGGCCACGGGGCACAGTCCATGGCCGCATCCCCAGGGCAAAGGCCCCGAAAGTAAACCGGGCTTAGTGGGGAGGATGGTCAGCGCGTCCGGAGGGCTGGCCTCTCCCTCCTGGATGCGCAGTCAGCTCTGCCCCTCTCCTGCAGGGAATTACTCCCTCGTTTGCTGCCCTTTGAGCCGGCCGCACCACCCTTGTAAATCTGCCAGGCGATGACAGCGGGCTGAGGGCTGGGGGCCTGAGGGACCTGAGCCATCTTCCTGCTGGGGCTTCTCCTCAGACATGGCTCGACCCGCTTCACCACAGATGCTCGTCTGGCCTCGTGGGCCGGCCCGGGAGCCGTGGTGAGGCCCATGGTGGGCCCATGGGAGGGACTGCTGAGCAGGAGGCAGGTGCCCCGTCGATGTTTTATTGTCCGTTCTCCGCCTACAGGTGGGCCTTGTGATCCCCATGGCTGATGGCTGTCACAGCTGAGCAAACAACCCAGGGGCGGCCAAGGCCCGGAGCTCACAGACCCCGGCCTGCAACAAAACCAGAGCCAGGGCTGCCCTCGTGCCTCTGGACACTGCGGGCCTGGAGTCCCGCCGCCCCTCTCTCCCTCCTGGGGAGTCTCAGCGGCATCCCTTGGTGTGCCCTCGGGGGTGGGATTGGAGGGGAGCAGGGGCACCCCATGAAGTGCTGGCTGTGAGGTCACAAGCCTGGTGCACAGCCCTGGGGCCCCAGCACTCTCTTCTCTGCACATGAAGGACCACCTTCCTCAGGGACATGCTGTGTGCAGACCCCCTGGCAATCCTCCATCCCCTGGGACAAACCCCGGCCTGGGCTCAGCGGGCATGTGGGAGCATGTGCGCAGATTTGGACTCTCAACCCCACGGCCCAGCGATGTCCAAACGCCGGGCACAGAATCCTACACTCGCCTTGTGAAAACTAAACCCCATTGATGTCCTTGGAGAAAGGGACCCTGAGGACACCCTGGGAGGGGGCAGGGGGAGGGGCCAGGCAGGGGGAGGGCGTGAGGGAGAAGCCAGTGAGGGGTCCCTGAGGAGACCCTGGCTGAGGTGGCCCTTGGGCTGCATCCCCTCCGCCTTCTCTGGCTCCTGAGATCTAAGAGCCCCGTGGGGCCGTGGGGGAACAGGCATCCTTTGAGATTCTGAGTCACCCAGTTCCCAGGGCATTTGTGGAGTGAGCGACGCCGTCTGCCAGAGTCCCCGCTGTCCACTTGCCTTCCTCACGGCTCCTTCTCCCCTGCGTCCGACCGTGTTAACAGGCCTGATGCAAACCTTCGGTGGCTCCCCTCTGCCTGGGAACACGAGGCCCTGCCCACTCCTCTGCGAGCCGGGAGGAAGGCTGCTGCCTCTGGGGCTGCTGGACAGGTGTAGGAGGGGACCGCCAGCCCCGGAGCCTGCCCCCTCCCAGCCCTCCTAACCCACCCACTCGCCCTTCCTCTGCACCCCAAGCCGGTTCCCCAGGAAGGGCTGCGGTGGGAGCAGATCAGAGGTCCAGGCCTGGCTGGGGCGAGGGCGTCATGCAAGTTGGGCCCCTAAGAGCCTGCAGAGCTGAGGAAGTAGCAAGGACTGGACCATGGGAGAGTCGTCCACCCGGCAGCACCCCTGGGTTTAGACGGGAAATTTCCCCACCCAGACATTCTACGGAGCAGCCTTAGGTGGGAGCACCTCTGCCCTCTCCCAAAGGAGAGCGTCAGCCTCGGGAAGGGGCCAGGCGGGCAGGTGCCGGATCCAGTACAGACCTGCAGGCAGCGTGGTCCCAGATCCCAGCTCACCTTCCAACACAGCAAGGCCTCAGGGAGGCAGCCCTGGATACCTGGAGCCCTGACATCTATTCCAGGGGCTCACCCTCCTGGACGTGAGGGGTCCAGGGGCCATCGGTTGTTCATTCGTCCGCAGAATAGACGTTTGAGGGTGAGCTCCTGTGTCCGATGGTCTGGAGCGAGTCTGCCTCTGGCTTCCTAGTCCTGGGTGTTCCTGTGTGTGTCTGAGTGTGCATGCGTGTGTGCATGAGTGTGCATCCGAGTCTGCATGACTGTGTTTACAGCTGAGCCACTCTCGGTCTCTGCCTTGTTTCCAGATCTGTAGGGGATGCTGGCCGTGGCATTCTAACAGGGGAGCATTTGGAATCAACCGGACGGAGCTGTCACCACCCAGGACCACCCGGGGAGCTGTGCAGAGCTGCTGCCCCTCCTGCAAGACCTCCGTTCTTTCTTCTAGATGCCTCTGGAGGCTGCCTGGGGTCTCTAAGTGTTGGTGACAGGAGAGGGTTGTGAGGGTCCTATGGCGGAGGCCCCAGCCTGCTTGGCTGCACTTCCCTCTGAGGCCGTTATCTGGGTGTCATCACCCCTAACTGATGGGAACAACCCTCCTCCAGCAGCTGCTAATGTGCTTGTCGGCTCAGCCCTGCCCCTCGCCCGCCCTCAGTGCCTCTGTGTTTTCCCAAGTCAGGGGCTGTTAACCCCCTGTCGGCCTCGACTGGGCAGGTCGGGCTGTGGGGCGGCTGTGGGGTCCAATGGTGACAGCCTCGGAGCAGCTTCTGTTGGGGACCCCTGACACACCTGTGACGAAGGGAGGCAGGACGACACCTGTGGTGTGAGCACCTACGGTGTGTCCCAGCTTCCCACAGGGTGTGACCCAGGCTTGAAGTGAGTTGTAAATACCCCCTTCAGATGTAGGTGTGTGGAGGTTGGCAGATGTGGAGGAAGAGGCTGGCGCTTGAGAACAATGAGCCGCAGGGTCTGGGCTATGATGCTCCGGATCAGGGACCCTGAGTCCTGACTCTGGTCCTGGGCTCCAGGCAGCTCCTCCTTCCTCCTGGCCCCACTTTGGCTGGAAATTCAGCGGCACAGGAAGTGTTTCCAGTGTCTGTGACCCCTCAGCGGGGTCTTCGCACTGAACAGATTGGAAAGCTGATCTGCGGAGACGCAGGCTGACCTGAGGCGAGCCGTGCGAGCCGGGCTGGCCCCGTGGGAGCAATAAAGCCCACAGTTTGTGGAGCTGCATCAGGAAGGGGGGCCGGGGCCTAGGCTGGGAGGAGGGAAAAGAGGAGGCCCTAGGATCCTTGGCCACGACTCCTCCGCTCCGAGCAGGACGAGGATGGCCGGGGCTCCAACCCCCCGGTGAGATCTCCAGGAGGACAGCTCTTGGGGAGCTGTGACCCCTGAGGTCTGGGTGGAGTGTAATTCACCCAGTGCTGAGATCCAGGCATGTGAAGGGCACATGGAGGTCACGGCTTGATGGTTGGTTACCCCTCAAGGTCCCACCGAAACCAGAGTCTACAAGCATGGCTGCTCCACCCCCCCGAGTCCTTTCCGGTCCCCCACCCCGACAGCCACGTCCCTGTCCGTCCCTTGGTACGTCCACACCTACCCCCTAGCTCCCTGCAAGGGGACACGTATGACCTCACAGGATGAGAAGTTGGTTCACAGGTGGAGCACCAGGCCCAGGCTGGGGAGTGGCCGGGGCCTTGGGGTCTTGTGTGGTCATCCCCATCCCCTCACACCCCCAGGCAGTGTCAGAGACGGTGTGCCTCCGCTCAGCTCCATGGCTCTTGGCACTCAGGCCTGCCGTCCCCTCTCTCTGGACGTGAGCAACTTCCATTAGAAGCAGCCCCTTCTCCCCCTGGACACATGCAGACAGCACTCAGTGGGTGACTTCCCGCTGGGCTTGTGAAGTGGTCCGGGGCCCCTCTGGGAAGCTTAGGCTGAAGCGTCCTCCTCAGACTCCTGACACCCTCACTTGTCAGGGACGTCACAGTCAGGAGACTCTCCCATTTGACCCTAAACCCTCTGCTGTGCATCCCAGAGACCATTGCCACATGTGGTCCACCCCTCAGTGCACACGACTCTGCTCTTCTGTGCCAGCCCCTCTGGCTGATGGCCTTGTGAGTGGACTGACCACTGTGCACACAAGGAAAGGACATGTTCAAGCCGAGACCGACAGCCCAACAGCAAGGGGGCAGCTTTCATCTCAGCTCCAACTAAATGCCCCACTGCCGGGCGCCACCACTGGCCATGAGAAGGACCATACCTGGTGTGTCTTCATTAGCAGGATGTGGAGACCTGCCCCTGGGAAGGCATTTCCCGCAGCCTGTGAACTCGAGATCATCCAGGAGCCATGGTTCATCTCCGCTGAAGGCGTCCCTCTGCCAACCTGATCTGTGTCAGGGCAGAGGATCGTTTGGAAATGGGAAAGCCTCAGTCAGATGTCATTTCCGTGAATGACATTGCAGGAGCTCATTAGCATGAAGCGAACCCGAAGCCCACGGTACTGGTTAATCCATTTACTTTTATGCCTCCGAAGCTCTTTGCTGGCATGGGAGTATTTATTTTCCCCCAGGACACATCCCATGCCTCACCACTCCCCCCACACTGCATGTGAAGAGGCCGCCATCAGGAGCTCTGGCCCTGGGAACAGAGCCCCAGATCCGAGTTGCGGGTATTGAGGGGAGAAACGGCCTCAAAGAGTTTACACCTGGTGCCCTTAGGTGGGCTTGGTCTGAGCACGCCTCTTGGCCCTGCCCAACCCGGGCATGACATCCGTATGTACCTATGAATCCATCACCGCAGTCAAGAAATTGAGCTTACCGTTACCCACAAAGTTTCCCTGTTTAAGATCTCCATCCTCCCTCCCTCCCACATGCTCCATCCCAGGTGACCATCCACCCACGTCCTGTCGCTCTAAATTAGGTTGCGCTTCATGGAGTTATGTCAGTGGAATCAGACAGTGTACACTGTTTTATCTGATTCCTTTCACTCGGCGTGATTGTTCCGAGATGCATCCGTGTTGTCATTGGCATCAACAATTGGTTCCTGTGTACAGTGAGTCAAACCCTCTTAGATGGATGAACCCCCATCTGTCTATCCCTTACCTATTCACAAACCTCTGAGGTGTTTCAGTTTAGCTGTTACAAATGAGGTTACTGTCAACAGTTGTGTCCAAATCTTTTATACACTGCAACTTCTCTCGGGTAAATATCTAGGAGTGGAATGGCTGGGTCACATGAGAGATACATGTTTAACTTTAAGACACTGACGAAAGTTTTCCAAAGTGTTTGTCTCACTGTGCCCCCCCAATGTGTGTGAGATCGCCGGCTCCTCACGTCCTCACTGACACTTGGTGTGGTCGTCTCTCATTTTAGCCATCTAACTCGGGCACTGGTGTCACATGTGGTTTTAATTTGCGTTTCCACAAAGACCAGCAGTGCTGAGCATCTTTTTATGTGCTGCTTTGACATTTTTATATCTTCTTTGGTGATGTGTTATTTAACTATTTTGCCTAATTTTATTGAGTTCTTTGTTTTCTTAAAATTGAGTGTTGAGTTGCACAATTTTTATATGTTCTGTTCACAAGGTTTTCATCACTTGTGTGATTTGTAGACATTTTCTCCCAATCTACAGCTTATTTTTTCATTTTCTTGATGGTGTTTTTCACAGAGCAGCAGTTCTTAACTTGATAAACTCCAACTGATCGTTTTTTTCATTTATGAGGGATAATTTCCATGCTGTATCTAAGAAATTTTTGCCTAACGTCACAAAATTATCTCCTTTGTTTTCTTCTAGATGTTCTTTAGTTTTAGGTTTTACGTTTAGATCAATGATGCATTTTGAGTTCATTTATGTGCAAGGTATTAGATTGAAGTTCATTTTTGGAATATGAATATCCAATTTTTCTGTCATCTTTTGTTGACAAGACTATCCTTTCTCCATTGAAATGCTTTTTTAACTTTGTCCAAAATGAGTTATCAGCGTAGGTCTTAAAACTGCGTCATGGGAGTCTTCCAGTTTCCTTCTTTTTTTCCAAAATTGTTTTGATTATTCTAGGCCCTTTGTATTTCTGAGTGAATTTTAAGACCAGCATGTCACATTTTAGAAAAAAGGCTGCTGAGAGCTCAGTTGGGGTTGCATTTAATCTATAAATCAGTTGGAGGAGAATCGAGTCTTCTGACCTGTGAACACAATATATCTCTCCATTTATCTAGAATATCTCCAGTTTTTCCTCAGCAATGTCTTATCATTTTCATTGTACCCATCTTTAACATCTTTTGTCAGATTTACCCTTAAGCATTTTGCATTTTTATGCTATTGTAAATGATATTATGCTTTTTTGAAGAAGAAGAAGATGAGTCCTGAGCTAACATCCTCAGCCAATCCTCCTCTTTTTGCTGAGGAAGACTGGCCCTGAGCTAACATCCATGCCCATTTTCCTCTATTTTATATATGGGACACCTGCCACAGCATGGCTTGATAAGTGGTGCGCAGGTCTGCACCTGGGATCCAAACCGTCGAACCCAGGCCACTGAAGCATAGCATGTGAACTTAACCACTATGCCACCAGGACGGCCCCATGATACTAGACTTTTAATTTAAATTTCTGATCATTTGTTGCAACTACATGGAAATAGAATTGATTTTTAGATACTGATCTTTTATCTTGCAAACTTGATTAACTCATTTCTTGGTTCTAGTAGCTTTTTGTAGATTTCGTCAGATTTTCTACATAGAGAATCATGTCCCCAGCAAATAAAAAGTTTTACTTTCTATTTTCCCACTTGAATGACTTTGTTTCTTTTTCTTGCTGTCTTACAGAGGCTAGAACCTGATGAATGACACTGAGTAGCAGTGATGAGAGTGGGCACCTCGCCTTGTTCTGATTAAGTACAATGACACCTGTAGGTTTATCATAGATGCCCTTTATCAGTTGCTAACTATTTTTATTAGGAATATGCTTTTCTCTCATTTGAGATGATCATATGATCATTCTTTTTAAATTTTTTAATATGGTGACTTACGCTGATTCATCTTGATTAAGTCAACTTTGTTTTCCTGAGATGAACCTCACGTGGTCATGATATATTATTATTTTTATATATTGTTAGATTTAATTTTATAAAATTTTGTTAAGAATTTTATGTCTATGTTAATAAGGGATTTTGGTGTATGGTTTTATGTTTTTATAATGTCCTTGTCTAGTTTGGGCATCAGAGTAATGCTGCCCTCACAGAATAAGTTGGGATGTATTTCTTCCACTTCAATTTTCTGGAAGAGTTTGTGTAGAATATGTATTTATTTCTTCCTTAAATGTTTGGAAGAATCTGCCAGTGAAGCCATGTAGGCCTAGAGTTTTCTTTGTGGGAGGTTTTTAATTACAGATTTAATTCCCTTAGTAGATATAAGACTATTCATGCCATCTGTTTTTGAATGTGGTTTGGTCTTTGTGTCTTTCAAGGAAATTGTCCATTTCAATGAGGTTGTTGAATTCATTAATTCAATGAATTTCTTGGCATCTTTACCCCAGAGAGTATTTTTTGCTTTGAAATCTACATTGTCTAATATTGAGTTGCTCATAATTTTCCCTTGTTGTCCGTTTACTGTCTGTCTGTGGCGTCTGTGATGATGTCTCCTTTGTCATTCCTGGTGTTGGGGTTGTGTCTTCTCTCTTTTGTCCCTGATTAGTCTGACAGGGGTTAACCAAGTTTACTGATCTTTTTGAATAATGAGCTTTGGAGATTATTGGTTTTATCTTCTTTCTTTTCTTTCGTCTTTCAATTTCACTTATTTCTGCTCTTGTCTTTATTATTTATTTATTCTGCTTACTGTAGATTTAACTTTCTCTTCTCTAGTTTCTCAGGTGGAATCTACCTCAATCCTGCTCCCAATTCCTCAGCTACTCCCATCTCAGTTAATGGAAAATGCCAGCGTGCACCCATTTGTTGAGGCCTCAAGCCTAAGACTCAGTCAGATTCCTCTCTGCCCCTCATGCCCCACGTGTAATTGGTGAGCTGAGCTGCTGGCTCTGGCTTCAGATTAGATCCTAACTCCACCACCTTCTCACCCGTCCACAGGTTCTGTCCTGGCATGTGCTGCCTGGTCCCTTTTCTCCCTACGTATCCTCCACCAGCACCCTGAGTACACTTTAAAAAACACAAATCAGGGAACACTCACTCTGGAAGCCCCAAACCACTATATGTCAGAAGTTCAAGCAGCCCGAGGCCACCATCCTGCAAGGAAGCCAAGCCGCGTGGAGAGCCCTCACGCAGACACTCCAGAGAACAGCCTAGCTACACTGGGACTTTGAGTCATGCCAGGCAGGCCTGGACTTATGAATGGAGAAAGCTCCAGATAATTCCAACCCTTAGCCATTTGAGTCTCCTTGGGTAACAGGACATTCCCAGACATGATGGAGCAGAAACAAACCATCCCCTGCCACGCCCAGGCCAGAGTCTTACGTGCAGAATTCATGGTGCTTGTTTAAAAAGACTGCAGATCAGACCACATTATACCCCTGCTTAAAACCCTATCATAACAGCCTTGAAAATCCTGAAAGTCAAAATACAGAGTTACTGGTGACCCAGAAACTCCACTCGCAGGTGTATACCCAAGAGAAGACGAAATGTACATCCACACAAAAACGTATGCACAAATGCAGCATCCTTAGCAACATTAGCACATTATTTACAACAGCTAAAAAGTGGAAAGAACCCAGATGGACATCAACCGATCAATGGGTGAATAAAGTATATCCAAACAGTGGAATTTGTCAATAAAAACAAATGAAGTGCTGACACACGGATGAACCCTGAAAACATCATGTTCAGTGACAGAAGCCAGTCACAAAGGCCACGAATCACATGGTTCCCTCTATATGAAATGTGTAGAACATGAAAACCCAGAGACAGGAAAAAGACCGCTCATTCGCTATGGCTGGGATTTGGGAGGAAATGGTGAGTGAAGGATAACAGGTACAGGGCGTCTTCTAAGGATGATGAAAATATCCTAAAATTAGGTTGAGAGGATGGTTTCACAACTCTGTGAATATACTGGAAACCATCGAATTATATACTTTACATTTATATACCATACAGGCAGATTGCATGGTATGTGAATTATACCTCAATAAGCTGTTGGAAAATATCTTGTAATTGATTTCTACCTTTAAGACGAAGCTCATGCTTGCAAAGCTCTGCATCCTCGGCCCCCATCCCCTCTCAGACTCAGGTCCTTTTCTCCCTTCCTTGTGCACCTGGCTCCAGGCTGCTGGCCCTGCCATTGGACAGCATCCCAAGTTCATCCTATCTCAGGGACCTCACGCTTTCTCTCTTCTCTGCCCGGAGAACTCCTTACACAGATCTTCACTGGGCCTGCTCCCTTATTCCACTCAAGTCGACCAAACGGTCCTTTCGTGGCAAGGTCTTCCCAGAACATCTTATTAGAGAAACCGTGTCTGTTTTCCTTGGAGTGTGCGTCACCCCCACGACAGCGTCCACAAGCTGTCTGCCTGCCCGTCCCTTCGCGAAGGACCTCCGTGGAAGCTGGGCCGTGTTGGTCTTGTGAGCCATCTTTCCTCACACCCAGGGGAGGGCCTGGCATGAAGCAGGTGGTAAAATATTCATAGAAACATGAAGAATAGGGAGGGAAGTGGAAGGAACCCCCACAGGCAAGTGTGCCTTCCTTTCTTCCCTGATTTCGAGCCTCTTCGTCATCTGGTTCTCAGAGGACGATTGTGAGAAGCTTGACGCCACCAGCCATGCTCCTGTCTTCTACATAAGAGCCATGCTTATCATTCACAGTAGCGGCTTGGGGCCCCTTTTCACGGCTTTGAGACGCGCATGGCATCAAGTCAGCCTTGTAGGGACCCAGCCAGGTGGGAGGGGCAGCAGCCCCACAGGCTGATGTGGGACCATATTTCAGTGGCCACTCCGAAAGATGCTTTCATTTAATGTTAAAAGGCCTGTTAGGGCCTTGCTCAGCGAAGACCAATTTGTTATTAAAAACATATTTATTGAGCATTGGCCACCGTGTAACAAGATATACATCTTTTGCAGAGAAAAACTGGGAGAAATGTGCTTCTTATAAGCAATTGGTATTAATTCAGCAGTACAATAACTATCACACTGAATGGAAACGCCACACATGCGTTGGAAACTGTGTCTCTGTGGGGGAGCGGCGGTGGGAACCAGCATCCAGCTTCCTCTCCAGCTCAGTGCCCGCCTGGCCTCCCGGGGCCATTGGCGTGATTGGCAGGCTGGGAAGGCCCAGGCCCCGCTCAGAGCGTCGTTACAAAGAACACCGGGGACGTGTCAGTGCCCTTGGGTAGTGGACTCAGGGTTAAGACCCATCAGAGTCATGGGGAGCCTGAGGAGGGAAGACACCGTGTCCCTGGCCATCCCCTCCCGTGGGCCATCTTTGTTGGAGATCAAACCTCTGATCCGAAGGGAATGTGTCTCAGAGTTTCAGCAAGAACACCTCCGATGGCCTCCGAGACACATTCTTCTCCCTCTCCTGATCGCTTTCACCAATGGCTCCCTTCAGAGTCTGAGTCCCACATCACACACTGCAGAACCCCCAAACACACACACATCACACGCCACTTGCCATACACATTTATACATACCACACACATTTACATTCACACTACGTACAACGCACACACCTACACATGCCACACATAACACACACATTTGCACAAACACACATTTCCACACACCACACACAGATGCATCCTTGCACAGACATACACACACAGAAACCTAAGACAGCCACAGACGTGTAGATGGTTATGAATGTCTCTTAGTGATCAGCCTAGTCGGTCAAGCCGGGCTGCTCTGTGTGGATTAATTCTTACTTTTGGCCAAAACCCTCTCCCTGGTGACCAAGTGGACAGCAGGCTGTGCGGTCCGCAGGCACTGCCACCATCTCCTGCCTGTGGTCTCCTGCAGGTGCCCTGTTCTGGCCACACCTGCAGAGGCCAGCCCCCCAGGCTCGGCAGGGAAGGGGTAGACAGCGAAGGGTCTGTCTGGTTCGAAGGCGGGTGTCAATGCATGATGGTCAGCACAGCTCTCAGGCTGGGTGATCACTGATGACTCCTTCAGCAGAGCCACCCACAGCTCCGAGGGCAAAAGGCGAGAGACTCTCCTCCGAGACATGCAGTGTGTGGAAGGGGCACCGTGTGTGGAAGGGGCACCCTGTGGGCAGTGCCCCACTGTGTCCCGTGGGCATGGGCGCAGAGGTCTGTCGGAGCCGAGCCGGTGGTCCGATGTCTCCTGCCCCATGGCGGGACCTCCTGGCATCCAGCCCGTAATGTGTCGCCTCCATCTTCCCAGAGAGCGAGCAGGCGGATGGAACAGGAAGGGGTGAGCTGGGAGGTGGGGGGCTGAGCATGAGCAGATCCTGGAGAAGCAATCAGGGAGGGCGAGGGTGGACGCTGGCCACGGGGGGCAGCCTCTCTGACGCCCGGACGCTGCCTGCTCCTTTGGGGATGCGGGGTCAGACCAGCCGAGGCCAGACCCACAGACGAGCTCCTACAACAAAACAAAGCGGAACATTCCTCCAACCTCAAAAGTGGTTTGTTTGTTTCCTTTTCTCTGGCCTGGGTTCAAGGGTGAAAGGTCGGGGTTCTCCATCCTACCTCAGTTGGCCGGTCCCATTTCTCATGACTCCCTGTGAGAAAACACTCTGGGACTACTTTAGACCCAATGAAACCTCCTGGGTTTTGAGTTCTGGACTCGTCGGGAATATTTGGGAGTTTGATCTGGCTTCTTCTCAAGAGAAAAACAAAACTCCACTTCCTGTTTTGAAATAAATTCTTTCATAAACTTCCATGAAGACACTTAGAAAACACTCATCCTGAGTGACAGGAAGAGGCCTCCAGGGGAGAAGGCGGACGGCGGATGGCAGCGGAGCGCAGCCACATGCTTCTGCTTCTGCTCCCGCGTCCTGGCTCAGGGCTGCTGGAGAAAGGGCCCCATCAGTCCCCAAACCCCCGCCCCACAGGTCCCCTCCCCAACCTCTCCTCAGCGCCCGCCCATCCCTGCCCCGTCTTCAAGACCCTAAAGTCTGGGTGGTTGTGCCCATCTTACAGATGAGGAAACTGAGGCCCAGAGGGGTGTTCTGCGAGTGAGTCACACCTGGGGCCAGCCTTGCGGAGGAATCCAGGCAGGTGAAAGATGGACGGCTTCTGTCCTGCTTCCTCTGGCTTTTCGGTCCTGCAGCCACGGTGCCCACAGGGCTTCCTGAGGACTGAAAAACAGCAGAGAAAGACATGGGAGGGGCTGCCTCCAGCCCCCTCTCCCCTCAGCGGGCGCTTCTCAGAGCATTGCCCCCATCCCCAGGGGCGGGTGCAGGCGGGAGCAGACACCAAGGATGCTGACCACGGTCACCATCGCTGCAGCTCCCAGGCCTCACTCAGCCTGTGGAGCCCGGGCGCCCTCAGACCCGCAGGGCGGGCACGGGGATGCGGGCTGCGAAGGCATCTCACACAACGGGACCACCATGCACCACCCCAACTGTAATCCTGAAGGTGATGAAGTCTGGAACCCGTTCTTTCATTGTCAGTCAATTTAGACGTCACCGTAACTTGGATATAAATTGTTGGAAGTGGCCACCGATGGAGGAATGTGATCAGTTTTGAAAACAGAACATCTATTGCTTCATTTTTAGATAAAAGTCAAACATGGATATCCTAGCTGGCTGAAATTACTTTAAAAATGTCTCTTTCCATTCCAGCAACATATTTAAGAGCCTGTTTTCTCTACTGTGACTATGATTAAAGCAAACATAGAAATCATTAGACGTCCTTTATCCCCACCAGCAGTGTGTCCTCACCCCACCCCAAACCAGAGAGAGAGCAAAAAGCAAGCTGACTGTTAACATGCGTCGTGCAGGCATGTAATCAGAAACAGCGTATCACTCGTCTTGTTCTGTGTAGTTATGATTGTGGAGTGACCAAGTTGTGAGTGTGAGAAGAATTCTTCGCAACGACCCCCTATCTGTCTACGAACGATGTGTAGAGTTTATGCAAATTCTTTTCTGTTTTCCTATTTTGCCTCGTTTGATTTTACTACTAGAAACTCAATTTCCTGTCTGTTGAACAGAATAATAAAATTGGGGGGTTGTATTTTTTTACATCTTTGTATTTTTTATTTTATTCCTGTTGTAACTCATTTTTGTGGCGTCTTGTATGGATTTTGGCCGACAGGAGATTGAGAGGCTCCGTGGTCCTTCCTCACGGGCGGTGGTGACCGTGGCAGGGGCAGCTCCAGGGGGCGGGAGGGAAGGAGAGTGGAGGCCGTGGAGACCTGGGCCAGCGTCTTAGGAAACAGATGCTGCGAGCAGGGATGAAGCCCAGAGAACTAGGGACACTCATTTTAGATTTGACACTCAGGGAACATGCGGCTGGTTGGGGACAACTGTGGGACCTGATGCCCGGTGCCACCGTGGTGTGTCCAGAAGAAAGACACACCCTCCTGACCCTCCTTTGCAAGCCTGAGTGATGACGGGACCTCTGACTGAGGAGAGGCCTGGGTGGCACCTTCCCTCAGCCATGGCCGAGTCGGGAGGCCACACCTGAAAGCGGTGGGTAGCATGGGGCCGGCCCCAGATAGAATGTCCAGGACACTCCCCGGACACTTTCGCTGCCTTTTCAAGTGCTGTCTGGCTTATGCACACAGTCCCACTCCCTGGGGGAAATGTCGACCTGCCTGAGGCTTGAGCCCCAGAAAGAGCCGTGCTCGCCAGGTGCCGGGGCAAAGCGGGGCAGAACCACTGCGCTTCTGCCTGGGCTGCCTTCCACGGATTCACGGGGATGTCCCCAGGAAAGGACAACAGGAGCCTGGACAGAGAGAGAGGGGAGGAGAGAGGAGGCAGGAGGGAGGGGAGCCACTTAGAGGACAAATGCCATCAGCCTTCTCATCCGAGGCCACCCCACCTGCATGGACGCGCCCTCAGAGCACACAAGCCTCCTGTTGTGAGCACAGCAGACCAATGCCCTGAGGCCCGAGCCCGGCCTGGTGGCCTCCGGGTGGAGGACACGCACAGCGGCTGCCTCGTCTTTAGAAGTCCGGGGAGGGCCTGCTGGCCATGGGGCAGAGCCATCTCAAGTCGCGGCTTTCATGGAGTAGCCTGTGAGAGAATGGTGGGGCGGCCTCGCTGCACAGATGGCTCTTTGTCCCCCCTGACACCTGCCATCTGTTTGTTTGTCTGAATGGTGCTGGAGGGGCAGGGGCTCCAATCTGCTGCCCAGGCCCCTCCCGCCCACAGCGACCTCCTGACCCCTGGGCCAGACAGGTCCACAGAGTTTGTTCTTCCAGTGCAGGGACTCTTCCTTCCCCCGTCCCAGCCTCTCCCCAGCGCTGGCCCTCTGTGCTTGGTGCTCTGGTGGCAGGAACAGGAGGGGAGAGGGAGGAGAGGAAGGGAAGGGAGGAGGGGGAGAGAGGAGGAGGAGAAGGAAGGAGAAGAGAAGGTTGAGGGGAGGGGGAGTGTGAGGAGGATAGAAAGAGAGGAAGTGATGTGGGTGACTGGGAGGGTCAGGAGGAGAAGCTGGAGGAGAAGCAGGAGGAGCAGCACTGCAGGAGGAGGAGAAGCCAGAGGAGAAGCACTGCAGGAGGAGAAGCACTGCAGGAGTAGGAGAAGCCAGAGGAGCAGCACTGCAGGAGGAGCAGCACTGCAGGAGTAGGAGAAGCCAGAGGAGCAGCACTGCAGGAGGAGCAGCACTGCAGGAGGAGAAGCACTGCAGGAGGAGGAGAAGCCAGAGGAGCAGCACCGCGGGAGGAGGAGCAACAGGAGGAGCAGCAGGAGTGGGAGGAGCAGCAGCAGCTGCCAGCGGCTTCATGGGGTCCACCTGCTGTGGGAGCTGGGCTGGGAGCTCCCGTTTCCCGAGTGCGGCCCTCTCACCTGTTAGGGAGAGGCTGTCACATGCAGAGGGCTTTGTGGGGAGAGACTCCCCAGAGCAAATGCTGGGGTGGCAGCCACGGGGCCGTGAGTGGCTGTGCTCCTGTGTCCTAGCGGACTATGAGGTGAGGAGGCTCAGTTTTGAAGTAGTAGAAATGTAAACACGGATATAAAACCTGCGCCTTGTCAGTGTGGGGAGCTTTTGGGAACCGGAGCCCGCGGTGCCGTAAAGGGACACTATGTATCGGGGGCCTGCTCTCTGCATGTGGTCCCGCTAACCTGTAAAACTGTCCCACGGGGGCACAGTACAACTTTGCCAACAGGAGGCCGTGACTCTGCGAAGCACGCTTTCCCAGATCGCACCCCCAGTTCCCAGGTGAGCTTTGTGAGGCCATGTGACGGCAAAGCTTGGGGTCCTGGGGCTGCCTCCCACCTGGACTCACGACCACCAAGGGACAGGCCGTTAACCATATCCAGAATGACAGCACGACCTCCTGGAATCACGTGGCATTTTCGTGCCAGAGGCCTGTGATGCTCCCTGTCCAGAGATGGCTCAGAGCCACTGGTGTCCCCAAAAGCTGGTGACTTGGCCTCCAGGACCCCAGACCTCACGAAACTTCATTCCTGCAGCACTGCCCGGGAGGTGACCCTGGTAAGCTGAAGCCTCCCGCCCTGTCCTCGCCTGAGAGAGCACACGGGCCTGATGTGCACAGCCTCTCAGATCTCAGGGGCAGAAATGATGCCAGAGGGGTCGGACAGAACGGAGCTGCCTGCCCGGCCCCGGGCCGCCCGCCCGCCTTCACTTTTCAGTCTGCACCCTGTGACAGGCACAGAGCCCTGGGTTCCGTCTTTCTCTGAATGAAAACCCAAACGTGAGTCATGGGGAGCAGTCAGTGATGGACAAGTGTCACAGCGCTGGCATGGAGACGAACAGATACTTTAAGGGAAAAAGGAGCTGACATGAATTTACCACCTATGATCAGACTGTGCATCGAGTCAGGCAGAGAACTTCCTAAAACCACCAGCTGTAGGAGCGATGCATGTTACAGGCTTCTGGAGGGCAGGAGTTGACCTCGCAGACATCACTGTGCGACAGAATCATTTTCTCTCTCAGTTTATCAGATGAAGAAGCAGAGAGATAAGTAATGCACCCACAAGGCACCAGGGTGACAGAGCCAGACCTGGTGACCAGCCTGGGCTCCCTGCTCTGCCCCGCAGCCATGCTCAGAGCAGATGGGCCTCACTGCCCTGAAGGTATGACTCAGGGGTGTCTTTGAAGTTCACACCTTTACTGAACTCTCTCGCTCTCTTTTTCAGTCGTTAGACCAATAGGTCTGTTTGCTTTATGTTTAAATTCCATCTCACCTGTCAATTTTTAGAGACGTGCACCCAGAGAGTGCGTACAAAGCCTGTGGTACACTGGGAGCATCGGGCCATCTGCAAACAGACAACGGCCCCCAGGTTGACAGGCACTTCCTCCACCTCTGACGCTGTTCACAGTGGGCAGAGGAACCAGTCAGCCCCCAGAGGACAGATGTTTCTTACAAGTGTGGACAGCTGGCCTGTAAAGAGTTCGTCAACGGAGCACTGATATCATACAACAGGGGTGCTTGTTTCCTGGGTGTCTGACGGGAACCGTTTGGGGCGGGACGTTCGATGTGGCACATCTGTCTTACAGGTTTTCTCATTCTGAGTTTCTAGGACGTGGCAGTTGTCCGGGACCCAGAGCATCACAGGGAGGTCGGCTGGCTAGCCATCCTGTGTGCCCGCAGCCTGCCGTCATCTGGTTAAGGGCTGGCTCAGAGGAGGTATCCTCCAGAGAATAAACCTGATAGGAGATAAGAATCATGTGGCTTCATACAAGGCCACAGAATTCTCAGGGTCAATTCAAGAGGAAAATGCAAACCTTCATGGATGCAGTCAGGTTTGTCACAGAGCAAAGAGGGGGCCCTGGACGGCTCAGAACAGGAAAGGTTCTTCCAAGACTGATCCTTTGACGTAATCCGAGAGGACTGCCCTCAATGACATGGACCCCCAGGCCTTTAAATACCTCTCTTCCCTCATCACTTGGTCCTGAGCCGGGGAACAGGCGCAGACGCCGCCTGCGTCCTCAGCAGCCACTGCTGCATTTGGCACATAAAGGCAACAAACCATTTCTTACTGGACCAATTAGTGGGTGGAAAACACTACTTACAGGGGAGGTCTTGATCGTTCAGCATTTTGGGTTACCCGGTCAGTAAGATCCGACAGGTGCTGTGGGCTGAGCACAGTCGAAAGCATCATACGTGTTAATGCACTGGATTCTCAAGAGCCTGAAGGGCAGCTCCCCTCGTCTCCCCATTCCTCGGTGGGCAGGCGGGTGCCGGGTGAGGGAAAGTGCCGAGGAGTCAGGCCGCCCTCAAGGGAAGAGCCGGGCCCGGGGCTGGGTCTGGTTCTCGCACCCAGCACTTCACCATCAGGAGTGGGGTCCACACCTCCCTGAGTAATGGACATGAGTAACTAATCGCGTTGGTACCAATGCGCTGTTATCAAAGGCAGCTGGGAGTGGAGACTCAAATTAGGCAACACGGCCCTTGGAGTAGTGACTGAAACACAGGTCCCAATGGAAACGACTGGAAAAAAGCCACAACGAGCCAGGAGAAACGAGATGTCGACCCCATGGGCATTCGGATCTCAGACAGGAAGTAGCAGGGAGGGGACGCCAAGTGAGAGGCCTCCTGGGAGTGGGGTGATGAGAATTGAGGCTGGGGTGAAGCCCAGCAGAAAGGATGGAGCCCTTCCAATGATGACCAAGCCAAGAGAGCTTCCCCTTCTCTGGGGACCTCCGAGCGAGACCCGGCAGGAGGTGGCAGATTAGAAATCAGAGGGTCTGAGCTCAGAAGTGAATGCGTCCCGAGGACGCACGTGTCTCCCGAGAGAGAAAATGGAGTGTAAATTGCCCCAGGAGCAGTAAACAGATTTTGCGGTGAGTAACCCAGAAATCCTCCGTGTTCACAGAAAGTCCCCAGACTTAAATGTTTAGGTGTATTATGTAGTATTTTCAGTTAATTATACACCTTAAAGTAACTATGTGGTAAGAGTTCAGTATTTCCAATATTCCCAGAAGTGCTGGGAAAGCATAACGCACGGATGAACAGCGTTTCATTGACTGAGGTGTGGGACTCCGTTTAGTCCTCTCATCGGTGGAAACGCCGGAGGGTCGACTCCAGATGCTTCTTGCTCTTTCGCCGAGTTAAAGGTCTGGCATTGACCAAAACCAACCGTGGCGGACCGGCCAACCTCCCAGATGTGTCCCGACTTCTTTCCCTACTGAATATTGAAAAGTAAAGCCTGTTTGTGTGGCTCTTCCAGGAGCAATGGCGGCCCAAATGATAGGCTGCCAGATTTAGCCGATTGTTGAGACAAAGAGGCTATTTTTGGGGAAGGAGGCGCTGGCAACTCTGGTTCTGCATCCGAAAGCTCGCGGTAAACACAGCCTCGAGGCACTTAGCTGTGCTCAGGGCCCAGCACGTAAACACAAGACCACGATGCCCATTTAGAGGGAGGGCGAGAGCTGACGGAGACACCCAGAAACTAGGCTTCTCCTGGCTGCCCAGGATTCTTCCTCCATCATGGACCTGGCTGACCCTGGACCTGCCCCCTCCAGCGTTCATCCTCTCCCCTGCATGGACCACCTCTGCCCTCAGCATCTGCTCTGAGCCTGCTGTCCCTTACCAGCCGATTCCACGTCCCTCCAGAGCCTGGCGAGAATAACTAACGCTGGGCTTCTGTCGCTCTGTAGAATCCATTTTCCATCATCTTGGTTCCCACCATTTTTTTCATGGTTCCCTTTTAACACAGTGTTTATTTCTTTCCCTTTGTTCCCTCTCTGTTCCATCTCCCCCCAACCACAGCATGATTTTCTCAGAGCCAGGATCCGGTTTGGTGTACATATGCCCACACGGAGCCTGGCACAACACGACATTCAATAAATATGCGTCGAACAAAGGAACTGAGTAATGACTCAAGAGCTTCTGCTGGTCTCTTTTCATGAAACCATTTTTTTACCCAAGAATAAAAGACATTCGGATTAAAACGTTTCTTGACTCTTTCCATCTCTGGCCTCTCACAAGATCACTGCGTTACATTTCGGATGACCTACTTTTCTGTCTCAGGCCCGAGACCTCAGGAGGAGGCTCTTGTGGTAGCACAGCCAGGATTCATCTTCCCGTCTGCTGGAAATAGGGTGCTACTTCAATAAGATATTTAGAAAATCACTGGTGACTGGGACAACATCATTAATCTCATTTGCATTTTTCAATTAAGTGTTTCCAACTGTCTTTATACTAATTACTTATATTTACAGAAGATCATAGAGGGTACTTTTCACATAGAAAACCCCAAAAGGCGTGGCCTCTGCCCCATCCCAGGCAGGACGGCAGGAAAGTGGCTTATCATAGGAAGCAAAAGGCCAGTCCGTTGAAAGGGAGCTGTGAGGATGGTGGCATAAGGCCAAGGGTGAGAGGTCGAAGGGCAGATGCAGGGACATTGGGGGAGCCGGGGCCACATGTGGGGGGAAGTGAGGCCAGGCTGGAAGCCTGTGCTTCTCTCTGCAGTTTGGCCCAGCACTGATCCAGAGTTTCAGCTCCTCGGAAGAAAGGAGCTTTATGATCGACAGGCAGTCGGTAACCCCGGTTCCACCTCCCACACCCTGTCTGCTGGGACAGCTGCATTAAATTCTCACCACAGGCTTCTGGCTCTGCTGGGAGCTGCTGGAAAAACCACACAAGGTGTGTTTCCTGTTCCTCAGGGACCTTGCCACCAGTCAGAAAGACAAGATGAAAATGCCATGAGTGGGTGGGAGCAGTACCGGTTGATATACAAGTGAATGTTGGACGGTACAACAGGAGCCCTGAAGGGGCCCGAGCTTGGGGGACGGCGTGAGGAGGAAGGAGCCATCCAGGAGGATCCACAGCAAGTGAGACTGGACCAGCACTTCAGGGTCAGGATATGGGTGAGTGGAGTGTGGGACAGCCCCAAGCTAGGGTGACAACACAGGCAGACACCCTGACTGCACAAACGTGGGGCTCGTGGGGCTGCTGGGGGAACCGGCGCCACCACAAAGGCCAACAATGCCTGGAGTAGCAGGTCTGGAGAAGTTGGGGAGGCCAGACAGAGGTGGTTTGTGAACAAAAGAGGATGTAACAGGAGGCAGTGGAGGCACAAGAAGGAGATGCTGCCAGGAGCACTCCGGGGAAGATCCTGGAGCCGGGCCGTGAGCTGGTGAAGGCCGGGCTGGGGCAGGGTGGCCCTGGGACTCAGGGGGTAAACAGGGACAAGGGGCAGATCCAGTGAGTGACGGATGGAGGGACCCCACGGTGAGGAGCCTGGAGAAATTCATGTGCAAAGGGACGATGCCTGATGGGGATGAAGAACGGCGAATGTGGTCCCCAGCTTAGGACACACCTGGGAGGTGGCTGGGATGTTGGTGGGAGTGGCGGGCTGACGAGCTGAGAGGGCAGAGTGGAGATGGACGGAAGGAGGCCCTGAGCTGCCGGCAATGGACCGCGCGCCCTGAGGCAGGAGGGGGCTGTCAGGGAGGAAGCAGAGGATCAGAGGGAAGTCCCAGCCCCACGATGGCGTCCCCACTGGCCAGTGCAGAGTCAGCTTGTGGGAACTTTGAGAAAACAGACTCTGGGCCTCTTCCTGGTAGGTTCTGAAATGGCATGGAGCCCCAGCAAGGCTCCTTCTGGATAGGGCCACGTCAACACCAGCTTCGCCCCAGGAGATACACAGGCGGAGGGCAAGACCCGCTTCTCCCAAAGCCCCAGCCCTGAGTGTGGCCTCAGTGAGAGAAGCCACGGGGTCCAGCATCACCTGAGCCCCCTCAGCATGCTCCTGGCTGTGGCTTGCATATCCGCCATGGTCCCACGCCGGGCCATCAGCTGGTGGGGTTTCCCAGTCCCATCATGAGGCGCACACACGTCCCTTACAGAAACCAGGTGCACCGGGGCGAGTCCGCCCACTGGGGTCCCCCTAAAGCTCCCTGCGCGTCCCCACAGGCCATGCCTCTTGGTCTGGAATCCTGACAACTACAGTCGAGGGCTACAGTGGTCTGTTCCCGCGGGGACTTTTCACAGGCTCCTCTGGGGAGGGGCTGGGGTCCCAGCCAACTCCCAGCCATGCTCCTGACCCTCTTTGTCTTGCTCCTCTGCTGCCTCGAGTGGGCGCTTCCTCATGTCACTCTGGGGCCATCCTGGACGCACCTGCCACTCTGCTCCTCCTCCCAGTTCACTAAGAAGCAGGCACATCCATGGTTAAAATTCATACAGCGTTCCAACAGGCGAGTGCCCATTCTCCCCCCATTCCCGTTTCCACGTCCTAAGGTTTCACAAAAAGGAGTATTTCCAAAACTGTGGTATAAAAATCAGCTATAAATAGGCATACGTGTTGCACAGGGACAAGCTGGGTGCTGGACCAGGCCACCACCCTCCCTTGGGGCCTGGGTCATGGAGAGACTCTCCTGGAGTAGCAGAGACTAAGTGGAACCCCAGTGTCTGGGAGAACCAGATGTGCAATCAGCCCAGGGAATCCAGGGTGCTCCCGGGCTGACCAGCACCACATGTGGGCTGGATGGATTCGTTCACCTCCGGTGGCCTGTGCCTCTAAGCACCAGGGGACACTGACACCGAGGTTTTGTGCCCATCACACACGTTGTCCACCTGGAGAGCAAGTAGGTGGTCTCTGCGGAATGAGCTTCTGAGAAATTAGGTGTGTGCATCTGGGGCCAACAAAATCAGAAGCTGAATCTAAGGGCCAAGGGGGACAGGGATGGACAAAAAAACTTTCTGAACGAAAATATTACTATGAACAGTTTAAATGTATTCTCCAACTCCTGCAATAAATACTCCTCTGCAGCTCTCTGATCTGGGGGAAAGCTGGAAAGGACTGTGCAGATTCAGGAAACACTGGTTAAGGGGCTTTGTGGGTGTACGTGGCCATCCCCAAATTCACCTGCTGCACCCACCATCCGAGATGAGTACCTGCATCTAGATATTTTTGGTTTTCATTTACAAACAAAAATCATAATATCAGTTAAGTTGTTTAAAGCAACACTAGAAATTACTGTTAATTCTTCATCCAACACAAGAAACTTTGGGCCAAGAAGCCTAGATAAGAAAATTGATTATATATAATTTTTTAGAATATTAAAAATACCATACTGGGGGCCAGCCTGGTGGTGCAGCAGCAGTTAAGTTCACACATTCTGCCTTGGTGGCCCGGGGTTCACAGGTTCGGATCCCAGGCACGGACTTAGCACTGCTCATCAAGCCATGCTGTGGCAGCATCCCACATAAAAAAGAGGAAGATTGGCAACAGACGTTAGCTCAGGGCCAATCTCCCTCACACAAAAAAATAAAAACAAAAAAAAAAGCCTCAAAAATAAAAACACCATACTGTGTATTTTCACAGAACTTAAAAGTATATATCCATGATGCACCCAAACATGTGGGTGAAATTGTATTTTTGGATTAAAGATGCATATGCAAATACATTTTATTCATATTTCATTTTAAGTTAAGACTGGGATAAATTCTGCTGAGCTGGCTTTTCATAACTGTTTGCAAATTTGTAAAACACTCCGGAAAGAATGAAACTTTACTGATACCAGTAAAGAGGAAAAACTTTCCAGCAAACTCGAGGCAGTTCCAGGAGGGGACGGAGAACCATGGAGAAAACACACACGAAATAATATACAGCACGTCACACAACAGCAGGTAGTAGGGGGAACCAGCATTCTAGTTACGAAAACTAAAAACAAACCAGCCCTACGTGTAGGAAACAGCTGGAGATACAAGAAAATGTTCGTCTTTTTGTCTTCTATTTTAGTGTGATTTTCTAAGTTTGATTTAATGCATAGAGAGACAACTTTGATATTGGAAAAAACGAATTTTGTTTAAAAGTAAAATAAATTGGTTAAAAAACCCAGCTATACACAGGTTTTTATTTTCCTCTACCTCCTCTTTTAATAACAAAGTTGACTTTTATCTTTCTCTAATAAAAACAGGTTGGAATGCTGTTTTCAGAGAGTGATTTTTAAATATACTTCTCCTTTCAGTTGAGTCTCTGCATAATTGTCCCGGACTCTGTTGAGAACCTGCTTTGCCCGCGTGGCAGACTGCATGGCGTCCGTCCGTCCTGGTGCCTTTGGGACAGGCTGCATAGTTCCAACCCTTCGTCCACTGTGCGGGCTGCCAGACTGTCTGCTGTCCCAGCTCACACTGTTGATGTCTGTTCTTTATGCCGTTTGAATTTCCTGTGCAATTTAAGGTGTTTCCTACCCCCAAGATTATAAAAATACTCTACTTTTTCTATTGCTTTTGAATTCTTGCTTTCTCTGCCTACATCTCTTCCTCCTGTGGAATTTAATTTTCTAAGTGGTGTAGTCAGGGATTTGGGGCTAGCGAGATCCTTTCGCGTAGTCTGACAAAATCCTGTCCTCTGGGTGACACCCGGGAGGGCGCTGAGGTGTTGCCCATCCTTGCAGGAAGTTTGTCACAAGAAAGTCCCTCCTGCCACCTTCTGTGTCGCCAGCCGCCTGTGAGCATGTCTGCCTGCCAGCTGAGGCCACCCACAGCAGCCACCCGGAGTCCCGGCCTCTGGCCCAGCCCTCACCTTTCCACAGGGTGTGGCAGTGGGGACAACCGAGCCACAAGTTCCCCTTTGTCCCTCAACAATGCAGGCCCAGGTTCTGCATTTCCTCACCCTGCTTGTCCAGGCCACATGCTGTGTCCCTCCCTCGGAGGCTGAGAACGAGGAGTCGCTAGCCTTCCAGGGGGAAAGGGCTTTTCCAGTGAGGAAGAATGTCCACCATTCCCTCCAACAGGGCAGTGAGGCCCATACGTCCAGGGATGAAGTCACCAGAACGCAGAGAAAGAAAGCAAAGACGAGACTAAGCAACTCCAGCATTGTGCCCACCTCAGCTGGTGCCCCACCTAGCAGCTGTGAGTTGCCGACTCGTCAGCTGAGCCTGAGAGCCCCTGGCCTGCGGGAAGCTCCCTGTGCAGGTCCTCATGCACGGTCCCTTCTGCCTCCAGACACCTGACACCCGTGGGGACGGTGCAGACAGACATCCAGGTCAGGAAGTGACGTGCGCGGGGGATGGGAGGCAATGGTCACAAATTTCTGATGCTACAGCCAGAGGGCTGGAAACGGCCTTGGGGCTGATGGAGCAGCTTGAACCCGCATGGAAATCCCGTTTAGAGCAAACAGCTGACCGCCCGTTCATTAAGCTGCTTTTGCCAGTCCTGCCATGGGAGTGGGTACAGGACCATTCGACTCAGGTCTCATCTCCCTGCAGGGTTTCCCTGGACAGGGCATCTCTGGGTCTCTGAACTCTTGACCCCCACCCTGTGGTGTGCTGTGAGCCTCCCTTGGTGAGGTTGGGGACACTCAGGGCTCTGCTTAGAGCCACATCTACCAGGCCACGGTCGGTGCCACTGCTGCAAAAGTCCACTGTGGATTCAATGCCCTGTTTGTTCTCTGGTTGTGCTTCACTGTGATTTTGCTGAATTTATTGGACCAACCAGTGTGTTAACTAGGAATAAGTTTGCAGCTGTCACTGCCTCCTCTGTGTCTGCAGGACGGACAGTGATGTCCTTCCCCTGCCTGGGGTGGTGGGGCCCTATCAAGTGGTCCCCTCCAACCAACCCAGGCATGACTCCACGCTGAGAAGGTGACCCAGCACGTCCCCCATGCTCGACGTGCTAACCTCTGGTGTCTAGCGTGGCCCGCCAGTGTGTGGGACTACCCAGCCCAGGGGCCGTGGGACGCCCGCTCCCCTCACAGTGAAGCTCGGGTCAGGGAGCAATGGGGGGCAGAAGTGGGTGGGGCCTCGTGCCCCATGTGGTTGCTCCTCCGGGCCCTCCTTCCCTTTGAAAGGCAGCAGCTATGAGGTCGGCGCAGGACAGGCTGTCTCTGCTGGAGCCCTTGCCTGCGGTGCTTTCGACGTGCAGCGCTGGGCAGAGCCCTCTCCCCACACACCCGGAGCTCTGGTGCCACCTGTTTCATCCCCGTGGCCACTGTCTGGGGTTGTTGCATCAAGTCGCAGCCGACATCCTCTGGAGTCCTCGTGCTGTGTCCACTGTGTGCTAGATCCACACTGGAGCGGGGACACTTGCGCTGTGGCCTGGCGGGAGGGCTGGCTGAACTACAGAGACTCCAACTAGGGCCTCCTGATAACGGCTCTGCTTGAGTCCTCTGGCCGGAGCCAGGTGAGATGGGCTGCAGAGAGAGACCGAGGCAGGACCCGGCTCAGAACCACAGCCTCACTGGACCCGGCCACGGAGACCCCGGCCACTTCCAGGACTAAGCTTCTGCGAGAGGCCCGGGGTCTGGGGCACAGCGGGGCTCGCCTCGGCTGGCTCTCTGCTGTTGGTGCTGAGGCAGCACAGTGACCCTTTGGAAGACCCTGACTTGTGTCTGGCGGCAGTGCCACCCCAGCCTCCCCCGCAGCCCCACCTCCGCTTGCTTGAGCCCCAGTTCCGCACTTTCCCTCCCAAACCCCAACCTTGCAGCCAGAGTGGCTGCTTCCAAGCTTGCCCACTTGTCCCCCGCCGCCCCACCTGACGCCCCGGTTCACAGAAGCCACCGCAAAACCAGGCCCTCACCCTGGCTCGCCTAGTCTCCCTTAAAGCTCAAGGTCACCTTTCCAATTGCACACGCGGGGCGGAACGCGCCGGGACCCACCTCAAATGCTTGTGTCCCGTCCCCACCAGCCCCTCTGAGACTGGTCCAGGAGGGGATGCTCCGCACCTCAGCACTGCCGCCATTTTCGGGACTCAGCAGGGAGGCTGGGCCATCACATGCTGCCCTCTGTTCCGTGTTTGGCTGGGACGGGCGGAACGGGGGGATGTCTGCGGTCGAGGGCCGTCTGTCCCAGAGGAGGCTCCACTGCCCTTGGGGCTCGGGGCAAGGCCAGCTCCCCTCTGCAGATCCTGAGTCTCGCTCTCCCCAGACCGCTGTGGCTGCCATGCTGTCGGAAAGCACTGGGATGATTTTTCTGTATCCACGGAGCCCTAGAATTTTGCCGCGTTTATGCAGTGGGGCATCTTTTCCAGGCCACCTCCTTCTCTGCGCAACTCCCACGATTGCTGTGACTCTACCTGACTTCTCCAGGCCGCACCCAGGACCCAGGCCTTCGGACGGGAGGACAGTTCGCCCGTCTCAGCTTAGCTTTGATTCTTTCCATATATTTTTATCCTTTGGGGCTCGTTCTGAGAAGATGGGACCTGCCATCTTCTCAGAAAAAACAAAAATGCAAAAAACAAAAAACGCCTTGGTGGGTTATAATGAGCCTCGTCCTCAGTCCCTGGACAGAGTTGAGTGGAATTCGGGAGTTGGCAATGAGGTCTTTAGGAGACATTTAATTCTTTCAAAGGAGAAGCCAAAAAAAGAAAAATCATTCTAGTCTGCAGGGGCATGAGGACCAGGGTGAAGCTGGGCGTCACAGACGGAACTGGGGCGAGGAGACTGCATCAGACAAGGAGGGGAGGGCCGGGACAACATGCCTGTCTTCCTTCACTCCACTGGCATCGCGCTCACCTGTCTCCACAGCGGGCTTGGAGATCCCACAGGTGAGAGCCAGACTGCTCCTCTTCTATCCCTGGACCAAACCCAGCTCCTGGTCCGGGCAGGTGGGCAGCAGAAGTTTGCTGCGCTGGAGTAAACGGAACTGACTCTCTCTTTGGATTGTGGACAAGCCCTCAAGTCATTTAGCATCAACAGGACTGGAAGGCTGCGGGGACAGAGCTCTGAAATGCAGGCCGCAGTGCTGACCTGAGGAGGGACAGTGGCCGTGGCAGGAACCACAGGAGAAGTGAGGGCACCGGCTTGGAAGGCAGGTGACCAAGGTGAGGACCATTCACTCCAGAAGGAAAAAGGCTCAGTGTGAGTCTGTCCAGTCTGAGGGGATCAGGCAGAAGGCAGATGAAACTGAAGCCTAAAAACTCACTGGTCTGTGGGACGGGGGATGGAAAATACGGCCTCCGATACCGGAAGTGGAGGACCCTCAGATCATATTGCCTCACGGTGGTAATGTTTGCTCAGCTCTGTGTTGAAAATGGTTGTGTAAATCCAAGAATGACAGAAATACGACGGATATTTGAGGCAATTTGGGTCCTCTGGGGGATGTCCCACGTTGCAATTTACACAGTATGGGTTTTTGACATCTGTATTCGTTTTTTTTACCTGTGTAGTATTGCGGCACACTTAGTGGTTGAAACGACCCACGTTTATTGCCTCACAGGTTCTGTGGGTCAGGAGTCTGGGTCCTCTGCTCACAGGGCTGCAGAGATGGTGCTGTTGGGCCCTGGTCTCATGTGGAGGTACAAGTGTGGAAGGACCCCTTCCAGGCCCCTGGAGGTAGCAGGATTCGCTTCTTTGCAGCTGCAGGATGGAGGGGCCTGGCTTCCTGCTGGATGCAGCTGGAGGCCCCGGAGGTCACCTGCAGCCCTTGAGGCCACCACACCTCCTTGCCACATGGCCTCCCCATCATGGTTCTCACCTCACCAAGGAGAGTGGGGTGCTGCAATGCAGAGCCTCATATAACCCAAACAAAGTGGCCCATTGTCCCCAGGTCAGGAGCAAGGCACAGGCCAGGCCCACACTCACAGCAACGGGTACACCAGGAGCCGGACTCAGGGGAGACCACCCAGGCTGGATCGGAAGCCCAGATCTGGAGTGGATGCAGCAAAGGGCTGGCCCTGGCGGGACGGAGTCTTGCACCTGCAGGGTCCTGGCCCGGTGCTTCCGTGGGGAGAGGGGCCTGCAGTTCACAGCGGGAGCTGTGGGACGCCACCCACTCTGCCATCCTGTTTAACGCGGGACAGAACGTCTACAGCCGCCCAAGAGGCCATGATTTTTTTATCTACATCTTTTCACTCTTCATTCCAAACAAGCATCTCAGCGGAAGCTTTGAAGTCTTCCAGGGTTTCTTAAACATTCTCAGAAACTGCAGACAGAGGGCCTTCTCCTGATCTCTTCTTCTGGCTCCAGCCTGGACTCGTCCGTTTGTCCTGACAGTGGCACCATGCCCCGTCCGCCCCCTCCACCCCTGGCATGCTCCAGCCAGCCACAGAGGCTGCGCTGGCCCTGATCCTCCCCTTGCCACAACTCTGCCCCGGGTGCACCTTTCTGATCCATCCTGCTCCCAGCCATTGGAGGGTCTCCTTCCCGGCACTTCCCGTCGTCATGATTCTCTGTGGATGTTCTCTGGGTTCAAACGTTAATCCTGCCCCCAGTTGCCTCGAGTTCTTATCGTGACTTCCCTGCCTTCGGGTTGTGGTTGTTTCCAGCGCTCCCCGCTCTGCCGATTGTCTGAGCAGGAAATAGACTTTCTCACTCCGCATTATCGGCCTCGCCATCGCGCTGGGCTTTTCCTGTTCCCAACAGAGCTTACGACGGCCCCACTGCGCTCTGCCCCAGCTTCCCCGACTTCACAAAGTTGATTGCAACCTTTAACATCAAACAGTCTGAAAAAACACACCTGCTTCACTTTCTATCCACCACATCCGTGCGTCTCTGTGGAAATATGATGATAACGCCGCTTCCCCCCTTTCCTTTCTTGGCACCGGGAAGCTGGGAAGCAGGGTTCTAACCACTGCTTCTTGGGGAGCGTCCGAAACCCCTCCTTGGCACGCGGCACGCTCTGCCGCCCTCAGCCCTCTCTGTGGTCAGGGGCGGGGTCTCCCGGCTCCTCCCCGGCTCGCAGGAAATCACCTCCCTGGAACGCCCGCCTTCTGATCATGGCTGTGCAAGGTCTGTGAGCACACCGTCCCAGGGGCTCCTGGGAGCAGCATTGAGGGGAGATGGAAGCACAGGAGATGTTGTGGGGGTGGCCCCTGTGGAAAACAGACATGGGGTGGGGTGTAGGATGGGCAATTAAAGCCTCAGACCACGATGCGACCCCGTGGGGAGCTCTGGAACACAGGGGCCGCTGTGGGGCCCACAGGGTCAGGCAGACACACTGGGCTGGCTCCCATCGCATGCGCCAATGGCTGCACCAGCTTCAGGACAGGGTGCCCAGCCCCGAAGCTTCGGGGATCCCAAGAGCTCTGGCTGCAGGCACTGGCTGAGGACGTGGAGGGAGGGGGCAGCTGTGCAGCCTAACAGACTTCTAGGAGCTCATTTCCTGGGAGAAACACACCATGGAGATCTTGGTGGACAGCTTGGGGGAAGAGGGCTGACCAGTGCACGCCGCTGCCGGCCACCCTGAAGGCATGGCCTCCTTCATTGCCTCAGCAGCCCTCGCAGGCCCTGTCCGCAAAGGGTTAAGAACTTCCCAAGTCCACACAGCGAAGTCAAGTCACAGAATTTGACGGGTCTGTGTGGCTCCGGGATCCGAGCGTTTTCTCTGGTGCTGCCCTGCTCCCGCCCAGCATTGCCGGAGAGCGGGCTGGGGTGCAAGGGGCTCATCCTGAGGAGGGGATGATTGTGCGTCAAGGGGCCTGGGTCTGACCCCTGAAGAGGCCTTGCAAAGGTCCCCCTCCCCAGACCTGAGTAGCGGCCTCAGTTCTTCCAGAAAGCCGCCCACAAACTGGAAGAAGAGCATCACGGTCCACAGAATTCCCAAAAACGAGCAAGGCCCTGGAGAGGGAGGGCGCCTGCCCACAGCAGAGGCTCGTCCCACTTGGAACCGCAGGTGGAACGCTCCTGTGGGTTAGCGGGGTCCCCACGCGCTTTTCTCCCTGGTGGACCCCGGGTGCGGTCGGGGGCCGGGCACGCTGCATCCGACGGCGCTCCCAGGTAAGCCGGACCAGTCACCTTTCCGGAGACGTGTGGAGTCTGAGTCTCAGAATGAGGCTGGGGCCTCGCACACCCACCCTCGCCCTTCCGGCCTCGAGCTCCTGCACAGCTGCCCCATGCAGGTGCTGGTGGCATGGGCGCAGCTCCCAGACCCTCCTGTGGATCTGAAGCAGAGGCCCCCCTCCCGCGGCAGCCCTGCTCTCCTCTGGGGCACCTGGGTCTCCTTGTGTCCTCGCGCTGGGTTCCCTCCAGGCTCGGCCTCCTGACAAGGAACCACGGCGTGATGGGGCCTCTCACTATGTCCTGCTCGGTGGCCACAGTATGTCACCTCAAATAACAAAATGACAGAAAAGCCAGTGCTGCCAACTCAGGCCCTTCCAGAAACCCTGTTCCTGACCAAAAAGCATAACGTGGTCCGCATGCCCACAAGCTCCGCTTTTCTGTGCTCCTACAATTCTTCCTATTTCAGAGGGAAAGGCCTCTGCTCAGAGTGACTGCCCGGAAATTTCCGGCTTCCTCCAGGTCCCGCGTGACCTGGCCCGGGGAAGGGCCTGTCCGGAGCCGACTGTAAGTCTGTTTTGTGTTTTGTGCAGCACAGGAGGCGGGCGTGTGGTGGACGTGAGCGATGGACTGTGGGTGTGGACAGGACCAATATTTTAAACGGATACCTGATCTCCTCACCTTTCATGAAAAGTCAACTACACTCAGATGAACCAGCATTTCCTGAGTGCCCCTAACACCGCATTCACATATCGCACTTAACACCATGACGACCTCTGAGTGTAGTGTCACCGACAAGGAGACAAAGGCTGAGATGATCTAGGTGGCCCGTCCGGAATCACACGGTGGCAAAGATCGGAACCCGGGTTTGCCCACGACATTGCCCTTCCGCACTCCAGAACCCATGCCCGGACACACTGCGCTCCTGGCTGCATGTTCATCCTCCTTGCAGACTGAACGGGGATGGGTCCTGCCTTAGTCACAGAGACTGAAGAAGCCTAACCCACCCGGCCGGGTAAACCCCCATCACCAGGTAAACTCACCTGGCCAGGTAGCACAGCTCCAGGTCACGTCTGTGATGGTCCAGCTCTCAGGACAGGTCCCCACCTCAACGTTGCACTTGACTTGCTGCCTGGAAACAGCTGCCAGGCATTGACACCGAGTCCTTCCCAAAAGCCAGTCCAGGGGTTGATGCTTTGCAGACCCTGCCACCTGCCTTCCCACTGCCATTGCATCGACACTACACTCTGCTTATCCTCCTGATGCCCCTTAGCTTCTCCCCAAAGCCTGGCTGCCGCCACCCCAGCACCCCACCCCATGCCCAGAGTTCATCTGCTGGTTTGTGCTTCCGTGGGGGCTGTAACAAAGGACCCCCAACTGGTGGCTTACCCCGCCAGCCATCTATCCTCTCACAGTCCTGGAGACCAGAAGTCTGACATCACGAGGTCAGCAGTGCCACCACCCTCAGAGGCTCCAGGGGAGGATCCTTCCTGCTTCTTCCAGCTTCTCGGGGCTCCACGCATCCCCTGGCTTGTGTCCACATCACCCCCATCTCTGCCTCCATCTTCACGTGGCTTCTCCCCTGTGTCTGAGTCTCTCCTCTTCTGTCTCCATGAGGACACCAGTCACCGGATTTAGGGCCACCCTGGTCCAGGACGATCTCATCTCGAGATCCTTTAACTTCATCACATCTGCAGAGACCCCTTTACCACACACAGTCCCATTCACTCGCATTACAGGCTTGTGTCAGGCCTCTGCACCCCATTGGCAGCCCCGGGTGCCCCTGGATGGGCTTCCCGCCCACCAGATCGGCGCTTCCTATGCTCCTCACCTCCAGCCCCGCTTCAAGATGGGCTTGAATGGACATAATCGTCGTGATGGACTGAGCACCTGTTCTCATCCAGGGACAGGACTAAGCCTGCAAAAACTGTCTCACTTCATCCCTGTGCGACTTTGTGTCATTTTACAGAAATCTGAGCCTTGAGTGGGTTTGGTGACTTTCCAGACCACCCATCAGTGAGTGGCAGAGCCTCGAAGCTGAGCCACATGTGCCCCAATCTCCGGGCCTGTCATGTTTCATGGATGGCACTCTACAGGTGCGTGTCACCCTTAGGAACACTTAACCCGTTCTGAGGACGCGCGTGAAACACAGCGCTGTGCCTCTGCCCACTCTGACCTGGTACCAGATCGTGCAGGGCTTGTCTTCCCAGCCCACCGCTTGCTGGAGACAGGACCTGAGTTCTCCCCTTGGCTGTGGGGTCGGCTGGGTTCCTGGGCCGGGGCCGGGGTCAGACAGGCTGACACAGTTACGTGGTTGGAAGGACGCACGAGAGCCTGGCGCAGGGATCCCTGGGGAGAGGAGAGGTGGGCCTTCCTCTTTGTACCCCCCTGGTTCTTGATTTGCTGTACTAAGCATTGACTTAATCGTCGGCCTTCCAGTCATCCGCCCTCCACAGCATTTGCAGGTGGCGCCTAACACCTGCTCCAGTTAAGGGCTCAGGGCTCACCTTTGTGGCTGGAGGGTCAGAGAAACTAATGATTTGCTGCGGGAACCTTAACTCATCCTGACCCTTTGTGAGTCGACAGCTCCTTTCCTTTGAAATCCGCCCTCTGTCTCCCCTTCATCTCAGCTTAGACGTGCTTCGGGAAGCTGCTGTTCTGAGGGAGGGCCTCTTTCCTCTTCCCAACAGGCCCTGCTCCTCCCACATGCTGGGTCAGGTGGGGTTGCTGTCCCCCACGGTTCAGCGAATCGCCTGGGGGTCCCGCCGCAGAGGATAGCGCCCTCTCTGGCAGGGGGGCCTGTGCCCGGGCCGCCTTGTGAGGTGGGGGCCTTGTCTCCACCATGAAAATGGTAACTGAAGACCTTCTCTGGCCTGGAGGTCAGCCCTGGGTCCAACTCCCACCAACCAAGAGATCTCAGGAGAGGTCGCTGACCGTCCTGAGAGCCAGGTTCCTTCCCTGACACATAAGGACTTAGCTCACTTACGGCCGGGCCTCCTGTGGGAGATGAAGCATGTCCAAAGTACCTGATGCTTGGAGACGCCCTGCGAACGTCAGTCACACCCCAAGTGCACCTCTGCTCCCTCCAGGGCCGAGGCCGGTGTGGACGCAGACCTCCCCCACCTCAGCAGGCACCTCCCTAGGGATAAAACGTTCACCCCTTCGCTCCATCTGCTCTCCTTCCTTTACCAACTAAAGAACCAAAGAGACATTAGGGAAAAAACGACTTCCTGTTTCAAGCAGGAGCATCGCAATCGAACGATGAGAACAGGAACTTAAAGAGCAGGCGCCGCGGGCACAGAGGAGGCGCCCGTGTCCTGACAGAGTCCTCTCTGGAGGGGCCCTGACGCCCGCCTCCCTCTGACCCAGGAGCCCTGGGACCGGCAGGGGGACAGCCGTCCCCTTTCCCAGGCTTGGGTCGGCTCCCAGCATCCGATTCCCTGCCCTCTTGGTGCCACGAAACATCTCCTTGGGTTCCTCCCGTGCAAAGTGTTTGTGGGCACCACTTCCCCAGGGACAGCTCCAGCCTGTTTCTCACGCCCACGGTCCTCGTTCCTTCCGTTGCAGCCTCCACTGGGTTCCCAGAGTCTCCAGCAGCGGGGCCTGCATCCCGCGGTCGGCAGTGCCTTCTGTAAACCCGCCCACAACCCTCTGAATGTCACTTCCAGTTTTGATACTTTCCCTTCTCTGCAGCACTTCTATCCCAGCTGGTCCATGTCCCCTTTCGGCCATCTGTTTCTGTAAACTGTCACGTGGCTTTATCCCTGGGACACAGGGAGGAAACACAGCCACATGCTTTGCTGTCTGTGTGAACTGGACGTGTTCCGACCATCCGCCAGACGTGGTGAGAACAGCGGGATGCGGCACTGTCCTGACGGGCAGGCTATTTGCCTGGTGATCTGTGGACCCGAGAGCCAGCAGTGAAGTTTGGACCTGATGCAATGACCTGGTTGGTGGCCACGGTGATGGGATCTGAGCCTGGTTGTGGGGACCGGTGTTTGTAGCTAACAGAGGACGACCGAGCTTCGTGTTCATCACGGAAAGTGAGCCATCCTGTGCTTCCTCGTTCCTAAACCAAGGGGCTGCAGGCGGGGCTGGCCTCAGAGAGGGTGGAGACACTGAGCATGAAGCCCGTGGAGGGGTTAGCCAGGCAGACAGAGGGAACAGGGCCTGGCTGAATGCCTGTCACGTGGGAGCCCCCCACAGAGGAAAGCAGGATGAGGTGAGCCCCCTCTCGGAGCTCTGGCCTCCCTTGAGAGAGTCCTGGCCTTTGCAAGGTAAACCCTGTATTGTTTTTGGAACAAGCAAGAAAAGCTCAGCCTGGGAGTGTGCCTTGAGGGCGGCGGTCTCTGAGGCTGGCAGGGTGGGGGGCGCCTGGAATATCTCAGCCCAGGAGAGATGCTGCCCACCAAGGTCTTGAACATTTGGACTATCCAGGCCTGAAAATACCAGGAGGGGCAACGCTTTTAGCAGGATTAATGACTGTGGATTACTTTTCCCCCACCGCAAGCTGAAAACCCATCTGCCGGTTCCTTCCAGAAATGGGAGAGCTCAGCAATGGAATGACTGGAGATTTAGGGGCCCAAGAAATCAGGCAGCAGCCAGGAAAAACGTCAGGCTGGGGCCTGGATTAAACAGACTGCATAATCCTAGGGGTTGTCACCAAGCGTTTCCTCATGTCCCAGTAAGGCTGAGGGCCAGCCCTCAATCTGGTTGAGTTATAAAATAATCCAGTTGGGTTGTAAGATTATCTGGTTGGGTTGTAAGATTAACCGGTTAAGATTGTCTAGTTGGGTTGTAAAGTCATCTAGTTGAGTTATAAAATAATCCGACAGTGCACAAGAGCCCTTATCGCAAAATAGGATGCAAAGATTCCTAAAATGTGCTGCAGGCTGTGGCCATGGAGGGGGGCCCTCACTTTCTAGGTGACCTTCTCGGCTATCCTCAGGCAGTGTCCCTTGGGAGCTGCTCCTCCCACCTCTGCCCCTGGCTCCTCCTCAGTGACCCCCTGTCTCCACCTGGCCCCCTCTCCTCCATCTAACCGCCCAGACCCCCTTTCCTCCTCGAAACCGCTGCTTCTCAGAATGATGTCGTCTCTCTCAGAACTGGGGCTGGTCTCACACTCGCGCGTGCACAGGTCCCTCCTGTTGCCCCAGATGCCTCTGTGGTGGTGCGTGTCCCCCAGGCCACTGAAGCGTGTGGAGGGATGGGATGCTGACCTTTCTCCTTAAGGCCAAGCATCTCTCAAACCATAGTTTGTTCCTCAAATGGTTGACAGGCACTCTCCCCGTCTTGCCCCAGAGCTTATGATGCTCCTGCGACTCTGATGTGAGCCTGTCCAGGAACAGAAGACAGTGTTGGGCCGGGGCTCAGTCTCATGCAAGCCTGTTTGAAAGACGACAGCCCTTTTCTGGACCTCTACTCTGTGCCTAATCGCGACTGCAGAAGTGTTTTGTTTAGTCAGTATCACCCCAACTCTGCCCATCACAGGTCTGGTTTCCTAAGCCCCCTTCGGAAGGCAAAAAACTACCGAAATGGCTTAATTTTCCCTGAATGATTTATGACTGTCAGCACATCGTTTATGAGAATCCAGCCTTTCTGGAGATGAGGAAATACATTATACATATGGGACCTGTTTGGTAGGCAAATCGGGAGAGTGAATTAAATCCCTTCAGGATGGCACAGGCAGGTAGGAATCTAAAATGAATTTAATGCCCATGGTGTTGCATTTCTATTGATTTGCGGAACCGCTCCCATTGCCTTCGCTCACGGGCCCTCAGAGCCTGGTCCCCTCCCAGCTCCCCGCAGCCCCTCCTCCTCCACCCACCCTGGAACCCTCCCCAAGGAGGGCTCTGCACACCCACGGCTCTGCTTCCCGAGTGAAACAGCTTGGTTTTTCCTTCCATCTCCTCTTCAGGGCTCTCCTTTGACTCATCTCTTTAGTGAACAGCCATGCTCTTTCCATACTTTTATTCGGACGCCTGAGCTTTGACTTTTTGGCAATTGCCAACGTCCCCCTCAAACGCTTAGCCCTTGATTGTAACTCGCAATTCAGCACATAGCGTTCTCCTGAGATCAGTGGCCTGCACGTGGACAGGGAGGCCTCTGGCACATCTCTTGTGACAGCCGCCAAAACGCACCATCGCTTCATCGAGTAGAGAGAGAAGCAGCCGCACCCACGGACAGATCAATATGACAGAGATGGGGTCCCTTCGAGGCGGGGATTCATGCCCGTGGGCTCAGATTAATCCCCGTCTTTCACGCAGTGCAGGGCGCTCTCCATCCGTCTTCCTGTTCCCGAATGAGCCGGGGTGGAGACGAATCACGTGCCGTGTCTGCTGCGCATTCATAAAAAGATGAACAATTCCTGCACTTGAAGGAACCCTATCATCGACGAGAGGAAAAGACTATTTTTCTGTAGCATGTGAATTCAGCTTTTATGACTAAATGACTACTTGAATCTCAAAACTCTAATCATTACCATTTGCTTCCTAAAAATAACTGTCTCCTAGTCCATATTTAGAACAGAAAACACTGCACTTGGAATGCCTCTGCTGCCCCAGAGGAAGGCAGCTCTTCCCAGAGTCCTGGTTCCTGCCCCTCAATGGTGGCTGCTTAACCCCTTCCTGGCTGGGAACTGGCCCTCTGGGCTCCTGGATCTGCGTCCTGGTGAACGGAGAACGGGAGATGGGAGTCATAACTGTCATCTCGGATGAGGGCTGAGGGCCCACTTCTTCAAGATGAGTAGAGTCAAGGAGACTGGACGAGTCGCCGGACCCTTCTGGGGGGTCATGCAAAGTGAGTCTCTGGGTAACTCTGCTGCATGTGTTTTATCTGCCCTGGTGGAGAGTGAGCTCCTTGAGGGCAGGGCCAAGTCTCAGATATGGGGGTGGGGACTTTCTGCTGAATGGGGAGAGCATAGGCACAAAGGCTCCTCCCCTTTCTGGAGTGGGTTTCCCAGAAGTGAGGACAGCAGGTATGAGGCTCCTGAAGGAGAAGGACACACGTGCCCCGCCCTCAAATGTGCGTTTCCCTGGTCCTCACAGCACCGGTGGGTCCCAGCATCGCCCTTTTCCAGGAAACAGCACATGCTGACTCAGTGAGTGACTCAGTCGGCTCTGGCAGTGGATCCAGCAGAGGTCTGCATCTTCCTGGCAAAGCGGAGGGAGGCCAGGGCCTTCACCGTGCACTGACCAGCACATTCAGCAGAGCCCTTAGGGTGAGGGTGGGGCCTCCAGGGGACGACCCAGGACCCACCGGGAGAGCAGCTGGGGCAGGAAAGGGCAGGGAAAGGGAGGGCCAGAGGGCAGGCCAGGGAGCTGATGCATTTCCTCCAGCTGCAGAGGGCGTCCCCTCATGGAGTCACAAGGATCTGGCTGGTGGCCCTGGTGCGCCCCATGACTAACCAGGAACGGGAGGGAGCCTTCTTTGACTCTAGAAGAGCAGAGAACCAGGACCCTGGCCATCAATGACCTGCAGTGGGTTAGGCTGGTGGCCCTGGCCCCAAAGTAGAGTATCGGGTCCCTGCCGGAGCTTGGACGTCTTCACACACGCACGGCGGACCACACGCAGGCTCATGGGTGGGGAGTCAATGTCATGTTTACTTCTCTCACCCATCCTGGAACCTCGGAAAGCTACTAAGCATCAAGAACTGTGCAGGGTCAGCAGTGTTGCCCTCCTTGCAAACTGACTAGAGAGGCTGCCGTGGCTTCATAGATGTTAGCAGATGACACGAGACTCCTGGGTCAGAGACAAGAGAGCACCTCTCACTGAGGTGATCAGCAGTACCTTGTGCCAGTTCCCAAGGCCGTCCCCACAGGCGAGGCAGAGGGCCAGCGACACCTGCACAGACGAGCCCATGACTGTGTTACAGGTGAGGAGCTGGAGCCAGAGAGCCGGGTCCCTTATAAACTCCCCTGTCCTTTGCATCTCAGGGAGACACAAGCCTTCCAAGCCTGCTCGCTGTACAGCTTCCTTGTAAAGAAGGCAGTCAGTGCCTCTCCTTGCAAGATGAGGAGGAACACGGAGACCCACACAGAACTGTCTCCCAACACTGAAGTGCCCATCAGATCATTGTTTTCAGTATTGTTGTGAAATATTGGAAATAACCTGAAGGCATAAGAATAGAGAGTTGGTTATATAGGTTGCATCATGCCCAAGCAATGGACCATTACACACATGTGGCTATTAAAAAGTACGTTGTAGAAGAATGTTTAATTGCCTGGAAAAGTAATGAAAATATACTTTGAAGTGAAAAAATAGGCTACAAGTTTATACAAGAGATTTCCACTTTGGAGGGAGAAAGGGTGTATACACGAGCACAGGAAACAGAACAAAATGATAACAATAATTATTTTGGGTAATGGGTTTCTGAGCGATTTCTCCTTTATCTTTTGCTTATCTATATTCTTCATGCTAGTAAAGTATAATAAAATGCCTTATTTTTGGAAAAACTAGGTAAATAAGTGAATGTCTTTAAGGGCAGAATGTCGGTTCGCTCACAAGGAAGGAACAGTTGCCCTGTGCACACTCAGGATGTCAGCCCTCAGCTCCACCTCACGTTTCACTCCCCTTCCACGGCTGGTTGGCAGATCCCAAGGTCAACTTTGAAGAAGCAACCAGACAGTGAGAGATTATAGTTGTCAGCTGTGCCGTAATCACTCAGAAAATCCTGTTTTCTCCACCTTTTCTTACAGTCTCTGAGACTGTCACCATCAAGGTGTCTTGACGTCAGAAGCACAGGTGGCTGCTGGCCTGGAACCCCTACAGAATGGAAGCAGCTCCTTGAAGCAACCTGGCCAGCCACCTCCATTCCTGGTGAAGGGAACAGAAACACTGATAGCCTAATCTATTTTTCTTCCCTTTCCAACTGCTCGTTGTCCAACTGTCAACAGGTATTTTAGCTAATCGTAGAATCATAGACCCAGAATTTAGAAGGAATTGCCCTAAAAATAGAAGGCAGAGGGGGCCGGCCCCATGGCCTAGTGGTTAAGTTCAGTGCACTCCACTTTAGTGGCCCAGGTTCAGTTCCCAGGCATAGACCTATACCAGTTGTTGGCGGCCATGCCGTGGCAGTGACCAACATACAAAGTAGAGGAAGATTGACACAGATGTTTGCTCAGGGTGAATCTTCCTCAGAAAAAATAAAAGGAGGGGGGTGGGAACACCTTCATTAAGGAATATTAAAAACTTCACTGAGGAATATTAACAAATGGTGGAAATATCATCCAGAATTTGACTAAGATAACTAATAACTGCCATGTCATTTCTGTGAAATGATCAACCAAAGAGAAGAAAGAAAGAAGAAGGGAGGAAGACGGAGCGAGAAAGCAGCCTCTGGTGCCCCATCTTCTGCTCCAAACTCCAAACTCAACTCTCCATCCTTCCTCTGTTCAACAACCTCCCTTCCCTGTGCCTGAGGCTGACCGCCCCCACTCTCCTCATCCTGACATCATGGGCAGCACTGCACCAGCTCCGGCTGATCCAGGTCATTCTGCTTTAGAAGTCCTCCATACTCTTTTCCTTCCTATCTGGCGGTCACCAGCGAATTCAGACCATCATCAACTCACCTCGGGATTACAGGGTCACCTGCCTGGCCATCCTTCAGACACTGGAACCCCTCCTTCATCCCACCCCAGCCCACCCTGCATGTCCTGGCCAGATTAATCTTCTGTGAATTCGACATCATTGTATCATGTTGTGTATCTTCTCAAAAACCTTCAGAGCCTCCCCATTTCCTGCCATAATCGATGCCTTCTATTAGTTACTCCCTTCATAGGGAGGTAGGAATATCTCCCACCTTTTCAGCAACCAACCAGATCCAAGCCATTCTCTCGGTCCATGCGGCTCCCACTGCCTTCTGGGTAGCTTTGCTTAAATTCTCACCCAGTCCTTGCCTTGAACGGCTGTAGTACTCGAATTCAGGGATCACTGAATTTAGCTCCTAATTATATCTTTTCTTATTTAACAGTTGTTTCACTCCCCATTTAGATTGTAACTTCCCTGAGGAGAAAGATATATTCATAGAAAATCTCAAAAACTATGTGTCAAGTGATTGGGATGGGGAGTGAAACGTCAGGGAGTTGCCCCAACAGCCCCAAAGCAGTGGGAAATGTGATCCTTGCTGTTTAGAAAGTTAAAATTTGCTTGTTTACCAGCCTTGAGAAGCAAAAGTTTAAATCGTGCACAAAGCAAGTTTTGCCCATAACTGCTGACAGAGTCAGTCAGTGTGGTGGACGAGAATATCCCGAGATAAAGGAGGTGAATGTGCATCAGGACGCTGAGAGAGGGGAGGGCGTGGGGAGTGTGTGCAGGAATTCAGATGCACTCCCGCTCGCTTGCCGTCAAGGATCCTCTTTGATGCCATTCTTCACGTCCTGCCTTAGTCTTTGTTTCCAGTTCAATAAACAAGAGTGTGAACTACAGGAATCCACTTCTTCTGACCCCTTCATTCTGGTGGGAGGAGGAGCGGAAGCGCGGACACTGAGAAGCCTCAGCCTGCTGGCCTGGGAGGGTAGTGGCCCGGGGAAACCTGGCCAAAGAGGATATGGGCGGGCCGCAGTGGCTGTGAGGGGAGCCCCGGTGCAGGAATCCTCAGACAGGAAGTGGGCACCAACTCAGGAAGTCACTCAGGATCCTGCCAATGATGGGCAGGGCAGCGCCTTGAGGACCCAGCCCCCCATGCTGACACCATGGAGGAAAATGCCCCACACCGTCAGGCCTCCCTCTCTGATATGCTTCATGGTGGCCCTGAGCAGGACACAGGGTGGGTCACAAGCCCTCTCCTGAGACAAGGGTGGATAAGTGGCTGAGAAACACAGAGCAAGGACTTGGATGGAAGGACCTGGGTTCCACCATGAGTGACCTTGAGATGGAGATGATAGTAATTCCTTCGTGTACTGTGATAAAGAAGGACCAGATGATGTATGTAAGACGACCACTTTGATATCAAACACGTGGTAGGGTTTCAATAAGAAAAGATGGCTCTGCATAAAAGTTCAGTGCCCTAAGATGTCTCAAGCGTGTCTCATAATATTATCTTAAAACCTTCAAAACTCTTAAAAATCATTTAGTTCAACTCTAACATCCCAGTGGAAGGGTCCCCTGGCTTGCCCGAGGTCCAGAGAAAGCCCAGTGTCAGTGAAGCATCAGGACCCAGGCCTCCAGGTACCCTACCTCCCACCGTGGGCTTTCTCCACTGCACCACCTGGTCTGGGCTTTTCATCCCTGGAACACATAGGCGTGAATCGCAGGGCGCAGATGCTCTGCAAGTCCAGCGCCTCCAGAGTGTGTGAGAATCTCCACCAAGAATTATATTGAAATAGTAACAGCAGCTTTCATCATTTGAGCCCTGCTAGGTGCAGGCGCTGAACTAGCTTATGACATCATTGACGCATTTGACCCCCATGTTGTCCACACGCACTAAAGACTATTACCTATACTCTAGTCTATTCTCTTATGAAGATTAGAGAGACCCCTCAGCAAGTGAGTGGAGGATTCAGGATCCAAATTCAGATGAGATGACTCCAAAGACCACACTTACCTGGACAAGATCCTTAACATAAACATTTTCTTAACAGAAAATCAGCTACTCTTGGTCCAGGAGAGCCTGATGATCCAAGCTTGTAATTTCCTGTCTTCCACTCCATCTGCATTAAGGGTCTGCCACTTAGTGACATCACCTCTATGCAACCTCCCACCAGTGGGCCACGGCAGACAAGGGTAAGAACACTGAAATGGGCTACTTTATCATTTGTCAGTGGCTCCAGAAATAGGTTTGATGTGGGAGGAGGCAGGAGGCTATCAACTAATGTAAGGTTTGCACATATTTTTTTGAGGAAGATTAGCCCTGAGCTAACGTCTGTGCCCATCTTCCTCTGCTTTTTATATGTGTGATGCCTGCCACAGCATGACTTGACAAGCAGTGCCAGTTCTGCACCCGAGATCCGAACCGGCGAACCCTGGGCTGTCGAAGTGGAACGTGTGCACTTAACCGCTGCACCACCGGGCTGGCCCCAGGTTTGTACATTTTTTAAAAAGGTAGATGTGAAGAATTCCAAATATTGGAAAGGATGTGGAGCAACAACAATTCTCATACATCGTTGGTAGGGCCATAAATGATACAAGGACATTGAAAACAAGCTTGGTAATTTCTTATAAAAATAAATATACACTTACCCTATGACCCAATTATTCCAGTTCAGATGTTTACCAAAGAGAAATAAAAATATATGTACACAGAAAGACTTGTATAGGAACATTCATAGCAGCTGTATTCATAATAGTCCCAAACTGGAAACAGACCATATGGCCATCTCTAGAAGGATAAGATGTGGTATGCCTATTGAATGGACTCTGCTTCCAGTGAAAAAAACAAGGCTACTGATGAAGAACCAAGTGGATGAATTATAGAAACATGGAGCTCTTTCACTTCAGACTACACACTCTCAGTTTCCACATTAGTGCAACCGAAAACAAATGTATGACAGAAAAGAATCAAGGGGGGTTTGGCAGAGATGGACTGGGATGGGACACGGTAGAACTTTTGATCTGACTGTCACCTGCTCTCCCTTGTTTTTATCTACCTATCCTGTGGTCAACCGTGGAGCTCAGTGATTGGAGAGAAAGGCCCATGGAGAGAGCAAATCTTGAAAAAGAAAAGCAACCTGTGATCTATCTGTGGCCTCTGTTGAATTTTCAAGGTCTGTAAGGGTCGCAAGGCTTGCTAAGGTGTCTTGCTGTCACATTCTTCCTTCTGTTCAGGGGTGAAGGGCAAGGGCCATGTCTTTAAAATGTATGCTCTGAACATGCCCTTGGTCTCTACCAGTTGTGAATTGGGTTTGCTGTTCAATTATTACAGATTCGAGGGTGAAATGTCTACGAGAAAGACCCAAATGGGTTCTGCCTTGCCCAACTGGATCACACTCCCCCACTGAAGTCAGGCTCAGCCAGGGGAGTTGCTTTGGTCTACAAAATGTGAGAAGTGACATGGCCACCTCTGACAGAATCTCTACAAGCCAACGTGTGGTCCACGGGTTCTACTTCTCTGCAGTAGTGACTGGCGGCACTGCAGTGAAGCCTGCTCCAACAGACTGGGCTGTTGATGAAGGTGAGTTGAAGAGACCACAGCTGACCTGCAGTGGACACGGAGCATGACAAGAAACAAGCATTAGGTGTTGGAAGAAATGGAGTTCTGAGGATCACTAGATACCACAGCATAACCCAGCCTATCCAGACTGATGGTCAGCATTTATAGGAGAAGCTGCATCACTATGGGAATACAAACTCACTGCTACAAGAGTGTACACAAGAGTACACAAGAGTGCTATAAGAGTACACACACACAAGAGTGTATGTGTGTACAAAACTACAGACCAGTATCTCTCATGAACATAGATGCAAAAATCCTCAACAAAAAATTAGCAAATAAATCCAACACTGTATAAAAAGAATTATGTACCAAGACCAAGTGGGATTTATCCCAGGTATGTAAGGCCGGTTCAACATTCAAAAATCAATTAATGTAGTCTGTCACATCAACAGGCGAAAAAAGAAAAATCACATGATTATATCAATAGATGCAGACAAAGTGTTTGATAAAATCCACACCCATTCATGATAAAAACTCTCAATAAATTAGAAATAAAGAGGAACTTCCTCAACTTGATAAAAAAAATCTACAAAAAACCTACAGCTAACATTATAGTTAATGGTGAGAAACCCGAAGCCTGCCCCCACTGAGATCAGGAAGAAGGCAAGGATGTTCCCTTTTACCACTCCTTTTCAACATCGTACTGGAAGCCTCAGCTAATGCAAGAAACAAGAAAATGAAATAAAATGTGTACAGATTGGGAAGGAAAAAATAAAAAAGTCTTTGTTCACAGATGACATGATCACCTATGTAGAAAATCCAAAGAATCAGCAACAGAAACCAATGGAATGAATAAGCAATTACAGCAAGATTGCAGGTTAGAAGGTTCATATACAAAAGTCCATCACTTTCCTGTATACCAGGAATGAACAAGTGCAATTTGAAATTAAAGACACAATATCACTTACATTAGCACCCAAAAAATGAAATACTTAGGTACAAATCTAACAAATTATGCATAAGAGCCATTTGAGGAAAACTACAAAGCTCTGATGAAGGAAACCAAAACAGAATTAGATACATGGAGAGATAGTCCATATTCATGGATAGGAAGATTCACTGTTGTCAAGATGTCAGTTCCTCTCAAATTGATCTCTAGATTCAATGCAATCTCAATCAAAATCCTAGCAAGTTATTTTGTGGATATTTACACACTGATTTTAAATTTTGTAGGGAAAGGCAAAAGACCCATAATAGCCAACACTTCAGTAATGAAAAAGAAGACCACCGTTGGAAGACTGATACTATCCACCTTCAAGACTTACTATAAAGTTACACTAATTAAGACAGTATAGTATTGGCAAAAGAATAGATAAATAGACCAATTGAACAGAATAGAGAGTCCAGAAATAAACCCACACAAATGCAGTCAACTGATGTTTGACAAAGGAGTAAAGGCAATACAAGGGAGCAAAGATAGTCTTTTCGGCAAATGGTGCTGGGACAACGGGACATCCACATGTGAAAAAGTGAATGCAGATGCCGACCGTCACCCTTCACAAAAATTCACTCAGAACGAATCATAGATCTAAACGTAAAATGCAAAACTATAAAATTCCTAGGAGATAACATATGAGAGAATCTAGATGACCTTGGGTATGGTGATGACGTTTTAGATACAATACCATAGATGGCAAATAAGCATATAAAAAGATGCTCCACATCATATGTCATCAGGGAAATGCAAATTAAAAAAATAATGAGATACCACTACACATCTATTAGAATGACAAAAATCTGAAATGGTGACAACACCAAATGATGGTGAGGAGGTGGCTCAACAGGAGCTCTCATCCATTGGTGGTGGGAAGACAAAATGGGACAGTCACTTTGTATGACACTACAGTGATGGATACATGTCATTTGTACATTTTTCCAAACCCATAGAATGTACAACACAAAGAGTGGACCATAATGTAAACTATGGATTTGGGCAATTTTCGTGTATCTGTGTAGGTGCATGAATTTTAGCAAATGTACCACTCTGGTGAGTGATGTTGATACGGAGGGAAGCTGTGCATGTGTGGGAGCAGGGAGTATGGGGGAAATATCTGTTCCTGCCCTTCAATTTTGCTGTGACCCTAAACCTGCTCTAAAAAAAAATAGTCTTAAAAAAAAAAAGAAGAAAAACCTAAGTCAGTGAGCCACAAGTTAGAAGGGGTCTATTTCTGCCCCTGATTTATCTAACTCGCTTTGTGAACTGCAACTTAAAACGTGTCTGTTTTTCACAAAGCCTGTGAGGAGTATCGCAAATAGAAGAATACTGCAAGTTGACAAAAAAAAAAAATTGGACCTCAGATGGAAGAGAATGAGTGAACCATACTCCCCATGGCGCTTTTTAAAAGTTTAGGCATTTATTTATTGATTCATTACCTTTATTCCATCCTACACTCCCATTTCCTCCCCTCCCCCAGCCTAAGTATTGTCTCTGAAGAGTATCATTTAATTTGAACGTTTTCTTGTGAAACACACATTGTTTTTGTGTGCTATATTCTTAATGAGGTTTCCTGAGCTAGAGAACTCATACTGGCTCTTACTTTTTGTTAAGATTGCGTTGACTTTATAGATAGTTCTGGTGAAAATCAACATCTATAAAATATTCAGTCATCGCATCCAAGATCTCCTCATGGAATATCTTTCTGTTTACTTAGAGTTTCTTTAATGTCCTTTAATAGAGTTCTATTTTTTCCCCATAGAGAGCTTACGTACTTCTTGTTACATTAATTCTTTAGATCCTTTAGAAGTTTCGTCACTATTGTGAATGCCTCTTATTTTCATTACGTTTTCCAGTTGGTTACTGATGTAAGTAAACACTCTAGTTTTGTAAGTTTAGCTCAAATTTGGCAAACTTGCTGAATTCTCCTGTAGTTCTAATTCATTTATCTGTTGAGTCTGAAGGTTTTTTCTATTTAAATGATCATAGTGCAAGCAAATAAAAGTGTTTATCACTTTCTGTTGAATTCTTAAGTCTCTCTTTTTTTTCCATCGTAACATTAGCAGGGACATTTAGTACTATTTTAAACAGAGTTGTAGTGAACTTCCGTGTCTTGTTTCCCATCTTAAAAGGAATATTTTAGTCATCAAGATATAGTTTACAGTTGATTTAGAATATATAACTTTTACAAGTTAAAGAAGCTCCTTATACCTAGCTTTTTAAGAGTTTGTACTGTAAATAGATGTTGAACATTATAAATTGGTGTCAAATAATGTTGACCATTAGTAAATGCTTTTTCTGCACCTATCAAGATAAGCATGATTTTCTATGAATATCGTATTGAAAGATTTTCTGATCTTGAACTATCCTTGCATTGCTGAGATAAGTCCTGCTTGATCATCATGAATTGCTTTTGAAACACAATGTTGGATTCAGTTGGTTGATATTTTATTTTGGATTTTTTCCATCTATATTCATGAGAAAAATTAATTGCTTTTCACATATCGTCTTTGTCTGGTTTTGGAATCAAGATTGTACTAGTTTTGTAGGCTAAACTGGGCATATTGTCACTATTTTCCTACTTTATAGAACAACTTGGTTAAGTTAGAATTGTTGCTGAGGCTGTGGTTTGAGACGTGAGAGAGTTTAGATCCCCATGTCGATTTCTTTACTTCTTATCAGTCTAGTCAAGTTTCCTATTTTTTTGCACCAATTTGGCATTTTATTTTTTTCCAGAAATGAGTTTCTGTCATCTACATTTTCAGATTTATTATGGTGTATTTGTTCATAATTTTCTTTTATTATTATTTTTTATCTCTATAACTGAAGTTATTTTACCGTGTCATTTTTATGTTTATAATCTTTACTATTTGCGTTTTTTCTTCATCATTCTTGCTAGATTCTTGAAAAGAAAGAGGCTTTGCTTTTGTTAATCTTTTCTATTGTTTTTTGTTGCTGTGTTCTCTATTGCATTGATACTTCTTTTATTATTTATTAGCTGTTTTCCTTCCTGTTCTTTGGATTTACTCTGTTGATTTTTTCAAACTTCTTAAGTTGAACACTTAGTTTACATTTTTCTGTCATTCCTGTTTCCAGATAAGTGTATTTCTGGTACAACTTTAGCTGTTTTCCACAATATGTATGTGTGTATGCATACAGAGAAACATCTCTCTCACACACACACATGTATTTCTAAGTCTATCTAGTTGTACTGTCCTGTCAGAGTTCCTCAATTTGATCTTCCATCTCACTAATTTATCCTTAACAAGTAACTGTAGGGGAGGAAGACACATCCTCCGCCCTCTGGGTCCTTCGGGCTGGGCTACAAATTAAATTGACATGAGACAGAATAACAGGAGAAAATCAAACAAAGCTTTATAACATGTATACATGGGAGGCACTCAGGAAAACTGAGCAACTCGCCAGAACGGTGCAGGCTGTTCCCTTAATTACTATCATCTGCTAAAGACAAACAGACAGTGTTTGGGTAGTGATGTGGGGCTTCAAAGGGGAGGAAGGCAATTTACTTGGAGATGGAAAAGCAAATGTTTGGTACAGAACTTTGAGAATGAGCTCAGTGAGGACCCTCACAGTCTACCAATACCCAGAGTTATCTGTTGTGGTGGCCTATCTTGGGGACAGGCCTTTATTTTAAATTTCTTTTAGGCGGATAGAGGGAAGGTCAAAGTTTCTTTCAGTCTTTTGTTCTTAAAAAATAATCAAGCCAGGGGCTGGCCCTGTGGCCGAGTGGTTAAGTTCGCGCACTCTGCTGCAGGCGGCCCAGTGTTTCGTTGGTTCGAATCCTAGGCGCGGACATGGCACTGCTCATCAAGCCACGCTGAGGCAGCGTCCCACATGCCACAACTAGAAGGACCCACAAGAGGAATATACAACTATGTACCGGGGGGCTTTGGGGAGAAAAAGGAAAAAAAAATAATCAAGCCAAAGAGACACATTTTGGGGTGTTCTATTCTGATCCCCCCATACCCATCTTTCTCTTTCTTTCATTTATTTTCATCTTCATGCTCATATTATCGTCTCACCCCTACTGGTTCTACTTGATTCATTTCTATGACTTATTCCACTAATGTCCTCCCTCCCTGAAGATATTTAGTACGCTTTATTTTATTGCTTGTCTCCCTTGCCTCCTCGAGGGAACGGTGCTTCTTAATTATGAGTCTGTGTGTCCCAGTAAGGCCCACGTGCGTGTTTTGTTCACTCTGTCTTCCTTTCTTAGTGGTTGTTCTTAGCGGGTGTCTGGCTATCTTGGCCCATGACCTCACATTCCCTGAGGGTATCAGCTAACCTGTTGGGTGTTGTTGGAGGTCGACCATGTCCCAACAAGGACATAAAGAAAGGAGAGAGGATGAGCCCCAGGCACCCAGAACCACAGTGACCACCTCATTAGTGCCTGTCTACCAGGAAGCTTCCTTGGTGAAGAATTGGCTTCCACGCTCGTGAGAAGCATCTGGGCAAGCAGGTGGTCTTCTGGGGCTGCAGTCTACTCGCCTGGGGAGTGTGGATGGAGAAGTGGAAATGTGACTAACAGCCCCACAGTGCCATGTGCTGTAGCTGCTAGATTGTGAGGCCATAGAAACAGACAGTGGTCTACACCGGCCACTCGGGGAGGAGCCATAGGAGAATGGACATGCTCCCAACACATCCTTTCACCATGGCGTCCAGCCCCCACCCCACCCACCCAAATACACACAGCAGTCTGCCTCCCGCTGGTTTCTCACGGTCTTTATGTCCTTCGGATCCATACTTCTCTCTTCCTTCTGTGGTTTTTCTGTAGTCAATTCTGGAAGCAGGAGCCAAAAATCATACTCAGTGCCATCGTGTCTTCAAAAATACCATAATCATGCTCAATGCAGCAGCGTTACCACATTCCGAGAAGCAAACTAAAATTAAGATCAACTTAAAAAAAAAAGTCTCACCTCTTACCTCGCCTTTCCTCCAGGACGTTTGGTCATGCTGTGAAACGGAGAGAGAACCATCCACTCTGTCTAACCTGATTGTTCCCCTATCCACCAACACTAAACCCACGTATCTGAATTGATGTAAAATAAATGTAGGTGTGAAGTGACTCATCTGTAGGCGTTCAGGAAAAAGGTCTGCAACTGGTAACTGTCTGCAGGTGACAGCCACAGACAGGTCCTGCCCAAGAAAGTCCCACAATGTTTAGAATCAGCAAAAAGTCTCTGTGTGTTGAAGACTCATCAATGTGTGATTGGTTACATGGCATGTTAATCAGGGACATTCGAGTTGCAGGCTACAGAAAAACAACTGAAGCCAGCTTCAGAAAGCACAAACAAAGGAGATCTATTGGTCCCCAGAATCTGAAGAAGAGTTCGACAACCTGCGAGGGAGGTGGGTGTGCAGCCACCTCAGAAACAGAGGTCCCTGTGATGTTGATTTTAACAGCTGCTCCTGCTCACTGAGCATTCACTGAATGACAGGAGGTGTGCCGGGCACTTCATCCATGTTGATGCATTTGATAATCAAAACAGCCCCGGACCTAGGATGTTATTACTCTTTCCATTTACTTTTCCATTCTCCTCCAGAGAGGAGCTCTTCTGGGACCCAGAGGCGACATCCGGCACAGCTCCATGCGGGAGCCTCCCCAGGAGACCAGGGGGGCCAGGTAACCACGCAACAGGGTCCACTACCCACCAGGGGAGGACAGTTCCCAGCAACGTGGTTGGGATCTTTTTGGGTTTGTTTGTTTTGTTTTTTTGAAGTTCTGTTTGTTGACCTAAAGTTTAAGATTGATATGTTTACCTTAAGCTCTAAGTTATGATGTAAGGCTTCTTGTTCTGACCCTGTAAGTGCCCCCTATGGTGAGTAAATGCTTTTGATAATGTTGTTTTATAATCTACCAACTCGTTTTGCTTCCCAAGCCCTGAATGATGTTCCTTACAGAAACAAGACGGTCATGGGTTTCTCCTTCCTGGTAGCTCACCTGTAAGGAGTCGCAGCTCCCAGAGAGGAGAGGCTTGTCTTCATGGTGTTACTCCTGGAATTCTGGATTCCCATCCCTCAGCCCCCTCTCCTTAAATGTTAAATTAAACCAATGCCTTATTTACTAATAATTTCTTGGATGTTTTTCTGAAAAAGACGGTTTGTTATTGTTGTTGAGGATGTTATTGTTATTTTGCTTCACGCTTTTAAAAACAAGCTGCCTGTATTTTGAAGTTTGAGAAACGCAAGCAGATGTTCTGTGATTTATGCTTCTCGCTTCTCGGAGGACAGCCTTCGGGCGGGTGGAGCCGAGGCACCAGCACACGCTTCTAATCTTCTCATGTTATTTTTCCTTTTCTGTTCTGTTTTTGTTGTTCTTTTATAGAAGGAGAAGAGGGGTCCACCCACATACACATACATTGTCATGCACCTTGAATAATTAGGGAGACGAGTTTCAATGGAAAACCACCAATCTGAAGAAATGCGGATGTAGAATGACAGCGTCTGTCTTGGCTGCGTCGTCAATTTTATCAGAAACTACATTGTCACGTGATAATCTTGCTCTTGGCCTCTATTCCCACACAACTTCTGACATGAATAGACAGACGTTAAGGCCCCAAATGCCAAACATCCCTTGTTGAGACACTGGCAATGGCTGAAATGATTGGCCTCTTTGCCCAAAAGGACATGTTGCTAGAAACTTCCTGGATTCCAGAGGGAGAATCCAGTCTTCTTCCTACGAAGATTGAATTTGTGACCACACCAAAGCAATGATGTTTAACCCTGGAGAAAACCCAGAAGTACATTAAGTAGTGACTCATAATTTAATAAAGAAAATCATGAATTATGTCTGGGTATTTATATTTCTTTAATTCACAAATAAATTACCAGTATTGGTTTTAATAACTTATACCATTAGGTTTTTTAATAAAATTCTTCAGCTTTAACTTCTGAAATAAGAGCCTTTAACTAAGAAGACTAGCACTGAGAATGAGGCAGCCATAAACCAGAGACCATTATTGACTTGGTGGCGTCTCTCCACCTGAGGGCTCTGGGAGCAGACAGGGAATGCAAGGCCGCAGAGCTCCATCCTTAATTAATGGGGAAGGTCCCAGTGGCGTCTGCAAACCACACACAGCAGGTACCCTCTCTCCCGCCTCAGGCTCTGTGCATCAATCAGAAGATCACAACAGCATCCAGTCTCTTCAGGGCGGCTGCAACACCAGAAAGGCTTCTCCGACCTGGGTCCTGCAGCGACCACCTCACCTGAGAGCAGCACAGGCGAGCACAGCATGCTGTGGGGCCCTGGGGTACAGCCCTGCTCACACGAACCCAGAGCTAGTGCCCTGAGCAGGCCACTGTGACTCATGGGGGCATTGCCCCATCCGTGTCCAGCCGACTCACAGACACTCCAGAGGCTGCTAGCTTCTTGGCCTGCTCTCTGGGCATCACTAGGCCAGAGTGGCTCCATATTCCAGCCCCAACACCCCAGCAGGTGTGCAGCCAGGATGGCTCAGACGACGAGGTGTGTGGACTCCTGATGCCTGCACGCCATCAGGTCCCGTCTTAATGCCACGGTGTCCTCACCTGCACGTGGAGATGACGACATCTTCCCTCCCTGATATGGCAGCCATTTCCATGCTTCTCTTAACAAGCAGAGAAGATGCTCTGCTCCAGGAGGGCAGGAGCTGGGGCTTTCCATCCTCAAGGGGCTTGGGAACTTATTAGGACCAGGTCCAACGCATTATGACCAACACCTGCGAAAGAGGCTGAGAGTGTGTTTCTCTTGAGGGGCACCTGTTTGGTCGGAGGAAAGAGGCCAAAGGGAAAAGGGCCCCAGACTGGAGTGGTGACAGGGTCAGTCCCACCTTGGCCGGAGGGCAGCCTCACCCTGCCCCATGCGGGCGCTGGCTGGGTCCAGGTGGGAGTCCGACTGCTCTGCACAGAGCCAGGGTGGCAACCACTCGCCCAGACGTGTGGGGCTGGGGTCCCTGTTCTGCCACTCACTTCAGCTTCCTTCAGTGCAAATCGGGGACAAACAGCATTTACCAGAAAGTCGTAAGAACCATGAGAGACATCTTTTGTGAAGTACTGAGCACTATGGACACCCGATCAAAGAAGGGCAGCGTTAGCCGAAACCTGGAAGGTGGATGGTTAGTCCAGAGCACGGCGCCAGCCCTGCCCCACTCCACACCCAGCCCAGCCTCACCTTCAGCTCTGCTCTAGGGAAAATGGAATTTGAGGCCGTTTTACTTGACCACTGATCACTACCTGTCAGGCTGATGTGTAAGGACCAGTCGTAGCATCTAGTGTTGATTTTCTCCAATGCTGCTGGAAATGGGCCTCAATTCACTAGCATGGCGGCCCTGCCAGAGCCACTCAGTGGACGCCTCAGGCAGGCTCAACTCGTCATTCTACAAGTTAGGGAGCCCAGAGTAAATAATTTGCCCAAGGCCATGTGATGCAAGAGAGGACTCCAGAAATGAAGACTAAAATGAAGGTGAATGCTAGGAGCCCCGCCCAATTCAGCGTCTGTCCGAGGACTGAGGGGCCCCGATGTGTCTGCCTCCCACCAGCTTGTTAGAAACCGCAGCCCGCCCGGCTATGGGATCCAACCTCCTGAAAACTGGAGAACCGTCAGGATTACTTGGACCCAAGTCTGGCCGCCAGCTGGGCTTTATGGTTGACGGGACCCAGAAGACACATCCTCAGTTGTCGACGGAGGCGACACCCAAAGACAAGGAAACGTTCTGTCTGTGGGAGATGCTACATTACAGGATGTCGCAGCAAAAACTCGCCAACATTCCTATGACAGCAGTGATTATAAGGAGGACTAATTCCAACCAGAGGGCAGCGAGGGGTCTGCCAGAGCCCGAGAGTGGAGAAGTCTCCCAGAAGGGCTTGGCGCACTAGGAAGCCGTAAATGGGCAGGATGAAGGGAAATGAGGGAGGACACACCACTGATCGCACAACAGGCACGCACAGACATGAAAACCCAATCTCACCGAACTTCAGTGGGAGATGCTGGTGGCTCAGCCACTGTGGTCTTTTTTTTTTTTTTAAAAGATTGACACCTGAGCTAACATCTGTTGCCAATCTTCTTTTTTTTTTTTCTCCCCAAAGCCGCCCAGTACGTAGTTGTATATTCTAGTTATAGGTCCTTCTAATTGTGCTATGTGGGACGCTGCCTCAGCATGGCTTGATGAACAATGCCGTGTCCACGCCCAGGATGCCATGTCCACGCCCAGGATCCAAACCGTCAAAACCCTGGACCAGCGAACCGGAGCGCATGAACTTAACCACTCGGCCATGGGACGGCCCTAGCCACCCTGGTCTTCATGCGCTATTTTCTTCAGGACACTCGTGTCTTACTAACTGCCCTGGGACTACCAAATCTTACTGCAAAAATTCCTTCGCAGTCCCCAGGCTACCGCTATTTAGAGGCAATGCAGATTTGGGGTTAACGATTTTATCCCCTCCACCTCCCAAAAATGGGCGGCTGTAATGACACAGCTCCTTCTGATCTCTCGGGGCAAGAATTCCGACCAGCCTCTGAAGGACCGAATTCCCCAGCAGCAGCCCGAGAGAACGGAGCTATTGTGTCTGCTAGAGATAGGATCTGTCGTGTTTGCAATCAAGCTATTTAAGAGTCTGCAGGCCAGTTAGACAAACGACTGGCTTTTTTACATGAATTAATGCAACTGCGGCTACAGGCTCTGAGGACACAAGCTAATTCCAGGGCCAATTCCTGTTCTCTCTGGTCTGCAGGAAGCGCCAACGCCCACAGCTAACTACTCAGCTCAGGCACATGGGTCAGGCGGACAGCCCAGGGGGAGCGGGCAGTAATGGCCAGCAGCAGATGGTTGAGGGGAGGTGACCCCTGTGAGCGGCCTTCTGAGGAATGGCTGCCCCCAGAGGTGTGAGGTGGGGCCTCAACTATAGGTGCCCCATCACAGAGACAAGTGTGGCCAGTCGAACTATTACCAGCAGAGGCCAGTTTTTAAAGGACGATGTCTTGGCAGGAAAGGCAGTTTTGTAACGAGGTCTCCATCTCAAGCAAACGGCCACTGAGTTTGGGTTCCTGCCCACACCCCCACCTCCCTCCTAACCTCGGGTGATTAAAGTTTCAGAGCTGGGGGTCCTCCTTCCTCCACCTCGAGGCTTCTCAGGTTTCTTAAACACAAGTCTGTGACGATAAAGGCAGGGCCCTCACTCGAGCCCCAGGCTTCATGCTCTGAGCCCTAGACACGCCCCCACTGGGGGGAAACTCCTGTTTTCTGGACATCTCAAATGACCAGGACGGTTTTGTGACTTTATTGTTGTTGTATTAGAAAAGTTCTATTTTGGTTTTTTTCCAAAATACAGACTAAACCGTAATATCAAATACGCTTTTGCAATCAGGAATGCCCCTCCCGGGAAGAGCAACCTCTCCTCTTGTCTCCTCTCCTCTCCTCTCCTCGGGAGGCTCTCAGCTCTGCCTCCTGAGGAGGGCCAACCTCAGCGCTTTCCAGAGCCTTGGGCAATGGCGCCAAAAGAGAGCTTCCCAGCTAGGCAGAGAATTTTCCAACTAATGGGGCCCGAGAAGCTCCGCCACCAACACTGCCGAGGCAGAGACGCACTCCAGGTTGAGTGGTCACCAAGTCTAGCCTCCGAGGCACCTCTTCTGGAAACAGTGGCTGCGCCTCGTTCTCTTCTTGGAGCATGAAAACCTCACCAGCTTTACCAGCTCGCCAGAGCACTCAGCACACCTGAGACCTGCATCCTGGGGCTGCTGGAATCATCTCCACCATCTGGTGAAATAAAAATTTAGATGTAGATATAGTCATGGGCCGCCTAACGACGTTTCCGTCAACGATGGACCAACATACAACCGTAAGATTAGCACCATAGAGCCTGGGTGTGTGTAGGCTGTCCCACCACGTTCTTACTGGAAACAGGGACTAAAATCTGTGCCTAACTGAGGCTGCGGCTTCCTTCACCCACCGAGCCGCCCGTCCTGGCCCACACCTTCCTCCCTCCATCAGGGGTCACAATCTCCTCCTGGGTCCTGCTTCCACACCTGGGCATCATTTCCCTGCGAGTGCTCTCTCTTGTGACTCTGGCATTTTGTACCATGAGGTTTTGTTTTAAACAGAAGTCATAGCCTCATGCAGGCCAGAGCTGTGCCTCTCTCATTTTTCTAAGAGCAAAACTAATATTTCTCAAATCAAATTCAGCACCTAACCAGAAGCATTACATTATTTTAAATTTCCTTTTAAGATGCATCTAAGCCAGAGGTTTGGGTCGGACAGGAGACACTCGGAGTTGGAAGAACCCAAGCAGGAGTCGGGGCTAGAATTTTAATCCCAGTTTCCCGCTGGCCAGCCTCGGGATGGTGCCTGGCCCGTCCCCACATCTAGGAAGAATGAAGGTTGTGCTAAATCAGCCTTCCTAAGCTTGAGAGTGTGTGTGAGTCCCCCGGCGTCTTGTTAAAATGCAGATTCTGAGTCTGGAAATCTGGGCTGGGGCCCAAGACTCTGCATTTGCATCGAGTGCCCACATGACATTGGGACTGCTGGCCGGGGCACCACACTTTGAGTAGTGAGGGGCCTTCTAGAACTCTCCAGAGCTAACATTCCATGAAAGGCAAAATAAAGTCATGGCCGAGGCGCCAGCTGAGGCCCTGACTGTCAGAGTTTGCACTCAGCTCTTGCTTACCACCTGGGTGACCTTGGGTAAGTTGCTTAACACCCCAAAGCACAATGATCTTACTGGAAACAGGGACTAAAATCTGAGCCTAACTCTCACGGTGGCTGTGACAATTAAGCGAAATAATTCACATAAAGGCTGGCCTTGTGCCTGCTCAGAGAGGCCTCAACAGACCAGCTCTTATCTTGATTCTGGGAAATCCCCATCGCAGTGGCCTCCTCAGGGACCCAGGATCCCAGGGTGCAAAGGAGATGGATCCTCCACCTTAGAGCAGGTCTCGGGGGCCACCAGCCAGCCTCCCTCCCAGGTCCCCATCCGACCAAAGGGACGTGGAGACGTCCACCCTTTCCTCGGCCGGGCACTGCGGGCCTCCCGCCCTGCAACATCTTCATCCTTGGCAAGAGGCCATGAGCAGCAGGAACAGGAAATGGAGGAGAAAATCTTCTGTTGTGTAAACACAGCTCTCGGTTTTAAGGAGGGCGACTTCAAACCACAGCCCTGGTGCCATGTCCAGGGCCTTCAAGCATCGCACAATTTTCACAGGCCAACGGTCTTTCCAGAGAACGCCTGACACCATCTCTCCCCACCTGCAGGAAAGAGAATGAAGATTGTGGGTCCCGTGCAGCATTAACAGACGGTGCAATTCGGATCACAACATGGTGAACTCTTGACTAAAATCTGCCTCGCAAGATCCCACCTGAAAATCCAGGCCTCTCCAGGATGCCTTTGCTGGTAACGAGGAGCAACTATTAGCCACCTAAGATATGCTCCATGCTCTGTGCATACTGTAGGTTCAGGGACCACAGACAACATTTTAACATTATTCTCCTTGAAATAGGATATTTTGGTGTCTAGTAGGTACTCGACAGACAAGAGAACACAATGCAATGGAGGGGTTTGTCTGCAGGGCTGCCAACAACACCCATCCACGCCGTCTGCTCAGACCCATGCTGTGTGCTCCTGAGCGCCACTCATGCGGACGTCACAGACGTGAGGTGAGCTGTTCGCGTGGCCATGCACGAGCTGGAAGCTGGCAGACTCCTGCCCCATCCAGCTCCCACTGCTCCGATTTCCCACTGGGAAACCTGGGTCATGTGGGCAGAGCCCTCCTCCCACATCCCCAGGCTGCCCTTTCTCCTGCCTCTCCCTCCTCTGCAGGTAATGGTCATAGTCAGAAAGGGCCACCCGGGCGGCTCAGCACAGGGCCCAGGCACAGCAGAAAAGGGAGCATGCCATGAGGATGGGGGAGGCTGGGGCCTTCCAGGGTGTCCTTAAACTGTTTGAAAATCAGCACTCACGTCCTTCAGGTGCTGCTGATGGAGGGCAACCTCATGGGGACCTTGCAGGGCTGGAAGGGGCTGAATTCCTGAAGAGCGGAGGTACTTGCTAAGGGCCCAGCGCAGGCAGGGCCTGGGGTCAGGGGAAAGGGCCGTGGTCCTGGTTTGGCCTCTATTTTCCATTGACTGCAAGTTTTCCAAGCATCATCCACGCACACTCCCCCAGAGGATATTTCTGTCAAATGAACCTAATATTTCTTCCTTTAACAATCCAAAATGAGGTGCCTAACCCCGCTGAGAGGCCACTCTCCCCAGCTGCAGCCTCGGGACTTTCCAGGGTCCAGGACCCAGATGACAGGCAGGGGGTGGGCTGGCCCCCAGCCTGTCTCCCACTAGATGCAAGGGGCCTGCTTTCCATCAACAAGAGTGAGGTCAGGGAGCCCAGAGCCTTGAGAACACAGCCGGGGCAGGCCACCAGCCTCCGAGGTCCCGGCCTAGTCTCTCTGCCGCCCGTCCTCCGCTTGAAGGAAGCTGACAGGCCCCTTCTGGGCAGATCCCCAGGAGCCAAGGCCCCAGCACTGCATCCCCCGCTCTGCCCTTTCCTCCCTCTCCTCCGGAGCCCACCCCACAGTGCTCCCCAATCTGGGACTCCAGTTCTCGGTCTTGACAGATGACTTATGGACGGCACGGCACAGGTTTGTTGCTGTTTCAATAACGGACGATAGAATAGACCTTCTGATGGTGCACAGTTCTACCAATTTTAATACGCGTGTGGACTGGAGCAGCCACCCCCCACAATCAGTATGCAACACCCCAAAGCTGCCCAGAGCAATCCCCCCGCAGCCACACTCCACCCCCACAGAGCCCTGGCAACCATGGACCTTTCTCTCTAGTTTGCCATTTGTCTGCGTTCATCATAAACAGAATGACATTTGTATCTTCTTCTCCAGTCTTCTTGCCTGTCATTGCCCCGACTGTGCTTCCAGTACAACACTGAGGAGGAGAAGGGAGAGCGGACAGCCTCGCCTTCCTCCCAATCTTGGGGCAAAAGCATTAGTCTGTCACCATTAAGTATGAAGTCAGCTGTAGGGTTTTTTGGTAATTGCCCTTTATCAGGATGAGGAAATCCCCTACTGGACCTGGTTTACTGAGTTTTTATCGTGAATGGGTGTTAAATGTTGTCAAAAGCTTTTAATGCATCAATGGATATGATCACAGAGTCTTTCTTCTTTAGACTGTTAATATTATGGTTGCATTGATTGATTTTTGACTATTGAACCATCCTTGCATCTTAGCAATAAGCTCTATTTGGTTGTGGAATGCACATGTGTATACATACATATATATATTGCTGGGTTCATTTGCGAGCATTTTGTTAAGGATTTTTGAACCTATATTCATGAGGGATATTGATTTGTGGTTTTCTTACACTGTCTTTGTCTAGATTTGGTTTCAGGGTAAAGTTGGTCTCATGAAAGGAGTTGAGTAATTTTCCTTCCCTTCTGTTTTCTGGAAGTTATTTTGGAGAATTGATGTTACATTTTCTTTAAATTTGTGGTAGAATTTGCCAACGAAATCGTCTGGTCTGGAGTTGGCAGCACTCCCTTGCTGGCCGTGTCATGTCACAAAAGTTCTGTATCGATCTTTCTCCTGACATTGGTGTTGTGTCTTCTCTCTTTTCCTCTTAGTCTTTCTCTTGTTCTTTGTCAGTGTTGCAAAAGCTTTGATCAACTAGTCATTTCAAAGGATCAGCTTTTGGTGTCATTGGTTTTTCTGTATTGTTTTGACATTTTCAATTTCATTTCTGCTCTCATATCGATTCCTTAGGTTTATTTTGCTCTCATTTTTCTAAGTTGTTAGATTTGAAGCTTAGATTATTGTTTTGAGTCCTTTTTTTACAAGAATACAAACATTTAATGCTATACTTTCTCCTCGAAGCATTGACAGTAACAGAGAGCAGAAGCCGGTGGACACCTCACAAGGAAATGGGGACCCTGGTCCCACAGCTGCGGGAGCCCGAGGGCTGCCACCACCACGGGAGCCTGGCCCTGAGCTTCAGGTGAGAGCACAGCCCTGATGAGCCCTCAGTTCAGCCGAGCGAGACCGCGAGCAGAGGACCCAGCTGGGCTGAGCCCGGCTTCTGACCACAGAGAATGGGACAACCAACGGTGCTGTTTTAAGCCACTAGGTTTGAGTTCATCTGTCATGTGGCAACAGAAAACATGTCTGCAAACACTTTCCTTCACCTTACTCTCCTCTCCTGCTGGGATCCCCGACGCAAGGTCAGACCTGTGGTCATGCGCCTGCTCCCTGAGGCTCACTCCTGTCTATTCCCATCCTTCTCCTCTCCGTTGTTCAGACTGGATGACTGGGTCTATGTTAAGCCCGCTGACTCTCTCCTCTATCGTCTGCTATTGATCCCATCCAGTGAGGGATTTTTTTCTTTCAGTTAATGTACTTCTCAGTTCCAAGGCGCCCACAGAGTTTACGTCTTCTGTGTCTTTGCTGAGGCTTCCTACCTTTCAAGAGTGTTCACCCTCACTTGTCGGAATATTCTCACAATAGCTACTTTAAAGACCTTTTTTTTTCCTTAGATAATTCCCACATCTTTGTCATCTTAGCATTGGGGTCTGTTGATTGCCCTTTCCCACGAAAGTTGATTTTCCTGGTTCTTCATGTGCCAAGTAATTTTTCATTGTAACCTAGACATTTTGAACATCATGTCACGAGACTCCGTGTCTTCTTCGAATCCTCTGGAGAACGTTATTTTTGAGTTACCAGGAGATGGATCCAGCTGGATTCAAGCTGCACGTTCCAACCTGCCTTCTTGGCTGTGCCCAACCTCAGTTCAGTTTTCAAACTTCAGCAGTGCTGTTCAGATGTATCCTGTGTGTACCCCACACATGGGCCAGGCTGGGACCAGGTGCCCAGAGGACAGAGAGAAGACAGAGCAGCAGGGTCCACATACCCTCCAGGAGCTCAGCCCTCGACTCAGAGAGGAAAGTCCCATCCCCAGGGCACGAGGGCCTGTGAGCTCTCGGTGCTTCCACAGCAGCTGCCATGGGACAGCTTGGGGCCAAGGCACAGAGAACAGAAGCAAGAGGAAAAAGGAAAACGGGGCTCCTCCACTCTGCGAGGCTGGTAGGAGTCCCCTCTCCTGCTCTGTGAGCCAGAACCAGAGGCTCCTCCTGGCTTCTCTCCATCTGTCTTGTATAAACTGTTGGGCTTGAGGCTGCATTCAGAGAGGCCAAGGACACTACAGGGAAAAGGGTAAACTCACTGCCAGTTAGGTGACATTTGGAGTCTGGCCTCCTCCAGGCTGCCCGCTGTGACTTCCTCTCTGGGGCTGCTGTGTGCTGCTCCACGCCCCGTCAAGGTCAGGAGCTGCAATAGCAGCAGAGTCAGCGCTGGGTGCAATTATCCAGCTCACCGAGAACCAGACCCCCAGATGGAGTTTTGAAAATTGGATTTTGGTGGAATTGAGTTATTTTCTCATTGACTTGCATTGAAACCGCCTTTATTTTTAGTTCTGGTTGGCCTGTAAGTGGTGAGACGCCAAAGGTTTTAGATTTGGTTTCCCTGTCTCTTGGGCTCCCCGTGAATCAGTAAACACACATCCACATGTGTTGGGAAAACAATTCTTTCTTTAACAAAACCATGATAAATGCTTTTGCAAAGCCCAAGCCCATTTAATGCGAAAATCACAGCCTAATCCACTTAGATACCTAAATAAAACAAGCCTGAGATAAATAATCTTTCTTTGGAATACAAGCAAGTCTTCCTGGCTGAGACAAAGTCAATATCATGCACATTTTTAATTTGTGCGTGGATATCCTACTGGGCAAGGGGCCATCCCAATAGTCTATAGCAGAGGTCAGCAAACTATAGTGCATGAGCCAAATGTGGCCAGCAGCCTGTGTCTGTAAATGAAATATCGTTGGAACACACGTTATTGTCTATTGCTGCCTTCAGCTACAACAACAGAGTTGAGTAGTTACAGAGATTGTACGGCTTGCAAAACCCGAAATATTTCCTCTCTGGCCCTTTGTAGATAAAAATGTGCCAATTCCTGGTCTATAGAATGTAAAAAAAGGTAAACAGAATTCTCCTGCCTGGGATGTAAATGGCTGATATACATAGCACCTGCCTCCTATTCCCATACTGAGGCAGACATGGCTAATCCATCTCTGCTCCCTTTCCTGCTGAGCAATAGCCTCCCCCAGAATCCTTCTCAATTCAACACTCCAGGCAGCTCCAACAAGGTGATTTAAAATTAACAAATGAGGTGAGAACCATTTGCCATGTCTATTCTAGGCTACGGTTGGAAGAAGGAATCTAGGTCACAAAAAGAAGAATCTAAAAGTTATTTTCTCACCTAAAAGCAGGTCTAGGTCCAAAATCTGGATTCTGGAGCACCTGAAACTTATATAATTTGGGAGCGCCCTTGTTTTGAAAATTCAACATTATGAATATAAAATGACTACAGGGCCTTAGAAAGGAGTGAGTGGCTGGGAGATTTAAATTCACTGGCTTGGTGGTGAACCTGCAACTTGAGGCTTTGAAAATGCCTGGCTTCACCCCAAAACTACTGACCCAGCCTTGGGGTGTGTGGTCCCCAGGCTTATGTGTTGGTTTAAGCATTTCCCAGGTGGTCCTGATGTGCATCTAGGAACAAGACTCTCAGATCTGGACCAGCACACGGCCCAGCCCATCTGGAATGTGGCACCAGGTGTGACTTTGCCGCAGGCTCCCAGGTAACACGAGCATGGGGGTTTGTGTGTGTGTGTGCACGACCCAGACTGCAGCTTCTGCGTCAGCTTCCCAGGCGGGTGTGCTCTGCCTGCTCAGAGACCATGGTGATGCCAGATCCGCAGAGAAGACCATCTCTTGAGTCAAAGTCTCAGCTCCCCTGAAGGTGGAACTGAGTCCTCAGCAGACAAGGCTTCTGGGAGCCAGGAGCCCCCACACCACAGCCCGGGACCTGGAAGTCCACCCTTCAGGGCAATGGATGGTGAAGGTGACAGGCCCTGCCCTCCTCCCCCAGCTGTTAGAAGAAGAGGGAAGACCCCACAACCAGCCAGAAGGAGCGCCCAGCATCAGCTCAGCCCCTGCACACACAGCAGGCAGCTGATGAGTTAATTAGGGTCTCAGGCAGCCTCCAGCTCACTTTGTGAGTCAGTTCCTCACCCCGAGCTTCGGTGGCCCCAAATGTAAACTGGGGATGATGAAAATATCTTGCCTCTAGGTTTGTTCCAAGGATGAAACAAACAGGGGACCTGAGGACCCGTCATCGCTGTTCAAATGTAAACAAAGATAGATCAGGATCTCTGGTGCTTGTTCTCAGATATTGCCAGGAATTTTTATAATTTTGGGGTGAAGAAGTCCTTCCTCAGCACAGCACAGGAGAACTTATGAAGGAAAGACTGACAGCTCTGTAGAGAGTGACCAGTCAAAGCTTGAAAGGTTAAGAACAAAAATAGGAAAATATTCACGATTTGCAGCTTAAGTGGTGTTCTTCCGAATAGAGAAGCGGGTCCCCCACCTGAGGCTGTGACAGTGACGTGTCAGGAGCCACTTCCACAGGGGTGGTCTCATCCCTTTGTGCCTATGTTCCTCTCTGTCCGAGTGACGCCTGTCCCGAGTGTTTCATTTTACGGCCGAGAACCAGAGGCCCAGAGTGGCTGTGAGGGCTGCCCACGGTCACGCAGCAGCTTCACAGGCGGGACCATCATTTTGGACACTCGAATGGAGAACTTCTCTTTGTTCTCAGTTTCTACTTGGGACAAGTGGGAGTGAAACCAGTTTGTTCTGGAAGATAAGAAATAATTCTTACTGGTGGGCATGTGACCCCCTCGCAAGGCTGTGATTGGGGCTGGCTGGCACCCACAGACCTTCTGGAGCTGCCTGAGCCCATCCCCCTGCTGGCGGGGGCCGAGCGCTCAGGGTATCCTCCCTTGTAGGTCGCTGCTCTGTTTTCCTGATTTCCTCCTTTGGAAGAATGTGTTACAGTGTTCAAGGCTCCCTCCACATTTGGGGACAGTAAGTCATACCCCCGTGGTGTTCTCAGGACTCTTCTTCCTTTTTTTCTTTGATGAGGAAGATTGGCCCTGAGCTAACATCTGTTGCCAATCTTCCTCTATGTTTTTTTGTCTCCCCAAAGCCCCAGTACACAGTTGTATATCCTAATTATAAGTCCTTCTAGTTCTTCTGTGTGGGATACCACCACAGCGGGGCCTGATGAGTGGTGCATAGGTCTGTGCCCAGGATCCGAACCAGCAAATCCTGGGCCGCCAAAGCAGAGCGCTCGAACTTAAACACTACGCCACTGGGCTGGCCCCAGGACTCTTCTGAGAAGAGCTAGGAAGAAGCGAGGGGAACCAGCCACAGGCCGGAGGGAGGGGCCTCACATCCTCCGCCCACCCCAAGGCCCCTGAGCTCCCATCCACTTCACCCCTCCTCATCCGTCCTGGCAGTTGGGGCAAGTACAGCACGTACCTCACCCATCAGGGGCTGTAATGGAAACACCAGTTTCCAGATGGGGAGACCTGGTCCTCGCACGTGCTGACCATGAGTCCAGACACCCGAGACCTCAGTTTCCTGTCTGTGAGGTGGGCACCCACACAGTCACGTTCCTCCCTCCCCATCTCACAAGGTAGCGGATCCGGTGGAGCGGTATGGACCCCGATCTTTCATATGCACATCTGAGAGGCAACTCTGTGGGGCCCCGGGCACCCTGCTCCCACACCCTCAGCCCACAGCCTTGGAGGACGTGCGCTTTCTTTACAGCAGCGAGGACCCAGCTGTGGGTGGTGAGCGGCTCGGAGCTGCACTTCTGTCGGCACCCGGAGCGAGCAGGCCGGGCTGGCAGGGCGCCAGCTGCTCGGGTGTGAAGCCTGGCAGCCTGCCCGAGGGTGCGGGGCCGCGGACAGGGCCTCCCCTGGACTGGGCCCTCCTCTCTGCTGACAGACGTCCTGTCCTTCCACTGTCCCCACCCCTCCATGTCATGACCACTCCCCAAAGAGCCACTTGGTTGGTGGTCACAGGCACAAGGGTCCAGCTAAGAAGTGTGCACAAGCCGGCCCTACCCAGACTTTGACATCCTGGCCACGGTACCTGTCCAGCTGCCCCACACACTTGCTGTCACCCAGTCAGCTGGGCTCTCTAGGAGTAAATTGGGCACCCCCCCCCCCACCTGGGAGGCCTCAGGACACACACTGCTAGTTAACACTCTCCTGCTCAGGAAACAGATAACGGCATCCAAGATCACCGACAGGTCCCATTTACTGAGCATGTGGTTCCCTAAGCCAGGGATGCTGGACAGGTGCACACGTGTCCCGTTACACTCACAGCAGTCCCCGAAGTGGTGCTCTGAGCACCCATGCTGCAGGGAGGGGCCTGGTGCTTGGGTAGCCGCTGCCCAGGGTCCTTGGACAGAGGCCAGCAGGGACTTAATCACATGTGTCTACAGCTAGAACCAGCCTGCACCCCTGACCAGTGGGCTGAACTGCCCAGGTCCCAACCAGCAGAGCTGTGAACACTTTCCTGGAAAGAAAGCTCGGCACGCGAGGCCAGTGGGCTGTGCAGCTCTCCTTGCAGAGAGAGGCCCACGGGGCAGGACCCAGCTGGGGAGGCTGAGGGCAGCGGGGTCCCAGTGGCCAGCCCAGGGGGCCAAAGCAGACCACCTTCTCCCACTGACTGAGTAAAAGCTTCCCCGTCAGCAAGGACTGGGAGGGTTGACACAGGAATCAGTCCTATAGAAGAAAACCCAGATGTCACTAAAACAACAAGAATGTGGTGGCACAGGACACTCAGGGAACTGGAGCTGCTCGAGCACCGGATGAGGCCAACGCCAGGTCCCCAGCGCCAGCACTGGGAGGAGACTGAGGGCTCCCAGCGCTGAGACCCTGGCCTTGGAGCCACAGCCGCCCTGTGCTCTAGTCAGGTACGTGGCTGGGGTCCTGAGTTGCTGTCTAAGGAAAATCGCGGATGCAGTAAGGTGAGGAAGAGAGGCTGGCCTGGGGAACAGCGTCGGGGTGGAACAGCACCGTCGGGCAGGGGGCCTGGGGCACAGAGAGCTTGCGGCGCACTGCGGTGGCCAGGCGTACCTGGTGGGGATGCAGGAGGCTCAGCGAGGCCTTTTATGGCTGCGAGGAGGCCAGAGGCCGGTTGTAACAGAGGTAGCTGGTATTCATCCCGCGTCACTGTGGGCCAGGCCGTGCTGAGCTTGTCTCCCTTCTCACCTCGCGTCACTCCCACAAAGACGCGAAGGCGAGGGGGCAGCTCGCACCCCTGGGGACCCTCAGGGGAGAGAGTGGTCACCCTCACCTCGGGTGTGTGAGAGCCATTCCGGCTGTGGAGCCCTTCTCTGAGGAACGGTCAGAGACCACTGCTGGATGCTTGACCATCAATAGCGCCCTGCACGGTGCTGCGTCCAAGTGCCCCTGGATTCCAGGCAGGAGGATCAAAGTCTTGTCGACCTCAAATTCCTCCTTGCTCAGAAGCAGAGGAGGTGTCTGGTCCCTCCTGGGGTTGAGGGTGCCTGAGGTCCAGCTTCTGCCACCTGGTCCCCGTGATGGGGACCCTGGTGTCGGATGTAGCAGGAAGGTCTGGTGTCCTGGCCACTGCTCTCATGGACACTCCTGCCCGCTGGTCACCGTTGTGCGTGAAATTCCTTCCAACCCCGAGCCTTCCAATCCCGGACGGATCAGAGTTTAACAACAAGTCTTCTGTCCAACAAATGCGCTAGTCAGTGCTGTCACTTGAGGCTCATTTTAGAAGTAGCTCATTTTTTTAATTCTCCTGAGGCGTATTGGACTGTTTTCTAGTTTCACTGAATACAGTTGCTAATGCCCAGGACTGTGGGTGAGAAGTCACCAGATAACACCCGGTAATTAATCCCCAACCGAGTGAGGGCGTCTCCGGAAGACGAAGACCCCACGGGCTCCCACCCTTCACTCTGGGGATTGTTCTCGCTCCCTCTGACCTGACTTAGGACCTGCCTGGGGAGCAATAGGAAACGAGCCGGCCATAAAAAATGCTCTGGTCCGGTCCCGAGCGCTTCCTGTGTCCTAAAAATACAGCGGTTCCTGCACGAGCTATTTTGAAACGGGACAACAAACCGCTTCCTTGAGATGAAAAGGCCCCGATGCACCACAAACAGGATCTCAGACCCGGACTCTGGCCTCACTGCAGGTCAAGGCCGCGGGGACCCCGACCTCCCTGGAGATACAGGGCCTGACTCCTGCGAGGAGCCCCAGTGGCCCAGGGGAGGAGTGCTGTTTCTGCTCTTCTTAGTTTATTTTGTTTTTAATTCAGACTAATTCAGAAAAGACCGGGCATGAAGAACCGGAATGCCCAGAGGAAGAGCCGGGTCCTGGGTGCCTGTCTGAATGTGTCCCGAGCACCTTTCTCGCCCCTGCCCTGCCGGCCGTGCCCTCAGGCCTGGTCTCTGGCACCTGGAAAGTCCGTTCACTTTGACAGGGGCCAGGGCAGCCAGCCCCAGGCAGGAGCACCTCACCAGAGACCCCTGGGGGCCAGGCCGCTCCCCACCCCTCTGCCTGCGTCTCCCCAGATGTGACCCCCAGGAGGGGCTGGCCAGAACCAAAGGTCACACCTGCTCCTTCTCACAGGAAAGCTCCCCTTTGATGACAGCCCAAGGCCTCTGGACTCGGGTGCCTCCACCTGGCTCCTGTGGGCGGGAAAGAGCAGGAGGGCAGCTGTCCAGCCTCTGCTGTCACCAGAGTGAGGGGCGGGCGGGGGCCCACGGGCCACCCTGCACCTCCTCTTGCTCCCCTGGGTGCCACCCATTGGAAACATTGTTGCCTTTTCCATGTTTCCATCGTGCCTCCATAGAGGCAGAATAGTGGTCTTGGCCCCCAAATTCCCTGTGTACGCAGAGAGCTGCCGTCACCTCCCAGCCAGCCGGCCGATGGACTTGCTGCCTTTCTGCAGACCTTGCCTCCCGGGCTCCAGAACAAGTCCTGCCCCCTCCGCGGACCCCATCCTCTTCCTCCAGGAAGCCCAGGTGGACCGGACTGTTTCAAGAACCTCCAAGAGTGTGCTGGCTCGCTGTTACCCCCGGGGGTGTGGAAGTTCTTTGTCTACTTAGAATATTGTTGGATTACACGCTGAGGCCCTCCAGCATTTCACAGATGCATTGATTTTGACTGTGGGCGTGTTTGTCTTAAGGCTGTAATCCTCCTAAAGAAAAAATTTACATACACAGGCGTTCTTTACAGCGCTGTAATAGATGGTGATTTAAAAAGAAAAGAAATCCTAAATGGTACACTGGAGTTTTGCAATACCAATTATTATTGTGAAAATTCAGAATACCGGGAGCCAAAATTGAATTTTTCTGGATGCAAAGGAGATCTGGCTTCGACATCTGTCCCCCGTTGATGGCCAGGCTTGATTCGGGTGGGCTGGCAGCTGGGCTGGTCTCCCTTCCTCCCTCCCTGCTCCACGTGCATCCTTCCAAAGCTGCACACGGTGGAGGAGGACCACCTTCCCTGATAGAGAAGGACCCTTCTCTGGTCAAGGATGCGGGTGGCTCCTCTGCTGGAAGCTCTGAACGAGATCTCCAGGTCTGTTTGTAGGAGAACATTGGAGCCAAGCTTCTGAGCTCCCAGACACCTCAGAACGAGGTGCGGCGTGTGGCAGTCGGCCTTCCTTAAAAAACAAACATAAAAGAATAATTTAAAAATTAAAAATTAAATTTTCCAGAGAGGAAAAATAATGGGTAGGTCACATCTAAAGAACTGAAATTCAGGCAGCCTTGGCGCCAAGCTCCAGCCTGGCCAGCTGGTCAGGTTCACAGCACAGTGGGCCCTCGTGATGACAGGGGGTGGGGAGACATCCTCTTCTCCTCTGTGGCATCTTCCCCACAGCCCTGCTCCCCAGTCCAACGCTGAGGAAAACATCGACGCACAAATTCAGGAACATTCTACAAAATCTCTGACTAGCTCTCTTCAAAACCATCAAGGTCGTAAGAAAACACGGGGAGACTGAGAAACAGCCCCAGCAGGAGGGTTCAAGGAGACACGTCCGCAGGGTGACGAGGTCCCTGGATGGGACCCGGGAACTGGAAAAGGACCTCCGGAAAAACAAGACGTCCACGCAGAGTCAGGAGAGCGGTTAATGGGAATACGCAGGCTGGCTGCTCAGTGTGGCAAACGGGCCGTGGAGACATCAGAAAGAGGGGCACGCTGCTAGAGGAGAGCGAAATGAGGGGACAAGTGAAGAAAGAGGCGGGCATGCAGCCCAGGACATGAATGCTCTCTAGGCTGAGGGGGTTCCAGTCGGAACCTGCACCAGGGCCGGGGGCCCCTAAGGAGAGCAGAGCAGAGACGGAGCCAGAGATGCGACCTGCCACGCCTTTGACACATTTCTGGGAGGATTTGGAGAAAGATAACGTTCAGTACAGAGAAATCTAAAGAAATAAAATTTTGCCTTAATTATTAACTCAGGAAAAATTGAAGGTTTACAAGAAATGTGCTCACAGTACACTACGTGGCTCAGCAGTAGAGAAATCACACACGCTGGTTATTTAGCAAAAATCATGATGCAGCTATGGTGAGAAGATGGGGAAAGGATCAGGTTAGTGTGAGACAATTAAATCTTCACCCACACTAAGTGGACAGACATCTGCTGCATGCGATTCATAAAGAGCCTAATATCGTAAAATGGTTTCCTCTGGGGAGCACATGGGGGAGATGTGGGGAGAAGGGCAGACGACTGCTGTGTTTTTACAGAAATCTTGAAATACTTTTAAAAGAAATCATATGTATATTAGGATAACAACATTTTAAGTTTTAAAAAAGAAAATGTTTGGGATATAACTTTGAAAAGGAAATTAAAAAAAATTGCACATGCATATTATCAAAATTAGACAGGGCAGGTGTTGAGCTGTAACAATCATTAAAGCCAACCCATTCAATTTGCCAGTACTCCGTTCTACGGTTGGCGTTTGTTCTGAGAGTTGGTACCTGTTCTGATGGTGGGTGTTTGTTCTGAGGGTTGGTGTCTGTTTGACGATTGACTTCTTTTTGATGGCTGGTGCCCATTCTAATGGGTTTTTATAACCTGTTCCATCAGACCATAGCAGTGGAAAGCTTTGCACTTTTAAACTTAGTTCCTAATATAAAATGTTTCAGGAATAGAATTTTCTCTTGCACGTGCAGATGCATACAGTGTTGGGAGAATACAACAATCAGAAACGATTTTCTGTAAATAACCACTGTATGTTTTTAATTATTTTCGGTGCCACTGTGTTGCTTACCAGAAAGAATGGTTTCCTAAATAACTGATTTCAAAGTAGGTGCCAGTGTTACTCACTTTTATTAAAAATACATTTTATGTAATGGAAAAATATCCAAAATCTCTCACTACGAGCCCGGCAGCCTACAATCCCCACCTTCCCCTTCTGGTCCTGTTCCTACCGTCTCCCATTCTCTGCCTTCTCTGTGGTCAAGCCGCCTCTCCCTCCTCCTTAGCTGACAGCTGTGGGTCGTCTATGCTGAGAAATAATGCCCAGCCGAGAGCGTCCAGTAAGTGTCCAATGAGTGCTGATTTCAGGGGAGACCAGGAACGAGCCGGGGGAGGAGGAGGGGCAAGGGCCGGGGGGAGGGGACGGGGACGGGGGGGCTCTGTCGGAATACATGGTCCCATGTCCTTTGAAAGCCCCGTCTTGTCTCTCCTTCCGTCTCTGTGGTCTGCTCAGCCTGCCCCGTGTTGACCCACAGGAGGAAGCCCTCACAGGCACTGGGAAACCATCCCTCTTCCCTTTTCAGAAACCAAAGCCATCTGCAGCCCACGCGAGGGAGACGCGTTCACATGGGGGTGACTTCTCTGCACAGCCTCCCGAAACCTCCCCAGTGGAGACTGCCCTTCCATCCCGAAAACCCGCTGCAGTGGCGGTAAACACGCCCGCAGAGAGCAGCGGGGCCTTCTGGAAAGTCTGAGCTACATAACCCAGTGGGTCAACCTGAAACAGCGGGGTGGGGTGTGCAGTTCTTCAAAAATGTGATATCAGCAAAAAATCGGGGCTCGTGAGAAGTTCCCAGAAACCAGCTGCTCTGTTTAGGAAACAAACTATGAAAAAGAGGGAGACACTGCTGCCCCCAGCAGAAGTGCCAACGCCGAGGACCATCGGCGTCTCCCCTGACGGACAGGACGGATCTTAGGCTGTCAGCTCCCCCCTGCATGAAGTGAAGTCATACCCGCTCTGCTGAGGCTGGGAGGGTCCCTGCAGCCTGGGGTCACGCCCAGGCCCTTCTGCGTGATGTGTCCCCTGCTGCAAACAGGAATGTCACGGAAGTCGGGCTCCCACAGCAGTCAGGATGAGGACACCAACTGGGACGTCGGGGACAGACCCTAATGGTGGCCTGGGCCCAGCAGGTGGGCAAAGGGATCTGTCAGGGGCAATACGAGGTGGCGAGACCCCTGTGGGCTTAGTGCAAAGGTCGGCTCTGAGATTCCAAAATCCCAATAGGACGACAGCGGCCGTGGGAGATCAGACTGAACAGGGCTCACATGTAGGCGTGTGGGAATCTGGGATGCTAATTTACAGGCAGCAGTGGACGCCCAGCTCAGGACTGCATTTTAGGTCACTCTCCCTGGGAAACGGAACCCTTGGACAAGGATACCGTGAACCAGGCGGCAGCATCCCGGATGCACTGAACTAAGAAAAGAGGAGCTGGCGGTACCCAGCATGGAGCCCTGACCCACGGGTCCCCCCACATCCTGGACCAAGTCACGGCAGAAGATGCAGCAGTAGGTCCCAGCAAGGAGGAGTGGGGCCGAAAGCACCTGAGTGAGGACACAGAGGTCAGGGAGGTCTGTGCACCAGTGTAGACACGAGGCGGGTGAGGAGAAGGGGAGGTGAGATGGACACGACACGCGTTCACTGGACCCACGTTTATCAGATGCTGCCCTGGCTGCCATTCCTCTTCACAGCGAGACCTGTTGAAACCAGCCCCCGGGGAGACCTGGGGGCAGTCTTGTGGGCCAGAGGGGCCAGGGTCTCTTGTGAGGTGTCTCTCCAGCAGCACCGAACCCTCGACATTGAGTAAGTCCTGCCCAGCCCGTGGGGTACCAGCAGAGAGAATGACGCTGCGAAGGTGCAGCATCCAAGGGTGGGCGATATTGGAGCCAACACAAGAGCTTGCCCCATGCCTCTGGATGGGCCAGAATCCCATTCAGATGTGACCACAGCTAAGAGTCGGGTCCAGGGGACAGCTGTCCTCTTCCGTTTCCTAGGCAGGTCCTTCGACTTCCACACCCGTGTCCCCCTGTCCCCTCCTGGTGCCCAAGGGAATGCTGTCACTCTCCACTGCTCTGGGCACTCTGAATCCACCGTCAGTGTCTGGCTGAATCTGCAGCTTGTCCCTCTCCAGCACGACTGCTGGAGCCGAGGAGTCTGTCTTTCCTTCACCTCCCTCTGGCCCGTGAGTCCCGCATCTCAGCTGAAGCATCCTGAATGTTCTCTCTTTTGGTCCTTCCCCCATGGCCAGCTCTATCTCATGGCCCCACCCAGCACGCAGGCAGCCTGTTCACTCTCCCCCTGATTCCTTTTCTTCCCAGACACCATCTTCTCCTTCACATTTTCAGTATTTCACAATCCCATCTCCTTCTTCCGCCTTCCACTAGCCCACCTGCTTCCCCGGGTCCTGGACACCCCTGCCCCACCCCTGGGTGCACATCTGAATCTGCAGACAACCCCACGGGCTTTGCCTGCAATTAGAGAACACAGTTAACTGAAGTGGACAAGACCAGGCTCCTAGCAGACTGAATCCTCTCCTTAAATCCATAACCAATTTTGGGGCCAGGATTTTTTAAATTTCCCGCATGGCTATTCCCAAGTATCTAAATATAGGAAGTCATGCAGTCAAAATATGTGGGTACTTTTTTTTTAATGTTAGCATCTTCCTCTAAATATCAGGATGCAGCCAAGATGCAAGAGGAGAGTGTTCATCTCCAGGGCAGAAGAACGTCTTCACCGGGTTCGCACGAGAGGGAAGACTGCCCGACCGTCCTGGGAGACAGAGAGAGTCTCCCCCAGCCACCTGACAGACGCTCCCCTCTTGGAGAAGGCCGTCTGTCCACGGTTTCTAGGCGGCTTTAGCAAAAACAGGGTGAGTTCCATTCTCCCTGCCCGAAGATACAGCGTTGTCCTCAGGGGCACTTGAAACGCCACAGGTGAGACAGAGAAGGGCAATTGAGCACCTAGGTGAGCCGGCAGGTGAGCACTCTCTCTGGGGAAGCTGTAAAGGAATGATTTCCCCTCCAACACTGTGAGAGTTGTAGATCAATCTCAGGGGATTGTTTCCTATGCTTCTAAATTTACCTTTTATTTAAAAATTCAATAGCCTAGTGGTTAAGTTCCCTGTGCTCTGCTTCGGTGGCCCAGGTTGGCGGGTTCCGATTCCAGGCATGGACCTACACCATTCATCAGCCATGCTAGGGTGGCAACCCACATATAAAGTCGAAGAAGATGGGCACAGATGTTAGCTCAGGGCTAACTTTCCTCAAGTAAAAAATGAAGATTGGCAGGAGATGTTAGTTTAGGGCTAATCTTCCTCAGCAAAAAAAAAAAAAAAGAAAGAAAAGAAAAAGAAAAAAAAAATCCAGGAAGAGGGAAAAAACACGTTCTTGAGAAGAAGTTGGCCCATCCTTCCAGACTCAGGCTGGGATGTCACCAGGGCTTAATCCTTCTCTCAGGAAACAGAGGCCTCAGAGGGCGAGGCAGAGTGTGTGACATCCACATATCACCCCAGGCCTGCTGACTGCTGTCCCTCATTTCCTCTCCTGTGTAGACAGAAGCCAGCCCACCCCAAGCCCGTGGCTTCCATCAGGGCGGATTCCCTGCCCCAGGCCTTGAGCCACCCCACGGAGGCCAGCGTGTGAGGAGAAGGGGGAGCCAGGGCAGCAGCTGTTGGATAAGGAGGAAACGCTGCAATAAATACACCACAGAGCTCCAGAATGTTCCGTGACATCATCCACATAATCCCCAGGGTGCAGGGAAGACAGCTCGTGGCTCAGCCGTGACTGGGTCCCACTGGGCAGGGTGGTGACACAGTGCCGTCCACTGCTTGGGGGAGACCCAGGGGACCCACCACCACCAGAATTCGAGGTGGAGCCATGGCTCCAGGCACCTTGCCGTGTGGAGGTGGAGCTGGGTGCTGGGGAGCGAGACGTGGACACCCCGACACGGACGCCTTTCTGTAAAAGCAAAATGCCCTTGTGGGGCTGAGACTGTCACTTGTTGCCACTGTTTGGAACTGTTGTAAAGTGAAGCACACGGACAGAGAAGACAGACAGACAGACCAGACCCCGGAGAGCATGGGCGCCGGCACCCTCGTGGTTCCGTCCATGGCAGCTTCCGAGGGCTCGGCCCCGGAACCAGCGGCAGCCTCTTGGCCTGACCCCTGTAACGGCCAGAAACGGACGACTTTCACATTTACCATTGGACAACTTTCCTTTTCTCTGATAGGATCCAAACTGTGAAATTGGAAGAAGCCTAGAAGTTTTTTTTAAAGAGAAAAAATGCTTGTCTATTTTTCTAAAATGAATGATGAGTGATGAATTCCCCCTGGGCAACGCCACTTCTCTGCTAATGCTGGAGCGGGGCTGTGTGCGAGGAGCGGGAAATGGACGTTTATAATCCAGCCTCGCCCTCGGGAATGGATTGCTTAATTGCCTCCTGAAAGGTTAAAATGTGTGAGATCCGTGGGGAGCCGGCTGGAAAGCAGTGACAGTCAGTGGCTGCACAGAAAACTCCCCGCACTTCCCAGGTCACAGCCAGTGCCTAGAAACCCCAGGGAGGAGCGGAGGGCGGCATTTAGGAGGGCAGCCTCTGGGCCTTGATTGTTTTTGTTTCTGTGGCTTTTTGTGGCTGCAGCAGAAGGACGAGGGGTGTGGGCATTTTTTCTGCCTCCCCTCCTGGCCCTGTGCATGGCTGAAGCTGCAAGCCTATGGCTGGAGGGCAGCAACCCCCAGAGTGTCCTGCCTTCAGCCACCCACTGCCCTTGCCCTGCTTCCTGCTGATCCAAAGCAGCAGCCGGCTTCTCCTCCTGGCTTGGCGAGGTGAATCTGGTGATCTTCGTTTTTTAGGTGAGAAATAGGGACTTGGTTTCGCTCATCCGAGTTGTTGATATAAGAACCTCAGGTTGCTCGTGTTCAGGCCGAGATGCCGCTTCATCGATCCTACAAGGGAAAAAGTCAGGTGGCTGGCGGGGGGACAGTGAGGCCTTTCCCATATTTAGACCAGGGACACCCGGCATGGTGCTGGGGCCGTGGTGATCCCTGAACCTCCCTAAGGGCAGCCGGCTCTGCAGACAGGGAAGGGGTGCTGACCGGGCCCTTCCATCTGAGATCGTTTCCGTCAAACACTCCAGCACCGAGGGCTGGACCCCTGCAGCCAAGACTCACCCTCCTTGGCCACCAAAGTCCTGCGTCCCCAGGCCTCCTCTCGTCCACAAACTCCTAGGGCCTCTGCCTGCTGCCCACAGGTGGAGCCAAGAATGGGCAGACACTGGGGTCCGTGCGAGTCCGCAGCTTCTGCGGGAAGGTCATCCTAGCAGGTGTCCCCACAGGGCAGCCTCGGATCCCATGTCCTCATCCAGTGCGGAGACAGCAGGTCCTAAGTGTCCATTCCACTTATCTGCTAAATGACGGGGACGGTATCTCTGGGCCCTTCCAGCCTGTAAGGTGTCCGGAAGCCTGTGAGTCCTCCCAGCCAAATTGGGACTGACCGTGTGAGTAGCGGAGGGGCCGACTGTCGCTTCTCCCCACATCTTGAAATGTATTAATTTTACATTTTCAGTTGAGGTACAATTATAGGCAGTGAAATGTGCGCAGCGTGAAGGAGAGGCATGAGGACTCTTTAAGGCAACGAGGAGGGGAGACTGAAGAGGGAGGGAAGGCCGGGTGGAGGAGAATCCCCAGCAAGCCAAGACATTCCCTTTGAAGACACTTGACATGGACTAAGTTCCTGTCACCACCAACACTGCCCACGCCCCGCCCGTGGCCTCTGCTGCGAGGGGCTTCAGGTCTGTCTCTGGCCTACTTTTCTGGCCAAACCTCAGGTGATGTGGCCTACCGAACCCGGAGCCGGAACATTAGTGTGGATCGTAACAGAAAGAGTCGCGCTGCCGCTGGGGACGACCATGATCAGCTGAGGGTCTGTGGCCGTCACTGAGCAGAGCCAGCCCCCTGCTCCCCAGAAGTGGGGCTGAAGACTTCAGGCCACTGTCCCGGGGCGTCTAATCCGCATTTTCTCTCCATCTCCTCCTTAAGAACTAGCTTTCCTCCTCCAAGGCCAGGCTGACCGTCTGGAGACGGGAAGAGCCTGTCTACTCAGTGGGTGTCCACGGCCGTCCTGGGGTCTTGGCACCCAGCGCTCATGGCCCCAACTGGAGCACCAGCGGCTCCTCACCCTGGGGCCGGCCCAGCACAGTCACTGCTTCTGGGCGACACAATCGGTCCTCCCGACAGTACCCAGGAGCCTCGGCCAGCCCCAGCCGTGCTCGCAGGTTCCTGGATCAGAGGTGGGGGCCAGGCTGCAAGGGAGATGCTGGCAAGTGTGCCGTTGCCTGCACGCTAAACAACACACACGACCCAGGCCACGTGCCCAGGCCACGTTCGGAGAGAAGTCATCCCACTGGACCAAACCCGGATTGTTTTTCCACCAAACTGCCCCCAAACCTTCCCCCGGCCCCTCCTGGTGGGCCTGGGGTGAGGCGGGACGAGCCCCCCTCCCCGATGCTCGGCCGCTCCGGGCTCCCTCCTGCTTCAGAGGACTCGGCTGGCTCTGCCGGCCTGGCAGGAGCTGGGCACCGACTCTAATTGTGACTTGATCCTGTTGTGTTTCCTCTGTGAACTGCTTCACCATTAAGAAAGGAAAGAGCTTCGGCCGGTGGCGTGGATTCCCGACACGCTCGGCGCCCCAATTATCCAGGGTGACTCAGCATCTCGGCTCGGCAGGGCCTGGCCGGGCTTGGCTGCCAGCCCACCGCGGCACGACTTCAGACGGCACGGTCCCTACCTGCGGGAGCCCCCGCTGACCCTGTCCTGAAGACGCCCTTCCACCCAGCTTACTTGTGTCCTCGGGGGCTGCAGGGGAGAGGGAAGCTGGCCGGGGGATTTTCATAAAAAGTTCAGATTCCAGAAAGAAGTACCATTCCCAGAAAGCTCGGCCTTCCGGCAATTTTCACCGTAATTTCACCGTAACCGTGAATCACCCTCCTGCGGGGGTGGTGCTCACAGGTCACTACAGTACATTTCCCCCCGAAAATGCCCCAGGCAACCCCCACACCACCCTGGTCTCTGCTGCTTCTCCCTTTCCTGGCGTGTCCTCCCCTGGGTGGGGGTCCAGTTTACTCATTAATCCACAACCGAACCCCAGAAAGAACGTTGGTGAACACTGAGCAGGTGTGATGCATGGGTGTGAGGCACGGATGTGAGGAACGAGTGTGAGGCACAGGTGTAATGCAGAGTGACGCCGGGCACACTGTTAGAGGGAGTGACCCATCCTCCTCATCTTGTTCATCAGCAGATGGAGAGGCTGTGACAGAAAACCAGGTTCTGGTCCGTGTCCACAGTCACACCGTGTCCACAGAGGGGACGCCTCCCCCTGCTGCATCCCATCCTCCCACAGTGAAGGGGGATGATGACAAACTCCCCTGTTCATTCGAAGCCCCACTAATTTCCCTCTTCCTGTGCTCCCCTGGGGGCGTTGGCTGTGAGGGACACACCATGGCCCCGTCACGTCTTACACTCTTTCACGTCCCCCTTGCCCGTCCTGTGCAGTCAGAATTTCCCTGTCTGTGCTTCAAGGGCCCTTCTCCATCCCCTGTGCCAAAACTCTGTGAAACCCCGTTCTCCATGCCACTGTCCCCAGATCCCCTCCTCCCCACCGTGTTTTCACAGCCCCTGGTCTCGTGCTATATTCTGCTGTGTTCCTTCCACACACGTGCACACATGTCTGAACCCCCTCCAGGTGAGAGGCGCCCGCACTTCCCGGCAGGGCCTTGAATGTACGCCAAGCATTTAAGGAGGGTGGTGATCTTTTTCATGCTCCTTAAGGGCTGGTGCCTGACTCGCTGTGGCACGAGGCCAGGAAGACCCTGTCCTAATTCTAGAATGCTAACACGCCCGGAGCAGACACAGTCTCCCTGGGTGGGGTCTGCTTGTGAGGGTCTTGTTCCTCCTTCCTCAACCCCTTGGCTGCAGAGCCTTCTGGGACCACGTCAAGTTTCTTGCCAAGTCAGGAACATCCCTCGCATGCAGAACCGGGGCCTTCGGGCCTCCATTGTCCTGGGCAAGGGAAAGAAGTGGACCTGTTCCTAGCAACTTCTGGGACTTCTGGAGCGGCCCCGCCCTGGGCCTCTAACGAGGGAGCCCAGTGCTCAGAGGGTCTCAGCTCCAGGCCGGGCCCGAGCCCGGAGGCAGGAGCCCTCAGCCTTCCAGACCTGCCACCCCGGCCGCAAGCAGAGAGCCTGGAGCACACCAGGAGCTCAAGCCGCCTGTAAGCTGTGGCCGCAACAAAGGTCCTGGTCCCACAACCTGAACGTGTGGCTCTGGGAGGGCCGTTAAACCTCGTTGGGTCCACAACCTCCTTTGCAGATTAAAGAGCTGGACTAATCAGTCACTTTTCTAAGTTTTTCGGTGATAAAGATCTTTACTTATTCATCTAAAATCGTACTCTGGAACCCAATATATGAAACCGATAAAAGTGTATTGTCACTCTCGTCGAAGGGGGAATGAGCATTTCTCAGAGGACTCCCATGGAGAGATGCCTCTACAGATGCCAGGCTGCAAATCCCCAAGGAAGACCAGGGCTGGGGGTCCTCTGAGACCCCAAGCTCCATATGTCCCACTTGTCACCTTCCAGGCCACAGAAATATGTGCTTTCCTGGGGAAAGCCAGCTTCACCTCCAGGAGAGGCCTTGCTTGCCTCAGAGGGAGCGAGGTTTCCTTTAAAGCAATGCATAAGCCAGTTGACCTCGTGTGCCTTTCTAAAAAAGGGTCTGACCAAGGCCTGCCGACTGCGGGGGTCGCTGTGGAAACAGGGACTCGCTCGTGTCTGCTGCGTGCATGGCCTTATCCTGGGGCTTCAGAGGGTTCCTGGCTGCCTCCTCTGTGGGCCAGCATGCTGCGTCCTTCTGAATTTCCCAAATGACCAGTCTAGAGAGATCACAGGGCCCCAGGGCTCTGCTTCTGTGTCCACAGAGGGAAGCTGTCAGATGAGCAAGAACAAGACGGGCAGAGACGGCCGCAGTGCTCTGCAACTTTATATGGGTCCTGCTGAGACGGAAAATGCAGTGGAGAGGTGCGTGGCTATTTCGGGAATCGAAGGGCTTATGACCACAACTGCCAGATCCAGACAGCTAGTTCAGAGGGCGAGGGGCTGGCTGACACACTTACTAAAGTATGGGATCCATTTCTAATCAAGATAAAGGATCAGGGACACGATGTCTGGCCATTTAGGAGCATAAAAGCGTATTTCAGGGCAGTAATTATAGGCTTGGGATGGAATCTTAAACCAAAGAATGAGAAACCAACTTGTAGCCATGATAAAGCAAGGGCTAATTTGGTTCCAACTTTTAAGAACTTGGGTATTCATTTCAGAAGAACAATCTTCCCACCGATGGTCCTGCAGAAAGTCCAGGCGACCGTCCCAACAATAAGCGGTTGTTCTGAGCCAGGGAGACTGAGCCTTGTGAGGGCAGAGGAAATGTTCTAGAAGGTGCACAGTGGGACTTCCCCCACGTCCTCAGATCTTCAATGAAGGAGGCAAGCCTGGTGGGGTTCTGCATCAGATGAATGACAGACACCTCAGTGGGATGCATGTTTCGACAGCACCGACATCTCGTAGCATTTTCCCCTTAGCTGCACTCTAGAACAAGCGATGGCATGAGGAAGGATTTCCCAACGGGCTTCGCCACTCCGTGCCTCACCTATTCACTCTCTCGCTCCACCTTACAGCCAAGCCCTGGAGGGCTGCTCCACAACATGTGTCCTCCAGGAGAAGGAGGGAGTGTCCACCACCACCTTCCTCCAGGAGAAGGAAGATTCCCACACACTTTTTCCGGACCCACCCAGGGCCCATCAGCCGTGGAGCGCCTACCTGTGCCCATGTGGTCAGAAAGGGGCTGAGAGATGCAGACAGGACCTGACACTGGGCCTTTCATGAGGAAGTGGTCACTGGCTATAAGGGGCCCCAAAACAAGAGTGTCACCCTTGAGACCAAGGGTGCGCCATGTTTTCTGTAGCAGGAGAGGCAGGATACAGGGTGTGGAAGAGAAGAGAAACAGCAGGAGGAGGAGGAGGCACTGTGAGCTCTGCCTCAGGACCTACCTTTGTGCCATGGCCCTTCAGAGAGGGTGAGTCATGCTGCCCGAACCGGCTGGTCCCTTCTGATTGAAATTAAATTCTGTTGCATGCAATCCATTGGTTCATACGTGAAAGAATCAAGTAGGTCAGTAATTTGACTTAATTTTTCAAATTAGATGTGAGTTAGGGCTCTTATAACCTCTCCCCTAAGCCTTTCAAACTCCCTAATCTCCCTCTTCCTTCCAGGCCCACCTGCGCCAGCACTGGGCTGCTGCCCCACTGAGCCTTGCGCCCTCCTACTGCCACTTCCGACTTTGTCCTAATCCTGGTTTATGCAGCAACTGTTCTCAGATTTGGGTGTGAATCAGGAAATGTGTAAAAACCACAGCTGTGAGGCCCCGGCCCACAGACTCGGCAGGTGCATGAGTTCCTCGTGCTGCTGTAACAAGTCGTCACAAATTCAGTGGCTTCACACCACACAACATGTCATCTCACAGTGGTGAGGGTCGGAAGTCTGAGCCGGGTCTCCCTGGGTGTGGACAGGGCTGGTTCCCTGTTGACGCTCCATGGGAAACTCTGTGGCTGTTCCGGTTCTTGGAGACTGAAGCGGTCCTTGGCTGGCGGCCCCTCCCTCCATCTTCAAGGAGAGCCACTCCAGCCTCCACTTCCGTCGTCACATCTCCCTCTCTGTCTCCGAATGTCCTGCCCCTCTTCCGCTTATCAGGACCCTCATGACTACACTAAGGACCACCTGGGAAATCCAGCATGCGCCCCATCTCAGGATCCTTGAATTAATCATCTGCAAAGCCCCTTGTGCCACGTAAGGTGACACTCGGGGGCCTGGGGACTGGTGTTTGGACATTTTTGGAGCCCACTCTTCTGGCTACCACAACAGGCATGATACTTGGGCGTGCATCCTTTTTCAACAAGCTCCCATAGCTGGAATGTGAGATTCATCCAAACTTACCCCAAAGCATGGAGGTCTCCCCACCTTGGCCCTGTCGCCCAGCACACTGCCCAGCTCCAGCCCCACGGCACTCACACTCCTGGATGTGCTGAGCCTTCTCCAGCCTCAGGGCTTTAGTTTTGCCCCTCCTTTCACAGGAACGCCATCCCCTGGTGTCCACCTGACAAACTCCTCCTAACCTGTAAGGCCCCACTCACAGTGGACTCTTCTCAGCCATACTCTGCCAGTTCTCACTGGAATTGCTGCCCCGTTGCTGAAAAATTGAAATACTTTTGTAGCAATAATTAAATCACATCCAGTGTCCCCACTGGACGCTGGGGCCCCCGATGACCCAACAACCACAGAATTAACCCGTGCACCAGAGCCTACTGCAGGGCCACGTCCAAAGTCTGCTCTGATGGGTCGGTGGTTAGATCTCTTTCCTGCAGCCTCTGCTACGCTGGCCTCCTCATCTCATCCTGCCTCGCCATGCGCTCCCTCTCCTGGGCTCCGCGCACCAGCAAGTGCCTCTCTCTGTCCTGAGTGGAATTCTCCTTTTGTCGAACACCCCCCACCAGATGAGCTCTTGGAGAGGGGGATAATTTACTCAGCTCTGCATCCCATAGTCTTCACTGGCCAGTCAGTGGTTTGGGAACCGCACTGAAGGAAACTTTGCTTCAAGGCCCAAACCAAACCAAAGCACTGCCCGGTGGCAGAGCTGGGTGGCTGGGAACATGGACCCAGGGCAGACCTCCCCACCCCTCCACATCCTGGCAGGCGCAGAAAGGCAGGGCACTTGTGCAGCCCCCTCATAAGTGCATAAAGCTAATTGCAACCCAAGTGCGGGAGATCCAGGGGCCCAGGCCCCACTCGGTCTGCTGAGGGCTGCAATGGGTAACAAGCCCTCCTCTGTGGCTGGCAGATTAACACCCTCTAGACATCTGTCCGTGTCCTGATCCCTGGAACCTGGGAACGTGGGGGGTTCCCTGGAGAGGGGGATTCAGGCTGCTGGTCAGGCTGCTGGACCCTGAGATGGAGACAGTGTCCTGGATTATCCAGATGGGTCCAGCATCCTCACAGGGTCCTTAAAGTTGGAAGGTGGGCCAGGGAGCAGGTCATAGTGATGTGTGTGAGGAGGACTCAATCCACCAGTGCTGGGCTTGGAGGTGGAGGAAGGAGCCACGAGCCAAAGAATATGGGCACCACCATGAGGATGGGGTCTCACCTGGAGCCTCAGGAAGTGGCCCAACTTAACCCCAGGGGAGCGGCATAGGGCCCCCAGAGAGAAAGGGAGATGCTTGAAAAATAAAAAGTTGGTTTCACACCAACTAAATTTGAGAGAAATAGATCAGAGTCGGCAAAAAGTGTTTTTCTTTTTAAACTAAATTTTAAATTTAAATTTTTAAATTAAAAGTGTATTTCCATTTCATCAAATGGAAAAGGGATTAATTGTCAGTAATAATAATCCACGTTTGTATCCAGATTTAGAATTCGCAAAGCGCATTGACATGCATTATATTATTTGGGCCTCGAAACAAATCTCTAAGAGCGTGGATGTTACAGACAGGACTGTGGCCCAGCAAGGTCAAAGTGCTCACTCAAGGTCCCCTGGCTGTGGGGGATGCTGCTAAGAAACAGTGCAGTCTCTGACTCTGCACGTTGACTACTGCCCAGAGTTTGCAGGCAAATGTTAGAAGAATCGTCTTTGATTTTGAAAGGCAGGAATTCTTTTCAAAATTAAACAGTTCAATCTCCAAGACTTAGAAACAAAAGCAATTAAGAAGGAGATTCCCCAAAACTGTTTTATAATGCCTTACCTGAGTGGACGCCCAGAAAATCTCTATAGACAGGATAACTGTTTGGGAAGAATGCTTCGGGAACGGCGTCCAGAAATCTTTGGCGGGTGGTAACTAGAACATCTCTGGGCTGCATGTCCTCCCTCTAACCCTGCTCTGGTCAAGTTCATTAAGTCGGGAAACCACAGTCTGGACATTCTCTCCCTCAGAGCCACACAAAGTTCTCCGTGGTGATGGGTAATGTGCCCCGTTGCGCCTGCCTGCTTCGTCACCTGCTCTCTAATTAGGAAGCGCGGCGTCCAGGGCCTGTGGCAGAGCCCCCACTGCCCGCACCGCCTCTCCCAGCCCTCCCTCATTAGTGTGTGCCCTTAATTGATTAAATGGAGGATTGATGATCAGGCCCGAGTCAGCTGTTTCCCAGATCCCGGTGCCTGGAACGGTAAGTGATGCTTAACCTTCGTTAGGAGCGCAGCAGGCATCTGTCATCGCCCTGCCCACCAGATGCGGCGAGGGGCTGCGCAGGCGCCGGCCCCTCATTGTCGCCAGCCTCCCCTCGAGCAGGTGCGCGCCCTCCATCATTTCTGCTGCTGAATGTGAGCAGGCCGCTGTCAGATGCCGCTTAAGTGGACATGCTGCTCCCGGCGTCCGCCACGGGCCACAAAGAGCTCCCATCTTCTGCATCCCACTGAGTTCTGTCCTCCCCAACTTCAGCTTTTCCTAGAGAGATGAAATCGAATTGGCCAATACCGGGGGTGAGCCTCCCGCAGCGGCTCACGGCTGCAGGATGGGGGCCCTGGGCCCCTGCACCGTGGGTGACGGCAGCACACGCGGCTTGCCTGACCTCACTGTCAGCACTGACCTGGGTCTCGGTGTCACTTCCACACTGTCTGCACTGACCTGGGTCAGGTGTCACCTCCACACTGTCTACACTGATCTGGGGTCTCAGTGTCATCTCCACATTCTCTATGCTGCCCTGGAATTCCGATGTCACCTCCACACTGTCTACACCAACTTGAGTCTCTTCCACACTGTCTACACTGACCTGGGTCAGGTGTCACCTCCACACAGTCTACACTGACTTGGGTCTCCTCCACAGTGTCTACACTGACTTGGGTTTCAGGTACAATATCCACTGACTTTACACTGATCTTTGGTGAAGGAGAAAGGGTTGTTGTCAGTGACCATCCACAGAAAATGGGCAGTGATAACACTGTACTGTCATGATAACACTGTCCCGTGATGGTGCCACTGTTCTGTGATGATAACATTGTATCATGATGGGAACACTGTATCATGATGGAGACACTGTCCTGTGATGGAAACACTGTGTCGAATGGGAACACTGTACCGTGATGAGAACACTACATAATGGTAACACTGGGACGTGGTGGTAACTCTGTGCTACAATGATTATACTGTAGGTTCCAGCTTGGTCCTTGGAGCCTAAGAATCGCTTTCCCCACCTCCTGAGCTTTTCCCGGTCAAGATGGTTTAGGATGGTGTTTCCCAGGCAGCCCACAAAAGCTGGGATATTCCACCCTCCCAATCTGGACATGAGAAATATGTGGAGAAATGAGAATTCACTTGTCTGCTCCAGCTGAGTGGAAGCCCTTTGTCTATACAGCTGGGCCCGGGAGTTGGCATAAAATCAAAAGTGAAACAGGGAATCTCATCGACTGCCTCAGAAGTAGCAGCAAACATCCACTCACCATCCTCGAGGCTGAAGAAGTTTTTTCTCTGGTGAGCATCCACGGATTTGTGCTTCTGGCATCTTTCTTCCTTTACACACAAATTTCCAGTTTGTGTTTCTTAAAAGCGAAGCAATGACTGAAAGGCAGATGTGTGGCCATCTGGGAGCAGAAGCATCTATATTTTTGTAACTTTCTCCTCAATCTTTTAACAGTTGTCTTACGCACGGCAAATTTAGAAGCAATGATTTTAGCAACTCGGCTTTATCAAGTCTTTCCAAAGCATTCAACTCAATTTTCATAAAGATATCAGTTCTTTCATTTTTTTGCACAGACTTCATTGATTTGCATGCCATTTAAGTAAATTACATAATTACAATAACAATGGTCAGAGACAGGTTCAGGACAAAACACACTACTTTTGGTTGCATACAAATCGCCAGGGGAGGTAGCAGAAAATGGGGCCAACAGTGGTCAGGGAGGCACAGCCACCAGGGCTGCACAGAAGGTGTGACCCTGTTGCAGAGGTGGGACGAGAGTGTCTACTGTGTTGGTAGCAGTCAGAATAATGTGAGCATTTTAAGCGAAAGAACACATTGTGAGATGAAAAATATTAAGCCTTGGCCACTTCTGTTTCAGGTGAATATTCCACAACCAGCATTTACAGGTGGCCTTCTGGGAGCACCCCAGCCCAGCAACACAGGAGCTGCGCTCTCTCCAAGGGTCCAGCAAGAGGACGTGTTGCATGAAGGCCGACACTGAGGGTCTCCAGATGCAGCACAGCGGAGCGGGTGTCTGAGCCACAGGCCAGGCCTTTCCTAGAAACACTTTGCAGCCCTTGACCAACTGGTGTCTCTCCCAGAGCATTATAAGCTTCATGAGAGCAAGCATCCCGGAAATATCTGTTGTCCGACCAACACAATCACAGGCTGAAAAGTCATGTTTACATTTGTCGTGTGATGATTAACGGTCAGACCAGAGTCTGGAGACTTCGGGGTTTCCCTGAAAGTGAAAAATGAGCCAGAAGCCTCCAGCTTTCTGAAATCCTTCAAGAAAATTACACATTTTTGACATTTACTTTATTGGTTTTTTTTTTAACTGAAAGCATTTTTCAATTTAAAAAAGTATATATATGTGTCTAATGTATACATCCCATATAATTTAAAACTTGAAATAATAGACCCAACCACAGTGAACTTTCTCATCCAGAAGCAGCATCTTGTCCGGACGCCTGGTTCCCCTCGGCTTTGCTAATGGACACTCCACCTGTGATTAGACAGGTCTTTTCATGGCCAAACGTTCTCATCCAGAGACTCGACTGTCCCTCCACAGCAGGAGCAGGGCTCCCCTCTCGTCAACCCTCGCCCACCCGGCTCACATGCCCCTTTGAAGTCCCTCTAGCTGGCAGACCACTTTCCAGAACCCTGGCAGCCTTGTAAAATGTTTTCCAGTCTATGGCACGTTCCCATCTCAAGCGCTGAGTAAAGGATCCGTCAACAACCAGAGTAAGTGTCTGTAGGAAGCAGAAGTACCTCTGGTTTAAGCAGACTCAATATTAACGCCCTCCCCGGGCTGCCCGCTGCCCTTCCAGGCCCAGCACACCACCCCAAGCCACAGCCCACCCTCTCCAGGTTCCTGCACCCTGGCTCCTGGGCCAGTGTTCCAAACTGGAATCCACATGGAGGGAAAAGGCAGCGCATTGGTTCAGCACTGGCCCCTGGGGAGCAGGCCATGTGGACGCCAAGCCGTCAGGCTGGACCTGAGGACAGAGCCTCTCAGACCCACTCTCCCGAGGGGCTGCATTCCTGCCACCCCCACTGCCCTCTCCCTGAGACCCTGATGACAAGGATCGGGTGCGCATGTCACTCCTCCAGAAACCATTATTGTATTTTGGATTTTTTAATTTCTGGAATATTCTGGGAACAAAACTAAGCCAGGAGGGTCGCTCTGTTGGTGGCCCTACCAGCATCACATTCGACGACCTGTTCCCAGGGTCAGACGTGTAGAGGCCTCCAGTCCACCTTGCGGGGAGAGAGCAGGCCGCTCGGCCCCGGTGGGAGGGGCAGGGCGTCTGCTGGCCTGGGTCCTCATTAGCCCCCCATGGGGAGCCGGCCTGGCGGCAGAGCGGCCTCCTGCTGCTGACCCTTGCCTCCAGCTCATTCTTCCACAGATTAATCCCCTGAACTGACAAATTACAGTGCCTGGTGTGCCCAGGGTCACTCAGTCACACTGGGCTCTGGTCGGTGCCAACCAGGACTTTGCCCCACAGTTAGAGGGTGACGGGAGGAGAAGGCGTCCAAACCCAGCCACGTGGGAGCCCAGCCCAGAGAGGGGCAGCGAGGAAGAACGTCCCCAAGCCAGCAGAACAGCAGAGGCCGCGGGCAGCACTGGGGCGATAGACACAGCCTTCACGCCCAACTGCCTAAGACATGTGTGTGCCCAGGGAGTCCTCTAAGGAAATTTAACAGGACGAGGGGGCTGTCACCCAGAACAACACCTTGCACCTGTGTAGTATTTTGCAAAAATATCCTCCACATACGCCTATCATTTGATCCTCTGGACCTGTAGTACAGGGGAGGGCAGAAATTATCATCTCCGTTTTTCAAATGGAAAACCTGAGATGTGGAGTTCAGAGTTCAGAGGCACCAGGTGAGGGCAAAGTTCACTCCTATCCTGATACCCTAATCTGCTCGTCAGAGGATGCCACGGTTCCTAAGACTCACTACACGCCACGGTGTTGGCGACTAAAAGAAGGATGTGTCAATCTGGTAAGGATTGCAAATCAATTACAGACTTTTTATCAAGTGCTTCTGTGTGCAAAGCTCGGTGCCGACTGACATGCGGAGATGAAGAAATGTGAGGTGGGGGAGCCCCCGCTAAGTGGGGCAGAAGACAGGGAGCCAGGGAAGATGTGCCAAGTCCCCAGTTGGGGAGGGCCAGCAGCAGGAGCCGCAGATGACCCTGGAGCGCCAGGAGGGGAGGGCCCCATCAGACAGAAGCTCCAGGAAGGACCAGACAACCAAAGATTCCTGAGCTGAGGCCACAGCGCTGGCCTCCTCGACGGGGCGTTCACTCCACTTCACAGCGTCTCGACCTGCGGCCCCAGCTTCTGCCAGAGAAACAAAACATAGAGAAGCAAGGAAAGGCTTGTCACCAGGTCAGGCAGGACCCAGCAGCCAGGCCCTCACACAAGGACGGCAGCATCTGGGCCCCTTGGTCTTGTCCGCTCATTTGTCTAATCAAGCAGCCGCCAGCTCTGAGCTCAGCACACCAAGGTGCGTGTGCCAGGTGGGGTTCGGACAGCCTGGGGTACGGGTAGCCTGGGTGCATGCAGCCTGGGTGCAGCCCTGGGCATCAGGATTTTGAAACCTCCTCTGTGATTCTAAGGTGCAGCCAGGCTGAGAACGGTTGGTGGACCAGGAACAAGCAGCCACATGGCGCTGGGCACGTGGTACCCACCCAAGAAATGACAGCAGCCATCAGCGGTGGTAATTTTAGACTTCTGCCAATTTATGTACCAGACACCAAATGAGGTACTTTAAATTCGTGAAATGATTTAACACGATTCTCAGGACAACCCTGGGGGCACTGTTATTATCCCCAGTCACAGATGTAAACGCCGAGGCCAGGAGTTTAGGGGACTCCGTGAGGCTGAGCAGCGGGAAATGGCCCAGTGGAGTTGACCCCTGGTTTTCCTTGACCCCACACTCTTCCCTTTAGTCCACCGTCTCCTCAGATCACCGTGAAGACCGACCCTTCAGACTCAAACCTCTCTTCAGTGGCTTCATTCTGTGCTAATTCTGGTCCAACAGGTAAATTATCTTTTTGCCTGACCTCAATGTCAATCTTTTTATGACCCTAACAATTATAACTGTGTTCCCGGAGCATTGTGTATATTTGTGCATATGCATACATATGTGGTTATGCGTATTTCTGGCACGGTCAGTCATAAAACGTGCCTCTCCCGGCAACAAAAAGATCGGGTCAGCACAAAAATGTCCTAATGTTGCTCTTAAGACCACTAATTGATCCTGCTGCCTGCATATCCACTTGCAAGGCATTCCTGAGCCTCGGAACGTGAACTCCCAAACGCTCTGGCACCAGCTGTCTTAAGCCTAAATCTGCTCTCCACCGAAAGGCTGGCATTAGATGTCTTCTCGTTTTACATATTTTCATTTTTATAACAACATTCCTCCGGGTCAAAGCTCCTGTAGGTGGGTGAGGAGAGGAGCGATGAGGAGCTGATTTAGAGAAGGATGAGGAGATTTATAGGACGAGGGGGTCTGACGCGTCGGGGCCTGGAAGATAGGAGCCCGGCTCAGGCAGAGGAGTGAGAAGCTGTCCCATTGGGGAGGCCACGTTTCCCGAGGCACCGATGCCTAACTCAGCTGGAGTCCAGCGGGCTCGCTCCTCTATCCATTCTGGACGAATTCATGCACACTCGCACACACGTGCACACACTCAGGCTCACACATGCACATGTGCACACACACACACATTGCAGGCACCTTGTTGCACAAGTCAGGGGCAAACTCCCCAGGCGGCATGTGAGAAGCATCTCCCCAGCCCTGCTCCTTTCTCCTCCAGTGAGCCCAGCAGGCCCTCGCATGCACACCGAGGGGACCCCCACGTTTGTACATGACCAAACGTGTTCATCACACATTTGTCTGCTCCATCCTCTGATAGAAGACAATCCTCACGGCATCACAGACCATCGCCCAGACTTGAGGGATGGACACTGGGTGAGCAGAATAAGGGTCCTTTCCTCGAAGATGGCCACGTCCCGAGCTCTGGAATCTGTGACTGTGTCATGTTACACGGAGACGGGCGATTCAGGACGCAGATGGAACTAAGTAAGGTTCTAGTCAGCTGGCCAGAGGTGGAGAGGACGGAGAGCGAGCAGTGTGAGAAGGACGCAGCCTGATGCTGCTGTCTCAGAGGATGGAGGAAAGGCCACTAGCTGAGGACCGCCGGGCCTCCAGGAGCTGGAAGAGGCCAGAGGACAGGCAGCGACTTTCCCCCGGAGCTTCCGGAAGGAACCAGCCCTCGGACCCCCTGCTCTCAGCCCAGTGAGACCCGTGTCAGAATTCTGTCCTGGAGAATTGTTGGACAACAAATTTGTGTTATTTTGGGACACTAAATTTGTGATAATTTGTTACTCCAGCAATAGTTCATGAGTTCAGTGCCGGCTCCCAGGAGAAGTTCAGAATTCACGGGACCAACTGCAAAGGAGGTTTGTAAACGGGGAGATGAGGTGGGTCGGGGTCCGGGAGTCACCTTCAGAGTTTCCCTTCCTGGCACCAACTCTACAGAGTGATGCTGTGTGAGGTTGGGTCCTTGGGGACAGCGCCACGCTCTCCCCCCCGGGGTCGAGTCGTAGAGGAGGTTCTGGCTGCAGCGCATGTGAGAGGAGGCCTCACCTGGCACAGCCACTGAGCGGGGATAACGAGGTTTCTAAGCTCGGCCTCCCTGAGAGACTTGGGGCCGACTCTCCCCTCGGTTCTCAGCTCCCCTGTTCCCTGGACGATGGGAAGAGTTATGGAAGACACCCCCTGATTCCTAGACTGCCCACCACTGCATCGCCATAGCCATCGTCTCAGAGACTGGACAGCAAGAGACTCATTCACCTGCCCTTCAGGCGGAAAACCAAGGCCGCCTTCCCGCTCCCCCTCCAAGGAGCTTCTGCATCAGGTAGCCAAGAGGATTTGTGAAGATTCTAGAAAAGGGAGTGCAGGGGAGAAGGGCGGGGGTACCTTAGACTCGAGCTTCACCATCTCCCTTCTCACCTTCTTCCGTGTCTCCCCCCAGAAACTCCAGCCCAGGACCACCGGGCCAGGACCCTCTGCAGGCCTGGGATCAGCAATCTCCACCCCAGACCCAGCCTGGGTGGTCACATGGAGCCTGGACTAGGACTTCGCAAAACACACACACACACATACATGCACACATGCAGACCCAGACACTTGTGTGCATGTGCGCACACACTTACTCATACACGTCCCACTCATACACACCTGCCCCACCCGCTGGCTGGGCTCCAGCAGAGCAGCCTGGCCACACAAAGATGCTCCACGGATGACGTGCTCCTGGGAACCCACTCATCCTGTGTCCACCCTGTGGCCGATTTACAATCTCGTCTGCTGCGAACACCAAAGTCAGTTGCCCTGACATGTGGCCCAGAAGGAGTAAGAGTCTCAGGGTTGACGGCCAGCTGCTGAGGGGTGAGCAGAAGCAGGGACACCCGTCACTTCCCTGAGTGACAGCTGAGGGAGGCCTTCTCCGCCTCCGGGAGCTCGAGGCCCCCTGGACGTGGTCCACACCCTCAGCCTATGGGCTCAGAGCAGGCCCAGTGGCAGTGACGCGCTCTCCAGGAGGGGTCTGCCCCACGGTTCCTGGGCGGCTCGTGTCTCCCCAGCCTCCCCTGAGCTCATCCCACATCTACACTGGCCACCTGAAGGCTGCTGATTTGAACTCGACTTTTCCCTCCCTGTTAGAAAGTGAAACGCAAAGGCGACGTGTGTCTGTGCTCCTCTGAGAGCAGCCAACGGTCAGGAAACCGTGTTCCGACCCCGTGACCCCAGCCACACACGTGGACGGTCCCTTGTTGCGTGGCCGGAGTCTCTGCTCATCTGGCCGTGACTCTGTTCTGGAAAATGGGGTGTAGGCACCTGCTCGCCGGCTGGTCTGATGGGAGAGGGCTGGACGGGACACGGGGAGCACACACTGGCAGCCCCAGGCCAGCCAGGACTCGCAGCCCGGGCTCTGCGATGCTTTTCCCAGATCCACGTCCCCACCACAAACCCACCTCGCGGCCTGGAGGACAGGAGGCTGTGCTCGTCAGGGGCCAGCTATGCATCCACAGGCTGCAGCTGTCCCCTGTGATGCTCCGGACAATCGGGGTGGCCAACACACCCGCTTTGCAGGGGAAGAGACTGAGGCTGATGGACATGAAGTGACCCGGGATGGTCAGAGCAGCCAAGGGCCACGTCCCTGCCTGGGTCCTCAGACACGGCAAGGCCAGCTCCCCAGGGGTGGAGGATCTGGGCCCCGCAAACCCAAATGGTTCCATCGACTGCAACAAGAGGACGCCCCTGCGGAGCGCTGCCTGAGCCCAAGGGGACAGAACCCCAGCCACGGCAGGACGGCCCCGGGATGGCCCCCGGGCTGAGTCGGCCGCTGTCCCTCGCACATCTAGTGATGGGAGATGCCATCTCAGCCGGTGTGGACGGCCACGACCCTCAGGCCTCCTGCTCGTCCCTCCGTGTCTGTTGGAAGCCTGGTCGCCTCACGCTGACCCACTTACCGTGGGTCCTGGTGTCCACCTGCCAGGTCGGGGTCGGGTCAACTCTGCAGTGTCTTGATTGAAGCAGTGGCAGAACCCCACCGTGAGGTCCGAGTTCAGGGCATCCCAAGACGAGGGAAATACTTGTTCGTCACCTCAGTTTAGTTTTGAAAAATAAAATAGGCAAACCAACAACCTGAGAGAAGAACGGAGGAAAAACGACCTAACAAAACAAACACCAGCCGAGGGCACCGCCCACACTGGGGGAGGTGGTGGTTTCTCCTTCAACTCCCCCTCCAGACCCGGGGGGGTAGGGGCGCAGGGGGCTCAGGGGGCACAGGGGGGTCTTTGAGTGGGGGTTCCAGGGGGGCATATGGGGTCACATGGGAATCGTGTAGGGTCATTTGAGGGTTGTGTGGGGTCGTGTGGGGTCATGTGGGTGTTGCGTGGAGGTCGGCGATGACCACTGACCCACGAGAAGGCAGGTCCCTCCTGCAGGCTGGCCCGCTCCCCCGGGGGTGCCGGTCCCTCGTGCTGGTCGGCTCTCTGCCTCCACCTCCACCATCATCCACCCCGACGGCATGGCAGACAGGGGCCTAAGAACTGGAGGCGGCCATGGAGGGAGCCCAGGACCAGCCTGCCCCACACAGAGCCCCGTCCCCTGGGAGGCAGCCCACGTGGCCGTCATCAGCAGTGTGGACAAGAGGTGGACAACAGCGTCCCTGGAACAGCCCCAGGCTCCTTCCGCAAAGGGCTCGGACCCCGGCTCAGGTCACAGAGCTGCTGGCACTGCTGTTGAGAAGGGCCAGGCCAGGGCTGGTGGGCACAGGTTCCCTGAGGCAGGTCCACGCCGACCACAAAGGCGTGTGTCCCCACAGCACTAGAATCATCAGGAAAATGTCACCGGTGTCTCTGTGGGAGCTCCCACATGCCCCCAGAAGCCGAGGCTGATGCCCGGACAGGCCTGGTGACCCCTGAGACACTGTGATTAAGCCCCGGTCCAGGTGCAGTCCCCATCGTCTCCTCTAAGAGGCCCCGTGTTTGCAGAAACTCTGGGAGTAAATGCAGTGGACCGTTTTGCAGGTAAAGAAACAAGGCTTTGGGACATTGTCAACAGGAGGGCAGGCCCAGCCCCCACTGACTGCAGTGAGCCTCAGACCCTTGCATGCCTCAGTTTACTGCCGAGGACACGTGACGTCCTCACAAGGATGACCCCGAAGTGCATCTCGAGGCTCCACACCCCAGGGCCCGGTGCGCTGTGATGCACAGCGGCCGTCACCACAGCCACAGCCGCAGCGTCCCCACGGAAGGCCAGCGGGGGCTGGGGGACCAGGAGAGGCAGCTCAAACCTTCGCTGGGAGCCGGGGGTGACTCGCTGGGCCTCCTGCGCCAGCCCAAGCTCAGCTGTCTTCCAGTTTCCACCATTCTCATTTCCCTTCCCTTAGGCCCTGGCATCGGGACCGCTGAAGCAGCCAGACTCCTGTTTCTGCCTCTGCATTTGGAAGAGGATCTTTTCGCGACCTGTCCCAATGCTGACGCTGGCTCCACCCGCATGCTGCACGGCAGGGGCTGCCCCCCCGCCCGACCTACCTCTATGGGCCTCTCCTCCTTGGAGGAGCCCCCCTGGTGGCCGGACCTGGGCCTAGAGACCTATGACGAGGCCGGGGCTCCTCCCAGCTGCGCAGTGGAGGCGGAACTGGCGTGCTATTCGTGTTGCTCTTGGTTGTGACGGAGGGCACTGTTCCCAAATGAATGGAAAGGATGTGGCCTCAGGCTCGTGCTCACAGCCTCCTACTCACACCTTTGTTTTTGGGGTTAGAAAGAGAACCTTGCCAAGCCACGATGCACCAGGAGGCCACAGCCAGGCCAGGTGCTCCACCCACTCCATTCCTGCAGGAGGGCAGCTGGTCTTCACAGGTCACGAGCAGACCGGTGACTGCAAGGTCTCCGGGGTCGAAAACGGAGAATGCCAGCCCCCTGTGCTGTGGATGGGAGTCCCGTGTGCACATCTCGTTTGCTGCCTCCCTGTCTCCAGGGTTGGCACTGTGTCTGCAGACTGGCAGCATGCGCCGAGCCGCTCAGGGACATGGCGGCAGGTGTCCGGCTTCCACTTAGAAACACCCTGATTTATGGAAAGCTGTCCCCTCACTCCTCATCTAGGACAGGGAAGCTCACAACTTGCAAGCACAGCATTCCCGGGTCTCGAAAAATAAAGTCTGCAGGGAGGCCATGGGCCGGGGAGAGCGTGGGCCCACAGTCAGGGGTCTCACTGTGGGAACCCTGGGCGGCCTCGTCTCGGGGTTAGGATGGTGTAGGAGGGCCCTGAGCCACCGCGACTCCACTGTGTATGTCCTCCACCCAGACAGCAGCCGTGGGCGCTGCGGGCACAGAAGCTACAGCTGCAGAGCTGGATGTCAATCGTCTGTAAAACAACCGTCCTGCAGGAGGAGGGGGAGAGACGTGGTTTCAAAGAGGAGCGAGCTCAGGTCAGGGGCACACGACACCAACACCGTCGGTTGCTTAGGGAGCAGGAGAAATTCAGATGGGAGGGCAGGAGTGGGCCTGCTCCAAGCACCGTGTGTACACAGAGAGGAGATTAGAGGCGGTGAGTCAGTGACTGCCCAAGGCAGAACAATTCGGTAAAATCTGAGATAACATTCAGAGATACTTTATCTTTATTCTCAAAGTGCCTTCAAATTTTGAGATCTCTTTTGAATGTTTTAGGGTGACCATTTCATGCTCTCTTTTAAGAGAAAGAGAGAAATCCTGGAAATAAGCAGGAGTGAGCTTCCCACCGCGACGATGCTGGGCTACTCTTTGACTCTGTAAATGGCATTAAAACTACAAGTCGTGTTGCCGTGTCCAGTGTGAGAGGGAAGAGCCTAGCGAGGTGATGGGGTTAGGCTTCACGGTGCTCACACATCCAGCAAGGAAACATCTCTCTTCAGAGTTCCCGGCTGAGGGCCACACCGACCTCTGCAGAGAGACCAGCTTCTCCAGCAGGTGGCCGCGGGGTAAGCGTCAGAGGACCAGGCGGGACCGGAGCCCGGGGTCCGGGAAGAGCCTGTTCCTCCATCAGCCTCCCTCGTTTTCCCCATCTAACCTATTCCCTCACGTCCTTCCTTCTCCTACACGACCTGCCGCCTGGACTCCAGGACTAAGGAAACCCCGAGTGCATGCTGGTTCTGACTCCAGCCGCCTGTGCCCGTCCAGCCCATGCTCCCCTGTGCAGCCCTGCGTCCCAGAAACTGTGGATTTGAGATCTTAGGTGCTGGGAGCTGCCGGGGCCCGTGGTCCTGGGAGCCGAGTCTCACGGACAGATCGCCAGGAGCCCAGGGTGCTCGCCGGCCCCCACGCCAGGCCCAAGGGGTGAGTGCCCGCAGGACACGCGTCCACCTGCTCCTCGGCCCCGTTCTTTCCACTGCAGGAATCCTTCCGCACCAGGGCAGGGCTTCTCCTCCCTCAGGTCAGCATCACCACAGGGAGTCAGTTGTTGATCGGCTAAGGGAGCCAATAAAGGAACTTAGAAAGTCCCCCAGGACATGCGTCTGATCCAACACTCCCGCTGAGCTGCTGGCCCTTCGAGCAGGTTCTCCCCGGACCCCCACAGTGGAGGACTCCCTGGGCAGAGGCAGGCGGGAGGGACCTGGCCTCAGATGTCTAAAACTGAAGGATCAGGAAAGTTTAAAAATACCTTTATTCACCTAAAGTGCTCAGAACTACTAGTATTCAATAAATTTTACTTATCATCTCTCAAAAAAAATAAAGAGGGCGTTTCTGTGGTCCGACAGCCTTTCTCCCCACAGGCCTCCTCCACATGTGTCCCCTGAGGGTTGGGGAGCAGCATCTCCCAAAGGCGCCACCCCTGGAACGCCCTGTTGGAGCTGGGGTTCCACAAAACTCCCTTTGGGAAACGTCACGTTCCCGTGAAGACTTCTGCCGTGGGGTCCTCGCACTGGAGGCGACACCAGGACGTTTTCTGATGAAGCCCCACTGAGGGCTCCTTGCAAAGTGTCCTGAGGTCGGCAATGTTTGGGGAATAAACGCTGGAAGATTTTAATTGGCCAAGTGGGCAGACCTCCTCCTGCCAGACTTCCCAGCCCAGGGCCTTGTGGGAGGAATGGGGTCCCCCTGGTTCCCGCCCAGCATCCCCTCCTCGCAGAACAGAGCTGGACAAAGGTCTGCTCCAGGCCAGGGTACCCACAGCCACAGCGTCTGCAGACGCAGGAGGGAGGGTCCCCGTCTGTGCGGTCAAGTGTGCAGACGGTTCAAGGACTGGACAGTTCTGTTGTGGTCACTGAGTTAGTCCTCTTCTGGGGCCGATCGTGGCCCTCCTTCTGAGACTCCCAAACTCAGAGGGGCTGATCCAGCGGGTCTGAGCCTGGCCTGTTCCTGAGGACCTCGTGGGGCTCCCAGCTGGGCACCTCCCCTGCTGGGCTGACCCGCGCCAGTTCCAGCCCTGTCTCGCGCCAGGCCCTCCTCCGGCTGGTGCTGAGGCGGGAGCCCACGCTGCTTTCTGAGGCTCCACTCCTCCTGGGGACGGAGCGACCCCGACTGGGCTTTGAAGCCAACCGCCAGCCCCTACCCTCATACCCCTCCCCATGGCCTCATCCACATCAACCTCCCCACACCTTAGAACCCACGTTTGGAGCAGGATGGTGAGCAGGAGGTGGTCCATGTGTTGCCAGAGTTGATTATTGCCACTCCTGAACCCAGAGAATCCTCGAGGAATGTTGGCGTCAGACCCTCTGCTCGCGCTGGCTTTTCCCCACGGACCCTCAGGCTGCACCCGGACTGCCCTTAGCGCACCTGTAGGAGCAGATCCGCTTGACTTTCATCCTGATTAGAACACCAAGGGGTTCATGGATCACAAAGATGGCCCCGTTGCCTGAGTGACCAAATCATGTGTTGCAGCCCTGAAATAACCTCGTGTCGCGGTGGTTTTCTCAGCGTGGACCTACTTTTGCTTGGATGGAATGTCAGACCCCAGGCTGCCCGAGTGGCGGTGGCTCACAAGTTAGGAGAACAGCGACCTCCACACACACCTCCCTCCTCTGCTTTCCTGAGAATATGATTAAGCTTATTTGGGGCAGAACCTAAATACCCAGTTTTCTTGCAGAGAGATTGAAATGTATGAGGGCAGAACAAGGACCAGGACACAAGCCAAGGTCTGAGAACAGAGTCCTCTGAGGCCCCAAAGAGCAACGCACTGGGCTGCCAGCCAGCCCCAAGCACAGATGGAGAAACCAAGGCAGTGGAGAAGGGGCCTCATCCAGGTCACAAGGCAGGGGGAGGAGAAACGGGCTGAACCACAGCACTCAGGTGTGCCTGTGTCTAGGGTCAGACCCTGGAGCCTGACTTCCCTCACAGGGATGAGCCTCCCTGTAGCTCTCCGTCTCCTGGCACCTCAGGATTTGTCTCCCAGGCCCAGGGAGATGGCTCAGCTCAGTTGAGCATGTTAGAGATAGAGCTGGGGTGACAGGTGCTCAGACATCCTCAGTTCAGCTGAGACGTCTGTACAGTAGCATTTCCTCCCTGTGAGCACCAAGCTCCTCAGATCCCAGAAGGGTGGGAGTTGGCCAAGGAGGACTCTTCCCGGCCATCCCTCCTCTCATCACGGGCTGACTTGGAGTTCTTCTGAGCCGTAAACCCAAGGCCGGGATCAGCAGGGGATACAAATGAACAAAGCCCAGAAAACGTTCCTGAAACATTACAGCTGGAGGAGAGACAGGCCGTAAGGACCCATCACAGCTCGGGGAGTGAAGAGGTCATGAGGTCCCATCACAGCTGGGGGACAGCAACCCATGAGGACCCATCACAGCTGAAGGAGGAAAGAGGTCATGAGGACCCATCACAGTTGGAGGAGGGACAGGCCATAAGGACCCATCACAGCTGGGGGAGGACAGGCCATAAGGACCCATCACAGCTGGGGGAGGACAGGCCATAAGGACCCATCACAGCTGGGGGAGGGACAGGCCATAAGGACCCATCACAGCTGGAGGAGGGCAGATCTAAAGACCCATCAGAGCTGGGAGAGGGAAGAGGTCATGAGGACCTGTCATGCATACGCTTTGATTGCAATGCAAAGAATGGGATAAAGTCGTTCTTCATGGCCATATGAGGCAAAAAGAAAAAGAAATCACAATAATCTTTTGGATGCAAATGTTTCTTTATCTCGAAATTACAAAAATATATAAAAATAGACACGGTGTTTATTTTAATTCGTAAAAGCAATGAGTTGGATAAAGATGGGAAAAAACATGAGGACATACCAACATATTTTTCTCAAATCTAGAAAATTATGGACACATGAACTCTTCAATATCAGTGTGTTCACTTTCCACAGGAAAATGCTAAACTTGTTATAGGTTATAGCAGGTAAACACTCGTATAGTGTCCTCTGGCTCTAACACTCAGGTGTGAGGGCAGGTGGACACACAGTGTCCTCTGGGCTCTGACAATGAGGTGTGAGGGAGGTGGACACAGTGTCTTCATGCTCAGCATCTGTTGACAGCCCTTGGGGGATATCATCATGCATCCCCAGGCATTGTGGTTCTTGCTTTAGTCCCTATTTGGACCTCAGAAGGTACATTCAGTTGGTAGCAATGATTTCTAGCTGCCCACGTGCTCCAAAGACATATAACGCACCTACTTTCTCTATTCCACATAGTTGACATCCATTAGGTGTTTGGTTCACCAGCCTAATAATCATTAGCGCGTCATAACAGGGAGATAGAAAGTGACAGGGACGGAGCGGAGACCACCGCTTGAACCCCTCTGTTGGTCAGGCCCTAGGAATAGGCCTGGTGCCCCTTCCTCTGGAGATCTGCAGCTTCCTGCCCTCCTCTTCTCTCTGCTGATTTCTCTCCCCTCCTTCGGGGCTCTCAGAACGTTGGCTGATCTGAATTTAGTGAGGTCCCAAGAACAAGTGATGCCTTGACCTACGTACGTGAGAAGATGGGCTCAGAGAGTCTCCAGCTGGAAGAGTCTGAGGTTTGATCCCACTGGCGTTTCAAGGCCCTGGGGCACGCGAATGCCATTAGGAAGGACTCACAGGGTCCCGCCATTGCATCCGCCATTTCTCAGCCTTACAGCGTCTTCCCTCGTGCACGTGGCTGTGGTGAGCTTGACTGTATTCTTTATTGGCTTTGCCCAAGCATTTGCTGCAAGGTCTCTCAAGTTTTCTCTAAAAACTGAAAAATAAAGTACTTATTTATTATTTTCTGTTATTTTCTCCAAGGGAAAAAAAACTTGAAAGGAGCAAGACGAATATAAATGAGCAATTATAGTGCCCGAGAAGATGGCTGATTACTTCACAAGTGCTTGCACAAGTTCAGTGTTCCAGGACAGGTGGAAGACCACCGATCATTCACTGATTCTTCTTTTTCCCTGCAAAATTTGCCAAGAACTTCCCAGGAGCCAGGAACCACGCAAGAACCTGAAGAAAGTTTCCACGGGCTGGGCTTCGTCCGCGTGCAGGTCCTGGAAGTGTCTTGTCCGACCGTCTCCCTCTCCCAGAGGCAGTGTCGTCTCAGCATAACATCCCCCAAGACCAGTTTTCAACGTGCTAAATAATTCACCCACAGCGGCGGTCTGCCAGCCTCTGTCGCAAAGACGTCAGCTGACTCCCAAGATGAAATAATCCTTACTTCCTCTCTCTGATGACATGGAGCTCCTTAATTTTCCTGGCGAGGTCCACTCTCCTGTGAAATATTCATCACCCCGGAGCATTCCGCTCCCTTGGAAATTGCCCCCCCATCCCCCCCCAAGATGAGAAATCCAGAGGGAGGAGGCGGGGGGGAAGCGGTCTGTTTGGAGGTGTCCGAGGCCGCCCAGCCCCCTGACTCCCTCGGTGGCCCTCTGTGCACAGCCAGCACGATGAGTCATGGTTGCCATGAATATTTTAAGGAGGTCTTTTAGACGGTGGTGGACAGACTGCAGTTATAATGCAATCTTCACCATCACCGCAAGCACTTCCTGGAAACCAGGGAAAGACGGCAGCTGTGCAGCCAGGGCCAGAAGGCAGAGCGGGCAGCAGGCCTTGTGGACAGGCCAGGGCAGGGCTGGGGCTCCAGGCCCAGGGGCAGAACTGGGTGTCGGAGAAGGTGGTGTTGCTGAGATCAAGCAGATGCCTGAGCCCCACCCCCCAACTCTGTCACGAGGGGCCCTCCTGGGCAGCCCAGGAAAGTCAGGCTGTAAATGCTTCAGAAATAAATGTTTAGAAGAGTGAACTAGCGTTCAAACCAGCTTCGTCTGAGGTTCAGAAACCTCCATTCAAGGGATTCCCGTCTCCACCCACATCATGATTTCCGCCTCGCTCTTTCTGGCACTTCTCAGTTTCTATTTCAGCTGGAAGAGAAAGCGCTGTGCCCACATTGATCGTGGGAAAGTCAGGCTCGTCACTTCCCACTGGATTTCAGACCAGATGGGTTCAGTTGGTGGCAGAAGTCTTGGGCCTGCTGGTCCCTCAACAGCCTCTGCTCACCCCTGAGCTGTCCTGGGCCAGGGTCTTCTGCCCAGCGCGCCCACCAGCGCACCCACCCTTCTCCCTGAGTCCAACCCACACCCCCATGTGGGGCAAAACAGCAGCTGAGAGAAAACCCAGAGAGTTTTGTATTCGAGTGACGTCTTAGCCAGCCAACCATGAAAGACGGCACTGTCCGGTCTTCTGCTGTGGGATACAGTGTACCTAGAAGCGTATTTTGCATATTCATAGAAGTTTCTTAGGCCTGAGGAATTGAGGAGCCTTTGAAACATGACAATTAGACCATAAAGACCCTTATGCGTATCTCAGATCTCTGGGAACATAGACCACCCTTTATTCACATAATCTTTTATCCATCCAAGGCCTGTGGGTCTGCGAGGGCAGCGAACAAGTACCACAGACCAGCGTGACACAAAGGAGACGAGTCGTCTCAGTCATGGTGTCCAGCGCCTGCTCCCCCTACGGCTGCAGGGAGGATGGGCCCCAGGCCGACACATCCTTGGCTTGTAGAAGGCTGTCTTCCCCCTGGGTCTCTCCCCATCATCTTCCTCTGCATCCAAATTTCCCTTCTATAATGATGCGAGTCGTTGGGTTAAGGCCCACCGTACTCCAGTACAACCTCATCTTAACTCATTACATCTGCAAGGACCCTGTTTGCAAATAAGGTCACATTCTGAAGCATTGGGGGTTAGGACCTCAACATAAATTGAGAGGGACACAACTCAGCCCATAACAGACCCTGTATTCATTCACTAGCCGCTGGACCATTTGCTTTCTGCAGGTACGGAACAGGGCCTGGGTCATCACTGCGTCCTAGGGACCCCACGGGCCTCAGACCTGGGCAGCATCCATGCCTTCTCAGCGGATGGACAAACGAGTTGCTACCAGGTTTCTCAGTAGGAGGACTGTGGGACTCAGCTCTCCTGTTGAACCCAGGGCCTGCCCAGCCCCTCTAGCCCCACTGGAGGGCTCGGGCTCCCTCAGCCCCAGCCCGGGGGATGCTCCACAAGGCAGATGGAGAAGACGCCCAGCGCGTCTTCAGAGCCCTGACTCCACTCCATGGGGAGCGAGCTCATGGTGCTCGGTCACTGCCCTTGGCCCCCAGGTGCCCAGCTTCCTGCTGCCAGCCTCGTTCACTCCAGTGTGGGCCGTCCAGCCCTCCCAGGGAGTCTTCACCACAGTCTGGTCCCGTGTCCGCTTCTCAGTTTGCTCCCGATTCCTGGGTGGCGAGTGTGGTTTCCTCTCAGAACCACATGGAGACCAGGATCACGCTGGGGGGCGGCCCGAGGGCCCAGCGCCCTGCCACAGGGTGCTTCTCTCAGGGGGCATGGCCGTCCCTCTCACTTTGGGAGCCATGCCATCACCCCCTGGGACCGGGGCAGCACCACCCTCCTGGGGCTCTTACGTGGAGACGCGGCCCAGTAAACACTCACGAGAGGCTAGGCGACGACCAGCACACAGAGAAAAGTGAGGAGGGCAGGACATTTGGGGTGAGGCTCTTTCAGAGGCCTCTCTCAGGGGCAACATTTGAAGGGGACGTGAATGAAGTGAGGGACCAGCCGTGAGATGTCCAGGGAAGCAGCCCCTGGGCTGAGGAGCCGTGTGCACCCAGGCCCTGTGTTGAGAACAGGTGGCAGGACGGTGGGCTGGGGACCCACCCACATCATGAGGACCATCCCAGAGTTCTAGGGTGTGGCCTGACCTGCATCTGAGAAGAGCCTCCAGTTGCTACATGAAGGCTGGATGGGGGCGGGAGTGCAGACACGGGGCGGGGGGAGGCTGTCAGGAGACCTCTGCCACATCCCAGGGACTCACAGTAGCCTGTCTGTGAGATCCTGGTTGAGGGGCAGAGGAGAAATTGGGTTCTGGTCTTTGCTGACAGCCTGGATGTTTGTGCAGGAGAGGAGCACCAAGGGTGACGCCAAAGCTTTCAGCTTGAGCAGCACCGACTGCTGGCTGGGGAAGATGTAGGAGAAGCAGACGGGAATGTGGGGTCGGGAGCTTGACGTGGGCCATCTTAGCACCGGTGGCTCAGCAGACATGCAAGCGCAGACACCGGGCAGACTCGGGGCGGGCATCCCGGGCTGGAGATGCAAATCTGGCAAATTTGATCATTAGATTGGGTGACACTGAGGGTTGTGGGGCTGAATGAGCCCAGAGGAGGAAGAGAAGACACCTGAGGAGCATCTGGTGGGTGAGAGAAGGAGCCACCAATGGGACTGCAAGGCTGAGCCATGAGGCAGAGGAGGCCCCAGGGAGGGGCTGATCATGTTGAGGCTGCTGGGAGCAGCATCGGGAGCTGACGGACGGGGGGTGGTGGGCTCCAGGGCTGACCCCAGTGGTTCCATGAATGGGAATGGAGTAGGAGGGGCCGGCCTGACAGAAAGCAGGGCTGCCGGCGAGCCAAAGGGCTTTGTTCCCATGGGGAGCTGCCATGGTGTGTTGGTGCTTGTTGAAATGTCGGCAAAGATTGTTTCTACATGGAGTTGCCCTGCTTTCTTCTTTGTGCTTTATTTTTAAGGGGAAATCTTTCCTGCCTTGTCCTTAGAACAGCAGTTACTAAACTACCTCACTACCGGGGCCCACCCACATGCTCAACATGCCATGTCCACCTAGCCATCTCGCTCTGTTCCCACCACACACCTGGGCCCTCACTGTGCTCCTCTAAACCCCACGCGTGGCCACACTGCTGCACTGCCATCACAGCTGCGAGCACTCCCGTGGGCTTCAGAGGGGCTCAGCCACCAGGATCCAACAGGTCGAATTTGGAAGTCTGGACAACAACCTTGATGATGACGAGGATCTCTGCCTCGGGGAGGCGAGGTCGCTGCAGGAAGCAAGACGCAAGACGCATCCTTGCTCCTAACCAAACCCAGAGAGAGGCAGCCAGATGGCTAAGCGACGCCTCACAGATGCCAGGAAATCCCGGACACCTTCAATTTTGAGTGGAGTTCCCATGCAAAACGGAGGACACACCATGGACCTCATGCAAACCCCGTGGCTATTCGGGACCTGGCTGCCAGTTGGACCTTCAGGCTCCTGGGGACCCACAGGTGGGGCAGCGGCTCCCACAGGCTCCGGAGCAGACAGGTCAGAGGATGGGGTGTTGGCAGCTGTGCCCTTGGTCCAGAAGCAGCCGAAGCTCCATGTGTGACCCTGGAAGTAGGAGAATTCTGCACAGCCACTTGTCCTGGCAGCAAGTCCTGTCTCCCTCTCAACATCCTGCCTGTCACCAAGGGGCTGTGGCCTCCAGGGCGGGACCAGCAAATTCTCGTTTTGACCTCTGCCCCTCTACAGACAGAATGATTCTAGGGATGGTCATGAAACAGGACAAACAACGACAACGGCCAGAAAAGAAACAGAAATTTTCTGTTATCAAACTTCACGTATAGAATCATGCCAGTAAAATAAAAACAGAAAGGGATAAAAGTAAAACAAATATTACATTACCGAGAAAGGAAAAGAGCCTAGACTAATATTTCTTAATCATGTGAATGTCTCTTTGACCAAACGGGGAATCCGACAGCACCCTATTCTGCTCGCTGTCTTAAACTTTGGACGTGGGCAAGCCCCGGGTGACCAGGTTCTGCAGCTTCGTCAGTCCTTGTGGTGGTTTCTCTTGACTCTAGAGTTTGAATTTAGAATTGCCTGCTCATGGTAATAATTAGCAAACCAAGTTTTAGCTGGCTTCACTGTTTTTCAATTCCCCGGGGACAGAGTCCCCATGCCTACACTGAGGGCCCGGTGCATCATCTCACAGCATGGCCCTGGGCAGACTCAGGACACAGAAGGACCGCTCGTTGAGGACAAACATTGCTCATAAAGCCCGGAGCTTTGGACTGGAGGCCGACTTTCACTAAAGCGCGTTACTCTGAGCAAATCTGTTCCAACGGATGCTCTGGTCCCTGCTGGTGCTGAGGCACCGCCCACAGCCTAATCCTTCCGCAGGCCAAGCTCATCCATCTCTGGCAGGTCCAGCACTCCATGACCGGTCAGTGCAGTGAAGGAGACCAGAGCTGCTGCGGGTCAGAAGGACCTGGAAGGTGCACCAGCTCTGAGCCCCAGGGAGTCTCGGCCGAAGCCCCCATCTGCCTGTCTTGCTCCCCTCGCTCCCATAGTCTGGACGCACCCAGTGAGCCTCCTGCCCCCACCTCCACCTGTGTCCCCAGAACCCAGCCCAAGACGTCTTTTGAATTTCAAAATATCACATCAAAACAGAAGGTTTATAATTTGTCATCAAAGGGAAAACATAAACATCTTGGTTTATCAGAACATTCAAAGAACCTCAAGAACATGGCACCGTGCACAGAGACTTCAGACCCTCCTCGAGTGAGGTTGTTGTCCAGGACTCCCTCCCACCACTGGAGGGTGTGGAGTAGGGTCTGAAGGACCATCAGTGAGCAGGGGCTGCACCCACGGGGCAGGGCTGGAGCTCAGCCGTCCCAGAGACGCGGGACGCCGGGCGAGGAGGCTCTGAGTGAACCCTTGGTCCCCAGCAGCAGCTCGCCTCAGGGCAGGTCTGAGGGACCCATGCAGGTGAGCAGCAACCTCCCAGCCTTCGTTCTGCTCCGTTCCCTTTCCTGGGCCCCACTTAGAGGGACCTAGAGCCAGAGACAGCTATTTGCTCACAGGGTTGTGCCCCGTCCTGAGGCTCCTGCAGGGGCCACGGGCAGGGATACCTGGCTTATAAGTGGCCATGGGCGGCGACACTGGCACAGAGGTGGCCGTGGGCAAGGACACCTAGCACTGAGGTGGCCATGGGTGGGGACACTGGAACAGAGGTGGTCATGGGCAGGGACACCTGGCCTCTTGTCCAGAGGTTGTGGGACTGACTCTGAAGGAACAGGCTTGTCGAGAATTTGGTTCTTCCTAGTGACAAAGACTCTTGAAACCTGCTGAGCGCTGTCTGTACTGTTGGTGCCCATGCCACCTGGAGCATGCGTGCCCTGCTGGAGCAAACTGGCCTGTGGACTCCGAGGGACGGAGGAACCCGGCCGGTGGTAAATGCTGTTGTTTCTGGAGGGCCGAGGATCCCAGTGAACCCACTAAGGAAAACTCCTATTGAAAACATGAAGCTTCTAATAAAATCATCTTTCTTCTTTCCTGGCCATGCAGCAGGCACAGCCTGGAGGGCTCCTGGGAGGTGGGGGAGGGCCGTGCCTCGCCCCAGCTGTAAACAGCTATTACACTGATCAAAGGAGCTACGCAGACCTAATTACAGAGCTTAAAAATGAAGGAAGAGAGAGGGCTTTGCCTACAATGGGGATCAACGTGGAGTTAAGGTCTCAATCCATCGCGACAACAAGTGGGCAGTTTCCACGGTCAGCTCCTCGGGCTTCCTGTTCCTCCTCCCGGTCATCAGCAGGGGAAGGACCAGACAGAGGACACCCCAAATTCAGATTGTCCAACATCCATCTCAGATGAGAGGAGATGAGATTTTCAAGACTGAAGTGAGAGGGAACCAGCGCTAACACCACGCAGATGAAGATGCTGCCATTTGGACAAAAGATGAAACCTCTTGGAAAGAAGAAAAATGCCGGGACTGACAGACTCCCTCCTGCCAAATGGCCTGGCGCCGGGCAGGAGGATCACCCTAGGATGCCCTCCAAGCCCATCTCCTAGGGGTCACCAGACCCCCGCTCGGGGAGGGGACAGAGGGCCCAGACCCCAGCTTAGGGAGGGGACGGAGGACCCAGACCCCCACTCAGGGAGGGGATGGAGGGCCCAGCCCTCCCGCTCAGAGAAGGGACAGAGTCCCAGCAGACACTGCCCTGGATCCACCAGCGTGTTTACAATTTATCCACTCCCAAGAGTTGCTTCTTGCCAAGGGCTAGAGCCATGGAGGCCAGTGTAACCCCTCCACACGTCAGCTCAGCCCAAGGACTCCTTGTTACCCCTGAGTACCAGTCCGCCTGTATGTTTCTCAACAGCACCTCATCAGTGGTGGATGATCCTTCTTAGATCTACGGCTCTCTGTACTGCCCGCTTGTTGGACATGACGCCCCCCAGGCCCAGGCTGGCTCTGCAGGTGCTCAGAGAGCCGTGCGCCCTACGAGAGGCTCCCGGAGCCAAGCGGCCCTCACTGTCACTCCCATAGCTGGTTTCTCACTCAGCAAGCACGTGCCTGGGAGACACACCTTCACAGGGTGTGGCAGAAAGAATGCCAGGCCGGCGGGAGGGCAGCGGACCCTGCACCCAGGACAGTGGCTGCTGTGTGGCCACTAGCTGGTTGCTGGTCCTCTCTGGGATTGTGGTTTTGTCTGTCTTCTCTCCTGAGGGTGGTAAGGCTGCCCTGAGGGGAGCAGTCTCTAAAGCTCCTCCAGGTGGGGACTCTGGGGTTCTCAGGCTGAGTTAACAACGGTCTTGGAGGACATGCAAACCCTCCAGAAGACCGTGTGCAGCTGGCATCTGGAAACATGTCAGAACAGCACCTTCCTCTGTGGCCCGTTTAGGCCGCCTCGGGCAGAAGGGTGCCTTCCTGCAAGTGCCCGCTCTTCAGCGGTGATCGGCAGTTCCAATGCCACCATGATGGTGGCTCTGAGCGCCCGTCATGTCCCCTGCTTCCCGAGAATCCTGCCCGTGCGGGACCTGGAGCTAGTGGTGTTGGTGTCGGTCCCCAGGCTTTGGGCTCCCCTGGCCCAGCCCCATGGGATGCGTCGGGTCAGGAATGGCAGGGGGTCCGGCTGCCAGAGCAGGCAGCAGCCCGGCCTGCAGGCGCCTGTCCCCACAGTGTTTGCAGGGTTAGCACTTCCTCCAGGATGCACTCCCTGCCTGGCAGCCTCCACATGGAGCCAGGGGCCTTGCTGGGCCCCCAGGGAGTCCCTCTGCCCCGCCAGCTCCCGTCACAGAGCAGCGTCTGCTCAGTCGTCCTCCTGGGGGGCTGGGACGGGAGGCTGGGTGGGCAGGGCTAGGGTCCACCTCCTCTTCACTGTGACTGCAGCGCCCAACACCCACGGCCTGGAACAGACACACAGCAAACATGGGTTTAGTGAATGGATGAAGGCAAACTTTAGTTCCTAGTACTAACCTTCTAGCTTAGATTAACAGTGGGTGGAAGGTGGCGCCTGAATCCGCGTCCTGTGATGGAGCCGCCAGCCCCTCCCGGGTGTGTCTCGCTCACTCACTAAACAAATATTTGTGCTTGGCACTAGTTAAAATATTGGCACGGTGTTTCATTCAATCATGCATTCCTATTCGTTTTAACTATTTTTATTAAATCCATGAAACAAACTGAATTGCCAGAATTGCTAGATTAAGATGTACAATACATAATTAAAGCAAAATGTCAAGAAACATAAACCAGGCAGGATTCCTCACGAATATTCAGCTACAGTGAATCACTCTTTAGTGGATCTTTATTTTCCTCCAAAGGAAGACCATGCATCAAGAAGAAGAGAATTTTAGTCAATTTATATAATATAAATGTATAAATCTACCTCTTTCTGAGGACATGTGGAGGTTAGCACATAATTGGTCTTTCTCAATGCTTCTAAGACCAGTGCCTGCAGAATAGACAGAATTAACCTTATAGTAAAGCCATTTTTAAAAGAAGGCACACCCCTATTTATAGACTCTGACAATTGTATCTTAAAAGAACAGAAATGCTTCCAGTTTTCAGGTTGAAAGCCAAGTATATGCTGGAGTCTGTCCCCATATGCATATCAAACTCTGAAGTGATAGGAAAAAATAGTAAATGTCAGGAGAGGTATGGCCACACTGAGAAACCAGGAGCAGGGAGCTCGGAGCATCAGCAGCAACGAGGAAGCCCTAAGAGGCCAGATTGAAGATGCAGTGTCCATCCCAAGGCTGGGCTCGGGGCCTGTGGGAACAAACAACCACAGGGGGACCCCACTCCCAGAGGCAAGGCGGGCAGAGCAAGGACAGCATGAGGGAATACCAGCAGGGCACTCACGGGGCCCCCAGGGGAGGAGCCAGGTGTGGAACCCCCACAGGGCTGGCAGCTGATGGAGGGTTAGCATCCAGGCAGTGCAGTGTCCGGGCCAGAGAGAGTGGGCAGCACTGGAGATGGGGAGGGAGGGCAGAAGCAGGGAAAGTAGGGGCAGAGGCCCTCTCAGCAGATGGCCCGTCCATGGCCCACTCACTGAGACGAGCCTAGAAACCAAAGCCTGGAAGAGGTCTTCGCCACTTTCCCTAAGCGGGCAAGAAGCTGTCCAGAGGGAAATGTCTACTGCAAACAAGAGCTCACAGTTGAGGATGAGCAGATGTCCTAGAAGCATCGATACATGATGAGGAGCCTGCTGAGGACCCTATACACGAGGACGCCGCGCTCGGGGGACCAGGCAGCAGGCCAGCAGCGAGTGCAGGAAACGGCCTGAGAGACTAGGCACGTGCGTCAGCGGGAAAGTCAGGAACAAGAACCAGATAGAAATATTGGCAGTCAAGAATTTAGCGGTCAAAATTTTAAAGTTCAATTTATGTTTTGAATTTTAGAATGGACGTAACAAAAGTGTGGATAGATGAGCCGTAGAAAAAAAAGCTGAGGAACTTTTCCAAAACATCGGAAATCTAACAGTGTAGATGTTAAAACACGTGACAGGTTGAAGAGATACATGTTCATGCAGGCTCTCGAAAAAGAGGACAGAGAAATTACAGAGAGGTCATTACATAGAGCAATAATTCCTAAGAATTTCCCAGTAATGAAACAGACATTAGTCCTCAGTGCCCATCAAATGCTGAGAAGCATAAATAAGTGAAGCTTACCGCCAGACACACCAGACAGAAATATCAGAGCATTAAATATTAAGAGAAATCCTCAAAGCTACAGAAAAAGATCCAATTTCCCAAAAGAAGCAAAAACCAGATTACTATCAGCATCCCTGGATGCGTGAAGAAAAATGGAGTGATATTTTCAAAGTGCTAAAGGAAGAGAATTCTGAATCTAGCCAACCTATCCTCCATTGAAGGTTAAGAAAAAACAACTTTCAGACAAACTGGGATCAGTAAGGTACCCACAGCCTCCTTCTACGTGAACTTCTGAAGAACCCACTCAGACAAGAAGAAAAACGAATCGAACAAGAAACAAGGAATATAAAAAGTAATATCAACAAGTAAATCAATAAAATGTGTGATCACCTAAATATGTGTTATCTTTACAAATTTTGAAAAATAAGTATAAAAAGAGATGATTTTTAAAACAATAATCTGAAATTGAAATTCCAGAGAGTGACACAGGGCAGTTCAGATAGACGGACACAGAGGGAAATAAGACTATGCTAATTTTTTTTGTTTTTTCTCAGAAGAGAATTTAGATACTTACTACTTTTAGAAAGTTTTAGAAACAAAATTAATTTATGTTTGTTTTAATAATATAAAGGTAAAAACTAAAAAAATAGAAATACATTGTGTGACTTAAAAAAAATGGAAAAAACCCCAAATCAATCTACAAAAAGAAGGAGAAAAACAATAAAGAAAAAACAGTAGATAGAGATAGATAATAAGATGGCAGAATTAAGTGCAAGCATTTCTGAAATCATAAAAACTGCAAACTGGATCAACCAACTTCTTAAGAAACATTCATCATTATAAACAAGAAAAATAATCCAGATAAACGCTTTTTATAAGAAATGAACCTCAAACAAAAGAGAAAAATTGAAAATAAAGGAATGGAAAAATATACAGTAAAAAAATATCACCCAAATGGAATCAGATCAGCACTATTAATATCAGGCAAAACAGAATTTAAGGGAAAAAGCATGAAAAGGTGTAAAAAGGAATATTTCTAAAAGATTGAAGGAAGATACACCAGAAAAATAGAATTATGAGCATGTTGGAAGAAAGCATTGAAATACGTAAAACAAAATTTAAGCAGCTTACGGGGAGGACCCGAAAAATTCTTCTGCCAAAGCTTCTCTTAGAAACTGACGGATCGACCAGAGGAAAAACAACTCAGGATGTGAGAGTTTTGAATAACTTGATTGATCAGCTAGATCTAATAAACAAACATGCATACAGAGATACAGGGCATGACGCCCCCAGAAAACAGACAATAAAAATCCTCTCCAGGACGCACAAAACACTTGCACAATTGAGCACACACGGGTCACAGAGGATCTGTGACAAATTTCGAAGAATCCATGTCACAAAGACCATGTTCTCTGACTTCCATGCAGTAACGTTGAAAATCAACCACGAAAAAGACAGCTTTGAAGGTTGTTCATCTGGAAGTGTCAGGCCATGGATTGCAGTGGACTCTGTAACAAAATCATAAATATTTGCAGGCCCCACAGGCCCAGGTTGGGTGTGGACTGCAGGGTCCCGTCCTCACTGTGCTGCAGGCTGGGTCCTCCGGAAGCTGATGCTGAGAGAGGGTTGGAGTAAGAGATATTTATTCGGAATCAACGTCTGCGGAGGGGAAGAACTCAGCAGGCTGAGCAAAGCCCTGCCAGGCCCAGGGTGCTCAGAAGGCATGGCTTGTGGTAGGTGTCCATGCAAGGCTGAAGGCCAGCCCAACCACGCTGCCTTGACCAGTGGTAGCTCACAGGGCCCCAGGAAAGGCCCCAGGAAAGGAAACTCTGCCACTGAGGCAAACCCTGAAAGTGCTGAAAGTCAGAGCCTGCCTGATGGGCTGGGCCACCAGCCCCTCTTGGAGGGGTCTGGACCATGCACCTCCAAACCTACCAGAAGGTGAAGAGGCATGAGTGATCCCCCTTACCAGACCCTGCAGGCACAGGACAGTGCAGGAGCAGGTGGCTCAGTCTCATGGCCCTGCTGTCGCACTGGCTCCTCTCTCGGTCATTCCTGCGAAGCCCTGGGGAGCTTCTCCTCACCACGTGACTGAGACAGACAGATACAGGTCTGGAGTTTGCAGATAGCTCTGCATGAGGTGCTGGCACCCCCTAAGAGTGGACCGCTGCAGGCCCTCCGCTGACTCAGAGGGGGTCCTGGAGGAAAGCAGTGAAGGGAACCCCTCCTAGGGTACGGAACTTTGAGCTGTTCATTGTGCCTGGAAGGAGAGATGGCCAGAAGTACTGATCTACAATGATTCACGAGCAGCAGCTAAGAATTTGGCCAGATGGTCAAGGGTTGAAAAACTAGTGACAAGGAGGTCTGGGAGAGAAAGCAGACAGATCGCTTTGCTCACTGAAGAGCAACCCAGAGAAGCAGGTGGGTGGGATGGTCTCCTCTGTGATTTCTGCCAGCCTCTGTCCTTCCCCGATGGACTCATGAATCAAGTGGCCATGGCCTGAATGGAGGGTGTGCCTACATCCGACAACACGGACTTCCACTGGCCAAGGTTGGTTTGTCTGCAGCGCTACTATGCGCCCAGCCTGCAATGGCAGAGACCCACACTGAGCCCCCGCTGTGGCACCACCCCTGGGGAGGACCACTCAGCCACCTCCCGGGAGGTGGACATCAGACTGCCTCACCACAGAAAGAAAAGCTCTTCATCCTCACATGATGGACGGTCCTCTCACTATGGATTTGCCCTTCCCGCCCCCAAGGCTTCTGACAGGTCCATCGTCTGTGGCTTTAAGACTGCCTTCTTCTTCATTGCGGAATTCCACATAACACTGCTTCAGACCAAGGCGGCAAATGCAGTGTAGCTTCAAGCTCATCCTCAGGAAGAACTCGCTGGTTTCACCATGCTCATCAGATTCCCCGAGCAGCTGGCCTGGTAGGATGACCTTCAAGTATTCGGTTATGGTTCCAGCGGTGGCAACACCTTGCAGGGCTGGGGTCGTGTCCTCCAGCAGGGGTCTGTGCTGGGTCAGTAAGCCATACAGAGCGCAGTTACACTACAGCCAGGACTCATGGGTCTGGGAGGCAAGAGGCGGCTCCTTTCACTTTCACCTTGGTGTGACACCAGCCGAGTTCGGCTCCCCATCCCCCAGCTCTGGACTCTGTTCATCTAGAGCTCTTAGTTCCCAAGGGACACAAGCTTCTCCACCAACACACACAGCAATGAAGCAGCAGAAAGGACCACTGGCCACTGAGGACCACCACGCTGGTGACCAGCAGACAGAGAAGGGAGTTGCTACGCTGCTCATGGTGGGTGGCGGGTCTGATTTTCAGAAGTTGGGCTGCTGGTATACAGTGGGGACAGGGAGGACGAGGCATCTGGAATGCAAGAGACCCTCTGGGGGCTTCTCCATACTCCCATAACTGGTGATAAACGCTAACTGAAAACAACACCCAATATAGACAGGACCCCCAGGTTGAGGTTTCAGCCACCCCATGGGGTAGAGGTGGTATGTGCTGCCCAGGAGTCCCCTCCAAGGAAGCACTCCTGCCTGTGTGAGAAGAACCTCCAGGTGGCATTGGCTCCACCTGAGGCCATGCCCTTCTTGGGCAGCCTGCACCAGCGACCGAGTGAGGGAGGGGCAACAGCTCAGGCATCTTCACTCTGAGCCTCCCATGGCATCAGCCCTGGTTTTGCTGGGCCTGCCTTGCAGTCCGACATCTCCCCCTGTCTCATCCCGCTTTTCTCTTTTCTTCCACAGGTTTTAATCTGTAATAAACATCTCGTGCCCCAAACACGTTGGTGTCTGTTTCCGGCGATCCACCCTGTGACACTCAGCAGGTGAGGAACCATGAGCAGCCAAGGCACTCGGTGAGAGCAAGGAATGAGGAGGGCGTCATGCAGGAAGGAAGCCACAAACACCAGCCAAGACCAGGTGTCCTGCTGCGGAAGCAAAGACCATAGCGGGTGTAAGTGTTTCCTCCTCACTTTGATATGAATATATCTCCATCCATGTTTACCAATGTTCTCTTTCTTCCCCTCATTCCTCACTATCTAAGATAAGAGGTGTTGTTAGAGTGATTAACCTTCCATCTCAGTAGTTAAGTTGCAGGCTATCAAAGGGGGCGTGTGAACCAGGCGGAAGAGAAATGCACATCAGGCAAAGACAGACCCGAGGGAGGCTGCGCCCTCGCGGGGGGGACAGCGCCAGCATGTCTACAGTCGACTGCGGGAAAGTTAGACGGAAGCATGATGTTGCTATTGCCCTTATTTAGAAGATAAGTATATTCCAAGAAGTGTCTGTGGTTGTCGGGTCGACAGTGAGCGGACTGTGGTGGTTTGCACTGAGTCAGCTGGGTTCAGCTGGGAGAGTTGACAAAGAGGAACTTGCATGAGCTCTGGAGGCAGAAGTGGAGCAGCCACCGTGAACTTAAAGGTCATCGGTCAGAGGCGGAGATGGGTGGGAGCAGAAGTGCCGGCAGTTTCCGACGTGTCCTTGCTCTTCCTCTCAGCTTGCAGCTCCTCTTCCCAACTGCTCGCCCGGAGGCCACCACGAGACATTTGGTTGCAAACCATAGAGGCAGTAGCCACACAGAAGCTCAGCTTCCCTCAGACCTCCTTGCACTTCCACGCCCTCCACAGCACACAAAACTCTTGGTTTCTCAGACTGACTGGTAGTGACTTATGGTCCCCAGCTTCCCTTATAGACTTCACTTCCTCGGCTCTGCCACAATGCCTATCATAAATGCCTCATCCAATAACACTGATCAGGCACACTCCTCCTCTGATTGAATTCTGACTGAGACATCAACAGATATTTATTGATTGTCTAGGTCGGATGGCACTGGGTTAGGTGCTTAAGTACTCAAAACAGAGCCGAATGCTATTTCTTTCCTTAAGGAGATGTCATTTATTATGTCCATGGTCCAAAGAATCTGCCATTATTATTTTTACAGATAACTTCTTTTGGTATTACTATAATTGTCTGCATGTTACTATTTCCCTATCTTTAAAAGACACTCAGGTAGCAAGTGTTGGTGAGTGTAAATGGGTACAACACTGGAGCTCCTTGATAGTATCCACAACTGAGCCTTTAGTAGGACCCACCTGATGATCCAGCAATTCTGCTCCAAGGCATATACCTACCATATGTTCACCAAACAACGTGGTCACGGAAGTGCTATTTTAACAGCCAAAAACTGGAGACCACACAGAAGTTCATTAGCGGAGGCATAATTTGTGGTATATCTTCAGAAGTAAGAATCTACAACAGCATGCACCAAGAAGCACAAATCTCACAAACGTAATGATGAGGATAAGAAACCAGACACACAAAATATATGTAGTCTGATTCCAGCCATATCAAGTTCAAAATCAGGAAAAACTAATGTAAAGGTTAGAAGTCAGGCTTTTCAGGGTTGAGAGGGAAGGACATAGTGGCAAAGTGGGGAAGGGTCAGGCTTCTGGAAACTGGTGACCCTGGTATGCTCATTTTGTACAACTTCACCAGGTTTTACACTTAAAATTTGCGTACTTTTCAAAAACAAAATGCTTTTTTCTTAAAGTTATTCCTCTTTCCCTATCCTTATTTAATTTTATTTCTGTATTTCTCTTCATGTCCTAAAAATATATGGGCTACATGTGCCTTATCCACCCTACAGTGTTCAGTCACAGTGAGCAAGTACATCTGTGCAGTTCTCTTTGAATCTTTCAGGCCAGAGGACATTGTGTTCTCAGATTCTTCATAGAGGTCTTTTAATGATGATGGTGATGGTGGTGATCATGGTGATGATGGTGGAGATAGTGATGGTGGTGATCATGGTGATGGTGGTGGAGATAGTGATGGTGGTGATCATGGTGATGGTGGTGGAGATAGTGATGGTGGTGATCGTGGTGATGGTGGTGGAGATAGTGATGGTGGTGATCTTGGTGATGGTGGTGGAGATAGTGATGGTGGTGATCATGGTGATGGTGGTGGAGATAGTGATGGTGGTGATCTTGGTGATGGTGGTGGAGATAGTGATGGTGGTGATCGTGGTGATGGTGGTGGAGATAGTGATGGTGGTGATCATGGTGATGGTGGTGGTGATGTTGATGATGATGGTGGTGATAGTGATAGTGATGATGATGGTGATGATGACGATGGCAACGATGGTGACAGTAATGATGGTGATGATCAAGATGGTGCTGATGGTGGTGATGGTGAGGATGGTGATGATTATGATGGTGATGATGGTGGTGATGTTGATGGTGTTAACTTTGATGGTGATGGTAGTGGCGGGAGTGATGATATTTATCTCAGAGCATGTGACAAAAGCAAATGGATGATACTAATGTTTGAATTATTAGATGAAAGATATAATTAAAATCCATAATACTGGTATTTTTTGTCATGTTCCCAGCCTCAGCTGGATCTCTGAATTATGATTTATATAAGTGATACACAATGAACCATGGCACTCTCTTGGAAACCACAGCACACCCTCTTCCTCCCACCACCACGTTTATTTGTCGGCATCTACTGAAGATGAGAAAGGATTTTAGATGGTGCAGCACCTGTTACCCTCTAGTTGTAAGTACATGAGAACGCTTCCCTGGGGATGTCTCTGCCAAATACAGACAAACATATACCCACTTCCACAGCCAAGGAACGCCTCCCTCATTTCCATTTCCCACTTGGTTGTCCAGAAGGCTGGGAAAGAAAGGAGAGGACAAGACTAGAGTGACAGCCTGGAAAGCCACACTCCCGGCAGCACTTCCCAAGCCAGAGCAACAGGCTCCTTTGTGTGACTGGGCTCATTTACATGGGGAAGTGAGGCAGGTTTTGTCTGCAGTAAACACAGAAGGGAATAATCAGAGCCAGACAGCAGCACCACGGCTGCAGCAACCGCCTGCTGGAACCACGTGAGGGATGGTGATTCCAGGACTGCAGACGGCTCGGCCACCACCTTCTGAGAGACTGTGAGTTTTCATGACTCTGGGTGAGCTTTTTCATTTAGTGTCTTCTGTCTCTGTCTGTGGCAGAGGGGTAGCCAAGAGCTAGAGCATGTGGCAAACAGGAAGAGACCTATTCTCACTTCCAGAACTTACTGCAGCTGGGACAATGGGCAACTCACTCATCTTCTTTAGGTCTTTGACTTCATCTACTAAAAGTTAAATAATTAACAACTTTTTCTCCAATAATCATGGAGTAGCTAAGGGATGTTTATGACGTATCTATATATTTTCAGAAGTTTAGGAAATACAATTATCCTTACTAGCTTTAATCACCCCCTCTAAAAGAGACATGAGTCAGTAGTCCTTCCTCCGGGAAGTCTTTGCTAATCCCCATTCCTCCCTCCCTGCAGGCTGAGGTCCTTCCTCTCCTCTACGCTCAGTGGGACACTATGCAGAAATCACACATGCCCTTCTGCCCATGTGCTCGCCGCCCACATGTGGTCATCTCAGTATCTCTAGCAGTTAGCATTGTGCAAGAACAGAGAAGGTGCTTAGCAAGTACTGGCAGAATTGAGTTGTTTTCTGGAAAATGCTCCATTTCTAACATCCCTCTTTGTGTTCTTTTTTGCATGAACAGTGACACCAGTACTCTAGAGGGTCCCAGAAATACCCACCCACACATGTAGCATTTAGATTAGGTGACATCTCAGTAAAGTCTAAGGAACCTTGTTAAACATCTCATTTGTCAAACCAGCAAGCAAGACTTAGCCACCAAGATCAGTGGAACCTACTGTTGGTTTCCGAGACTGGGCGTTTCACTCGCCATTTAGACATTTCTCCTGCTCTGTCCTCTTACATCTCACTTAAGACACCAATGAGCCCGGGGCCGCTGACTGAACCTCGCCCACCCCAGACCTCTATGTGCCAGTCTTCTCTTCTCGGGAAAATGGCAGCAGCTGCCCAAGCTTCTAGAGAGACTAGAAGAACTGGAGGAAGTGCTGAGCCAGGAGCCTGAGAACTCACCGCCAACTCTCACCGTTGGTGTCCCAGGTGCGGTCTGAGGGCAGGTCGGCTTCTCCAGGACTCGGTGAACAGTGGTGCTCTCCAAGGAGATGTGCCACGCCATGCAGTAAAGATGCTTTCAAGGTCGTATGAACACTTCACAAGAAACGGCATCACGCCATGACTCATCTGGAGTGTTGGAGCAGGCCCTCTTCAGCATTCGGAGCATAAACTGAGCTACTCAGGACTCCAAGGACAAATGGGCCCCAAATGGAGCCCTAGTCGGGCTTTAGGGAGTAGGGAGGAGAGGATCCAGGTAAGGGGTGCTCATCTTTCTGGGCTCATGCGTTAAACAGGTATGCCACTTGCCACTGATAACAAATCATGGTGATGGGGCTACATTGCTCACAAACACCTAACAGAAGGTAGACCACCAGACGGCCCCACCTCCCGTGAGATGCGGTGGACACAGCCGTCCTTGTGGGAACCCGAAGAGGGGGAGTTGTGGGGGATCTACCTGACCCTCCTTTCCAGCTAGAATATTTAAGGACAGCTTCTTGGCATTCAGCCTCCATGTCTGGGTCTCTAACAGGATCCCCAGAAAGAAGGGCCCCCTGCAATGGGTACTTCCTCAGGGGGCAAATGGCTGCTTCTTCCAGGAGCCTTGCCTGGTCGTCTCAGTGAGGAAATGCTGTCCTCCGACTCTCCCTCGGTTCTCTAGACCGCTGTCCCCACGCTACCTGACTTACCTCCTCAGCTGTGAGCAACTTGAGCTCAAGGTCCACGTGTGATTTATCTTCACACCCCTTCCACATAGTCCTGGGTGCACAGGAGGTGTCTAATGCATGAGGACAGAGTGGAGTGATAGATGGAGACCCCCATATTTGACCTTTATATTAGGATCAACACACAATGACCCTAATTTCAAATCCTTTCTATGGTGAAGGTACTCAACATGGTTTCCCCAAAGCCAAGATCTCTTCCCACTTCCTCAAGAGCCTCAGGGTTCGGCCACACAAGGCCACGGCCTGCTGGCATCTGTTACGCGGTAAATGGCACACCATCTTGGTTCTCACAAGTGGCACTTCCCCTGGCCCGCTCAGTAAGGGACAGTCTGGGGTGGCGTTCCTGGAACTGTGATGGAGATCAGTAGCGACACTCATCCTCAAAGCAGCCGTTGGAGATTAAGGGAACAGGGTGACGCTGACTGGCCCATCGCCTTGGACTTGGAGCCCCAACAATGCACTGACCAGCCACACCCCACCCCATGGTCACAGCTACCTGCTCCCTTCATAGGTCCTCATCAACCTCAGTCCTCGTCAGTCTCCAGGACCCTCCCCCCAGGACCAGATTCTGCCACACTTCCTCTCCCACCACGGGGTCTCCGCTTTATCCACCTCAGCCTCCTCCTTGTGGACATGCTGTCCTCTCTTCCCTGCTCCCTACCCTGCCCCTCCCTTTTCCTTCCTGTTCTCCTAAGTTCATCCTTCCTTCAATCCCAGCAAGCCAGGCTTGGCTCTGGACTCAGCATCAGGCGAGGACGTCTGCGGTCTGGTGATGAGGCCGCGTGTTGGTGCTCGCCGTGGTCTCAGGGCTACCTCCCAAGCCATCACTAACCTGTGTCATGCCTGGAGGGGCCTGGAGCACGGTCTTGGCTGACCCCTATCTCACAGAGATGCAGAGGGGACAGCTGCCCTCGCGGGAATCCTCACCAAAAGCTTGGTTATGGCTGCTCCAATGTGTAGACCCGGCTCCCGTTAGGAGAGGCAGCTGCCCCTGCACTGGGGGACCCGTTGCATGGGGGAAGCAAACCGTGGTCTGGTCCCTGCCCAGCCACACCCCTGGGGCAAGTCACTTCTGAGCTACACGTGTGACCACGAGCAGAGTGGAGTATGGTGCCAGGGCAGAGACAGCCCTCTTGCCCTCCCCATGAAAACACACGTGTGTCTACACGAGCTGTTGCTCCCTCCGCTGCCAAGAGGCTGGCATACACCCTGCCCCGGTCAGCTAAGGACACCCTCCTCCACCGCACTCACATCACACCCTGTGGGGCTGGGAGCATAGGCGACAGGGTCCCCAGGTGCAGCCCCCAGGTGCAGAAGAGGGAGCTGAGTCTGCAGACGCAGAGCAGCAGCAGGGCAGCAGCTGTGGGCGAGGAATTGTGGGGAGGAGAACTTGCAAGCCTGAGGGAGGGCCACGGAGGCCGGGCCTGCCTGGACTGCAGCCCGAAACGTAATTCACTGGGGACCTCAAGCTGAACCCCAACCACATGCCTGAATGTGAAAGGCTGGGCATTATCCGCTAAGCCGCCGGCCTACTGGAAAATCTCTCCTGCCTTAACGCTGAGAAAAAACAAAACCAGCTTCTCCGGGAGCCCAGCCAGCACTGAACATGCCACACGTCCCACACCGGGCAGGCAGCAGCCACACGCCGGCGGGCAATCTTCGGCAGGCAGCTGCATTTACAAGGGATGCTGGGGGTGCAGGCTGCAGATGATCCGAGCTCCTCCCAGCCAGCGAGGACCCTGTCCCCACCAAGATAATGACGAGATCTGCACCCAGGTGGGCAGACAAGAAATGCCCTGACGCCCTCCGCAGCCTGGCTGCCTCAAGCTCAGCCCTGAGAGCGAGTCAGGGCCCCAGGCTGGGTCCCTGGCCACTGTAGGCAGATGCTGGTGTCCACTTTTCCATTCACTTCTGGCCTGTGTGCATGTATGCTGTGTGCAGGCAGATTCCAGGTACAGTGACGGGAGCAGGGGTGGCCGCTGGCCCACAGGACCTTGTCTGGTGGGGGAGGCAAGGAGCACACACACATGTGAGCAGGAAGCACGCTTACTGTAGGGAAGACTCCAAGGGGCAGGAGCAGAGCCCCTGGCTGGGGACCGACCAGGGTGACCACGGAGAAGAGAGATGCACGACCCCCCACAGGTGTTCAGGGGGCTCCTGGGGGAGAAGGCAGCTGCAACGACGACAGCAGCCACCATTCTGGCAGGCTTCACCCTGAGACTTTGTGATCTGCCCCAGAGCTCGCCCAGTACATCTCCCAGAACAGCACGGCTCGTCCCACACCTTGGTTTGCAAGCAGAGTTCCCTGAAGTTCTCACTGGTTTATTTTGGATGAAGTGGCAGGTGCTAGCCTGTGAGTCAACAAGGAAGCACAGTTCTATCATTTCTGCATAAGAAAAACCCCAGTGCACACCCTGTCCCCACACAAACTTGGGCCAGGCCGTCCAGGCCCCTCCCATGCCAGGCCGGCGCAGGCTCCCTGTCCCTCCCCAGGCCTTGCCTCCTGCCGCTGGTCCACGGCCATCTTGGCCTCCACGCCTGCTGCCTCAGCTGCACTCCTCACACCCTCCCCTCTACACGTGTGTGTTGCTCACCTGCCTCTGGGGTGTGGGTTCCAGCCGACCCTCTACACACTGACTTCCGAGACCCCCGGGCTCGACCTGGGGCGCCATGCTCCATCCTCTCCTGCACCAGGCCTGAGCTCCCCACTGCCCAGGGGCAGAAACACTTCCTCCTTGGCCATGACTGTCGGTCCCTGATACGTGCCTGGCAAATGTATCACCTCATTAGCACAGACATTATTGATACCCTGTTTTATCAATGGCGGATCTGAGTCTTGGAGAGATGAGATGGCAGGTCCAGGGTTACACATCCAGAAACCAGGGGAGGATGACTTTGCACCCAGATGGTGAAAGCCAAGCTTGCACAGCTAACTCCAGGCAGCGGTCCTGGGATGCATGGGCCAGAGGCACTGACCTCCCCGCTGGGCTGGACTGGGAGGCTGGCCCTCCGTGCACAGGGTGAGAATAAAACCGCCCCTTCTCCAGAGCTGGGAAAGAAAATAGGGACTATTATTTGGTGCTGGTCTGAAGTTGCAAACAAGTAAACCATGAAACCAGCCCAAACCCCACCCCAGTGGGTCAGTCACGACCTCCCCCCAAAGGGGTCACTTCCAAAAGTCCATGCATCGCCACAGCCACCTCCAGGACCCAGGCTCCCGGAGCTTCTGACTCTCTGCTGACCCTCGACCCCACACCTCCCAGCACGCTGGGTCAGATCAGCTGTTTGCTTGCTCAGAGACGGCGCCTCCTAAGAACGGCTTCCCCCGCTGCATGAGTTGTTAATTTGGCTTTGTTTTAGGTCTTGGATGGTTTCTGCTTTTGCAGTGGCAGGGGCAAGACAGACCCAGGCTCAAATGGGCAGCTATGATCTCCAAGGGGCCACACCCACTAATGGGCTCAGGCAGGTGTCCGCTCAGGCGGAGCAGGACCACGGGCCATGCCTGGGGCCAGAGACGGGCTTGAACCCAGGGAAGAGGTCAGGACAGAGAGCCAGGCTGCTTTCCCAGCAGGACTCCTGCTCCATCCCGTGGGGACCTGGAGGACGAAGCTGACACCAAGGCAGGAGACCAGAGACACTGAAGGGGCAGTGGGGACGGCCACAGCTGCCTGGACATGGCTAAGCAAGCCCAAGCTGGACCAAGGAGAAAAGCACAGGTGAGTTTCCAGTCCTGCCTGACCTGGGAATGGAGCCAACGCCCCTCCAGGGCACCAAGCTTGATGTGAGGTCCCAGGGCAGTGGTGCAGGTGGACAGGCTGGCCAGCCTGAACCTGCACCCGAGAGGCTGGAGTTTCCTCTCACACCAGCGCTGACCCTGGAGCCACAAGGACCCAGCTGTCGATTTCGAGCAGTTCAGCATAGGTTGCGACTTCAAGTAAAAAAAAAGGGTTTTGGAAGTAGTTGTAATGGAACCATCCCATGGACAAAGAAAACCCACAGGGACGATACCAGATAATTACTATTTTCTAAGAGGATCTCAGCGACACCGAGTGAGAGCAACTCAGGTGCTAGACCTCAAGCCATTGCAAGGAATTGATTTTCAGTGTAATTTCGGGAATCTTAGATTCCATCTTGGGCCATCTGCCACCAGTCCTCAAACCATGCACAGACCCTCCAGGGCTCTAGGCAATCTCCCGGCGCACACTGCCCAGCCATGGTCTTCATTCAAGACACAGCTCGGCTTCACTTGAGGACCAATCCCAAAGGGCCCCAGTGGATCTTGCTGTGGCCCCACAGCCTTGCCACACATTCATCCTGGATGTCTAGCACCTTGGGCCACCTGAGGTGTGCCGTGTGCTGATCTGCACGGTTTCTTCTCCTAGATCACGGCCTCTGCCCAGTGTTGGGCCCAGAAGAGATCTCCCTGAGATGCCTGTGGATGCTGTTGAGTGAGCTCTGAGGCAGTAGACAGACCACAAAAAATTTTGGAGCCTGAAGGCAAAGTTTCAAAGTTGATTCAGGGTTGAGAATAAAGACTAAAAAAGAAAACCATATCTAGAAACTACAAAGACTTAAACAGCGTTCATTTTCATCCATCTTCTCCCACTTGAACTCGGAAACCCCAGATTTATTTCTGCAGATCTCAGTACTCACCGGAACTCAAGATCAGGGCTAAATGCTGGCTCTCCATCCTTCGTGCACCTTCCATGCACAGTCTCCTCCAAACCTGCCCACGATCTTGGGTGTCTCCTCTGTTTCCACAAATCAGCTACGTGCTCTGAAGACAGAGGTGACCTTCCAGGCCCCTTTCTAGAACATGACTTTCCTGCACACATCACTGATGCAAGAATAATTGCTTGGTGTTTTTTATTTTTTAAAAAAGAGGCCAGCCCCACGGCCAAGTGGCTAAGTTCACACACTCTGCTTCAGTGACCCAAGTTTTCACTGGTTTGGATCCTGGGCACGGACATGGCACCACTCATCAGGCCATGCTGAGGGGGCGTCCCACATAGCACAACCAGAGGCACTCACAACTAGAATAGACAACTATGTACTGGGGGGCTTTGGGGAGAAGAGGAAGAAAAAAAGAAGAAGATTGGCAACAGATGTTAGCTCAGGTGCCAGACTTCAGAAAAAAATGAAAAAAGAAAGATGTACAAAATCAATCAACGAGAATATTTCACAAACCCTGTGAGATTTCAATGAAATCTCAGTTACAATGCTCCAGTTGGGGCCTTTTGCTAAATTCTGCTCAGCATGAAAGAAAATCGTTTTTCATTTGTTAATTCTTAATCATTTCACATTCTATTTCCTCCTACTCCTTCTCTCCATCCCCCCTAAAATTACAAACTTGCCTCTTTCTTGTAGGCAAAAGAAAGAAAAAAAATTGCTATTTCATCACTTCTTTAAAAGTTCCTCTTGCATGGAAAATATCTTCTCAACCATGTTACAAACCTGTAGGAGGTCACCCTGCCTCTGCAGGGCACCCTCCCCTGCCTTCCTCACTGTGCATCCACCTGAGGGGACCAGCTTCCCCACTGATGTCACAACTTATTCCAAACACACAAGCCCACTACACACAAAAGAGTCTGCAGGTCACACTCAGGGCATGCAGTATTTAAGGAGCAGCCTCTGGGTGGCTTAGCCATAGGGGACTTGGGAGGTCACCCACAAATCACGAGAGTATGAACAAAGGAGGAGTCTTTTCCAATAACACCAACTTCAGAAGTTTTCTCACCAAAGATCCTAGAGATCTGATACCTCACCCCTTTTTCCCGGCCTCTGCAACAAAAAGACCCAGATGAAGGTGTTCTCAGGCAGCTTACTACAGATGTGTTGGCAGGCCCAGGACAGGTTTGCACATCAGTGTGTAGAGCAGAGCAGTCGAGCTGCAGAGCCAGGCTTACAGGGTAGTTTGTGCCTTTATCTGGACTCAGCAATCGTGGAGACTTTTAATATGGGTTTTGATGTAAGTGGCCATTATGGGCTGTGGACCAGCGTATGGGGAGGAGCATCAACATCAGAGAGCCAGGTGTCCTGGGTGAGTCCAGGCCAGACATTTGCTTTGGCCATACCAAGGTCCTGGGGAGAAGAGATTGGCATTAACACAGACCCACAGATGGAATCTGTTCCTTGTATGTGTTTGATGTGAACATACTTATGCTTAAGTTATTGAATGATCTGTACATAATATATTAATAGAATGATTTAGTCATTCTCACTGATATTTTTCATTGCATTTACAGATCCCTTCAGATGAGAAGATTCTTCAAATGAGGAATGAAGTGGGACTGTCCTGGCAGTCTGGAGTCCTGGAAGAAGAGGAGAAGCGAAGGGAAAGGAAAATGTGATCAAAGAAATTTTGATAACAGTCGAAACTTCTCAAGTTTGGCAAGAGACATAAGCATATAGATTCTGAAGCTAAGCAAACCCAAAGAGAACAAATCCAAAGAAATCCACATCAACACATGTCATAATTAAGCTTCTAAAAACTAAAGACAAAGAAAAGCCATCCTGCAAACGGCCAGAGGAAAATGACTTCCTACCACTAAGGGAAAAACAATTGGAATAATAGTGTATATTTCATGAAATCATAGAGACTGGAAGGAAGTGGCATAATATTTTACAAGCGCTAAAATAAAATAACTGTCAACACAAATTACTACATCCAGTGAAAACGTTCTTTAAGAATGAAGAATAAATCAAGACATTCTCAGATGAAGAAAAAATGAGAATTTGTCATCAGTAGACCTAAAGTAATGGCTAAAGGAAGTTCTCTAAACAGAACGGAAATGATAGAAGAAGGAGTTTCAGAACACCAGGAAGAAAGGAAGAACACAGCAAGCAAAAATGCAGTGAAGTTAATACAGTAGGCTTTTCATCTCTTCCTGAGTTTTCTAAATTATGTTTGACACTTGAAGCAAAAATTATACCACTCTCTCATGCTGTTCTAAATGTATGTAAAGAAAACATTTAAACCGATTATATTATAAGTGTGGGAGAGTAAAGGGACATAAAAGGAGGAAGACTTTCTATTCTTCACTCAAATTGGTAAAATGGCAACACCAGTAGACTGTGATAAGTTACATACACATAATGTAATACCAACAGCAACCACTAAAAAAGCTATACAAAGAGATACACTAATCAACACTAAAGATAAATCAAAGTGGAATTCTAAAAATGTTCAAGCAAACCATACAAAGGCAAAAAAAAAAAAAGACAACAGAAAAATGAAAACCACAAAGAATAAAAAGAAAACAAAAAATCAAACGACAGACTTAAGCCCTAACACATCAATAATTACATTAAGTGTAAGTGGTCTAAGTAGACTAATTAAAAGATGAGGTTGGCAAAGTGGATTAAAAACTATGACCCAGTTATTTGCTGTCTATAGGAAGCACTCTTCAAAACTAATAATATTAGAAGGCTGAAAACAAGATGAAAAATATCTATATTATGCAAACATTAAATGGAGGAAAGCAGGAGTGGTTTTTTTTTAATTTAATATAACGTAGACTTTAGAGCAAAGAAAGTTACCGGAGACAGAGAGGGATATGATGTAATGATAAAAGGTCAACCCACCAAAAAGTCATAGCAATCCTAAATATGTGTGGACCAAACTACAGAACCACAAAATATGTGACGTAACAACTGACAACTGGAAGAAGAAATAGACAAAAGCAAAATGATAGTTGGAGACTTTAACATCCCTCTATCGACAAAAGATAGAACAACTTGACATAAAACCAGCAAAAATAAGGAAGAACTCAAAAATGCAATCAACCAACAGAATCTAATAGACATTTATAGAGCACTCCACCCAGCAATAGCAGAATGCACACTCTTTTCAAGTGTCTTTTTAATATATGCTGAGATTAACCATATCCTAAGCCATGAAACTAACCTCAACAAATTGGAAATAAATGAAATTTTAAAAAGTGTGTTTTTCAACCACAGTGGAATCAACCTAGAAATAAGTAATAGAAAGATAAGAAGAAAATTGCCAAACACTTGGAAACTAAGCCCCATACTTCTAAATAATCCATGAGTCAAAGAGGAGTTCTTATAAAAATTAAAAAATATATTGAACTGAAATGAAAACACAATATATCGAAATCTGTGGAGCACAACTAAAGCAATGCTGAAAGGGAAGTTTATAGCACTAAATTCATACACTAGAAAGAGGAAAAGTCTCAAATGAATAGCCTAAGTTCCCAGCTCAAGAAACTAGAAAAAGAAGAGCAAAGTAAGCCCAAAGTAAGCAGAAGGAAAGAGATAAGCAGAAAGCAATAAAGTTGAAAACAGAAAAGCAGTAGAGAAAATCAATGCAATGAAAAGTTGCTTCTTTGAAAAGATCAATAAAATTGACAAACATCTAGCAAGACTGAAAAAGAAAGAAAGATAGAAGACACAAATGATCAAAATATGCAACAAAACAGGGGATATCACTACAAACCCTGCAGAGTCAGGATAATAAGGAAACACTATGAACAACTCTACACCCATAAATTTGCCAGCTTACACAAAATGAACCAGTTCCTCCAGAAATACAATCTATCAAAATTCACCCAATCCATAATAGATCATTTGAATAACCCTTTAACTCTTAAGAATTTTGAGTTTGTAATTTTAAAATTCCCAGGAAAACAATTTCCAGGCACAGATGGTTTCACTAGAGAATCCCACCAATGTTTAAAGAAGAATTAACACCACTTCTACATAACCTCTTCCAGAAAATAGAGGAGGAAGAAACAGTTCCCAATAGATTTCATGAAACCAGTTACCTTGACACCAAAGCCAGTCATGGATAGTACCAACAACGGGTGTGAAGCAATATCCTTCATGACCATAAATGCATAAATTCCTAACAAACATTACCTAATAGATGTCTATGGTGTATAAAATGAATTATACAGCATGACCAAGTAGGGTTTACTCACAGTTGAATTACAAGGCTGGTTCAATTTTCAGAAATCAATCATGTAATCCATCACATTAGCAGACTAAAGAAGAAAAACCACAAAACCACATAAGCTGATGCAGAAAACGCATTTGCCAAAATCCAACACCCACTCATGATTTTTTTAATCTCATAAAAGTAGGAATACAGTGGAACTTCCTGAACTAGATAAACAGTATCTATTAAATCCTACAGATAACGTTATATTTAATGGTGAAAAACTGTAGCTTTCCCCTAAGATCGAGGACAAGGCAAGGACGTCTACTCTCACCACTCTTATTCAACACAGTGCAAGAAGTCTAAGTAGTGCAGCAAGGTGAAGAGAGGAAATAAAAGTCATACAGACAGGAAAATATCATCTGAAAATGACATAATTGTCTATGCAGAAAATTCCAAGGAATCTACAAAAATGAAAAAGCTTCTAGAACTAATAAGTGAGTTTAACAAGTTTGCAGGATACAAGATAAACATACAAAAATCAGTCGTATTTCTTCTTGCTAGTAATGAACACTAAAATTTAAAATACAAGAGTATTTATACTTGCCCCCAAACCATGAAATTCTCAGGTGTAAATCTAACAAGACATGTACAGGATTTGTGTATGAAACACCACAAACCACTGATGAAAGAAATCAGAGAAGATCTAAAGAAATGAGGAAGTACCATGTTCATGGATTGGAAAACCCAACATAATAAAAATGTCAGTTCTTCCAAAATTGGTATATGGATTTAACACAATTCTTATCAAAATCCCAAGGAGAATTTTTTAATATAGACAAGATTATTCAAAAATTTATACAAGGAGACAAAGGAACTTGTCTGGCTAAAATAATTTTGTAAAAGGAGACAATGAGAGGAATCAATCTACCTGATTTAAATAATCAAGACTGTGTGGTATTGGCATAGGGATAGACACGTAGGCCAATGCATTAGAACAAAAAAACACAGAAGTAAACCCACACAAATATGTCCAACTGATTTTTGACACAATTGCAAAAGCAATACAATGCAGGAAAGATCACTCTTTCAACTCACGGTTCTGGAGAAGTTGGATAGCTACAGTCCAGAAAATGAACCTTGACCTAATTTCACACGTTATACAAAATTTAACTCAAAATGGATCACAGATTTAAATGCAAAATAGAAAACTAGAAAACTTTTAGGGAAAAAAAAAAAAAGGAAAAAATCTTCAGGTTCCAGGCCTAACCTAAGAGTTCTTAGACTTGGCACCAGAAATATAATCTGTAAAGGGAAAAATCAATAAATTGAACTTCATCAAAATTAAAAAATTTTGCTCTGTGAAAGACCATGTTAAGAGGATGAAAAGACAAGCTACAGACTGAGAGAAAATATTTGTAAATCACATGTCCTACCACTGACCAGTATCTAGAATATAGAAAGAACCTTAAAAACTCAACAGAAAAAACAAATAATCCGAATGGAAAATGGGCAAAGCTATGAAGAGCTATTTTACCCAAAAGAACATACAGATGACAAATGAATATATGAAAAGAGATTCAACATCTTTAGCCACCAGTTAAATGCAAATTAAAACCACAATGAGATATCACTACACACCTATCAGAATGACTAAAATTAAAAAAAAAAAAAAGTGGTGATAACACCAAATACTGACACTGATTTAGAGAAACCGGAATGTAAAATGGTACAGTCAGGGGCCGGCCCAGTGGCGTTAGTGGTTAAGCTCGCACACTCCACTTCAGCAGCCCAGAGTTCGCTGGTTTGGATCCCAGCCGTGGACCTGCACACCGCTCATCAAGCCATTCTATTGTGGCATCCCACGTAGAAGAACCAGAAGGACTTACAACTAGGATATATAACTAGGTACTGGGGCTTTGGGAAGGAAAAAAAGAGGAAGATTGGCAACAGATGTTAGCTCAGGGCCAATCTTCAAAAAAAAATGATACAGTCACTCTGGAAAATAGTTTGGCAAATTCTTAAAAAACAAAACACAAAACTATCACATGGTCCAACAATAACACTCCAGGGTATTTATTCCAGAGAAATGAAGACATGTGTTCACACAAAAACTTGTACACGATGTTTACAGCAGCTTTATTCATAACAGCGAAACTAGAAACAACACAGATGTCCTTCAGCTGGTAAAGGATAAAACAAACTGGTGCATCTATACCAAGAAATATTACTCAGTGAGGAAAAGGAACAAACTGTAGATGCACAAAACAACTTAGATGGCTCTCCAGAGAGTTGTGTGGAGGGAACACAGATCACTGGCTTCCAGGGTTAAAGAGGGTGTGGGGCAGAAGGAGCAGGGTACGGCTGCAAGGGCTGCCTGAAGAATCCCTGCATGGATGGACATGCTGCATATCTTGACAGTGTCAACGTTTTTATCTTGGTTGTGTGGTTGTCCTATAGTTTTCCAAAATGTTACCATGGAGGAAAAACTGGAGAAGGGTAGACAGGTTCTCTCTGTATTATTTCTTACAATTGTTCAATGCTACCTTCAAATTAAAACTGTATTTTTTTTTTTTTTTTTTTTGCTAAGGAAGGTTGGCCCTGAGCTGGAATCTGTGCCAATCTCCCTCTCTTTTGTGTGAGGGGTGCTGCCACAGCATGACTTGATGAGCGATGTGTAGGCCCATACCCAGGATCCAAACCTGTAAACCCCAGGCCGCCATCAAAGCAGAGCACACGAACTCAACCACTATGCCACCAGGCCAGCCCCTACAACTGTAATTTGAAAATAATAATAATAATACAGGAAAAAGGAAACTAGCAAACATTTTAAAAGCCTCTCTGTTTTAATTATTTAAGGGATTATCCAGGTAGAAACTATTTTCAAAGAATAGACGTCTCTTTCTGTGGTTCCCCCTGAGCATTTAAGTAAGAAAAACATCCTGGTCTTCGGGTAAAGGTGGTCAAGTGAAGCTGAGTCACAGAGTTCTATCCCACCGAATCTGATGAAATGCACCAAAAGAAATTGCTTTTTTAAAAATACAGCAAAAAATTAATGAGTAGCAGTAAAGTGGGGAAAGACCTCATAAATTTCAGAAACAGTAAGATAAAAAGAAAAAGAAGGCTCTGTCTTAATCCTCTCTACCACCCACAGCCCACAAGCAGGCAGGAAAGACAATAAAAGCGTGAGTCAACAGCTGAGAATTCTCACCACCACCACGTTGAAGCCCAAGGAAAAGAAAGAGTCTCCTTGAGAGTAGAAGACTTACCTACCCTCACAGCATCTGTGCAAGAGAAACCACAGGGGCTTGCCCTTCCCAGGGCTCACAGTCGCTGGAGGGACCTTGGAGAGCCCTGGGTCTTCCTGTGGGTGGAGTGAACCCTGGGAAAGAATAAGGTCTCAGAAGGGAGAGAGCTCTCCCAGCGTCAGCGAGGACCCCCCACAAGTGGATGGGAGGAGCCCCAATCAGCATTCACGCCGGAGCTAACGAGAAAGACAAGCAGTTCTCAGATAATGCGTGAAAGGCATCCAGAAGAATGAACCATCTTGTGTCAAACAGGCAGAACTTGTGTCAGTAAACCGAGCTTTGGTTACCAGTGATGGAAACTCAACCCAGCCCATCTTCCGTATAAAGGGCAAACGTGTAGGCTCCTAAGGCTGAGACCACCAGGAATAGACACGAGGCTGTTTCAATCACTGAACCTAAAGGAGAAAGGAAAAGACATTTTTAGGCACGTTGGCAGATAAAGCAAGCTACTGACAAGCGGGGAGATATCAGTCTGGATGAAGTGCAGTCCATTCCAGAGAAAGAGAAGCTGTAATAACCACAACTGCTGGTGAAAAGTGTGGCTCAAGAGCAACAGACCCTCCACACCATCCAACAAGGCGTGTGGCCGGCCTTCTCAAACACGAAAACCTTGAAGGGACGTAATGCCCTTTAGTCCTTCCGAGGGGGGATAAAAAGCACTGATAACAATAAAACTCCTCCAAAGAAAAAACAAAAACACCAGGTACAGGGCATGGAGTGGGTCAACCCGGATCTAACCAAGACGAGGTTTACCAGCTGGCTCCAACAGAAGAGTCAGGGAGCAGTGAGAGTGGTGGGTATGAATCTCAGCTGAGTGAGGAGGAAGGTAAGGGCTCCAGGGGGCTGACGGACACTGGGAAAGTGTTTGAGTCAACGTGTTAGAGACCATCTTGTGGTCCAAGACGGCCTGCACTGTGCATAGGGAGCTGGGAAGACAGGAGGGAAGTCAGAGAGAGGCTGTAATGGGAGGCGTTTGAGGGGGAGCAGTTAGTGGCGATGACAAGCTCTAGAGAGTGAGCAGGCAGAGATGGGCTGAGTGGGGATAAAAGGGTGGAGACGTTTGGGCAAATGGAATGCCAAGTTAAAAAGACCTGTGGTGAAAGGAAGCATGGGCATTTTCAAAGAATCAAAAGAATCTTGGTATGACTGCAGTGTAGAGAAAGTGAGGTGAGGCTGGGAGTGATGGGGTGGGGCCACATCAGGCAGAGTGGTGAACACGGTGTTACCAAACTGGGACTCAGGCTGAGGCCGTGGGAGCCCACTGGAGGATTTTAAGCAAGTGAGTGACGTGTCAGGTATGTTTTCAAAACATCATGCTGACTTTCAGCGAAAGAATGGATTGAGAAAGATGTGGTATTGCAGACCACTGGGGAAAAACAGGCTCTCCAGTAAATGGCTGGAGGGCAATGATTTATCCACATGGAAAAACAGGAATTATATTCCTATGTTACACCCTAACCCAAAATAGATTTCAGGTAGATTAGACTTAAATGTGAAAGGCAAAAAAACTGTAAAACTTTTAGAAGATGATACAAGAGAGCATCTTTATAATCACAGAATAAGGATTTCTTAAACAAGACTCAAAATTGTTAAGGCATGAAGATTGATGAATTCAATTATTTTAAGGTTTAAGAGAAATACTCTGTTCTTCTGAAAAGACAGTCAAAAACAGGGAGAAGATATTTACACTACATTTAACAGACAAAAAATTAGTATCCAGAATATATAAATACCTTCAAGAATCAATAAGAAAAAAACAGCCCCATAGAAAAATGGGCAAAAGTCATGAATAAGATTTCACAGAAAAAGAAACACAGATGGTGAATAAACATATGAAAAATGTGAAACCTTGTTGGTAACCAGACAAATATGAATTAAAACACATATATAAATACACACTAGACTGGCGAAAAATTAAAAATCAGATAACAACCAAATATTCTTGAAGGTATGGAGCAATGGGGACTTTCATACACTGCTAGTGGAATTGCAAATTGGTACAATGGCTTTGGGATACAATCACACATTTCCTGGTAAAATTTTTTGCGCTTGCAAATTACCCACTTAGCAGCAATTTCACTTCTAGGTATATAAGTAAAGAAGCTCTTTCTCTTAGTCTATTCAAGCTGCTGTAACAGAACACCGTAGACCAGGTGGCTTATAAACAACAGACACTCACTTCTCACAGTTTTGGAAGCTGGAAGTCCAAGACCAAGGCAGCGGCAGATTTGGTATCTGGCAAGGACCGCTTCCTGGCTCACAGACGCCATCGCTTACGCTGTGTCCTCACATGGCAGAAGGGACGAGGGAGCTCTCTGGGGTCTCCTTTGTAATGACATTAACGTCATTAATGGTGGTTCCACCTTCCTGATGACCTAATTACCTCCCAAGGGCCCCCCCTCCACATACCATCACATTGTGGGTTAGGGCATCAACACGTGAATTTGGGGGACGCTAACATTCAGTTCATGGCACTCTAGCACGTGTGAACAAGGAGACCTGCACGAAAATGTTTAGAGCAACATTGATGAAATATCGAAAGAACTGGAAAAACCAACGTCTTTCACCAAAGGACTGGGCCCATGACTTGTGGTGTATTCACACAGGGAGACTCACAGCTGGCAAACAGACCCCAGTGACACACTGTAGTGTGCATCTCAGAACCTCCAAGTCAAGTGGCAGAAGACACTGAAGTGCGAGTCCACTTACACAAAGCCCAAACACTTGAGCACCAACAAGGTGTTGCTAGAGATGAGAAGGCACACACAGAGGTGGCAGAACTATCAACAACGTCAAGGCAGCTTTTATAAAAACTCAGGAGAAGGATCGTGTCAAGGAGGAAAAGAGTGACAGGTGATCACTTAGGAGCTCATGGGAGCTTCAAGCAGAAGTGTGAGTTCTCTGGTTTGTTCTTTTTTTAAGGATTGTTTTGGCTGTTCAAGTCCCTTGAGATTCCATGTGAATTTCAGGATGCGTTTTTCTATCTCTTCAAAAAAATATCATTGGGATTTTGATATAGATCCCATTGAATCTGGAGATCACTTTGGGTGGTATTGACTTTTGAACTCTTTAACTCTTCCAATCCACGAACATGGGATGTGTTTCCATTTATTTATGTCTTCTTTAATTCCTTTCAGTAATGTTCTATAGTTTTCATTATAAAAGCCTTTATCTCCTTTGTTAATTCCTAAGTATTTTATTCTTTTGGATGCTATCACCAGTGAAAATGTTTTTGTAATTTCCTTTTCAGATCGTTCATTGTGCACAATGCAAATGCAAATGATTTGTGTATGTTGACTTTGTATCCTGCCATTTTACTAAATTCGTTTGTTAGTTCTAATAGTTTTTTTGTGGAATCTTTGAGGTTTCTATGTATGAGACCATGCCATCTGCAAACACAGATAATTTTACTTCTTCCTTTCCAATTTGGATGCATTTTGTTTCTTTTTCTTGCCTAATTGCTTTGGCTAGAACTTTTGATGTTGGCATCCCTGCTTTTCTCATGATATTATAAGAAATGTTTTCAGTTACCATGAAGTATGACGTTCACTGTGGGTTTTTCAAATATGGCTTTTATTATGTCAAGGTAGTTTCTTTCTATTGCTAGTTTCTTAAGTATTTTTATCATGAAAATATGTCAAATTTTGTCAAATGCTTTTTCTGCATCAATTGAGATAATACTGTGATTTTTTTCCCTTCATTCTGTTGATGTGGCATATCACATTGATCAATTTTTATATGTCGAACCATCCTTGCATTCTGGGAATAAATGCCAGTTGGCTGTGGTGTATGTTCTTTTTAATATGCTGCTGAATTCTGTTTGCTATTATTTTGTTGAGGATTTTTGCATCAGTGATCATTGGGATATTAGTCTGTAGTTTTCTTTTCTTGTAGTGTCTTTGTCTGGATTTGGTGTCAGCATAATGTTGGCCTCATTCGAGTTAGGAAGTGTTCCTTTTTCTTCAATATTTTGGAAAAGTTTAAGAAGGATTGATATTAATTCTCCTTTAAATTTTTGGTAGAATTCACCAGTGAAGGCATCAAGTCCAGGGCTTTTCTCTATTGGAAGATTTTTTATTTACTGATTCAATCTCCTTACCAGTTATAGATCTAATCAGATCTTCTATTTCTTTGTTATCAGTCTTGATAGGTTTCTAGAAATTTGTCCATTTCAACTAGGTTATCCAATTTGTTGGTGTACAATTGTTCATAGTACTCTCTTACAATCCTTTTTATTTCTGTAGGATTGGTACTATTTCTGATTTTAGTAAGTTGAGTCTTCTCTCCTTTTTTCTTTATTCACCTACCTAAAGGTTTGTCAATTTTGTTGATCTTCTCAAAGAGCCAACTTTTTGATTCCTTTATTTTTTTCTATTATTTTTCTACTCTCTGTTTCATTTATCTCTGCTCTACTCTTTATTATTTCTTTCCTTTTGCTGGCTTTGGGTTTAGGTTGTTCTTCTTTTTCTAGCTGCTTAGTTTGTAAAGTTAGGTTGTTGATTTAAGTTGCTTCTTATTTTTTAATTTATAGCTATACATTTCTCCCTTAACACTGCTTTCATTTCATCCCATAAGTTTTGGTATGTTGTGTTTTCATTTTCATTTGTTTCTAAGTATTGTCTAATTTCCCTTGTGATTTCATCTTTTCATCCACCTGGTTGCATAAAAGTGTGTTGTCTAATTTCCACAATTTTGTGAATTTTCCAGTTTTCCTTTTGTTATTGATTTTTAACTTTATCTTGTTGTAATCAGAGAGGATTCTTTGTATGATATCTATCTTTTTAAATCTGTTAAAACTTCATCTGTGGCCTAATATATGGTCTATCCTGAAAATTATGCCCTGTGAACTTGAGAAGAAAATCTATTCTGCTGTTGTTGAGTAGAGTTCCTGGACACGTCTGTTAGATTTTGTTGGTTTATTGTGATTTAAGTCACCTGTTCCTTACTTTTCTTCTGCCTGGTTGTTCTATGCATTATTATGAGTGAGGTATTAAAGTCTCCAACTACTGTTGAAGAACTATTTCTCCCTTTGTTTCTGTCATTTTTTGCTTCATATTTTTTATGGTCTGTCATTAAGTGCATACATGTTTATAATTGCTATATCTTATTGCTGTACTGAATCTTTTATTAATGTATAATGTCTGTCTTTGTCTCTTATAAACTTTTTTGATCTAAAGTGTATTTTGTCTGATATTAGGTATAGCCACTCTTCTTGGTTTTGGTTACTATTTACATGAAGTATCTTAGTCTATCCTTTCACTTTCAATCTGTTTGTGTCTTTGGATCTCAAGTGAGTCTCTTGTAGACATCATATAGTAGGATTGTGTGTTTTTATCCATTCTGCCAATGTCTGTCTTTTGATTGGAGAATTTAACCTATTTACATTATCAGTAACACTGAGAAGGAACCTATCTCTGTCATTGTGCTATTCATTTTCTATATGCCTTATAGCTTTTTTGGCCCTTATTTCCTTCATTATTGTCTTTTGCTTAGTTGATTTTTTGTAGTGAAATATTTAAATTCCTTTCTCATTTTCTTTTGGGTCTATTCTATAGGTATTTTCTTTGTGGGTACCACGGGGATTACATTTAACATCCTAACGTTATAACACTGTCATTTGAATTTATAGCAGCTTAACTTCAACAACATACAAAAAGCCCACTCCTTTTCAGTTCCATCCCCATCCCCTTTCAGTTGTTGACATCACAGAATTACATCTGTACATGTTGTGTGCCCAAAACATAAACTAATAATTATTAACTAATACATAAACATATAATCATACTAATACATAACTAATAATTATTAAGCATCCCTTGTGTGTGATGACTCACTTCTCTCAGACACATAAATGGAAGCTGAGGAAGGCATCATCATATTTCTGTAACTTTCCCATTGTGCAGCACATGTGAAAAGTGCCTTTTAACGGTGGCCCTGCCTCTCCTATTAACACTGATCTCAATAATCTGTCCCATGTGGGCCAATCCAAGCACAAGACATGAGTATGGGAATCTTCTTGCTCACAGCCTTAATGTTTTCCTGGGGCACATTTCACATCAGCCGATCCCTACACTGATGACCTGGGCTGTATTTCTGCAAATTACCAGGCAGCCCCATTGGGTTTTTCTGCCACAGTAGTGACTTCTCTACTTTCATGGCATCCACACCCAGAAGGCGAAGCACAGAATAGACATCAGCTCCTGGGGAAAAGCTTGGGGCTGCTGACATGAAATCATGCTAAGGCAGAGTCTGAACCACCAGCCTCCAGCTCAGAGAAAGCCACCCACAAGGGTGGGCTAGAATCCAGAAGTTCCCACACAGCCTGCTATAGAGTCACAGGTGCATGGATGGCTAGTGGGATCAACACGTTGCTGAACACACACCTGGCATGGATGGGCATGTCCTTTTACAGATGCTGAAAGTTTCTCCCTAGTGTGCTAGATTCTAACGTCATGCACACCAATGTGGCCTCTGAGATGGCTAACAATGGAAGCAACGAAAGGACTGAACAACCCAAAATCCAGCACATGAGGAGTGACACTGACCCAAGGGTGAGCAGGTCAAGCCAAACTGCTGCTGCAGAGGTTACAAACACAGCAGCCGTCAGCCCTCCTGCAGCCCGTGGGGGAGAGCACCCACAGCCCTGGATTTGTGCAGAGCCCTTGCGGAGCCTATGATGTCCAGGGCTGTGTTCTCTTCTGCTTCTTTTCACAGCGCAACCCAGGCCACTCCCTGAAACCCCGACCTTCAGCCACTGTCCATTCACCTTGACCTGCTGTCTTCCAAGCTACTGATGTGTGAGATGCCTGGTCCCCTCCCGGAGGCATCTCTGTAATTTCTTTCCTCAATACCTTCAATCCCTCTTTATTCCATGTGCACGCTTCCTGGAATAAACATTACCCTAGGATGGGTTAGAATGTTGCTTAATCTCCTCTTGCAGACCAGAAAGAGTGGCAGAACCCTCCGTCCAAGCCCGGTAAGGCCAGGAGACCCAAATTCAGCAGAGCCCGATGTCCTACCTGTGAAGAAAGACCAGGAACCAGCAGACAGACGTCCTCAGAAAGAACAATGCCACAACCATCTTTCAAACTGTCTCCAGATAAAAAAGAAATCAGGAGAAACATTTAAACTTAGCTTCTTTCCACTGGCTTAGGGCATTGATTAAAGGCAAGTAACATCAACTTTAAATTCCATTTGGCTCAGCTGTGTAGACTTGCATTATACCAGATGGAGCCATCAGCTACATATGCTATTTACATTTGAATTCATTAAAATTAAGTAAGATAAAAATATCAGTTCCTCATCCTTGCTAGTCACATTTCAAGTGCTCCATGTCACAAGTAGCTAGTGGCTAGAGCATGCACAGCCCAGAAAGTTCTATTGGACAGAGCTGGCATTACAGAGCAAGGCCAGCCTCATGCAAGGCAGAGGAAGGACACAAAATAGTGAGACTCTTGCCTTCTTTAGCCCCTTACACATGCACGTGCATGCACACATGCACACATGTACAAGCACAAATGCACACACACACATGCACACACATGCACATGCACACAAGCACACACACATGCATAAACAGAGGCACACACCTCTTACACACCCTAAACCTCCATCACAGCTTGGAAAACCATTGTGAGATTAATATCGTTCCACAAAATGTTAGTTGGGTGACTCAGTTTACCAGTGGCTCTGACCTGGTGAAGCCCAGACACGCTTCTCGCACACCTCGTCCTCACTGGCAAGGGGTGTTCTCCAGGTTTGGGGGTGGGGGCAGGTCACTCAGCTTGAGGGCACTGGCTACAGGGTGGGATAGAGGGATTTGTCAAGGGAAGTGACAGAGCATCTCAGCAGGACTCCAACCCTGGGATGGGCTGAGCAGCCCCTGTCCACCCGCGGGTGGTAGGTAATTTCAACAGCAGTAGCTTTCACTTCAAATTTGGAGACAGCCAACGTGAAGGAAATACCCCGGGCAGCTGGCGAGATGGAATAGGTCATATTCTCAGGGATGATTTTTACATTTAAAAAATGCTATTAGATTTTTAACAATTACCCTCTTTTCATTGACAAACTCTCCCTCAGCACCAGTCAAGGAGCAAGAGAAAGAACTGTTTCTCTTTCTCTCTCATTTTTAAAGATTTCCTTCTGGTACAATGGTTACATTTCATGACCTATAAAATCTGGAAGCTTCTAGTGTCCCACACATCATGACGTGAGGATGCAGAGGAGCCAGCCCTAATCTCACACGCAGTCTCCATGTGCGAGCGCATGTGTGGGCGTGTGAGAGCACGTGCATTTGAGCGTATGTGCATGTGCTCTGTCTAATCGGAAGCCTAATTGTGCAGCCTGGATCACTTTCCCTCCCCCTCTGCTGCCTGTGCTGAACAGACTTTTCTTCTTCCATCCCCGTGCTCTGGGCTCTGCATCTGGCCCTCTGGCACTGTCCCTGCTCATGGCCCTGCAGCCGGGGCCAGAGCCAGAAGGAGGATGAAGGGCTGCATTGATGCCCCTCTCATGGCCCTGCACAACCGGCAAATGGCACTTGTTGTGGGTTTTTAACTTCGGAGATAAGCTGATGGGACCGCAGCCAGCATGACAACAGGGCTTCCCGTTCCGAGTGGTAAGGAAAATCGCCTCTTGTTGGCCTGGGGCTGCTCCAGGAGCTGCGGCTCAGCTCCACTTAGCCAGAGGCCAGGGATGCTGTGAGGTTTGCACAGTGCATGCGAGGGAGCGGAGCAGAGGCAGGCTGCCGCAGGGACTCAGAGGCCCAGGTTTGACCTCCCACAGGGGAGGGTGCATGAGGAAGAGGAAGAAGCGGGCCTGAGGAAGGCTGGCAACAGCCAGGAGCACATCCTGTCGTGCGCACAACATCCCCGAGACCGTGCATCATGCCACACAGCCCTGTGAACTGGCTCTGGGTCCGCTGGGGACAGGAAACGAAGGACAGTGATGAAAAGACCCTCCGGGCTGCAAACATCCAGTAGGAGAGTCAGAATTGGTGACCCAGCAGCTCGGAGACACGACTCATCTGGGATTAACAAGATTTCAACCAAAAACAAGTCACTGCCTCTTTAGTTGACATTTTGTGGGGACAAAATGCCTGCTAGCAGGACAAGTTGGCAAGGACACCCCCTTCTTGGGACCACGGCTGTTCCAGGAGGTTTAGGAATTGGGTGACGGGCTCCAGATAGCCCCCAATGCGTCCCTCATCTGCGTCTCTCCTTGATTCCTTCTGTGGGGTCGGGAGATCGGCGTGCTTGACCTACATATTTCCAGGAGCACCGAAGGTTTCCAACTCTGCGAAGGTAGCTCCAGGTTTGCCCCCAGACTCCGCTCTCCAATTTCACCCGGCGGCCTCCCTTTCTCGTGTCCGGGGCTGGGGAGAGGTTCAGCTTTCTCCCGAGCATTCCATCCCCAAGTGGACGTCTAATCCCCACGCCAGTCCCTGGTGACAGATCGGTTCTCCACTTCTGTAACAGGAGCTCGGCTCTTACAGCCATCAGCATCAAACAGATCACTTTTTCCAGAGAATCTTGGGCCACATTGAAAACAAAGCAAAATAAACCCACAAGCCAGCACCCACCCAATGAGACATATCATCCTCCAGCTGGGTTTCCTTTGGCTTTTGTTCACGGCAGGAATGTGGAAACATTGAAATTCAGTCTCTCCCCTCGAGACTTGGGATTTTGTTAATGTTTGGGAAAAGTTGAGACTCAGAGTACTGACCGCCCCAGCGATACGACCGCTCCAGTCACCTGATCTCCAACGGTCAGGAGGGACACGACTTCATCCAGTCCTTGCCGGTGAATGTAGATGCAAACGTGTCCATCAGCATCCAGGCGAGGGCTCGTGCCCGAGATGCCAGGTCGCTGGTCCTCCCACAAGAGGAGGGGGTCCTGATGCACCTGCACGCACCTCACAGGGCTGTCAGTGTGAAAAGAATGCTCAGAAATTTGGGAGAGGCCTTGACCGTGTGCCTGTAGTAAGTATCCAGCAGCTTTGAGTGGACAGCACGGTCAAGCAGTCGCTCGTGAGCATTGGTCCTTACTAAAGATTCACAGTGTCCTTTCCTCAGGGTGCAGTCACTGTGACGTCTGTGTTAGAGTCTAAGGGCAGATGTGTAGTTTGACGATCAGCCCTTCTGAAGACACATGAAAACTGCTTGTGGAAAAACAAGAAGCCTAACAGGAAACGTGCAAATAGTGACCACTGCCTTGTCAAGAGCATGGAGCGCTGTGGTGCGCTGCAGGGAGCAGAGATGGCATGGGCAGGGCTTGTGGCTCTCGGAGGTGGCCAGTCGACAGGACTGTAAGAAGAGCCGTGCCTTCTTAGACCCCCTCCCGGCCCAGGCACCTGCCCTGCCATTACGTCCCCCAGACTTATCATTATCTTAACTCTACCTGGAGGCTCAGTGCTAAAGAAAGCGGTTCTAATGGAAAGGTCCCTGCCCGCCCCGAATCTCGAAGGCTATAATCTTAGACTAGGAGAGTGAAGCGAGGTGGTTCAGAGCTTGGATTCCAGAGCCCAACCATCTAGATTTGAATGCCAGAGCTGCTACACGCGAGCTGGGACCCGAGTGAAGGTGTTTGAACTCCTCCTTGGTTACACCTCTCTGAAATGGACAGGTCAATAGTGCCTCCTTCCTAGAGTTGTTGTGAAGACCAAGCAAGCCAAGGTTCACCAGGGAGCACCCCCATTCCTGCTGACCACCAGGTAGTATCTGTTAGGCAAACAGGTCAAGGATCAGCCCCTGTGGCATTTCCATCCATGAAAGTGTGATGATGCGAGAGGCTCTTCATCCTAGGGCACAGGCTGTGGGAAGAGTGTGTGCAGGAAGGTGCATGTGAAAGTCCCGATCACCTCTGGCTAAGGAAGGCTCAGAGCCGACGTCGTTCCCGCGGGCCGACGGGGTAACACCTTATTATGGATTCCCGGCCCCCTGAGCAGGGTCTTGGAGCAGCACAAGGCTGAACTTCTAAAGACCTAAAAACTTCCACAGGCTCAAAGCGCATCTTGGGGTATCTCTTGGTGGGAGACGGAACACGGTGATGGGACTATGTCGTTTCAGCTCAGACACACACGGCTCAAGAGCCCTCGGAGAGGACAGCCAGGATACAAGAGATCCGTAACAGGCACACAGGATGACTAAGTTCAAGAGCATCATCAGACGCCAAAGATGAAGCCCAGCCCTCCCTCAGGCCCAGGGTACCAGGGCTGCTGGTGTAGCCTGGGTTATTCCCTGCCCTTTCAAAGGGAGTGAGTTCATTCATACTTCAGTTTACAATCACATGACCAAGGAGGTTCCTGGAAAGGGAGCAACCAGCAGTCCCAGGGATATTGCCGTTATGGCGACTTATTGCCTAACAGTTCCCGGCAGCTGACGGAAACTGGACTGACCTACGCTGACCAGTGTGTTCTGGAAATAGCAAGGCCAGCCTGTGGCAGGAGGAAGCTCAGTGGAGGTACTGGAGACTGAGCATCCTTTATAAATTCTCAGGGAAGTTTCTTCTCCCCTTGAGATAATGAAGAATGTGGCAGAGGTCCTGGACAAAGGGACTCTTCACAGTTGAGATTGCCATTAATATTCCATTATCAATTTATAGTGCTTTATCCTAATAACGTCTGTGCGCTGGCTGCAAGGCTGTTCTCCATATTTCAACCTTAGTTCACAGCTGTATCAGAGAGAGCAGCCAGCCCTCAGACAGCCCTCCAGGAGGGCTTGGAAAGCACCTGACTCTGGGCCTCCTCTTTCGTCTCCGCAGGCCTCGCCTGTCCCTGGGCTGCCCTGTGGAGTTCCAGTCGGCCCCCACGTACAGATGTAATTTCAGATGGGCCTTTCACTGTGGAGTAGTCTATTTTCCATCTGTGATACAAGAAGAAACACAAGCAGACTTCTTCCTGTGTGCCCAGCACAGGGAGAGGCCCAGAGAGTGTGGAAAACCTGCCTTCTGTCCTCGAACATTGTGTGACCTGTTTGGAGAGTCCAGTCATGAGGCCGCCTCGAGTACTAAACGCAGCTAGACTCATGTCTGGCTTGCGTGCAACACAAGCTCAAGAGAGGAAGGTCATCCCGCGCTGGAGAAGCCCGTCTCGAGAGGCTTCCTGGAGGAGGTCCTTCTGGGATTAGAGTGGGAGAAGGGGCCATTGGCACAGCCTGAGCAGGGCACGACCCGAGGCCTGAGTCAGAACAAGAACACGTGGTGAATGAGACAAGAACCTGCCCGAGGGCCTGAGCCCCGGGAGGCTGCACAGGCAGGTTGAGAATTGGACCTGCAGGTTCTGATGAACTGGCACCGTGAGAGCCGTGCTTTAGACGAGGTCACAGGCAGGACGTCAGGGTGGACGGGGCAGGATGGTCCCAGAGACAGGAGCGAGTATGGAGTGACAGGAGCTGTACCAGGAAGGCAGAAACCCCGTTATCAGGTGCGCGTGTTTCCTGTGTCAGGTGTGTGTGTGTGCTTCACTCTCCTCAGTGTTGACGTTACTCCCAGGTCCAGAAAGACACGAGGAAATACTCGCAAAGCGAGATGCAGTATCTGCCTGGAGGAGAAGTCTATCCCCCACCTCAGGGGCTTCGTAAGATGCTAAAATTTTTTAATTGATGTGAAAATTTACTTTGAAGGTCTAAGTTAATACACAAACCAAATCTCTCTTCAGATACGAGCCACCACCAGTCGTCAGGCACCAGGCAGGTCTGGAGCCCCGTCCACGGAGCTGGATGTAGGTTGTTACTTTCAATCTCACAGCAATTCAACAATATCATCTCTGCTGCTACTGAGTCCTGAGGATCATCTCCCAGCATGCCCACGTCTTCAAGGCTAATAAGCGGGTGAGATCTAATCCAGGTACGCTGGTTCTGAAGCATGGCTCTGACCACACGGCTCTGTGTTGGAAAAGGGTCCGTCTAAGCAGCATCTTGACTGGAGAAAGGATGAGCTTGATGCAAACAGCACACACAGAAGAAGGAGGGTAAGCAGTCACCATGCTGGCCCGGTCCACAGCCGTGTGTGCCAGTGACTTGTGTAGTTAAGTATTGAATAAACTTTTGTAGAATGAGAGAGATTTGCAGCCCTGGGCATGGCAGGAAGGGTGACCCCATTGGTTGGAAAGCTCAGTCCTCTGGGAGGGGAGGAAGATGATCGTGGCTTCAGATCAGATGAGTCTGGGGTGATGGTGGCAAATGCACATGGAAATGTCCTCAGAGAAACAGAAGCTCAAGAAAGAGAGGCCAGGCTGAGACGTACCCTGGGAGCCATCAGCATGGAGGTTGTACATGAATTCCTGAGAGGAGATGAGACTTATGACACGAGCCATATGAGGGATGCACGCAAAGACCAGACTAGGGGCCCACACGGGCTGGGGACAGAACTATGAGAGTTCCAGAAAGACAGAAGGTACCTCATGGAGGCAGGAGTAGGCCGGGAGAATCCGGGGTCAGGAAATCCACAGAGGGCGAGATCAGCATGGCACCTGTGTGAGATTGCCCGGATCACGTGAGGGTCGGTACTGGGGGTCTTTACTTTGTTTCGAAAATAGATTCACCAGTAAAAGAAAAACCAATAGAATAGAGAAGTTCCAGTTACAGATTTTGCTGTAGAGAAGTAACTGGCAATCTTAGAAATGGCTATTCCACCAGATCTGTGAGGGGAAGCTGGCCGGCAGGGAAGTGATGGCATTCGATGTTGCGAAGACCCGGACAGAGCACTCTGTAAATAAGAGACCACACACATACTCATGATTTTTCCAGAATTCTGACTAAGAGAGTAAGGATAAAACTGGGATAGTAGATGGAGAAGATTCTAGAATAAAGGGGGAAAAACTTAAGTTCAAGAGTTTTATACAAGCACAAGGGAAAATTCCAAGAGAATCCGAACTTGTCCTTCAGGTGTAAGGGGAGAGAGGATCCCACAGGAATGGGGAGAGTGTAGGAAACAGGACGACAGAGGTCTAAGGAGGAAGCCAGGAACTACGTCCCCACGGCTTCCTAAACCCCATTTGACCACCTCTGCTTCCCACTTATTAGCAGAAAAGCAGAACTTGGTGAGAACGTTGTCACATTTGGGCTTTTAGCTCAGGAACAGAAAGGGGGTCCAGCACGGTTGTCAGTGCCCCTGAGCAGGGTGGGGCCGGAGAGCAGCCACAGCTGAGGCCACCTGCGTGATGTAAGCGACCATCGCCCTGGGTTCTCCAAGCGGAATCTCCTGACCAGCAGCACCCGCATTCGCCTGAAAACTGGTTAGAAATGCAGACTCTCGGGCCCCACCCCAGACCGGCTGAGTCGGAAACTCTGAAGATGGGGTCTGGAAACCTGCGTTCACGGGCTCTCCAGGGCGATTCTGATGCTGGCTAAGATGCGAGAGCCACTGAGCCAGTTTGTGGTTCTCACCCCTGACGCACAGGAACCCCTGGAAGCGTTTTAAGAACGTCTCTCTGGGATCCTACCCCAGGAGTTCCAATTTATTTGTCCTGGGGCATCAGTGAGTTTTTAAAAGCTCTCCAGATACCGTTATTGTGCAGCCAGGATGGGAACCATCAGACCAGACGGTTGCTGATGGAAGAGCAGGTTTGGGACAGAAAGACCCAAGAGGCCGGTCCTCATACTTCCTCACCCAAGGCTCCCACTGTCGCATGTGAAGGGGCAGATCGTGCCGCCTTGAGCCTTTTACGGGAAAACTGACATGTCCATCTAAAACAAGTTGTAGTTTACTGAAAACAGTGGTAACTGGAATCTTTGTGGCCCCAAGAAATTTAAAGTCCAAAGTTACTCAGATTTCCCGGGTTGTGTCTGAAACTTGTTCTCCCCAAACCCTCTTCATCCTCCCCAGCTCTGAGCTACACGGGTAAGAGGAACGATACTGTGCCCGCGCACCCCACGCAAACAGCGATGGGAAAGTGGGTCTCACCTCTTCTCCTGACCCCACTCTCCTTTTCCACATTAAAACAAAATGCGTGTAACAGGGGCCGGCCCCGTGGCCAGGTGGTTAAGTTTGCACACTCTGCTTCAGTGGCCCAGGGTTTTGCTGGTTCGGATCCTGGGTGCAGACATGGCACCGCTCATCAACCATGCTGAGGTGGCTCCCACATGGCACAACCAGAAGGACCTACAACTAGAATGTACAGCTATGTACTGGGGGGATTTGGGGAGAAAAAGAAGGAAAATGAAAATGCTTGTAAAGGAACTCAGAGCTGATGGGGCCCGAGTGTACCTGGGCTCATTAAGCAGTGACAGTGTGACCAAGCGCAAGGCTCAGGATTAACGACAGGCTGGGCTGGCGGCTGACAACACACAGCTGACAGCTCTGAACCCCGGTGGGCATGAACCCCAAAGCGTCGGTGCCACTGTCAGCAGAAGAAGGCCGAGCCTGAGTAAGGCCCCCTCATTCCAGAGCCACAGGCTTTCCTCAAGAAGCCCCCACTCACCTCCTCTCCGCTGCCTCCCTCCCACCAGCCCAACCAAGCCCCCTGCTGCCCGGCCTAGCCTGCACCCCGTCCACTCGGAGCGTGCAGTCACTTTGGACTGTGGACCCCTAATTAAAACAGATTAATGATCTGAAGCAGAAACTGTGTTTAATGAAGCCTTGCTGGGGCCGGTATGTGGCTCCAGGGCTGTTTGCCCACAAATATTTACCAGTGCTTCTTGCAGAAAAAGCAGGCCACCTGTTCCCTGTCCTCTGTCACCACTCAGGTAATGCCAAGTGGGGCCTCCCACACCTTCACCACCTCAACCCCCTGTCCATGTGCCCACAGTGGTGACATCCTCCATCTGACCCCACACACCATCCCTGCAAGGACGTCCTCCACCTGACCCCTCACACTGTCCCCACAGGGACGTCCTCCATGTGACCTCTCACATCGTCCCCACAGAGTCGTGCTCCACATGGAGAGAGGGTAGACACTCCACACCCCATCCCATACGGGGTCACGTCTGCACCCACGCATGCACTGGCACTTTCACATTGCTCAAGACGCTGCTCTGTAAACTCAAGTCGCTGGGAAGTGGGCCCACAAGGAAGGTCCAGGGAGGTGACCTTGCCTGAACCTCGGTTTATCACTGGAGACACTGAGGACAAGGAAGGTGAGGTCCCCAGGTCACAGACTACAGCCTCCTCCACAGGCACGCATCCTCTCAAGGAAGCCAAGACAGAGCCTGGAGTCCACAGTGGTGTAGGGACCAAAACAAGAGGGAAAATGAACTTTCAGTAGAAGAAAATGAGCTGGGCATAACATTGGTGACCTGGTCTTGCTCAGACGCAGTCAGTGGTAGCACGTCGCGTTGAACGTTTCTTCCGGGGGACCGGCCCTCAAGGTCACGAGGCACCCTGCGTGCTGCTCTCAGAGGCTCGGGGTGGCCCTGGACAGAAGCATCTCTCTGGCTGTCCTCTGCCTGACCCTCCGCCCAGGCGTGGGGCCTGGACACCCTGAAACTTGTGCCCCAGCAGCTCCAGGCCGCCCCCTCCCAGCTGCCTCTTCTGGAGACAGGGCCTGGGAGCCCGCGGGGACTCTGAGCTGGCCCCGCCCGCTCTCTGAAGGAGACGACGCCAGCCCAGCCGCTTTGGAAGCTGCAGCCGGCACGTGGACAGGCAAGCCGCCGCCTGTCTCTCAGGTCACTGGAGGCTCTGCCGCCCCCGCTGGCCGCCCCTACCCTGCGGGCGCCGGGCACACGGTTGACACAAGCCCACGCCCGCTCCTCGGCCGGCTTCCAGTTCTCCCCAGGTCAGCCCTCCTTCCCTCTGCCCTGCATTCCTGGCCCTTGCCTGCAGCCCCAAATTCCTGCTGCGCTGGAGGCAGGATGTTCTCTGGTGCAGGTACACAGCTCAGGAATTCACTCTCCCACCTGGCCTGTCGCAGCCTGAGCCCGCAGCCTGCGGGGCTCAGCACAAGTCCCGTCTGCTCACCCGGCAGACCCCACGCCGGAGGCTGTGACTCAGGAGAGGGAAATCCCTGAGCTGCAGTCCGTCAGCTCCTAAAGCCAGGAGTCCAGGTGGCACCCCCACCTCCAAACATCAAATAAGGGAAAAGGAATTCCTTGCACTCCAGCTTCTGAAGAGCACGGGGCTCGTGGGTGCACAGGAGGCACGCGGACATCATTTAGGTTGATTTCTCCATGTCTGGGGCTCTTCATCTCCAGGTGTGTGCACCCTGAGCTGTGATGCTCCAGCTGCCTGAGGAATACCGTCAGCCCACAGGAATGTAATCTGCTGGGAAGGGCTCAAGAGTGCATGGAGCAATCTGGCCGTGCAGAAGTACAACCTCCAACATCAACAAGTTCAGAGGGAGCCGGCAGCTGACAAGAGAAGTTAGGTGAACAGCTCCTTAAAACCCAAGACACTCCCTCCCTCCAGGTTCATGGAGGCAGCAACTTGGTCTGAAACACACCTGCCTGCCGTGGATGACTGTCTCCCCACAGCTGTCGGTGAGCTTCCCAGCCCACCCACTCTTCCTGCCACAGCGTCCCCAGATCCAGCCTGCACGAGCAGGAGAGGAGGGGCCGCGGCTGGCTGGCTATGGGGTGTGTGTGGGGTCAGCGGGGGATGGCCGTCTCCACTGGGTCCCTCTGCCAGTTTCTCACCCGTGACCTGGGCAGGGGGCTCTCCTCTGCCCCCCTCATCCCGCTAAGATGTTAACTTTGTGTGCATTGTTTTGTCTCTTTAAATGAATGGACTTTATGTACACAGTTTTTGGGGGTGGGGGTTTTGATTTGTTTTTTAAAGATTGGCACCTGAGCTAACAACTGTTGCCAATATCCTTTTTTTTTTCCTCTGCTTTTTCTGCCCAAATCCCCCCAGTATATAGTTGTATATTTTAGTTGTGGGTCCTTCTAGTTGTGGCATGTGGGATGCCGCCTCTACATGGCCTTGTGAGCGGTGCCATGTCTGCACCTAGGATCTGAACCAGCAAAACCCCAGGCCACCGAAGTGGAGCGTGCGAACGTAATCACTCAGCCACTAGGCCGGCCCACATATAAACGCAGGTTTTTTTAAAATTTAGTCTTCTATCACGTTTACACAAACAGAAGGTGGGGCTCCTAGCACCATCTTACATTCCATTTCTCCCAAGCAGCCACCATTTACAGGGAAATCAGGCTCATGCTCACCCCTCCATGATTTAAGGATCCATAGGTGGCTGTCATCAAACCCTCCTTAGAAATGTAGGATTTTTAGAGCTAGAAGAGACTGGAAAGTCATCGGGGCCAACCCTCGTTTTGCACATGAGGAGAACAGGAAGTATTTTGTGGCCTGAGCTGTGACCATGTCACCACCGGAAAGTCAGGACTGCGCCCGACTCCCAGTCTGGTGCACTTTGCCCCACTCCACCAGCTGCTGGGCCTCCTGGGGCTGTGGTTCTGCTCCGCTTCCTGGATATTGTCAAACGAGAAGTCAGCTCCCTTCAGTGAACACCTAATGCCAGCAGGATGAGTCACGATCGAGAAAATCAGACCCTAATGTATCTCGTAAGCCCTCTTTCTAAATCCTGAACGAGCTCGTACTTGCCGATGGAATCGCACTGTCCTGTCGTCCCCACTCCTGGAACCTACACAACGTTCGGGGTGTTATCATGACCCGGCAGGTCTTCATGTTTGCGGGGCCTTCTCGTGCTCTCTGCTGACACGCCAAGCAGAGGAATTTGGAAGAACAGCTCTTTTCCAAGATGGCACCTGCTCTTCTCATGGCTCTTGTCTCTCCAGTAAACATATTTTGCAGTCTTTAGTCAGCACAGATAAAAATACAAATAAATTCAAGACAAATTTGATAAGTTCACGAAGGTTGGATTCACCATCTTTCACAGGTCTGACATTATTTAGGAACGACTCTTTTTTCTTACCATGACCTGCTAGCCTACAATATGCCCCCTGGTGCCAGCAGCTGAGACCAAGTTCTGGATATTCCATGCTTCCACCTGACAACGTAGGGTTTATATTTTTCAAGAAGATCCCAAAAAGGGGCTTCATTTTCTTTCAACTTGTGAGGGCACTTTCTCCAAATGGTCCTCGATGCAGGAGCTGACATCCTATGTCCCTGTTTCACAGAAGATTCTGCCCACAGTTATCTCCTACCCGTGCGTGAGGTAAAACAGACCCACGTCACAACCTACGGTCCCCAACCATCCTGATTTGCCCAGGAACGTCCTGGTTTCAGTGCAGAAAGTCCCCCGTCCTGGGGAAATGCCTCAGTCCTGGCAACCCAGGAGGTTGCCCACCCTCTGACTGTCTAAAATTAAGCCCCTCTTACTAGTCTTACATCGAGTAGACTTTTACAAAACAACACTTTTTAAAAAAAATTCAAGTGAAATTTCTCATGATAGAAGAAAATGGCGGAAAGATCCGAGAAATGTGTTCTGGATCTTTGATGAAGGGGTGAGAAGCGAGGAGTGGGAATCCAGAAGATTTTTCAACAAAAGCTCTGAATCTCCTCCCTCCTTTTCAGAAAGTGCTGTCGCTTTTATTTGCATATAGTTCCATATTCATCAGCAGGACAAAGTAGGATGCTCCAACAGGTTTTTCCGTCTCAAATTCCTATGATGTAACCAGCAGGGAAATAATCTGAAAGGCGTGCACAGCAGAATGGCAGCCGGCTCTGGGGCTGGGGCCGCCTGCTCATGCATAAACATCACCCACTAATTGTCTCTTTGTTACCCTACACTCTCCTCCCAGGGCTGGAGCTGCAGCGGGTTTTGGCCCACTCCCCAGCAGAGTGGGCCTGCAAGACTGAAGGCAGAGACATCTGCCCGTCTCTCAGCACTTCTTGGGCCTGAATTACACCTCACTGATCCACCCAAGGGACCATGATCCAGCCTCAGGCTGGGAGTGTCGCACGGCGAAGCACCCAGGACTTGGAAATGCCTGGACAGGGCCAGAATTCTGAGGGTTGCTATGTCGCTTCCATTTTTATTTTGTTCCCCAGAGGGTGCTGGGCTGGCACGCTCTCGAGGAGGCGTGAGGGATGCCAGCACGGGCAGTTTCCAGGGCAGGACCTCAGCAATGCCTGGTGCAGCCTTGAGGGAGCGTGGCCATCTGGCCTGGGGGCGAGCTGCTGCCAGCACGGGGCAGAGTCCTGGGGAGAGTCTGGCATAAATTCATTCCCATGTCTGCTCTGATCTCAGGCAGAGAGAGGGAATGGCAAGGACTGTGGAAAAATGGACACACGTGCATATGTGTGCAGGCGTGGTCATGCACACACACACACACAGGCACCAAGCGTCCAGGGCAATGGAAGAATCGAAAGAAAGGCATGCAGATGGCTGCAGTGAGTTCAGGGTGACAGGAAGAGAGCATTCAGAAGGAAGAAGAAGAAGAGCAGGCAGGCAAAGTGTGAAAGACAAGAAAACGTGTGCAGAAGAGAGAACTAGAGGAAGACAGATGGCCCAAGGAAAGGGCGACCAAAACTGCACGAGGGGAAATTGAGACAGAGAGGAGCTGGGCCCCCCAAGCCGGAAGCAGGCTAGTGGACTGACCACGTGTGAGCACAGCCCGACCATGCAGGGCCGGACCGCTCCCACTGCTCTTGGCGTATTTTCTTATTTGTTTCCAACATGTTGACTTCATGCATTTATCAAGAACTCAGTGGCCAAGGTCGCCATACACTTCAGAGCTAGGAAGGATGAAGCTGTTGTGGGAAAGTTTGTTTTTTCCAGAATAGGTGAACCCCACGCTGTCCAGGATCCCTCGGGTAACACGCCTTGCCATTATCTGATCGTCCCATCTTGCCTCACTCTCAGCTCTGTCCACAGAGGAGACCACTGATTTGGAAGCTGAGTGCACCCTCAAGATCCCACCCTTTCTACTGTCCCTGTGTCTTCAAAGGGGCCTCCACCTGGAGCACACCAGCCTTGGCCAGCAGCGTCTTTGTGCACGTCTAAACCCCCACCATAGTACCAGAATCTGCACCAGCGTGCCAGCAATAACTGAATAAAAACTCCCAATTGTACAGAAGGGAAACATAACGAAGCAACCTTCTACATTTAGAAAATGCATCCACCCAAGAGAACAATGGAGGTGATAACAAACATTCATTGCTACACTTTTTCAGTGAAAAAAATAAAAGTAAGTAAAACTTCTCTAGTTAAGGAGCATTGAGGGCTAAAGTAGGGATAGAAATGGCAGCAACCCCATTCCATCTGGTTCTTTGACCGCTCGTCTGTGTCCACACCAGGGCTATGATGATCCCTCATCAGTGTCTATACCAGGGCTGTGATGCTCTCCCATCAGTGTCCACACCAGAGCTGTGATGCTTTTCTTGTCTATCACGACACAAATCGCTACAGTGCCGCACAAGTGTATGAGCTCTCCTGAATTCTGCTGGTCAGGGCTTTCTGCTATCGCCCTTACACCTGCAACACAAAGACGGCCAACACTCCTTGCAATAACAAGGCCACGTGCATTCCTAGGTCTCTGATGACTTCCCCAGAAGAAGGACTCGTCAGGGTCAGTGAGTTTGATTGCCAGGTGAATTGTAATTCTTTGGAAATTGTTCATTCTTATGTAACGTTTCTGTAATTCTTTTGCTCCAGGCTATTTGCTAACCTGAGTTTCCTCACCTGCTCCTCCAGCTAGGCTGGGTGACCAGGAAGTGAGACAAACGATAGGAACCAGACTCAGCGGTGACAGCCCTGACACTGGTTGGTAGGAGGTCTCACAACCAATTCAAATCTGGAAACCTTACCATAACTGGGGAGAGGGCTGGAAATCTCACAAGAGTGGCACCTTACAGCTCTTCAAGATTTCTACTCCCAGTCCAGTGGGAACCACAAAAGACAGAAAACAAGACTATCCCATTCTTAGTGGTTTCTTGAATCTTTGGGTCTGCTGTTTAGACATGGGGGAACCAGCGTTGGACCGTATTCTTAGAATCACGCCACTCACTTACTTGACATTTCTTTGCTTTCATTGTGACGCTTCATCCATCCTTGGTTATCAAGAAATAAGCACATACCTACAGAGCAGGAAGGGGTTTGTACAGAGGCAGTTTCAGTTGATCTTGCTCATTTTCCAGTGAATTCCATTCAGGAGCCAAATGTCTGATTGCAGGCACCTTAAAAATGTGGGCCCCGTTCCTTCTGCTGTGTCTGTTCTAGAAGCCTGAGGAGCCTGAGGACTGGCAGCAAACCTGTCCAGGTCTGGGTTATTGCAGCTAGAGGTAAGATGCACTGAAATTGTCCCTCTAGCCAGAAGTCCCGTTTCCAGGCAGTGGAAGGGAAGTTCCGGCCGTGGCGCCCACCAGGCAGGACAGCGCCCAGAGGAAGCAGGAGCTAGCAGCGAGTCACATGATCTTCAGAGCGAGGTGACATCGGCCGGAAAGACACCATCTCATGACGCTGTAACTTGAGCTCTGCAGCTGGTGGTCCTGAGTGGCCAGGAGAACCACGACCATGGGCTGTACTGAGACCCCCGGCTTTGTGCCGGCCAGTGTGTAAATTTGTGCACAAGTGTGCCTTTGCTGATCCTGGAAAGCAGGTCCCTCTTGGTGGCAAGATCCGTCTCTCAGCTCCAGACAGGACCCTGCGGCTGCCGTGTGAGGCCACGTGGCCCTGACGGCCACAGGGACCCGGCGGGTGCTCTCCACGGAGCCCTAAATCTGGCTTCTTCAGAGCTGTTCGTAACCCGCACACACGGCTCCACAGACCGGCCTTGGCCAAGCTGTCCTAGCGAGACGTAGTTCACCAGGCAGAGTCAGGGCCGGCCTGGGGACCCCACAGCCTTCTCAGGCTGCAAATCAGCTTGCAAATCAAACTCTTCTACATGCGTGTCTGGAATAAATTATTGACACACCACGCAGGTTACATTACACACACAGCATTTTCGTCATGAGGCCCATGAGCTCTAAGGTATATATATGACGAGTATTTCTGAGGAGGAGAAATGCCAGTGCCTCCATCAAACGGCACACAGAGCGTGCTTAGCGGGGAGAGCCGAGTGAGAAATAGTGGGACGTTTGCAAAACATGCTCCAACTCCGACACGCACCCTGAGCATTTGAAGGCAGAGATTCCTCCTAAGGAAGAAAGATGGGAGAAAAGGGAGTTAGGCCCAAAACCTCATGTAAAAAGCAAACGCTGTGAAGTGGGGCCCAGCATGGGCTTGTCAGCACCATCCCGTCGCCGTTCGGAGGAAGGGTCCTGTCAGTTACTCACTTCTCTCCTTGTTGACCAAGGCCAAATGTCCAGCCCAAAACTTCTATCCAGCGTGTCTCCCCGACTGTGTTCAGACCGAGAGAACAGAAGCCAAGTTCCACCCGGTCAGTCGGCAGCTCGTCAGCACCTCCAAGGAGTAAAAGGTCCTCGGGAATTAAGAAGGAAGGACGAGCGGCTGCACTCACTCCCCTGGAGCTGCATCTTGCTGGGCTGTTTCCTCATCAGTGAAACAAGTGTCTGAACCCCGACGATGCCCCAGAGCCAACACTCTGTGACTGAGTGTGAGGTCTGGACATTCTGGCGTGATTTTCAGTTATCCATGCCTCCTGCCTCTCATTACCCCGGATAATCAGAGGCCCACACGACCGGCTCAGTCTGGATTATAGTCAGAGAAGGCACGAGCACTTCCTCCCTCAGGCAGCCCCCTGGGATTTTCCCTGCGCATGTGCAAAGGGCTGGTCCTGAGGACTTCAATGACAGCAACAGTGACTTTCTAGCGATTTTTCTTCTTGGACTCACCTTCCTCTAGAGGCGTCTTAAGTTCTAGACATTAAAGTGCCCAAATGTGCTGTAGGGCTTGGAAAGTGTGCAAAGACCAGAGAAGGCTCCTGAGGTCAATGGACGTTAGCCTGGCCTGACTATGATGGCCAGGTGAGCTCAGCAAGTTTCCTTGGCCACCGTGGACGATGGCGTCCCCGTCTATAGACGTGGGGAGTTGACCAGACAACCCGAGAGCTTGTTCAGATGCTAAAACTGCCTGGTCACTAGCCAAGTCCACAGCAGCACCGTGACAGAGGTGGGTCTGTTGTTGCCCCACCTAAACAGAAGGGCAGGTGGAGCCTGGGAGACACAGGGTCTTTCTTCTCCCCAGGAAGGGCACGTCGAAGCTACAGCGCGTGTCTTAGAGCCAGCTGGGCAGCCCGTGTGGGCCTCCTACCTGCCAGGAATAAGTCATGGGGCATGATGAATGAATTAATCACGGAGAGGAGTTCTTTAGAGCTTTATGTGAAGGAACCCCTGACCACCGTCAGAGAACAGAGTCGGAGAGAAAAGTGTCTGGTCCGGTGCCTCCCCGTCAGCCCCAGGAATCACCTGGAACCCAGGACATGGTCTCGGCTCCCACGATGGTGCGGGAGGCTGGAGGCCGCCATACGGGCTGGGCTGTTGTCAGTCATATTTAGTCACAGCATCTGTCCTACAAAACAATTGGACTATCACCTGGCGACCTGATTTAGGGCTCCCCTAGAGTTTTGACCCAAACTCACGCATCTGACATCCTGATGTGACAGTCAGCTCTTGTGTTCCTGATCGTTTGGCGTTTCTTTAGTCCAACCAAGTGCCCCGACTTGGTCTTCCAGCCACAGGACTGTCGGCATCTTTCCGCACTGCCTCCTTCGAGGGACAGGCTCCTTCTAAGACGCTGTCTCTTCTCATCCCTTGGGACCATGGGGAGCAGCCATGTGGGAGACGCGGGTTTTAGATGGAGCATGAAAACCCCTGGTTTCTTTCAAAATATTGTCTATGGTCCTAATTCCCAATATCTAGAGAACATTGTTTTGTGCAAGGGAACAGCAGGAACTCCCAACAGCCAACAGGAAGCGTGAGCACCGTGCACGGCGTCCACAGATCGGGCGTCTGAGGGAAGGGAGGCAGAACGTGCAGGATCTGCCATGACACAGACCACGGGGGGACTTGGCTCCTGCCTTCCTCTCCAAGCCTCAGTTTCCTGACATGTCCAAGGGCATCTGTGGTGGGGCCCATGGCACAGGGCTGCCTTAGGACGAAGACAGCCGTTCTCGGCGGCGCCCAGTGAATACAAGACAGCAGTACTGGTTCCCGACGTTTAGTGTCAGATGAAGGAAAGATGCCTAAAATCTCACAGCTACTGGACTGATTCTAAAACCGAGTCTTTGGGGCTGGCCCGGTGGCACAGCAGTTAAGTGTGCACGTTCTGCTTCAGCAGCCTGGGGTTCACCACTTCGGATCCTGGGTGTGGACATGGCACTGCTTATCAAGCCATTCTGTGGCAGGCATCCCACATATAAAGAAGAGGAAGATGGGCATGGATGTTAGCTCAGGGCCAGTCTTCCTCAGCAAAAAGAGGAGGATTGGCAGCAGATGTTAGCTTAGGGCTAATCTTCCTCTAAATGAATAAATAAAACCGAGTCTTTCCTTAGCCACATCGGATTTTCTGTGGGTTTTCTCTTGTCAAAGGGAGCATCCTTTGCCCTCATTTTCGCTGTGTCATGCTGAAATAGCAGCTTTACAAGAACACCTGCATATCTCGGCAACGTGCACCATAGAAACAGAACGTGAAATATGGTCTCATCGCATATCAGTTCACCAGCACATGGAGTGAGTTCCAAGGGGACTAAAAAGTAGGCCGCTTTTGGGGCTGGCCCCGTGGCCGAGTGGTTAAGTTCGCGCGCTCCGCTGCAGGCGGCCCAGTGTTTCATTGGTTCGAATCCTGGGCGCGGACATGGCACTGCTCATCAGACCACGCTGAGGCAGCGTCCCACATGCCACAACTAGAAGAACCCACAACGAAGAATACATAACTATGTACCGGGGGGGCTTTGGGGAGAAAAATGAAAAAATAAAATCTTTAAAAAAAAAAAGTAGGCCGCTTTTAACAAAAGTATAATATATGAACTCAAACACAGGGAGCCATCTCACACCTGAGAGCCACTGGCATTGGTCAAGCTTCCCAGCGTGGAAGCCCATCGTCTGTTAGATTATTCGTGATCATGAATGTAAAGAAAAGCGCCTGTTACCGTCACACGCTGCTTTCCTCTTACTCGGGGCAGCTCGGTGTTTCCTGCACCCTCCCTGCCCAGGTCCACGCAGCAGTTCACTGTGGGGTCTGTTGGCCCTTTTCTCTGCTCAGTAGTTTCCTGGGCTCTCTGCAGGGTCCACACGCTTCCTCATACCCTAACATTTTTGGTAGGATTGTCTGTTTCCGTTTTGTTTTCTCTCTATTGCGCTGCTCGTTCTGTGGTTTTAAAGATGACGTGAGCAAGATCCTCAGCACTGAACAGAAACCCCTTCAGAGCAACTCAACTGATTTTGCAGCTAAATTGCTCTCGTCCAGACTAGATTCTGTTATTGTTAAATCTTTGCTTTCACAGGACTCTGATGAAATCCGTAAAAGTTGTAATAGGATGGAATTTTATGCAAAGTGATGACTACGCCATTAAAATATGTAATCAACTAGTAAAACATCCAAGAAAAAAATCTGGCTATAAAAACGTACATTTGGAAGCAAACATCAGATTCCACCAAAAGTAGAAGCAGCTTCAGAACCACCCGGATTTTTGCTGTGGTTTCCTTATATTATCTTTTCTTTCTTTTCAAACTCTGCCAATTAGATGGATTTAAAATTCAACCAAGGCATTTTTTTATTCAAAGGAGACCGTTTTCATTTGAAGAGGAGAGGATTTAAAGCAGAAATTCCTCCCCGCTGTGCCTGATCAGCTATTGATTAGGGGACGGTTGCCAACGTGAATCATCAATGCCAAATAATAGGCCTCAGCTCGGAGGACTGGATGGAGCACGTTTGTTAGAGGCGAAGTAAGCCGACCTTTTGTGGGAAACCAAAGGCTCTGGTCTCTCTTGAGGAAAAGAAATGTTAATTGAAAAATTCCTTAAATAGGTGAAGGCTCGGAGGCTGCTTTACATAAAAGGTGTGAAATCCCAATCAGAGGGCAGGAAAGAAAGGACGCTGCCGTCTAAGCGGGAGTCTTTCCCCTAATGGTGCTGATTAATTTCCCATTCACGGACGACACGGGCTGATGGAGACGTGCCCTTTCAGCAAAGGGACCGATGACAGCTGGACCTGCGCGCAAGGGGAAGTCTGAATTAATTGGCCCCTTGACAGCGAAAGTTAAAACAAAGAAACTTCCTACTGGATGCGGAGAAATAAAACCTGATGATTTACATAAATAATCAATGCGAGGCCGTCCTCTATTTTGTCAGTTAACGACCTTAGGAAAATAATCGTGTTGCTGTCATTAAAGTTCCTGAGATGATCCTTACAATCACATTGGGGAAAGTGACTTCAGCTCCCTCAGAGCGTGTCTATAACCCGCCATCCCCAGACAGGAGGTGAGTGGAGTGTAGACAGAATCCCAGCAGACTGACAGGCGGGGGCAGAGGAGCACGGGTTTGAGCAAGAAGCTCAGGAAGACGCAGAGCACTGGAGACAGAGGGGAAAGGATGCACGATCACGGGAACGCCTTCTCCAGAAACAGGAACTCTCCACTCCCGTTCTGAGGCCCTGGCCCCCCGTCCACCTCTCCTGCCATCCATGCAGGCCTGGCATGCAGATATGGGGTTCGGACGGTGCTGGATCCTGGGGCCTCCTGTTCTTCCTTCATTCCTCTGAACCCTCACACTGTCCACACCACCGGCCGAGCTGATGGAAAGGAAACACTTCAGTCCCTTTTGTGTTGGCCAAAAAGCCAACCATCCCACCTGGTTGGTAGGACAGTCCCAGATTTCTAGATTCACCGGGAAGACACAGGCTCAGCAGAGCGTCGGGAGGGACCTCCAGAGCAGGGATGAGTTAGCTCCCTGAAGCTGACAAGCTTCCTCAGGACCAGCGACGTGGGACCACGGGGCAGCAGGTGTGTTCTGCCGTGTCTCTAAGCCACAGGAAAAGGCCCGAAGTGGCACAAACCTGTCTGCTGCAGAGCCCAGCGTGTTTCTGTTGATCCCCAGCATGTGCACATAATCACTTCCCGTTTACTTAGTACCATGCGTGGTGACGTCAGAACAAATGACAGAATGAGATGTAACAAAGATCCAGAGAGTGGCTCTCAAAGATGAATTGATTATCGGAAACATATTTATTGAGCATTAACATCTAAGCAAGAGGACATCTGAAGCATAGCGGCTGTGCCTCAGAAACCCACGCTCCCCACCAAAGAGTGGAGGTTTTCTTAACGAGTGACACCTGTCCTGTTGAATGAGCGGACGTGCACGTTTGGGAGTTCTAATGTAAAACTATTGCTTCTCCCTAACTAAGAAAGGACAATCTCATTGACACCAACGTGTTTCGGTTCCCCCTCCTAACCTCTGGACATTAGTAGGTGACTGGAGGTCCTGGTGGCTGTGTTTGGGTAAATGAACATTGGGCCCAATGAGACATGACAGTGAGAGGTAAATAATGGATAGGCTCAGTCAGCTGTGGAAGACGTACCTGAGAGCCCCCCAAGGTGGAGACAGCACAGGAACCCTGCAGTCTTCGTTAGAAAGAGGGGTCTCTAACGCTGTTTGATGGGTCAAGGGCTGCAGGAGGTGGAGCCGGAAGCCCTGGAGCCAGAATATGAAAGGCCTGCTCGTCTAGAGAAGAACTGGTGCAAGAGGTCTTGTTCAGCTTAAAGAGGCTCCATGCCACAAGGTAGGATTACGAGGGCCTCGTCGTACGTTCTTAAACAGAACAAAATTCAGCTGCTCACATCAGGGGGCCTGGCCCAGGGGGAGTCAGTGACGTCCCAGGGTTGCTGGCTCCTGGGTTCCATCAGTCCAGGGAGAGTTTACCGAAGAGGAGTATGAGGGTCCGGTCCACTGAGTTGTTCTGACCCACCTGGAGAAGCGCGGTCAGCACTGGGCCTCACTCCTTATGTGGCGGGGGAACAGGTGCAGGCCAGAATCGTTGTCGTGTCCTGTGAGAACAGCTCAAGCGTGGAGATGGCTCTCCAGCCAGCACAGTGGTCACCTCCTGCCGAAGGAGGGAAACCTGACCTGCTCGGAGCAGCCCTTGACAGCACACACAGGCCCTGTGAGGGGAAGCGGCCAGAAGGCTGCTCTTGATTCCTGATGACTAGAGCTGCTGGTTGCCTCGTGCCGTTCCCTCAACCTGGAAGGGCCTCACTCCTCGCTGGGCCTGTCAACCTCTGTCCGCTCTGCAGGCCTCGGCTCACATGTCACCTTCTCAGGGACGTACATGGTGACCACTGCTATCCTAGGACTAGTGCTGTATGCAGCTCCTCGTGGCCACTGATGCTGACCTTCCTAGCATGAGAACACCACAATCCTGGTCCGTGAGGGAAGGCCACGTCTGTCGGGACCACATCCCCAGAACCAACACAGTGCGTGCCTCTGATTAACACAGTGGAAGCGTGAGGTTCCAAGCTGGGAGGGACTCAGAACAGAGTTCCCATTCTGCAGGCATGATGGCAGAAGCTACGCCCCTTGATGGGACGGGGGAGGAAACTGAGGCACCAGGGCAGGTGGACCAGGGGGCCTGGAGGGTCATTCTGTTCTCATGAGCCTGCATCTACATTTCACCATGAATCCCAAACAATAAACAAGAGAGCAGAGAAGAAAGTTCTTTGTAAACTTGACGGTGTTGTGCGTCTTTCTAAAGAAGTCCAGGGACAGAGTGCTCCAGAAAGAAGAGGGGAGGGTCAAGCTGAAGATGGTGGAGCCCGTTCAGAACACAGTTTTCTTCTGAGCTGAAACGGTTTTCTAGACCCACGAGTATGCTTTGCAACTTTGTCAGCATCGATGCCCACAGCAGCTGTGAAAACTACAACAGGAGGAGCGTGTGGTGTACGAGACACACACAGGCCGCTGCTCCTGGGCCTCAAGGTGTAAAGAAATGGGCTGAGGCTGCAGCCGCGAAGATTTACGTGGGACCTCAGAAGAAACTACCTGACAAAAGGAAGGAGACGAAATTCCAGATACGAGAAAGAGAACTCCTTCATAAAAACATATATTTATAGTAACAAAATACACATAGAACATAAATGCCTGACCAGAATGGATTGGTTAAATAAATTTAGAACCTGTACGTGATAGAATACTCTGTAGACATTAAAAATCATGTTTAGAAGTAATTTCAAACTAACTTGATGGACAGCGCCAGGGTCTCCAAGGGGAGCAGTGGTGCTCTCGTCACGGAAGGCCTGTCCCTCTATTGGTTTGTGTAACGCGATTGCTCACCGGCCCACCTCGAAATGTCGCTAACTTCTCTGTTTTTCCTTCCAGGCCGAAGAGTTAGTTTTTTGAGAAACATGATCCCTGTGACAAGCTGATGAAAGAAACTGAACGTCTCCCCAGAAAAACCCACAAACACCAATATTTTGCCCATAGTTTTAAGACTGTCACAAAAGCAAGGAAGCCCAAGCTGAGAAGCCCCACATGAGGGGTCCCCATGACCCTCTGTATCCCTTGTCCCATGACCGGAAATGAAGATGGAAGTAGCTGAGCCCGAGGACGTGCAGGCATCAGCGGGGTGGCGTCCGGGCTGTGCAGGCGCCCGGGCTTCCGCGTTCCCTTGCTCACTGTCAACGTAACAGAAGCCCCCAAGACCCAGAGTCTGGGTCCCGCAGACCCTGAGGCTCAGAAGGACAGAGCTGTTTATCCACATGTTTCTCCAGCCCCGGAAGAATCGGGAAGGGAAGAGGCGGCTGGAATGCCGGCTTTCCTTCTGAGGATTCTCTGCTGGGTGCTCAGGTTCTTTTAATGAACGAAGAAAAGAGTAAGTACCACTCGACCTATGCCCAAGTGAGGTAGGGGCCCCTGGTGTTGTGGGATCCTGGGATGTGCCTCCAGCACAAAGCCCCAGACCAGTTAAAACAAGATGATCCGGGGCCAACCCTGTGACGTAGTGGTTAAGTCCCACATGCTCCACTTCGGTGGCCCAGGTTCCTGGGTTGGGATCTCAGGCGCAGACCTATGCCACTTGTTGGCCATGCTGTGGTGGTGACCTACATATAAAATAGAGGAAGATTGGCACAGATGTTAGCTCAGGGCCAATCTTCCTCACCAAAAAAAAAAAAAAAAAAAAAGTGAGAAGATTCTACCTGGGCTCAGAGACACAATCCAAGTGAAGCCCGTTCTCAAAATCCTCCACAGTCCGTGTCAGAGCAGAACTCAGTCACGCTTCTGGGAAGCCTCCCGTCATCACCAGGGATTAAGGACCTTAAGTGTGTTCTAGAACAGCCAGTTCACAAACAGGAAATAAAGGTGAATAATGAACATACTTTTTCATAGTCTTACTTCATAAGTAACAAAAATAAATTAAAATGTACCAAATTTGCAAAATTTTTTAAAGTATCTACATTCAGTGTTAGTCAGGAGTAGGGCATACACATCGTCATCCACCACTGGGAAATACACACGCATTCAAATCTTTGGAGGATGATGAAGTGATGTAATCTAGGACCTTGAAAAGGTTCGTGCCATTTTAACCAGTAATTCTGCTTCCCGAAATTTATCTTAAAGAATTATGTTTATGCAACCAGTTCTACACCAGGACATTCATCACAGTTTTATTTAATCATCATAATAAATAGATATGACATTAACAACCAACAAAGGAGTCATCATTAAATAAATTTCAGCACATCTCTACAATAGAATACTCTGTAGACATTATGGAGTCATGTTCTTAAGAATATTTACCACTGTAGGGAAATGCTCATGGTACGTTAACGAGCTCATCAATTGCTCAGCAATGTGCCTGGTTGACAACATTCTACTGCAACTTGCCCCCCAGGAATGTGTGTCGCCCCACAAACAGGAGTGGTGGGAGCTGTTTTCTTCAGGTTCCTGCATCTAACCCAGTTTTCTACTCCTGGAAAATCAGCCAAAGGAAATAAAGCGAGTTCTAGAAAAAATTATTTTTAAAACAAGTTCATGCCAGCGTTATCTACAAGAGTAAAGAATTTTACCCTTTCAAATATTCAAATAAATATTAAAAAGCAGAAAATGTTTAAAAACCATCCATCAAGTCAGTGGAATATTATACAAACAAGATAATGCTTAAAGGGCAGAGAAATGCTTACATCATAATAAAAAGCAAAAAACCAAGACATAAAGTCATATATGATGTGGAATCCTTAACTATCTGAAAACAGACGATAAATAGTAACGCACGGGAAAAAACTAGAAGGACGTGCACCAAGATGTTTCTAGATTGCCTGCAGATGGAGAGACACACGTGGTTGTATTTTACCCCTTGCCTCTGTTTCCAGATTTTCTAGAAATGAGCAGCTATTACTTTTGAATTGGAATAAACAATGCATTTTATTTTTAAGTATAAAAATCGTGTTAGATTTCCTTCCTCAAGGAGAGACACTTTTTCTTTACATCAAAGACATCAAAGTCTTCCCACTCGCCCCTTCTCTGCCATCGAAGATGAAGGCGGGCACTCTAGCTGGTGGCCCCCATGGTCCCCAGCAAGATGCTGCCCCGGGGAGCAGAGCCCAGACGACCGTGTGCCCACATCCAATCCTCTCACAGACCCGCAGACTTGCCTTCACGAGGTTCCCACATCATGGCAAGAACCACCTCTGTGCCTGGGAAATAAATATGGTTCAAAATAGGAAAGCATAAACATCGTAAGAAATCCTCCCAGCTGTGAGGACCGGAGACGTGTGACGATCCACAAAGAGTCTTTTGACTCCTTTCTGAAAGTATTTGAAACTTGTTTCACTTCTCACAAGGTGCATTAACAGGTGGCCACATGTCCTCACACAACCCAGGCACATGCACGCACAGAGAACACCCGAAGCGGGCACAGACACACCCACGTACGGTACGCACACCCCGGACGCCCGCACCCACAGCAGACTGCGTTCTCCCTTCCCGTGCATCCACGGGGCACCTGCAGAGCCACGCTCTTGACGAAGCTGGGACGGCCTCCTAGGAAAGCCACAGAAGAGGAACGTCCATTCCGTAAAGGTCATGAGGAACTGCTCCCTTTCCCTGGTCCACCGACCTCTCAGTCAGGAATCCGCAATTTACAAGAATATCATTCTGACGCTTACGAGGACATAAATATGGAAACTGGAGGCCGCACCCTTCACGACAGCCAGCAACTAAAAGATGGCAAAACGCCCCTGAGCTCATGATAAAAGGAGGCAGTGTTTGTCTGATAATGAGAACCACAGCATCTCACAAAAGGATGATAGATAACACATCGAACCAAACACACGAGGCTTTTCAGGTTCCACGTTCGGAATTGGCCAACATCAATTATTTAAACACAAATTGAATTAACAAAATATTCAGCATATGTTCTCTTTAAACTCTGCTAAATCTGATGAGACATCTAAAAGCTGACAGAGGGGTCAGCCCGCTGGAGGAGGAGCGGCCGGGAGGGGCGGGGAGGCGAGGAAAACATCCCCACGGTGGTCAGCGTGGTGCTGCGTTACAGCCTGGACTCCCAATTCCCCGAAGGAACGGATGATTAATGCTGCACCAAATGTATGCCTGTAGCTGACCCTGATCTCATCAAATCCCGTTGCCACCATCTGCTGTTTTTAATTCCTCTGCAATATTTGTATTTGCTGCCTCCCTCCGACAAAGGCGGGGGGGGCGGGGAAGAAATGCCCCCCGCCTGGGGACGGCGCGCACTGGTTGGTTGGCTGAACCCCGGCCAGAAGGCATCTGTTGCTTATAGTTCTGCAGCATCTGCTACTATTTCTCACTTTCGCCGCATGCTGTGGGATACGGTTTCTCCCAAAGGTGGCCTCTGCATGCTCGCTGTCAAGCCCATCATTGTCCGCCCGCCTGTTCCCACGGCGCAGCCTCGTTACCAGGCTGCCGGCCTTTGCTGGCTGGCTGTCTGTAATCCAAGATATTGTGTGATTGGGTTCTGCCATTAACCCTTTTCCTGCGCATCAGGACATTCAATTAAGCCCGGCAGGAGAAGCAGATTGAGAGGGAGGGCCGTCTGGGAGGGAGGGAGGGGCAGCCCACTCAGAGGAGGAAGCTAGAAAGTTTACAGGGATAATAATGACAGCAACCCGCGAGCGCTGTCAAAATAGCACTTACTTTCAGAGAAACAGAAATGCTTTCTGACAGGGCAGCTTCTCCTCGCTCTCTCTTTTTTTTTTTAATCTAAACGCCATAAAAGGAAGCGCTGTTTTTGTCCTGATTCTTGATACGGCTATTAAGCCCTGTAATAAAATGTGTGTGTGAACGCTATTATTTATGTGTCTGATCTTTAAACACCTCCTGCTAATGGGGCGCAGCCTAGCTGCTGATGCTCACAGCGTCCCAAGCTGTCATCTCTCCTTGTCCTTCTGTCAAACCCTGAGCACGTCAAGGGCGTCTGTTGGAAACTTGGGGGGAAGACATTCACGCACAGAAACGTCCTTCCTCCCGGAAGCTGCTTCCAACTGTGATGTCGTCCTTCGTTGTCGCGTGGACAGGTCCTTCATGGAGCCGGCAGAGGAGAGGGGAGGACAGCCACCTGCCCGGTCCTCAGTGGCTCCCCTCCTGAGAGTCCAGGGGAGGCCTCAGGAATTCCACCCTCGCAGGCTGCCCCACAGCTGAGCCTCGCTCGGCGGCCTCCGCTCCCTGTGCCCATGGACTAGTCTGAGCTCATGAAAGCTCTGGGGTCCAGCCTCTCTCCAGGACACCGGGCGGCATGAGAGAGGCTGTTGCGACCCCAGATGTCCCCCTCACTCCCGCGTCTGTGTGGCGGCTTTGTTTTTAGACCAAAAGGCCCCAAGGCCTCATGATCACTTTGCATATGATGTCAGAGAACAGCCCGATTGGGAAAGATAACTACTGAGCAGGAAAAGATTTTCTTAAATTAAAACGTTTTTATTGTTCCTAAGTAACACCACCTTATCAGCTCGGGAATGCTGAAATAATTCGTAAATCACTGGCAATTTGAAAAGAGAGGGGAACGTGTATAGAATGCCTACCGTGTACCTGGCAGTATGTGAACAAGTAATTCATTTTCTGCTCATGCCAAACCCTAGGAGGGAAGTGGTGACCCCACTTTACAGCTGAGAGAAGCCTCAGAGGAAGCGGGGACTCGCCCAGCGCGCGCACCGGTGACAGGCAGAGCGCGTCGGGAACCACGTCCGGGCCAAGCTCACTCAGAGCCTTTGTTCTCCCAAATGTGGATGAAAACAAGTCCACGAAATACAGAGAAATCACGCTCGATGGGTGATTACCAACCTGCTGTGTCTCTAACAAAGCAGCTGGATGTTTCCACACCTTCGTAGAGCCGGGGGGTTGGCGAGGGGGGTGGGGGGGGGGACAGAGAATAACTGCAGAAACGCAATGGGAGGGTCTGCGGGGGGTCTCCCACCTTTAAAACAGCTCATCCCTTCCCTGGGCCTTTGCTGTGTCATGCTGCGTGTTTCCACTTCCTGGGAGCGTTTCTCCCCGTGGTTCAAGGCCAGCTCCACGGGAGCCCCTGGCCTGGCCCCCGGTGCAGGCGTGGAAGGAAGCGTGTGTGGTGGGTGTGTCTGTTTCTTCCCCGAGGGACAGTGTGGGAAACCAAATCCTACAAGTCTGGTTGTTTGCCTCACAAACCAAGGATGTGATCGTGCGTTATCGTGCTATTAATTATAATGTGTCCCATCCCGGTTAGCAGTTCAGTGCCTTGTGGAACGAAGAGCCTGCCCAGGCTCCAACGGCTCACGCTGCTGCCTCGGGAAGGGGAGCTGCCTGTAGGCGCTCCTGCCCTGTGCCTTCTGCACCTGACCTCTTCCTTAATACAGATGCAACCACATGTCTGCTGGACAGAAAGCAGAGAGAAAGGACTGGCTTTCAGGGCAGGTCTGAGCCAGCAGAAAAGACACCGTTTCGGGTGCCGAGGCCTCTGTCCGGTTGGGGGAGCGTGTGCGTGAGTCTTCCCCCTCGGCATTTTAGAATCCTTGCCGCCCCAGGGCAGTGAGCCAGCCGTGCGTGCGACTTAACGAGAATCCATTCTCGTTGTGACCATTCTACAGTCTCGACTCGCGCACTGGGTGACGCTTTGGTCAGTTGCCCCTTCTCCCACGGGGAGAGAGAGCAGGGGACCCCACTGTGGTGCTCAGAGCCGATGGAACCTGCCGCGCTGAGCTGCCGCGCTCTGCTCCTGAGACGGGAGCTGCGACCTATAGGCTTTTCCAGAGGGAGCTCGTGTCAGCCCCACAGGAAGACACCACAGAGGAGTGGGGTCCTGAGGGTCACACAGGTGATTCCAGCAGCAGGTCCAGGAGTCACCCCAGCAGTTACCCCACCAGCTGTGGAAGACTGGAACTCGCACCCATCGCCCAGTGCTGGGCGATGGCTGCACACAAATCCCCAGTGCCGTCCCTCCGCCTGTGAGTGAGACCACATGCTCTGCCCCACTCTCGGGGTTGCTGGGAAGACCCACAGAGCAATAATGGGATGGTCCTTTTAAACCGTAAACCACTCTGCAGTTTTAAGCAGAAACATCAAGGGAGAGCAATCTTAGAGCTGTAGGTCCCCCTCTGGTCCCGGAGCGTGGCCCACTCCTGGCACATGGCTTCCTTCCGTATCTATGGGGTGAGTCAACGAGATGAGGGAGCATTGAGTCCACACCCCGCCCCCACAGAGAGAAAACTCGGAGGAAGTGAAGGGAAGGCAGGGAGCCAGGCGTCTGTGAGCGTCTCAGGCGCTGGTGTTCAGGCCTCCCGCACGCTCCCAGCCCTGCGAGCTGCACGCCGGCCCTGCTGGAGACAGCTGGGCGTCTTAAAACACGCGCTAATGAGGGCAAGGGCCTGGATCCCACAGAGAGGAAAGCTGTTCCCGGGAGCCACAGCCACGCGCAACCGGCAGCATCACATAGAGGGGGCTCTCGCAGGACCTGAGCGGCACAACGTCCACACGGCCCGAGAGCAGTCCGCCGTGTTTCCTGTGGGCTATGAGCCCTCCTTGACCTGACGTGATGCCCTTGGGAGCAGGACCTGTGGCTGCATCACCAGCAGGTGAAGCAGTGCTGTGCAGAGTCAATCCCACGAGCAGGCCTCCACTCTCCCCAGGGCGCACAGCAGCCCTCACTGAGCACAGGGCCGGGTCCCTCGGGTCTAGATGGGCAGGAATAGGGGAACCAGTGCCAGGGTGTGGCTGGCAGGTCGTTGCTTTGGTGACCTTGGGGTGACGGTACCTGCTGGGTCTTCACTCTCTCAGCGCCACTCCAGGCTCGGCAGGAACCGACGTCCAGAGACGCAGAGAAAGACGGAGGGGCGTCTGTCTGTGAGAGTCCATGAACTTAAACCCAGAGCAAAGGACGAGCTGGAGTCCTGTTTCCTGTGGATAACCACACTCAGGGGCACGGCTGCCCCAGGGAGACGAAGAACAAGGTCCCACTGCGAGTCCGTGAAGTAGAGGTGACCTCGGGTAGCAGCAGAGACGACCACAGGGAGGCAGAGCCAGAGGGGAGGCCTGGCTTCCCTCCTGTCACACCTCGCACGCCTTGCCCTGCCCTGGCCCTGAGGCCCTGCCGGGGTCTCACCTGGAGCCTGGGGTCTCACCTGGAGCTGGGGTCTCACCTGGAGCCAGGAGACTCACCTGGAGCTGGAGTCTCACCTGGAGCCTGGTGACCTCAGCTCCACTGGGGCTTCCAATTCTCTGGCAGCTTTCTCAGCTCCCGAGACCCCTCACATACTCCCGCAACCCACCCTCCTCAAAGCTGGACTCAGGTCCTCCCCCACGCCACGGCCCCTCCCGCCGCTTTGTCATTCCTTCTCGTCTTTAATTGCACAGGTGTTCTTCTCCCTTCTCCATGGCCCCCAGAACGGGAGGGGAGGGGGTCTGGACAGGGAGATGGAGGGGGGTGAGGCAAAAGGGGTCAGGGAGGGTCTCTGAATGACTACTGGTGCTGACTCCACCATCCTGCCCTGCTCAGGCCACGAGCCGTCCCCAAATCAGGCCAGCACAGGTGACCACAGCACCGAGACAGGGGTCAGCCTCAGGTCTCTCTGCTTCTCTTGTGGTTCATCCAGGTGAGATGGGGCACAGGGGCTGAGGGCACTGGAGCTGGGGGTGTGGGTGCTGGGGTCACCGGGCCTGGGGGCACAGGCGGGGCCATGGGCTCCAAGCCAGGAGGTAGGGAGACGCCCAGAGCTGACAGGATGGACTTAACCCGTCCTTTGCTGCCATGGTGGGGCTGCTCCTTGTCCCGAGAATGGGAGATCCGAGCCCTTGGCCCCACACTCAGGCCTTGCATGGGCCCTGCTCTCCTTTCTCCTGGACGTTCAACTGCCATAGCGGGACCCTGGGTGGGAAGTCGACCCTCCAGGACCCTTTAGTCCTCGGTCCTCAGGAGATACAGACCAAACCCCCAAACCCAACCAAACCTTGGCCTCGGACTGGAGCTTTGTTTCTCTCCTTAAAGACAGAATCTTATGTTAAAATTGGGAGTGATTCAATAACAGGTGTTATCAGGGGCTCTTGAAGAGGCAGCCAGGTGGGGAAACTGAGGCAGGGCCAGGCTGTCACACTCTCGTGTGCCATGGAGAACGTGTTGCTCGCGGACGTTGCTCACAGAATGAGGGGCAGCTCTACTGACGTGGGTGTGGAGCGTGGGGTTGCCTGTGACGGGTTTACTAGGGAGGCGCACACGACCGTCGGAGTCTTGCTCTGGCCGAGGCGAAGCTCACCTGACTCCTGCAGGAGGAATCGCCGGGGCCCTGGGAGGGGACGCGGCCCAGGAGGATGCCGCCTGTGTCAGGCAGACGGGGTCTCGCCCGACCTGAAAACCAGCCACTCCACAGCCAGGTCTGTGGCACCGCAGACACTTTCCATTTTCCTTGAGGGTTGTTAGAATTTATCTGAAGAAAAATAACTTTTATTGACACCTTTTTACAAGTTCCTGTTGGGCACACTTGGCTTTAAAAAAAATAGCCGGAGGAGTCATAACTCCACGGCTCAGAGATCAGTCGCCAGGACACCAGGGCCCGTGAGGCAGCATGCAGGGAGCAGGAAGGCCACGTGGTCTGAGCCGTGACAGGCCCGTGATGCTGGGCAGGACCGGGGTCCATCTGACGTGCGGTGTGAGTCAGGGTCAACTTTAGGATTTACTTCATGCTGTTTCTAGAAATGACCTAATTCAACCCCAATGTATTCTAAGGGCTGTGAAAGGAAATTGTTTTATAAAGCCAATGTTGAAAAGGAGAAACTGAGGCACAGAGAGAGAGAGTAAGTTTCTGAGGACCATGTGGAGTGTCACTGAACTGAGTTTGGAGGAAGACCTTTGGTTTCCACGAGACCCTGGTGGTTTCATTTCTACACATGCTTCTTTTCTAATTAAAAAGCCACACGGTTGAGGCTGACCAGGTGGTATAGTGGTTACGTTCACATGCTCCACTTTAGTGGCCCGAGGTTCACAGGTTCAGATCCTGGGTACGGACTTTGCACTGCTCATCAAGCCATGCTGTAGCCACGTCCCACATACAAAATAGAGGAAGATTGGCACAGATGTTAGCTCAGGGACCATCTTCCTCACAAAAAAAAAAGTTGCATGGCCTTCCACGACAGTAAGACCTGTGCTCTGACTTTCCCTGAGAAGACGGGGCATGTCTCCCAACAAACAGCTGTCCAGACCTCCCATAAATGGACTCCACAGGGAGAAAACTCTAAGGTAGAAAAGGAAAAGGCTCGCTGTCAAGTTTCAGAGCCTCCAGCGCTGACATTCATCATGAGCCAAACGCAGCACCTCAGGCAGGAGAGCAGACATGGGTCCCCGTCCAGGAGGAGCCTGCACTCCGCTCCTCCCTCAGGCAGGAGAGCAGACACGGGTCCTCGTCCAGGAGAAGGAAGATCTTGATAACTGACTCTCGTCAATGACCGCTTTTTGATTTCAAGTAAAATTACAACATTGCTGAACCCAGAGAGTCTTATGCTACAATCGTGACAGCTTGTTCCTGGCGAGCACCCATGGGACCTGAAGGTCCAGACTCTGTTTTTATCCTTCCCTTGGCTGCCTGCACCTGGCCCTGCAGGATTCGATCCCTTAGAGGGACTTCTCTCATTTGGAAAATGGGGTAACGATGGGATGGAACTAAGGTATGTGAATGCTTGTCTGGGGTAGAACATGAAAATACTGCGTGTCTGATCTCCCGCCCTCTCCAGGCCCGTGTTACAGTGGCCCTGTGTGCCAGAGAGGAGAACGCCCGTCTTACGACAGGTGGGGGTCCCACCTCCATCCCCACAGGCAGGGACAGGCTCCTCTGCGCCCCGAGCATTCCACAGGGTTGCCACACTCTCCATTTCAGCCACACCCAAGAGAACCCAAGAAATCCTGTGTCTGGTCCCTGCCAGGAGCACTCGCCAGGTGACCCTTATGGGCAGAGCAGGGTGTGAGCGCCAGGCAAACCTTGTAAGGGACTCATGCTCCTGGGAGCCAGGGGCGGTCTGTAGGCCCCGAAGAACCAGGCAATGCCAGGTCCTTATCACTCTCTTCCCCAGAGCAGCACTGACAGGTTCTCGCAGTGCTGTTTGGGAAGCGCTGGCTGCAGTCACAGTGTTTCACTGATCATGCGTGTCAGAGCGATCTGTAACTGTAAAGTTCCCTCTAAACTGTGAAGTCCCCTGTAACTGTGACGTCCTCTGCAAGCACACAGTGCTACTTGTTACTGTTTAATCTCCTGGTGGCTGCCGTGTGTCAGCTTGAAGCTCAGAGGCCGTGACAGATGTCAGCTGTTCCGGTGACTGGATGAGGGGGCCCCTTTCTGAAGGAGTTACTGTCGTGCCTCCGGTTATCAGCCATGTCAATGGCCATCACAGTCAGCCAGGTGAGAAAGGGCGGCCACCTGGGGGACGGATGCCCCGGAGCCCTGGGAGGAGAGCGGGAGGCCCAGACTGCCAGCACTTGTTCCCTCTGCCTCGGAGCCCGACTCTAGTGCTTGTCCGACGCTCCCATCATCTCAGGGCGGCCTTTGCCCTGCAGAAGCCAGTCACACAAACAGCAGGCTTAAAGATCTGACCCTGGGGCCCTGGAGAGCACCTCATCTCCCGGAGCTGAATTTCACTGACGGGGTGGGTGTGTTTGCTGTGGGGAAGGCCAGGAGAAGGAGGAGCAGCCCCCTGGGCACTGAGCACTCTTGCTGAGCATCAGTCCATCCTCTCTCGTAATCCTCGTGGTTCTTTCTTGCCGGTATTTGACCCCTGTCTCGGATAAGGAAAGCGGAGTCAAGTTCACACCTCTCGGAGTCAGAGCCCCACCCTGCCCTCCAGGGGATCAAGCAGTGGATCAGACAAGCACATTCTTAAAATGGTCCTTCTCCAGCCTTCGTGGAACACGGCAATCTTGGCATCTTAATCATCCACCAGCCCATCGCTCGGGTTTAGCGTGTGCATCAGAATTCCCACTGGAAGCACCGCCTGACCCTGAACTGACTCATCTGAAGCCTGGATTTGCAGGCTCGTGTCCGTCCGCGGCCCATAACAAGGCCGGGCTGCAACAAGAAAAGCTTTGGATAAAAGGAAAGAAGCCTGGCTTTGCAATTTTGTCGATAGTCAATTCAGGGCAACAATTCACCCAGAAGTCCAAAGTACCCTTTCCTCGGACTGTTCCCAAAGACGGCCGGTGGACCAAAGGATGTTTGCAAAGTCAGACCAGCCGGTGGTTACAAGGACCCCCGGGTCTCCCTCTCACCCTGTTTTCCTGCGATTCTGTAGTTACGAGGCATATTAATGAATGTCGATTCTCTTGGTATTAAGGTCTTCGCTCAGCCCCGAAACCCTGTTACAAATCCAGAGGAAGTGGCCTTTCCAGGGACACTCCACATACCCTTCAAACTCTGAAGCACGTGGAGCCGTGCCAGCCTTGCCTCGGACCCCAGAGCTTGTGACGTCTAGCTGAGACTCAGCATCCGTCCCTCCAGCCAGGAGTGAACGCTGACACATCTCAGACGACCTGGGCACAGACTGTGCCCGCTCCCTCGCCTCTGGACCTCGGCTCCACAGGTGCTGCTCCAAGGAAACTCGGTGGAAACAGGAAGCCCATCGTGGCATGTCGCATGAGGAGGTCCCGGGGCCCTCACACAGAAACAGAAACAAGTCAGACTACCCTAAAATCCACCAGGATGCAAACATTGTTTCTCGAAGTTGACACAGCCGTCCACAGAGATGGCGTTATCCGCTCCTATGTCCCATTCCCATCGAAGGTCATGAGGGACTGAGGAAGGTCGAGGTCAAGCCTACGGGTGGGTGGCCTTGTGAACACAATTAGGAACCAGGGATTCAGGCTTTCTGTGTGACCCTAAAACGTTGCTCTGCCCTCCGTTACCTGAGCCCAAAGCTAGGATTTCAATTCTTTGCCGAGTGTACTCTTTGTGAAACTTCCAGATTCGAATTTCCAAGAGAATCAAAGTCCCATCCCCCCCTCTGTACTGATCTGAATTCTTACGTAAGGAAACCGCACGAGCATGACACTGTGTTAGCGTCGGCTCCAAACCTCCCCCGAGACCCCAGGTCTCCAGCCACGAGCGCCATGAGCGAGCGAGTTGACAGCTCTGTGATCATCCTTAAGGAGGCACGGGGACCAATAGCTCATCTGTGATGGAAGACAGACACACGACAACATTCAGTGGAGGAGCCTGAATAATGCTTGTTGGGAGCAAAGCAAAGGTTCAAAACAGCATGACAACACCTGCCCTGTGGAGACGCGGCAGGCAGGGTCGGGGGGAGGGTGGTGAGGACAGGGCAGGTTCACAAAGTCACTTGTTGTTTTGTTGTGCATGACAGAGGTCGGTCGTGAATCCTATAAACCTGATACAGAAAAAACCAGATGCCAATACTGATTCAGTACTTTCCGTCTTCCAAATTCATTGACCACAGATTCAATAAGCACCTAATATGTGCCAGGAACTGTACTGAAGTGGAAGAAAGAGATGAAAAGACACGTCAACCCTGGAGGAGTTTGTCGACTAGAGAGGAGACAGACCTGTCATCCCAAATTACTATTATGTGAGTGTTCAGTGTTCTGATGTCCCATGGCAATGGCCACACAGAGGAGTAATGTCCAGGAGGCTGAGGTGGGCAGGGAAGGCTTCCTGGAGGAAATGACTGTGTGCTGGGACTTGAAGGATGAATAGGAGTTTTCCATGAGGAGCATAGTATGTTCGGAACATGTTTAGAACACTATCACTGTGGATACAGTGAGAGGAGGGGATGGTGGTGAGGTGAGTCTGGACGGGAGCAGGTCCTCACAGCCCAGACCGGGTGAGCATGGTTTTATCCCCTGGCCAAGACATCACTAAAGAATCTGAGAAGGAGACGGTCTGCCCAGCGTGTCAGGTTGACTTTTCCATGTGTATTTCCCATCCCAAGAGCAAAGTCTTAGTGTGACAGTTCTGAGGCAAATTGGACGTGTGCAAGTGCTTCAGAGGTACCGGTGTGCGTGTAACAAGTATTCCAGGTGTAATGCACTGTATTTAAGGACGCTCTTCAAATCACACTAATTTTCTTAGCGTTTTCTCTGTTAACTTGTTCTACTATACCTAAAGTAGTAAGCTGCATTTCTTTGAAAATAATTTATGTCAAGATTTTTAGCTCTTTACTAATTTGCCATGGCCTTCCCCCAACTGAACAGAAGCACTGAGATTTGGCTAAACTCACCATTTCCGACAGACCCTGGACGCGCCTGTGGAGCAGGATTGCCCGACGGCAGACCGGAGCCTGTGTGTCAGGGCGGTGCTGGAAGATGCCGCGTCCAGACAGGCTGTGAGAACCCGCGCCCTTCTCCTGGGAGCTCCCCATGGAAGAGACCCGGTCGTAGGGGGGCAGCTCGGCCCTCTATCCCTCTCCCGCCGTCCTGGGACCAGGGCTGTGTGTCAGGGTCCAGAGCCTCTGTCTGGTCTGCAGACAGCCTTCCCTGAGTACAGACAGGCAGGTCCCTGTGCCGGACCCTGCCTCTTTCCACAAAGGCGAGAACTGTCCTTGCAATTCCATCAGAAGAAGCCATATCTAGACACGCTGCAATAAGGACAGTCGTGCCATTCTAAAACCATGCATTTACGTGGCATAGCACGAGGGCCTTACCACGCTGCTTCGTCCCATAGAGGTCAACCAACCCGTCAACATCCATACCAGCACCAACTGCATACCAGCATTGTAGTGAAAGCTGGAGATTAAACGTGAAAAATAAAATTAAATAAGCCCCCTCACCAAGGAATGATCAGCTCTCAGAGGCAACTCCGGGGCTGGGCATCCGTGTCCTGCGTGATGGAAGGGGTGGGACCGTGTGAGACCCAGCACGTGCCCTCCTGCCTGAGCGCACAGGAAGCTGCAGGCGTGGGCTTGCCCTGCTGTGGATCAGCCATCACCAGCACCTCGAAGAACAGTGGAGGCCTAGAGTCTCCTTGTGGGTTTGGACCATTAGGCTGAGCCTCTGGGAAATGCTTTGTGGAGCACAGACCGCCAGCCTCAGAGCCAGAACCCGGGGGGAGTGTGCTACAAATACAAGGCGTGAGGAGAGAGCAGGGCAAGAAGGCTGAGGAACAGGCAGGTGGGGTGACACTTGGACACTCTGGGCTGTGAGCCAAGTGGCTCTGAGAGTAGATGGGCGGCTCGGGGGGGTCGTCCAGACCAGGAGGGCAGAGCTGGGGGCTGCCCCGCCCCAGGAAGCTCCTCACCTGCTCAGAACTCAGCCGGGCTGGGCGGTCTGAACCTCCAGCTGAAGGTCAGGGCTGAGCTCCACCCGAGCCCCGGTTCCACCAACAGCAGAGACGGTGCTCACAGGAGCCGCAGCTCCCACGGCTCAGGGTTCTGATTGGTGCTTCTTTCTCATTTTTCAGTTCTCGATCTCTCTGTCTCTGTTTGTCTGTCTCTCTCTCTCCAACTCTGTTTCTCTGTCTCTCCCTCCCTCTCTGCATTTCTCTCTGTCTGTCTCTCTCTGTCCCTGTCTCTGTCTCTATCTGTCTCTGTCTGTCTCCGTCTCTCTGTCTCTCTTTCTCTGTCTCTCTGTCACTCTCTTTCTCTCCATGTCTCTGTCTCTCTCTGTTTGTCCCTCTCTGTCTCTCTGTCTTTGTCTCTCTGTCTCTCTCTCTGTTTCTCGCTGTCTCTCTGTTTCTGTCTCCCTCTGTATCTCTCTCTCTGTCTCCATCTCTCCTCGTATTCTGGAACAGGAAACACACTGCTAGCCCTGAGACTGAGGTACTGTCATCACTCATCAGCCGCATGTCTCAGGCGCATCAGCCTCTGGGTCCCAGTTTTCTTGCCTGTAACATCCTACCTTCCGTCTAGGTCTGTCGTGAGGATTGAACGCAATGGCATAAAGTGCTTTGCTCCATACATGTGACATCCATGATAATAATTATTGTTCAGTACCTCTCTTCAAAAGCTGCTCTTTCCAGAATGGGGTAAGAACGGAAGTTTCCCAAAACCCTGGGAGTGGTGCCCTCAGAAGAGATGGGCTCCCCGAGCTCCAGGATCAAAGGACGGGTACGAGACACGCTCGGGTTAGTAAAGGCGGCTCCTGAGAGGCCGGCTCCCCGCGCTCTTGAGCAGGCCGCGTGGCACAGCTGCATTTCTCCTTCAGAGCCTCTCAATTATTTGCCAGAAATGAGTTCTGACCACAGCCAGCACTTCCAGTCTGCAAAACGTCCCTTAAAAGAAACAGACTCGTGATGTGGGAAAGTCGCTCCCTAGAAATAGCTCGGCTGCTTCAGAGAGAAGAAACTTTTGAAGCTCAAGTTAAGCCTGGGTCAGTGGCAGATGCCTAAAATATCTCACCTTGTGTTGCTATAAATCAGATCCCTCCGAGGCCTTTCCAGAGCCGTGCCCAACGCTCTGTCATCTGTCACGCTTCCCACACCCACTCGAACCCTCCCCTTGGCCCTTGAGGGTCAGCGTCAGGCTCTGTGTTCTGGACCATCTTTTCATGAAATGCAGCTTCACAGACGCCCCCAGAGTAGCGGCCAGATTTAGCAGATAAAAATGCAGGACATCCAATTAAATTTCAATTTAAGATAAAAAACGAATTTTTTCTAGCATAAGTTTGTCCCAAGCAATATTTGGGACACACTTATAGTAAAAAATTATTTGTGGCTTATCTGAAATTCAAGTTTAACTGAGCATCCTGTTTTTATCTGGCAACCCTGCCCTGGAGGCCTTTATAAATAGATTCTCATGGGCCCAGAGGCGGGGGTGGATATGCAGATCTCACAGGGCCCCTGGGTCCCCACGATACTGTGATTCACTTACCTTTAGCAAAAATTAACTCTGCACAGTTTATGCACAGAGAATGGCATAGTTCGTGCCAAAATGTTTATTGTCTAAGCTGGAATGACACCAGCCAAAGCAACAATCCAGGAAGTGGACAGTCCCGAGGACTGAGTGCAATGTGGAGTGGCCTGTTAAACATGCCCCACTGGAGTGACAGTTGGTGGGAGCCATTGACAAGGGCCAGCTTGCTTTAATGACATCTGACTGACCAAAGGCCACGTGCACTGCACTTTCCAAATAAGGAGTCTTGTCACAGGACTTGAGGAGGCCACTTCCAGGAGTGCTTGAGACAGCCCCTGCTCTGTATGTGTCCTGAAACCACAGGGCACAGGGTCCTGCCTCATGTGAAAGCATTTGGAGCACTGAGTCAGGCTTCTCACTCTAGAACCCTTTCCTCGGTGGGCCCAGTGGGCACCGGCTGCCTGACAGCTTCCCCCCAAACACAGAGAGACACAGCTTGTCGTCAGGCTGAATTGTCCCCACCGCACGGCGTCCCAGCCTCCCCGGCAGCACCTGTGCTCCAAGTCCAGAGTCGGCCTCCACTCACTCCCACTTCTGTGGGGGGGGCAGCAGTAAGTGAGGCAGAGGTGGCACGGGAGGGTGTCCCCGGCTTTGTGCCCTGGGTCACATCGGGCAATCAAACGCCATCGGGAATGTGCTTTTGTGGGTTTAGTGCGTCCCGGCACGTTTATAGGACCCTCTCAGGTTGACGTTGTAGTCAGAAAACATCTCTGTTTCCAGCAGCAGACTGGGCTCCACCAGGTTTGGAGACTGAAGGAACAATACACCAGAATGGATTCTCCCTTCGTTACTGATGGGCAGGAGGGGCTGTGGGAGGCCGACCGCAGCGCCAGGAAGCTGCTCTGAGTCACGGCTCAGCCTTTCACTTTCACAATCGCACTTCAGGACACCTTCTCTGGAATAATTGGGGGAAGAAGGTAATTTAAACAGAGAAAGATCGCCATTTCCTGAATTCCACGCCGATGGGTCACGCAGCCCTTCCCTTCAACGGCTTCCACACGAATAACACACCTGAGTCTGTCTGGTGGTGGGGTTTTGTCAGAGTTCACTGCCGGGTAGCTGCTTTGTGTGCTGTCTCTCAGTTGAAGATGCGTTTTGTCCGTGTCAGGTTGTGTCGGTCTAACTAGTCCCCTGGCGCCTGCTAGGACTGGTGGGTGAGGAGTGGAGTGGGGAGCGCTTGCCGCCCAGACCAAAGGTGCCTGAATTAGGTGCCTTGTTAAGATGCGGATTCAGACTTGATGGGAACAAGCTGCCAGGTGGTGCTGGTGTTGTGAAAGTGTCCTCTGAAGCTCCTCCATTGCCCCTTCTCAATAAACTGAGTGGAGTGACAGCACCTATTCCCTGGCTGTGTCTCCTGGGTGATATCTTCTGGCTGGCAGGAAGATTGATGCAATATAATCTTTTGTATGCTTTGGACGTGTTGGAAGAAAGACGAAATGTGAGTTATGATTGTGAAATCTATTACATTCTAGAATTATTAGTCCCATTCGCTAAGATTCTGGCACCTCAAGGACACAGCACCCCAGGGACAATGGATTCAAAGAACAGAAACCTTAGCAGTAAGAGTCACACTCCTTTCTTTTTTCTTTTTTTATTGAGTTAACGATAGGTTACAATCTTGTGAAATTTCAGTTGTACATTAATGTTTGTCAGTCATGTTGTAGGTGCACCACTTCACCCTTTGTGCCCACCCCCGACCCCGCCTTTCCCCTGGTATCCACTAAACTGTTCTTAGTCCATAATTTTAAATTCCTCATATGAGTGGAGTCATACACATATTATCCTTCTCTCGCTGGCTTATTTCACTTAACATAATTCCCTCAAGGTCCATCCATGTTATTGCAAATGGAATGATTTTGTTCTGTTTTACAGCTGAGTAGTATTCCATTGTATATATGTACCACATCTTCTTTATCCATTCGTCTATTGATGGGCACTTTGGTTGCTTCCACGTCTTGGCTATTGTAAATAATGCTGCAGTGAACATTGGGGTGCACGGGACTTTTGGGATTGCTGACTTCAGGCTCTTTGGATAAATACCCAGTAGTGGGATGGCTGGATCATATGGTAGATCCATTTTTAATTTTTTGAGGAATCTCCATACTGTTTTCCATAGTGGCTGCGCCAGTTTGCATTCCCACCAGCAGTGTATGAGGGTTCCTTTTTCTCCGCAACCTCTCCAACATTTGATACTATTAGTTTTAGATATTTTTGTCATTCTAACAGGTGTAAGGTGATATCTTAGTGTAGTTTTGTTTTGCATTTCCCTGATGATCAGCGATGATGAGCATCTTTTCATGGAGTCACACTCCTTTCTTAATCCTCGAACCTTTCTTTCTGCTCCTCGTCTTCCTCTCTCTCCTCCCTTTATTTCTTCCATCTCTTGTTTTTCTCTTTGTGTTAAAATGTGTGCAAGTTGTTCCCACACCCTTCAGCAGGTCCCTCCCTGGTGCCACGATCTTCTCTTTGAAGTCACCTTTACACATGACAATCACGTTAGCTGCAAACGACAGACCGTGACGTGATTGGTGGGGACTTCGTCCAGCTGGAAGCAGAGGTCCAGCCCCGTGCAGTCAGCTGCTCCCGTCCATCCCGGTGTCCGGGGCACAGCTGGGCTTCAGCGGGCCCCAGTGAGCACAAGCCAGGAGGGCTGGTTCACCACAACGTGGCAAAAATAAAACCTCATGCCAAGAAGTGACCAAATCAAAATAGAATTTCTTTTTTTGGTTCACTGCCGCAACACAAAGACCTGTCTTCAGAATCGGCTGAGACAAGTGCTCGGAAGAACCCGAGATTCCACCCTCAGGTAGCCCCTGAGACAGGAGAGGACAAGAGGCGGCCCGACAGCCCGCGCTGTGTTGGCTGGCGTAGACCCGCTCCACCTCCCACAGGCACCTGCTCTGAACACGCAGCATGGTCACTAGGGCTCACACGCATGCATCAATGCACAAGTGTCTGCGTGAGGACCAGCCCCCAGTGCTAACTACTACAGGAAATTCTGAGATGGCATGTGGTCCCGCCCTGGAAGAGCTTAGCGTCTGGTTGGGCACAAACATGAACACTCACCTTGCCACTCACTAACTAATGCCAACTTACTACTTGGAACAGACGGTAAGTCCTGAAAGATTTTAGTCCAAACAGAAAGGATTTCTGCTGGGTGTCAGCAAGCTTTCCTGTAAGCTTATTTACTGCTTGGGATTGTTCTGAATCTTGAAAAATACATAAAATTTGATTCAGTAGAGAATTCTTTTTTCTGGGTGGAAGAAATGAAATTGCTGAGAATTAATATTGTGTGCTTCCACCAAGCACTTTACATGTGTTTATTTCATGTAACCTTCACAGCAACGCTATAAAGGAAGAACCATCATCCCCTTCTTCAGATGAGGAAACTGAGGCTCAGAGAATTTCAACAACGTTGTGGAGGCAATTGAGCGAATCAAGACACTCAGAACATGGGTCTGCCTCTCGCTCCACGTGGGCCATCAGCGCACATGCCAGCCTGGCCTTTCTGCCACCACTGTCGTTAAATACCTGGGTTTTTGTGGGTCCAGCTCCAAGACCTAAGAGAAATAAAACACTTCAACTGCTGAGGGCCAGGCCCTGCATGAATATCACAAAACTGAAGAGGTTTCCTGCCCCCCAGGCACCTGACACTGCTGTGGAAAACTGGCCACCACCCAAGGGAAATGATCCATAATTCCATCCCGTCTCATCATTAGTGGCTTGCTCGGTTAGCCACTGGTGAAAAGACAGGAAAATCTTAGGGAAACGAGCCATTTCTTGTGCCCTAAGCCCTGTAGCCATTATTGATTTTATAAGCAAATCATCAGCTTCATAACAGTGTTGAAAGTGTATTGTATTTTTCAGATAGACGATTATTGTTGAAAATCTTTTAATTACAGAAAAATCACAAAGAAGAAAATAAATCTCTACGCAACTTGTCTGAACCACACAGAGTCCATACTTGGCCAAGAGCCTTGCACCAACCATCATCTTTGAAGTTTCGGGTAAAAGATAATGAAATGCCAGCGGGGTAGGCCCAATAGCCGGTAAAAAGAGTGTAGCGACAGATCAGAGCGATCTGGGCGCTAGGGTTCACGAGCTACGTCACTTTGGAAGAGATATTTCACCTCGAGGAGGTTCAGGTTCCTCGAGCCTAGAATGAAAATGCCAATCTCTTAAACTCTTGGGAGGCATACAGAGTGGCATACGATGCATACAGAGTGCCAAGCTCAGCGCCTGGAGCAAAGGTGGCTCTTGGTCATTGGCATTGTCTTCCGTTGATCCACCTTTCTCAACGCTTTGGGGACAGAAAGATTATTTGGGGAATTTCCACCAGTTCCCCCAAAACTCTGAGTCCTAACATGACTTTGTAAAAGTAAGTGAATTCCTGGGCCCCTGAGGTACACCTTCCTCACCACTCTGGGGCCTTAGGGGGCAGGATAGAAGAGAAGAACAAAGTCTGTCTCCATGCTCTCAACCACCCAGGGAGCTCTGACACGTCACCAGCTCTTTCTGCCGCACCCTTGAGTAAAGTCAGGTGAAGGATGGCACAGGATTCCAACTGCCTGAGTCCGTCATCTAAGAATCAGGGCGTTGTCATGGGAACCCCATACAGTCAAATAATCACCCAACTCGCACAGATTAGCGAAAACAGTGTCATTACTTTGGGCTGGAATTATATCAAGTCAGATTGGTACACTGCTCATGCAACACTCAACAGGTGCTCTCCTTGACAACTAAATACGTCTTTGATCAACAAAATGGTAAAATGTATGAAAGTAAAAATGAACACAGGCTCTCTAGGGAAAATAACAAAAGGGTCTTTGATGATGAAAACATTGAGAGTAGCCCTGTTCTTGATAAGTTCTGATAACCCCCAAAAGACTAGAGGAGTTAGAGCAACACGGAAAAAGGGACGACTCATTATGTAACGAGATCAACCAAATGGATGAGAAAAACCATCAATATTGTATCAGACAGAGGTGAAAGCAAAATTATAGCTCTTAGTGAGAAAACGGCCAAACTTGCTCCTGGTCAAACAGTGTTAATTGAAATGACTGCTTACCTGTTACATCATGAAGCACCAGGGACAAGTTGGGGTGACAGCATTCTCACATCTCAGTGGCACTGAAACTGGTTTCCTTTCAGGGGAAAGAAATCTGTCATTCATGTATCAAGAGCAAAACCACCTCACACTCTCTGACTCGGTCATGAGTTGTTGGCCACAACGTCATACAGTAGTGAGAACTTTCTAAACAAAGTTCTTTATGGAATATTAGCAGTCTTTTTATTTTTTTTATTTTTTAAATTTTTTTTTAATTTTATTTATTTATTTTTTTATTTGCAGTAACACTGGATTATAACATTATATAGCTTTCAGATGTACATCATAATATGTTTCAAATTCTGTGTAGATTACATCGTTTCACCTCCCAAAAACTAATTATAGTCCATCCCCTCACATGTGAGCCTAATCACCCCTTTTGCCCTCCCGGCTTCCCCTTTGGTAAACACCAAGCCAATCTCTATTGCTATGTGTTTGTTTGTCATTATTTTTATCTTCCACTTATGAGTGAGATTATACGGTATTTGACTTTCTCCCTCTGACTCATTTCTCTCAGCATAACACCCTCAAGGTCCATCCATGTTATCACAAATGGCCGGATTTCGTCATTTCTTATGGCTGAGTAGTAGTCCATCGTGTATAAATACCACATCTTCTTTATCCATTCGTCCCTTGATGGGCACCTAGGTTGCTTCCAAGTCTTGGCTATTGTGAATAATGCTAAGCAGCCTTTTTAAATGATGGTTTCGAAGACCATGTAACAACATAGACATTTCTAATGACATAATCTTGGTAAAAGATAGCAGGATGCAAAATCGGTCATAGCCTGCGATTGCAACTTTATTGAAAGTACACACAGGAACGAGAGATGCAAGGAAACACAGCAAGCGAGGTGAAGGCTGGGGTAAGAAGGCTGGGACGGAGAAGCTTTGTGTCCAAACTTCCTGTAACGTGGTTTTATCAGTTTAGAATTTAAAACGAAAATTACTTTTTACAACAAAGATGAGTTTGGGTTTTTTCCCTCTTGGTAGAGTTAAGAGATGGCTCCAAGCCATAACAGAGCCCGAGCTCGTGGGGGAACCCACAGGTGCAAGTCTCACCACCCACATGAGCACCTGCTGTGACCTCCAGGTGACTACCCGGCGGGGCTGCTGGCAGGTGCAGCAGGCGGCTCCCTCCAGGTGTGGCTTCAGAGAGGCCAGGAGCTCCCCCCTTACAACACCCCTCTGGAGGAGGAAGTAATCAAGACTTTCAAGAACAACATAACAACAGAAAATAAATTTTACACAACACATACATAATACCTAGCTAAAGCCGTTATAAAATTGATTCATTTCCACCTGTTTGAAACTTAAAGCTCCTGTAATATGGAATTTCCTTGTTGGACAATTGCCCACACATCCCACGCTACCAAGTTGAATAATATTTGGTGCATAATTCAGAGTTGTATTTGTCTTCTTAAACATAGCCATTTTTTCAAATTTATGTCACTCTATAAAACAACAGCTCTTTTCACAGTGGCAATAACCAGCATAAAACATGCAAGAACCTTTTCTACACCTCCTTCCAAAAATGTACTTACTCACATCTTCCTGAAAATAGATCCTTAAAAATATTTTTCCATGCTTACATCTCCCTCTTCTTCCCCTATTGTGGCTCTTTTCCAAACTTGAAGACTTGGTTTTATTGAGATTAATGAGATTAAAATATGCATAAGTGATTTATAAAAGGTAAAGCAAGACAAAACTATGACGGTTGTCTTCACAATGTGTGTCATTGTCATTGTGGTTGGAGTGTCAAGTCCTCACTATACAGAACCATCCTGGATCCCACTGAAAGGGCCCAGGGAGCCCACAAAAGACCCCGTGTGGAATCAACAGATGCAAACACGTTCACCCCAGCTCTGGTCTGTTGCCGGGAAGCTTCAGGGCTGGGATGAGCGAGGGCCCTAGAAGCCTGTGGAAGTCAGTCGCCTACAGCCAGAGCTGGAGAAAAGCCAGTTGAACGATGAGGAAAGAGCAGTGTGCAAACACGCACTCCTTATTCCTTGGAAAAAGGTCGTTAATTCCCCCCAAGTGGAGGAGGGAGGCGCCCACAGTACACTCAGCCTGGGAAGTGGCCTGCAGTGCACTGAGCCAGTCCATCAGTCTTTCTCGAATTCTCCAGAAGCAGCTGAGGAAAGAAGCGTGGCTAGCTCGAGTGAGGATTGGCATCCCATCCCAGGCTTGGCAGGGAAGGCAGTCAAGGACCCACACTTGCAGTTTGTCTCAGTAGAAAAACATGAGTGTCAGCACGCCTCTCCCATAAGCAAAAGGTTTAATGGTTTGAGGTGCTCATCTCTTGAAGTTCAAGACGTTTGGAATCAGTCGATGCCAGCACACCGCAAAGACAGCCGTGGTTTAGAACCCCAGCCCGACCATCTCTCCCCGGCAAATCCTTAGAAGGACAAGAGAAGAAGCTAAGATCCTGCATCACATGCAGCCTCTCAAGGGCGAGAAGAATCCAGAACCCACTGGCCCGCCAGCGCTGGCGCACGCACCTGTGCATTCCCAGAAGAGGAGGTGTAGAGATGAGAGCCCGTGCATAGCGCATTGTTTCCTAAAAAGAAGAAACTTCCCTCAGTCTCACCTTGGCTCAGCCCCTCATCACTCAGCGCACTCGAGGGCCTCCAGCAGGACTTCCAGCTCCCGACCGCTCCACCTCCTGTCTGCCCACAGCAGCCCCGTCAGCGGAAAGTCGGATCTTCAAAGAGGGTTTCGATCAACAGTGTGTCACAGTTGTGAACGCTGTAGCATTAACAGCAGCAGAATCTCTAGATGTGCTGCGAGGACCACCCGGGGTGGATGCCAGGTGCTGCCCCGGCACGTGCGCGCCCACAGGTAGGGGTCAGGATGGCAGCTCTGCTTCTGATGCAGCTGTGGTGGACGCAGTCGACACGTGAGAGCTCTTATTCAAATTTCTCTACATCTTTATTGACAACTATGAAAAACACATACTGAGCGGACAGTTACAAAACTCGTGTTTGAGCCCAACACAGCAGCTCGCCTGCTCTGTGACTTGAGCCCGATCTCTCAACCTCTCTGGGCCTCTGCTCCTTCACAGGTTCCAAAGGTTCCTTGTGGCCCTGACACTTCACATTCTATTCTATCCTCTCCACTAAATCATGAGGAAGCATTGGGATTATGTTTCAGTGATCTGAACCAAATCATGCAACACTCCTTCACCCTCACACACGCACAGAACAGCTTTCGCTTTCACGAGCCTGATCGGGACGTTTTTCAGGGGTCTATGCAATTTTGAAAGGAGAAGACGATGTACTCACGCCCTCCACCAAGCGGGAGGCAGCACGTGTGGGGTCCAGAGGTCAGAGTGATGGAGGGAGAGCAGAGGGTCCTCCCTCCCCAACAAGAGGCGCCGTGCGGGACGTGAGCCCTTATCACTTCCCCGGCCACCCAAACCGCGGTGACAGCCGTGCTGCTGTATTTTCTGAGCAATCTCAGGCTAATAGCGGCTCGGCTGCCAGGCCGCCCCAGGTCCCAAAGGTGGGAAGTGTTGGGCTGGGTTTTTTGACCGTTCCCCCTCCCTTGAAACCAGGACTTTAAACTCGGTTTGTGCAGAGTTGCATTTCTCTGAACTCTGTTTATTGAAGTCATCACCAGCCCTTTTCCTGTCCTGTGCTGACCCCAGGAAAGAGCTTTTTTCCCACGTGTTTCCATTCTGAGACTTCTATTATCCACCAAATTGGCTGTGTGTGCTTCCGTGGAAAGACCCGGACAAGAGGAGGCCCGGGGCGTTCCCTGGAACGAGCAGTGACAGACCCACTGTCGCGAGGCCGGCGCGCGGTGCAGGGGGCGAGAGGTTGGCCTGCTCCTCCCCCAGGTCCAGCCGTCTGGACAGTCAAGGAGGAAGCCACTGTCATATGCAGGGATGGCCCTTCTGCAGACCGGAATCAGGAGATCTGATAAAAATGCACTTCGAACGTCAGGGACTTTAGAGAACAGCAGGACTGGACTTCAGTTTCCCTATCTGTGAAGCTTGGACAGGTTATCCCTCTGCCAGGGGACCCTCCAGCCCTTGTGAACATGGGAGACGGAGTCCTAGCCCCTGCCCAAGGTTGCCCCTCAGAGCAGATTAGAGCTCACGCACACGCAGGCCTCATCCCAGAGGAGCGTGGCCACTCTGCGAGGGTCTCTGAGGCCCTGTGGGTGGAGAGCCTGTGCCAGTGGACAGGGTCAGGAAGGCTGCGTCAGGTGCACAAGAGGGGGGAGCTACGTTCCAGATCCCAGCTCATCGGAGAGGGGGGGTCTCACCATCCTGCACGCAATGCATTCTCCTAAACTTCCCTTTTAAAACTGGCCCGTTTCCTTAACATTCTTGGGACAATCAGGGAGAGAAGACCTGACAATTTACAGTGTTATTTAGCACATTTACTTGACATTATTTACTTAAGAAAAAATTAAAACCTAAATCCTCCAGAAAAGAAGAGGTTGGGAGGGAGGAGGAGGAGGAAGAGGGTGGAGCCCGTGGGATGGGGGTGAGACCCCGGCCAGCCCTCGGACAAAGGGGGCTCTGCCGTGTCCAGATATTGTCCACCTCAGCAGAAGCTCCATTGTGTGGCGCACGGGGCGTCCAAGTGGGAAGCTCAGGACATGAAAGCAACTGCTCAGCCATTGTTTAATCGGAGCTCCCGTAATGTCACCGCCCAATTATGCGGCTGCGGTTGGGGTTACAGTTGCTTTGGTCAACATGATCACTTTCTTTTTTTGTTTTTCAAAGAGGTCAAAGGTTGGGGGCTGCAGGGGCTGCGGGCCGAAGAGACCAAGGATTTGAGATGTGGTTTCTTGGAAAACACCCCCCAGGAAAAAAAAATACTTCTGTCACAAAATATCAATGCCGACCAGATGTCGCTGGCCTTTTTTTTTTTTTTTTGCATGTGTCCCTAACAGCTGGCAAGAATATCGGCTCAAATTGTTCACCACAAGCCCACACTTTCTGTTTGCCTCCAGATAAAGGGATTTAAAATCCTATTTGTCGGTAAGGGATGGTGAAAACTGTGGAATGGACTTTTCTAGACCAAGAAAGGTAACTTTCTTTCTTCCCTGCTGCGCAGATTTGCAGAAGAAGGGCTCGAGTGAGGAGACTGAGGTCAGAGCCAGCTCCGACCCCTCCTGGCCGTGGGGACAGCTGCCCAGGGTCCGCACACTCACGGGCAGGCCCCTCGGCAGACCTCGTCCTGTCGTCTTTCAGAACTGTCTACTCCAACTTGTGTTTACGGGTATATTCCCAGCCCCTGTACAGGTGAGAGGCTGCCCATAATTCCTGCAGCCTCTTTTAGCACTGGGTGTCCAGTCTAGAACATTCTGCCACGTGTCTACTCGCTAGACTGTCTCAGGGTGTTTGCCTAGTTTCAGGCACAGCTTCCACCTCTTGTCTTTGCAGGAATGCCATTCGCTCCTTCATTTATACTCCCTGGGTGCTTTGAACAAGTAGGTTCTCAGAAAACACTCATCGAGGAAAAGCATGTAACAAATAATGCTTTTTAAACAGTCACCCAAACGATAGTGATGAAAGGGTCTGGAGTGGGTTGAGTGGTGTCCCCCTGAAGTTCACGTCCACTCGGAACCTCAGATGTGACCTTATTTGGAACTGGGGTCTGTGCAGATGGTTAAGTGTGGAGATGAGGTCATGCTGAAGCAGGGCAGGCCCTGAATCCAATGACTAGCGTCCTTATAATATGAGGAGAAGAGTCAGCCAGGGAGGGGCCCCTGAGAAGATGGAGGCAGAGATGGGGTGATGCCCCCACAAGCCAAAGAGCACAAGGATCGTCACCACCACCAGAAGCTGGGAGGGGGGCACGGACGGATTGCCCCCCAGAGCCTCAGAGGGAACCCATCCCACTGATGACCCTGATCTCGGACGTCTGGGCTCCAGAACTGTGAGACAATGAATTTCTGTCATTTAAGCCACCTAGTTTGAGGTAATTTGTGACAGCAGCCCTCGGAAACTCAGACAGCACCCAAGAAGGATAGACAGTTCCCATTTGTTCAAAGGAAGCAGCTGCACCCAAGGGAAGAGCCTGCTCAACCACCAGCCTTTCAGGGTCCCGTCCAGAACAGCCTGGTCCCCCATGTGGGGACGGAAAGGCCGGTTCCGGGCTCTGAGGTGGCCCCACCACCTGCCTGAGGAAGCTGGCGGTGGAGAGGTGACCCACGTGAATGGCCTCAGCCACACCCTGTCAGCACACGGACAGAACCCACCAGGAAGGCTTGTGCCCCGGACTGCCCTGCGCCCAGGCCCTCAGGGTGAACTGGGCACCAGGCAGGCTCAGGGAGGGGGCGGCCCCATGACTCCCCAGTGCCCCCAAATGATGTGTCCTCAATAGCAGCCTAGGAGCTTGCGGCTTGAATTAATTAGAGAGTTTCCAGTTCACACTGAGTTGATAAACAGCAGAAAAAGGCAAAAGACCAGATTCTCATTCTCCCACACCAAGAAGCCCAGAGATTTTATCCAAAGTCGAAGATTCGCTGGGTGGTCATTATCGGCACAACACGGGGAGAAATTCGAGCTCCAGCTTGCGGAAGGGCACTTGTTAAGAGAGGCAGGTGAAAAAACCCAGCTGGATGTGACGAAGGAGGGTGTCGAGCCTGACGCCTTGATGCCATCAGAGCGAGCATGCTCCCTGATCCTGAAGGAAAGATTCTTAATCTTAAACCTGCCTGCTGCCACCACTTAACCACACGGCCTTACAGAGCCATCTTCCCACAGGTGAGAACACATCGTGAGCAGGTGGTGCCTGTTATCCTAAGACACCTTGGAGAGCAGGCGTGGGCTTTGCCAAGAAGAGTGTTTGCGCTCTGTCCTGGAACACAGCTGCGCACCACGGGGTAGAGAGCAAGGAGGAGAGTTTGCAGTCATCAAATCGAAGAAATAGCTTAATCGATTGAAGTCACACTTTTCAGGAGGTGCCAAAAAGGAATGAAAACCAAGTAGAAATTCTTGCTATTTGGGGTAGCTCAAAGTCTGAGTGGCTGTGGCGCCCGCAGAATCCTGTGACAACAGACATCCCCGTCTGGCAAACACTGTAACCTTATTTTATCTCCTGTCCGGGGAACACAGGACATTTCACATCTGTCTTATGACCATAAACGCTCCGCCAGTGGCACCAGAGTCCTGTTTGCTCTGCTGATCAAGCCCAGGGCTCAGCCACGGTCACTCCTCAGTGTTTGTGAGCGAGAGCTCTCACCAGCCCCTTGAACCTCAGGATCTCATGGCTCATTCCTAAGACAGACCCCGACCCGGGAACTCTGGGAATGTTGGAGGATAGCAGATCCGGGACCAGACAGCCAACGAGGGAGACCTCTGAGTCAGAACCCGGTGTGGATGCTTACCCACCCCCATGCCTGCCAGTGTGTGACGTCTGCACACTCACGCCGCCTCTGTTCCAGCCTAGGTTTGTAAAGAGTCAACAATTCATCTCAGAAAGATGCCAGTGGAGAACCAAATGCTATTTCCAAGCAACTGCCGGGGTTAGTGATTTAGATTTTTTTTTGCCTCTAATGTATTACTTCTCTCATTCTGCTGAGGTCTCGTGATTCAGCTTATAAATACGAAACCTGCTGCTGTAATCAGAAAAAGCAAGAAACATTCCTTGAATATTTCAGAGCAAAATGCTTCTGAAAGGCCTCGGTTCCCCACAGAAGACATATTTTAAAGAAGAAGAGTCGTGAGTCAGGAGCAGCTGCTCCCGGCACCTGTTATTTATTCCCTACGTTAAAGTTCTCGTGGCATTTTGGAAAGAACTGAGCATTTTTCCTGGAGAAATACTCTGGGTTCTGGAGTACACAGTTGGCTGCATCCAACTGTTGGCTGAGACAAAGGGCCTGTGAGGTGCCCTGGCGAGCAGAGCCGGGAGACGGGGTCACCTCGTGCCATCCCACCTCCCTCTCGGCAGCCTTCTCCTGCTTCCCGCCCTCAACTCCACTCCCCGGGCACCCACTGTGCCCGTTCCCACAAGGACAAAGGTGTCAGCTGTCTGTAATTTTCACTCTCACAGAATATCTGGAGAAAGAGTCTTCAAGGTACAAGGAGACGTGCTCTAGAATCCAACACCAGATGTTGACTGGCGGTGAGGCATGAGCAAGGTGGAGCCATGCTGACCTCTTTCTCCATCTGTCCATGCTCCTTGAGGACCTATACCATGGATTAGATTCCTGTGGCCGCTGTAAGAAACAGCCACAAACTTGGTGGCACAAAACAACCCAAATTTATCATTTCACAGTTCTGAAGGGCAGAAGTCTGACGCGAGCCTCACTGGGTAAATCCAGGCATCTCCAGATCTGCTTCCTGCCTTTTCCAGTTCTGGAGGCCACCACATTCCTTAGCTCATGGCCCCTTCCTCCATCTTCACAGCCAGCAGCAGAGCGTCTTCCCATCTCTCTCTTTCTAACCTCTGCTTCCGTTGTCACATTTCCTTGACTGACCCTCCAACCACCTTCTTCCCCTTATAAGGATCCTTTGATTACATTGGGCCCACCCAATAATCCAGGATAACCTCCTATCCTAAAATCCTTAACTGGATCACATCTGCAAAGCTGTGTTTCCACACAATGCAGCATATTCGCAGGTTCAGGGGATCCGGAGGAGAATAACTCTGGGGGCCTTCCTCTGTCCACTGCATCATTGATCCACATCATTTTAAATGATCTCCTTGAATTGAGTCCGTTTCTGTCATCCATGCCACTGACACCCTTCACCCAACTGCTAGCTTGGACTTTCTTCTTTTAGGACCCTGGATACAGAGAGGATAGCCAAGAAGGGGTCTCTTCATCTACATTTTCCTGCCAATAATTTGCTCAACAAGTGTTGATGAGCACCCACCATGTGAAGACACTGCTCAGGTTGACCAGGGACAAGAGGAGAAGCAGACCCTGGGACTGCTGAGTAACAGGCTGAGAAAGAGGAAGCCACAGTCATGAGCAACCATCAAAGAAGAGAGAGCTTGTGACACACAGAGAGTACAGCCACAGAGAGTGTGACATGCCCATGCACATGGCCCCAGACTCTTGCCTGCGCCCAGAGGCAAACCTGGAGCAATAAGTCTCCCAGGAAAGAGACGGGGCTTCCGGCCAGTCCCGCCTTTCTGCCTGGTTGGCCCTGTCATGTGGGGAAATGCACACACAACACAAATCCCATCCATCTGAATGCATCACATGCGAATCTGGAATTTCACTTCCTCAGAAGACCAAAGGGAGAAAGCGAAAGTGAGGAAGGAGGTCAGACCTACTTCCTAGAACGTGACAAGTTTCCGAGGTGGCTAGACTTCCTGTGGAGGAGACAGGCTGTCTGTGCAGCGGGAAGAGCAGGTTTTATGAGCCTCGGTCGTCTACTGGAGGAGTCCTGGAGGAATCACTGTAACTGAGCATCTGCGTAAGTCGCTGTGGTTCTGAGTCAGGCCCGACAGCCTGGGGCTCACAGGCTGCTCGCCGTGGGGGGCCTGGGGTGAGTGATCAAATAACTATGTGCCTAGATTTCTCCATCTATAAAGTTCTTGACCCAGCGTCAGCAAGCGCTCAGCAAGGGCTGAATACCGTAGACAAATTCTGAGTCATTTCCAGGAGACGTAGTCTAGCACCCAAGGTGCTTTGATGCTGGAAGAAAGACCTGGCTGAGAAGATGTCCCTGAAAATGTTGGGAGCTCAGCACCCCTGACTGATGAGTGGACAGAGGACCAGGAGTGACCCCTCACTATGGATAAATCAGCAAAAAGGCCCAACGTCACAAGAAGAGCAGAGAAACCATCGGCACCAAGAGGTCCCTGCCAACCCCATATTTCTATGCTGCTCCCTCCTCTCTTCCTCTACTAGTGGTACCTACTGGGGGATGGGCACCAGAGGTACAAAAGGAACAGTTCTGATCTGCAGAGAGCTGGCAGCTGGGGAGGGAATGCAGCTTTATAACAATTACAGAGCTGCATGCGCTGCCCATAATGGCCTCCTTGGGGCCAGCACGTGTGTCTTCCTGGGAGGCTCAGGGACAACTTCCGGAAGGGAACGGAAGGGAAGGGAAGGGAAGGGAGCCTACAGGGAGAACAGAGGAACAGTCGTTATGGGCAGGAGACAGGCGTGTTCAAAACACATGCCAAGCTCACAGACCCACTACTAGTTCCAGCCTCGGTTTCCCCACTGATAGAGTAGAAATTGTGTCTCCCACTTAGAATCCAAGATCCTCACAAGCACAGAAACTCTGTGAAGTGAATCTATTGCGGCACATTAGAAATAGTTTTAAGAAGATGTTTAAAGGCTGTTAGGGGCCACCGGGAAGCCGAGTGCTATGGGGGAAAGGACACAAATCTCTGGGATTTTGTCTCTGTTGGTGACGTGCCCTTGGGCTTCATTCTCCACATCTGAGGATGAAGATTAACTGAAATGCATTTAGTGAGAGCCTCATGCAGGACAGGCGCTCCGTGAATTCCTGGGACCCCGCTCTCATGTGAGAAGAGCACATTTGCAGCTTGATCCCAAAGGAAAGTATGGCGGCCCCAGCCTCTTGCTGAGTCTGGGCGCAGGTTTCTCTGGAAGCGCCCTCGGTGCAGAGTCATCTCTGAGGAGGCTGGCGTGATGGACCAGAACCTTGCTCCTGAAGCGGCTGTGTGGCCGACTCCTGCCTCATGCTGACCTGCCACAGCGTCTGCCGTTGTCACTTCCAGCCGTCAGGGAACCAAACGCTAACAGTCATAACAGTCATTGTCGTCTTGAAATTGCTTCCCCTCTGGCTATGGACATCTGTCAACTCGCAGTGAGAGCACCATGCGATCTTCAGTTTCTCACTCCTGAATCTTCTATTTCGGAGCATAATAATGTTTTCACTTATGTTGCGCGTCTAGAGCGCAACATCGAAAGGTGGTTTGTAATCACAGGTTAATTTAATCAGTGTGAGCTGATAATTGGAACTATGATATTGAGTTTGGGTTCTGAATTATTTTAACATATTTTCAGATTAATTGGATAATTGCTCAAACTCCGTCTCATGTGTGTCGAGTGGAAATAGCTTGTGAGCCGGTGTTCAGTTTGGGGTGAAGTGCCTTGTACTTGGAACCATAATACCGACGGGCCACCCTAGTGGAGCAGGCCTCCTACAAGAGTGGTCAGGTCTCCTCGTCTATAAATTGAGCAACATGAAAACTCTGGTCTCTGGTGCCGGCTGGTGCTATACAGATTGTAGCAACACGGCCCGGACTTGACACGTCCCACCTTGACCTCCTCCTCTGGGCTCCTCTGAGCTGTGGGATGTTTCAGTGTCCACCTGCCCGCTGCCCTGGCTGCCTCCCAATGACCCAGCCCATCCCATCCTGCTGGCCTTTCTCCTTCCCCACGCTTCCCTTTGATGTACAAGGACTTCTCATCCAGGGGAAGAAGTGATCAGGTTGAGGGTGGAGAGTGGACAGGCCAGATCCTGGCTCTGCTGGGGACGGGTCTTCTGGTCCTTGACTTCCTGTATGGTGACAACTCCCAAGTTGTTTTCTTCTCCAACAAGATCACCGTCTGCCCCTGCTGTCCCACCGCAGGGAGGACAACAACCCCGGGAGATGCCACCTGTTTCTCTCTACAGCCAGCACTCCCTAAGTTCTCCTGTCGCCGAGCCTCCAGCTAAGAGGCTCCAGGGCTGTGTCCCCGACCCCAGTCCCATGGAGACGGGCTGGGAGGCTCGTGATGCAGCTGGGGTGCCACAGGGTCTGTCTCCCTGAGACCCCGCTGTCTAGGGGGAGGTGCCATCACATCAGCAAACCTGGAGCAGCCCCAGGCTTTAAGGTCCACAAGGCCGCGCTTGGACAGAATCTCTAGAACACGGGGGGCTCTGAGGGGTGACCCACCACTCACCGTGCTCCTGCCAACTCTCGCCACCCAAGGTGAGGTGCTGGGAATTCCCGCAGCTGCGACAAGATGTTGCCACGAGGACTAGCGGAGCACAGGTGCTCCGATCTAAAGTGAGTGAAGTTGGAAATGAATCAGAGAGAACTCTTTTCTTTCAGCCACATGGTCTTTCCAAACCAGTGTATTTGTGTCTCAAAGCTTTTATGTAAGTCACAGAGAGTGTGGGGACCCAGGACGGCCAGGAAGGACGAGGAGAGAATGACAGAACTGTCACCAGAACCACAACTGATTTGTGCTGAATAACTTCATGTTTTTGCCCAGAACCTGTATTTCTCCAGGAAGGTGGTGGCACAGGGCTGGAGGAGGAGGAACGGGGTCCTGGTGTTCCTAGGGGTCGGCATTTGTAGAATCTCACTTACTCCACCTGTACAGAGCTGGCCTCAGGCCTCCCACCGCCCCAGACGCCCCTCGGCCCGAGCTCCCTTCCTCCCTCCCCAACCTGGTCCCAACCAACCACCCCAGGACCCTGTTCTGGACCACTGACAACGGTTTACCAGAGACAATAGGAGACAGCGGGTGGTCGAGCTGCTCCCTGGATCTCTGTAAAGCCACTTGGAGAGGCCTCCTCCTCAGCTGCTCCGACCCTGTTCTTTCAACTCTGCCAGAACCCACAGAGAGGCCCGACCTTCCACAGAGGGACCGAGCAGCCTCAAAGAAGCAGAACAGGCCCAGCAGGTGCAACATTGGCACCAGCTGCAGACGGGCTCCAGGGGGCAGGGAAAATGGAAGCAGACAGGGCCATCGCGTCCACGGGTGTTTCTTTGAGACTGAGTCAGCCTGCGAGACGGCGGAAGACGGGCTGTGCAGAGACCAGTTTCCCTGTGGGCGAGATAAGGCAGGAGGGGTCCCTCTACCTCGCCTCCCCTCTGACTTGCAGGGAACAATTCCTGCAAAATTCCTCAGCAACACAAGAGAAGAACAGATGATGCAAGGGCAGAGACGAGGCTCAGATCCCGGGGAGGAAAGATCCCCTTTATGTGAACTTCGAGAACATGTCATCACTGGAGTCGGCTAACCCGGGTGTCAGGGGATGGTGCAAAGGCTTCAGGACGCTTTCCGGGGCTGACGGGATGCTCCAGCTGGATTGTGGAGTTGCTCTCATGAGTGTGCACACTTCTCAACACTCGTCCAGCTGTGAGCTTAATATGCGTGCATCTCATGGTGTGTAAATTATATGCCAATAAAGTTGTTTGAAAAAGAAAGACGAAAAGTACACCCATCCATGAAGAAAACCCAAGGCACACGGACGTGTTGGTTCTAAACACATTCAAGGGAATCTGAGGAAAGGACGCCAGCTCTTCTAGGAGGAAGCGCTGTCTGTCGGGATTGGCCTGGCTGGGCCCTCCTTCACTGAGTCTGTGTGACACACGTGGCCTTTCTGCGCCTCCTGAGAGGAATAATTACACTTACCATGTGTGTTGTGAACTCTAAAGTCTGATACACAGTAGGTCCTCACTAATAGGCAATGAACGGACCTCGTGAAGTGGGAGCTCAAATAACAGACAGAAATGCCTCAGTCAATGTTAAACTAAGATGAAAATAACTTTAATACACTATTTTCACTAATCAAATTGGCAAGTGAATTTTCAAACTAATAATTCATATGGTTGATGAAGAACAGCTGGTAGCATTATAAATTGGTACAAATTTTCTAGCGGGAATTTATAAATAGATAATAAGTGTCTTTAAAACGTTTATTCCCTTCGACAAAATAATTCCACTTCTAGAAATTTATCATAATAAATACGAGACACAATTACAATGATTTATGTACAAAGATGTTCAACGAAAAATTATTTAGACTGCCAAAATTTGGAAACCATCCAAGTGTCTATAAACAGAGGAGAGATCAAATCTGTAGGGTACAGCTGAGGAATAGACTGGACGGTCCTTCTCCACCTGAGGTTTGCGCGGCTGCGCTGCAAAAAATGGGCAGTTTTGCTTATTGGTTGTTTGGTTTGAATGACAAATTTTTAAGATTTCACTTTTTTTCCCCTTTTTTCTCCCCAAAGCACCCCGGTACATAGTTGTATATTCTTCATTGTGGGTCCTTCTAGCTGTGGCATGTGGGATGCTGCATCAGCGTGGTTTGATGAACAGTGCCATGTCCGTGCCCAGGATTCGAACCAACGATACACTGGGCCGCCTGCAGCGGAGCATACAAACTTAACCACTCGTCCACGGGGCCAGCCCCTTGAATGACAAATTTTTAAAGTAAAGGTCTCCCTAAGACTGAACAAGGCCACGGGAGGCATTGGGGTCAAGAGAACAGACCTGGCACATTGCCACGGCAGCTGGAGGGATGTCCACACCCCACTCACGTTCTGGTGGCCACAACTAACCACACGGACACTCCACCAGGCTTTGGGGGAAACGGACCCTCTGAGGACTAGTCAGAGAGGAGGCAGAAGGCAGCGTGCGTTCTTGACGTCCACCATCAGGCCGGGAGCCCCCGGGGCGGCCTGGGGTCCTCCTCTCCATTTCTCTATCACCCATAACAGGCCGTGGCACGGAGCAGCTCTCCGTGAATACGCATTGAATGAATCAGAGAGCCACATCCAAAAGAAGCAGAAGTTTTCCAGAGAATAAACAGGCAAGAGGATAGAGGAAAGGACACAGGCAGACTTGGACCCGTCCGTCACTTTACCGTAGGGTTTCAGGGTCACCTGACCCTGAGTGACCAAGAGGCATTTGTCACCCAAACTCTTCCACTTTTCAAGAAGGAGAAGGGAAAGGAATTAGGAGAAGAAATCATACAGAAGCTAACTCTGAAGCTCCCCGACGCCCATGTGTGCGGCACACACACACGACAAATGTCTCCAGGAGCTGACCCAGTCTGCCATGAGGCCACCAGGCACCACCAGAGAAATGAGGGAAGCTCAGAACATCGAGAGGGACAGCACCCTGCTGGTCTAAATGCTTCACCTGACAGCGTGAGGATGCGACCGACAGGGTCACCCTGCAGAGCCAGGTCTGGGAAACAAGGCTCCCACATCGTCAGTGTCTTCAGAGTTGGGGGGATCCCTTCCCTTCCCCCGCAGCTCCTCCCCTCCAGGTTGTCCTCAGATGCAGTGAGACAGGGCCCCGTGCCCAGAGCCGTGTCTGCCGAAGGGATCAGTCGACGGCAACTCTGTCCCCCACCACAGCTGGATCCACGTCCAGACCCCACTGGCCACACACTGAGGAAGGGAGCGGCCCTCAGAGCCCAGCAGAAAAGTCTGCCTTTTCCATTTTAATCTCAACTTTTGTTTACACCAGAAGAGAGAGGGTCAGTTTGTGGAAGAGACAGAAGAAGATTCGCCCACCTCCCGAGCTGCTGAAAGAGAGCCCCAGCAAAGCTCACCTGAAATAGCAGATCAAACAAAAATAGCATCCTCAGCTTTTGGAATGAACTGCGTAGCGGGAAGGGAAGAAGGGCATTGCGACATATTGACCTCCCAAGCTCTGTTTGGGTCAGTTTGTTAAAATTAGTCTGTTCTCCCTGGGGACACACCAAATGCTGTCTTCTCACTGGCAGACGTCCAGGGGAACCTCAGGCTGCAGTAACTAACTCAGAACGGAGCTCACGGCTCACCCCACATGGGCAGTGGAGAAGCAAACCCCCCTTCCCCCATCACTCTGAAGAGTCCTGACTTCCGCAGGGTCCTCTGCAGCGTGTGGAATGGGAGGCGAGTCTACACCATTAGAACAGGGTGGGGAGTCAGCAGAGATGCCTGAACACCACCACCAAGGTGAGTGCCCCCGGAAGGCAGAGCTCCCCGAGATGAGAGCTGTTCCTACACATGGAACATCCATGACAACCTCCACTGCCGTTTTGTCTTGGCGATCAGACCCGTCTTAGACATCTGCATATTGGAACGATGTTCCAGTCAATGATGGTACCGCATAGACGACAGTGGTACCATATAATGTACGTGTGCTGCAGGCTGCACCATCTAGGTGTGTGTAAGTACACACCATGATGTTGACACAACCATGAAATTGCCCAACACTGTGTTTCTCAGAAGGTGTCCCATCGTTAAGCAATGCACAACTGTATCCCTCTCTCACCATCCCACCACTCCCCCATGAACCTGCCAGATCAGGAACGTGTAAACCGTAGGCCTCTTCCTCAGTTGGCACCAGCCACAGCACAAAGTCTCTCCAGCCCCCCTTCCCTCTCGTGGGTCAAAAGAATTTGACTTTGAGGAAGGGAAAGGGACCTAATGTTTCTTTTTCATCTTAAACTGAAACTCTCAAATTTAGGATGTTTTCCCCATATAAATGTATTCTTTACAATATTGCATATAACCTGACTTTTCATGCCAAAGTTTTTTCTAACCTTCTAGGAAAGGGCTGAAATTCACAGAGTCAAACATATTCATTCCAATTTTTGAGGAAATCGTGTTTGCATCTCCTGCAGATGCTCACACTGAGAGGCCCCCCAAGAAGGGACTCACTTCCTTCCCCAACACGTCGAGAGGAGCGAGTGCAGCCCGGGAGGAACTTGGAAACACCACGAATCCTATCAAAACCACAGCGCAGGTCACTTCCTTAAAAGCATAAGTGACTCTTGACATCTGGCCAAAGCACAACAGGCAATTTGCTCTGCCGTCCACGTCCATGGCTTCTAAGCCAGGGCACCACCTGAACTGGGATGTCAGGCCGAGTATCAGAAAGTCTGGGGCCCCAATTCTGCCTCTGAAGAGAAGAGATCACTAAACCCCTGGTGGTTCTTGTAAAGTGCTCAGGACTACAAGCAGACATATCTTCCCTTCTGGTCTGCTCATCTTAAAGTTAAAGTTAACTTAAAAATTTCCTAAATTTTTGTTAATAATGGTTTGACCATGTTGGAAGTAAAAACCAGTGCGAACATAAGCACAGACCGTAAAGAGATTGGTATCAGAAAATCTTCAAACTGAGAAGGACTCTAACATCCCGGGTCCTCATGCTCACCTCAACCGTTTATCGCCATTTTAGAGAACATATCAAAAGGAGACTCTGTCACCTCCTCAGCGACCATGGCACCCTCACCGTCTTCCCAGGGTTTAGTCAGTGCCTTGATCCAGCACGACTTCCTCCTGTACAATTTTAGGCCACCTGCTCTCACCCTGAACTTAATTCCTTTTTTAAGAAAGCTATTAATGGCTTGAGTAGCATCACTGTTCTTTGTGAGCTTCAGAAAAGAAAGAGATTCTGACCCCCATGTTGCAACACACTGTTTCACGTGGGCTTCTTTGGGGACCCCACTCGCATTTCTGTTAGCACTGTAACCTCCAGAACGTGGGAGCCCCAAATGCTCTTGGGGCAGTGGATGTTTCCTTAAGAAACAGGAAAAACGAGAAGGAGAGTGTACTGTTTTCCAGGCTTTGTAAGCAAGAAAACACAAGGATGGCATCTCCCCAACCTCCCAGGAGTAACGTGATGGAGGTCAGACAGGTTTCTCTAAAGTGGGAATATTTGTTTATTTGAGCCAATGAATGTTACTCAAGGTTGTTCTGGGAAAAACATGCTAATACTCTGCAAGGACGTATATCATCTTTAGAAAGATTATATCTGAATTACTTCCACATGACAAATGCCTGAAATGGTCTGAGTATTTTCTGGTGTCTGAACTTGCCGTGTGAGGCACTGCATTCAACGGGAACATACTCTGTGCACCCCATAGTCGAGGTCCCTGGCTCACTGCACTTCTTCCCGCATTTGAAATGCTGCTCTTCATCTTGACGTTTCTGCAGACACTCGGCTGCTCTTTAGGAAAACTGTTTAACTTCCTGATAGCTTTTTTACAAAATTCATACGTGGAGAAGTTACTAACTGCATGTGGCTTAGTTTGCTGGATACCAAACAAACACATCCTCACAGACACTTTGTGTCTACGTGACCATTTATTTATTAGAATAAAAACAAAATAATGTGGTTTTCCTCTTGATAATGTCTATGTTTGGCTGCACGTTATGGTCCAAAACTACTAGTGACCTTGGTAAGAGTGAAGATCTGAACAGAACTTCTTTCGAGATCAACGTCCTTACACACTTTTACATGTTTCCCTCCTGTGTGTGTGTGCGTGCTCTCAGACTGCAGCTCACACCTGTTAGGGACCCTCTCTGGCCCCCGCCCTAGCTGGGACTGGATGCATCGAGGACAAGAGCTGCCTGGGCCTGCCCTCTGGGAGGCTGTAGTCTCCCGGGATGCACAGACCTTAAATAACTGCACGCGTTAATTAGGGCACAGGCAAGCTGCCACGAGAGCTTTGTAACGTAGAGCAGGATCGCCGTCTGGGAGGTCCGGAGAGGGCTTCTCTAAAGCTGCATTTCAAGGAGGGTTGGCCAGAGTGAGTGCAGACCATCCAGCGGATGAAGGATCACCTGCAGAGTCTCGCAATCAGGGAGAAGTAGAGAGCCCTGTGCCAACAGCCAGTGTGGCTGGAGCTGTGAGCGAAGGTGCAGTTGGGAGGATAACACGAAACAAGGCAGAAAGACAGTCAGGAGCCAGATGACACAAAGGCCTGACAGACCGAGTTGAGGGTTTTGAACTTTATGCTAAAAACACTCAGAAGCCGTTAGCTAGTTCTGAGCAGGGAAAACCTGCGCAGATTTGTGCTTTGGAAAGCCTCTGGTAGCAACGTGGAGAATGAGGTCCTTGCAACGCTGTGCAATAGAGACCACTACTCTCTCCCTTTCAGAGGTTTAGTGGAGTTAATAATCACCCGAGTGACTGGCCAACTCAGCACAGCCTGGACCTGACCCCAAGACTCTGGCACCAAAGCTCCCACCCAACCAGTCTGTGTCTTGACCCATTTGATTTGCTTGGTTTCAGTCTGATGCAACGATGGAAAAGCTCCCCAAAATCCACTATGCTGTATATACGCCATCTAGTAGACCAGCATTACATACACACCAGTAAATTACATCGTGTGTGTGTGTGTGTCTATTCACTGTGTAATTCATCTTAATGCTTTTGCTTATGGAAAGTTTCAAACATATACAAAAGAGGAGAGAATAGTAAAATCAACTCACCATGCACCTAGCATCCTGTTCAACGGTTGTCAGCTGGTGGCCCTGCACCCCACCCCCTTGCCTCCATCTCGGGTTATTTTGAAGCAAATCCCAGACATAATATTGTTTCATTGATATATATTTCAGAATTTTGCTCTAAAAGTTAAGGACTCTTTTTTAACTTAACAGTAATAATCTCTCACATCTAAAAAATTTAACAGGCATACATCCGTATCATTAAACAACCCAATCATTGTTACCTCTCTCCAGTTGGCTCATGAACTTTTTGACTATTTTTTAACTGTCTAAGTCTCTTCCAATCTGTGGGTCCCCCATCTCTTTCCTTTTCCTTTGCACCAAGTTCCCTGGATTTGGCTGAGTAGATCTGTGGTGTCCTGACCACGTCCTTCCATCCTCCATAATCCTGTAAACTGGTAACTAGATCTGAAGGTCTGATCAGATCCAACTTCAATATTCTTTGCAAAAATACCTCATAAATGGGGCTGGCCCCGTGGCATAGTGGTTAAGTTCACATGCTCCACTTTTTATGTTTGGATCCAGGGCATGGACCCTACACACTGCTCATCAGGCCGTGCTGAGGCAGCGTTCCACATAAAAGAACTAGAAGGACTTACAACTAGGATATACAACTATGTACTGGGGATTTGGGAGAAAAAAAATAAGAGGAAGATTGGCAACAGATGTTAGCTCAGGGCCAATCTTCCTCACCAAAAAGCACAACTTAAAAAGAAAAAAATACTCTTCCAATGACGTTGTTGGCCTGTCTGTTTAGTGTGCTCCACCCAACCAGTGTAAAGCGCACACTTGGAGTCACATCTGAAGGCGTGAATAAACACACGCACCGAGCATCTCTTTGGGTTTCTACAGAGGTTACCTTGTTGACATCTTGGTAATTGCTCATCACTTTGCGATTCACAAACACGCAAAATTAGAAACACAGTGGCTGCCGTTCTCCAATAAAGGAGCCAGGCTTACTGGAAAAAAGGTTGATTGCAGAGCAGCAAAGGGCCTGGAGGCTGGTGGAGCCTGAAAGTGTGACGTGCTCTGACAGCAGGGGACCTGTGGAGTGGAAGGAGGCAGAGAAGGGGCACCGCTGGAGTCTGGGAGAGTCAAGCATCAAAATAACAGTAGAAGCAGACTGTGACCCCCTGAATGAAAGATCCTTCCAGAGTCCACACCAATGTGAACAGGAAGAGAACAGTCGTCCTTACTGTAGGAAGCCAACGGATAGATAAGAAGGGATGATGGCCAGACAGCCACTGTGATAGTGAGAATTCTTGGCACTATTCTTGCAGCATTTCTGGAAGTCCAAAATTTTGTCCGAACAAAAAGTTAAAGGAAAGAATCTAAGGAAAAATGTGTGTGCCTCACCTTCCTCACTGGTCTCCCTGAAGCTCCAAGGAGCTGGGGGTGGGTCCTGGGCATGAATGGGAGGAAGGGGGTCACACAAGCCCTTTCTTGCCACGCTGGCCCTTAGCTGCGCTCAGAACCCTTCTCGGAACACAGCACCAGCACCCCTCCTGCTAAAGGATCTGCTGTTTTCCCTCGTTGTTTCCAGTGCATTGCTGTTCCTTCCTTCCTGACGCCTAGTGGTGAACCTGGAGATTATGACGGAAGGCTGACCCTGCTGGGCATTGCTTGGCGTGGTGAACCACAGCTGGTCTATGAATGCCCATGTTTTTATATGGCTGTTTTTGATCAGTGTACCTGAATTTCTCGGTGGAATTGACATAAAACCCTGAAAGCGGAGAGACCATCTGATTAAAAGCCAAATCACGGCATCAGTCTCAGAAGAGACTCAGGGTGCTGGGAACACAAAGCTCCAAGCCTGACGTCTCTGATTTGCTCCTTAAGCACGTGACTTGCTCAGCCCAGATGAAAGACGAATTTATTCCCTGATTTTACAAGATGGTTGGGGAAGGTGCAAGTGAGATGATCTTTAAAGATCTTAAGTATTTTAAAGATCTACGTAAGTCCTTCAAGGCTGTCTCATGGGGTGGTCTTCACAAGAACCCAGCAGATTCCATATTCTTGAAAATGATGAGCCATTTAGTGATCATCAAAGTCCAGTCACTTCCAAAAGTGAAAGCGAGCTATTAATAATTATTCCAGGCTGACAAGGTAAATCAGCATAAGGTCACCCTTCTCTTTCTCCAGATCCTGTAGACAATTGGAAGAAATGTTGCAACTCCCTCAGTTATTCTAGAATAACCCTTTAAAAAAAAGCAGGGGGCAGCTTGAGGATGGAGGTGGTTTCAAAGCCTCGGTCTCCCCACCCACACCTTGGCCCCGCTGCTGACTTCTTTCCATGGATGGAATCGCTCCACTGGAGTCCTTCTCTTTGAGCATTTATTCCAGAATCACAGCCGGGGTGACCAGAGGGATAAGGATGGATCGTTGTGCCTCAGACACAGAAGCACCAGCAGGGCTGTCCCGGGGCTTAGCGTGTGGGGTCTGATCCCTACGTATTGTCCTGTCAGTCTCACCTCCACACACACGTCTCCCCATCATTCATGCACACGAGACGGGCATGTGGACTTGGGCACATGCATGCCTCACCTCTCCTCCTCAGGAAGATTCCAGAACTTCTGACTGTGCAATGAGGACCAGTGGGACAAACCGTTCCTTACCCTCCCCCTTAATTAATTAGGCCCAGAAGTTCTGTCCCTCTCTCTGCTCCTCTCCAGCCCCGGAAATAAACCCCCTCTTTCAACCAGGACTTGTCATCTTAGAGAGCTGATGATCTTCACCCATCCTGAGGAACCACCAAATCACACCAGTGAGGGGGTCCGTCAAACCCCTGAGTCTTGTTCTCAGTAAGATGCTGAGTTTCTGACCAACAATGACTAATGATTAAACTGGGGTCTGGAGCCAGACTGCCCAGATTTGAACACTGACTCTGCCTCCTAGGAGCCCTGAGCAGATAACTCCACGTCTTCAAGCCTCCGTTCCCCCAACTCTAAGGTGGGAGTAACAATAACACCATCTCAAGCGATCGCCGCCAGGGCTAATGAGATAATCCACGCAGAGTGGTTCATCCAGGCTTGGCACATAGTGAGAGCTCAATAAAAGAGCATTGGCTGCTCACTAGCATCTGTCCCACCACAGCTGTGGCTGAGGTAGAAGCCAACTAACTGTTGCGAATTAACTAGAAATAAACTCACCAACGAATGAGTAAGTGTTATTCCAAGACAAAAAGCCTTTGCCACAGCAATGTAACAGCGCCTCAAGTGAGGCTTTGTTCCTGCCCGTAATGGCCAGCTCTGAGGGCTCTCGGCACCCGTCAAAGGGGACATCGAGTCAAGCGTGCCTTAGTGCGGATCCCCAGGGAGCTGAGGAGGCTGCTCCAGAAACCAACCACCGGCAACTCTGCCTGCTCCTTACATTGTCCTGAGAATGACTTTGGAGGGTTCTCTGAAGCAGGCAGAGGAGCGAGGAAAGTTCTTTTAATCAATCCAATGAGCCCAGGTGAGAACGTCAGAAATGGAAAAGCAGCGGTCACCTCTGCCCTCCAAGCCTCGTTCAACGAGGGAGCAAGCAAACGCAAGTCGGCTCTGAGGGATGGTGAGTCAGTACACTCTGCTCGTCATTCATAATATTTATTTTGGAAAAATATTTTAAAAAGGAATTTCTTCATTAACAAAACAGTAAAAAACTCAAATAACATTTGCACAATATTCCATAAATACATTTATATACAAAAAAATATAGTCACATAGACCCGAAGTGCCTTTGTACATATTTACCAAAAATTTAAATTATAAAAAATGAACATCACAAAATACTCAAGCTTTACAGATATCATGAAAAATATTTTTACAAGTCCAAAAAATAACACACATTTTTTTTCCACCTAGAAAAAAACACATTTTAGTATCAAAAAGGACGATAAAGGCAGTGTTTGTGATTCTAATTCAAGAAAAGACTGGCTCATAAGAATCCAAAATATACACTTCAGGCAGTGCATGCTTCTTATGCAGAACTTAAGTCCATTCATTTAAATATATAATTTTTAAAGAGCAACTGTCCATAGTGCAATGGGAACATCTAGGAGACAGCACAAGCCGCCTCCGATACTCGCTGGGCCCGCAGCCCGCTCGTCACGTCACTTGCTAACTTCAGGAAGAGAACCAGCTCAGTCTGAATTTAGTTTCTCAGCAGCAGTCCTTGAAGGGGTCTCCCTTTCCTCTTTCAGCAGCATTCATTGGGGCATATAGACTTGGAATTTTATTTATTTTAAGAGAAACGGGAATTTTGCCATCTCACTTCCATTTTACACCTAGAAGGGCCCGCCAGACAGAACGGGAAGTTAGTTCGGGGTGGGGACGAATAGATCGGACTGCTCCACCCGCTCCGGCCCCGGCAGACCCGGGGCAGCGGGCCCTCCACGCACACTGACCTCAGTCGCTATGACGCACTCGTCCTTCTCCTCTGATATGACGTACACCGACTGGTACTTCGTGTCTTTCGAAGTGGAATATACAGAGTCTGGCCTTTTTCTTTCTGATGCTTCTCCACTGAAAGGAAAATGAAATGCAATACAATCAACTCGTGCACAGAGTTCTGAACAGGAAATGACCAAAGCTTGGAGGAAGACACCCAGCTGGCCCCCCGCCCAGCCAGCAGCACCCATGGGGGTCCAGGCGCCCTGCCCAGCTGGCCCTCCCACGTGTCCCCTCTCGGCCCGCAGCACGCACCCCCTGAGCGTCGGGGTGCCCTTCTCCTCCCCCGCGGAGCCCTGGGGCTGGCACTTGGTATCACGCTTGCTGTGAGGGTCCCTGATGCTGGTGTCATCGCCCTTGAGGTCCTGCACCAGGTTGTAATCCACGGTGGGATAGCGGGCCTTGAGGCCGTCTTGCTCGGCGCCACCGTGGTCCCTGTGGAAGTCGGCCTTCTTGTTGGTGTTTTTGACCTGCGTGGCCCCGATAACGCTGACGGAGATGTCCTTCTCGCGCTGGCAGTTGGCCAGGTTGTTCATGGTCTCCGTCTCCCCCCGGCAGGGGTCAGCGGGGGGCCGGTGCTTCTGCAGCCTCAGTCGCACGCAGACCACCACGGCGGCACAGCCCAGCAGCAGCATGAGGACGAGCACGACGCCGGCACAGACGGCTGCCCAGGGGAACGGCCCGGGCTGCCCCTCCACATACTTCTCTGTGAGGTCCACCACCACAGGGCCCGGGGGCGGCTCGGGGAGCAGGAACTGGCAGTTGGGGCCCCCGTAGCCGCGGGCGCACTCACACAGGTAGCGGCGGTCCCTCTCGTGGCAGGTGGCCCCGTTGTGGCAGGGAGCGTGCTCGCACCTGCTGACGGGGGCACTGCAGTTCCTGCCCGTGTAGCCGGGCGGACAGGTGCAAGAGTACTCGTTCACGCCATCCCGGCAGGTACCCCCGTTGGCACATGGGGAGGAGGCACAGTCGTCCACGTTGTTGTCGCAGTGCCTCCCGGAGAAGCCGGCCTGGCAGCGGCACAGGTAGGCGTCACCGAGGTCCACACACTGGGCACCTGGAACACAGGACATGAGCATCCGCTCGTCACGCAGCAACATCTGGAGGCATCTGCTGTGGGCGGCCACTGCCGTGAGCGCCCCCAGACGCACCAGGACACGGGACCACCACATAGCCCGTGGCCTGAACAAGGTCACAGCTCAAGGCAACATATCCTGTTCCCGCAAACGTGAGCCCATTGGGAGGAGTCTGGTCTAGCTCGATAAATCATAAAAAACACAGGCTGACATCTCCCAAGCAGAGATGTCATGACAGGCTCTGTGCAAACACTTTGCCTGCATGACTGTGTTTCTCTTCGCGACACTCGACAGAGGACCCAGTTCACAGATGAGGAGACTGAGGCTTGAGGAGGCTGCCATGCTCGCCCTCAGTTATAGTCAGTGAGAAGAGCGGGGACTGAGAACAGAGAAAGAGGAAGGAAGGAAGGAAAGGGAGGGAGGGGGGTCCTCGTCCTTCCAGAGCCAAGTCTGCTAAACCGCCAGAGACTCTGCTCCCCAAAATAAAGCAGCTGAGGCTTCTACTGGTCCAATGGATGGACACAAGCAAGAGGACGAGCTTGACCCCCCGGGACGGTCACACACGGAGAGCAGAGCTAAAACGATGCTTCTCCAGCAAAAGCTTCCCTTGATTATCCTGCCTGGCGGTGAGGTTCCAGAAGCTTCCAGAGTGGCCAGGCCTGTCTAGGGCCCAGCTCCCCTCCCTGTCAGTTTGCTTGGGGAACCCTCCCATTTGTATGGGAGCAGGAGGCCCCATCAACAGACCACCCTTCCTCACACGCAGACGCACCAGACGGCTGTGTTTGGGCGACAGAGCCGAGCTGGGCTTCCCTCCAAAACAAAGTGGCTGAGTTGCCACTGGCGTGTGATCCACTGAACGTGGCCGGGCCCCAGGCGCCTGAGGTGCGGTGTGACCTCGAGCAAGTCATCTCGCCTCCGCCTCAGGCTTTCCCTGTGGATCGTGAGAATAAACGCTCCTGCCTGCCTTTCTCACCCTGGCCATCGCCAGACTCAAGGGGACACCTTCTGAGGAGTTTCTGACTGTTCAGATCAGAGGGCTCCATAAACTCAAGGTAGCTTGCAAAGCGATGTACTTGGTTTGGAATTAAATTCATGAGCTTTCTAAGGCCTTCTTATCAGTGTTCACCACTTGACAAAGTCTCAGAGCAACTGGGCTGCCCTCTCACCATTAGCACAGGGCGAAGAAGTACAGGCGTCCATCTTCTTCTCGCAGTTAAAGCCAGAGAAGCCCCCGGGGCAGCGGCAGGTGTACCCGCCCTCAGGGTTGTCTGAGCACCGTCCCCCGTTGAAGCAGGGGCCATCGGCACACGCCATGGCACTCAGCTCACAGACCCTGCCGTAGAAGCCAGGGGGGCAGGTACAAGAATAGCTATTCTCGAGATCCTGTGTAGCAGAGAAGATAAAAGACAGCTTTCTAAAGTTGCTCCAAGACACCCACACCGTCCGTATCCAGGGCCCCAGCTGGCTCAGCAGGAGCGCCCCTGCCCCCGGACTCACCCTACAGCTCCCACCGTTCCTGCAGGGGCTGGTGCCGCACTCATCGATCTCCGTCTGGCAGTTGGCCCCGGTGTACCCTGGCCGACAGGAGCAGGTGTAGCTCCCCTGGCCCGTGTTGGTGCAGGTGGCCCCATTCTTGCAGGGCTTGTGGTGCGTACAGTAGTTCAGGTCTGGAGACGTGAGGACAGAGAGAGAAGGGACACTCAGGCTCAGACTCAGGACCAAGAGCCAAGGAAGCCCGGGACCACAAGGGAGAGGAAGGGAGACTTACCCTGGTTGCAGAACAGGCCCCCCCAGCCTTCCTGGCAGTTGCACTGCCAGGGCTGCTGGCAGGTGCCGTGGAGACAGCCTGGATACCGAATGCACTGGTCGCAGTACCGGCCCTGCCAGCCCACTCTGCACCTTAGGAGAGAGCAGGACAGTCGGATGGGGACTGACATCACCGGGGTCACAGCACACATCGCCCACTCTCAAGAACTGTCTTCCGGCAGCATCGTTACTGCAGGTTCTCATCGAGGCAGAACACTGGAATCTCTTTGGGAGCTTTAAACACACTGGTGTCTGGGTCCCCCTCAGACGGCCTGACTTCTGGGTATGAGGGCAACTGGGGCAGCATTTCTAGAGCCCCCCCCCACCCCAGGCGATGCTAATACACACACAGTCTGAGAACCACTGAACTAACCGCTCTCATATTCTGTGCCAGCTCTTTTTAAGCCGCCACCTGTAAGTTTCCATCACCACTGAGGGGCTTAGGTGAATGTCAACCCACGACCCTACACACTCCCAGGTATTAACTAAGTAGAAACACCAGAATGCCAGACCCCCACCTGCTAATCTTGCCCAAGTTTTTCAAATGATCACCTGGAAATGCTTTACAAACACACCAGGTGCAAAAAGGAAAAGAAGAAAAAAAAGCAACTTTTGCCAACTTACTTGCATTCCCCGGGCCTGTCACAGAACCCGTGCTGCTCATCGCATCCTGGCAAGCAGATGGCTGTAAGCAGAGAAGACACAGGTCAAGCCCACCCCAAGAGCCGCCACGTAACGGGCTGCTGCTGTGGGGTGGCCGGGACAAAGCTTGCCCAGCTGAGTTAATCTCCGTCTGTGGAGTATCGACCGGTCCTGCCTAGTAACTGCGGACTGCACTCAGCCCCGGGGATGGGATGAGCATTCTTCTTAACACAGGGGCTCAAGGACAAAAGACCGCGGAAGCCCCCACCCCCAGCCCATCCCCTTTCTTCTAAGAGAGGGTCAGAAGTCCTTCCCCCCCTCCTCCCCCACTTCCCAATTCTATGCACAAAGCTCCACCTCTTAATACCCAGAAAGTGTGTGTGTAGATAAGGGTGGACAGCTGGTATGCAGAGTACCAGGGCAAGACAGCTGCTCTATTGTCTGCTCTCTCCCAGCAGCTGCCCCAGTGCAACAATACCGGCCTCCCCTCGCCCCCATGCCCCCACCCTCACACACACCCCTAGCGTGTACACCACCCACACACACACACACACACACACACACACACACACACGTGCGTGCGCCCTGTCCACCAATGGGAGCGGGCGTGCGTCCCTGCTGCCTATCCCGGAGAGATCTAATCGATGGCACGCGCGAGCTGGGGGCGGGGGAGAGACTCCAGTGTTTGAATAAGAAGAAAAAAGTTTAAGGTTATGGCTACCCCACAGCGAAGAAGAAGAGTGAGGAAAGCCAGGATGGGAGGCAGCAGGCAGGCCAGAGGTCCCAGAGGGGGTGGGGAGGCTAGAGGCTGAGGTTTCCAGCCGGTTTCCTTAGCCTGGTTATGAAACTCATTAACAAGCTGCTCCACAAGTTTTTCAGACAACAGAGCTGGCTCAGGCCAAGGCGGAGCTCGAGGGAGCTCGAAGGAGTGCTCAAGGCGCTCTTGGAAAGCTGAGCGACAATGATGCTGGATGTGAAGACCTACCCTCGCCTCCAGGCACAAATCAAAACCGAGAAACTGCACCTCCTGGGCAGGAGGTTCTGGACCCACAAGAGAAGGACTGGAGGTCTGCCTGCGACAGGGCTGGAGAAGGAAAGTTCACTGGGCTTTCTGGGGAACTCCAGAACCCACTCAGCCCCCAACTACAGGAAAATCTGACACCTGGGTGTGCAGGCTGGCAGTGAGGCCTCAGCAGGCTGGATTGAGGCCTACTGGGGCCCAGCTGAACCAGGCCCCGGAGCCAGCAGGGTCCTCAGAAGCCCCCTACTCCCCCTGCCCCGGCTTCCTGCATCCTGCCCCGCTACCCTGCCTGCCTGGTGACTCCCAAATAACATGACAACAGGGCCTGTGTGACTTGTGAAGGTATTTCCTTCCCAGGCAAGGGGCTGTGTGAGCATCCACACAGCAGACGATGCCCAAGAGGTGGCAGGTGGGCCCTCCCCATGCAGGCCTGGCAGACCCAGGCCTCAACACACAATCTCCCGCGTCCACAGACCCCTCGAGTGAAAACATCATAAACAGTGTGTGTGCATCATGTGGAATATTTGCAAACACGCTTGCTCTGTGGAAAGGCCAAGCTCACCAACTCCAGAGAGAAAATGAAGCCCTTTCCAACGAGACGCTGTCACAGCAAAGAGCACTCAGCTCAGAGTAGCCCCTACACAAACTCTTCCCTCTGTTCCTCCCTTCCTTCCTCCCCTCCCTCTCCCTCAGGCTTACTTCCTGACCCCTGGCCCTGGCTCCAAAATCCTCCCTGATTAGGAAAGGCAGCTTCCCATAGCGGAAGTTAAAATCTCTGAGTTGACCCCAACCCTGCCACTGGCCAACTGTGAGGTCTTAGCCAGTCTCTCTGGCTCCCTGGCCTCAGTTTCCCCACCAGAACATCTTCCCAGGGCTAAAATCCCAGGATCCCAGAGGCTCCTGGATTACTCCCCCAGGCCCTGGGAGCTCCCATCTAGGAAGGGGGTAAACTGAGGGAAGCGGTGCCCGCCCACAGAGACTCACGTTCAGTGCAGTACTGGCCTTTCCAGCCTGGGTTGCAGACTTTCTCCCCTCTCTCCCCACAGGTGAAGTGGCCAAAGGCATCATCTCGGGGACGACAGAAGACGGAGCAGCCCTCCCCATAGTAGTGCTCATCACACACGAAGCGGTAGGAGTACTTGAGATCTGTGCGGCCGCTGCTGTGCAGGTCCTGGGACCACTCCTCGCCCACTGTCAGGTGCCGCTGCGTGGCCAGGCGGCTGATGAGTCTTTCTGGGTTTTCTGTGGGAAAAGGATGGAGAGCCTAAAGGCTTGGGACGGTGGGGGAGGTGGAACGGATGCATTCGGCAAGGTTGGAGGCCTGAACCTCCTGGAGGAGGTGCAGAATGAAAGATGTAGGGGTTTGTTTCTGGGAAGCTACGAAGTCAGATGCATATTAACTGGGGAAGCAGTTGACACACTTTTGGAGATTTCTGGTTTGTTTTTACCTGTTGCAAGGTCGTCAGGGGAATCCGTGTGGAGAGCTTCAATGATCAGAGAGAAGGTACCCTGGAAGAAAGGGGGAGACATAAGATGAGCCAGACAGGTTTGCATTCGGGACAACCAAGTCACTAAGGCGTTCTGGGTGCAGCTGTGAGTGTCCATGTGTCCCAGGGAGGGGTCTCTGTCCATTTCCCGCCTGTTTTCACTTTCCTTAAGGAAATGGAAGAACTTTTTAAAGAGTGGTTTCCCGAGGTGTTTTTTCAGCCTGTTAGTACAGGATATCACGTTAAAAAAAAAAAAAAAAAAAAAAAAAAACACTGCGCGGGACCAGGCGGGGCCGGAGAGGGCTGTCATCAAGCTTCGGGGGATGCGGCGGCCCCGGGGGCAGGGGGCTGCCGCGCTGTGAAGGTAACTACACAACCAGCCCATCTAGGGGCAGGGAAACTAGAACTTCCCCACGTGGGGGCTAGGTACAGAGGGCAGACACGCAAATGTCCCGGGCGCTCGGCCTCTGCCTCACTCTACCCCGACTGTCACCCCCCTGCCGCCCACCGGGCCGTCCAGGGCGTGGAGTTAATGCCTTAGGCCTGGCTCTTCTGGCGGCCGCCCCGCTGACCCCGGCGCCCACCTGCCCGGGCTCCCTCTGGTGCGCGCCCACGCCGTGCGCCCCCCAGTGCGCGCCTCCCCCACCCCCGCCACCATGTGCCCCCGAGCCGGACTCACCGACGCCCGGGCCCCTCCCTCCCACCTGGCCAGCCGGCCGCCCCGCCCCGCCCCGCTCCCGCAGGTGCCGCGCTCACCGGCCAGGTGAAGCCAAAGGGGAAGCGGATGGGGTTGCTGAAGGCGGGGTCGGCGCCCGCGCCGTCCGGCAGGCTGAAGGAGTCGACGCCCAGCACCGGAGTGACGGCGCTGCCGTAGGTGCAGGGCGGCTCGGGGGACACGCTGGCCTGGTAGTGCTTGAGGCACACGCGGAAGAAGGTCCTGCAGGCGCACGGCGGCGGCCCCGCGCCCCCGCGGCAGCAGTTGCGGTTCCCCAGCAGACCCTTCTTGTTGACGAACTCCTGCAGCTTCAGCTCGAACACCCCGGAGCTCCAGACCTGCCGAGGAACGACGGCTGCGTGAGCGCGCCGGCCATGCCGGGGCGCGGGCGTGGGGGCCGGGGGCGCGCGGGGCCCGCATGGCCCTCTTCGCGCTCCGGGTCGTCGCTCCCGGGACGCACGAAAGTGATTCCAAAGGACTGACAGTTTGCACCGCCCGTCTTGCTCTTCGCCCCCTCTGCCCCGCGCCCTGCCCCGAGCGCGGCCTGCGCCCCGGGTCCCCTATCTGACACCACAGGGCTCCGGGACGCCCTGCTGACAACCTACTGACAGCAGGCCTCGGGGGACCCCGCCTAACAACCTACCTACCTGACACAGCAGGGCCGAGACCACGGCGAGGGCGAGGGCGCACCGACGGCCCATGGTGACCGCTCGACACGCTCGCTCTTCCCGTGTCTCCCCCTGTTCCTCTTCTCCCGACAGCGGAGAATGCCAGGGGGGTGACTGCGCCCCCAGGGGCGTGGGCAGAGAAGCGCCGCCGCCCGGCCCCAGGCTGGGATAATCGGACGTCGGTCTTCCCGAGCCCGGCTCCGGCTCCAGGCTCCTTCGGAGGCCGGGGTTCCCTAGATCCGCCCTTAGACGCTGACGGCCGCTCTGGGGATGCACGGGGAAAAGGCTCGCACGGAGAGAGTGCTACCGCAGCGGCAACTTTCGGTTTTCCTCCTTTCTTCCAATCCACGAGTAGGTAAGGGTCGTCTGCTTCCTGGTTTTGTCTTAAGCTTTTTCGCAGGAAAAAAAAGGGAGAGAGAGAGGGAGGAAGGGAGAAAGCGTCCAGATATTCAGCTTAATTCCCAAAGAGCTGCAGAGGCTCCCTGCGAGTCCGGTTAGAAAGCCGCGGTCTGGAAATCCCACGGGCGAGGCGATAATCCGAGCCCGGCGGGGCGCGCGGAGGGGCGCTCGGGGTGCGCGGCGCGCCTTGCGACCCGGCCCGGTCACTTGGCGGCGGCGGTCGCGCCGGGAACACTCCGGATTCGCGTCTCCTGTGCCACCGCGGAGATACGCGTCTTCGCGAGGAACCCAGCCAACGCCATCCAAGTAAACACGCACGGGATCCGGGGGCCCGGGTCGTGGGCGGAGGCCCTGCGCCTCGGCGCCGGTGCTTGGCGGAATGGGCCTGGCCGGCCGGGGTCGAGGGTGCGCGCCGAGGACCTGGCTCTGCCGGCGCCGCCGCCCTTATATTCAGCCGGCCGCCCGCATGGCTAATGAGATGCAAATACGCAGCCCCCCAATCTGGCGAGAGCTGTCACAAAGGAGCCACTTTTCCAAACCCTCCTCTCAATGGATCGCCAAATGGTCAGTGAGCTGTAAAATGTGCAACCCTCCTCCCCGCCCCCACCCTTCCCCGCCCCGGGCCCTCCCCCTGCCCCCGCCCCCAGCCCGCCCCCCCAACCCCCGCCTTCCTCCCCCTAAGACACAAAACGCGCTCATTTACATTCCTGCAAAACGCTCACCGCGAGAATCCCCTCTGCTCCCGGAGCTGGTGCCGCCGCCCCGGCTCCTCCGCGTTGCCTCCCGGCCGCAGGCTCGCGGAGGCCCCGGGGACACGCGGGGCGCCGCGCCTCCGCCGCCGAGAGCAGCCGGGCTGGTGCGGCCGGACGCGGCCTCGCAAACTGCCCGGCCGCCGCTGCGCCCCCGTCTCCTGCGCGGCCGCGTCCCGGGCTCGGGGACGGGGGCCAAGTTAGAGGCCCGGTTCCCGCGGGCCGCCCCCTCTCCGGGACAGCCGCTGCCCAAGCTGGAGTCTCGGGGGCGGGGGCCGGGGCACGGTGGGAAGGCGCGGGCGCGAGCAGTGGGCAGAGGTGGCGACAGCGCAGCGGCAGTTTCGGGAAGTTTGGGAAGGTCTGACACCGATACACCTCCCGGCCGAGGACGGCGACTGTGCGTCTGGGGACGCAGAGCCGGCACGCAGGGCAGAGCCGGGGGCGAGTGTCACCGCATCGATCAGCGGCTGCTGGGAGGGCGGGGTCCGAGCTGCCTGTCCCCCCGGCGGGGAGATCCTGACGCCTTAAACTACAGCCACCCCTCCATCCGCTCCCAATACGCGCACACACACACACCCTTCCCGGCGCGATTCTCTGCCACCGCCACCTTTCCTGGGTCTCCAGCCCCTCTCTCCTGGGTATTTCCCCCTCGGCCTCCCTCCGCTTGGTAAAAAGTGAGTTTGGTGTGTGTCGTTCGCGTGGCTGTCATTAAGGCAGTCTGTTATTGTGCGAGGCTGAATCAGTGGCTCTTTGTGCGCTCAGCTGTATGGTAATGCAGACCGCACCTGCTCCCCGCACAATGCGGAGAGAAAGAGCTCCCCTCTGCGCGCGCCGCGGCCTCTGCAACAATGTCCGGCACATGTTCTAAAGACCCTCCAGCCCGGCCCCCCCAACCCGCAACCTTTACACAACATCACCTTATTAGGTTTTTACACGTCCATCAGATACTAGAACTTTTGTTTTCATTTTTTTAAAGGGAAATGAGTTTATTGGGAGGGCCGAGAACACACGTACCACACAATGAATTATCTAAATTGCTCTCATGCTTGGGGCACGGTGCAAGAAGTAAGGTGGGGCATGGACTCCTACTCTGGCATCCAACTTTGTGCTGGGCCCACAGCGAGGGCTCTTTCCAGTCTCTGTCTGCTCTTCCTTCAGCCTCCCCCCAACACCTATGGCAGCTTCACTGGGATGAAAGGTGTGAGAGCTGGAGTACATGTCACTTTGATTGCAGCACAGCCCCAAGGCGCCCTGCCACCATGGCCTCCCTGCAGGTGTGTCTCAGCGCCTTATTGGTGGGAATGCCACTGTCCTGGCAAAAGGTGACTTTCATTGCAGCTGACATAAAGATCACAAAGTATCATATAAGGCACAGGAAGAAGGAAAATTCTCAAATACCAAGTAAAACCACTATAAACAGCAATCTAAAAATCACTGGGTGAAGTCATCCATGACTGTCCCTCGGGCTATTAGGCAACCGGAACCTTGATTCTGTGGCTCCCAAAAACCTGTAAAGTTTTGGGATCGGCAGTTATGAACATTTTAGGATTTCCTCTGCTGCCTCATAGAGAAGCAAAGAATTAATCGAAAGTAACCTGCATGTAACATTTAAAGCTGAGGTGAGAAAGGCAGGCTTGGACCCCACCAGGGCCCCCTACTGTTTGGTTCAGAACAAATGGAGGCTTCAAAAGATGTTGCACCCCCATGGCAGTGGCAATCCCAGCGTGGCTGCCCTTAGCGGACTCCGTGAGGATTGGCGACATCACCACACGGCTAGGCCAGCGCGAATCCTAATTTAATCTTGCCACCTAGTGTCAGCATCCTTTTCACTACATCTATGTTTCCTCTGAAAGCTAATTTCTGAGAACTCTGCTGCCTACAGTATGGAAGCTGGGGTGTGTGTGTGTGTCAGAGAGAGGGAGCCGTGAGGGAGGGAGGTGAGAGGGCTTTAGGGGCAGGGGAGATGCAGAGGAAGAAAGGAATGTGGGCTCTAAATCCTCTGTGCCTCTGAGACTGAGAGTAGATTTCAGTAAGAAATGAAATATCAGGAACCTTTTAATTAGAAAATGGAAGTGGGAAACAGGCTCATTTGAATGCCTGTTTAGAAAACTGGAAATAAAAAGTTCCACGCGCAAGAGCTTAAACCTCGGGGGAAAAAAGACTTGCCCCAAATCTTTAACAAACCCCCCTCAGTATCAAGTATTTGTTAAATTGACGCGGCACAGATTTCTCGATTACAGCGGCAAAGCGGAACTGAAAGGCATCGTAAAATCCATCAGAATCCTGCCCAAAGCATTCATTCTTTTCCAACTTAATTTATGCCACACGATTCTGTATTGGGGAAATCAAGCAGAAAGCCCTTTTCTTCTCTTTCCTCCTCCTCCTGTTCTTCCTCTTCTTTCTTCTTCCTCTTCTCCCTTCTTCCTCCTCCTCCTCCTCCTCCTCCTTCCTCTTCTCTCTCTCTCTCTCTGCCCCCTACCCCACGTTGGCTCCTCTCCCCTCTCCCTTTCAAAGCTGAGCTAACGGGAGACTGTTTAACTTCAGTGTTTCTATAGGAGCCTGTTGTAGTTTAACTCCTGCACACCAGTAGCTGGGATGAACAAAGGAGAGACTCGAGGTCCAACTATTCATCCTTTCTTTGCACTTTAATTTTCATTGATTGGGAAGACAAGGGGAGCCCTTAGGGATTCAGGCTGAAGGGGGATGACACGCCTTTAGACGCCATCAGCTCCCTAGCCAGCCATCTGCTCTGAACCAAATGGCGTTTTTTCACTCCCTAACTGCATGTCTCTATACTCCTGCAACCAAGTGCTGTGCACCCCCGAAATGCAGAGGGAGCTTAAGCTAGAGCGTGTTAAATAGACTTGCCTCCGTGTTGGCCCTAGCAGCCAGATTCCCTCCTCCCCACACACCATAAATCCTCACCTTACTCATTAGGAAAAAGCAGGAAACTTTCTTTTAAATACTTTTTGATGTCTCAGCAAATGTACTGTACAAAGTGGGGCTCATTAGGGCTTAGAAGGCACCCATACATCAGACAGGAGTGGAGAGAGGAATTACTGCCCAGAGGGGGGTGTTTTGTTTTTCCTGGGCAGGCATGGCTCATAGCCTGAATAACCCGAGTGGCCAGGCTGGGCTCAGGTTGTATAGTCAGAGCCACGGCCGCACAACTACAGCTGGGTTCTGTTTGCTGGAGACCCTGGTTATTTCACCCATCATTTTATTGGGCCACTTGGGAATAAAAGCTCACTGCGATCATTTTATCAAATTAAAGATGCCCATCCTCAGCACTGAGTGCGACCTGGTACTGCGATCCCCCAATCCTGTTTCAATCCCCCTTCACCCAGAGAAGGGTTCTATTCTGAAGGTATGTGTGTGGTGGTGGTTGGGGCGGGGGATCCGGGCAGATTGCAATAAACAATGCCCAGAATAGGCTTCAGACTCTAAGCCAGCCACAGGTTCAGTTTTCTGTGTAAACAAGTCTGGAGACTTGAGTGGGGTTTGTGTTTTCTTAGACCAACTGAATGCTGTGTACCCAACAGAGAGGTTCTCTTATTCCTAAGAAGAATTAGGGTCCTTGTTCAGAACAACAAAATAAAAAACTTCCAGGCAGCAAATCTGGTGTTGATCAAACATGCCAGCTTACTTGGAAAAAAAATAAAGAAAAAAAGCAGCAGAAGCAGAAGGGACCCTAAGCATGTTTATTAATTAGTATTAGTATCGCATCTCCCACCAACACACCCTCTGCCCATGCTCCATCAGTCACAAAGCGGTTAACACAGCAGAGGAACTGGCCGGTTTGCTGTGGATATAGGAAGCTCTTACTGACGTCTCTCTCTCCAGCCCTGTAGCCATTATGGGTATTTCCCTACTTCTTACTTCTCAAGGCTGTCTTAAGGACTGAATCTCGGAGACCCATGAACATTTACAAGGATACGCTGACACCTGATTGAGTTAGGTTTGGGTCTGTGTAAGTGAAGACACATTCTAACCTGAGCCATCCATTCACCCACAGCCGAGAATCAAGAGGGCAGATCTGGCAGGTGTTTAGACGCTGGAGGATAAATAAACACACACTGTACACCCAGTGAGGCCCCACACAGCTCCTGCCTCTTCAGCCCTCTTTGGCGGCAGCCGCCTCAGAGGAGGGGTGGCCCCACAGACACCCAGGACAGCGACCTCTGGCCCAGCAGGTTCGTGGGGTGAAGAGTGGGGGTGGCAGGAGGCCGGAAGCCCAGGGTAAGAAGCGATGGGCCCTGACAACTTCTCCTCAACCTTTCCCTTCCAACCGCAGACTGGGCGCTGGAGACCCCGCGAGTGGGACGGGGGCGCTGACCGCCCCAGGGGGCAGGGTCGGCGGGTCGCAGCCTTCTCTGTTTTCAAGGGCCCAGCGGCCTTGGCGCGGAGAGAAAGGAACCTCCGGCCCCACGTGGTGTGTTGGGGTGCGGGGCGTGGGGCGGCGGGTGGCCGGGGCGGATTCGCACGAGCGCGGGTCGCGTGGCTCAGCTGTGGCCCGCACGCCGCGGCCTCCCGCCCCCGCGTCCGGGGCTGGGCCACTCCTTCCCGGCCGCGCATCATCTGCCGGGGCCCCGCGCCTCATCTCCATGACAAAGCCGTGTTTACCTGGCCCGGCCCGGCGGGCGCGCCTTTGTCCCGGATCAGATGACCGCGCAGCTGCTCCCGCCGCGCCCCCGGCGGCCCCTCCGAGCTCTCCACTCAGGAACGTGCCGGGAGCCGGCGGGGGCGCTCCGGGCAGGCGGCTACCGCCCGGGAGGGGCTGTGGCGCAAGATGGCGTTCCGGAGGGCTTCCTGGAGGTGGTGGCGGCGCGGCGCCGGGCGCTCGCTCGGAGGGGCGTCTGTGCGCGGTCAGAGGCCTGGGGCGGCGGGAACGTGCGGCGGGGTGCCCTTCGTGCGCTCCCCGAGGGCTGCAGCACCGGGGATCCCGACCCTGAAGCCGGAGGTCACCTGCGTTAAAGCTCGGTCCCAGCCGAGGCCTCGCACCTGGGGGTCGCGAGCCTGGGGCTTTGTAAGACCATGGGGGAGGGGAGAGAAGGCGCCGGGGGCGACGTGGAGGGCCTTCCTGAAGCCTCCCTCCCCAAGACGGCGCCCACCCGGGAGGTCGCGGGCACCTGTCGCCTGGTCCCCGGGGCGGCCAGTCAATCACACGGCCCGCGGGGCGAAGGCGCCCCGGTCTCCGAGCGGAATCGCCCCAGACTAACTGGGCCTCGAGGCCTCGGCGCGCCCTCCCCACGAGTGTCCCCGCGGGACCCAAGGAGCTCGGCAAGGCGAAGCTTGCGACCACGCTGTCCTTGCCGACCTCCCACCTCCCTTTTTGCGAGCATCTGCCCGGGAAGAACAGATGTGGGCACCTGCGGTGACAGGCTGCATATGTTCCATCCTATTCACAGGCATTCAGACGTGGCTACAATGAGCAGCCTTTGTGCGCACAGTCACTAAATATATTAATCTGCGCTCCCCAGAGCACCGGGCTGTTTAATTTTTCACTGGCTATAACATCTGATCTAATCCTTAAATCGGCCCCCGAAGCCTGCCCTCGCGCCCTCCTTTTTTCCTCTTTCTCCCCACCCCCTCTCCCGAAAAACGTGTGAAGCTATTCAACCTTCCACCTGTTGCCTGCTGAACTGGGCGTGGGTTCTTGCAACATCTGATGTGGGTTCAGGCCCGGGGTGGGCGGTGGGGGCCACTGTGTGGGGGACGCTGTTGGGCCGCATGGGCGCAGCTAGGGCACGTTTATCGGAAGGAGAATCAACACAGTGCAGAGTGCGGCGCCCCAAATGTTGTGCAAACAGAGAACCGTAATTATTAAACAGCTTCCAAAGCAACGCAGCATACCCATCCTTTCTGTGTGAGCGCCTTTAAAAATGTACATAAGGTTCCCATTTATCTTTTTGTTTATTAAACTCTAGTGGTTATTATAAACACCGGTCAATAGGCCACACAGCCAAAAGGTAACATAAATCTCAGATGTAAGACTTAGATTTTTTAAGCAATTTTGTTGCATGACTCTTTTATCTTAGCACCCCTTATTCTGTTTTGATTTGTTTTCGGCCACAATGAGTCCTTTAGTGCCATTGTGGGTGTCACAATGCAGACGGACATCAGGCTGTGAATGAAGACAGGGGCAGTTTAAACAAACCAGGCTCTTTCTTTCCTTTCCGTCCATTGTAATATGAATGGGCCTCCTGCATTCGCTGCTAGGAGACCGGCTTTGCAAAGCCCTGCTCCAGTAAATGGGCTGCAGAGAAAGGGACCCCAATAAACAGCCTAAGTATTGGAGGAAAAAAGAGGGGACAAATTTACGCAAATGTTTTTTCACCATCAAATCCACGCATTCCTTAATCTCAAGTGTAGGACCTCCTTTCTAGCGTGGCATTCCTCGCTTTCCAGCAGTTTCCTTCCCTCTTGTCTTTTAATTCTTACTCCGGCTCCTCCACCACCTCCCAGGAAACAGAGTGAGGACAGCACTGGCTCACCATCAAGATCTGTTTCCAAAATGCTATTTTCTTTTAGGAAAATGGGAACGGGGCGGAGGGCTGTTTATCAGTCATCATCACCAATAACTAAAGATTGTAAAGTGCTTTCAAAACCTAGGCATTGGGCTGTTGCTGGGTAAGGGCGGCATGGTGGGTGAGCCTGGCTTTGTAGGAACAATCGCAAACTACGTTTTCGTGGGAGTTGGCACTGTGCCTATTAACATTAGTAGGTTAATTCAGGCAAAAAAAAGGTGGCAGTTTTCAGGTTGTTAAGGGCCCTGAGTGTGTGAGGCATGACCCACCACCACCTACATTTCTCAGTGGCTGGAACTAAGTCTTAGGCCACCACGGAACCAACCACAATCAAGGCAAGTGGAAAAACCACAACCGGCTTCTCCCAATCACAGTTCATAGCGGGGGCTGGGCTCAGCCCCACCTGCCCAAAGCACATAGCGCTCAGGAGGCCACCTCATTGACTCTTATTCATTCATCCGCTCACCTGTCACAGGAGCCCCAGGTCCAAAGTGAAATTAGATCTGCTTTCTGCCACTATATAAATTATAAATGAGTAGAAAAGTCTTCCCCGCTCTGTTATTTTCAGAAAGAGTTCATGTCCGATTAATATGTCTTCCTGAAAGGCCTGAGAGAATTTGCCAGTGAGGCCACTTGGGTCTGGAGTTTTCTTTGTTGGAAGGTTTTAATTTACAAATTCAATTGAATAAATAAATACAGGGTTTAATAAACATAGGGTTACTGAGATTTTCTATTTCTTCTTTGGTCAGGTTTGGTGACTTGTATGGTTTAAGGAATTTCTTCACCTCATCTAAAGTTGTTCAGACAGTCTCCTTTTAATGCTTCAGCCTAAGTACAAGATGTGAAATCATCTTCCATTGTTAGTATGGGTAATCCGTGCCTTCTCTCTTTTTATCACAATCAATATAGCTACAGGTTTATCAGTTTCATCGATCTTATCAAAGAACCAGCCTTTTGTTTCATTGATTTTCTCTGCTGATCTAGGCAGAAAATCAGAGGAGTCACTGGGCACACCTCATTGTTTCCCTTCTGTCTGGAATCTCCTTCCTTCACTTCCTGTTGTCTACTGTCTGAAAATACTAATTTTATGTATTTAGTGTCGTTTTCTCGTTGTTTAGAATAGAGGGACAAGTTCTGTGGGGATTATTCCTTCATGGGTGGAAGGTGAAAGTTAGGAGACTTTTGGCTGCAAGTAACAGGAAACCCTGTTCAACACTCTTCACTGTACGGGAAAGACATCCTCTCATGGAGTTAGGAGGTAGAGTGGTCTTCGTGTTAGTTTTTGGCTCAACCACGTTGTCAAGGCACAAGGTGCCTTCCATCTTTCTGCTCCACTGTGCTTGGTTGTTGGCCTTGAAACTTGGTTGGCTCCCTCTCATGAATGCGTGATGCCTGCAGTGGCCCAGAAGTCACAAACAGATGTAACAATGACCAGTAGAGGAAGAGGGACCTTTTCTTTTTCTATGACACTTTTTATCAGCAAGAAAACATGTCAGTAGCATTTAATGTGCATCAACCATGTAGAAATCAGTATGTTTTTATGTTGTGGCTTTTTTTTTCTTTCTCAATTTTTGGATGGTAAACCATTACTCAAATAAAATGTAGGGCCCATGTGGTTGTTGCATTCAAAGAAATTCAGTTCAGCATACAAATAAAATTAAAACTAATTCCAGATAAACCTTGAAGGCTATCTATTTAAAGGGTCAGTTTGTTACCAAGAGAAACCTGTCCCAAATCCTATCATTTCCCAACTCATTTCCTTCTCCATGTTATCTTTCTCACAGTTGACATGAAGTCTTTCTCTTCCACGTGTTACTCTCCCTTAATACCCAACTTTTCCCTATTCTCAACCTCCAGTTTTTTCTTCTTTGTTCCTTTCTTTCCTCCTTATTTTCCCCTTTTATGTAAATCCTTCATCCTGTTTTTAGAATGTCCCCAAACTGATCAATCTGATGTACACAATAGGGCACAGGAGAGTGTCTATGTGTGGCTTGAAGCAGGAGATGGGGAAAGGGTGAATGATCACAGGTAATTCGTTTTTGCTCCTTTTGCACTGATTTCTGTGTACAACTTTCCTTTTCATCTCCCCGGAGAGACCTGAAGAAATCTCTAGCTTTTCCTTGCCTTCACTGTGGTGTTTTGTAGATGTAAAAAATATTTTGAAGCCTTTAGAATTTAGACGGATTTGAGTTTGAGTAACAATTGTGCCACTTACTACCCCTTGTACTAGTTACTTAACCACTTTTTAAAACTTAAAATTGTTCCGTTTATCAAAGTAATATACTTACAGATTTTAAAATTCAAATAGTATTTCTAGATTTATAACAAAAAATAGCAATTGCCCACACCACGGATCCCCACTCCCAATTTCTTTTTCTACATTTAACTCTTAGCTATTTCTTTTGGAATTTACCCTCATATTTCTTAAAAAAGAGTTTCTAATGCTATGTTTTTCTTTTTCTGTTGTGTATATTGTTTATGACTTCCTCTAGAAGATGAGGATTTAACTCCTTCACTTGATTTCCTAGACACACATATGTTTATGAACACATATAAAATCACCTCCCCTTTTTCAAAAGGTCATAACATCCCTTGATTAAATTACTATTCAGTATTTACCCTGTTAAAATTAAGTAATCCTCATTTACATTTGAGGCATATACCATGGTTACATTTTCTTTCCTGTACATTTCTGTCTTTATTGGATTCAACAATTACCTAATTTATTTGCTTATTGCCTTTTCTATGTACCTTTTACTTATCATTGTCACCAAACTCTAAAGATATCCTTTTAAAATATTCAAATAGGTTTTCCATTGGTTTCACTTTTTCCTGGAAATATGTCTCCAGGAAGCCTCCTGCTCCAACCTAGACGGTCTCCAGCTTTTGTCCTGGGACTTCCTTCCTCTCCCTTCACTTAGATTCCTTGCTATCTGGGTCCTAAGTATTCCTTTCTTGACGTCTTAATTTTGGAGAAGAATTTCCTCCAGGAGATTTCTGAGATAAAGTATTTAGTAGATAATATTTATTTTTTATAATACATGCTGGGTTTTTTTTTTTTGGAGTAAGATTGGCCCTGAGCTAACATCTGTTGCCAATCTTCCTCTTTTTGCTTGAGGAGGATTGTTGCTGAGCCTACATCTGTGGCAAGCTTCCTCTATTTTGTATGTGGGATGCCTGCCACAGCATGGCTTGATGGGTAGTGTATATGTCTGCTGCCAGTATGCTAACCTGTGAACCCCAGGCCTCAGCAGGGGAGCGTACAAACTTAACCACTACACCACCTGGCTGGCCCGAGTAGATAATGTTTCTGAGCTGCATATCTGAAAATATCTTTATTCTACCTTCACATTTAATTAACATTTTGATTCAGAGTAGAATTTCATGTTAGAATTATTTTCTTCAGAATTTTAAAGTTAATGCTCCTTTGAATGTCAGCCTCAGGGATTCTATTGAGAATTTCCATGTCATTTTGCTTTCCAATCCCTTAAATGTGACCTTTCTATTTTTCCTCATGGAAACTTTTTAAGCTCTTTCCTTTATCGCTGAAGTTTTGTGATGAGGTGCCTTGCTGTGGATCTTTTTAGCTTTGTTGTGCTGGACATTTGGTGAGCCCTTTCAATATGAGAACGTGTCTTTAGATCTGGGAAGTTTTCTTGAATTATTTGAGTAATTGAGTAATTGAAATATTGAGTAATTTCCTCCTTTTTATTTTCTCTATTCTCTTTCCTGTAATTCCTATTTCTCAGATGTCAAATTTTTTAGATTAATCTGCTAATTTTCTTATGTTTTCTCTTTCTCCATCTCTTTTCCTTTGTATTGTTACCTGAGTATCATCAAATTTATCTTCTCTTTTATCAACTTTTAAATTTACTTCTTTTTTTAATTTTCAAGAGCTCTTTCTTATTTTCTGAATGTTCTTTTACATACTTTTCTCATTTTCTTTCAAGGGTGTAATACTATCTTCAGAGACTGCAAATAATAAAGATTTTATCTTTTCTTCTTCCTACTTTGTTTTTCCCTTTTTCTGTCTGTCTCCCTCAAATGTCTGTTGACCCTTGGTCATCTGTGTGTATTCAGGAGTGAGGCAGAATGCTTACTGGAAGCTCTGTGGAGTAGATGAGAACTGCCAAGTGCTAAGATTCCTGGAAGGCAATCAGAGGGGCTTCGGTTGCCTGCCTCCCTCCACCTCCACAATCCGGTCCAGTGTCTCCACTGTTATCTGTGACAGCCTCTTGCTCCTGAAGTCCACTGTCCCTGGTTCCTTCCTCCACCACCTGAATTTCTACCTCCATCTCTTTCCCAGGTTTTCTCCTTCTGCCTGAAAGTCGTTCCTCTTCTAATCCTGTCTCAGATTTTACCCTTCCTTCCAGGCTCAGTTCACACATTATCTCCTTGCCACAATGTGCATTCCTTCAGACTCGAGACCATTTCACATACTTCTTCGTGTCACCCTTTGGCACCTAACCAGTAATAGGTACCGAGTACTGCTTGTTGATTTTACTTAGAAAAAAAAATCAACAGGAGATGAAAGCCTTGTATGCTGAATGGAGAGATTCCTTCCTAAGTTGTTTAATACAAACAAATGGTGTGGCTTCAATTTGGTAATGCTTTCGGAGTGCTTCATCTGTCTAGAGCTTTGCAAGACTCTGAAGGAAGGATATTTGATCATTTTACTGAAGCCCTGACTGAAGCCTCTAGCTCCCTGGGGCTTACAACAGCCCTACTAATACATGTTGTATGTAAAGATAGGTTTTGAGATGCATTTACATAATTTGTTATGATTAATAATTGTTTGTCAATAATTTACTTAAAAAGCAAGTTAGATTGGTTTCAAGGTTATTCTGTCATCACACTTGTCTACCGAAATGTTCTCCTGGTCACAGAGAAAAGGGTGGTGTTGCAGCTAGAGGCTTGGGAACTGCAAGTGATCTGAAGCCTGCCTTCCCTCCGCGCCCACGGGAGCACGTCCCAAATGGGAAGTTTACCTATCTTAAAGCTGCTTTAGAAATAAGGTCCAGACAGTGGCTTACAAACAGAGTCCAAACTGCTTAACGTGAGACGAAGACCCTGCATGATCAGGGTCACTTGGTCAGTTTTGTCTGCCTCTGCCCCTCCTGCAGACGTTGCATGCACTGACATTCCTCTAAATCAGTATGCATCCTCACCCGTCCTTGCTTCTCCCTCGGCCCGGAACTCTCCCACTCCGTTCCAGACTGGCGAACCTGCCAGTTAAAAAGACCTGGGCTCAAGAGTACAGATGGTCCTCCCCAACATCACAGCATTAGCTACTAACAAATGGCTCCTATTTACTTAGTGTTGACCATGGGCCAAGCTGGGTCTGGGAAGGACCATTATGACCCCAACTTCACAGAGGAAGAAGCCAAGGGGACAGAGGTTCAGTAACTTGCCCAAGGTCCCAGGCTGTAAGCCCACGCCACTCTGCATTCCCATCCCCCTGCCATGCTCCAGATGGTGATGGGCGTGTTCGGATGCTAACAACAGCCTTTCGCTTAGCCGGGGCTGGACCAGCTGACAGTCTCCTAAGCCAGCCGGCATTGGCCACTACGAGTCCTTGCGCAGAACCCTGGCGTCAGACACAGCGGCCGACGACCCCACGTGCCGGCAGCACAGCACCTGCAGGTGACCCGGTTTCCGTGGCAACGGGCGCGGCGCCTGCGCACCTCGCACCCCCGGCGCCGGCATAGCCAGTTGGTCTCCTGCGCCTGCGCACCTCACTCCCCCTGAGACTCTTGGGCCCGGCAGCGCGTGCCTCGCCCCCGCGCGGGGGCGGTCCCTCGAGCGGAAGTGTCCGAGCGGAAGCGGAAGTGCGCGGGGCTAGAGCGGGCGGAGGGCAGGCTGCGCGTCTCCGGCGGTGCTGCGTATCTCTAGGTAGGGACGGGCCTCCGGGCCTGCGCGGCCGGGTGGCGCTAGCGGCTCTGTGCCCTCGCGGGTGCCCGCCGCCCCGCTCCCGGCGCCAGCCTCGCCGCCGCCCCCCGCCGCTCCTGTCACCTCAGCCCCTGACCCTCGACCCCGGCGCTGCGTCTGTCCCTCTGCTGTCGCCTCAGTCCCCAGCCCGGGTGCTGCTCCCTGGCCGTCTCCTGTCACCCCACGCCCCCGACTCCAGCGCTGCGCCATGGCCCTCTCCTGTCATCTCTGTCCTCTGACCCCTGACCTTGGAGCTGCACCTGGCCCTCTCATGTCACGTCAGCCCCCGACCCCCGACACCGGTGCTGCGCCCTGGCCCTCTCCTGTCACCCCACCCTTGACCCCCGACCCCGGCGCTGCACCTGGCCCTCTCCTGTCCGCTCACGCCCCTGACCCCCGACCCGGCGCTGCACCTGGCCCTCTCCTGTCACCCCACCCTTGACCCCCGACCCTGGTGCTGCACCTGGCTCTCTCCTGTCCCCCCATGCCCCGACCCTCAACCCCAGTACTGCACCTGGCCCTCTCCTGTCCCCTCATGCCCCTGACCCCCGACTCCGGCGCTGCACCTGGCCCTCTCCTGTCACCCCACCCTTGACCCCTGACCCCAGTGCTGCACCTGGCCTTCTCCTGTCCCGTCATGCCCCTGATCCTGACGCTGCACCTGGTCCTCTCCTGTCACCCTACCCTTGACCCCCGACCCCGGTGCTGCACCTGGCCCCTCACACCCATGACCCCGACCCAGTGCTGCACCTGGCCCTCTCCTGTCCCCTCACACCCCTGACCCCCAACCCCAGCGCTGCACCTGGTCCTCTCCTGTCACCCTACCCTTGACCCCCGACCCCGGTGCTGCACCTGGCCCTCTCCTGTCCCCTCATGCCCCTGACCCCCGACCCCGTTGCTGTGCCTAGCCCCCTCCCCGTGTCGTGGGACCCGACCCTCCCTTGGGAGGCCTCTGTCTGTTGTCCTTGGCTTGGGCATGGCTGTACTGCTGCCTGCAGAGATGTCCTCTGACCCCCGCTCCGCCTCCCCGGTCCCCCTGGGCCCTGTCCGCGGCCGCACTGGCAGTGCGAGGTCTCAGCACGGGCAGGGGAAAGATGGACAGTAGGGGCTTGCCGCCCGCAGAGGACAGCAGGGGCTGAGCAATTGACTGTCTCCGTCAGCCAGGTTGGACCCGGCCGCAGGCGTCCACACAGGGGCAGGTCTATAGTGGGGTCTGAGCTCAGTTCTGTGCAAGGGGCAGTGGGGAGTTGTTGCGGCAGGAGGCCATTCGTGCTGCGGAGGGAGCAGCAGGTCCAGACGCGGGGTTTAGACCGTCTGATGTGCTCGGGACGTTAGACATGAAGTGGTGCCTGAGGGGATCTGGACAGGAGGCCAAGTGCTCGGGCCGCCGTGAGCAGGCGGTCTGCGCGGGTGGGGTCTGTGGTGCGATGACTGCAGTTCCTGTGGAGATGTGCGGCTTTCGGGACAGAGACGGTCAGCCCTGAAGACCTGGCCACAGTCGTGGGGAGCATTTGGGGCCAGTCTGATGGGATAGGAGTGAGGTGGTGGCGCTTACAGTGATGTCCACGTTTCTGGCTGAGCGTGAGCAGATGGCTCCGGGAGGGGGAAGCGGGAATGGGGAGCACCCTGCAGCAGCAGCTGCCTCAGCACTCACCCCACATGTACTCCGCTATCTGGTCTGCGGCTGCATACTGAGTACTGAGATACCTTCCTCAGTACCCCTGGGTCTGGTGTCATCATTCTGTTTTGTCTCTCCTCTGTGTCATTGCTGGATCGTGGCCTCCCATCTACACGTGCTCTTCGACCTGCCATGTTTGCACCTTGCTGTTAGGAGCGACCTGCTGTGCACCACCACAGCCTTCACATGCTGTCTGTGCCTTGATTTCCCGGTCGCCACCTGCCAGCTCTGAGCTCCGCTGTGGTGGCTTCTCCCCTGACCCCACCATTCCCTTTGTCTTCCTGCCTAGTTGTGTTCACGAAAAGCATCGACAACACCGTAGCTGTGTCAGGTCCTGCACTTCTCATCTGTCTGTACATACCATTTCTTGAGCACCTTACTTCCCACTTTCTCTGTGTGGTTTCTAACCACCTCATCTTTCAGGCACATGGAAATGTCTAGTCACTTCTGGCCTACTGTTTTCTCATCTAGAAGACTGCAGTAGGCAATGTCTGAAGTCGCTTGTGGTTTTCAGTGTTCTGAGGTTCTGCCCCATCCCTTAACCTGAATTGGGGTGTCATTTATGGGACAGATTTTGTATAAAGCTAAGGAAATTCAGGCTTCAGGGTTCCTCACTGTCACGAGCCCCTTCCAAGGCACTGAGAAGGACCTTTGAGGTCTTGTGTTTATAATTTTGTATTCTTTTTTAAGAAAAGAGACCCACATTGTATAAGCTTCAGGCCCTGCACAACTCGAATCACTACAAAACTGGCTGTTTGTCACATCCTGCTGTCTTGGTATTTGTGCCCCTGTCCTTCAGACTTTCCCCTCTCCACCTTCTACTCTTTCTTGTGTGTGCTTGTTATTGGAGCTTCGAGAGAAAATATGAATGAATGGAGCTGATCAAATTCCTGCTGTAACCTGGCTTTAGTTTGCTCTCGTGTCAGGGAGATCTCAGAGACTGACAGCTCAGCACAGTGGGCAGACGCTTTGCAACAATGCATATGTTTGATTTATTCCGCTGCTGGGTTGCCACCTCCTTCAAGAGAAGGTTAATGGTAGAAGGAAAGTCCGTTTAATTGAAATCATAAAAGCAACTCTTATCTCCATGGAAAGTAAGATTGTACACTGGAAATTCATTCAGAGGGCTTAATTGCATCCTCTTTTTTAAATTAGTTTCAACCCTAATGCTATCAATTGTTTTTATAGAGCTTTAGAACAAGTATAAGTAACTTTTTATTTTAACTTGCTTTTAGACATCTGTTTCTTTGTAAGATATTCTACTGGGGAAATCTTCAGCGTTTTAAAACATGTTACTTAAGGTTTAAATTATTTATCTAAATATAAGAAGATATTTCTAAAGAATTTTATAGTAGTGCTGATGGTCCCCAACTTAGAATGATTCAATTTAAGATTTTTCAAATTTATGACGGTGCAAAAGTGATACGCATTCAGTAGAAACTACTTTGAATTTTGATCTTTTCCCAGGCTAGCGATATGTGGTAGGATACAACGATTCTGTGCCCATACAACCATTGTTTCTCATTTTCAGTACAGTATTCAATAAATGACATGAGATATTCAACACTTTATTATAAAATAGGCTTTGTATTAGATGATATTACCCAAATATAGGCTAATGTAAGCATTCTGAGGACATTTAAGGTAGGCTAGGCTAAGCTATGATGTTCAGTAGGTTAGGTGTTTTAAATGCATTTTTGACTCGATATTCTCAACTTATGATGGGTTTATCGGAACGTAACCTCATCATAAGTTGAGAAGGATCTGTAGTTTAAAATCCGCCAAATTGAGAGGTAAATCATTATCTTATTTTTACAAATAAGGAAATCAGTGATGTACAAAGAGATTAAATGATTTGCTTTCAGTCAGACAGTAAATCAGGGCCATTGCTGGCCAAAAAAGCCAGCTCCTGAGCACCCTTTTCTTTATAAACAAGTATTATTCACTAGGAAAGAATCCATTTAAGTCAGCTCTTATTGTAGAACATTTATAGTAACATGGACTGGTATATCTATGTAGCTGCACATATGCACATATATATGCTAGGTTCTATAAAAGTGTGCAGTGTAATACTGTTCCCATTAGTACTGTAGCCCAAAGAATTAACACAGTATGGATTCATGCAAATTATCGTAAAGTCATTTACAATAAAACCATTGTCAACTAGGAATGCCTAACCATTTCCAAGAGGAAAGTAATTCTTTTTGAACAGAATTTTCTAGATAATTTAGTTTTGGGTTTTTGCCCATTAAGCACCAAAATCTCCCATTTAGAATGGAAATCTTTGGAAAATATATTATTTCCTTGCTTTCTTAATGGAATGTGCTGAATGTGATACAGACTTTCCCTAATGATCCCAAGTGAACATTTTAAACATAATTTTTTATGTTGTGATTTAAACAGTGTTAGGGCTTGAGCTGTTTCCCCTATTATTTGTTTGAAGTTTTTATGTCTTTCAGCTTTTTAAAGTTTTTCTGCCCTCTTGCTTTCCACACATTAGCTGTCAGCAGTTCTTACCGCTGTCGTATGCCTGCCTCAAATACCCTTTCCATACCTGTGGGCTTAGGAGCTAATTGTCAGCACTGAAGAGAAAAACAGTCCATAGGTGATAAATCAGAGCCTGAGGAAGTCTCATGAATAAATTGTTTTAGCTTTAACCCATGAATTTCTTTATTTATACGGGATTCTTATGCTGAATTCTGGATAAATGAGGTGTACATTTTTATGGGTGCACGCATATTTTCCTCTTGTGTGTTCGGTGACTGTGGTTTTCACAGTGCTTTATTGGCGTTTAAGAGGTTCGGCAGAGCTGCAGTGGGCCAAGGGCCCAGCATTCTGTTGGGGCCCCTGTGATTGGGAAAGCCCTCAGGAAGGAGAGATCTCTGGGCTAAGGACATGCCCTACAGGGTAGTTCTGTAGTGAGTGATTGGATCACACTGAAGTGCAGCAGCAGCAGCGTTAGATAGGGTGTGGTGTGGCCTAGTGAAGGGAACATGGGCTTTGGAGGCATGGGGTTCAAATCCCAGCTTTATTGTTACTGTCTGTGACCTCAGGCAGGTGACTTCATGGAGCACACACTACTGGCTGCTGCCAGGCAACCAGCTCTTCCTTTACTGGCAGAGCATGCCTTTTACAATAGAGTCTGAACAAAACTGATAATGTGCCAGTGGGACCAGAGGGGATATCTGCTATGGGGCTTATAGAATGAACTGCACATATTTAAAGTGTGCAACTTGATCTGTTTTGGCATATGTGTGCACACCCCCAGGCTTTCTTTTCTGATAGACCCTGAGCCTTCGCCCTCCTCCTTGAAGATTCATATCTTAGTCAAGGACTTTGTCTTGTTCGTTGTTGCTGCATCCACAGATGCTAGCACAGGGCCCGGAGCACAATAAACATTAGATGAGTGTTTATCAAAACAAATGTGGGGATTTAGGTCTCACGCCCTTTGTATATCTGTGGGGGGAGCAAAAGAGAGTCTCTCTACCTTCTTTGTCTTTTGCAGTAGGAAAGAGGACTCTGCACCCTTCCAGTCTTGAGGTTCTTCCAAAATAGGGAAGGTGTTTGGATATTGGGTAGCCACAACAACCAGGGTCCACAAAAACCCCTCATTTATCTGCAGTCTTGCCTGTCTCCATCCTTCTCCACCACGTAGGCGGGGCAGTGTTTCTAAAATGCACTTGCTTAAGAGCCTTGAACATTTCCCTTGGGATGAAGTGTAAATGTGTGTGGATGGTTTGCAAGCCTCTTTGCTGTCTGGCCCTCTATTGCAGCCTCATCTCTCCTCACTCCTCTTCCCTTACAGCAGTGGTTCTAGCTATACTGAGGGTTTGGGGTTTTTTCCATTTTCTATGTTTGAGGAACACTTTTATGGTATAAATAATTACAGGTTAAAGTACTTAATAGAACAGATATTTTAAGCACTTTAGAAACATCCATTGAATAATAAAAATGACACTTTATGGACTTTTCAGACATTTCATTCCTTGTTACTCTTGCTTCTTGCCTCCTGGCTGCCTGCTATCCCATCTCCATCTGGCTGTGCCTGCCTTTCCTGCCTTTCATCAAGTGTTACTTGAGATGCCTTTCCTCGGGTCGGCCATGATGGATGCCAGCTCTGGGCTCGGTCTTCCTGCTGAATATTCCTGTGCTCTCTACCCTGTCTCTGTCCTGCAGTTATGCCCAAGGGATTGTTGCTGGTTGGATGTTCTCCCACTGGAGTGTAGGCTGCTGGAGGGCAAGGACCCTGTCTGCCTGTTCATAGCTCAGTGTTTGCCGTAGGGAGTGATGTAAAAGTAATTACTGGATAAATAAACCATATTTCTCGTCAGATAAAACTACCTGCTATTGTTGAGGACAACTGAGTATTGATGAGTTATGACTACAAATGGACAACCTTGTTGGAGAAAAACTACCAATATGTGTTTTTACTTTGACTCAGCCATTTCACGTCTAAGATTTATCCCAAGGAAATGATCAAAGATGTGCTCAAAGATATATGTACGTGGATGTGATTCATGTTCTGACTTATGGCATGCAATATTAGAAGTAACTTAAGTGTTCAACAGTAGAGTTAAATAAGTTATGTTTTATCCACATTGTGCATCCATTAAAAATGACACGGTAGGAGAAAGTTTACAATGGTTTGGGAATATATTCATAATAAATTAAGACACAAAGTAGATTATGATCCAGATTTTTAAAGTGAATGAATAGTGAGAAAAGACTAGGAATATGTACTCTGTTTGTTGTAGTCATTGTCTTTGGAGGGTGAGATTATGAGTTCAGTCATGTATTGCTTGAAGATGGGGATGCTGAGAAAAGCATTGTTAGGTGATCTCTTCCTTGTGTGGACATCACAGAGTGTATTTACACATACCTAGATGATATGGTCCACTATGCACCTAGATTGTATGGGCCTAATCTTATGGGACCACTGTCAGATATGCAGTCTGTCGTTGACTGAAATGTTATTATGTGGCGCATGACTGTAGGTTTTTTCCTTTGTGCTGTCTCTGAATTTTCTGGTAAGAATGTGGCTATTTTTTTAATCAAAAAAGTTCTTACAAATGAATACATTTCTGATATTAAAAAATAATCTAGCTTATAAAAGTCATAAAACTTCACTAAAATTTATATGGCTTTGTTTTAAATTTTGAGATAATTTAACAATTTTGACTGGTGCTGGGCTGATTTTAATAAACTTTAGGTAATGAATGAGAAATGTTTTATTAATAAATTTATAATGTAAAATTGCATCACAACAATTTATGAGGTGGGTCTTATAAACCTCATTTTGCAGGTCAGACAAGTGAAGCTTATAGAGTGAAGTAACTTGCTTGAAGTTTCACTGCTATTAAGAGGAGGTTAGAATTTGAATCAGTTTAGTTTTGTTCTAGAGCCTTCCTTTTATCAACAATACTATACTGCCTAGCATTCTGTTACTTCTCCCTAGGACACAGCTAAAAGAGGTCGACCTACCAACCACTGAGTGTCTACATTGCCATGCACCAGTTTTCTGAATCTTGACACCAGTGGTCATGGCCACACTGTGTTCTGGAGGGTCTTCCAGGGCACCCTGAGTCTGCACACTTGTCCCTGGATGTATTAAAGTAATCGTAATAACTACAGGCTTCCCATTTCTCATTTGAATAAGCTTCTTTGAGTTGGCAGCATTAAAGAAAAAAATTATTCTGACACTTGTTAAAACAGTAAGGCAGACTTTATACAAGATTGTTGCAACAGGGGAGAGAGATGGAGCTCAACTCTAAACACAGAGAGATTTCTGGATATTTATAGCCAACGAGCAGAGCAAGGGGGTCTGTGAGAGAATCAAGGGTGAGGGATGAGGAATTGGATCAGATCTTGAGGTGATCATATATCAAGGGTGGGGGATTTTCTTTAAACTGACTCAGCAGGATTCTTGCTCAAACTGGACTTGGCAAGGACCAATGTGGAAGCCCAAGGTCGAGCCTTAATCGAAAAGAGGGCCGAGGAGCCTGACTAAAGTTTGGCCAAGGAGAGCGTCTTTGTCAGTAGTTTAATGAGTCCTCTGTGGAGGTCCTCTGAAGCATTGAGACTAACCTAAGTGGAACCACCCTCGGTTCATTTATTTACCTGATTGTGCATTCGTAAATAATCAGTAAACATTGGGCAAACACTGTCCCATGTGCTGGCATGGGGTAAATTGTAATCTTTGGGAATTTTCAGTCCCTGTTCTTATCCTGCTGTGTTGAAGAGGTCTCTGTAAGTTTCTCTTTTTAGGTAGGGTTAGTGGGGAGGAGAAGAGCGAGCGGATTCCAGATACTACACTCAGCCATTAGGGGACCTCATTAGAGGGCCTAGGCCCAGCCAGCTGTTACCATTTAAAGAAAAATTATCTAGAACTTGGAAATGAAGCAAGGAAAAAAGAGGACTGCATGTTTTGTCACTGTCATACTGGGCCATTGCCTAATGGATCCACCCAAAATGGTTTGATTTTCTAACAGAATGCACCTTGCTGACTCTGCTGTTTACTCTTGGTTAGAGCCCAAACCCTGTGATATTACATGTTAATTTATAGATTTTTTTCTTGTAAAGATACAAATTATTTCTTTCTGATAAAGATAAGTTCAAAGGTTATGGTTTTATTTTTCTGTAGGACATTAACCAGATTTGTGTCCAACTTTAAAAACCTTATTTTAGTCAATTCCAGCTCTTCAAATGCCATCTGAACCAGCTTCTCATCTTACAGGCTTTGTCCTTAATTTATATTTTCATGAGTGATATCTTTTAGCCCTTGAAAATTATGCTGTGACACCATTGGGATGCTAGGTATGCCTTAAGGTGGCCATAACTGCTGGTACTGGTTGTCCTTCTGGAATGCTGCTCTTCACATGGGCAGTGTCCTTGTGGGCTGTTGATGAGTCCATTTGGCCTTGTGTCCCAGGTGACTGGACATGTACTCTGACCTCCTTCTATCAGTGGTGGGTAGGGTTGATATGTTTTTGCTGAGACATGCCACTCTTCATTTCTCTGAGTGTTTGTCAGTTGAAAGATTGTAAATGAAGGAGCTCCTGGACTTCTTTTTCCTCTTCTCTCCACTTCCCCATTTACTAGTAAGCCAGTACGTTAGGACTGGTCTAGCTGTAAGAGGAGGATGAAACCATTGGTAGGAGTGAGGCCACTTCCAGCGTAATACTGTCCTGCTGTACTTGTGTACCTGCTGGCTGCTCCTCCGTAAAATGTCCTGTATGATGTTTTGTTTCCCAAACCAGCTTGTCAGCTACTTGAGAGCAGTGACTCCACTTTGTACTCTTTGCCCACAACTGGAGTCTATAAACTTGTTGATTCCTGATTTTTTATACACCTGTGCTTTGATGCCTTATTTATTCATTCATTCACAAATACTTACTGGGCCCCTCATGTGCCAGACACTGGCTGTGTGCTAGAGATATGACAGCAAGTGATGTCATCTGCCTTGAGGAGGCCCGCAGGAATGGAAGTGATTCCCAGACTGTATTTTGGGCAATAAGACTCCTACCTAATGAGACATAACTTCTGTTTTCTTACTAAACAATTATGAAAATTTCCTGTATAATTTACAGGTTGAATAAATGAAATTATGTATCTATATTTTGCAATCATCCTAAAAACTACCTTTAGAGAATGAAAAACCCTGGTATATGCTCTTAGCAATAAAAGACTTAAAGAAACCAGAAAAAAGGTATTTAAAAAGGTAATATCCGTAGACTTTACCTTCCTAAGCATTCATCTCACACCGTGCTAACGGCATCGATGGGTGGCTGGTGTGCGTGTTCAACGCCCTGAGATATGCTGAATACCGGAAGGCATCTTCTGATGTCACAAGTCCCAGATTCTGCCTATCCAGATTTTTCTTTGTAAATGCCATAAAACAGCACACTGTAGCGTAGCATTCCTGAGGTAATTTGTGATTCAAAATGTGAGAAATTGGCAGTGTGAAAAACAGGAAAAGTCAGTGCACGTTTAATTAAAATAGTGAGCATTTTGCTACTGGGGTGAGAAAGGAGGAAAAACATTTGAATAAAATCAAAGCAGAGGCTGAGCCCGACTTCTTGCAAAATAAAGAGGAGAGTGTTTTGAGAAACTCAGTGTTGTCACTTGCAGTTTTAGTAGAAAAATGCTTGAAACAAAAATCCCTTTTTATTGGTGAGGGAAGGCAGCCAACCTAAATGTGGCGGAGCTGCTGCACAAATGGGGGCCCACGTCTGTGTGGGAGCAGGGAGTGACAGCGGGTTCTATTTTGCTCACTCTCCCAGCTTTATCTCTGTGTGTGTATTGGCTTCGTGTGCGTCTTAAGCAATCCTGTGACTAACTGGGACTCCCAGTGGCTGCTGGTGAGCTTGGTGGGAGGGGATCCTCAGCACCCAGCATGGAGCCTGGTGAAAGAAGTGGAGTCTCTTCTCACAATATAGAAACTGAGTCACACTCCATCCACATTTGTAAGATTTACCTTTGGTCCGCTCGTCCTCAGCAAACCTTACAAGCCTGCTGGACTTAAACCTCAGCACAGAATAATGGCCTAGAGTCTGTGAAGTCTGAGCATCGTGTTCTCTCTATTCCCACCACTCTTCTGTGTCTTACACCCCCTTCCCAAGCCTGTGCCTACCTACTGTGTTGGAATGTCATAAGAAAACCCACCTCCTTCAGAAATACGATGTAACTTAGTAGGCATAGGATCCCACTCAGAGGTCCAGACTGTAGAACCACCATAGAGTGGAGATGATCATAAAGTTCCCAAGATAAACTCTATACTAGTGTTGGCTCTACAGTGGTTGGGGTAATATAGATTTGTATATTCCATTATATTTAATAACTTAATGAGCAATGCTTCTCTAAATTTCAACATAAATGTGTGCTATTTGTGTCCGCTCGGTTTTTATATATTTTCATAGTAATGGCTGTTAAACAGATAACTTCAGATTCTCCTGTTAGAGGCCAGTATCCATTAGCAGTCAGGAAATTCTCTTTGAGGGTGCCTTTTTTCAGCCTACTAATTTATTTACAGTTTCTTTGTGAAACAGAACTTATGATTTTACCTATCAGGGTTGTTTTAAAGACTAGATTGTGTGTGTGGAGTTGTCCACTGCCTGCTGGTGAGAAGTGAGCGCACTGATGCTTCGGCAGCTGGCGGCCACTGCCCTCAGTCCAGTTCTAGGAGAGACATCGTTTATTCTTGTGTCGCTTTTTTGCATAATAAGGGTTTTTTGTTTTGTTTTGTCAAAGGACACAAAGTCCTGATGACTCTTAAAGAAAACCAAAGTGAAAAGAGTAGTCCTTTGAGATAAAAGATGTTATCATGGAGAATTTTTTCTGACCATTGATGCATGTTACCTGTCTGAAGAACGTCTTACATTACATCTTTTATTATATATAAGTACTTCTTACTTATTATGTAAAGTATTCTGCTTGGATTTTTTCCCCCAAATTTTGAATGCTAACTCTTTTACTACTTTACATGTTTTTACATTTTGGCATGGGCAGTTTTCCATTCAAAGTCAGTCAGTCACCATCACAAATGTTATAAACACTTGGCATAGTGAATATTTATGTAGTTTTCTAGCATCTTTTCTGAGGTGTACTTGACGTACATACAGTAAACTGCACATCCCTACAGTGTAGAATTTGACGAGGTTTAGCATGTGTTCACCTGTGAAACCATCACCACAGTCAAGGTGGTGAACATGTCCATCACCCCAAAAGTTCCCCCTTTGTAAATCCCTCCCACCTGCCCCAACCCCGGACAACCATTAATCTGCTCTCTGCTCTCTGTCACTACAGATCAGCTCGACTCTCCATGAACTAGAATTTTATATCAATGGAATCATACAGTGTGTATTTATTTTTGGTTTGGCTTCTTTCACTCAGCAAAATTATTTTGAGAAACATCCATGTTGCATGGTTCAATTTATGTTTTAGGTTTTCAAAATCAACTTCTATTTGAGTTCTTAGGTGGGAAATATTACTCCTTTGAGAGCTTAATTTGTTTTTAAATTTGGTTGAGAAATCTCTTGTGTAATAGTCTTAGTGAAAATCTTAAAAGATTGCTATACTTTGTTGTCCTTGTAAAAGTCCAACTGAAGTAACTTATACTTAGGTAAAGTTCCTTGTGTGTTTTCATTGAAAACTCTTTAGATTCCCAACCAGTATATCATGTTACATATCATGTTGGTGACCAAAGTTTCTCTAGAAATAAAGAGTGAATATTAAATATTGTGTTTGCTTTGAAAAATGCCATATATCTAGTGATAATGCCTTAATTACTCATTTGTTTTCCTTTCCACATCTTTTCCAGGAGTTCAGTTATGGGTGTGAGAGGTTTGCAGGGATTTGTGGGAAGTACCTGCCCACATATATGTACGGTAGTAAATTTCAAAGAACTAGCAGAGAACCACCGAAGCAAGCATCCTGGATGTACTCCTACCATTGTGGTCGATGCCATGTGTTGTCTCAGATACTGGTATACCCCCGAATCTTGGATCTGTGGCGGCCAGTGGCGAGAATACTTTTCTGCTTTGCGAGAATTTGTTACAACTTTTACAACGGTTGGCATCAAGTTGATATTCTTCTTTGATGGCATGGTGGAGCAGCATAAAAGAGATGAATGGGTGAAACGAAGACTCAAGAACAATAGGGAGATATCCAGGATTTTCCATTACATCAAATCACACAAGGAGCAGCCCGGCAGAAACATGTTCTTCATCCCCTCAGGGCTGGCCATATTTACGCGATTTGCTTTGAAGACCCTAGGTCAAGAAACTCTGTGTTCGTTACGGGAGGCCGACTATGAGGTGGCTTCCTATGGTCTCCAGAATAACTGTCTTGGGATTCTTGGAGAAGACACGGACTACTTAATTTATGATACCTCTCCCTACTTTTCAATTAGTGAACTCTGCCTGGAGAGTCTCAATACTATCATGCTCTGTAGAGAGAAGCTCTGTGAGAGTCTAAATCTCAAGCTGGCAGACCTTCCTCTTCTGGCCTGCCTACTTGGCAATGACATAATCCCAGAAGGCATGTTTGAAAGCTTTCGGTACAAGTGCTTGTCTTCCTATACCTCTGCAAAAGAGAACTTTGACAAAAAAGGCAACATTATCTTAGCTGTAGCAGACCACATATCTAAAGTTCTTCACTTGCATCAAGGTGAGAAAAAGCTAGAAGAGATGTTACCTTTGGGACCAAACAAAGCTCTTTTTTATAAAGGTGTGGCATCATATCTTTTGCCAGGACAGAAATCTCCATGGTTTTTCCAAAAACCCAAAGATGTAATAACTTTGGACAAGCAGGTAGTATCCATGTGTACAGACCCAGAATCCAAGCAAGAAGTTCTCATGTGTACAGACCCTGAATACAAGCAAGAAGTTTCCATGTGTACACACCCTGAATCCAAGCAAGGAGTTCCCATGTGTACAGATCCTGAATCCAAGCAAGAAGTTCCTATGTGTACTGACCCTGAATCCAAGCAAGAAGTTCCCATGTGTACAGACCCTGAATCCAAGAAAGGAACTCCCATATATACACACCCTGAATCCAAGCATGAAGTTCCCATGTGTGCTGACCCTGAATTGAAGCAAGAAGTTCCCATGTGTACACACCCTGAAATCAAGCAAAAATTACCTATAGGTACAGACCCTGAATTTAAGCTAGAATCACCTATGTGTACAAACCCTGGAATTAAACAAGAAGACCCCATGAATCTGGAGCCTGAAATCAAGCAACAAGTAACCATGGTTTCAGACCCTGAAATCTTAAAGGTATGTAGATGTGCCCTCCCAAATCTAATGTGTGATGATTGAAAATGTATCTACTGATGGACTTGTTATTGAATATTTATTGACTACCTGCAGTGGTTAAGGCACTGTGAGGGACACAGAACAGGACCCTAGGAGTTTAGTTAGGAAGTATGACGTAATACATGGGAAAAATCACATGATATACTATATTTGATATTGTTACATGACTATTACAGATGAGAACTCTAGGAATTTGAAGGAGAGAGATCATTGTGTGTTAAGGTACAGAGAGAAGTTCCCGGAACAGGTAGAATTGGAGCCAGACCTTAATGGGGAATTTGCTTTGACTAGGCAAAAACTTGGAGGTTGTGGGAGGACTAAAGGTGTCAAGTTTGGATCTATCACCTTGGGGCACAGTGGTAGAACAGTAGGCTGGAGCATGGGGCTTGAGGGGAGAAGTAGGGAGAATAAATTGGAAAAGATAGACTGTAGCCAGATTGTGAAGATAATTAAATGCCACACTGGGAATTTGGACTTAAATCTGACAGCACTGTAGAACCCTTGAGGGTTTTGATGGAGGGCCACTGTTGATTAACCACTTGTGATGTGTGGGCTTCTGTGCTAGGCATTACATATGTTACCTCTTTAATCTTCCCCGTGGCCTTGTGAGATAGGCATTCCCCTGTGTTACAGATAATGCCACATGAATCTCCCAGAAGCATCTTAACAAGTTCAAGACCCACAAACCTTTTATTGTTCCTGGCCTTGTGAGTGTCACCATCTCATCTAGTTACACAGATTACAAATCTAGGAATTCTCTCTCCTTTTTTCATAACCAGTTTCTCCCAAGTCTTGTTTCTTTGAGCCATCCTCTGACTCTTACCACCCTAGTCCAAGCTGTCTCTTGTCTGGATCCTGCAGTAATTTCTAAGAGCTCCTCCTGAACATACTTTTGCCCCTTCCAAACTATTGGTCGTGCAGCATGCTGAAATGAAGCCCTGTACTTGAATTTCATAACTCTTAGAGTGGTAACAATACCCTTAACAAGGCCGCAGCATGCTGTCAGCTAGGTACTACCTGCGTCTCCAGCTTTGTCAGCCCCTCATCTCAGGTTTGCCTGAGACGAAGCTCATAATATAGACCATGTGTTCTTCTCCTTCCTAGGAAGCATCCTGCCGCTTGTGCTAGTCAATACCTACTAGTCTTTTCTGTCACAACTGGGTAGTCACACACTCAGAACAGCCCACTGTGTGTACCTGACATTGTACATGCCCCACTGGAATTTCATGTTTGAGTCATGTCTTTCTTGCTATACTGTGGCAGGGCTGTGAGGGCAGGATCTTGTGTGTTTTTCTCTCTGCCGAACCCCTTGTGCCTAGCTTACCGTCTGTTTTGTAGCAGCTGCTCATTAAATCTTGAGTGAAATATTCCTTTTCTCTTGTGTCTTTTTAGGTTCTCTCCTTCATAACCTCTTCTCTCCCTCCTGTACAACTACATGGATTCTCCTATCTTGAAGAGTTACTTCCTCTTTCTCTGTTACATACATTGTAGCAGACAAGTTAATTTATTAACATAGAAAGTTACAGTAAAAGGTAGAATGAGATACATGCATTAAGAGAGTTATAGGTGAAAAAGTATTAACGAGTTAAGAAAATTATTCTCCCTGGAAGCATTGTTAAGTGCTTCATAGAGGAAGAAGAGTGTGGGTTGGGAATTGGAGAAAGAGTAGCATTAGATCTCCAGGTAGAAGTGTCCATAAGCAGCAGGTAGTGAAGCACAGGAGGATGGTCAGTGTTAATAAGGAATCAGAAGTCATCTGATCACCTCAATGCTCAGAGTTGGGAAATGGAAAGGAGTGTAGAGAATGGACAGAGAAGAACTAAATCTAGACTTTGCTTAAATTTATTCAGTTTTCTCATGCAGGTTGGACATAGTAGCACTAGTTTAATATAGACCATGCAGAGGTCATTCTCCAGTAGTACATCTTTATGGAGTGGTTTAAATTATCAAAGGATGTTCCTCACATCACACAGCTCTGTTGCTAGATGCACTTGTCTCCCTTCTCACAAGAGGACACAGTTATGACAAGGTTAAGTGACATTGTTTGCAGTTACAACTAGTACTTGGCACACCTGGGTTAGGACCCATGCCTTGACTGCAAGTTTGACTCTTTACAAGATCACAGACAACTTCCCTGCTGGTCTAGAAGTTCGTTGGCACTTGATGAAGCAGGATGGTCGTAGTCAGTAGTCTAGAAGCTCGAGAGTGGAAGAATTTACAAGGAAGCTATCCTGTACCTAGTCTTACATATGGCTTCAGAGGTGGCGCCTCTTGTAGAACTTGGAGGCTCTCTAGCAGTGTGCCTGAAGGGCAAGGTAGGGAAAGGTGCAGTAGGCAGAGGGAACCACAGGTCAAAACTGAGGCATGCAGGGCGTCAGCTTCCCAGCCAGCCCAGTCCTCCTGCTGACCAAGACATAGTCAGTGGCCAGCACACACAGCAGCCTTCCTTCTGGGCCCTCTCTGCTCATTTGTGGTTTGACCTGGCCCCTGCCAGTTCCTGTCTTTTACTCTCATCTCCTGTTTATGGCCTTTCACATGTCCTCTCTGGCCTCAGGCTCTTCTTCATGAACCCTGGCTTGCATTCACTCCACGGACGGACCCACCCTTGGCCTTTACTGTATTAGGGGATCCTGGCTCTCTCCTGCAGTTCTCTGCAAGGGGAGTGCCCACAGATTGGGGCAGACCACACAGGGCAGCACGTGTATTAGGAAGAAATTTAGGACGTAATTTTTATACTCATTGAGGAAGTATTAGATATCTTTAAGCAGAGGTGTTGTGTGATCAGATATTTGTTTTTTGAAACATCGGTTACACTGCAGAGAATGAACTAAAGTGGCTCTTGCAGAAACGCAGGTAAAAAACAAAAGAGCTAGAATTGAGGAAAATGGCAGTGAAACAGAGAGGAAGAAACAAATTCAAGAAGTGTTTCAGAAGTGGAACTAATGAAAAGTAAGTCTTGCTGTAGAAGCAAAGTCTCTCCTGTGCTCCAGGTGTAGCTGTAGCCATGAGCTAAGGCAGGAGGAGGAGAAGTTTTACAGGGAGGGTGGATAGATGGGCCTCAACTGGAAATCATCCTACTGTACATGGTGATGGAAACCTCCAAGTGGAAGATTACGTGGGATGGAGCCTTAAGAAATGATGCACTGAGAGCAGAGGTGAATGACAGGATAATCTTGATAAAAGCCCGAGGAGGCAAGTTTCAAGAATGAGAAAAAAATGGCCAGGCGTGTCCGTGCTGTGTAGGTGGAGTGGGACTAGACCAGGAGGCAGTTAGACTTCACAATTAGGAGGTTCTGGTGACCTTAGAGAGTTGTCACACAAGTGGAGGTCAGGTGACAGGCGAAGAAGGCAGGCTGGGGCTGTAGTTGCTTTTTCAGGAAGCCTAGCAGTGGAAGTGCCCTGGGTGGGAAAGAGGGCCAGGAGAGGCCCGAGGGGCCCTGCCCACAGGCAGAAGGGAGGGCCCTCTTGTTAAAGGGTGGATTATGTGTGGTTCACATAGTGAGTCTCCCATTTATTGAACTTAATTGTGTCTTTGAAATCAGTTAGAAGTTTCTTAAGTTCCCCTCCCATTTTTCTTTAAAAAATTTTGCAATGGAATCTTCCAGTCCTATCAAATAGGTAACCCAAATTCAAACATGTATGTATTTTAACCACTGCTGTAGGGTCAATGTAAGGTGAGCCCCATAAAACAAGGGGCAGATGAGTTCTGGATGGGAGAGGAGGGGAAAGGGTTTATGAAGAGGGTGACACTTTAGGTGAACCTTAAAGGGAAAGAGGCTTGTGAACTGGGAGGTTGGGAAAGACTAGAAGAGATGCATGTCATGGAGCACAAGTGGAGGGGGGAGAATATTCTTGAGGAACAGTGAAGGTGTTCCGTGGTGAATGGATGAGAGCCGTTTCTGTGAGGGTGAAATGGTGTGTACAGAAAAAGGAGCTTGCGACCTTCTAGTGGGGCATTGAGTGTTACGGTGAATCCTTACCCGTTCAGATGGGTAACGAGTGGACCTCTGAGTCCAAGAAGACGGGATGTCGGTGGAGTGAAGGATGGGTTGGAGAGGGAAGAAACTGGGGCTAGGAGGTCAGTTAGAGCCTTTTATAACAATACTCACCATCAGATGCACAAAATGACGAGATACTGCAGAAGTAAGTATGCTAAGTCCAGTAGATGGTTGGAGATTGGAGGAGGAGGGGGAGTAATAGAAACTTTTGAGCCTGGAAACCCAAAGGAGAGGAACACAAGTGCCAGCTTGACATCTTGAGCTTGAGTGACAATTATTCCATTTCTGAGTGCCTTAAAAACACTGGGATGTGATAAGAAGGTGTTAACTTTTTCTCTTTGAAGGTTACTGTTTTGTTTTTGTGGAGAATCAGTTGTCTTATATTTAAATTTTGAACAGGTTGCTCAAGCACAGCACGTCCAGGGAGAGAGCTACCTGGTGTACAACATCATGAGCAGTGGGGAGATTGAGTGCAGCAACACTCTGGAGGATGCTCTGGACCAGGCTCTGCCCAGCCAGGCCTTCGCTTACCGCCCTGTGCGGCAGCGCGTCTACGCGCTCTTACTCGGGGACGGCAGAGGTGAGTTGGTTGGTCTCTTAGTAATGGTGCTGTTTGGAGTTGAATCCTGAGAAACTGCCCAGATGAAGCAGAATGCATTCTTTCAGGACATGGATACAATTAAATAGGGTTTTGTTTCTCTGTAAAATCTATAGCTGAGAATACCACTTACATCTGTGCAAAATTAAGGGTAAATGCCCTGGGACATCTATATCTAATTAGCAAGCAGTTGATCAGTATTCATTAAAAGAAGAGTGCATTGTTTCTATAAAATGTCATACTTTTATGCCTTAAAAGGATTTATGCATTTTAAAAAATGTGAAAACCCTTTTCTCCTATAGGAGCATAGGGTATGTTTATTATTAGAAGACAATGTCTGCTTACTCTCCCTCAAAATGTGATTTTCATAAAATAATTTTATAAAATCTAGTATATCGTATTCTACAATATAAGCAAAATTTTCCTTTAGAGTTTTTGTAATTAAGTTTATGTTTTTCCCCATCTATATTTCCATTGCACAATAGCAACAACGGTATAGGGAGAGGACTGCCAATGGCCAGAGCAGTAAACTTGGGAGAACCTTTAACACCAAGTCTAAAATTGACCAGGCTCTATAACCCTCTATTAGGGATAAGTGTAGGGGGAGTTGGGAGTGTAAAAGAGCACTTCTTGGTAGAGACTAAAGATGTTTAATGCATTTAGGTACCTCTTGTATAAGGCCTTGCCCACCCTAAACAGGCCGACTGGAATGTCATGGTCTGATTTGAGAGTGCTGTGATGAGGAATGGGGTCCAGCACACTATCATCAGGACAAGAGACAGAAGCAGTAAGATCCTGGTGAGAGGATGTCTGTGGCCCTTTTACCTAAACTCCATTATTTCCAGACATATCAATATTATTATTAATATTATTCCAGAAAGTAAACTTTACGTAATCTAAAGGTGGTGATAGAATCATCAGATTAAAATGTCCTAATTTTTCCTTTTTTTTGGTGGGGAGGAGTGGCAGAGTTCTTTGAATCCAGTTATTATTAGATTCCTTACACTACCCAGTATGTACTGCTTTCTCCCGTCTGTGCTGTGAGAGTTCAAACACTTATGTGACCTAAGGAAGACATGAGAAAGATGTTTAAACTGATTTAAAAACGGAAACAGAAGAACTGCGTAATAAACTTTGGGACCAGATATTGTTTAAATAATTTTTTTCTATTTCTTATGTGGCTCTCTGCCCATATTCATTCTTAGCATGAATGATTACACATTGACTCTAATGATTAAAAAAAGTTATCTTCATCATGAGAAAACTTTACATTAAAGAATAATATTTGCCTGGAATTGTTTTTAGAATATTTTGTTAAATGAGGTTAAAATATATAAACTTCACTAATTTAAATTTCGTACTTTCTTAGTGCAAATTATTTACAGCCATATAGATGACTTTATTAGATAACCACAATAATAGGAAAAATTACTCAAATATGCTCTTGGATTATTAGATTTACCTGATTTTTTTCATGGTTGCTCTACTGTTTATAATATACATCTTTAACTTATCACAATTTGCTTTCAAATAGTATTATACCACTTTATGTGTAATGTGAAAACCTCACAACAGTATACTTTCATTCTCCCCATCATTTTTGCTATTGTTGCTTTATGTCTTCTGTATATTTTTTAAACTTTTTACTTTGAAGTAATTATACACTCAGAGAAGTTGCAGAAATAGTATTTCGAGTTCCATGTACCCTTCACCCAGCTTCCCCTGAAGATGACATTTTGTATAATCAAGTATAGTATCAAAGCCAGGAAATTGACGTTGGTACAATACTTTTAAGTAGACTACAGACTTTATTCATTCTTTCCCCATTCATTCGTGTACGTATAGTTCTATAAAGTTTTACCCCATGTCACTATACAGAACTGATCCATTGCCTCATGTCACAATATAGAACTGGTCCATCGCTACATGTTGCGATACAGAACTGGTCAGTTACCACAAAGAAACTCCCTCATCCTGCCTCTTTGTGCCCTGCCCTCTGTCTCTGTCCCCTGCTATGACCACTAGTCTGTACCCTATGTCTACACTTTGGTCATTTTGAGAGTGTTTTGTAAATGGCAACACATAGGACGTCATCTTTTGAGATTATGCATATATTTTAAACCCCATAATACATGATTCTTATTTTTACTTTAAATCAGGGGTGGCAAACTTTTTCTGTGAAGGGCTGCGTGATGATAAATATTTTAGTCTTTGTGGGCCCCACAGTCTCTGTCACAAATTCTCAGCTCTGCTGCTGTAGTGCAAAAGTGGACATAGACAGTGTCAGTGAAGGAGTGTGGCTGTGTGCCAAGAAAGCTTTATCTAGTTTTCCCGTGTCACAAAATCTGAATTTTATATAATATTCCTGTGTCACAGAATGTTCTTCTTTAGATAATTTTCTAGTCATTTAAGTAATATGAAAAGTATTATTAGCTTTCAGACTGTATAAAAACGAGCCAGATTTCACCCATGGGCCGTTATTTTCCAGCCCTTACTGTAAACAGTTGTCTTTTATTAAAGTAATTAATAAATGAGAAAAAATGTTTCAGTACACCGTTTCTGGTACTCTTTATTCTTCTCTGTAGATCCAAGTTTCCTTGAGTATTGTGTTTCTTCCACACAAGAACTTTCTTCCACATTTCTTGTTGTGCTCATTTTAATTTCCTGAGTTTTTTTTTCCTGAAAATATCTTTATTTCAGAACATAATTTTGCTGGATGTATAATTTTAGGTATTTTTGTTCAGCACTTTAAAAATGTCGTTAGGTTGTGTCTGGCTTGTGTTGTTTCTCATGAGATGACAATGGTCCTTCTTCTTGTTGTTCCTCACATGTAGTAAGTGTTTTTCCCTCTGGCTTCTTTAAGATTTTTCACCCGATCACTGGTTTTTAGCAATTTGTTTAAGGTGAGCTGTGGAGTGGTTTACTCTGCCTTTATTCCACTGAGGATTCTTGAGCTGCTCGTATCTATGTTTCCTTTCAAATTTGAAAAAAAATTGAGCATTATTCCACCAAATATTGTTTTCTGTCTTCATTACTTTCATCTCTCGCTCTGGGCCTCCAGTTACATGTATGGTTTACACCTCCTAGTGTCCCTCAGGCACCAAGACTAGTTTTGAAGGCTTTTTTCTCTCTGCTTCAATTTGGGTATTTCCTGTTGCTCTGTTTTCAAGTTTACCAAGCCTTTCTTTGGGAACATCTAATCTACTATTAACTCATCTGTCATTTCAGATACTGTGTTTTTTAGATATTTTTTTCAATTTCCATTTCTTTCTTGTCTTCATGTTTTCCTTTAAATCCTTAAAATTATTCACATTAGCTGTTTTCAAGTCTTTGTTTACTAATTCCATCATCCTTCTCATTTCTGGGTCTGTGTCTGTTTATTGACTTTTCTCCTCATAATGGGTCCCTGTGTTCCTACTTATTCTCATGTCCAGTAGTTTTTGATTTTATGCTGGAAGATTTTGGGTCTGTGAAGGGTATTGACTTCTGTTTCAGGGCCTGCCTTCCACTTTATTAGAGTGAGGCTATAGAAATCTCACCCTAGACCTAGAGTGGCCCCACTCCTGAGGCTCAGCCTTCCTGGGCTGTCACCTGAGTGCCAGGTATTTAATGAGGTCTCTGCACCTTGGCTGTTGGGACTCAATGTCTGGAGTCCCATGCAGGCTCTAGTAGTTGGTCAGCAGGGAACCCAGTAGTTGTCTTGTCTGGCCTCACTGAGTTTTGCGCTGGACACACAGAGCTCAGTCCTCAACTAGGAGCTCAAGGGCACTCCAGTGCCGATTTCTGGGGCCCCTTTCTGCACCTCACCAACTCTCAAGTATGCCGCCCTGTAGTCCTAGCTGTTGTGACAGCCTTGATCTGCAGACTGTCTCCTTGTCACAGAGACTTTCTCACCTAGCTAGGGCTCTCCGTCCCTAGGCTGTAGTCTACAGAGTGTCTCTAGGTAGCATATTGGAATGATGACTGTCCAACACGAAAATGCAGTGCCTTCAAAAGTTTGTCCAGATCTGGAGCTGTTGGTGAGACGACTGGTCAGCAGCACCACCACCACATCTTGGTTATCATGCCACTGTCCTCTGGTCATCAGCTCTGCCCCATCTCAGCCATCCCTCACGGTCCTCTGGTCATCAGCTGTGTCCTTTCTCAGCCATCCCTCATGGTTCTCTGGTCATCAGCTCTGCCCCGTCTTGGCCATCCCCTCGTGTCCTCTGGTCATCAGCTCTTCCCCATCTTGGCTGTCCCCCGGCCCTTGTGTAGTATTCTAGGTGCTGATGAAGTTGAGTGCTAACATGATTCTTGTTCCTCTTATGGTCACTTTTTTTCTCTTGGAAAGTTTTTTTATATTCTCTATCTTTTATGTTTGAAAATTTTTCTCCCCTCTGTTATCTCTGTTTTCTTTTATTTGAACTGCTAAGAGATGGATGTTCAACTTCCTGGGTTGATCTGTGTTTCTTCATCTTTTAATTCCTGGTTTGTTTTCCCTACATTACGGGAATATCTCACCACCTCATTCTCAGCTCTTATGGGAAAGTTTCCCTCCTTCCTTCCTCTCTCCATTGAGGCCCCTGTCCTGAGGCCCTGGATGAGTCCACAGCCTCTCTCTGTTCTCTCTACTGCAGCTCTGCCCATCCAGCTCCTCCCTGAACCCCTGGTATTGGTGACCCACCTTCCTCCCTTCCCTCTGTGCTCTCTGCTGACCTCCATGTGTTGGAGGGCCTTTTACACCCAAGCTGTCTCATTCACTTGCATTGCTTTAAAAACGATATCTATGTTGACAAATACAGAATTTATTTTTCTGGCTCAGGCCATTCTTCTGATCAATTCTATGTATCCCTCAAGCCCTTCAAAACGAACTCCTTCGAATTCCTCCCCTATTCCCTCATCAAAAGTAGTAAGCTCCTCTCTGAAAGCACCTTGTGTTTTCGTTCTTCAGCTTATCACAGTTTACACCTGCGTGTTTAAGTGCTTATTTGTCTGATGTCCCTCCTCACCATGGGGCTGTAAGCTGAGCTAGCAGGGACTGACTGTTCAGGGAGCATTTTGCTGCCCCTCGGGATTTCTTCTGTGAATTAGGTGATCGATACATGTTTGTTGAGTGTCTGTGTAAAATACGACCTCTTCAGGAGTATCTGGATTTAGCAAGGCCTTCTTTAGAAAGGGGTAACTCTAATGGTTGAATTTCAGACAGGGGAGGGAATGTGAGGTCTCTCGAATCCCACTAGGTGAGCAGCTGTCTCCAAGCCAGTCTGATTGGCAGGTGGGAGCCACTCATTTAAAGTGAGATTTAGAATCAAAGGTGCCTTTAACTCCACGGCTGTGGACTCTAAGCACCAGAGCCAAGCTCTTAAACTTGCACAGCTGTAGACACTAGATGTCCGAGTCAGAAGGCAAGGCACTGAATTGATATGTTGATACTTCAAAGTCCCTAATTATGGGTACAGTTTGGATACTGATCTATTGGATACTACAGTTCATCTGATTATGTTGGAGGGTGCTTCTTTATGGAGTGCTTGGTTGTGTTTTATATAGTTGAATATATGATATTTAGATGGCTCAATGGCCTTGTGGCCCCAAGGGGGAGAAACCTGAAGTCACTCAGTTTCTAGCCCGTCCCTGGCTTCATACCCATTCTTACCTCTGATTCCAACTCTGTCTCTGTTTTTCAGTCTCCCTAATGTTATTCTTAGCTTAAACTGCTATGAAACCTTATAAACTTTAGGAAATAGAAGAAACTCAGAAAGATGCAAAGTAAAGAATCTATTCTGTCTCCTCTTTACATCTCCCTGGTTAACAGTGTTGGAGGAAACCTGTGCACGTTGTCCTTTTTCCTGGTTGGTCTCTCTGCATTCTCACCCAGCAGACACTCTGGGAGTCCCCCATGGAAGTTGGAGAGGGCTGACAGTTTTGTGATGGAGTGGTCAGCCCTGTGTGTGATACTCACTGTCCAGTTAGTGTGGCACCTTTGCAAAGTGCCTGTAGGCCATCAACTCATTAGAGTCCTAGACAGTGACCTAAAAGGTGATTTTTTTTCCCAAAAATGTACACAAAAAGAATGTTTGGGAAGTTTTTCTATTTTTTTAAGGACTAAGGCCACATGCAATTATAGATTAAACCAGCAGTATAAAAATAGTACAGAATCCTAAGGACAAGTATATTTTTAAAGAAGCCTGGAGAGTTGTTACCAAACTGGAAAATCAGAGTATTTGAGGCATTAAAATTGACATTGCTTCTCCTCATTCTCTTTCCCCTGCCAGTGCCACCCCCACACATGCCCACAGACCCTCCAGATCATGTGAGAGGAGGAGGCACTTTTGAGAGTTTGTGTGTTCACATAATCTTGTCAGAGTTTTTAGGGAGCGAGGTTGGAAGTATAGACAGTTTCACAATTTTGTTCCCAGGGAGAACTGTCGTAGTTATATGTAGAAGATTTTATGAGAAGGACTCTGTATGAAGAAGACACAGTTCTTGCTGTCAGGAGGCCACGGTTGGGGTGGCTAGCTAGGGTAAGGAAGTAGCATCTGCTGTAGTCTAGCCAATAACCTGTGGTGGGACAAAGCGCGTGCTTAGGAGAAGGGTTTGATTCCCCTAGTATAAAGGAAAAGTAGGAGTTAACCGAGTGCCCATCGAGGGAGGTGGGCTTCAGAGAGGAGGCTTGGGTGGGGAAGAAGAGAGTCCAGCCCAAGGAACACCATGTCCAAATGCGGAGGTAAGATGAGGTGTGGGAGTATGAGGGCCCTGAAGTACTCCAGCAGGGAGCCCTGATGTGGGAGTGAGAGCCAGGGGCTCCCTGGTCCACCCAGGCCAGCAGCATCTGGTTAGAATTGGTCATCTGTCCTTTTATTCTGGCACCTTAAGCAGCTATTGGGGGATCTTAGTGAGGGAGAGCAACCTGGTGAAACTTTCACTTCAACAAACGCAAAAACCAAAAAACCTCTGTTTACAGGGGGAATGGTGAGGATGGGGAGGAGACTGAAGATGAGAAATGGTCAGGAGCCTGATCCAGCGGCCAGTGCCAGAGTGGAGAAAAGGGATAGGCTTGTTGCGGAGAGAGTTTTTCTGACAGGGAGGGCCCTGAGGGAGGACAGGCCCTGCGGCAGCTAGAGGGAAGCAGGCGTGGGAGCAGGGAGTTCCCCTGCTGGAAAGAGACAGGCTAAGTGAGAACACAGATGGAGTGGGAAAGCCTTCCTTCCCCGTGGCTTTGCTGAGGAAGGTGGCAGAATGGAAGTCAAGCTGAACTCTTTATAGCAATTAACAGTCCACCCACATGCAAAAATGCCTTTGTTCTAGATTATTTCTAACAGATTTTGAATTGTCTGACATAATAATAGTTTTGATAGTTGCATAAAATACTGAATTTAGATCAGAAAGGATGATCATATTCCCACAGTTTTCCCTGTTTTCTGAAACAGTGTGAGGGGGGAGGGAAGCGAGAAGGACATTGTAGGCACCATCCAGGTGGTAAACTCTGCCTTGATTTCCTGAGCCAGCCATTCCCCCACCCCAGAGGCTGTTCTTGTTGAAAGATCCCTCAGATGGGAGAGTAGGGGGCCCTCTGTTGGATGCCTGAGGCCCCTCTCAGTGACCTTGGACATGAGCATGCACTGTGCTCACCACTTGGATTAGCCAGGCAGAGGTGGTCTGTTGCTCTCTGAGTCTGGTGACAAGTGTTCGTACTCACACGCATCTCCTGACGCAGCTTTCTTTTCTCAGATGATTCTAGCTCCTGCCCCACTGTCAAGGAGTGGTTTGTGTACTCTGGGAACCCGCTGAAGCACCCAGACCTCGTCAGGCCTCTGCCGATGAATCTTGCAGGTACAGACAGCCTTGATGTAAATAAATCACTTGCTTGTTCACAGATGATACACATCTAATAATGGATTTGTTGTGGAAACATTTTTCCAGAACTGCACATAGACTAATTTTCATTTCAACGCTGGGTCTAAGAGGAATGTATCTATCTAGTAAAATTCTAAAACAGCAGAGGAAAGGGCATTACACAAATTTGCCCTGGCCAGCCTGTGTGTTGCTTGCTCTACCTCACTCCCTCAGCTCCTAACTCAAGGTCCACGCCAGGGGGAGAGAGAGAAACAGGCGGAGGAGCATGGTTGTGGGTCCAGGCCCATTACTGCCCATCCCCAGGGCCTGACGCCTAGTTGTTGCTCAGTAGACATCCAGTGAAGTAGCAGGATTGGGTTTTCCCTACTCTGCTTGAATCAGCTCTTCTCACCACTGAAAGTGTATTTTGATGAACTGGAAAGGAGAGAGAAAGGACAATTATTTTAACTGGAAGAGTCAGTTTTCTCCTCGTGACGGGTATCTTCAAACATGTAATGGGAGAGAAGGAAAAACAGGGTTCACCTAGAATCAGCTGAAGGAAATCCTTTCTTCCTATGAGTTCTTAACATCTGGAAAAGGTTGGGAATTCATGACTGTAGGGGACAGTGTCTCCATACAGACAGTTAGGAAGAGGAGGGTGGGTTTAGTGTTTATTCTTAGTGGCCCTTCTCATTGTTTCAGAGAGCAAATATTTTTCTAAAATTTTGATGTTCCATTTTTGTATCTGTTAAATTCTCTCATGTCACTATTATTTTCCATCACACAAGCCTGTAATTTACCAAATAAGGATTTGAGCACTGCAAAATGTTTTTCGATTGGAATTGTATTGGGAGAAAAATTGAGGAAAGTTATTACAGAATTTCCTTATTCTCTCAGTCAGTGATACACTCAAACCTAAAAAGGTACTTATTGCCAAAACAAATTCAGATGAATTGGCATTTGTTTTTACAGCAAGAAGTATTTTTTAAAAATAGCCAAAATAATTTTCCAGAAATGTTTTGTTGTTTGTGTAATTTTCATCTTATAGTATCTTTCCAAAAGTAATGTGGAAGTGGATTATTATAGTTCTCTTCATGGCATGATTTAAGGAGAATATTTGGCTATTCATTGTTATATTATGAGTTAATTTTAAAGGCCACTTCATATAATGTTTTAATAAACTCTAGAAGTCATGTAGTTATCAGAGAGACTACTTCTGGGGCTTATGAAACCATTCTCCCTGGCACTACTGGAATTGCAAAGCTTGTACTCATGGCCTGCACAGACTGCATGTCAGGATTCTGCTTCTAGAGGGAACTTGGGAAGCTCATTTCCTGCACAGAGGGCCTTGTCTAAAGGACATGTTCAGGACATTGCCAGAGACCTGGAAACGTGACTTTAACTGTTGTTGCAGGTGGTTTAGACAAATGACTCTCTTTGTTTGTGCTTATGTTCATAATGATACAAAAATGACAAAACTTTAATATTTAATGCCTTTCTATATCCATGAGGAAAAATACCAAGTGGTTTTTAGATTAAAATGAAAGATGGACCATCCACATTCCTGTCACAGCATTTTCCATTGATCAAACAGTGTATGATTAAAGACAGTGGAATCCTGCTGATTGATCCTCTCTTTCCACTGTGTCAGGAAACCTACCTTATACATAGGTGCCACATGATCTTTTCCGTGACTAGAGCAGTTGCTCCCAAGTCAGACCAGCAGCAGGGTTGTCACAGAGTTGAGCATTACCTTGGGACACCATATCTGATGTTCCTTGTTCTCCTGAGATAGTTTTAATTAGCTTGATCTCATAAATGCTGCATTTTCAGTCTCCCAATATAGTCGCCAGAGTGCTCTTTTTGTTTGTTTGTTTTTTTGGCTGAGAAAGATTCACCCTGAGCTAATATCTGTTGCCCATCTTCCTCTTTTTGCTTGAGGAAGATTTGCCCTGAGCTAACTTCCATGCTAGGCCTCTTATTTTGTATGTGAGTTGCTGCCTCAGCATGGCTGCCAATGAGAAGTGTAGGTCCGCACCCAGGAACTGAACCTGGGCTGCCAAAGTGGAGCGAATCGAACTTAACCACTAGGCCATGGGACCAGTCCCTCAGAGTATTCTTTTTTTAAAAAAGACTTTTTCCTCTGTTAGCACAATAAGTTAATGCTCATGTTGTTTTTAAATGGTAGAAATAAAAAAGAAATCACAGATCTTTTTCAATAAAGTGGAAAGGAGATAGAAGGGGAGCAGAAAAATTATAGAAATTACCTAAAAATTAGGAAAGGGAAAGAATTAAAATGACCCGCCAGGGAGTAGAAAAATAAATTTTATTACTGATATATTTTATTCAGGAATCTCATTTAAATGCATATATTCCCATCTGTGTTCCCGTCTTTGTGTGTGTGTATGTCTAGGATATATATACACATTCGGATATATATATATATACACACACATACATACACACACACACACATATAAGATATATTTCTATATATATATATACACACACACACATTCATATATATTATCTATATTACATGTCATTTATCTTAAAATATGTCATGAAAGATGATGTTTCTGATAACACAAGTAGGGTGTACCTTGAAGTTTAGCTTCCTTTCCCCAGACACAACTCTTAAATGTCCCTCAAGTTGTCCGTGTGTGTGTTCATTCCCAGGGCACAACTCCACTCTCATTCTTCCTCATGTACAGATGTTCTGCATTTTGTGAAGTGAGTCTTGGACCAAACAACAGGCAAGCATTTGAAATTGCTTTTTTATCTTCAGAACTGGAGATTCTTCTTTAGACAAAGTATAGGTGATTTTTTTTCTCTTTTCAGTGTCATTTTTTCATCATTATAAGCATATCCTTATTTTAGAAATCTAGAAAAGTTAATTGCACACATCTAATTGGTAATTTGTCTATATAGAATGATTGTTTTAAAGTGTGTTCCAGAATCGGTAAGTAAACTTACTATCTCTTGGCTCTATAAGGACGTTTGACTCACCAGACTCTTGCAGACCATCTTAGAAGACTGTTTTACAAAATGAAATGAGGTCAAGTTACACATTTCATGAAGGCACTATATTTGACTCATTCCATCATTGGTTAAACAATTGTAGTGAAGTTTTCTTTGTTCATCTCCTCTTATATACTCTTTTGAAGATTTTCATGTTGACACTTGATGTATACAGGTCAAGAAGGTCTTATCAAATCTTAGAGGTTCCTCTGGCTGGTACAAGTGCATGAACATGCACTTGGTGAGGAGATGCTCACATGGATGCCAGCCTCTCGACCAGCCCGTCTGATGTCAGGGATCAAGATAAATGGATTTAAAACCTCAATAGTGGTTTTTCTTCTATTTATAAAAATAATTTGAAGCTTTGCAAATAAATGTGTTACAAATACACGTGAGTCACAAGCTAATGGTTGAATTTTACACTGACTGCTTTTTATAGCCACATTCACTGTATTTTGAATGCATTAGATAGAAGCAGTATAACTTCCATTTTGCATGAAGTTAGATGACTCCTCCATCTAAGTGTAGAGTTTAATATTTTGAGATGGCAGTGCATTCTACTCCATTTATATCTGAAGGAATTTTTTTGCCTATTATAAATAGGCTCTTGAAATCCATCCAGCCAGAGTAAAGATTCAGTTTGCGTGTGAATAGTCAGGGCTTTAAATTTTGCTTTCTCTTGGCCGGGAATTCTCTGCCAAGCAGAGAATGCTAAATAAATATTCATTTAAATTGAACTTATGGGTTAAAACCTTCACAAGTAAATTTAAGACATAAGATATATTCAAGTTAATTTCCAGATGTTTCACTTCTCATCTCCTGAGAGTAGACACAAGCCAGGTAGTTTTATGGTTTTTCTCACCCTAGGAATATGCAAGGAAGATAATCATAAGATAATTCTAAAACCTAGCTATTAAAATACTTACTTCTGTATAAAAAGCACGTAGAAGTGCCATGGCTTAGAATCTAGGGGTATCTTTATTCATTCACTTGTGTTTATAGCTGTAAAAACACAAACAGGCCATTGCTTTGTTACTAATGAGGTGTGTCCAGCAACCCTCCACCCAGAGATTGGGTCCTCAAGACAGTCTTCAGAGTTGTCATTCATAGAAACGACCTTCTTCCCTGCCCTCTGCTCTGCCCTCTGGGGCTCAGTCCCTCTTGAAAAGCTCCTAGGCTTTTCTGTCCATCTATTAATACAAAAACTTTTACCAAGTCAGGAAATTAGGTTTTTGAAACTGATGAGTTTTAGATGAGATGCTAGTTGGTGACCTAGAGACCAGATTGCTTGTTTAGGTCTCTGAATTGTTCTTTGAAACATCTCAGCTGCCCCTGGAGCTTGGGTGAAATGTGAGGGCCACCCTTGATCTTTTCTGGCAGAGTCTGTCTGTGCCCACGACCTAGATGAGTGTGTGCGTGTGTGTGGCAGGGAGAGAGGAGCTCTCTTCCACAGCAGATAGTTTTAGCTGCTCTCCTCTGAGCTGATCTGCCTTCGAGTTCTGATCAAAATATGTTTCTTCTAAACTGAAGTTGCTAACAATTTCCTTTGTGTTTGGTAGGCTCAGCCCTCAGGTTGTCACACCAGAGTTAAAAACCACTTTGCTTAGAGCAAGTTTACCTGTAGAAGAGAACTAATCTAATGGTCCTTCAAAGAAATTCATGCTCTCCCTGGTCACGGGTCAGCTGAGCAGTCTCTGGGTGGTTGGGAGGAGCCCACACTTTACTGCACTTAGGAAACGAACCAACAAGCATCTGACTCAGGCCTTTCTGCAGAGTCACCAGAGCCTCTCCATGTGCTTGAGGGATGTGCCGCTTGTGGCGTAAAAGACAATAACCTCAGAACATGCTATCTTGTATTAAAAATAAAGATCCTCACCTTCTGGAGGAAGCTGTAGAGATCGCCGACAATGTACAGATGGGCATTCAATCCTTATTTCTTGATTAAATAAGTTACTGGTTGAATTTAGATTAAAATTCTCTGATATTAAAGAGATTGATGAGGGTGTGGTTTTTCAAGTGTGTGGTTTTCTATAATCTATTATGTATCATTGGACTTTCTCAAGGACCGATTTCTTTATTATTGGTAAGTTATTCTCTTTTTGTCTGTGTAAGTGATTTCTTAGCTTTTTGTTGAGGAATGTGGAGTGGCCTTCTGTCTTTGCCTGCATCAGAATCATCTGGAGGGCATGACACAACAGATGCTGCGCCACCCCTGGAATTTCTGGTCCAGTAGGTCTTGTATGGGACCCAAGAATTTGCATTTCTGACAAGTTCCCAGGTGATGCTAAGGCTGCTGATCTGATAAAAGATACAGGGGAAGTAAAATAAAACCCATCAGTCTGTAAGTTGCTTACCAGCTTTTTTGTTCCTTACGTCTCATAGCCTCCAGATCCTGAGACCTGAATAAATCATCCCCTCCATCCAGATGGGTTCCCTGGTACCTACAATTCTGGATGCGCTGCGAGTCCTGCACGGCCCTGCTGTGGAAGCTACACTCTGAGACCCTGTCCTTTTCTATTGCAGTGAAGAAGCCATCACCCTGGAGTCTTCCTCTGCCCTCTGCCTACTGTGTCCCCTAACCACCTCTTAGTTCATGACTTCTTCCATCCCCACTGTAGCCTGAGTCATCTCTCAGAGCACACATCTCATCACGGTGTACTCTGAGGCTAACGCTTCCGTTCCTTCCCATCATTCTTGGGTTAGAGACCTTAGCCGCTGTGTCTCCCTTCCCTGGAACTTGCTCTTTCCTTCCTCATTGTAATTAATTCCCACTAGCTCTTCATATCGCTCTTCCTTCTGTGATGCTCCCTCTCTTCACAGTTCGTCTACTGCACTGCATGCTCTCAGAGTCTCACACTTGGGGATGCATGTGCGCTCCACTGGATTGTGCACTCTCTGCGGGCAGACACTGAGGCTTTCTCATTCCCCCTCATGTCTCCATCACCTGCCGTGATGGCCGGCATCTGGTGGTTCCTTGGAAGTAGATGTCCAGTGCATGATTGGTGGGATGTTGGATTGATGGGTAGGAGGGAGGGTTCTGTCGGATGCCCATTGCTGCCTCCTTTTAGTCCCAGAAGAAATAATCTTCATGGAGCAAAGGCCGACCCAAAGGTTCCTGGTCATCTCTTCCATGGAAACTCCTTCTGTGCCCCTGCCCTGATTCACTTATTACTCTTTGACCTTCAGTATTCCTCTGGGGAGATCTTCATGGTCTTATATTGCAGTGTGTTTGCATGGCAGCCTTTGCCTGCAAGCTCTACCAAAAGAGTGACTGTCCATCTGTCCTATGGGGCTTCTCAGGACCTAGCAGCACACCTGGAATTGCAGGCCTCAGAATATGTGAATTCTCAACCTTCTCAGAAACATTTGTGACAACATGGGTGAGAAAAAGGCTGGTACACTGGTTGGCTGGTTTTATTTTTCTTACCCTCCTATCTTTTTTTTCAAAGATTTTATTTTTTTCCTTTTTCTCCCCAAAGCCCCCGGTACATAGTTGTATATTCTTCGTTGTGGGTCCGTCTAGTTGTGGCATGTGGGATGCTGCCTCAGCGTGGTCTGATGAGCAGTGGCATGTCCGCGCCCAGGATTCAAACCAACGAAACACTGGGCCACCTGCAGCGGAGCGCGTGAACTTAACCACTCGTCCACGGGGCCAGCCCCCCTCCTATCTTTTATTAGCCACAGACTGGGAAGTATCTTACCTGCGTAGCTAAGCCCATTCCATCCAGTTTTGTCCCTACTGGGAATGAATAACAGGCACAAGCGCTGTCACTATTCGCTTGCTCAGGAAGTTTCGCATTTATCACTGCCACTATGATTGGTTTTAAGTAGATCTCGTGAAGCTGAATTTTTTTGTATTAAACTCTTATATGTAAGCAAATGAGGCAAACACCACATAAACTCTGTGCACTGTCCGTGTCAGTGCACTCTACTGGGCACTTGGCCTCCCAGCTGTGCTCATGAGTATTTTATGCACATTGAAGAAAGGGCTAGAGCTTGCATTCTAGAATGTGCTTATGTCTGGAAGGTAGGGTTGTAGATTATTTTTATTTTATCTTTATGCTTTTCTATTTTTCTAAATTTGTTCCATTACATAACTTTTATAGTCAGAAAAAATGCTTTTCAGCTACCTTAGTATATTTGAAATAACTGTGATAATGGAATATTCTTCATTTACCTTAGATCAGGGGCTGGGAAACTTTTTCTGTGAAGATAAGTAAATATTTCAGGTTTTTTCAGATAGTTTTCATATAGTAAATATTTTAGGTTTTTTGGGTAATATGATCTCTGTTGCAACTACTTGAGTCTGTGTTTAAAGTATACTGGAAGCTCTGATTATGTTTACGTTCTAGTTCCTTTAAGCTTTAAAGCCCAAGGATGTCAGGAAGGGAAGAGGTTAGTGTCCTCTATTCTTTTATTGTAGTTCTACAAGAAGCATGTTATGACTTGCTAGTGCAAAGAATAATGGTAAATGGACTTTTTTTAAATAGGGGGAACGCCTAGTTTGAAACTCTTGTGGCTGAACCAAGAGCCAGAAATACAAGCCCGGCGCTTGGACACACTCCTGGCCTGTTTCGACCTTTCCTCCTCAAGAGAAGAGCTGCAGGCGGTGGAGAACCCTTTCAAAGCGCTGTGCTGCCTCTTGATCTACCTCTTTGTGCAGGTGACCTTGGCTCTGTGTTCTGATCACTGCAGTCGCTCCTCACTCTTGGCCCTCCTGTCTTGTGGGGTGCAGTGCCCTGGGATGTAGCCATAGGCCAGTCCCCTGCATCATCTCCATCCAGTGTCTGCTCTGTGAACACTAGTCCTATGAAATGCGCTAAAACCAAAACAAGGGTTCTGTATTGGCATACGATCAAGAAGCCCTGTTTACTCTCAGACTTAGAGGTTTATAATGCGCATGACTGTGATAGAGGCTTGGGAAACCTCTCAGGTGAAGGAACCTGCTTTCACTTTGTCTATGCTTTCCAAGCTTTTTGAGCTGTGGAGTAGCTCCCTTGTGCTCGCGTCACTGCTCGGGTGCTTATTACTGTTCCTGGGGTTTTGTGTAGTGGGGAGAAGGTTTGGCTCCACAGTCTAGCTGACCTGGCTGGAGTCCCAGCTTTCCCTTAGGAGCTCTCCACTCCTGGGCAAATGACTTCAATTTTCCTGAGTCACATTCATTCATTCATCTAACAAATGTTTATTGAGCACTTAGCCTCATGTTCCAATCTGAGAACAAGGGAGTAGCTACTTCCTGGGATTGTGGAGCAGTCATGTTACAGAAAACCTGAGAAGCGTTTGAGAGGTGCCCATTGACATGTCTGGAGGATGATCCCCAGTATCCTCAGCATTAGTGTTCTCCTCACCTACTAACTCAGGAGTCGTGGGCCGCGTCCCAGGAGTGCAGTACGAGGTCCTAATCAGTATCCCTCAACAGGGTGGAAAATTTCTTTTTCGTTAGTTTTACACTTAGTTTGTATGTGAAGATTATAAAGGCCAGTGAAAAGATTGGCCTTTAAATAGTGTTCCCCATCCATGGTGATGCTGGACACCTCAGAAGAAGAAGGGCCTAGGTCCCTCCACCCCAGCCCTTCTTCTCCCCACTGCCCTTCGCCAGCTGCATTATGTTAAAATGACTTTTGTCTCACTGTGGTCATAACAAGTCCTTCACAATCATCTATTTCTTCACCTCATTTAGACTTTCTCAAAACTCTTGGCCCTTCAAGCCACCTTGTCTTCTCTACTGATCTCCGAATGTGCTGTCTCTTGGGTCTGCTTTGGCATGACCATCAAATTTTCATTTGCCTGGATTAGGAAGCTTTGTAATTTTGTTTTTCAAACACGAATTCACTTTACGAATTATTGTCTTTAAGAAACTTACTCTTATTGTAGACTTACATTTCGAGGGGACCTTATACTGACTTCTCCTTTCTAAATGTCCTCTTGGCCCTGCCACTCTATAGCTAGATCTGCATTTGCAGTTTGTGAAAACGTGGACTGAGTAAGTAACTCAGAGATGTTACTGCTTCATTATTGGTTTCACGTGCATCAGTATAAACTTCAGTTTTTGCATTATTATTTTGAGTAGAATGTTTCTTTGCACGAGACTTAGCAAGTATAAATTAATAGAGGACAGCAGGATTATTTAATATTTAAGTGTAAAAAGATACTTCTTTTGATATTGTTATATATTCATGCATATATTACCAGTTAATATTTTCTGTCCGTTGTTTATTAACCCACAGGTGGCTGTGGCTGAAATGAGCCATGGTGGGAATTGGGAAGGGGAAGATAACCACTAGCTGAGTTTTCTCATCCTTACCAATAAGTGTGTTTTCTTCTCAATGCTGTATGTGTCTATATGGATAGTAATGCCGTGTGTTAGCACTCCTAGGACGTACATTTTGAATTATTCTTTCCAGCAGGAGAGATGGGTTGTTGAGCCCATTTGTAGTTACTCAACATAGCTCTGCTTGGTTATGAAAAACCACTTCCAGCAGAAAAAAACCCAAATGGCAGAATAGTAGCTTTACATCTCATATGTTTATATGAACCTGAAGCAAAACAAGCATCAGGGGGACAATTTCCGCTTTCACCTTCTTTCTACTAATTGCCTTTTAAATAAAAATCTCTTGAGTTTAAGTCAGTATGAGATAGGCTCGGTGTTGGTTTGACTTAAAGCACACATTTAAATTGGAACTTTCTAAAACTGGAAAACAACAAAGCAACACCTCAGTGGTATCCCATAGATTAAGAAGGTACTGTGTTATTATTCATAGGGATAATTGTTCTCTCAGGATTAATAAGGCTAAAAAGATAAATTTACAAAAATGTTATACTTCTATATAGTTAAGCCTAAATTAGATGTTTGGATGTACAGTATGGCTTAAAATTACGTACTTTTCAGTGTACAAAACTTATAGAAAATCTAAATGCTCTCAGTTAGTCCAACCTGCAAGTTAACAACAACAAAATTTTTATTAAAGGCTTACCTGAGAAAATTCTCTGGAAGGGTAAGTTTACATCATAGGAAGTATACATGTGTTTTATAATGTATAATAGAGCAAATACTTTATAATAATAATATCCAATATGTGAAATTCTAAAAACTTGGTATCACTAAGAATCAGACACCCTCTGATATATTTTAGATTGTTAACCACAAAGGTGGTGGCAGAGTATAAAATTGGTTAACTGTGAAAAGATATGACATATGAAATAGTTATTCTTTTCTCATAGGTTGATATTTTAAAATCAGCCTTCGTTAAGAGTTGCTAATGGTAAGAAGTAGAATTACATGCCAACAAACTTAAGTCTAGATGGAGAGAGATGGGGGTTTATGGATTTACAAAGAATATATTCTCTTCTTGGTCTTACTTGTATGATTGAGATCTGTTTTCTTGATCAAAAGCACTACACATTTGTAGATTTTTTGTTTTTCCCTGAAATAATTATAACTGTCATTCATACAAAGTCAACAACTGCTTTGTAATAAAAATGGAGTAGGACAGTGCTGGGGTCAGTGAGAATGTCAGTAGGTCTTCATCACTCAGTGTCTCATGACGGGTGCAGGTGACAGTGCAGGAGTACATGCCAGCTGAGAGCCTAGACACCACCTTCCTCCAAGAGAAACTGGGCAGGTCACAGTTAGGGGAAGCAGGAGTCCCCCATGAACAGTCTTTCAGACTTTTGGTGGCATCATTTTTCTTGGGAGTACCCATGTTAGCCGTTTTTTATCACCCAGGAAGAATCAAAATTGTTCCCCATGGGTGTGTTATTGTTTTCTTATTTTTTTCCCTCAAACCTTTACTTGCCACAGATGCATTTCCCTACAAAAGGAAGTTTTCGTATTCTTAGGGTGATGGTGGAACTGTTTTACAAGTGGATACTGTGGTGCTTTTATCTGGCTAGCAGAATTTGGTGGCTGGGCTACAAAAGTTGCCGCCTTGTCATCCTGTGCGAGGTGGTGCAGTAGAGCAGTCTGCTGCTGATGGCATCAGCCTGGCTCTGTCTTCTGTGCTCTCAGGACCTCTCCTCATTTCCACAGTTTACTTCAGACCCAGCTATTCCCCATCTGTCGCTTTCTCCATGTTGCTGTCTCTCCTTGTTTTTCTCTCACACCTTGATTAGACATTTTGATTCCACAAAGGATTGGAGGGGACTCATTTTGGGGATCCTGGTTTCCTTTAAACTGGATCCAAGGACAAAAGTTTCATCTGGGCTGGTGAGGGTAAATGTTTATCCCAGCCCTAACCAGTCCAGCTCAGGCCAGCTGTGGGTGCTCTCTGTCTGGGAACCCTTGAATTGCCAGCTCTGCACATTTGTGCCAAAAAATGATCACTTGTATCTCCCTAGGACTGAGACCTGGTCGTAGCTCCTGATTCCTCCCAGGCGCACTGGGGCTTTCTGCATTGCTAGACAGTATCCAGGCTCCCTGTCCAGCTTCCCTGGGCATTGTGGAGAGCTTTACACCAGGACTGTGGATGGGGGTAGGGAGGTCAGGCGTACTCACTTCTGCTTGCATCTTCTCTGCTGTCCGGCTGCTGCCTGAGGTCTAGACACACCGTGTGTGGGCGCCTGTGCTTAGTGTTGAGATTCATTTGTCCAGATTTTCCCCAGAACTAATGCTGGGCTCTCTTTTTCACTTTCAGGTGGACACTCTGTGCCTGGAGGATCTGCATGCTTTCGTTGCTCAGGCCTTGTGTCTCCAAGGAAAATCAACTCTGCAGCTTGTAGACTTACAGGTACTGGCATGACTGACTGATTGTCACAGTTCGGAAGACACCCCATCCTGACCAAAGGGTCAGTGCTCTTGCCAGCCTTTTTTTTTTTAAATTTTGGTGGGTATTTCACAGAAAAGATCAAGAAGGCATGTTTAGTCAAGTTGTCTCATGATACAGTGGTGTGGCTTCCTCCCTCAAACAGCTGAGCCTAGAGTCCTGGCAGGCTAGTTAAAGTTGTGAACAGCATCCCACACTCCAGCACTCTGTGAGCAGCTGGGTCAAATGCTAGCAAGCGCAGCCTCATTCCAGTTTTGAGGGCCTTGTCATTTTTGATACTGTCTCAGTATTCTAATAATTTGAAGGGAAGTTTGATCCTTTATAAACCTTACTAAACTTTGGGAAAATATAATGCCTTTTCCTGGCATTAGTAATTTTGGCTCGTATGCATCCTGTCCTGTTTTGTCCCTGGGCCTTGTCTCCCAGGCCACAGCACCTGCTCTTGGAAGGTGGTCACGTCACACCTCCCAGGTGTTCGTTCCCAGCTGCTTGCTTATCAGGTTTTCAGTAAAGATGTTTGATAGTGGAGACAGTGCACTTCATCCAGGAGGTCCATCTTCTGTACTGTTCTATTCAGTGGAAAAAGCTAATAAAGCAATATTTTAATGTAACCTCAGAACTCTTACATACTGGGTTTAATTCATAAACTAATTCTCATAGCAGTCCAGTTAAACGAACAGTCCCAGACTTTTTCTTTTGTATCAGCAGTTTTATTACATTATTTGCAAAGAAGTTATTTTTAAAAGTGGATTTTTTTTCCTCCCTTTGGCAAAACACAATTTTAAAAAGTGAATTTTGAGTTGTTAGTAGGTTAATAATAATTTTGTTTTTTTATTGGGATATAATTGATATACAACTTTATATTAGTTTCAGATGTACAGCGTAATTATTGGATACACCCATGTGTCCCTTAATGACTGGGATACGTTCTGAGACACACTTTGTTAGGCACTGTTGTCACTGTGTGAGCATCATAGCTTGTACTTAAACCCAGATGGTACAGCCTACTACACACTTAGGCTGTATGGTACTAATCTTATGGGACCACCATCATACATGCAGTCCATTGTTGACCAAAATGTCACTGTTTGGTGCATGACTTTATTTGTATATTTTGCAAAATGATCACTACAATAAGTCTAGTTAATATTCATCGTGCATAGTTAGAGAATTTTTTTTCTTGTGCTAACTTTTAAGATTTACTTTCTTAGCAATTTTCAGATATGCAATACAGTATTATTAACTGTAGTCCCCATGCTGTACATTATATCCTCATGACTCATTTATTTTATAACTAGAAGTTTGTACCTTTTGACCTCCTTTACCCATTTGGCCCACCCCCATCACCCGTCCCTGGCAACCACCAATCTGTTCTCTGTGTGTGAGCTCAGTTTCTGGGGGTTTTTTTGTAGATTCTACATATGAGTGAGATCATTTGGTATTTGTCTTTCTGTCTGACTTATTTCTCTTAGCATAATGCCCTCTAGGTCCATCCATGTTGTTGCAAGTGGCAAGATTTCATTCTTTTTTATGGCTAAATAATATATATATCTATTTTCTTTTTCTGCATTTTCTTGATCCATTCATCCGTTAATGAACTCTTAGGTTGTTTCCATGTCTTGGCTATTGTTAATAATGCTGCAGTGAACATGGGGGCACAGATATCTCTGAGATAGTGATTTCATTTTCTTCAGATATATACCTTGAAGTGGAATTGCTGAATCATATGGTATTTCTATTTTTAATTTTTTGAGTCACCTCCATTCTGGTTTCCATAGTGGCTGTACCAGTTTACATTCCCACCAACAGTGTGCAAGGGTTCCCTTTTCTCCACACCCTTGCCAACACTTGTTGTTTCTTGTCTTTTTGATAATAGCCATTCTGAGAGGTGTGAGATGATATCTGAGTGTGGTTTTGATTTGCATTTCCCTGTTGGTTAGTGATGTTGAACACCTTTTCATGTACCTGTTGGCCATTTGTATGTCTTCTTTGGAAAAATGTCTGTTCAGATGTTCTGCCCATTTTTTAATTGGATTGTTTGCTTTTTTGCTATCGAGTTGTGTGAGTTCTTTATATATTTTGTATATTAATCCCTTATCAAATATATGGTTTGCAAATATTCTCTCCCGTTTGGAAGGTTGCCTTTTAATTTTCTTGATGATTTCCTTTGCTGTATAAAAACTTTTTAGTTTGATGTAGTCCCACTTGTTTATTTTTGCTTTTCTTGTTTATTTTGCTTTTGTTGCCTATACTTTTGGTGTCAGATCTAAAAAAGTCACGTCATAGAGCTTACCGTCTATGTTTTCTTCCAGGAGTTTTATGGTTTCAGGTCCTACGTTCAAGTCTTTAATCCATTTTGAGTTTATTTTTGTGTATGTGGAGTAAGATAGAGGTTCAGTTTTATTCTTTTGCATATGGCTGTCCTGTTTCCCCAGTGCCATTTATTCAAGAGACTGCCCTTTCCCCGTAATATAGTCTTGGTTCTTTTGTCATAAATTAATTGACCTTATATTCATGGGTTGATTTCTGAGCTCTCTGTTCTGTTCCATTGATCTGTATGTCTGTGTTTGTACCAGTGCCATACTGTTCTGATCACTGTAGCTTTCTAATATAGTTTGAAATCAAGGAGCATGATGCCTCCAACCTTGTTCTTTCTCAAGATTGCTTTGGCTGTGGGGATCCTTTGTGGTTTCATGCCAATTTTTGGATTGTTTGTTCTATTTCTGGGAAAAATGCCATTGGAATTTTGATAGGGATTGCATTGAATTTGTAGATGGACATTTTGACAATATTAATTCTTTCAATCTATGAACACAGAAATCTTCCCATTTATTTGTGTCTTCAGTTTCTTTCATCATTGCCTTATAGTTTCAAGTGTACAGGTCTTTCACTTCCTTGGTTAAATTTATTCCTAAGTATTTTATTCTTTTTGATACAATTGTAAATGGAATTTTTTTTCTTAATTTCTCTGATAGTTTGTTATTAGCGTATGAAATGAAACAGATTTCTGTGTATTGATTTTATATCCTGCAACTTTACTGAATTCGTTTATTAATTCTTAATAGTTTTTTGGTAGAGTACTTAGGGTTTTCTATGTGTAATATCATGTCATCCACAAATAGTGATAATTTTACTTCTTTTCCAATTTGGATGTCTTTTATTTCCTATTCTTGCCTAATTGCTCTGGCTAGGACTTCCAGTACTATGTTGAATAAAAGTGGTGAGAGTGGGCATCCTTTTCTTGTTCCTGATATTAGAGGAAAAACTTTCAGCTTTTCGCTATTGGGTATGCTGTTACCTCTTCGCCATTGAGTATGAACAGCTGTTATTTCTTCCTCCCTTTGGCAAAACACAATTTAAAAAGTGAGTTTTGGGGCTGGCCCTGTGGTGTAATGGTTAAGTTTGGCGCGCTCTGCTTCAGTAGCCCTGGTTGGCAGGTTTGGATCCTGGGTGCCAACCTACACACCGGTTGTCAGCCATGCTGTGGCAGTGACCCACATATAATGTGGAGGAAGATTGGCATGGATGTTAGCTCAGGCCTAATCTTCCTCAGCAAAAGGAAAGAAAGAAAGAAAGAAAGGGAGAAGTGAATTTTGGTTTACTAGTAGGTTAATACTAATTCTTAATACTAGGCTGTAGCCCCAACCACATGGCCTTCCTTCCAGACCCCTGTCCTCCTACTCTGTGCCTGCCAGTTTCTTAGCAGCTGCTAAGCTACTCGCATTGTAGCCCGGGACCCTCACCTCCTCTCTTCTTCCCTCCCAATAAAAGGAAACAGCCACACAGAAGGAGAAAGGAAGTTGGAGGTCATGCCATCTCCTGCTTTTTTGTACGGATGGGGAAACTGAGGCAGTGTAGGCAGCAGAACCACCTGGAATCCAGGGTCATGCACTGGGCTGTCACTTGCTGGCTGCATGACCTTGAACAGTTCTTAGGAATGTGCAGCAGAACGAAACTCCTCCCTTTTGTAAAGTAAGGGGGTGCCGTATGTGCTTGCGCCTGGATGCTCTCTCCTCATCAACACCGACTGCGCCATGTTACCCACACCTTGTTACTGGCAGAGCCCGAGTGGAGTGAGGGCTCTTGATGCCTGACCAGTGTTCTCACCTCTGCCCTTTCCTTGAGAAAGACCTTGTTCCTCAGGCGAGGAGACCTCAGGGAAGGCACACGTTAGACTTGAACATGAGCATGTGCCATCCCGCCGTCTCTCTTGGGCCTTCCACTTGCCAGCTGTGGCATCTCTACACAGACCAGTCACCTTCCCCTCGTTCTGGCTTTCCAGCAAAAGCGGGACCTGTGCCGCCATTACTCATCTGTGCCCCTCCTGAGTGCCGCGACCAGGCGGCTCGTTCTCCAGGTGAAGAGTGCTCCACTGGGCACCACAGCCGCTGTGGGAAGGTCCTAGGAGGAGGGAGGTGCTTTTCCCCACCCACCGTGGCACTGAAAACATGATTTCAGTTGCCTGCTCATCAGCCCAGGGCTGTCCCATCTGGCTCCCCAGCTTGATTGTGGAGGTGCCAGGAAAGGGCAGGACAGGGTCTCACCCAGGGTCTGGGTCCCTTCTGGCTGCTGAGGAGTGTGTTGTCTGGGAGTTCGCTGTGGCTTTGGTTCCAGGCCCCTTGTCTTCACCACCAGCTCTGGAGCCACATGGCTGTTGGGCCTGGCGTCCCTGCTCAGTGTGCTCACAGGGAATTTTTTAAATGCCCTGTTAGTTTTTTACCCAGAATTATTTTTCTTGTCCTAACAGCTCAAATGTAGCTTTAAAACAATACATCTATTTACATATTTGTTAAAAATCCGGGTGATTGGATTATGTATGTAAAGATTATATCACATGTTTATATATACACACATTCATTTACAGGTATAGAAGTCTGCTATATATGAAATCAAGGGCTATAAGAACGCTTAGTCTGCAGTAATTCTATGAAAAAAGAAAAAAGAAGGAAAGCCATATTAATTTTAATTTTTGAAAAAACAAAAATCTGGCCTTCTTTTATAATGCACACAGTTGACAGATGCCAGTCTCACTGATACCGAGAGCACATGTGAGGAGCCGAGCTGTCAGTGAAACATCCCAGTCCTTCCTTCCCAGCTGTAGCCTTGTCCTCTCTGACTGCTGGTTCCGTCTCTGAGTGTCTGTCAGTGTGTGTGTGCAGCTTGCAGTTCTAGAGCACGTGGGCTGTTGATTGTGCCTTCAATAGCTCACACTTATAGCCCATGTGAAAACACACACGTATCGATAGAGATACCCATAATTTAAGTTAGAATCTCTGCATCGTTAGGAGGGAAAGTCAGTTAAGCCACAGGCTGAACTAGAGATGGATAAGTAGCTTGTGAGTCTCCCCCTTTAAGCAGCTTTGAGGGGGAAGGGGACTCTGGGATTCTTCTGTCTTGTCACTGAAGATGGGTTTCCTAGGGTAGAGGAGTGATCACGTGTCTCATGTCACATGTTGTGACATATGTGTTCCTGTGGACACTCACCGATCTGTCCCCAGTTCCTGTCCCTCGTGTCATGATGGCAGCAGTCCTGGGCCTCCAAGAATCCTGACTCACACCTCTGTTCTATGCACAGTAGCTTCTAACTTGGGCATACCTTGTGCTTGTCTAGGATGTAAAGCGGTAGAAATAGCTACCGTGCTCACCCCGCAGTGTTTTGTCACTCGGGCGCATGCCCGGAGTGTTTGGTAAAGTTCTCTATAAAAAGTACGACATTAGGACTGTCATCATGGTGAGCCAAACAGAGCGCCTCCAAGCCTTGGTGTCTGCGCTCAGACAGCCCATGCAGAAGCTGTCTAGTCCCCTCCCAGAGTCGGGGGTACTTTATGTTTTCACTTCCTCTCTTTTTTGGAGGAAGAGCCTAAAAAAACTGCTGTAGCTTTCTTTGTCCATCAGTGGATCCCTGAAACCAACAACCCTGCCTCCCTCAATCCCGGCCGCCACTGGCTTTGACCCCAGCCTCCCTCCAGACGGAAGGCTCCCACTGAGCACACTCCCATTCCTCTCTCCCCTTCTGAGGGCTCAGGGAGCTGTCTGAGCAGCGTCAGAGGCTCGTGCTTTCCTTCGGTGGCCCCTGCCTTTTCTGGTACTCACCGCACTCACTGGACAGCCCTTGCTCATTTTTGGTTGGGGAATTAAAAGGAAAAGAAATAGAAGTTAATGGAAGGGAAAATTTTGTTATGAAATTCAAGCCATACCACGTTAGAAAGTGACGTGTGGTAAGCATTCTGTTTTATTGCCACTGCGAGGACTTTTTGAGATTTACTAGACACAGGACTGTTGGGGCCCATGCCGTTATTGTGGGTGTTGTGGGTGTGCAGAGTGAATTACACCAGCACCAGTGTGTTCTCCGTGTGCAGAAGGAGCACGGGCTGGTCAATGCTGGAGCAGGAGTGCTCAGCTGGGGGAGCTACCTGTGCGCTCTTTATGGCTGGAGCATGAAGCTTAATAATCATTGTTCTTGCTAGCAGCAGCTCTTGGTTAACACATTCTGTGGAGGCCTCAGGCAAGGCCTGAAGCCCACTTTTTACTTTCTTACAATCCTGTGTGTTCTCGGCACTCAGTGGCAACTTCACTGGGATAGCTGATTACACCAGCTGATCGTGGCGTTCTCACAGTGAGATCGTACCAAGTGTGTTAAACATGAACCTCTTTGTTATTTTCTTGCTGGGTCTCTATTATGTGAGTTAAAACAGCCATCTTTAACTTAAAGATTCTCATTATGTCTTCATTAACTCCTTGTGCTGTATGTGAATTTTAAACTTTCATACTTTAATAATTTCAGTTGTAAAAATTACAGAAATAATTTGGAAGCTCACTTAAATGAGTCAGCTTTACTATACACTACAAATGTGGGTGGTGCTCTGAGCCCTCAGGCCTCGTGGCAAGCCCTGTCCCCACCTGGGCCTGGAACCCGTGCCCCCATCCCTCCTTGGGGGTTTGCTGTGTGAGTTAGTCCCTCTCTCTCTCTCTTTTATCTTCACCTTCATCCTCTGTCTTTAACTTCATGTTTTCCACTAGCTCTGTTCCCTTGTTGATAAATTCAGGTGTCTGTCACTGAAAAAACCACAAACTTCTCCTGCAACGAAGATTTCCACTAAATCTATCACCCTTCTCTGTTCTTCAGAGGAAGCTGCAGGGGACATCCTGCACATTTACCCTCTCTGCTTCATTTCTTCTCATTTGGCCCCTTCCAGTGAGAGCTCTGTCCCACCATCACCTGAGATGCTGAAGCAAAGGTTCTGAAATGCCCAGTTGCCAACTCTAGTGGGCATCACCTTCTGCCCTGACCTCGCCTCCTTCGAGTCTGCGCTGCATCTTTTATTCGTATATGTTAAGTAACACCTTTCACATTCTAGACCTTTTTCCAGATGTGCTGCTGAGGCCTCACCCAAGACCACCAGCTTTGGTAGGTCTGGAGTGGAGCTCAGGGCATGTTGTTATGGTGAGAACCTGCTGTTCAAAGCCTGCCTGTCCCATTTATGTATTTTCATGATCTCCTTCCTTTTTAAAAGGAGGGACAGTGTTTTTTGCTCCTCTTTGTTTTCCAGGGCCTAGCACCCTGCCAACCCGTGTGGATTAAATTGATACCTAAAACTTAAGTGTGCAACCTCATCTGCTGACATGGGTAGAGTTTGTGGTTCAGCAGAGTGGTTGTGTCAATCCAGGCCCCATCTGAGAAAGCCCTGCCTTTGCAAAGTTCCCTCTGCCTCTGGCACTTCTACACAGAGTTCCTAGCAGAGTTGGAGCTGACTGTGGGATTGGAATGCCCTGGGACTGGGGTTGCCAGTCAGCGCTCCAGGGGCTGGCACTGCAGAAAGGGAGATGCAGGAGGCCCCTCCCTCCCTCCCTGGCTGGCCTCTTCAAGTAACTGGCAACTTGTAACTTAACCACTGTATTGCCTAGAAATGCTGCTGGCTTGTGGTCCTGGTGGGCAAAGCGGAACTGCGGGAGCTGAGGCCCCTCTGCACGTGTGGGTGTGAATGGCTGTGCAGTGGATTTGCTTGATTCGCTTCTGGGTTGAAAAGAAAAGTTTACAGTATCAAAGTTCGGGAAGGAGAGGATGGAGCAGAAGAGGCAGAGAAGGAGTGCCTGGGACAGAGTTCTGTCTTAGCCCGTTGGGGCAACCCCACACTATTTCCTGTCTCCTGCAGCTCCTGCCTGATACCTTGCTCTTGTTGAATTGAATATATATGTTTGTTCTGTGAAGCTATTCACACTTTGCAGCCATTTGGATTTTCTGAGACCAAAATATTATAAGCCAGAGCTAATAGGAGACTTATATCTCTGTGGTTACATCTGAATGTGGAGGATGGGGATTCAGGCTGAATTTGGGAATTTCTGAAGGACAGTGGCAGAAGAAATGCCAGTGTCCATTTTCTCATTGGTCTCCTAGATTGTGTTCTTGCCTTACCAAGGACAGCATTTATGGTCTACAGCATGTGTTCTTGGCTTTTTAAAACTATGTAATAATTTGCTTTGCACTATTTTACAATTATTTTGTATGTGAGAGATTTGTTTCCACAACTAAGTTGTGTGCTCCTCAGGGCTTGGACGATATCTTATTCTTTTTGTAATCCCCCAGCACCCATAATAGTGCCCAGCCATGCTTGGTGAAGTGCCCTGCAGCAGTGACTGAAGATCTCTAAGGAGCAGATCTGCAGCGTGCAATTTTACCTATGTGCCATCTGTAGTTAACACGGGGCTGTCATCCCGCTGGAGCCCAGTCTGATGTTTAACAGGAAAAGAGAAATAAAGAAATGTGGCGTTTTAATATTTCAGGAGGTGATTTTCTGATTCTGACTTGGGTCTTAGACTTCATCCTTTGATTTTTTTCCTTTTTCTTGAATAATGTGCATCTGAAAAAAGAGGTTTCAAGCAGTGTTTTAAATGATAATGGGGGCCAGATCATGAACCCGTGGAGGAAAGAACTGCCCAAAAAAGGTATATTTTATAATATGGAGTATATCTCTGATATTTTCCATTCATGAGATATATTCCTCCTCAGGAGTGACTTCACATCAAAGAGTTGTTGGCCAGAGCAGAGTGATGTGAGAGCAACGTGCCTGCAAAGCTTACGGGACAGCTGGGTGCAGGGGCTGTCTCTCTGGGCAGATGGTGGAAAAGAAGCATGCATGCTCTGTGGAGCCCATCAGAACTTCAGGAGTGTCTCACTGTTGAGTTCTTTCAAGTGTTTTCCTGTCGTCACTGTTTGATGGAGTGATTTGTGACAGACTCTTAGCAGTTTTGGTAAAATAAGTGCGTGCTTAGAAATAAAGGAGTGACTAATGAATCAAAGGATCTGTTTCCAGCAAAGGAACAGTAAGTTCTTTGGTATGATAATGGCAATGGTCCATCTCTTGGTCCCTGGGGAAAATGCTTGTGGCCTAAATCAATTAAGGAATTGATGAATAAATGAATAAGCAAAATGTAGATTCAGTCAAGTGCTGGCATCAGTGATATGCAGAGAGTCCAGGTTTCCAGGATAAAATAGAGCCTCTGCAGCTGGTCGGAAGGGGCACTAAATTACTTCTATTAGGAGTTAGATTCTTACTGGCTGAAGGTGGAGTAAACTTAGCAGATGAGACCTCAGGTAGGGAGGGATCAGGTACGGGGGCTGAGAGGTGCAATGTGGATGGTGGAAGCTGGTTGCATTCTAACAGAGAAGGGCTGACATTTCTCCTGGGTTGATTAGCCACCCAACAATTTCCTTACCAGAGTCTCCACTTGCTCATAAAGTAGAGGTATTTTTATGGACTTGAAAGTGGCGATTGCAAAAGGGGAAGGTTAGGAAGTGGTGTGAGCCTGGTGGTGACCTGTGCTTGGAATGGCAGGTGTTGCTGGGGTGAGGAGTCGGGGACAGAGGTGCACACACCTGCCTTCATGCACTCCTGGCTGCTTGCACCTGTCAGGAAGCCCATTGTTCCCCTGACAGGAGGGTGAGCTTCACAGATGAGACAGGTGGTGGGGTGGGGGCTCAGAGAGCCAGCCTGCTCAGGGCTTCTGCACAGAGAGGCCTCGGCATGAGACCTGAGCTCTGATGCGATGAAGGGGGGTTTGCAATGGTCCTACCAAGGCGTAAAACTTCTGAAAAATAAACGACCATGGCAAGGAGTGCTCTCAAATTGCAGGCTTTTGAAAAAGCATTTTGCACACACAGGTAACTTGTTGGAATAACTCTGTAAAATAAACAGTGCCATTGGGCCTTCATTCGTCTTGTAGTCTGGTTGATAAGGACGTGTGTCAGAGCACAGAGCTCATGCAGGTCATTCCACTCCCATAGGTGAGCTTGCAGACCCTTGGGAGAAGAACGAGCCCAGCCCATACTGCGTCACTCTTCTTCTCCTTTATATCAGAAGAGGTCCAAAAACAGTTCTGTAAACCTGGAACAAGTAACTTTTAAGTTTGTTATGAATTTTGACAATTCTGACTTTAAACAAATTTTTCTTTTTAAGGTTATAGAGAAGCCGTAAAGCTCATCAATAGAAATTTAAAATAAAATAATTCTATGCCGTTTATCTCCAAATCATATCTTTATCTTGCTACAAATTAAAGTTAATGAGACTTTAAATGATGCTATCACTCTGTCAAAAGCTTAAACCAGGGGTTGGCAAACTGCAGCCCTTAAACCAAATCCAGCCTGTCATCTACTTTTGTAGGGCCTATGAGCTCAGAATGTTTTTTACATTTTTAAGTGGTTAGGGAAAAATCAAAGAAGAGTAATGCTTCATGACGTGAAGATGAGTGTCTTGGCAGAGGTTCCTTGAGGGAGCTGAAGTGAAGATGCACATTCCCTGACTCTTGAGTCCAGCTCTACCTAATTCTCCAACACACCCCACCCCGTGGTGAAGCCTGTGTTTGGGGGTCTCTAGGGGTCAAGGACAGCGGCTTACTCATTGTTGGATGCTCTATATTGCCTGTTGAGTGCAGTACAAATATCAGGTGCTTAGTAAGTTTTAATACTGAAGGTAATACTGTCCATGGAGTCGGAATGCAGTGGGACCTTCAAGACAGCGCAGTCTAAGCTCCTGTGCCTTAGGCTCAGGTAGGAGAGTGATGTGCTGGGCTCAAGGCACCCACGTGTGTCGGAGCCACACTAACAAGCCGGGGTCCTGAGATCCCCCCACTATTCTCATTGCTCCACGTCATCTCCTCAAACATCCAGGCACCTCCAGAGTGACAAGCAAGCGCATCACATGTGAAAAACAAATGCAGAAATCCTCCATTAAAAGATCTTTACTTCATATTCACCTTGCTGGCGAATCTCGCCTTCCAAATCAAACACTTTAAATCCTGCAGATAAACTCAGAATGTTCTGAGGACTATTGAGCTGACATTTTTATAGCACATCAAAATAAAGCTCTTTACTGACTAAATTACTGAAATAGCCACAGAAATACAGGATTGTGTAAATAGATACTCAGATATTTAGAAAAATGCTGTCATTATTAAGTACTCAAAAAGTTGATGAATGAATGAGTAGACTTAGACTCTAGAATTAGACTCTATTGAAAGTTTTCCTAGATGTTTTAAGTTGATACATAAACACAGAAGATGAGTCCCCCAGACAGATCCAATAAGATAAACACAAGGGCCAAGAAAACTGTTGTAAAAAACCTGGTTTCCATATTTTCCTCACTGTTATTCTCCCGTGTATTCCTTATATACAACTTTCAAATGCTTTTCCACAGCTTCCACAGGCAGAACATCTTTGAGTGACTTTGGGAAGGAAGAGGGCGTTGTGCACCTGGAACTGAGTGTGCAGTAAGCCCGCCCCTGGGTTTGGCAGCGTGTTCCCACTTTCACTTATTTTCCCGCTGTCCTCACAATTACAGTTACACACGTCGTACAACAGGTCCTGATACTTGGTTCAGAAACTGCAAGCTCTGTGGGTCAGCAAGAATGTTTATGAAGGAACTTCATAAAAGGTGGTAAATGGAGAACCTAGTTGGAGAGCATGAGGAGGGAACTGGAAAGGGCTCTTGTGAGGAGAGTGAGCTGTGAGTCGTGGGGCCGGCGATGCCCCGCTGCCGGCCCTTAGCCCTGCACCACTCGCTGCTTCCATTTCTGGTGCTTCAATGAGAAGCTTCTCCTGGCCCAGAGAAGCCTAAGAAAAATAGCTGTTCTCAGTAGTCGGGGTGCTGGGCAGACCCCGGCAGCTGTGCTCAGAAGTTTTGGCATGCCACCTGGGAGAGGGCTGGTGGCCTCCCGTTGTTAAGTGAGCACGTGTTGGTCTTGGGGCAGCGACTGAGCAGGTGGGATGCCTCACTGAAAGTTCTCAGGAGATCTCTGGCTCCCGACCTGCCCAGCCCTCCCCGGTCCAGAACCGGGTCTCTCCCCAACCAGACGCTTAACAACTGACTTGCCTGTGGCAGGCAGGGGTGTGTGTTTGAGGAATTCATCACCCGGACTTTGAAACTGCTCTCTAGCCTCTGGTCTCCCCTCTCCAGGCCACTCATACCCCAGGGATAGACTCAAGATTTTCATGCTCAGAATCTTCACTCTTCAAAGCAGTCCAGCCTTCCAGGCCCTCTGAGGTCTGAGTCTGTCCCCCCTCCCTGTCCTGCAGGCCCTCCAAGACCCAGCCCTCACTGCCTTCTCTTTAAGCCTTCCCCAAAGTGATCTGTTTCCTTTCTATAAATACCTGATTTGGCAAGTAAACAGATGTGCCATGTGGTGCCTTTTTGGTGTGGCTGGACACGTGTTAGAGCCCTGTTCCCCACCTTGCTCTGCAAGTGTCTCCTACTTGCTGCTCCTGGACACTGTTACCTTCTCTTCTCGTTTGTGTTGTCCTTTGTCTCCTTGGCCTGCAGGTTTTTCCAGAGTGGACACTCTGCTTCATTCCTCTTTGTGTAATTTCTATACTACCTACACTTTCTGGCAACTTAGCAGTTACTCAACTAGTATTTGTTTAAGTGAATCAAATACATCCTTAGGTACTTGGGGGTGGAAATCAAGTCTTTTATAACTTCCATGAACCCTTTTTGTCTTGTAGGTACTCAAACAATTGTCAGTTTGCTAAAAACTTCTATAAATCACTATACTTATTTTATGCTGTGGTCCTGGTAGATGTATTTTGTCTTCATGAATAAGAATCTTTTCAAATAAAAAGATCTTTTCAAATAAAATTTATTTTTCTATGTTAGCAAGAGGTCTCAGGATATAATTTCAATTTTACCTTTCTTTTTTGATAGCAATGTAATTTCTTTTTCAAACCTCATTCCACAAGTTGGCAGAAAGGTACCCTGGGTTGTGTGGGGGTGGGCACCCAAGACATCCTTGTCCTGCTCTCTGTGCCCCCCTCTCTACTAGTGGAGAACTCAGCTCCCCCAACCCCTCTTGCCTCCATTGGGGGCCCACTGTCCCCTGCTGCTCCCACACTAGCTGGGCCAGCGAAATTTAGACACCCTTGCAAGTGTCTTCTTGGGGCTCCAGCTGACCAGGAACAGAGCTCACTCACTGACTGAGGGTTCTGTGATCTGCAGGGCTCAGAATTCCTTTGCTCCTGGGTGCTGTCTTCCTCCTTCCTCCCTCAGGCCTCTGTCTGCTTGCTCTTGCTCCGACTCTTCACATCTGTGGCAAGTCTGAGGTCTTTGACATTCTCTGGGGGGTAGGCTTTTGAAAATCAGAAGCCAGAATGTGACAGCTCTGCCCGCTCCTGTCCCTGAGTGTTGATTGTGGAATGTCTTACGGGGCTAAAGGACAGGGCAGTGAGGGAGGAATGGGGTTATGGTCAGTAGTGCCAACAGGATCTCCCTGCACCCTTTGTAAAATTAGGCATTACCTTTCTTTTAAACCAGGTTTCTTTCTATGGCTTCACACTTACAAACATAACTGTGCAATTTCACAGTGGCTTTGAGTCCCTGAAGTAGTCCTTCCTTCAGGCAGGGCTTCCTGCGAGGATGAAGGTGCTGCCATGATATGTGACGAGGCAGGAGAATGGAAGTGCTGCCGTGATGTGCAGTGAGGTTGGAGGCACGGGTAGAAATTTTCATGAGCCTACTTTTTTTTTTTCACTTTTAAGAATTTTTTATTAGAAAATAAAAATACTAGCTGTTAAACAAAAATAATGGAAATGATACAAATAGAAATGTATCTTCACAGACTGTTTTAGCTATCTCTTTTTAAACTTTTAAAATTATTTAGTTTTTATTACATAAGAAATACATGAATGCATTCTCATTTTAAAAATGTAATACAATAAAAGTAAATCTAAGGACTCCCTTGGCCTGTTCCCACAAGCTTAGGGTTCACAGGGTTAGGAGTTTGATATTTCTCTATAAAATGAGAATAGTAATACTTGTGCTATGCAAACAACAGGTTTATTATATTAAAAAAAGGAGCGTTTTAGTAGTATGTGCATTTAACATAGAGAGCTGAGTTATCAAATGTCCTGTGAACATGGACTGGCTGTGTGTCTCCCAGTGACGGGGCTCGGCCGTGCTAATGCCCTGGCTCTGCAGGCAGCCTCCCATGATCTCACTGCCCCCCGATGCCCTGGTTTCCTGTCTCTGTTCCCTCATTTTGGCTCCAAGACTCAATCTTTTTCCTTTAAAAGCTCAAATCTCAAACTATCTTCAGTGCTTCTTTTCTCCGTTCTCCCCACTCCCAGCAGTTAGATTTGGGGTCGACGGGGACAGGTAGGGAGGTGGGAGAAGCAGAGCAGGGCAGGAAATGTCAGCAAAACACATCTTCCAGACTCCAGATCCAGGTGCTTCCAGCAGAACCTGCACTCCTGTGGACACACGGCTCCCAAAACCAGCCGTCTCCACCCGCTTCCTCCTCAGTCCTTGTAATTGCTGCAGAGCATACGCATGTACGGATGTCCCATGGGGTTTATCCATCTCCCTATTCCTGGACATCTAGCCTGTTTCCAGTGGGGTGCTTTTACAGGCTGCTGTGACAGCCACCACTGTGCAGGTCTCCTTGGGGGGGGTCCCTTCAGGAGACACTGAGAAGCGGATTTGCTGAGCTGAGGGGCAAGTGCTAAATCACCCTTCAGAAAGCCTGTGCCCACACCCACGATAAGAGGACTTGCTGCACGAGTGCTTTGCCCAGCGTCTCCCTTCAGTGTGAATTTCCCTCATTACTTAGGAATTTGCTCATCTTATTTACTTTTTTATATTGTATATATTTAAGATGTACAACTTGATGATTTGATATCTGTATACATAGCCAGCCTTGGTGGTCTAGTGGTTAAGATTCAGTGCTCTCACTACTGCAGCCCACAGGGAACCACACCACCCTTCTGTCAGTTGTCATTCTCTGGCAGCTGCATATTGCTGTGATGCTGAAAGCTATGCACCGGTATTTCAAATACCAGCAGGGTCACCCATGGTGGACAGGTTTCAGTGGAGCTTCCAGACTAAGACTAGAACAAAAGACCTGGCCACCCACTTCCGAAAAACTTGGTTCTGAAAGTCCTGTGAATAACAGTGGAGTATTGTCTGCTGTAGCACCGGAAGGTGAGAGGATGACTGGGCAGGGTTCTGCTCTGCTGTACACAGGGTCACTAGGAGTCACAATCAACTCAGTGGCACTAACAACAAATACGTCGTGAAATTACCAGCACAATCAAGATAATTAACATATCCATCATCTCACATAATCATCTTTTGCGTGTGTGCCAGTGGTGAGAACACTTAGCATCTGCCTTCTTAGCAAATGTCAAGTACGCAGGATAGCACTGTTCCACGGTCACCATACCGTACAGCAGGTCTCCAGAACTTATTCATCTTGCATATCTGAAATTTTGTACCCTCATAAGCCTGCTTTTGAAGCCATAGGACATATGTGGGGCATCCAGGTGGAAATGTGTATCCTCAGCTGGCTCTGAGTCTGGAGGGAGGTCCAGGGCAAAGACCTGGGTCTGCAGTGGTGAGGATGGCGGCAACACCTTGGGAAGAGGAGGCTCCACCCCGCAAAACGTACATGCTTCTCTTTCACGTAAAACTTTTCCACATCTACACACCTTTACACCAAGCCGCCCTTTCTCATCTTTTCTCTTGAGTCTTCTCTATCAGCCGTCAGAAAGAAATGTAGGAGAACTTGTTTGTCCTGTTTGTTGTCTGTAGTCATCAGTTCCCAACCTTAGCTATAGGTCAGCATCAGATTGGAAATTACACATATTCAAAGGCTGTCTCCTTAGTGCCCGTGCAACATCAGACTGCAAATAAGAACGTTACAGTTGGTGGGCGTGCCAGCTGGAGCCGAAGAAGCACACCTGCACACCTGAGACAGCACAGTGTCTTGGGTCAGGTGGAGATTTTATTTCTCTGAAGCCAAGTTCAGAAAACTTGCTGTTGTTTCCACTGTGTATTGTGGACATTTTAGGGATGTTATGTGGTGCTGCGGCCAGCCCAGGTCCTGTACAAGGGCCCTTGTGCCTCAGCCCCGATCCTGCAGGCAGGGGCTCCTGTCCTGCTCCGAGCAGCTCTTACCAGTTTCTCATTTAGTTCATTTTACTTTCTTCCCCTTTTCTTCTTTGCACGTGTCCATTTAAATTCTAGGAATGTATCTCAACACAATTTACTTTTGCCTGGATTAAAGATGTGGAATAAAAATGGATAAGAACGTGCACAAGAGAAAAGGAATTTTTGTTTTCCTTGCTGAAAACAAGAGCCGTGTAATGGGTAACTGTTGCTCTGATGCAGACCTTGATGTTTTTATTGGTGACTTTCATAGTGTTCCAGTGCCTGGTAACCACCATCACATACCTCGTTTCACCACAGGATGCTGCACTGGACAGAGGCGGAAGGTTTGGAAGTTAAAGTTCGTGATGCTGCAAGGCTACAGAGGAAAATTAGTGTTTGACTCAAGCCACAAGTATTTTCTAGATTTTGTGCGTACCCCTGTTGAAGACAGGGAGAGTCTGGCGATCAGAGTATGCCTCACACAGGTGGTCCTGTGCTAGCCAGTGTTCTTCAGCAGTAAAAGTTTTCCTTTCAGAATGAACGATATCAAGAGAAAGGACAAGGAAGATAGCTAGTACAACATGAGACGTCTCTGAGGGTATAGTCTTAAGCGCAGTGCAGCTGAGCAGACGGTCAGCCCTATTTTAAAGGGTCTCTCCCCTCTTGAACCGTTCTAACAAACTTTCACACAGGACCTTGGACTCCTCTGTCTCGGCTCAGGGAGGCTGTGTAGCAGCTGGACATGGGGAGAGCTGGACCAGAGCCCTCCGTTCATCGTGCACCTGCCCGTCGTGGCTCAGGACAGTCTCCTTGAGGGCTCTTGGGTACAGTGGTGCCTAACTGCAGCCAGAAGACCCCTAACCAAGGGAGGACTTCCATGTAGAACCTCTGAAGTCTAACCAGGCCTTTCAGACCAAAGAAACTCACATTTGTTTTGGTTGATTTGTTTACTAGTGAACAGCGATGTGCTTAATAGTGTGCTCGCTGCCTGCTTGGATTTCCACCTGCTTACGGAACAGTTGCCCTGGTGAGGCAGTATCTGAGACTTGGGTCAGGTTGACTAGGGGTTTCAGAGTGTCAAGAGTAGTAGTTTTGTTTCATAGAAGTATCACTTTACGTAACTGCCAATAAACCCCAGTAAATGAACCTTCCTTAGCATATAAACACCACACAGTTGAGCTGTTTACTGTTAAATATTTACTGTGAGGCTTTGAGAAATTAGAACTGGTTTTTCTAGTTTCTGTGTCCCCATCAGATACTCCATTACCTCAGCAGGAAGCACTCAGTTTTTCCTTGTCTTTATTACAAAGCACCTTAAATCCTATTTCCAAAATACAGCTTCGTTTATTTATGAATTTTGTTTGTAAGGCCGTACCTTATAGCCACGTGGAACTGGTCCTTGTTCACTGGCGATTCAGAGCCCGTATCTAGGGCCAGCCTTTTGCCTTGATTACGTGGGCTCCCAGGACATCCCCTAAATGCCGCTTCTGGGAATTCCAGAACTTGTGACTGTCTCTATTGCTGGAAAGATAAGATAACCTCAGAGCCTCAGATTTTAATCCGACAGCCTATGAAAATGTTCTGCTTTCCCATGTAACCCAAGTTAGCTTAAATTAGTAGTTTTCTCTGTTTTATAAGTAATTTGGAAATTGGTCTTGTTCACTAAACATTTTACAGGTTTCTTCATTCTGTTTTCCACATGTCTTCAGCCAATTTGGTATAATCCTCTTCCTTAACAGACTTGTTGAGGAGGAAGTGCATGGTTTATTTTCTAAAACCTTACATTATAATTAAAAGAACAAAACACAAGGCAAACATGGCTGAGAAATATTTTTAAACATGTTCTGGGAAATAAAAATTTTACAACCACAACTCTTTTAAATATTATCTTCTGTCTCCTAGACATCAAGAAGCACAGGAAAACACTATGATAAGCAATGAAAATTATAGACCTTTTTTTTTCATGAAAATAAATTCCAAACTTTCAGACAAAATATTAGCAAATTGAATCTGGCAATATATAAAAACTGGTAATACATGATGTCCAAGGGTTTATTTTTGGAATACAAAGTTGATTTTAACCTTTGAAAACAAGCGTGATTTACTTTATTAATACAATAAGGGAGAAAAAGCATATGATTTTGTTAATGGAAGCAGAAATAGTTGGTTAAATCAGTAACTCTTCACAGTAAAAACTCTCAGTAGACTAGGACTAGAAGGGAATTTCCTTCATCTAATAAAAAGTGTCTACAAAAATCTGCAGCAGAAATCCCACTTAGTGGTGAAGTGTTGAAAGTTCTTTTTCTATAGTGGGAGTGAATCTGAGTTCTTCTTTCATGACTGTTAAGTGGAGTCCTGGCCAGAAGAGAAGTCAGAAGAAAGAAATACAGGGTGTAGGACTTCAATGAAAAAAATAAAACTGTTGTTATTGACAGAAGACATGATTGTGTATGTGGAAAATCCAAATCTAAGAGCACCTATTAGAAGTATATTTAACAGGGGCTAGAAACAAAGTCAAGATATACAACCCAAACGTATTCTACACAAGTAAAAATAACCCCCTCAATTTTTTAAGTTTATGCTAATGTCAAAGGAAACACATGAAATAGGAAAAAACAAAGTTATATACAGTCCCTACACGGACAACCACAAAACGTTACTGAGAGAATCCGACTGGAGAGATGTGCCACGTCACGGGCTGGGAGAAGACACTGCTGAGAGATGTCAGCTACCACCTAACTAATTTGTAGACCCTGTGCACCCGGTCAGATCCCTGGCATGCCGTGGCATCTGGCAGAGCAGAGAGAGTGAAGGAACTTGCTCTCACAATATGGGAAACCTCACAGACAGTGTTGACCAAAGGAAGCCGGCTAGAGACGACAGTGTGTATACTGCCTGATTGATTTCTGTAGACTCAGAAGCAAGCAGAACCAGTTGTGGTTGGAGAGGTTGCTAGTGCTTTCCTTTCGAGGGTTCTGGGTGTGACAGGGGCATGGCGCTCCTGTGGTGCTGGTAGCGTTTGCTTTGCAGCCGAGGTGTTGGTTTCATGATTTGTTTGTGAGAATTCAAGTGGTTCACATAATAGGATCTGTGCTTTAGAGGATGGTATACTTCATTTAAAATTGACTTTAAAATGGACAGGGAGAGAAGGGATGAACACAAGAGATGAGCAGACATTGATTTTATTACAGAAAAATCTACCAGATTAGGGAATTGCCCCCAACACTCAGAGAAAATAGGCAACGTCTGTGTTGGTACAGATTGCCCACTGGTCTCTCTGACAGGAGCATTGCTGTGGGGTACACTGGGCTGGGTCCTGGCGCCATCATCTCACCCTCACAGAGCCTGCATGGCAGGCTGTGAACACACCTCTGCGGGATAAGCCCTCGGGCCGCCAGTGTGAGGAGGGCAAGTCCTGTTGGAGTTTGCAGAAAGGAGGATCCTGAGGTAGAGGAAAGAGGAAATTCTAGGCTAAAGCTGTCCAACAGAGCGCTCTGTCTTGACAGGCCAGTTCATGTCTGTGCTTATTATGCTGGCCACTTAGTCACGTGTGGTCCTCGAGCATTGGGATGTGGCTAGTGCATCTGAGAAACTGAGTATGTAATTTTACTTAATTTAAATTCAGATGTCACACATGGCTGCCGGCTTGGACAGTGCAGTTCTAGACAGACAACGTGCACGGACAGACAAGTGTAGGACTTGATGCGGTTAGAAATCAGTAAGATGAAGGAATGACCATGAGGAGTACATAATGTGGTGAACAGCAGCCACCAGCAGAGGCTTCACCGGAGGTCCCTGTAGAGGAGCTCCCGGGAAGGAGGCAAGAGACTCCTAACCAAGTGGGTCACCTCAGCCCACGCACCTGTCCCATGGTCGCTCTTCCTAAAGAAGGCATGTTTTCAGGACAATTTAAAAAGCTATACAACAAACACTTTGATTAACCCTTAGATGAACTCTGGAGTAATCCCAGTTCATCATAAATTTTTTCAGATGGTGATCAAGTTTCTTTTAATCAGTGAAGTGAAACCTTAGTTATAGAGGGGATAAAACATCCGTCACTTTTTTCCTGATTTATTCCACTTTTATAAACTATTTTAAATACGAAGTGACATTTAAAATAGCTGCTGTTTAATTTGAGATAAACCAGATATAGATAGATAAACCAGAAGAGGACAGAATCAGCTGAGCTTGTCTCTCCAGCACGATCGTGTGGACACTGCTAGGTGTCAGGTCACCTTGTGTGTGATCAAGAAGGCTACAAGTTCCAGCAACGTGAGTGACTGGAAAGTAAGGGTTCTCACCAAATGCAGGACTCCCCTCTGTAGCATGTTGGGGCGATGTCTCCATCCAAGAGCAGTAAGAATGCTTGACGTCGAGGTTGATTTGACGACAAAAAGAATTGTTTTTTGTTGGTATGAACTTCTTAATTTGTAAAAATTATCAGCCCATCCACCCTATGAGATAATAAGCCATTTTATTCTTAAGTAGTCATTTAAAATATTTTTAATAATTCTCATAATTAGAACTGAGTATAATTTTAAAACATGCAGTGAAAGCGTCAGTGTCTAAAATGGTACTCTGTTAGCGTCTCTTCCTCTGCTTTTGCTTTTTATTAAAGAAAGTTTTCAGAGGCGAGTACACCCGAAGCGAATGATCCCACAGCGTTTTCAAGTGGACCACAGCTTTGATGTGGGGATGGGACCCTTCTGTGCTGCAGCTCAGAGGTGGTCTGTACAACCAGAGCAGGCCTGGGTAGATGTCTGGTGTTTGAGTGGTGGGTGAGCAAATGAAGACGCAGCCTCACTGGCGAGGCCCGCCCTCCCTCCCTCCCTCATGTTCAGTGGAGCTCAGGAAGTTGGGCTGGTCAGCACAGCCGTGGTGGTTTTGCCAGCGTCTGTTGTGACTCAGGTCTAGCATGCAGCCCTGAGACCACAGTGTCTGTTTCCTCCACATGTGCAGCTCCATTTTCACATTCTGTGTGTGTCTGGTTTCCGCAGCTTGATTACGTCGACCCCAGAGCTGTGCAGCTTGGCTCACTCCTGGTCCGTGGCCTCACCACTCTGGTGCTGGTCAACAGCGCATGCGGCTTCCCTTGGAGGATGAGTGATTTCATGCCCTGGAACGTATTTGACGGGAAGCTTTTTCATCAGAAGTACCTGTTATCTGAAAAAGGATATGCTGTGGAGGTTCTCCTAGAACAAAATGTGAGTTCATGTGTTTTTTCACATTCAACAACAATTTAAATGTTTGAAATCAGAGGCTCAAAGGCGGCCTGAAAACTCAGAGACCTTGGCTGGACGTCAGAAAGGTCAGCAGTGCTGTCTATCCTAATGGTCAGTATACTTTGGAAAACAAATGTGCTCACCAGGAACATCCAATCTGAGGAGGCGCATGTTCCCTGGCTTTGGAAGTTTACACAGAAAACATTATGACTGCTGGTGCGTTGTTTAAACGACTGCTTTCCTGATAAAGGCTTGTGTTGTTCAGGAGAGCCAGGAACGCGTGACTGGAGCCATAAGACTTCAGGGTCGAGGTATTTCATAGCTTCTGCCATGATACTTCTGTGGGTTCGAGACCCCAGAATGTCTGCTGAAGGAGGGAAGCAGTGTCCCACCCGGTCAAACACGTTTTAATTTTCAAGTGTTTTCGCTCCTTTTCCCCTTTTTGAATTAAGAATGAATCTTTCCTGCAGAGTTGCTTCTGCAGACATCAGACTAATCCAATAGGAATAGTGATGATTTATTACTTGAAAATATTCCCTGAAGGTTGACAGTTCAGTTGGGGATGTTGGCTGCTGTTCCGGCTTTATAAGTACGATTGCTACACGATTCCTGGAAGATTTCCAAGTCAGGCCTCGGCCAAGCTCATTTGGAGTGTGTTTTAATACCCACAGGCACGCGCAAGACCAAGGGCCTACTGTCTGTTTCGATAAAGTGCTCTAAGCTTTCATGTCAGATAAAAAACGTTTGGTCGTGTGTTGCCATTGCTTTCACACACACACACACACACACACACACAAAATCCAGGGTGTCACAGGAATTTAAGTGTTCGGAATTTAGAAGTAGCCAAAGTTATGTACAGATAGCAGAAGCAGAGTAACGAGGAAGATGTTCCTTGCTCTGGCCTGTTTCTGTAGACATGAGGAAAGGTGAACGTGGAGCTGACTCACGGTGCGGCCTGTGAATCCGTGGTCGTGGGTCTGTCTTTAGCTAATGTCGTGACCAAGTACAGAGTGGTTGTCAGGTCACCCTTCTAGTTTAAAACAAAGCACAGAGGATAGAATGTAATTACAGGCAGAGATTTTTTTAGTGAGATTGTGTGGTGGTGACCTTGATGTCACAGCAGAACTTGAAGACTCTTTTAGATTTGACTGTCTAACCTACAGAAGACAAGAGAAGTTGTAGGTGCTGATGTTAGCTTTCCCGGGGATTCAGGAAAATGTCCATTTTCTCAGAGCCTCCTGTTAGGTTCCAGTGTTAAAGGAGAACTGCTCCATGTCTTTGGAGACCGTTCTCACTATGCTGTTGTGTCTCCTGTGTGCCTGCCCGTGTCTGACGCTGCTCCGCCCCCTCTGGTCTGTTTGCAGAGGTCTCAGCTCACCAGATTCCACAACCTGAAGTCTGTGGTATGCAAGGCCTGCATGAAGGAGAACAGACGCATTGTCAGCAGGCAGCACGGGCGTTCACATCACTCAGGTGGGCCTCAGTTACTCAGTTTCCACCAAGATAGTCCCTAACTGTTTCGTGCGGCTTATCGGTAAAGAATGCCAAGAAGAGCCCATTGAAATTGGAAAAAAAAAACAAAATTAAAACGATAGCACGCCACCCAGCAGTTTAAATTCTGGTCCCATTAGGAAAAAATTTTTCAGAGGGTTCATTTGTGAAGTGCATAATTAAGAACTCTTCTCTGGGTGCGTAACCTCCTTTCCAGGATTTCCTGAGGTACAGATGCTGCTTGGGTAATGTATGTTTATTTGACAAAAGTTTGGGTTTATTATTTTTTCACAATAAAAGTATATTAGAAAAAATTAGAATATAAAGGAAATAATTAAAAAGGAAATATAAATAACCTTTAATTCTGTCACCTAAAGGTAACGCATGCTGATGGATAAGGCGTCTTTGCAGTTTTTCTGTGCTTTTATCTGGCTGTGACTGTGCTCTGCAATTCTGTGTCCTGTTTCTCCACTTAGCACTTAGCTGACAGCATAGTCAGGAGGGTGAGGATCCTTCTTGAGCTGGGCTACAGACCCCCACAACCTGTGCCCTGCTTACTTCCTGGTCCCCTGGAGCTCTAAGGCTGCTTCCTTTGTCCTTGTTCTACATAATGCTTCTGTGTACCATGGTTCACAGAATTATAGAGCAAAATGTAATCAGGTCTTAGATGAATGTTGCCAACTTGTTTCCTAGAAACCTTTTATCAATTCATCCCTTCTCCAGCCGTGATAAGAGTTTCTGTCTCATGGCACCTTTGATAGCATTGAAGAATTTGTTTTCTCACTAATTGGATAGATGGAAAACTATATCTTGTTGACTGGATGCTTCCTTGTTTATCAGTGAAGTTGGACATCTTATATATTAGCTTATTTTGTTACTGAGCTTATTTTAACTATTATTTCACGTCCTCATTGGGTTAGGCTCTATACCTGTAACAGTAGCAGTCCTATTTTTTTCTTGATGGAATAAGAGAACTCACCCCAGCTTCCTACCCACCAGACTGTCTTAAGGAGGCCTGCTTGGTGTCAGCCTTGCAGATTTCACTCCCAGAGGCTTTATGTCTTGAGGTCAGTAGTTTGCCTTGGGACATGTCCAGCTCCTACGAGGAGCCGTGTGTGGATCCACTGACGGAGCACGTTTGGGGCAAGTAAAGGGACTTCCAGACATGAGGAAGGCTCTTTCTCCTATTTCCCAGGAGGAACAGACTCCCTCTTGCTCCATCCTTTAAACTGTCTCCAGCCACATGTAGACAGGCAGAACTGGAGAGACCAAAGCAAAAGTTTATTCCTTGCAAAATAAATGCACAGCAGTTTCTCAACTGCTTGGCAGCATGTCACTCCAGAAGTCCACCCTGCAAGTACAGTGCTGCAGGATTCCCATCACCAGTGAGACTGGGGGGAGAGCAGTGATGGGGTGGCAGTACTTTGTGGATGGGGGAAAGCAGGCTCTTGTGAGCTAGCCATGGTCACTGGCATCTGAATGCCTAACCCCTTCTCTGCATTTCGGAGGGCAGGCACTCAGGCTTAAGAGGACTGCGTGTGTGCCCAGTTTGTCCCGAACCCCGAAGGGGGCCTATGGTTTCACACTTGCCATGCATTTTAGTTTAATGCTGCAGTGCAGGCACTTCCCATCCTTTCAGGAAACTGTACTTGACTGCTTTCTAAGGCAGGTGCCTATAGATGGGCAGAATTTGCTGACCCTGTCATATTATTCCAAGTTAACAAGGAAAACTATTTCAAGAGATATGATGAGTCACTTTACATTATTTAGAAACAGTTCCTCTTTTTGTCCTCATGGTCATCATTTTCTTCACAATTACAGTTTTGGGGTTCTATGGTTCACTCCCTCGGTTTGCAGAAGGAAAACCTAGGCCCAAGTGACTTCCCCGATATTAAGCAGGTTCTTGGTGGCAGAACTCAGACTAGAGCCCCGAGGCCTCTTGACCCCCCAGCACAGCATTCTGTAGTCTTGCTACCCATGTCTCCGAGGTCGGAAGGGCTGTAGGGACATGGCAGGTATCCAGACCTTGGCCTCTTCCAGCCACATGGGCTGCACAGTGCAGCTTTGGGAAGCTACCCACTCCCCTTGTGTTCCTGAGCTGACTGCTGTGAACCACAACTGCTCAGGACATCGAGTGATCTGAACTGCTCAGGGTGCCAGGCACAGGTGCTGTGGCCCTGAGAGACTGCTTCTTTACCTCCATCTCTGAGCTCTGAGTTCACCCACTCAGGCTCTTGATGCTGGAGATGAACCAGGTAGCATCGTGCGCTCCTGGTTCCGGTCCAGCAGCAAGCTGAAAGATGAGTGCAGATGCCTTTACTGTCCCAGTACAATAGGAGCTTGGCCTGCGCCCCACACAAGACCCACAGAGGAAAGGGCCACCGTGATCCTGGCTAGGTCGTGGAAATGTTGATGCGGAAAGTGGCACCTGACCAAGGCCTTGAGAGCCTCATGGAGTTTGAGTTTGTAGTGGATAAAGGGATATTGCAGAGGAAGGAAGGTGCTGAGGCGACAGCAGAAAAGTCTGGTTTCTGAAAGACTGTCAGTAATGAGACTTGGGTAAATCCAGCAGGAATAGGAGAAAGGCTGGGAAGGTGAGTAGGGACTAGACTATGAGAGGGAGGCTGACAAGTCGTGACTGTTTTGTCCACAGCACATGGGGAGCTTTGATGGACTTTGAAGTGATGTGATCAAAAGGATGGTTTTAGGAAAGCACCTCTGCCACCAGCGTAGGAATGTGGTGATAGGGAGGCAGAGGCCTTACCCAGCCGCCCGAGGAGGATGGCTGCGGAGCCATGGTTGGTCCCGCGGACAGTGTGGGAGTAGCCATAGCAGTCGCACGCCTGCACATGTCCAGTCAAGCGGGGCTGCGGCTCACACACCCAGCCTCGCTGTCTCCTCCTCCCTGAAACCCTCACCCCTGCGCGCCACCGGCGGCCTCCCTGTCCACAGCTGGGCAAGAGTGCCCATGCCTGGGGGTTTGGGGGCCACAGGGTTGGTCCAGCAGTGGGATCCTCCCCGTGTCCTTCGAGCACTGCCTTGAGCCTGCTGCAGGGCGCCAGGCAGCCTTGGCCTCTCTCTCTGTGGAGTACCAGGAAATATCAGGATGTCCAAATTTAAATATGTGCTTAGATCTTCTCATGTTAAATTCTAGTAGAGATACATGGTGGGAGGTGTCAGGGTTTAGGATTAGGAGAGGAAATTTTAAAGTAAGGAAATTTTGTGAATTAAGTTTGTGGAGAAGTGGGAGGAGAGAAAGACCTTCATCTGGCTCACGAAGTCCCAGGACTGTTGCTCACCCAGAGCCCTGAATGCTGGTGGTGGGCACATTGGTCAGAAGCCCTTCTGGTGGCCAGTGGTGTGGGGCCGGGCCTCTAGCTGTTGGGCAGAGCAGCGTCTGGCCCGCTGCCCCAGGGAGGCAGACCCGATCAGAGCTTCCTGCTGAGGGCCCTGCTTTGACGGGAACCTAATGGAAAGCTGCTGCTCTGGACCAGTATCGTTGAGTCCACACCTCCAATCACCCACGGGTTCTCCTGGGAAAATGTTTAAATGCAGACCTCCAGCTCCCACCACCCAGCCTGCCTCTGGCACTGCAGCCCCTAAGTCTGCATTTTTCATGGGCTTTCCCTGTGATTTAAGGACACCGGAAGTTTGAAAACTGCCAACCGAGTGCCGCCTTGCTTAAACATAACGTGTCATTTGGGGTTAGGCATCTGGTAGTTTGCTAACGTGCTGATCATGTGTCCCCACAGGGAGGTGGGGAAGAGAGGGATCAGGCTCCCACAGGACAAGCTCCGGGCACAGCCGGTCTGGCCAAGGACAGCACTGGAGAGACCAGGGACCAGGTAAGAGGCCGGCAGCCGCGGGCGGGGCTCCTGCAGCAGCACCGCTTGCCTGCTGTTCCTCTCACACCGCGCTTGAGCTGAGGATGCCTTCTGTCTGTTTTGTAATAGACTGTATATTCACAAGTAAATAAACAGGAAAATATACTCATATAGCTAATTTCATTACTTAGTGAACTAGAGGCAATTTCCACGCTTGATGCGTCTGTCTCTGCTCCTTGCCACTTTAGTTTCTATCAGTTCATTCATCTGTTCAAGACCCAGTTTTTATAATTTACTCAGAGGAAGGCTCTTGTAAAGGTTACATGCACACACATCCTTCCAATAAAAACATGACATACTGGGGCCGGCCCGGTGGCGTAGCAGTTAAGTTCGCGTGCTCTGCCTCTGCAGCCTGGGTTCACTGGTTCGGATCCTGGGTGCGGACATACCCACCACTTATCAAGCCATGCTGTGGCAGGCATCCACATATAAAAACAGAGGAAGATGGGCATAGATATTAGCTCGGGGCTAATCTTTCTCAAAAAAAACCAAAAAGCATGGCACAAAAAGTAGTCTTCTACTGAGAGTAGCATTTTGATATTTTCCTTGTCTTATATGCATAAGAGCCTTACAGTGTGATATAGGAAATAAGATGAACCCTTTATTTCTTATCTATGTAATACAGGTATCTGGTTTTAATGCACAGAGCAGAATGTAGTATAGCTTTAGATACATAGAAAATCTCACATCTTAGTATTTAAATTCAAGTTCTTTACAGTTTTGAGAGCCAAGCTGTGTAAACTTTTAAATTACCTAAGATTGGGCCTTGCCTGGTCGTATAGTGGTTAAGTTTGTATGCTCTGTTTCAGCGGCCCAGGGTCACAGGTTCAGATCCTGGGTGTGGACTTAGCACCACTCATCAAGCTATGCTGTGGCGGCATCCCACATAAAATAGAGGAAGATTGCCATGGATGTTAGCTCAGGGACAATCTTCCTCAAGCAAAAGAGGAAGCTGTCAACCGTTGTTAGATCAGGGCCAATCTTCGTCACACACACAAAAAAAATAACCTAAGATTTATAATTTTATCCCTTCAAATGCCAACACACCTTTAACTTAATTTATTATTTTTTTCAACTTTTGCAACCTCTAAAAATGTATGGAGATTTCACAAATTGCTCAAATTATTGCCTGAAGCACAGTAAATCTTGGTCATTAACCAGATTAGTGTTTCTGGGTTTCCCTCTCTGCAAACAGCCATTGCAGGCCATCGCTGGTGATGTTGCTGGGTGGGAGTCTGAGCTGAGGCTGTGGGCCCTCCGGCTCGGCCCGGTGGGCCACCTGGTGGAGGACCGCATTCTTTCCTCTTGTTCTTGGTAGAATCTGCACATTCAGCAGATGTTGGGAGTTCGCTGTATAGTTCAGTGTAGACCGCAGTTTATGATGCGTATCTTTTAAATGCCCATCCTTGGGGGAGAGAGAAAAGCTCCGTAAATTTGGATTTACAATTGCGTTAGATGTTCCTTTGAGCCGGCTTAACCTGCAGAGACTCTGCCAAAGCGTGCCACCCACTGACATCTGAAGTCTGCAGATGGTCTGTGGGACATATTTAGTAACATTCCACCCTCTTGGGATCTCTAGTCCAGTATAAGCATAAGGATTACTTCCACTTCATTGCCAGCTAAACCATCTGAATATTTATGCTAGTACCGTGTGACTGAGAGGAGGGCAAATGCCTTCTTTCCATTATTTCAAGTATATTTGAGATGGCTTTTAATTTAGAAGGTATGGCCGTTTATTGGACTAAACTAAACCACAAACAGGGAGCCCAGAAAATGATAGGATGATTTGTGTACTTTCCTAGAGCCAGATGACACCCAGTGCTGTAGAAGCGCTGCCACTGCCACTCGTGAGTGTCTGCGACACACTTGGTTTTCCCCTTTCTTGATCAGGTGCCACATTCACTGAAGGCCCAACAGTCCCTGTGTGGCCCTGAGGATACATGTGTAGCAAGCACCATGCTTGCCCTGGGGGCTCAGTGGTGTGCTGGGGTCCCGCAGCCCTGGACACAAGTGCCTGCTCGGCTCTCATCCGTCAGACCTGTCCATCTCTAGGGGGACAGTGAGGTTGCTCGGGGGCGCTTGGGAAGAGGACAGAATCTCTAACTCAGGATGACAGGCCTTCCTCAAGTGAGCCAGAGTGAAGGTACTTCTGAGGGAAAGAAGAACCTGGACAAACGCACAGAGGCCTGAGAAGGTGGAGCCTACACTTTCTCTCCCACACACACTCTCGACCTCCCTCTCTGCAGGTTTTTTTGATGAGCTGTAAATTTTTATTTTTATGGTCTGGAACAGTTCCTATGGCATAGTATCATTTTTTTAACTTCTTTATTATTTTGTTGAAGTCATATTGGCTTGTAACATTGTATAAATTTCAGGTGTACATTATTATATTTCAGTTTCTGTACAGACCGTATCATGTTCACGACCAGTAGTCTAGTTTCCATCCATCACCACACACATGTGCCCCTTAACCCCTTTCACCCTCCCCCTGCCCCCTTCCCCTCTGGTAACCACTAATCTGTTCTCCTTATCTATGTGTTTATCTTCCACATATGAATAAATCATACGCTATTTGTCTTTTTCTGTCTGACTTATTTTGCTTAGCGTAATACCCTCAAGGTCCATCCATGTTGTCACAAATGGCATAATTTTGTCTTTTTTTGTGGCTGAGTAGTATTGCTTCTTCTGTATTCATTCATCCATTAATGGGCACTTGGATTTCTTCCATGTCTTGGCTATTGTGAATAACGCTGCAGTGAACATAGGGATGCATAAGTCTCTTTGAATTGTTGATATCATGTTCTTTGGATAAATCCCCAGTAGTGGGATATCTGGGTTGTATGATATTTCTAATTTTTTTTTTTTTAAGCTGTGGGTTGTTTTTTCTTTTTCTTTCTTTCTTTCTTTTTCTTTTTTTTTTTTTTGCTGAGATTTGCCCTAAACTAACATCTGTTGCCAGTTTTCCTCTCTCCTTTTATTTCCTCCTCCCCAAAGTCCCAGTGCATAATTGTATAGTTGTAAGTCCTTCTAAAAGGACAACGTGAACCACTGTCACAGCATGGCTACTGACAGGCGAGTGGTATGGGTCCATGCCCAGGAACCAAACCCGGGTTGCTGAAGTCGAATACATCAAACTTTAACCACTAGGCTATCAGGGCTGCTTAAGTATTTCTATTTTTAATTTTTTGAGAAATCTCCATGCTGTTTTCCATAGTAGCTGCACCACGTTGCATTCCCACCAGTGGTATATGGGCATTCCTTTTTCTCCACATCCTCTCCAACACTTGTTATTTTTCGTCTTGTTCATTATAGCCATTCTGATGGGCCTGAGGTGATATCTCATTGTAGTTCTGGTTTGCATTTCCCTGATGGGCCTGAGGTGATGTCTCGTTGTAGTTCTGGTTTGCATTTCCCTGATGGGCCTGAGGTGATGTCTCGTTGTAGTTCTGGTTTGCATTTCCCTGATGGGCCTGAGGTGATGTCTCGTTGTAGTTCTGGTTTGCATTTCCCTGATGGGCCTGAGGTGATGTCTCATTGTAGTTCTGGTTTGCATTTCCCTGATGGGCCTGAGGTGATGTCTCATTGTAGTTCTGGTTTGCATTTCCCTGATGGGCCTGAGGTGATGTCTCATTGTAGTTCTGGTTTGCATTTCCCTGATGGGCCTGAGGTGATGTCTCATTGTAGTTCTGGTTTGCATTTCCCTGATGGGCCTGAGGTGATATCTCATTGTAGTTCTGGTTTACATTTCCCTGATGGGCCTGAGGTGATATCTCATTGTAGTTCTGGTTTACATTTCCCTGATGGGCCTGAGGTGATATCTCATTGTAGTTCTGGTTTGCATTTCCCTGATGACTAGTCATGTTGCACATCTTTTTTTTTCTTAAAGATTGGTGCCTGAGCTAACATCTGTTGCCGATCTTCTTTTTTTTCTTCTTCTTCTTTTCCCCAAAACTCCCCAGTACATAGTTATATGTTCTAGTGGTGAGTGCCTCTGGTTGTGCTGTGTGGTATGCTGCCTCAGCATGGCCTGATGAGCAGTGCCATGTCCACACCCAAGATCCAAACCGGTGAAACCTGGGGCCACCGAAGCAGAGCTTGTGCACTTAACCACTCAGCCACAGGGCTGGCCCCCATGTCCCCATGTTGAACATCTGTTCATGTGCCTGTTGGTCATCTGTATATCTTCTTTGGAAAAGTGTCTGTTCATATCCTCTGCCCATTTTTTGTCAGGTTGTACATTTTTTTGTGGTTGAGTTGTATGAGTTCTTGGAAATTAACCTCTTGTCAGATATATGATTTGCAAATATTTTCTCCCAGTTGGTGGGTTGCCTTTTCGTTTTGTTTATGGTTTTGTTTGCTGTGCAGAAGCTTTTTAGTCTGATGTAGTCCTATTTGTTTGTGTTTTCTTTTGTTTCCCTTCCCTGAGTAGACATGTTATTCAAAATGCCCCCTCTCCTGGAGCCCCCTCCTCCCGCACCCCTGCCCCTTCTCTGATGTTTTAAACGAGGGTCTGAGAAGATCCCTCTGACAAGGGCCTATTTAAGAAAGGCCTGATGAGAGGGAGGGAGCAGCCATCTAACACCCCAGGGGAAGGTCCTGCAGGAGGAATGGCAGGAATGCAGAGGCGGCTGAGACCTGTGTGGCAGAAGCAGCCTGTGAGAGGGAAGGAGGCACAGGCAGCAGGAGGAGCAGACCTGCCGGGGCCTCTGAGCTCTCGGGAGAACTCTGGAGTGTGCTCACAGGAGCGGCTGCACGGTGGCTTGGCCAGGGCAGTATCAGCAGTGGGGACAAGGAGTCGCATTCTGCGTAGATATCCCCTTAGTCACAGACTGCCACCAAAGTGCTCAAAGCCTACGGACCTTCAGTATAAAGCTGTGATGAAACAAATTTTGTCATGCTAACACGGTTTGGATTTAGGTGCCAACACTGTGTTTGAAGTACAAGTGTGTGGTGGGCTTGGAGCTAAGCGGGGGTCCCAGCCCCGTCCGTCTGCATATCTCATCCTATGTGTGTTTCAGCAGCAGGACCCTGGATACCTGGCCACTGTTAAAGTGTACGTGTCAGGCACCCGAGGCCCTTGCCCCCAGGTGAGGATTGGGCTGCACCCACCCTGCCTCGGAAAGTGGGCTGAGAGTGAGGGGAGACCTGTGGTGCCTTTCACGCAGCCTGACATGATGGCTGTGCCTTAGTCCTTCCCTTCCAGAATCTTCTCTGTGCTCCCCCAAGCAGATGAGAAAGGCTGCCCCTAGCAAGCACCTCTCCCAGTCAGTTTCCTGCTGGCAGTTTCCTGCACGTGGCCTGGTGTGGTGGGGAACGGGGACCTCCATTCACCCCTTTTGGTTCAAGCTTGTCCCCTTTCCTCCCTGCTGTGTCTCAGGAGGTTGGGAAAGAGGAGATAAAGTCAGAGTGGTGATGGCTGCAGGTTAAGCCTGGGTAGGAGGGTGGGAGAGAGGCCACGAATTCCCCAGGTAGGCTGGGGCATGTGGTTCTCACATGTGCCTGTGTGGAGCAGATGGCCCACACGCATGCATTTACGCTTCCAGGCCATCCGCTGATGGGCTGTGTCCCCTGAGCTCCCTTACCTTTGCTGCTTGGCCTTGTTCGGACATCCGGCCTGGGGAGCCCTCAGTATCCTGGCTCTGAGTCTATGGTTCTTGGATTCTGCTTTTCCATGGCAGAATAGTAACACTTAAGAGTAAGAGAGGGAGAGCATGCCACTTACAGACATAGCATCAACATCATGCTTGATCTTGCCCAAGCCAGATGGAGCACGACCAGTTTGGTCCTTGAATTTGAAGCCTCTTACAATAGTAAGCGTTCTAGGCTTTCTTTACTTATTTCATTTTTTTCCAGAGGTAGCCCACTACAGTGGGTTCTGGCAGGCAGATGTGGTCTCAAATCCTGGATCCAGCACTTCAAGGACCTCCCTTTTGCAAATGGCGGAGCCTCCAGGCGTGTCTCCTGATGTCTGACATAGGTGCACAGCTGTCCTGCAGGGCAGTTGTGAGGACTGGAGAGGAAGTATTCATGTCCTTAGTGTTGAGTGGAGCTTCTCATTGTCGTTTCCTAAATCTTGTTCCAGAGCATTTTCAGTGTTACTTTCCTGGCATTAATTCTTATGTCTCTCTTAATATTTAAAAGCTGAACTGTTTTATTAGAGTTTTTTCTGTTTAAAAGCAAACAATGTCAGTTATCCCTCAGTAAAGCTGTTTTTTAGAAATAAAATTAGAAAAGCAAGCAAACAAACCACAGCCTGATGTGTAGGTTGGCCTGAGTAATTTCGGTCCTCAGTTGCCCACCCCACAAGGAGCCATCAGCTTCAACACCAGGTCCTCCCCCACAGCGTCGCCACCACTCTGGTGAAAGCTTTTTCTGCGTGCAGGCCAGTGCCCAGGAAGAAATGTCATGAATGTTGGCTTATTCTTTACTTTCATGTGATGGCAAAGATTACAGGAACACGTTTTAGTTGGAGCAGAACCTATTTCCCTTGGATCTATAGTAAACAAAGAATTAAGTTTCTTCCTATTCTGTTGGAAGGAAGTATTTGTGTCTGGAAATTTCTCCTTCTCATAACTTTTCTTAGGGCAAAAGAGTAGATATTCATCCCCAGCCCTAGTTCCCTCCAGGGAGGAGAAGTCTTACTCTCGAGATCCTGCGTGACACTACAACAGACCCCTCGGGTTGCAAACTGGGGCCTGTCACAGCCAAGTCACTGCGGGCCTTGCAGCAGCAAGGGTGCCACCTGTCTTCACGTTTTCACGTGTCCTGTGTGTGTGTGACTGGTCCTCACGGCAGGTGGAAGTCAGGCTGAGAGATCTGCAAGTGGGATGCTCTTGATGATTGGTGTAGGTGAAGAGAAAGCAGTGGATGAATACAGGTTTGGGGCTAAGCAGGTCAGATGCAGCAAGATGAGAACTGGACATTGAAGGGCTGGTGAGAGCCTGGTGGCAGTGCTGTCCCACTGGGACTGGAACGAGGGCAGGCAAGCACCTGGTGACTCTGGAGAGCAAGAGGCTCTGAGGACCAGGCTGGCCAAGAGGGCGAGGGGGCCGGAGGGGTTGGGGCCCTTGTTTGGTCTGCAGGGTGTGGGCCTAGGAAGTGGCTGGATCTGGGGCAGAGGGAGGGATGGAGGTGCCCCCACAGGAACCTGAGGCCAGGCTTTGCCAGTGACTTGGGCTGATAAGATGGGTCTGAGCTGCTGTGGGAACAAGAAGCACTTTCTAGCTGACTTGTGTCTTTCTGACTCCTTTCTGCTTCTAACAATAGTAGACACTAGTTGTCGGAAAAAATCACACTGTGTAGTAAAGAATCAACACCATCTGTAGTGCAACAAGCTCAGTGCATGTTTGGTGAACATCCTTCTGATTTCTTGAGTCCTGCCGTCCAGCTCAGTTCAAGCACAGCACCAAGCAGCATAGAGGCCCCTGAGTGTGCTCGTCGCCCTACCTGGGTGCCCCCTTGTCCCTGCACTGTGGGGTGACCCCTTTCCTCCCCGTGCTGTGGGGTGATCCCTCTCCTCTCTGCACTGTGGGGTGACCCTCCCCTCCCCCCCCCCCCGTACTACAAATGACCTCTCTCTTTCCAGGACTTGGTTCTCCTTGAGCTCTGGGCCTGTGTGTCCCCATCGTACACCCCACTGTTCAATTCCCTGTTTATTCTCAGGCAGGATCCCGCTACCAAACATCGTGTGCATGTCATAGGAACTAAATCCTCGTGGACTCAGCAAATCAGTGACTCAGTGAGTGAAGACTAGATTGACAGACTGCTGACACGTCTGTTAGGTGTTGAGTGATCTGAGCTGACCGCGGGCCACGGTAGGCTTGATGGAACCTGGCTGCCCACAGGCAGGATGTTACGGCAAGCTCCCCGCAACGTGCCAGCATTCTCTCTGAATTCAGTGTGTCCATCTGTAACTATGTTAGTGCACATCTCAGAGGAAGATTAGCCCTGAGCTAACTGCTGCCAATCCTCCTCTTTTTGCTGAGGAAGACTGGCCCTGAGCTAACATCCATGCCCATCTTCCTCTACTTTTATGTGGGACACCTACCGCAGCATAGCTTTTGCCAAGCGGTGCCATGTCCGCACCCGGGATCTGAACCGGCGAAACCCAGGCCGCCGAGATGCGCACTTAACTGCTGCACCACTGGGCTGGCCCCCTCATTTCTGACATATGTTTTAGGATTCCATTCACACGTATAGATAAAACTCCAGATAACCAAAATTAATCTGTAGTTCTTGCGACCCAGAGAGAGGCAGTGACAGCTGGCTGTTGCAGAGACACCTGGGGACAGCCAGTGCCACAGAAGGACAGGCACTTAGGGCCTGTGGCGTCCCTTGTAAGCAGCACTGACTGTGCAGGTGCAGGATAGCTGATCCCGTCCCTCCAGTGAATGTGCAGCAAGGAGAGCGGTCAGACATCTGTTGTTCTGCCTCCTTTCCATTCTTACTGAGGGAAACAGGTCTCTCCTGTGGCTCCAGGATGCGCACAGTCCAAGAACGACTCTCAGGTCAGCCTGATATGAACTCCACACAGAAACTCTCTCCCTCTGGGTGTAGGGCCTCCCCTTCTCATTACCCACACAACCACCTTGAATTTCAGGAAATATTTGGAACCCTAAGGAATGTTTGTCAGACTGGGTGCCAGGCCTAGAGAACCATGTTTTATCTCTTAGTTCGGGTCACGTAGAAGCAAGAAAACCACAGTAGTCTCAATAGCTAGAGCGTGGAAACTGCTGGAAAGCTACGCCCTCGTTTGTAAGTGGGTCTCTGAAGGAAATCCCTGCTCTGTGGAGTAGGACCATACAGTGACACAAAGGTCACAGGATGGTAATGCTTGTGTTTGAGGCTGAAACGTTACCTCTGGGATACCTCAGGTTAAGGCAAAATTGAGGTGTCTGTGCCGAGTTGTGTCAGATTTCAGAATTTAGGATCAGGGGTGGAAGAGATTAGAAGGCCCAGAAGATAACAGATGAGTGAGGACAGTATGTGTCACTGCATTTTGCCCTACGTGGAGAAATGTTCACAAGGATGCTCTTGGCAGTGCAAATGTGTTTTCTAATTTCAGATGTTTCTGTATAAAATAGATGTTTGTATACAAACACACACACACATAAAATCTTTTTATTAGGACTAAGACATATTTTTTAGGTCAGCTGTCCACTTTTTCTGTTCTAATTACCATGACTGAATTGTGTCCTCTTCCCTTGGCCGGCATGGTTTTTGCTGGATTGTATCTACCTTCAAACTCCTATTTTAGCATGTTTTGAAGACATTAAAGTAGTCTAAGTAGAAAGTTGTCACTATTTCCAGGACAGAGTTAACAGGCAAAATTCTTTGTGTTAGTGAAAAACTAAAAATGCCTCAGAATGAGAAGATTGAGTTACTGCCCAAGAGTTGGGAAGTCTCTCAGGGGCTGCCCTGGCTGAGAGGTGAGCCTCTGTCTGGGCCAGGCTGGGAGCCGTGGATGCCGGAATGGAGGGCCTCTCTCCCCATGCTGTGTGAACCAGGGCCCTGGCCCCGCTGAGGTGTGAACCTCGCCTCCTGAGGTGGTGAGCATCAAAGCTTTCAGAACTTTTAAAATGATGGATGGCCACTGAGGTGAGAACATTTTAACCTCTTCCTTGCTGTTGGTGAGAAATGATGTGTTAAATTCCACAGTCAGCAGCTACAAACTTGCCTGTGATTTCTTCAGATTTTCGTTTCCCTGGAGTAATTCTGCAGGAGGCCCTGCTGTGCTAAAACTGCCTCTGGTCATCTGTGATAACAAGGGTGGGGCCTGGAAACCTCATTCTGGCCGTTGCTGTGACCCCCAGCCTCTGCCAGGGCCCCTGAGCCTCACACTTCTGGGAGAGGTGTGAGAGACGGACTGCCCACAGCATCATCAGTCAAGCAGAAGCAAGGATAATTTTGTCGGAAAAGTGTTATTCTTTAGATGTGAGGAACGACGACCTTTTTTACTTGCAGGATTGCTCCCTGTCTGGCGGACAGCAGAAAGTGCCAGCTGCACCGTGGCTGGGAAAGGGACGCTCTGGGCTCAGCTGTGGAAAGAGCCTCACGTTGCTTTTTTCCCTACTTGGCAAAATGTCCCCCGTGCGCCATCTGCATGTGAAGTTCCATTTCCAAACGTTGTTGGCAGCAGGGACTGTCTAGATAGAATGCAGATGGCTGGAACTGGAGTCAAGAGGAGCAGTTTTGACACTGCTTCCTTCCACTAAGTCCTACCTCTTAATTAATTGCTTCCTACTTTAATGGAATAATTATGGAACAAAATTTTAATGACAGGTGGCCACAACTGAAAGGAAAATAAAGCTCTGTCCTCCAAGTACAACTCGGCACACTGTTTTATACACAGACGTGTGGGCTTGGTTGGAATTTTAGAGAAATTTAATTCTCAGGTTTGGTTTCAATGTCTATTTGGTGCAGGAAGTAGACCACGTGAGCCTGACCAGTGGAGAAGATGCTCATCGTCTTCTGGGTAAGTCCACCACTCCATCTTCAGAATAACTCTGTTTTATCAAAGATTGAAGTAAAACATCTGTCTTTACGACATAAATCTTTCAGATCAAGGGCCAAACTTTAAAAGAATTCAGATGTTAAATCCTGCTGACATGGAGCTGTTAGCTTGGTTTCAAGATTAGTTTGCTTCCTACAGAAAAAGTGTGGAGAGAAAAAGATGCAAAGTCAGGACTTAAAACCCTTGGTAGCGCCCTCCTTCAGAGTGAAATATTTAGAACAGCACTGCCCAGTCCCTTGTGTAAGGAGATGGGCTGTGGGCTCTAGGCCTGGCTTTACATAAAAGGGAAAATCCTTTTCAGTGACTTCTCCCTCATATCATATAAAAACGCGTTTGTTGGCTTATTTTCAGAGGTGTGGTCCCAAACAATCATTCTTACCATCTTTCCAATCTTATCACCTCTGTATACGAAGTGTGGTTGATTTTTTCCTAATGATTCCGAATCTTACTAAATCCTGCTTTTTTTGACTTAACCCTAGATTGTGAGGAGTTTCCCAGATCATTGTGTCTTTGAAGGCATGATGTCTAGCAGCTGTGTATTCCAGGAATAGTTTTCTCATTATAAATTCTAACCAAAACTAAAGTTTCCAGCTATATCTTCTCTTGGTCTTCAGAAAAGTTTGTGCAGAAAGAGGTAACAACTTTTCCTTGCCTTCCTGGTGGGAGAGTTAACTCCGCATGCGGGGTCCTGCCTGGAGTCATGGCACAGTGTGTGACTTCTGGGTCCATTCGGTGGGCCATCCTTTTCATTTTATTTTGGCCAGGCTCCAGCTCCGAGGTTTTTACAGCAGTGCATGTGAAGACAGGCCTGGGTTCTCAACAGGCGACACCAGGCATCAGACAGGAGGATGTGTAGGGAGAAGGCAATAACTGAGGGTCAGGAAGCCTAATTTATGATGTTGCTTCCGAGTGGTACATTTGTTGCTCTTCATCTGTGAGCACTAAAGGGCTCTTTTTCTTCAGAAACATTTTAAATGAATTCAAGTTCAGAGTAATCCTTTTCATGAAAGTTTTCAGATAATTTAAGAATTGAAACTTTAAGCCCAAAATTGTACTGAGTTCAACCTTTGGGGTTATTGGTATGGAAAGAAATCTAGATGAGGGGATAGAAGATAGACCCCTCATCAGCAGCTGTCTCCCCTGAGTCTGGAGAGCTGTGTGACTCCCAGGTTTACTTCTGGCCACATTCAGTGACTCTGGAGATTCTGGCACTCCTGGAAATGCTCACTCATGTTCGCCAGAAGACGTGTCATTCCAGCTGTGGCTGTCTTTAAAAAGAAAATAAGCCCTAAACATGTCCACTGTCCAGTTTGTGTATTTGCACTTGATGGATGACCCTGACTAACAGCTCAAGTATGCGTGGCTCCAGGCTGTGTCTTGCCTTAGAATCCCATCTAGTATTTACCAAAGAAAGAATACAGTCTCTAGATATTTTAATACGTTTGCATTTCTTCTGTTTGAAATGTCCACAGCACTTCCTGCAGTTTCTTCTTAAGGATATTTTCATGTCTGATCGCTTTTTGTGCAAGTCTCGTAGGACTGACAACCTTATTTCCCAGCTTTGGAAACTGATTTTTTTTCATTTCACTTATGAATGTTTCCTGTCTAAATATTAACATTCTATTCCTTTCATTTCTGCTAATTTGAGACCACTGCCACTGCTGGAAGTTTTATTTCTTTGCTGCTTATTTGTGTAACTTTGAAATAAACTTCTCATCCCTTAGACTAAAAGAGTAGACCTCGGTAAAAATTGTTTTCCCCTTCTTAATATCTAATTTCTAACTTGTTAATAAAATATTTATTTTCCACTAGCAAGCTTAAGTAAACCATTCAGTTAATAGAATCTTTATTATGTTTGAAGAACCAGTACAGTGAATTTTTTGTACTCTTGATGTTATTATATGTTACCTCTGGTCTTCTGGGCCACCGAAGTAGAATATGCAAACTAACCACTGCACCACCAAGCCAGCCCCCACATTGATCTTTTTTGTTGTCTTTCTCGTCTCTATTTCATTTGTTTCTTCTCTAATCTTTCTTATTTTCTTCCTTCTGCTATCTTTGGCCTTTGTGTGTTCTTTTTCTAGTTCCTTGAGGTGTAAAATTAGGTTGTTCATTTGAGATCTTTCTTTTTTCTTTACATAGGCATTTATTGCTATAAAGTTCCCACTTGACACTACTTTTGCTGCATCCCATGGGTTTTGTATGTTGTGCTTCCATTTTTCTTTGTCTCAAGATACTTTTGGATTTCTTCCTTGACCCATTGGTTGTTTAAGAGCTCGTTGTTTAATTTCCACCGATTTTTGAATTTCCCAATTTTTCTCCTCTTACTGACTTCTGGTTTCATACCTTTGTGATCATAAAATATACTTGATATAAATTCAATCTTCCTAAATTTTTAAGACTTGTTTTGCAACCTAACATATGATCTATCCTGGTGAATATTCTGTATACATTTGAGAAGAAGGTATGTTCAGCTGCTACTGGATGGAATGTTCTGTATATGTCTGTTATTTCCCTCTGGTCTAAAGTATAATTCAAGTTCAGTGTTTCTTTATTGATTTTTTGTCTGGATTATCTACCCATTGTTGTAAGTGGGGTATTGAAGTCCCCTACTATTTTTATATTGCTATCTATTTCTCTCTTCAGTTATGTTAATATTTTTTTATGTATTTCCAAAGTTTAACATCCTTTCATGATAAAAACTCTCAACAAAGTAAGGATAGAAGGAATGTACCTCAACATAAAAAAAGGCCATGTTTGACAAGCCCGTAGCTAGCATCATACTCAACAGTGCCCACGCCCACGGCCTGCACATCTCCAGGGCGCTGTCTGCATAGTGACACGACACAGAGCTGATTCCTGTTTTTCAGATCTGGAAAACTTTTCAAATTGTTTCTTTGGTGACTTTTCCTTGCATTTTGTGCTCTCTGTTATTCATCTCACAGGTTAGACTCTATATTCTTGTCCTGTCATTGTCTTGTATTTTCTCTCCTAATATCTTTTTGTCTTTTTGCTCTACTTTGTGGGAGATTTCCTCAATTTTCTCTTCCATCTTTTCTTTAATTCTTTAATTTTGCTGTTTTTAAATTCTGAGAGCTCAGAATGTTTCTTTTTTATAGCATGCTCTTCATTTCATGATTGTAGCATGTTCTCTTGCGATGAGGAAATTAATTACACCAGTAGTTTTGTTTTATTTTGCTTTTTTTCCTTCTTTCCTAGACTGTTCTTCCAAGTTTCATTTTTCTGTGTGTTTGTTTGTTTGGGTCTTTGTTTTTATTTTAGATTTCTTTTCTCAGATGGCTGGTAATTCTTGAGTGCCCACTTGTGTTGAAGAGTCAGGCACTAAAGGTGATTGGAAGCCTGTACTGGACCAGTCCTCTCAGCCGTGGTCCTGGGGGACGTCCTGACACTGGAACCCTTTGCTCTGATACCTCGGGTTGGTCGTCTCCTTACAGCAGAGTCCTCGGTCCCTTCCTGGAGACACAGAGGGGATGATATTTAAGAAAATCTGAAGGAGCCCCAAGTGACCATCTAGTACTAGGGGTGAGGGGAGGCAGCGTAGAAGTGCCTTGGAGTGGCCCTCGGTTTCCGATGTGAATATGGGTGGGAAATATAAGGGAGAAGAGAAAAGCAAGAACAGGGTGTATCGTGATGAGGTGCCGTGCAGTGGTGGTTGGCTTCGGAGCCAGGAGGAAAACCAGTTTGCTCCGCCGCCCACCTAAGGCATGGCCTGGGGCAGCGCACCAAACTCTCTGCTCCTCTCCTTCTCAGTGAGGGTGAAACTGAATGAGAGAGTGTACATATATACATGCAGCATTTTGCACCGTGGAAACACACACACAGTGAGCTCTGTTGCATCCAAAGCAGTGGGAGCTTCTGTTGTCAGAGGAGTCAGGAACATACCCTGGAGAGTCATGGCCGGGACTGGTGTCACTCAGCAAACCTGTGGGGTGCCAGCACCTGCAGACCCCTGGAAAAGGGAGAGTCTAAGCAGGGCCACTCAGGGCATCAGGAGAAGGCGGGTAATTGAGAGTCCTAGTGATAGGGGGAGCATTTCAGAAGGAGAGGAGTCAGCAACTTCAGTGCCATTGAGGTAAGAATGATCCACAAAATGTGGACAGTGCCGAGCTCTGAGGGTCACCGTGCATCAGCATGTAATAAGCACTTGGTAGGTGGCATCAGGTCAGGTAACCATGGCTGAAAGTGTGACCTTTGGTTTTAGCAGTTAGGAGATGAGTAGTGATGGCACAATGCCCCATTCAGTCAGTGAGCGCCTGAAGGGCGGGGAGACCCTCCTCTTGTAGAATTGGGCAGGATGTATCAACTAGAACTTTCTCCCGACACATCTTGCAGTCTTTTCTTGGATGTACAGTCAGCTGCTGCACACACACACACACACACACACACACACACACATACCCCTCATGTTTGCCTGCTTCCTTCAGAAAGGGGGCTCCAGCAACAGATGCCCCCTCACTTTGGCAGTCCACCCCTGACACCCTAATCCCTCCTGCTAAGGAACTTCTCCCCAGCAGGAAGAACAGGAGGCGCTGGTTCTCTGCTTTCCTGGACTGCTCAGCGGGGCGGTTGGCAGGGAGACTCACGGTCACTTGTGTTCTAGGTGGTCCAACTGATGCCTGCTGCTCGAGTAGGAAAGAAGCCTTCACAGCCAGAGGAAGAATTGTCTTCAGTAAAACCTGGACACTAAACATAAAGTCAATACATCCTGCTTATCTGCACTCGAGACAGAGTAAAACACGCTGTATTTCACACTTCACGGCCCTCAGTACAGATGTGTTGAATGATGCCAGCTGGACTTTGGTGGGTGTTTTAAACTGCTTTCCGCTGTGTACATGCAGCAGTTCTAGAAATGTCGACACTTCTAGAAACCAAGGAGATGAAGCAGAACTGAAGACACTCATGAAAAAGCAGCCTGCTGTTGCCTAGAAGCATCACATGGCTTCACCCTAAATACAAGGATCATCTTTAATTTGAATGTTTGTACATATATGGCTGTTCTTGGGGAATATATTTTAGGAAAAGAATAAAGAAACAAAGAACTCAGTAACTTGTACAGAAATCCTCCTGTGGTCGGCAGGGGCTTCTCTGTCGCCTATTCTGTGAGGTAGCCACGTGGACTCTTGAACATCTCTCTCCAGAGAGAGGCCAAGAGGTGGGTGCATCATCATGGCTCCTCCTGATTTGTTGGACGAACTTGGAGAGAAACCTGCATGCCCGCGCAGCCCAACCGACAGGGAGTGTCTTCTAACAGCTGTCCTTGCAGTCTTCAAACTTGAGTTAAAAATACGGTTTCACAGCAAGGTATATTCTCAGTGGTTGGCCCAGGCCTCTGACGTCAAGGATCCTTGTAAGAGTTTGCACATGACTGGTGTTTCTCATATTACAGCTCTTAGGTTTCAGTTCCTTGTTTAAATTCGTTAAAAATGCCGCTTTGTCAGGAGTTCAGGAGTTTTCCATTGGTAAGTGGAAATGACGGGTTTGTGGTTACTATTTTGCTCCTAGGAAGTTAGCCAGGCCTTCCTTATTTAAAGGAAACACATGCAAGAACCAGGCAGCAGTAGTGACGAAGTGCGGCCTGGCAGCTCCTCCAGGAGAGGGACGCAAGGCCCTCCACACGCTGGGCAGAGCCATCGCACCAGGCCGCGCTGCAGCTGTCAGACGGCTGAGTGGGTTTGCCGGCACTCCCTTTGTGTTGTGATGGTGATCTGTGGTACTCATTTGTGGCTTATTACCAAATATAAACTATAGTCTGCTCTTACTAACGAGAACATGTGACTGACTTCTTGCTTCTGTTTTCCATCTGAACCTACCGTAAAAGTTCTGGAGCTAGAAAAACCTTGGGAATCTGACCCAGGCTTCTCAGGTGACAGGCAAAGTCCTCAAGCTTACCTGTGGGCCCTTGTGGCACAGGTCCTTGTCCTGGCTCTGCGCCTGCCACCTGCTCTGTGGCCCCAGTGTCATCATCTTCAAGTCGATGGGGATTTGCTTCAGTCAGGGTTTCTCAGATGTAAGTCATGTGTACACCCTTGAAAGGAAAAAAATTGTTGGTTCCCATGGCGATTTGTTATTGTTATTTGTGTTATTTAACTATGTGCAAACATGCATTAGATTCCTTATGCTTAGAGCTTTCTGAATACAACTTTCAATCAAAGACATCATACAAATGTAATGAAAACAAAATTATAAAACATATAGCATATTATCACAATCCCCAACAACTCTTAGGGGGCTGGCCAGCAGCCTACAAGGCCGGCTGCCATTGGCCATGCTCAGGAAGGTTTCATACGAGACAGTAGCCAGTTGGAACCTTCTTCTAGGGAGCTGCAGTGCCAGTGCCCACAGAAGGGACAGAGGGCATGGCCACGGCACCACGGGTGCAGAGCAGAGGTGTTGAGGGCAGCCAGGTGTGAGGGTGGTATCAAGACAGGGAGGCTGGGGTGCACTCTGCCGGGGTGCTGGCCCTGGGCCCGTCTCTGGGAGGCAGTGGTGCGATCGGATCTGTCCTGTCCCTCTTGCCCCTCAGTACTCTGTGGGACTCCTGGGCCGTGCGCCCCTTCATTGAGCTAACAGAGCATCTGGTGTGGCCCTGGCCAGTGGTGACGCCTGGTGCTCCCCCACTGTGCTGCTAACCCACGCGTCCAGCATCTTCTGAGGACAGTAGATGCCAGGAGGGGCTTCTGCCTTATCTGTGCTGTCTGAAGTCTTGTAAAAAGAGTGACTTTGTGTGTTGTGTAGTTGAAAATAAAGAAAAGAAAGCAATGATCCCCAGTGGCAGTTCTTATATCTCGATGAAGTGCAAATTTTTAAAGTACTGATTACTTGGATTTAATAAATCAGGTTTTATTCTTCAGGTGTCAGCTCCCAAAGGATTGGATGTGTTCGTTTTTTTCCCATCTTTTGAACTTTTTGTTTAGCGTTTCAGACTCTTTCAGCCTCCTGCCACAACTTAAGAAGAAAAATAACTGAGTCGGCACCAGCATTTCCTGACTGTTACAAAAAAGAAAAAGAATTATACACAAGGAGAAAAGAGCGTATGCTGTGTGTGTGGTGGGTCCATCTTTCCTTATGCGGTGTGGAGATGTCAGCTGATGACACGCAGTGTGTGGTTTGTGCTCCTTTATTTCCACATCACAGAAGGAGCCGGATCTTCAGTGCTGTTCTCACTGTGTGCCTGAGCCAAGATTCCTCACCTGTGTGAACTGTTGGCTTTGGGAAGAAGCTCATGGCCACACTGACCGTGATGTTGTCAGACCACTGAACTGCTGTCCCTCAGCAGAAAGAGGGACCCTCAACGCTGTGCCCTTGGGAAGCGCAACTCTGGGAGCGGGGGCACCCTGGCCTGCCCACCAGGTGCTGCATTCACCCTCTTGGACGTGCAGCACCCCTTGGGGCCCTGGTGTTTATTGTCTCCTCTTGTTTGATTCCAAGTTGAACGCCACAGGGCATGACCCATCCCTGTCGCTTTAGCAAGAACTGACGTGTGCCTTTTCTTTCTGGCTACTTCTCCCACATGTTCTGGGGGCTCTTGGTAAAGCGTTAAGAAGAGCCCAAGGACAGAGGCTCGCTTTACAAAACCGACCATGAGATTTAGTCAAACAGTGATGAGACCAGCCAAGAACTGGCAGACGTTTCAGTTCCTTTTCTTGCCTCGTGTGGAGCCAAGTGCACAGGAAGGCCCTAAGTTGCTAGAGAAGTTTTTCATACAGATCCCTTTCACAGTCTCTGGTGATGGCTGAGGCCTGACGCTGGACCCTCACTGCTCCCGTGGCTGATTCCATTCACCTGCTGCTGCAGGTGGCCCAGGCAGCCTCACAGCCAGGCGCACGTCCCACTGTAGGGCTGAGCATTGCAGCCCTCACCTCCTGCGGAAACAGCCCTTGGTTTGCAAGCTGTTTATGGTTCTGAAGGAGAAACTGAATGGTGAAAACCAGCCGCTGTACAACAATGACTTCTCTCATGTTTCCAGCTCTACTAGATGTCAGATAAAAACGGGAAGTTAACTTTACCTTCTCTCTTTGGCAAGCCTTCTGAATGAAAAAGAGGAGAAGCAGCAGGCTTTCAAACACAGATTGGTCTTCACTTTTCTGTGGTTTCCTCAGAAAGCCTCTTCCACCTGGAGAAACTGAGTCAGAGAAACCCCATGATCAGAGACGTGGGTGATCCCTTGCGGGTGCCGATGGCCAAACTCAAGTGATGCTGGTGTCTTCCCAGCCATCCTTCAGGCTTCTGGCTCTGGGTCTTACTTTGCCAGGAGATCAAACTAGGGGATGAGGATGATCTGGCCACGGTGACCTTAAAGGGCATGAGAGAGCTAACTGCCCATCCATCAGAGTTCTGCCTTTGGGCCCAAACGTCCTTAATCTTCCAGTGGAGCGTCCCCAGTAGGAGCGACTGAATTTTAATAGTTTTCAATAAAGCTGCGTAGAGTAATCCGGGAAAGGCATCTCTTCCAGGAAGATTGGATGACTGTGGATTTTCTTGCTGGCTGTTTCACAGTCTTTTCTCCCATTTTGTATGAGACGAGTGTAGTACCAAGAGTAAAACACTGTCCAAGGTCTGTTTCCTCGGTTCATTCAGCCCGTCGATCCTTTTGTGTTTGCATCTGGTTTGTAAGCTTGTGTAAAATGGCATGAGACATACTCTCCTTTTTCTTGATCACTGTAGCTCTTAAGATACAGAAAAATTCTACTGAATTAAGCCACCAATCTGTCTTTTGAATCAGATGCTTAAAGCCACAGCCCTTAACTTACCATCGAAATTGAGAGAAAAGCCGGTCGAGTGTGAAGAGATGTTAAAACAGCCTGAGCTCCTGAAATACGGCTGCTCTGTCCTGGTGTCCCAGATGGCTGTGTGGGGACAGGCCGCATGTGCTGGGGGAAGGGGAAGTTCTCTAACAACGGTGGAGGTGGCCTCGGAAGAGGCCAGTCCTGAGGAGATGGTATTTAGTGGCTGAAGGATAATTTCTCAGCATACTCCATATGTCCTACAGAATTCATTTCATTTGGAGAAGGTTTTCCAGAGTCTTACTCCTTTTTGCACCCCCTCAGAAATCCTCTTCCTTGGATCTTTTCTGATACTCTGGTTTTTAGCATAGTTCCTCCTAAGAATTTGGCCTTTCCGAGGCTGGAAGCTGGTGTGTAGTGAGGTCCAGCCATTGGTTCCTCACAAAAATGCTCACAGCACGTTAGAATGCTCTGGTTGTTGAACTAAATCTCTGAGCTTGTGTGCATAAATGGCATAAAAACCACTTTCTTGATATGCTGGAAACAGGGATTTTTTTTTCACAAAGAAGCAGTGGATCATTACACAAGAAACCTCCCAGGTTGTGGACTATACTAAGTGTATGAAGATAGAAATGAGACCATCGTAGAAAACATGGCTCTGAGCCAATCCAGATGATCCTTTTGGGAGCATTTCTCATTCTTTCTGTTCTTAGACCCCTTCACACTTAAAACTTAATGAGGAGTCCAGGTTACTGTATTGAAAATTAAAAATGAGAAAAATTTTAAATACATATTTATTTAAAAATAACAGCTACATGTTAACATTTTTTTATGCAGAAAGCCCCTATATTTTCAAAAAACAAAGAAACAGAAGAGCAGCATTGTTCTACACTTTTGCAAATCTATTCAGTGTCTGGTTTTATGAAGACACTTGGATCCTCATGCATGCTTCTCCATTCATCTGTGGCCACATGTTTGTTTAAAGTGAGAAGGATACCCAGCCCTGCAGACCTGTACCTGAGAGGGGAGGAGGCCTTAGCGGCCTCCACTGGGTCTGTGGACCTCCTTCCAGGAAACCGCCTCAACGCTCAGCACGGGCAAGTTCCCTGCAGGCTGACTGTGGTGTGGAATCTGGAGCCTCGTTCCCCTTTCTGCCCACTGGTACGTTATAATCCATTGGTCTGTCTTGCATTTTAAATGAATTTATATCCTGTCCCCCATTTTGTAACGTCCTTTGGTCATTCGGAAAATATTGGGTCACTGAGTTATGCACATCTTCTCATGTTTTTTTGGTTTTTTGTTTGTTTTTGAGGAAGATTAGCCCTGAGCTAACTACTGCCACTACTCCTCTTTTTGCTGAGGAAGCCTGGCCCTGAGCTAACATCCATGCCCATCTTCCTCCACTTTATACATGGGACACCTACCACAGCATGGCTTTTGCCAAGCGGTGCCGTGTCCACACCCGGAATCCGAACCGCTGTACACTGGGCCGCCGAGAAGTGGTACGTGTGAACTTAACTGCTGTGCCACCAGGCCAACCCCACATCTTCTTAATGTTGACACAGTTCCTTATACGACATCAAAAAGTCTCATTTGTTGCTATCTCCACTGGTCTCCTCAGAGACCTCCAGGGTCAGGAAGCCCTCAAGCTGCGGTGGTTCATGCAAGTGTTCCAAACTCTAATCTTTGCTTGAAATCTTGCATTTCATCATTGGCAACAAAACTGTCAGTTGTTATCCTTGAAGTGACAACTTCAGAGCCTCTGCAAAAGGAAGGCGGGGAACAAAATTCAAGTAACTTGAGGATAATGAACAGACCTGGGAAACTCAGCCATCCTGAAATGTGGCCCAGAAACATGAGAAAGGGAGACCCGTATCCCTCCCCCTCCACGTTTGTGGAGGAGGCAGAATATCTGATCACAGGAGGCCCTGGGGAGCCGGAAGGAAGGCGGGAGTGGCCTCAGGAGAGCGGGAGGAGGGTGGGGCCCACGTGCTGTGGCCGCATTTACTGACCTGACCTTGTTAGGGCCTGTGCTTGCTGGGGTCCGAAGTGAATGCACCATGGTCCTGCCCAGCCAAAGCTTGTTCTGGAGGACGCAGATGGGAGGAAAAGGCATGCCCAGCTTAGTGGGTAAGAGGAGGTGTTTAGATGTAACTGTCGAACAAAGAAAAGAGCATGTGCTCTGATCTGGAGGACGAGCAGGATTGCACATGCAGCAACCGCAGGAGTGGAAGTGGGGTGTCCAGAAAGGGGCCTGAGGCCTGATGCTGGAGCCGTTGATGCCCAGAGGGACCTAGGCTTGATTATGCACTTGGAGAGGTTTTTATGAGAGTTGAGTTTTAGAAGGACTTGTGGCAACGTGAAAAAGATGGGTTGGAAAGAGCTAAGCTGGAGGTGGAGAGTTAGAGTCACAGGTTTTGTCGTACGTCGGTTCACTCTCTCATTCACAAAATCAGGCTGTGTCAGATGCTATGTCCAGATGCTGGAAAGACGAGCTATTTTGAGGGCACTTGCCTTTGAAAGCCTACAGTGTGGTGGGGTGGGGGTGGGAGATGAAGAAGGGCACCTGCTCGTGAGGGGACAGCAAGACTTCGTCCTACTGTCCAAAATAACCTTATCCCCACGAGTGTCCTGCCACCGTGCGTGTACATCCATGAATCTATTCTCTGATTTAGTAGGGCTTATGAAAATTATAAATCATACTTATTCTAACAAGTAGAATTGTGTTACTTAGAACACGTTTTTAGAGTTGTGAGATGGACTAGCAGTTTGGATCTGAGTCTGCAAGGTGTTCAGGAGGCTCTTGGCTCTTTCTGGGTGTTTCCCTCCACTGCGTGGACGTTCAGATCAGGCAGACATTCCACAGTTCGGTGTGAATGGGAAGCACCAGGAAAGGAGTGGAGACAGCAGGCAAGCTGCAGGTGACTTGTAGAGAGACACAAGATGGCAAAGAAGTAACGATGGGTAGAAATCTTAATTATGAAAGTCTTAGAAATAAAGAATAAAGTGAATTTTAGCTTTTTCTCAAAAAGTGATCATCCTGTGATGTTTCCTTTTCTCTTTGCCTTCAGGGTTATGTTGGGCTGAAACTTGCCACAGCTGGAACTCATAGACCTTTAAGACTTTAAAAAGAATGGATTATATACCTAAAATGTGAGGGATTTGTGGGCAGTTGATTCCATACCACAGCCAGCTTCACACATTTATGCAGATAAATTCATTGTTAAAAGCAGATCAACTCTGAGCCAGCCCTGATGGGCTAGCAGTTAAAGTTCGGGGCACTCAGCTTTGGCGGCCTGAGTTTGATTCCCGGGCGCAGAACCATACTACCCGTCTGTCAGTTGCCATGCTGTGGCAGTGGCTCACACGGGAGAACTAGAAGGACTTAGAACTAGAACATACAACCATGCAGTGGGGCTTTAGGGAGAAAAAAAAAAAGAAGATTGGCAACAGATGTTAGCTTAGAGTGAATATCTTTCCCAGCAAAAAAAAAAAAGCAGATCAACCCTGACAACCTGACCTTCAAGTCCGGTCGTTCCTCCTCGCAGCCTGCCCAGCACAGCTGTTCTGCCCTCTTTGGAGGACTCACCCTCAGGGAGAGTTGTTTGGGCAACTGCAGAGCTGAAAGGTGGATGGAAAGAAACAGGAGCTCCCGAGAGCCTGGAGGCCCCTCAGGCGGCGACAGAGAGTGGGCGGCCAGGCCTGAGAGTGGCGCTGGGCGGGCTCCCTGGTTGTTCAGGTCGAGGGTGCACAGGAAGCCCACGACCCACTTTCGTGAAAAGAGGAAGCCCACTCTCGGCCCTGGCCTTGAGATGAGCCTCAAAATGTGGGGTCATGTGTACCGCGTCACATCTCCAGAGGAAGCGCCAGGCAGACGGGTTTCAGCCTTCAGATCTGCCTTCAGGATGTCTGGAAACAACCCACCGCTGGCAGAGCAAGCGGGCGCTCGCGCGCCTTCAGAGAATTCTTCCCTCCCCACGTGCCATGGAGTTGAAGCATTTTATTTAAATCATTTTCATTAGCAGTTAATATTGGTAAGCGGTTCTTTTTTTTACGAAATCTAATAACCATTTAAAACAAATCAATAAAAAGCAAGAATATGCTTTTAAAATCAAGAATTTACTAAGTGTAATGTAGTTTAATGAAGCATTGACACTTTGAGGCATTTTACAAATATGTTGATGGGAGCTTTCAGAGACACAGAAAGCTCAAGTGGCCTCTGATTTCCTAATGCTATTTTCAGCTCACTCGCCCCCTCTCTGTCTCCCTGGCTCTGTCTCTCTGTCTCTCCCCTGGGACCACAGAGACACCTTGTCTTTACCTAAATCTTGCCTTTTCTAGCCAGTTGCTCGCAGTTTCTCCAACGGCTGCTCTGTCTTCCCCTCGCCTCCAGCCTACACAGGGGTTTAAATTTTAAATCAGGTGGGTGTGTAGAGGTGGCCGGAGGAGCCAGGATGCAGGCCTGACCCCAGCGTGGTGCAGGGAGCAGGTGTCCTCAGGTGTCCGTTCTGTCCACGGTGCGGCCTGGTGCCCCAGCCCCCCCTGGTGCTTCCAGCCTGAGTGGCCTCCTGGCCCCTGGGTCTGTGCAGATCCTCTCCTTGGGTGCAGGCTCTGGCCCACCAAAGATAGTTCAGGGCTGTGGGAGCAACGGCGGGTCCATCTCATGCCATTCTGGCTGGGAGGAGTGGCCAGCATGGGAGCCGGGCCTAGGACGCCGTCCCTGGCCGGAGCATTCCCTGTACTTTGCACAGCTCATGGCCGTGATGCTTTTGGGCCCCAGAGAGACACCCAGGAGTCCATCCAGGGGTTTTGAGATGCAGGCCTTGAATCTCACCCTTCTCTGCAGCCACTGTGCCTCTTGGGACCAATTCAGGCCCAGGCCATGGCACTCTGTGTCCCCAGGGTCCCTCTCCCTCAGCCTGTGTGTGGAGGATGCTGCTGCATGGCTCTCTCCCCACTTGGCACAGCTCCTGGCACGTCCATAGTGGTTTGAAAAGAGCATTGAATGAGCAAGTCCGTGACACCTGTAGTTTGATTTTGGAAGGACACAACTACAACCTTTCTAGAATGGCCCTCGCAGAGAGCTTTGGACAGCTGTCAGTGGCCATGCACCGAGACCCAGCCACTGGCCCCGGTCTCCCACCCTGAGACTCCTGTTTTCAGCTGCACTGCGCTTCCTTCAGGACAATAGGGCCCTGAGAACGGGTTGTGGGGGGAACCCCAGTCCCCACAGCCCACTGCCTTCTGCATCGTCGTCCAGATGACCTAGAAGGAGTCGGGAGTGAGGGGGCGCCCCAGGCTGGGTGGGATCAGATAGAGGGCCTTCACGGTCACCCCGTCCCCAGGCAGCCTCTGGGATGACCCCATCCCGGGTCTCACCCCTGTGTCCTGCCTCCCCAGAGGCCTCCCGGGGTGGCCGTGCCGCAGCTTGGAGGAGCTGATGAGGTGCCAGAAGGCCTCCTCCATGTCCCTCAGCTTGCAGGCCCACCCTACCTGGCCAGGTGGACAGAGACTGCTAGAGACAAACGAGCAGATACTGCCCACACACTCCATGAAATTGTTAGCTTTTCCTGTAAAATCTTAGAAAACCACCCAGCCCTGTGCACAGTTGGCTCCAAATTAAAACACCTGGTTGTGACAGTCCAGCTGTGGGTTTGGCTCTGAGTGCATGAGGAGAAAAGCTGCGTTCTGTGTGTCCTCGTCCCCACAGTGAGTGCAGGCTAACACCTGGCAGCACTGAGCTCATGCCTAAAGTGACCGCTGGTGCCTGAGGGGACGGGCAGGTGGAGAAGCTATGCTTCCTAGGCTGCTCTCTCCCCTCACACTGCAGGTTCCGGGCTGTTGCAGACCACCCAGCACTAGCCCACAGGCCTAATCGAGAGAGAACAGCTCTAACCACTGCACCAGAGAGGGCAAGAGAGCCCCTCCTTGCCCCTCCTAGCCCCTCCTTCCCACTGACAGTGGAAGCATGGTGAAGCCCGAGATGGAGGACATCGGGCAAGGTCCCAGCACCTTCGCTGGCTCGGCCTGCTGCTTGCCGTCCATCGACATCACTGGGATGCACCATGCCCACAGTTTTCATCTGTAAGATTTGCTTAGCTTCACATGTCATTTCCTTGAAGATCCTTGCAGCTCGATGGGAGATGTGGCTTTGTCCCTCTGAGTGTTCCACCATGGTTCTGGGGAGCCAGGACCCAGGTCCCAGGTTCTGGCTTCCCCAGGAACTGATGAGATGGACGTCTTGACACAAGCAACCTCAGAGACAACGCGCAGAGACCATCCACAGACTCTCCTGCGCTGCGCAGTGCTGGTAAACCAGATGAGCAGAGGGGAGGGAAGGCACGGCGGCCTGCCTGTGCGCTCCATTCCACGCACGCCCTCTTGGATGGAGACCTGCTCCCAGGGATGGCAGACCCCGCAGAATTGAGCCAGGAGTGCCCCGTAATTCACGAGACCGTCCACAGAGGAAAGTGTGCCGCCTTCTATCTGGCCATGGCACAGCCCCCAGGAGGGCTCTCCTCTCAGTGACTGCCCTGCCCTTTGCCCCGTGACCGCCAGGCCCGGGCCTTCCCGCAGCCCTGTCAGGCCTGGACCCAGAGGCTCTGGCACAGCCGAAGCAGCTCTTCCGTCCACCCTGGCATGAGGATGCTGTTCTGCCCGGCGGTTGGCGGGAGCACCTGCCTTGGAACCAAGGTGCCTGCAGGGTCTGGGATGCGGCAGGTGCTATGATACTGCTGACCGTGGCGGGTATCGTCCCAAGACGCTTCTCCTCCTGTCGGCCGTGGTGGGGTCTGACATTTAAACCTCGCTTCAAGGAGTCAAACAAAGTCCAGAGAATATTTGCAAACAGGAGCTCACAGCCCGGCCGAGAGGCGGGCGGAATCACTGGGTCACTCACTGGCCACAGCCAGCCAGTGTGGATGTGTGCTTGCTGCCCGCCCTCGAGTCTGAGAGGTCCCTGTCTCCCTCTCCCCCGAGCCCATCTCCACCCCAACCCCTCACACCCCCCCACCCCCTGCTGCCCCGGAAATGCCTCGGGAGATGTCAATTCTCTTCAGCCCATCAAGGGAGGTTTATTTCTCCAGCAAGAGTGTCAGGTACCCAGGAGGTGCGGGGCTGTCAATTAGGGCCCTCAGGAACCATCCTAAAGCCCTGAGGCTTTGTGCTCCTGAACATTGCCCGTGTCGGCTCTGCTTGGGTAAAACCCCACAGGGCACTGGAGTGTCAGTAATGGGCGCTCAAGCAGCCCGCTAATCTCCGTGGGTGCAACAAGCAGCACCAGAGAGGGCAGGGAGGGGCATGTCAGGTTACCCGAGGGTCCTGCCCACCGTCCATCTGCGCCCACGTCAGGGCTGACGGGAGCATATGCTGCCTGCTGCTCACTGACCATCTGCTGCGAGCTGATGAAGTGTCCCTGTTACCGTGGTGACACAGCCCTTGATTGGCGGTGGCACCACAAACATTCCCTCCTCAGGTTTCACTTTTATCTGTGCTCTGGAATGGGGCTGGGGGAGGGGCAGGTTTGATGGGAGAGGGAGGTTTGGAGTCTGGGGGAGGGGGAGGCTTGGGGTCTCGGGGAGGGCAGGTTTGGGGGGGCAGGTTCCCTCTGCATCTCCCTTTCTCCCTCTCTCCTGCCCCCTCCCTCATTGCTCCCCCCACCTCTAGCCTGCCCCTCTACCCCTAGTTCTGAGCAGGTACAGTGGGAATTCAGCTGACAGATCTGAGAGCCAATCGGGGGCTTGTTTCTGTCTGCCTGGTGCCCAGCCCTTGACTCCAGAGTGGAGCCTTTCCACAGTTTCAGGCTGGTGTCTGAGGCCTCAGCGTCTGCCCCCAGGAGAGCTCCAACTGGCCGGGATGCCACCCGCGTCGCCGCCCCGCGGCCATGGAACATCTGTCCACCCCATGCAGTCTGGGAGAGCTGGTCTGATGCAAACAAATGGGCTCCCGTTAACCATGAGTAGGGCCATTCATTGCGAGAGCCCTGATCCTGGAACCGTGTTCCTCCCTGGCCCCGGGAGGCCCCTGGAGTGTGAGCTGTGGGGCCTTGAGAGTCCTGTGTTTTTGTCTTAGAAAAAGCTGCTGAAGAGAGTTGGGCAGTCCCAGTGTTCCCCTAAGGAGGCAGAGCGCCTCCTCTCTGCTGAAATAATCCGACACAAGCTGCCGAGGCTGGAATCCCAGCAGCCGATCCACACCCTGAGGTCTAGGGCAAAACCTAACGTTTTTCTTTGAACCCTGGGAATTGAGCAACTGAAAGTCTGGATTCTATTTCTCACGCTAATTCTCAGTCCGGTGACCATCATCGGTGGAGGAGAACCATCTCACGGGTCTGGGCTGCAGCTCTGGGACTGCTGCTGTTTCGATCAGGACGGTGGGTGCATCGAGGATGCTGCTTGCCAGGCACTAAAGAGACTTGTCGTGGCCCAGATGAACATTTGCAGCATCTGGAGGCCGTGCCAGAACCCGGAGTCCCAGCACGCGAGTGAGCTCTGTCCACAGGGACCACCCACTCTGGTGCTGATCACGGGAGGGCAGAGCATATCAGTTCCCCTCCCAGAAAGCAGGGCACCAAGCCGTCCTGCATGTTCTCTGAGACTGTGGAACATCGGGGTGTCCTGTGGGGCTGGGACCAGGCAGGAGGGCTAAATACAAGGTTTGCTCTGGGGTTTTCTGGGACCTCCTCAGCACTTCATGAGGCCAGATCCTGGGTGTGGGCAGAAGTGGAGTAACACAGATTACTGGGGGCGTCTGTTGCATTCCCACACATTCACCGGTCGGTGCCTCTAAAGGATTCCATGTGGGACAAGGTGAAAATGCCTCTCAGAACAGAGTCAGCCCATCAGGACCAAAACTCATCATGCCCGCCCGAAGCCTTTCCCAAAGTGCCCTGCCCAGAGTAAAGAATGCCCAGGCTGCCATTGCCCTCTCTGCTAGTGGGTGGCAGTGGCCCCCAGAATTTCACTAAATCTTTGAAGGTTCATTCGTGGCATTAGGAAGTGACCTCCCCTCTGTCACAGGGACTGGGGTGTCATGGCTGTGGTTTGGGTCCCCCAGCACAGTCATCTATCAGCGGGGCCTCTCCCGAGCTCAGCAGTGGCCCTCACTTCTCCCCAGCCACACTGGTAGCCCCCTCTCCACAGCCACACAGCCCTTCCCAGGTTAACTGTTCTCAACCCTAACTGGGTCCCCGCCGGCCTCCTCCCGACCTCTCTTCGAAACTCTGATCATGCCAACTTCTCCAGGACCTGCCCTGCTGTGCCCACCCGGCGCTTGTCTAGCTGGCCAGTCCTCCTTGTTTTGTAAAATGCTGAGCTCCCTAAAGCAGGCATTTTGTCACTTATTAAATTACATTTCCTGTGTCATTCGTTATTGCAGCTTATGAGCATAAAATGGTGTTATTTAGATAAAATCTGGCCTTCAAACAACTTCCAAATTAACCAGCAAACACATGCTGGGCACAGAATGGATTTAAGAGCAAGTCAGACTTGGAATCTTACCAAAAGCAGAACTCCTGCTCTTAGATTCGACTGTCTCAACCTTGAGATTAAAGTATGAATTTCTTCATAATGTATCATTTCTCTTCTAATTTCCAGCAGATGCGTGTGGAAGACCCATTTCCAGGTCACCTGGGTAAAGAATGGACAGTGCGGCTTCCCGCTGGGACGTTTCCCCTGTGTGTTCCAAACACAGAAAGAGGAAGAAAGCTTTGAGTTTTTATGGAACAAGCATAGCAGTGACACCAAGGAGATCTGCAGAAAGCAAGCTATGAACTCATGTGATGTGTGAAGAGCAATGTGAGAATCCTAAATAGATTATTAGCAGACAGAGTCCAGCAGTGTTAGAGAGTTACATCCCCAGACTAAGTGTTTTCCAGTGAAGTAGGGAGGGCTCCCTGTTAGGTCTATTGACATAAATCACCATTTAATACCGCAAAAGAGAAAAAGAACATGGCCATCTCTGTAGATGCTGACAAACATTGGATGAAGTTCAACATCCATTCTATTTTTAAAATTCTCCTGATAAAATAGAAATTGATGAATGCTTCTTTAATGTTATAAATGATCTCTGTCTCAGCCTGAAAGAGCACATCTTGGGGAAACACTGGAAACATTCCCCCCAAAGTTGTGAAGACGCCAGACATTCCCACCCCGTGTCGTCCTCACATGTGTGGGAGGCACTGGCCTGTGCCTTTATCAAGAGAGAGAAGCTGAAAGTACCAAAATGGGAAAGCGTGAGATAAAGTGATAATCACTTATGGATATTTTATTGCATATCTGGAAAACTCTAAAGAAGCAACTGAAAAAAGTGAACAAAAATCTAAGAGGATTTGGCAAAGTATAAAATTAGGATATGGAAATTGGCAGCCTTTCTATCTAGAAACAAGAACCACTAGGAAATATGATCAAAGAAAAGACAACATCAAAAAAAGGTAAAACATCTGAGAATGTGGTTAGAGGAAATGTGGAAACTCTACAGCAGGAAGACTTCACGGCCTCCGGGGCTGCGCTGGCCGGGACGAGGGGAGCAGCAGGCTGTGCTGGAAGGGAAGACTTGTCAAGATGCCGGTTTTCACTAAGTTCATCTGTACGTACAGTACAATCTCAATGAAAATGTTAACTCTTCTTTTTTTAACCAGACAGGCTAAATCTGTATGAAAAATTAACAGAACAGGTGGAACAAACCTAAAAGAAAAACCAAATAATAGAGAACTTAGTCCTATCAGATAGTAAAACATATTATGAAATTATATTTTAAACTATATGCGACTGGCAAATGAGTAGGTAGGAAGTCCAGAAATAGACCCAATATACATGCAAATTATAGGATGGAGGCATTTAAATCATTGGGGATGCACGATTTTCCTGTAACGATCAGTGGGTAGACGTCCAGGAAAACCCTAAAGCTGGTTGTGTACTCCACCACAATCAGGTCTAGGCAGATCAAAGAGTTAAATGCAAATGAAAAGAAAAGCAGCAGAAGTGTCTAACAGAAGCCATGGGGGATTTTTATATGTTGAAGTTTGGAAGGAAGGCCTAAATATGACACAAAACCCAGAAGCCATAATATTGTTAATAAATGTGATTACATAAGAATAAAAAACTTCTGCATGGACCAAGAATGCCACCCTAAGCCAATCGAAATAATGATAGGGGCCAGCCTCACGGCCAAGTGTTTGAATTCGCGCGATCTGCTTTGGTGGCCCAGGGTTTCGCCAGTTTGGATCCTGGGCGTGGATGTGGCACCGCTCATGAAGCCATGCTGAGGCGGCATCCCACATGCCACAACCAGAGGCACTCACAGCTAGAATATACAACTATGTACTGGGCGGCTATGGGGAGAAGAAGAAAAAAAATACACTGGAAAACGTGTTTGCACCTTATGTCAGAAGTGAAGAGTAGTTTCCTGATATTTCAATCAATTAGAAAGAGACTAAGAGTCAGTAAGAAAGAGGGGCCGAGGGTGTGAGCAGGCAGCTCGCAGAGGAGGAAAGAGCTGCTTGTGAGCAGGTGAGGGCTTCTCAGCCTCACCCTCAACTCCCTGAGCTGCGTCCTCTGGGGTCAGGCCGAGCCGGCGGAGGGAAGGGAGTTCTCTCGTGCTTTGGTGGCAACGTAAAATCCATCCCTTCTAGGGGAAGAAAAGTCAGCATGTCCATCAGCATTACAAATGCTCGTAACATTTGGCCTAGCAATTCTATTTCTATGAGTTGTGCTACAGTCACACAGACGTGAGTGACACGTGTGTGGCTATTCTTAGTGGCATTGCCATAAACGTTGGCAGTGGACGTGCCATCAGCAGTGGATGAGTTCTAGAACTTTGCTACGACCGCACAGCAGACACGTGCTGCTGTGCACACAGCCGTTGGCCAGGATCTACACCCCTTCCTCCCGGTTCATCCTTCATCATCATTCCTTGTCTGCAGATGCTGTTGCTCCCTAAGTGCCAGGCACCCGCCAGCCCCACTGAGCAGAACACAGCACACTCCCCCTCACAGAGCTTGGAGCTCAGCTCAGCTGCATCAACCTCCTCACCCTAAGGTTCTGACCCCTGGGACACTGTTGTTTCCCGTTAGGACCCAGGTGTAAGGAGCTGGGCTCGGCTGGCCAGGGGAAATGGAAAGACTAACCAAGTTTGGGGCACATGTGACACCCAGAATCCTCGATGGCTTTGTGCCCCTGAGTCGTGGGGACCACATCCCTGCTGGTCACAGGACATCCCGGAGTGACACTTGTCCCTTGGCTATAAGGCCCCTGCCACCCCGGTATATCCCCCGCTGTTGGCTTTGAGACATCACCAGGGCGCAGAGCAGCCCCGCGGGGCCAGGGGGCCCAGATGGCTGGGTGGGAACCACCAACAAGACAGCACAGTGTCCTGGAAGCAGCTGTGCCCAGTTCTCTGCTGGCCTTGGCATGGCTGAGGGAGGAGGAGGAGGGCACCGAGGACCTTTTGGGGCCTCCCTAGGAGCCTGGCTCCAGCAGCCAGTGAGGGGAGGGAGTGGGCCTGTCCCGCCATCGGAAGTGGTGTGGAGCCCACGCAGCTTCACTGTCCACAGGCCAAGAAGCCCTACGGGGCCCACCAGCTGGGTGCTCCTTGAAAATGACCACAAGCCATGGGGCCTTCTGAACAGGCGCCTGTCCTGAGCGGTTCCTCCAGAACCTTCTGTGCTTCCACATCAGGAAGTGAGTTGCTCTTCCAAACCACAAAAGTGCCGTTAGTACCGATCGTGCCTTTGCTTGTGGTGCCGTGCATTTGAGAGGCTGGAGTGGTTTCCCCACAAGACGTGGGCTGACGCAGACAACAGGGCCAAGGCTCTTGAACCAAGCGGCGGCCTCCAGCTCTTTCTTTCTCTTCGAGGTTCCCTTTCAGAGCCTGACGGAACCCTTCCCCGTGACGCAGAAACAGGAGGAAGGGGTGTTGAATGAGTGAGTTGGTCATGGCTGAGCTGGGGCCTCAGGGACCGGGAGGGCGCTGACCAGACCCGCAGTGTATTCAGCCAATGGCAGTGACAGCCCATCGCCCAGTCTGTCAGCATGTCTCCCCTCCATGAAACGTGTCCCGAGGCTCTGCCTGCTTCCTAACCGTTCAGGAGCCTCAGATGACCGTCCCAGCTACATTTTTTCAACGAGGCTCTTTCCCTGGTGTTCTGCTTCCTCTGAGCCCTGAGCCTTCAGATGCCAGGGAGGGGGGCTCATCTCATCCCGCACTTTGTCCTTGACTTTCTCCATCCCCCACACTGCTGAGTCATCTCTGCTCAGCTGTGCCGAAGGCCTCGTACCCTCCATCACGCTGAGATCCCGAAACCCACGTGGGCTGTCTGGTTGTGAGGCCCCGGGGTGGCGCAGCCCCACGGGTCCTCGTGTGTGGTGGGCCGTCATTCGGGCCTGTTGAGCTCATGGCATCTATTGTCTAGGGCTCTGAGTCTGCCAGGTGCTCGCACTGAGATGGACACGTGGGAGGACACAGTGTCCCCATGTGGGGACACTGCTGAGGACGGGGAGCAGGGCCACCAGCCCCAAGTGTCCTGCTGGGACTTTGGCTGAGAAGGAAGATGCAGGCAGAGTTTAAATCCAGGCCCTGCCTGCCCGCTGTGCCCCCAGGGCACTCCTGGACACAAAGTGGCCTTGTGGGGCCCCCGTCAGCCTCCTCTACAACCAGGGAGAGCACCCTGACGTAGTGTTACAGGAGTGCGCAAGGGGAGACAGAGCCCACCACTCAGGCACAAAGGAAGTGGCCAGGGCGGCACTTGTGTGTCCAGGCAGGGTCTGCATTTGTTTTTAATGAAAGCCAGAATCTAGGCTAAGACCACCTTGGACGCCCACATGGCCTCTCTGCAGAGGGAAAGTAGAGCTGCACTCCCTCAGTTGCTCCCTCTGGACACCTGTCCTCCTGTCCCAATGTTGTCACCTCTCCAACGACAGCCCCGAATGGAGGCAGGACCACACGGGCCGGGTCGCACTGGTTGAATGCACAGCTACACTTAAAGTTGGACTCCGCCGTAGTTAGCTTTTTCTGTTTGGTTGCACGCAGACAGTTCCAGCCAGACCACTGACCCACTGCCCCAGAGCAGCCGGCGAACACGGAGTTGGTGGGAATCGGGGCGCTGACGGCTGACCCGGGCAGCGTGGAGCTGCTGCATCGGGCGGTGCTTTTCAAGTCTCGGAAGCAGGACGTGAGCATCCCTTCTGTGTTTGCGCCTCGTCATACATCCAGGGGAGAGGTGCTTGTCCCTGCGGATTAATTCCCAGAGAAAATACTGCAATTCAGAAGCACAGGCTTAAGTCCCTTTTCCCTATTTACAAATTAAAAAGGCACCGAGACACCCTAACTGCATTTCCTGGTAACTTATTCAGAGCTGTTACAACTGTCTGCACGCACTGCCGCAGGATGCAGACAGTGCCAGGGCGCTGAGCAGGACGGCCCCTCGGGGTCCTCAGTGGGGTCTTCTCTGCACACCTCTGAATGTTCCAGGTCCCCTGAGACTCAGGAACGGCGGCTGTCTCCCTCATCATGGTGAGAATGTGTAATTACTGAACTGCGTGGATCGAGCACTATTTTGGAAGCTGTTAACACCACAGTTGCAATGGTCTCGTAGCCCCTGTGTGTGTGTGTGTGTGTGTGTGTGTGTATTAATTACATCTCTCAACAGCTGCTGCTGATGCAAGGACTGCCGGTTTTTCTCTTCTCTCTCTCCCAGGAGACGCGGTCTTGCCTGACCCAGCAGAAGTTGATCACAAGTCCATTTGGGGCTTTCCCAGGCAGGCGGTGGGTCCCTGCTCCACCGCCACTGCCGTGCCCACCGCCCCTCAGGTAGAGCTGAAGTGCTGGGGGCCACTGTGACCCCCTGCTGAGGGAGACCCTGTGGCTCCAGGGGAGGCAATGCCCCTGCCCTCTTCTGAGAGGGAGAGAGATGACTGGGGGTCTGGGGAGGAGGCAGAGAGGGGCATGGGACTCAGCATGTGGCTGGTCCCCTTCGTGCAGGCCCTTCATCACCCAGCTCTGCTTGTCCTGAGCAGAGGACAGAAGAGAGCAGGTGAGGCACCCCCTCTTCACCTCTGGCCAGGGGTGCCACCCACCAGCTCTGATGGCCCTCCTGGGGCGATGGCACTGCTGCCCATCTGTGGCCTTTTGGGAACCAGGGACCTCTTTTCCACCTTTTTTATAAATGAGGAGCCAAACAAGGTTCTGGAAAGCAGAGATTTGCCTAAACCTCCAGGGAAGAGTCAGGGCTTGGCTCTGACCGAGGCTTGTCCGCCCCCAGCGGTCCTGAAGCAGAGAGCTGGGACCTGAAGGAGGGGACCGCCAACAGGAGTCTGCCTGAGCCACCACTTGCATTCCTCTAACCAGGTGGGTCCCTGCCTTTTGCTTGGACAGCAGCTGTGATATGTGACACAGACCTGGGTCAGGTGCCTCCCTGATGGCTAACGGCAGCCCTGCAGTGACACTTCCTGGAGCACCGTTAGTGGGGTTAAACCAAAACACTCAAGAGAGTGTCAATGAGTCTCAGACGCTGCACACAGAAGCACGGGTGGATCCCAGGCTCTGTGCACAGCAGCACGAGGGGATCCCAGGCTCTGTACAGCAGCACGGGTAGATCCCAGGCTCTGTGCACAGCAGCACGGGTGGATCCCAGGCTCTGTGCACAGAAGCACGAGGGGATCCCAGGCTCTGTGCACGGCAGCACGGGTGGATCCCAGGCTCTGTGCACAGAAGCACGAGGGGATCCCAGGCTCTGTGCACAGCAGCGTGGGTGGATCCCAGTCTCTGCACGGAACCACTGGTGGGCCTCAGGCTCTGTACACAGAAGCACAGGTGGATCCCAGGACTTTGCACAGAAACACGGGTGGGCCTCTGGCTCTGTGCACAGAAGCATGGGTGGATCCCAGAACTGTGCACACAAGCATGGGTGGATCCCAGGCTCTGTGCACAGAAGCATGGGCAGGCCTCAGGCTCTGTACACCGAAGCTGGGTGGGCCTTGGGCTCTGTGCACAGAACCCCAGGTGGGCTCAGGCTCTCTGCACCGAAGCTGAGTGGGCCTCAGGCTCTGTGCACAGAAGCACAGGTGCTGGGCCCCACCCAGAGCTCAGGACCAGGTGGGGCCTGAGAACTTGCATTTCTAACAAGTTCCAAGAAGCTGCTGGTGCTGCGGGTCCAGGGACCAGCCCTCAAGAACCCTGGACTGCATTGCTGATGATATTCGGCTTCACTCCAAGAGCTGGTTGAAGGCACGTGGTGCAGCTTGGCCCAGTGGAACCCTAGAGGACAGGAAGGCACTAGTTCCTCGGTGGACCAAGGCTGCTCAAACCTGCATTTCTGTGCGAGTTACCTGGGGACCCTGGTTCAGGAGGTCTGGTTCCCCACTGATGCTGGGCCCCCTGTGAGCAGCGGGGTGCAGACATCACAGCCGGGTATCTCAGGGGCGCCCTTCCTTCCCGTTTTTGGGGTTCTAGTCTCAGAATCGATGGCCACTCTGTAATCTCTGTGCACAAACCCCATACTCTGAAGCCTTGGCCCCTCCCTCAGGAGCCTGTTCTGGGCGACGCAGGCAGTGGACACGCCAGGCCCCTGTTCTCCTGCAGACCCTGTGTAGAGGCTGGGTCTCTGGTTCTGGGATCTCCTGAGTGGCACCACATCCATGTCACAAATCAAAAAGTTCTGAGCTGAGGAGACCCCAGGACCAGCTGGCCAACCACGCCCACCCCGTCCACAGCCTGGTGAGTCAGAGCCCACAGCTTTGGCCGGATGGCGGCGTCCTGCTCTCGCTGAACACAGGAGCAGGGAAAGAGCTGCCCGGACCCCTTAGTGTGAACAAGGCAGTTGAAAGTCGAGGGCTGCACGCTGTGGACACGCACTGCCCACAGGAGATGTCTTCCGTTTTTCCTTAGCGTCACTCGGCCTCCTGGGTTCAGGCAGCAGAGGAATGTGCGGCTGTGAGTTGCTTCACACTTGGCCTTCCCACCTTCAGGAGCACCAGGGCTGGCGCAAATGCAGAGGAGGTGTCGAGTGCTGCCCTCCGGGCTCTGGGTCCCCTCTGGGGCTTTGAAGTGGCCATGCCTGCACCTCTGTCCTCCACAGGACATCAGTCAAATAGTCAACGCAATGGCGCTGGGTGGGAATCACACCTTTCCGTGATTGCTCCAGGATTGTGTGGCGCCTCCTCAAAGGGGAAGAGGCCTTTGTGGTTTCAGGAATCACAGATCTGCATGAACTCAGAGGACGGGGGAGGGCGCGCAGCCCAGGGCAGCTGGTGTCCTGCAGCCGGCCTTGGACAGCCGAGAAAGGTCAGCCACAGCCACCAGGCCCGCAGAGTGCAGGCCACAGGGTCCCCTCCTGTGCTCAGGGGCCAGTTTCTGTGTTCAGCAGATGGCAATGGCTGGGGTTTCCAGGCACCATTTGGGGCCAGATTGTGCTATTTCTTACAGAAATCTCTGCAAAGCCACTTCTGCTCACAGATAAGTTGATAGGGAAGCACGTTCTGGGTTTCCAACCCCAACGGAAGGGTCTGAATTTCCATTCACAGCCCTGACCTGGCAGAGCCGTCCCCCCTGCCTTAGTCACGTGACCCAGGTTTCAGCACGCAGTACGAGCACAGCTACATGGCACCAATGAGCCCGTGGAAGCAGCCAAGCACCATCGCACCCTCGAGACTGGATGGGTTAAGGGTTAGGGTTAAGGTTGGGGGTGCAGCCTGAACCTGCCAGGAAGGAGAAGCTGGACATTGCCCGCAGCCCATCCTGCTCCCCCATGACATGGAAGCTCCCCCAGACCAGGGCTATCGTCCTGGCTGTATGACGAGGCTTGAGGGTGTAGAATAAAAACCACATTGGGAAGCTTTCCATGCAGGCCCACCTTGTCCCAAGGGGTGGTCAGAACATCACCTTTTAGAAGGGTCTGGGGTGTGTGCCTGCCCCCACGCACCCATCCCACACGGCGAGGCCCAGACCCTGGACCACATCCTGGAAGCCGGGGTGCAGCGCCGCCTGCTCGCCCCAGCCGCCACGACACAGGGAAGGGGTGAGGCGGAGCCCCAACCTGGCTGGGAATCCAGTGTGTCTGTAACCCCACTTTGCAGATCAGGAAATTGAGACTTTGGGAGGCAAGCCCTTGGCCCAAGGTCACAAGGACCAGTTCTGGCTGCTTTTGAGCGAGCTCCCAGCACTTTCCTCCTGTCAATGTCACACCTGCCAGACGTGATGGAGAGTGCAACCCAGCAAATAGCTAAGCACACCCGTAAAGGGCGTGATCCCAGAACAGCCTCCTGTGGGCCCTGCCTAGCTTCTAGCCACAGGCCCCGGGGGTCAGACTCCTCCGAAAACAGGAGGGTCACAGCCCCTGGGCCATCCGTCCACCCCCAACACATCAACAATAGTGGATGTGGGCGTCGAAGAAGCAAAAGTGATGACACTCCGGGATCCCACTAGGCAGGGCGGCCGGCACCGTGGAGGTGGCGGGATTCACCGTTCAGGCCTCAGGCGAGGATGCAGTCAGACTGCTGGGAAGGCTGTTTTCTCGAACAGCGTCCATCAAGTCAGGGTGGCAGTGCCGTGCACACGGTCACCATGAGGGCCGGGCCAGCCATGGGGACGGTGTGAGGCAGACTCGGGATAAATGGGCCTGACTGTTACCTCCCCCGGGAAGCCCAGGGGGCATCGGCAAGAGGGAGGGAGGTGGCTTCAGCTAGACAGTCATCAGGGCCAGCGTCTGTGCCTCCATCCTGTGTGGGGAATGGAGTCCCATGGACGAAACTCCTGCCCTGAGTAACAGGCACCCCACCACCCCTGCCTCCTGGCTTCTCTTGGGTTTGAGGGCTGCAGACTTACCTTTAATCGGTCTTCCTGCCCTGCAGGGGTGCCCACCCCTTTACCCCATGCCCCGGCATGGGCCCACCTAGGGCTGTGCAGCGTGAGACCAATGATCCCAGCAGGGGCTTCCCGAGCCCTCCTGGGGGGTCAGCCACAGACCCCAGCAGGGACCCAGGTTTTTCTGAGGCAGGCAGGGCCGCTCAGTCAGTGGCCACAAAGGGCCCCAGACGTCCCTGCTTCCACAGCCTCCCCAGGGAACAGGTCAGAGCCCAGAGCCCCGAGAAGAAACCAGGCCTGGGAGAGCAGGGTCTGCAGTGGGGGAGCCGACTCCCAAGGTTGTGGGAAGACGAGCCCCGGGGAGGGGGCACTGGGGACAGGCCCAGGCCAGACACTGCTGGAGCCCCAGGGCCCTGCCATCTGAAAGGCCGGGTGGAGGTGTCCAGTGTGGGCCTTGGCGGGCCCCCAGGGCTGTTCCCTCGCAGGACACGCTGTGGACCCTCTGATCTGTGCTCCACTCCACCAAGGCCTGGCCATGCTTACCGCAAGCGCCAGAGCTCCCAGCCTCACGTCCACGCCGCTGACCTGCAGGCTCTCCCTTCTGAACCAGCAGCAGGACCCTGCCCCTGGTGACCCTGGGCCTGCCCAGGGCTGGCTGAGTGTGTTCTGGAAAGAGCCAGCCCTCCACGTCGTCAGGAGCAAGCCGGCAAGGGGCCATCCACGGAGGCATCCCACGTGGAAGCAGCAGTTTTCCATCCAGCTCTGACAGTGTCGTCACCAAAGGTTGACAAAGACCATAGGGAGGATGAAGGGGGAGTGTGTGTGTAAGAGCCCGTGACTGTGCCTGAGTGTGCAAATGTGTGAGCATGCATCTGTGTGAGGGTGAATGTGAGTGAGACAGGTGCATGGGTATGAGTGTGTGCTGCTGGGTGTGAGCACGTGTGTGTGCATGAGTGTGTGAGTGTGATGACCCTCGCTGCCATAACCTCCCACCTCAAAGGCTCTGAGAGAAGAGGCTCCCACCTTACAATCCTCTCAGCCCCATGGGGGGGCGTCTTTTCTGGGCTCCGACTCTTCCCGGAGAAAGCTGGGCCACCTCCCAACACTAGTGCCTCAGGAGGAGAAGGGAAGGCTCCCCAGCGTGAGGTCCAAGGCATCCTTCTCTCCTCCCCTGACCCACCTGGGAGCCTGAAGTGTCCTGCGGCCAGGAAAGAGTGGCTTCTCCGGGCTCCCAAACCTGTTTCTCTAAAGCAGCCTGAGCATTCTTATGGGAACTCCCTTGAAAGGATCTCCTTTTTGCCCCCCAAAGCATCTCAGCTTTAGGAAAATGGCACCAAAATATTTGCCCAGGTTGCAGGCCACAGCAAGGTCTAGCGAGGGAGCCGGGGATGTTTGCACTGGGACCTGCTCCCCGGGACTCGGCAGCGGGCCCCTCGATGGGAAGAACGGCAGGGTGCCGCTGCTGCGTCCCCGCTCTGTGAGGTGCAGGCGACCGTCCTCCACCAAGCCGCCGTGGGGCCGGCGGTGCCCCAGCCTCCTGGCCCATGGATCATGTGCCCTCCCAGGCCCCTCACTCTCCTCCCGAGTTCAGAGCCAGCCTTTCATCCCACGGCAAACCAGCGCCTGAGACGATCCAGGACGCAGCCTCGCCGGGCCCCGGCTCTGCCTCGTGACCGGGGTGAGTAGAGGGATGATCCGTGCCCCTGCGTTCTTGGCGCCCTGTCCCTGGAGAAATCAGCTAAAAAGCCGAAGTGTTGGGGGACCTGGTACGCGGTAGGCAAGAGGCGTCTGTCTGGTTCCCACCAGCCTCATCTGTTCCTCAGACACAGAGAGAAGGTCCTGGATCGATTTGTGCTCGTTCTGCGATCCCAGGATGGCCACGCTCTGAGCAGACGGCCAGTGAAGCGTGGCGGACGGCAATGTGTCTGGGTCGAGCTCCCTGGGAGTGAGGACGTCCCAAGGGCTGGACCCCAGCAGGTCTGGCCTTCAGTTCTGGTCTGTGACAGCGGGGAGCAGGCCGAGGTCACCTCTCATCCTGGAGCTCTTCCTGCAAGCGCAGGCCTGCCCTCCCGCACCCTTGCCCTGGGATCAGGCCCTGAGGAGACCTTCCCCTGGAGAGAGAGTGGGAGCAGCACCTAGTGGGCAGCTCTGAGTGGTGGGAAGTGGGTGGGATGGGCAGACCCCTGGGCCCAGCGCTGAGCGCCAGGAGCCGGGCATCACTTGTGGGCAGCCTGCCCAGGGGTGGAGCATGGATGGAGCGGATGGCCTGGATGCAAACTACTGAGAAGTGGGTGGGCCCTTGCCCCGAAATCCTCCCTCAGACTGGTGACATGCGGAGACCCCACGTCCTGGAGTGGCGGAACCTTCCCCGGCCCCTTGGAGTTGCTTGTGTGAGGCAGAAGGCAGGGGAGGAACAGTGAGAGGTTGGGGGCTGAGAGCGTCCATGAGCCCTGAGTGTCCTCTGGGGCGAGGGGGCTGGAGGCTGATTCTCTGATGCAGGTGCAGGAAGAAGAAAGCTCTTTTCTCATCCACCCCAGGCCAGAAAGAGTAAAGAGGCGGGGAGAGAGGCAAGCTCCTCGACATGCCCTCCTGTGGTCCCACCTCTGCTGAGCCAAGTGGCAAGGACTCGGCCGGCCGGAAAGGTCGTACCTCAGTGTCCCTACTGTGCGTGGTTTTCAGATCCCTGAAGAACCATTCACTTTGCCCTGATCATGTTGGTAGCAGTCCATGGTTGAAGCTGGCTTCTTTTTTTCCTGCTTTTGCAAAAATGAATGAGTTAGTGTAGAAACACCGAGGAACCCCAAATCCTGCCCAGGCTGAGGCCCCGCCCCCAGGCACAGGGGCTGAGGCAGGTTGTGACCGCAGGGGGGCATCTAGAAGCTGCAAATCCGAGGGAAATGGAAGCCTCGACTTCCCCTGAGCGCACAGGGGCCCATGCGGCTGGCAGTGTTGATTATGCTAAGCTGCTTAGACAAATAGCTATTAAATATATAAAACTGTTAAATACATACAAATCCCTCGTACCAAATGGCAAGCGACGAGGAGATGCTGACAGTGCCGCCGCACAGTTTAATCTACAAAATTTGCATGAATTCCTCACACAGAAGGGGCTGCCGCTGGCTGCTTCAACCACCAAGCTGGCGGGGCCTGCACAGCAGAGGCCTGGACACAAGGGCTCTGGGCTCTGGCTGACGCCAAGACCTGACTCGGGAGTCGGGCGTGCCTGGGGGTTCGGCAACAACGATGCCCAGGGCCAGCCTGAGAAACACTCCATTATTTTTTAAGAGAAGCAATGCATGACATAAATGCATAATATCCAGCACATAGTAGGTGCTCAATAAATATTTGTTGAAGGATTGAACGAATGATAGAGCAATTGCATTTTGGTGTAACTTCTATAGTTAAAGAAATCCAAAACCCACAGCAACGCTTGCTGAACCACAGGAGCAGGCCCTGCCCAGAGCCCTTCTCGGCACCCCAGCTCCTGCCCCTGCTTCCCATCGTGCCTGGCTGACACCTGCTCCCCTGGGGTGACCGGAGGACAGGGGAAGTGGACAAAGGGCTTCCTCGTGGTGCAGAAATACCCCTGGAGCTCCCATCCCTCCGTCAACAGCCCAAAGGGCACCTCCTTCCTCCTCCCATGCCCCGGCATATGCAGCACCCCCTGCACACCTGGAAGGCTGTGTAGGGGGAATTCTCGTGGAGACGCTTGTGCAAATGATTCATGTCCGCTCACTTGAGCAAGCTCACAGGGCTTCCCCCTAGACGTCCTGAGCGCGGCCCCTTCCTGCTTTCCCACTGACCTTCACGCAGACAGATCACGTTCCTTCGTCACCAACACCCTCCTGAAGCAAGACGTCTGAGAAATTACAGTAAGACTCTCTGGGCCAGGCTTGAAGCCTGGGAGGAACCTGAGGAATCGTGCCTCTTAGTCTCCAAAAGGAAAAAGAGGACAACATCAGGAATTTAGGGCAACATTCCCATCTGGAAAGCAGAGAAAATGACCAGAGAACAGGGCATCGGGAGGGAGGCAGGGAGGACACAGAGTGAGGGAGGGACCCAGCTGGGAGGTGTGAGCCCAGGGCTCTGACACGGACACACCGAGTTAGAGGACTCAAAGGAGGGCCTGGCGAGGAGGCTGCACTTTCCCCAGACACAGATGAGCGAGCGCGGGTCCCCAGAGCATGGCAGTGCCCTAGGCGCGGGCCGTGCGGGCCGTGCGGGCCGTGCAAGGCCTAAAGGGACTGGGGGTACCTGCAGGATGGAGGTCTGCAGAGCAGCTCAGCCGTGGGGGTCGTCACCCAAACTCGCGCCCCCTGCCACTCCCCCCAGGCACAGAGTGGGTCATCCAGGGCACCGAGGCTCCTGGGAGAAGCAGATGTGCTTGGACACATGCCCCATGGGCTGGCCCAGGTGCTGGCTTCATGGGCATCACGTGCCTCTGGGGTCTTGGAGCCAGCCGTGCACACCGCACATGCTAAAGGGCCAGGCAGGGGCACTGCTGACGCCTGCCCCCACTTTGTGCGCAGAATCACAGAGCACTGGGTCCCATAAGGAGAAAGACTTGAGAGCACCCACTCTGACGACAGCTCCGGAAGCAGGCAAGTCTTCAGACCAGAACTGAGGCTGGGAGTGCTGGGCCTGCGTCCGCTCAGGACTGGCCACCCCTGGTGAGGGGGCAGGTCTGCCTGGGCCGCGGAAGACGAGCTGGAACCCATGAGCCGGCAGGGAGGCCCCACGAGAAGCCCCGGACTCTGGCAGCCCCCATGCCGAGGCCCTGATTCCCCGAGGGGAGGCCTAGGAGCTTTGAGCAGGGAGGGTGTGAGGGCAGCCACCACTGCCTGCAGGGCACCATCGCAGAGAAAGTCCGGAGTTCTCCGTCAGGCCCTCAGGACAGGGCGTTTCCAGTGAGGAAACCAGGAGAGGTGCAGAGAAGGGTCTCAGAAATCTCCCGAGAAAAGAAATCCAAACCACGGCACCTATAAATAGCTCAGAGAATTTTGATAACTCGTTAAAACGTTCAGTGATAAGACTTCTGGAGTCTAGAAGCAGGCCCTCAGGAGACAGACTCACCGAGAGACGTCACTTAAAGATCCACAGACTTGTGCTTTGTTTTTCGGGTTTCTTTGTTGCATCTTTTAAAAATACTGTTTATTATGGTGTAACATACAGGCAATGAAGTGCGTAGCTCCACGGATTGTCACACATGAGTGTGCCAGTGTCGGTGTCACCCTCGCTGAGACACAACATGCCCAACACCTGAGAAGGCTTGCCACATTTTTTACCGAAATAGAAAAATATAAAGGAGCGAAGAAACCACCTCCCCGAGATATAAGGAATTTTAAATGACCCACATGTCCAGTGTCACTAGCAAAATCTGTGGGAAGCCACAAATGTTGCCACACGTGAGGTGAGGAGAAGCGCTAACCAGCCCACACCGGACCCGGTACCAAAGTTTAGTCACCTACTCAGCCTCTCAGGGTATGCCCACATGCGGACACACAAACATGCTTGTGTGCACTCACACTCACATGGTGCATGGGAACACAGATGCACACACTCATGTCTACACACTGGTGCACATATGCACATTCACACCCCCACAGGCACCCTCACACCCACACATGCACACTCACACCCACACCATCACATGTGCACACTCATGCCCACACCACCACACACATGCACTCTCATGCCCACACCATCACACACGTGCACACTCACACCCACACCATCACACACGTGCACACTCATGCCCACACACGTGCACACATGCACACTGCCCCCTGAGGAGGGCAGAATCAGTGAATCCATCAGGTTGGTTGTCAGCACTGAACACAAGCAGAGGGCCACGCACAGCTCCAAGCAGAGCCCAGGTTTCAGGCTGTAGATCCCGACCCGGCCCCTCAGCTGCGTCCTTCCACAGCCTCCACGTCCCGGCCTCGGTTGGGCCTCCACAGCCATGGACCACGACCCGGCTTGTGTGATGCAGACAGGTTTGATCTCCTTATGTATATTTTGTGTGTCAAATAAGTAATATAAACAAAACCAAGCTGGCAGGTTCAGCACCATCCACAGGCTTCTGCTGCGCACCTGCTCAGGGGAAGCTCTGGGGCCACCTGTGCAGCACTGGGCCTGAGGAGTGGGGCGAAGACACAGGTCTCCTCAAGGATGCCCACGAGGGACGGCAGCTCAGGCCCAGCACCTGCAGACAGTGAGCGAGGCAAAGCATCACCACCGGGCACGGACCCTCCTCTCCCATCTGCCGCTGAAGCCTGTTCCCCGATCTGACAGAGCCCCTCACTGCTTGGAGTCGGTGGCAGTACTGGGGTCCAGCTTATGGGGCCAGAGAAGGAAGATGGGAGTCTGGCCCGTGCACCGTCAGCCCACAGGCAGAGGGGGCCCCGTGCACTGTCAGCTGGTTCATCTTACGAGGAAGGCTGGAAAGGAACGGGGCGGGAAGAAGAGACTAGCTTTGCAAAATGTTACTTGGGATCACAGACGTGGCTCTCCCTGGCTTCCGATGGGGACGTGAAGTGTGTCATTATCTCACCACCTCTGCATACGGGTTTTCTCTGATTGAAGGAGAAACTCAGCTCCCAGTGACCAAGGCCCTTGGCAGCCAGCCTGACCTAGAGGGGTACACATATTGGCAACCCCCAGCCCCCCACCTCCCCTGGCCCAACTGGAGCTCAGACTTGCTCCTGGAAGAGGGTCCCTTGTGAGGGAGGAGGGGGCTGGGCTAGCTACCAATCAAACATTATTTCCCCCCGCATGCCAGATTTTTATAGAAGTGGAATCGAGTTAAGATTCAGCCTGGGGGGATGGAGTGAGAGCAGGCAGGGGCGTAAGGGGGTGGTCCCAAGGATCCTCAGCAAGGCCCTGGGGGCGCGCCTCCCGGGTGGCCTCTTGGAACAAGGTTTCAGGGAATAAGGGAAAAGGGGCCCTTTTTCAACAGTAGATCATTTATTTTTAAACCTATGAGAGGCGAGAAGACCTCCCATAGTTCTGCTTACAGGCCCAAAGTAGTTGTCACGCTGGCCACATCAGCCTGCCTCCCAGGCGTGTCTGTCACCAGTACAGGGGTCGCGCAGACCCCACATGGCCCAGGCTGCCCACAGAAGGGCCAGCGCACACTCCCCTCCACGTGAGGCTGGGTCACTGGAGGGTCTCCAGCCCTGCCACTCAGCCAAGCGGGGCTGCCCCTCCTCAGCTGGCCTCCCCTCCCAGGGCTGCCCTCTGTCCTAGATGCTTCTGGGTGAGGTCCTGCCTGGGGGCAGAGGGCTGGACCCTGGACCGAATGAGGTTTTGAGGTTCCTCCCCTCACAGAGCCCTAAATCTGTTCATTGGAGCCCATGAACGGTTGGAAATCAAAGCTGGACTAGGCGAATATACAAGCATCAAATGGCCCCCACCCCATTCATACCCAGCCCCTGCAGCCCCTCTGTGCTCAGGGCGGGCTCCCTCTCTGCCTCTATGAACTGAAGGTTCAATGGAACTCAGCCATCAACACTTGGCTGAGAAATGGCCCTCTCCACCTTTTCCCCCTCAGCTCACAAGTGACCCTGAAGAGTGTCTGAGATCAAAGCAGCCAGCCCCTCCCTGTCTCCTGCTCAGTCCCCCTGCCACCCGAGGACAGGAATTCACACCTGCTTGGGGCTGGGAGCCAAGGCGTGGAGGAGGACCAAGTTGGGAGCCTCGCCTGCAAAGGTGGGTGAGTTTGAACTTTCAAAAGGTGGCCTTCAGGAGTGACAGGATAAAAGGGGTCACCCTCCTACAGGACATAAGGCGGTTTTGTGGAATTTGCATTCCAGGGGCCCTTTTGTCACAGGTCCTTGGTTGAGGCCTCTAATCCTGCTGTCCACAACTGACCCGGGGTCTCCAGAGGCCCCAGAAGGCACTGTCCTTCCCGTCCCCCTCTGCTTCCCTGAAATGCCCCTCCGGCCAGGCCTAGAGCTGCGAGCTGGCGTTGGAGTTCAGGGGCTGACCAATACCACTTTGCCAGAAGGAGCCAGAACTCGAAGGATAAAGACAGAGAAGAGGGAACGGCTGTCGACGCCGTGGCTGCGCTGACCCATGAAAACTTCATCCAGTAGCTGGACTTCCTTAGCAGCCGGTTTTCCTGGACTCTTTCCGTTCACTTGGCCCTGTGGGCGGTAGCTGCAGCCCCTGGTCTATGTGAAATGAGGACGTTCACTCATAAGAATCTGAAACGGCCCAGATCATGCGGCTGGCGGCTGCCCTTGTGACAGCATGCAAACACTCAGTGCTCAAGAAACGCTTGTGGGGTAAATAATTTGACACTTGATTCAACAACTCCTGTGGTTTAGCCTCTGTCGTGGGACAATAATTTACAGAAACTCTTCGATGATGCACTATTAGTCCTTTCTGTTAATTTCAAAGTTTGCAGTAACGTCTGAGAGCTGGGGCCGTGGATACCTGCAGCCCGGGTGTGTGTAGACGCTTCAGGCTCAATCTTTAAGCTGTTTTCCCAGAATGAGAAAATTGCAGGTGACTGTGTTCCACCTGGGCCCTGTAGCCCACATCCTGTAAAAATACCACTTCAGGAACAATTCGATTTTTGTCTACATGAAGTGTCCCAATAGTAGCTGGCATGTGCCATAAACTAGTGGGATGGTTGTCAATAGAAAATTCTCCCTTTTCTAGACGATTTTCTATTCAAAATTGGCCAACGTGGAAAACACGTGCACAAGACTGGTTGTTTCTCACAGTTTTTCTAAGGCCTGACTTATGGCTACATGACTTACTCTTATATGTTGGTTCATCAAAGATAGTCTTGGCGCTTTGAAAGTCACATCAACAGAGCTTTCAAATATGTCCATCTTCAGTCATGGATAAGGCCAATGTACACAAAGCGTCTAGGGGTCGTGCACCACAGGCGTCAGCTGTCAACGCACCCCTGCTGTGCTCCTGGGCCTGGGCTGGCCTCCGCTCCACAGGTGGGAGGGGACAGTGGGCCCCCACGCTGGGCCAGTTCCCACATGGGTGGCACTGAGTGCATCGGGGGCTCTCCGTGAGTCCTGCAGCCCCAGTCCTGGGCTGAGGAGGCCAAATCCTTCTGGGCAGAGACTGACCCTGTCTCACCCACCCTTGTGGTGCCCAGCTCAGTACTTTGCTCACAGGTGCTCAATGACTGCTCATGCAACAAATAAATGGAAGAATCAGCGAGCGGGAAGGTGTCCGCCTGGACGTGGGTCCCTGGACTGATTCCGTCAGCAGAGGTGCTGTCCGAGAGAGAGGGCTGTGACCAGGACACAGCTGTCCCCCTGACTGGAACGAGACCACCACTCGTTTCGTATCCCGACCCAGCAGCTGTCAGGCGGCAGCAGCCTTTGGTCCCTGTGCCTGACGAGCCAGATTCAAACAGGTGGTCTATACAGGTGAAAAAGTTCCCTATCGTGTTGCTGGTTCCCAGAGCTATCCAGTTCCCCCTTCCTTCTTTTGGGGAGAACTTTGATATGAATAGAAACCTTAACTATGAAGCTGCTTCCTCTTTTCTTTCTTCCTGTGCTGCTCCCGCCTGCAAGAAGACCCCAGAGCAGACACAGAAGGAGATTGCCTGTGGTGCTGTGTTCTCTCTGGAGGGGCTCAGAGGGGGCTGACGGGATGACCACCTCCTGCCGATAGAGACGGCTTGACCAAATGCTGATGCTCTTTGGCAATTCAGGCCCAAGATGTGGGCAGGAGATCAGGGAGTTCAGGGATCCGCTTCCCAACCCGCCAGCCAGGAAAATAGGACAAAGATGAAGGGGCAAGGGGAACCCGAAGGCCCTCGGTTCCAAAGCTTTACAAACTTATCGAGCTGGGCTGTGACCCTCACTCACACTCTGGCCCTTGAGGGAGGGGCCTGGGGGAAAGCACAGGGCCTTGTCATGAGCAGGCAGTAGCTGTGTGACATTGGACAAGCTCCTTAACTTCTCTGATCCTTGATGATCTCTTCCAAAACAGGGACTCAGTGCCTCACTCACAGGGCGATGACAGCGGTCGAGCCCAGGCCCAGCTCGGGCGGAGCCCCAGTGAATGGCAGTGGTTGACCCCATGCCTCTTGCCCTGGAGTTTATCTTCCATGCAGTCCTTGTGGACAGTGTGGAGCCCTCCGTTCACCCAACCACATCCTAATTATGCCTTTTCTCTCCATGGGTTATTTCTGTAAGAATTCAGTGTCTCCCCAGATGTCTTGACGTTCCTTGAAGAGGCCTTGACAAGTCAGGAGCCCCCTCAGTTTCCTGGTTTAAAAAAGGTAAATGATCATTTCAACCACCTTTACTGCAAATGTTATTACGGAATTGAAGGAAAATCTATGCAAAAGTCCTTGAACGTTGTCAGGCGTGATGCAAATGTTAATTATGGTCGTGACACGCACACCATGGGGACTGACTCCACGTGGTGCTTCATATGTTAAATAACATGTGGGTTTGGCCACAGATCCTCATAATTTACAGAAGTCTTTCTCATGGTTTTTCAATAGGTGGTAGGGAAAAGACCCATGTTGACAACCCGAGAAAAAGAAAAGTAGAGATTCGGCTTTGGGTTTTTTCTTTCACCTTCCAATTGTTTCAGCTTATCTGTTTCGTTTTTTCTTTACTCTTCTCAAATGATCGCGCCTGTATAAATTCCGAGATCCCCGGTGAGGAAGATTGGGGCCGTCTCGGGGGAGCCAGGTCCTCTTTTGTCTACACCAGCCAGCAAGCAGAAGAGGCAGCCTCAACAGCAAGGTGCCGTGTGGAGGCAGGTCCTCCCCCGGCTCAGCCTCAGCACCTGGCCCTCACTTTCCTTGCTCCTTCTCCTTAACGCCGCCAGGAGCTGAGCAAATCCATCTTGCTGATCAACAGCCAGGTGCCTAGGATGGCAAAGAAAGGCACAGAACAATTCTCTTTGGCCCCTCATTCCATCCAGAAGGATTCAGGGGAGGCTGCTGTGGTGACCAGACACCTCCTGGGCTCTCTGGGACACTCCAGCACAGCTGGCAGGAATGTCAAGAGCCTCAGATTCACCTCGTACCCACCCTTCTGTCGGCCAGGGTCTCACAAGTCAGCCCCAAACTGTAGCTGAGGTTTGAAACAAAGTCGGTGGTGCGGCCAAAGAAAGAGAAAATGCTAGAGGTGAAAGCTGAGAGCCCAGCCCTGCGGGTCACCTGGGCCAGGGTTTGTCCCAGGTGTGCGACTGGAATAGATGACCAGGTGTGCAGCAGGGAGCTCGTGGTGCACAAGGAGCAGGGCGTTACTGGTGAGCTCAGCGTGCCTGGACAGTCTACATGCCACCCTCCAGCGCCCTCCTGCTGGGTGCCGACTCCATACATCTTCCTGGGTGGCCCTGGGGAAGCCGGCGAGTCCTGAACCGTCAGCTTGTCTGGCATTTTACTTCTTTTGTGTCATTTGTTCTGTAGGGTCCCTCCAGAAATGAGGGTTCCTCGGGCAGGAGCTGAGTCCCGCTGCCTGTAACTGAGGAGCTTGGTAACCGCGGCTGGAGGTGCCGGCAGGAAGGCGTCCTGGAGCTGGTGTGAAGGCCTCCGTGGCCTCAGGGACCCAGGGGGCATCTCATCTCATTTAAAACCTGGATAGAGAGGAGAGTGCCACCTCTTGGGGCATCTTGGAGACCCAACAGTGTCCTCCCAGTTCCCTGGGGAAATTCTGAGATTCTCTCTGCGCCTGGACAGGCGTGTGCTGGTGAATCCTTTGAGGTTGGAGAGGCTATTTGGCCCAAAATCATACGGCTAACAAGTGGTGGGGCCAGGATTCCAAGGCAGAAGCCAAGCCCAGGTCTGTCTGACCCAAAGTCTGTGCTCTTTCACAGTCTGTAAGTGACACACACAGGCACACACGTGTGTACACACCAGCGCCCACACAGAGGAGGGCAGCCAGAAGACACTGGACCAGCCACAAAGAGCACTGCATGTGGCCCAGCGTGTTTAGACTTTGCCCTCAGGGCTCCCTGCTGGGTTGGGAAAAGCTGTGTCTAGTCACCGCATGCTGACGCTCTGGGGTCGTCTGGCCAGGGGCCCATCATTGCCGGAGGATCACCTTGTTGTTCAGAGTCCTGGGAGGCAGCGCTTGTCCAGACGCCAGTGCCGACACTCTTTAGGTCTGCTCGGTCTGCAGGGGTCTCGAGCTCTAATCCTCAAGATCAGGCCTGAGCTTCCACTCACAGCCCCCCTACCCCGCTTAGGCTCCTGCCTCGCCCTGGGGCATCTCAGTTGGCACCTCTCGGCCTAACCCAGCAGCCCACTCGGTGCTCCGGCCGAGTGGCGGTCCAGCCAAGAGCACTTTCAGAGATCAGAAGGGTCTAGTCACTTCCATGACCTTGCCAAGAGCATGTTCATCCCCCTCTTTCCCAGAACTCCTGGAAATATCTGAATACAGGGCACTCTTTCTTTCCACAATTATTTTAAGAAATAAAACCAGTAGAAAATCCTACCTGACGTGCACACCGAACCTTGTGTGTTTGTCTGTGCGTGGATTCTGGAGGCTGCTCTGTGACCTGCACCTGCAAAGCCGTTCGCCTCACCTGCTCTGCTTCCTGGCTGGGCCGACAGGTGAATCCTAAGGTTGCACCTGCTTCTCCGTTCAGGGGTCCAGTTTTTCTGGGACTTCCACCCTGTCCCTGACCCGGCTTTGCTAGGCTAGATGGTTCCTTCTGTCTCAGAGTTTCGAGAAGGCCTAACACAGCCTTTCAAACCCGACTAGAGCCATATTCCCCCTTTCCTCGCTGACGGCCCCACCTGCCGCCCTCAAGGCTGCATCTCTGCTGGAGTCACGAGTCACCTGCAGCTGCTGCTTCCCTCCTGAGCTTCCCCCAGCGGCAGCTCTAGACACAAGGACATGGATGCTGGGCTGGGTGCTGACTTGCTCAGGTCAGTGAAAGCATGCCGTGTCCGAGCCAGGCCAGAAGAGCATTGCGCGTTTCTGCTCCGAGCTCCCCAACTGTCACCCTGTGAGAACTTGCATGGTCCACAGATGATCCCGTGGAATTCTACCTGCAGCCTGACACAGGGCTGCCCGAAGCCCCCACAGACCCGGAGTGAGCAACCGTGCTCCTGTTGTACGTCACCCAGCACTGGGCAGTCTGTTACAGAGCATTGCCACAGCGACACCTCCAGGGACTCCTCTGAGACTAAAACCAGAAAATAGCAAGTGCTTGACACTATATTTCAGCATATTCCATCCCACAGGGAGCACGTGACAACTGTTAAAAGCAAGGTCATGTTAAGTTTCCATTGGTTTCTGCCATCCAGCTGTTTGCTTATAATTCCTTCTCTCCTGGGTTCTTCTTTCCTCCTTTACCAACCTCAGAAGTGGGTGCAGGTCTGATATCGAAGCTGCACTCTGCAGAGCAGCTCCCTGAAGTGTCCCCTCCCGCACCCCTCCCACCCTCAGAAGCTGATGGTCAGGCAGGCCCGGGCAGCTCCTCTGGACACAGACCTGGAGGAGAGGCCTCCTGGCCCACCGTGTGGTGCTCTGTTGCATTAACAGGGGCCGGGGCACTCCAGGAAGCGGCCGGCCATCCCTGCTGGGGTCCTGAGCCTGGAGCCCAGCCCTGGAGCCCCTCCCATAGCCCCTGTGAAGCCCCTGGCTCACCTTCCCCGCCCTCCTCCATTTCGCCTCCGTTTACATGCCTCCTCCTCCCCAACCGCCCTCCACTAATGGGCTGATTCTCCTGCCGCCCAGCTGCGGAGGCTGCCCGCTCACGATCCCCAGCCAGGCCTCCGTGAAACCCACTTAAGGAATCTTCCACACCAGCGAGCCGCGGCACCCGCCTCCCCCGCCAGCCCCCACTGTGTTCGTGAGTACAGACCCCGTGCTCTCTCCCCACAGCTGCCTTCTCTCCCCTCTTCAAGCGGATTATCCTATTTGCCGTCATGGCCTGATTCACGTTTGCCAGGCGACTTCTAATTGATTAGGAGCATCAGCCTCCTTCCACGTCTGGACCAGGCTTCCCTCCTCCTCCGCTTTGGCAAACTGGCCCCGGCCACAACGCAAACCCAGCAGGGTTCTGCTCCCTCACTCTCTTCCTTTTAGATCCCCCACAACTTCTCCAAGAACAAGGAGACTCAGGGGTCTGGAGTCAGACAAGCCGAGCAAACCCAGACGCACTCCCGAATCTCCCTGAGGCTCATTGTGCTCATCCATGAAACGAGGGGCACACGTTCCCTTCAGGGGGTCGCGTCAGATGAGGCTGAGGGGGCTGGGTTACCTCCAGCGAGGGTTGGTTGTCTCTCCTCTCCCCTCCCTCCCTGCATCTCTGTCTCTGCCTCCCTCCTCTCCCTGTGTCTCTGTGTCTCTCTGTCTCTGTTTCTCTGTCTCTGTCTCTGTCTCCCTCTCTGACTCTTTCTGTTTCTCTCTGTCTCTCTGTCTCTCTCTCTATGTCTGTCTCTGTCTTTCTGTCTCTCTGTCTCCCTCTCTGACTCTTTCTATCTCTGTCTCTGTCTTTCTCTGTCTCTGTCTCTCTCTGTGTCTGTCTCTCTGTCTCTGTCTTTCTCTGTCTCTCTGATTCTTTCTGTCTCTGTCTCTGTCTCTCTCTGTCTCTGTCTGTCTCTGTCTGTCTCTCTCTGTCTCTCTGTCTGTCGCTCCCTGTCTCTCTCTCTCTCTGTCTCTCCTTGTCTCTCTCTGTCTGCCTTCCTCCCCTCACTGTCATCCCAGCTCCCTGCCCTCGGCGCTGTGGCCTGGACATCACCAGGCTGCAGGCAGGAGCCCGTGGTGCTCACCTCCCTCTGTAAGTCCCTCCCAGTTCAAGGGCAGACTGCCTTTGAATCCTCCCTTGGCCAGAGAGGCAGACGCCCAGGGGGCTGATGGGGACTAAGAGGACAGCCAGCTTCTCTGCAGGAGTTGGATCCTGAGGCAGACAGAAAGAGCTGAGCAGCTGGCAGCAGGAACAGAAGCCAAAAGACACACAGAGAGAACAGAAAGCAAAGAGGAATCGGCACAGGAGCCAGGCACGGAGGGGCCGCTTCTGAGGGTCTGCTGGTCGCCATCCACCCTCCTGAGGGGCTGCCCGGCTGCCAAGACCGGGACATCCTGCAGACACCCTGCCTCCTGCCTTCCCCTGAACCCTTAAGGTCCCGAGGTGTCTCTTTCCCCTGGGAAGGAGACTTAGGCACCCAGGAGAGAAGGCTGGACCAGAACCGCGGACACAACAATGTTGCGTGTCCTGAGGTTTGGTTCTCAACCAGGCGTTTGAGGGGCCCAGCCTCACATTGATCTGCTGAGACGCTGCCTTCCGTGGAGTCCCCATGGCTCTGCCTGGAGCGAGTCTCCTTCAAAGCAGCCGAAGACACAAGCCCAAGACCTAAAAGAAATGCCTGCCCTTGGGAAGCAGTTACAGATGGGACTCAAATACACGGCTCCCTCTCCTCTCTGCCCAGAGGCCGGAGTGGGGACCTCAGAATGCCTGGGGCCACCAGCACTGTTGTGTGAGTCCTTTCTCCTCCAGAACAGAAGTCAACAGCATATCAAGAGGTCCCGTCACCTGGCTGGGAGGGGAACTGAGTAACCCTCAGCCGGCCTTCTCACCATCAGGAGTGAGGAGCAGGGGCCGAGCTGGCCCGTCTGCCACCCCTCAGCTCTCTGCCCCTTGGTCAATGACCTAAAGGCCCAAGAAATGGCTGGCAGACCCCCGGGAACTTCGTGAACCACCTTCCTTGCTGCTGGCCCCCCAGCCCCGCCGCCGGCTCCTGGCCCCAACCCAGGGCCGTCGTGCTTCCTGCCTGTTTTCAAAACTTCTCCTGAATTCCTGGCGCTCTTCCTAGCCTTACTATCTATCTTTCTGTAAATTGCCAGAGTCGGTTTCTTTGCTCACAAACCAAAGAATAGAATTGAATCATCTTCCGGTTGTTTACCCCTTTTGAGTCAGGGTGTCGTGTGTGTTGCTTGTCGGCACCATTTCCACATGACCTGGAGAGGAGTGTCTTGTGCTCACACCTTCCCTGTGGAGCATATCCTGGCGATCTGCTGCTGGCCTGCATCCATCCGTGGTCCGGGCCCGCCGCCTCCACGCGAGTAGGATTTCCTCAAGGGCCCGAAGTGAGGGCTGGGGCCGGGCATGTCTGGTCTTGCCCAGCACAGCCCATGGGTGGTTCTTGGCTGCTTTCAGGCCCTGCTGCTCACTGCCATCAAAGGCCACGTGGTCAGGACCCCAACCTGGGCTGACATGGGGAGCCCTGGAAAACATTGGTGCCAAATTGTCTTAAAGTCACTTCCGACCCACATCTGGGCTCTTCCTCTGGGCTCGTCCCCTCCCTCTAATGGGGACGGGCATTTGTACGTCCAGTACTTAAAGGAGGGGACATTCTATAAAATTAGACCAAGCTCTCTTTTTGAGAAGTTGGAAGAAGATTAGGGAAGAAATTGGGGAAATTGAACCTTCAACTGGATTTGGGGGTGGGGCGGACATTTGTTTTTCTTTTTTCCACTAAAACTCTTCAAAGGTTGAGAAATGAGCTTGTGCATCCCACACACCCTCAGTATCCTGTGAGGTCCAGGGGCCAGGGCAGAGCAGGGCAAGGCATTCTGGGACCCAGAAACCTGACTTGTGTGTGTGTGTGTGTGTGTGTACGTGTGTGCACGTGAATGCATGTGTACATGTGCGTGCACGTATGTGTACAGGTGTGTACGCATGTGTGCATGTGTATCTGCATGTGTGTGTATGAGCATGTGTGTGTGAGTGTGTGGGCTGCGTGTGTACATGCTTTTGCAAGCCTGTGTGTGCACATGTGTGTTGAGTGCATGCATGTATGTGTATGCACGTCCTCATATGAACGTATTCACACACATGCCCTGGAGCCATGGAAAACAGCACAGCCTGAAAAAAATCCAACTACAAAACCGCAGAGTATTTGTTGCTGCGTCAACTGACTTTTCTGGCTGAAAAGTCTCAGAGCAAAGCAGAAGGAGGAGAGCAATTTCTTGGGCTTGAGGCAGCAGAAGGGGACAGGAAGGGACCGGGGAATGAATCTGAGGCTCCAGCACGGGCTCCCAGAGGCAGCATCCTTGCAATAGAAACTGCATCCCAGCTGAACGGGGTCCTGGCGGGTGACACGCGTGCCTGTGGGCAGGACAGCCACCAGGTCCTGCTCCTCACGGAAGGCTCTCCATGCGGGAACATTTGACAGAATGGGTTCACACCCGGAGATGAGCCACCAGGCTCTTTCTGCTCTGAGCAGCCATCTGCACTGCCTTCCACTTCAAAACCAATCTCCACTTTAAAACTGTCAAGGGAAGTCACTTACTCAGAATGACCTCCAAAAAGTCTTGGGGCGGGGGCTGGCCCCGTGGCCGAGTGGTTAAGTTCGCGCGCTCCGCTGCAGGCGGCCCAGTGTTTCGTTGGTTCGAATCCTGGGTGCGGACATGGCACTGCTCGTCAGACCATGCTGAGGCAGCGTCCCACATGCCACAACTAGAAGAACCCACAACGAAGAATACACAACTATGTACCGGGGGTCTTTGGGGAGAAAAAGGAAAAAATAAAATCTTTAAAAAAAAAAAAAAAAATGTCAAACTTTAAAAAAAAAAAAAAAAAAGTCTTGGGGCGGGGAGACTCAGAGTGTTCTGGGTGGCTGAAGCTGACTTTAATCATGCCCAGACTTGGTCTCTCCCCTTCTGAAACAGGCATGAACACACACGTGGAGCCCCGCGCACACACCTGCCCTGCCCGGGTACCAAGCGTGGTGTCTCCCCTCATACCCAGCACCCAGAGGCGTCTGCTGTACTGAATGATGGCCTAACCAGCCCTACTCAGTTGAAAACATCCAATAAATATTTTGAATACCCTCTTATAGGACATAGTGTAATCTTTGAACCAGCAGCCAATACATGGTGCCGTCCCTCCCACAGCCGGAGTCCAGGAATCGAAGGATGGACTGAACGTGGCTTCTCTCACTATTGCACTTAATAACCCGTGTGAGGGTTTTGCTGTCTGTCCTCTTACCTTTGCACTGTGCTAGTCTAAAGTTCTCAAAAGTTCTCAAAAGAAGACAATAATTGTTCTAACGATTTGAAAGTTGAAACTGCCACCTGGTCATTTTATGCTCCTTGTGCTATTGAATCAATAGGCAAAGAAAGGAGTTACTGTGTGGGCTGGCGTGACCGATCCTAGTTGCAAGAGGGAAATGGGGCTGCCGCGGGCGGAGACCAGCCTATGTCTGGAGCCCAGGGGACTTTCCCTGCCCAATAGTAAAGGCTAATGGAAAATTAATCAATGCAATGAAGGCAGAATCACTGAAGATTTGGACTCCTCAGAAAAGAATGTTTGGTCACCTCACCATGTAAAGAATCCCATAAGAGGGGCCAGCACTGGTGTCTAATGGTTAAGTTCAGTGCAGTCCACTTCAGCGGCCCAGGTTCAGTTCCTGGGCACAGACATATGCCACTCCTCTGTCAATGACCATGCTATGGTGGAAGTTCACATACAAAAAGAGGAAGGTTGGCAGCAGATGTTAGCTCAGGGAAAATCTTCCTCAGCAAAAAAGAATAAAACGAACCCCTTAAGAGGAGGTGCTAGATGAGGGCAAATGGAACATTGAGAGAAAAGCAGAAAAAGGAAACTATTGCGCAAAAATGAATCTGGACACAGGGCCTTACACCTTTAACAAAATTAACTCAAAGTGGATTATAGATCTAAATGTAAAAATGAAACTATACAACTTCTAGAAGATAAGATAGGAGGAAATCTAGGTGGACCTTGGGCTTGGCAATGAGTTTTTAGAAACATCACCAAAAGTAGAATCTATGAAAGAAAAAATTAAGTTGGACTTTATTAAAACTAAAAACCTCTGCTCTGTGAAAGACAGAATAAAAAGTCAGACCATGGAAAAAATAATTGCAAAACACACATCTGGTAAAGAACTTGTATGTAAAATATTCAAAGAACTCTTAAAACCCAATAATAAGAAACACACAACCCAATTAAACACTAGGCAAAAGATCTGAACACACACTTCACCAAAGAAGATATATAGAGATGTCAAATAAGTGTATGAAAAGATGCTCAACATCATATGTCACTAAGGAACTGCGAATTAAAGCAACAATAAAATACCACTAGACACTTATTAGAATGGCTAAAAAATTTTTAAAAATTGACAACACTAAATGCTGGCAAGAATGTGTAGCAACAGGAATTCTCATTCTCTGCTGGTGGGGATGCAAAACGGAGCAGCCAAGTTGGAAGACAGTCTGGAAGTTTCTTACAAAGCTAAACGTGGTCTTACCGTATGATCCAGTATTAACCCAATGGAGCTGAAAGCTATGTCCACACAAAAACCTGCACACAGATGTGTATAGCAGCTTTATTCATAATTACCCCAAACTGGAAGCAACCAAGATGTCCTTCAATCAATGAATGGATAAACAAACTGTGAGCCATCCAGACAACGGAATATTATTCAGCAATGAAAGTAAATGAGCTATTGAGCCACAAAAAGACATGAAGGAAGTTGACATGCATAACACTAAGTGAAAGAAGCCATTCTGTAAAGGCTACTACTGGACGATTCCGTCTATATGACTTCCTGGAAAAGGCAAAATTGTAGAGACATTGGAAATGTCAATGGTTGGTGGGAGTCAGAGGGAGAGGGAGGGATGAAGAGGCAGAGCACGGAGGATTTTTAGGGCAGTGAATCCACTCTGCATGACACTATAATGGTGGACACATGACGTAATGAAAGAATCAAAACCTCTAGAATGTACCACACAAAGAATGAACCTTAATGTAAATTATGGACTTTACTTAATAATAATGTATCGTTATAGCTCCATTACTTGTAACAAACGTGCCATCCTAATTCAAGATGTTGATAATGGGGGGAATTGAGTATGTGGTGGGTGGTGGAGGGGGTAGTAATATGGGAACTTTCTGTACTATCTGCTCAATTTTCCTGTAAATCTAAAATTGTTCAAAAAATACAGTCTATGAATTTGAAAAAGTGAATAGAGCATCAGTGAGGCATATAAAAGCTTCCCAAATCTCGTGAAAACTATAAGCCACAGATTCATGGAACTCAACACATCCCCTCAACACATCCTCTCAACATATCGCCAACAAATCCACTCAACACAAGAAATATGAACGAACTACACCACTGCACATCATAAACTGCTTAAAACCAATTATAAAGAGAAAATCTTAAAAGCACTCAAGAAAGACCCATAATGTCCAGAGGAACAAAGGTAAGACTAGCAGCCAACTTCTCGTCAGGAACAATGCAAGCCAGAACACAGTGGATTAGCATCTTTGAAGAACTGAAATGCCATTGTCAACCTAGAAGTCATGCCGGCAAGAACATCTTTCAAAAGCAAAGGCAAAATAAAGACTTTTTTAGACATACAAAGGATGAAAGAATTCATCACCAACAGACCTGCACTATAAAATCTGTATCTATCCTTCATCCTTCAATATTTTTCCATGCTCATATAATCACACACCAATATAGGTGCAGAGCTATAGTCGGCCTTTTGTGTGTGTCATTATTTAACAATTATGCAATCATTTCATCACTTTTCTGAATCCTGCTTTTCTCATTCAATGAACCTAGTGGGCAATCCCTCAATGTCAACTTTTTTGTGGATACACAGTACTCCATGATGCATGTATTCCATCAGTTATTCAATTCCTCTTAAAAAAAAGGAAATTATTAAGGTCAACTGTGGCCTAGAGATAAGTTACAGAAGGAAAAAGAAATAGAAGCTTTTCCTGGAGGGAGTCTGAAAGCTGGGAGCAGGAGACCAGGGACTCCTCTTGTTTTCCTTTCTGCCGGTGTTGCTCTGTTCCTGCTCCCAGCACAAGTTACACAGCTCTGACCAGGGTCCGAGCCCCAGCTCAAGAGCTCTGCTGGCCTTAGTTCTGGCCGTTCACCCAAGTGGCTTCTTTCAGCTCTTAAACTCTGGGTTATTTTCGACCCCCTCTTTTGCTCTGTCAGCCTTCCCACTCCTCCATAACTGACTCGCTAGTTAAATTCCCTGTTTGAATCATCAGAGTGGTTCCACTTTCTGCTGAAGGAAGCATGTGAAGTCTTGAGTCTGACTAACACGAGCCTGTCTTACAAGTACCTGGCCCCCCAACCCAGCCGGAGAGCCAAGAGTGTGCTGGCCTGGGCTTCCCGTCCGTAGAAAGACTGAAGGAAGGTGTCCACACGGCTCCCAGCCCAGTGCTGGCTGCGGTGTCACTGCATCGCCCAGCACGGACTCTCTGTTTTCATGGGGAACGTGGGAGTAGAAGCAGCGTCCCACCTGCCCTCAAGGTGCTTGTAATGGGTGAGGCCAACGTTCTCCAAAGTGGGGTGGGTGCTAATAGCAGCAGGGAAGAGGAAGAGAAGACCAGAAGTTCGCCTGCCCCAGCTCCCACTAGCCCCTTCTCTGCTCTGTTTCCTCCTCAGCTCTGATCACCTCTGACACACGGTTCTGCGTCTGGGGAATCAACCAGCCAGGACGGGACCAGGACGGAAAGGCCTAGGACGGTTGGCTCTGTACTGAACATGTATGGACTTTGTTTCTTGTCGTTATTCCCTAACAATCCAGCGTAACCACTATTTACACAGCGTTTACACTGCACTGGGCATTATAAGTAACTCAGAGACGATGTGAGGCACACGGCGGGTGCGCAGGTTAGATGTAAATGCTACACCACTTTATACACAGGACTTGAGCGTCCACCGGCTTTAGCATCTGCAGGGATCCTGGAACCAATCCCCTTGGAAACCCAGGGAGGACCATACTTTGTTTACTGTTACTGCCAGTTAAAACGTAAACAACCGGAGGGGACACTCACTAATGCCTTCCCAGTGCCTGGAAGCGTGGCTGACTCATGGTAGCTACTGAATAAAAATTTGCAAAATGAATAAACAGAAGTACTGAGCAAAGGGATATGCACGGCAGCTCCTTATGTCGTATCAACAAGTGCAAACAATTTAAATAACAAGCAGGGTACCTCGAATATGCTTTGATAAATAGACCGAGATGCCGTGCACCTGTTGAAAATAATTCTCCAGAAGTGTGCTTGTCCACACAAAGTTGTCCATGATGTAGCACTAAATAAAAATTAAAAATGGAAAAAGAGCTCAAAACAAGATGTTTGCTGTCCAGCATTCACTCCTTTATTTTTTCTAGGAATATTGCCCAAATTCGTTTTTGAGAACCCCCTCTTTCCCATTTCCAGCCATGTGGTTTGGACGGATTGACTCCTCTGTCTCTCGACTTACTTGAGCCGCTCGGTGGCATGTCCATTCCAACTGGCCGCAGGGGCGGGCCCTGTACCCAATTGCAGAAAATGAGAAAGTGTCCTGAGGCCTCTATGACAGGAGCTTCCTTTTTCTTCAGAAGGAGCCGCTCATTCAGACCCTCTCTCTCACCCTGAACGGTATGCGTGACAACGAGGTCACTGTGCTGCCACACTTGGTGGAGGACCAGGATGATGCAGCCCGCCACTCAGACAGCAGAGTGAGGAGATGAAGAGAAACCATTCACTCCAACCACTTGCTCAAGCCCTGCCGGACTCGAGCCTCAGCTCTGGGCGTTTAATTCGGTAAGCTAATAAATTCTGTTCCTGCTCTGGTCCAGTTGAATTAGGTTTTCTGTCATTCAGGATCAAAGGAATCTCAACTGATATGTTGCGCACAGTCCCATTGAGGTTTTCTAAAACATTTTGAAACATAGAGTCACTAAACGCACTCTCTTCCTTCCAATCCACTCCTCGATCTTTCCAAACAGCCGTCTGTTTTCATCCCTTGGAGGAACAGCTCTGGCCAGGGTGGTGGGTGAGATTCATTTACACACAATCAGAAAGGCAGTTTGCAGAAAAGCCAGGTGAAATGATGGTGGCTTATAGCAGGCTTTGTAGTGGACGGGGTGATGGGGGTGTGTGTTAGAAAACGCCGAGAAGGACGTGTAAGAAGACTTAGCCGTGGTTATCTTTGATTAGTATATTGCATATATTTTTTACTATCTGTATTTTCTAAACTTTCTGGATAAACTGCTATTTTCCAAGTCACATTGCAGGGTCTCTGTCCAAAAATATCATTGGGCAGATATCAACATTGATATCTTTTTGATATCAGTATATCGAAAGTCAAAAAATCCAAAAGGATACGCATTGGCCGTGACTGAAACCTTGACAAGATGAGACAGTACTTTGAGTTCCTGACTCTGTTTTCTTAGAATGCGAACACGTAGAAGTTGTAACCTGATGGCTGTGGGGCTGAACCAGACAGCAACCCAGACTCTGCTTCCAGATTTTATGTTACATTTTACCTTCAGATTTTATGCCTCAATTTTACTATTGTGAACAATCTGTGAATCAGAGAGAGAAATCTCTCTTCTTAGAAGGGTGACAATATCTTCTGAATCAGAAATAGGAACACATGGTCTCTCTAGAATTATCACACTTGCTGAAATCCTAGGGAAAGAGAGCCTACATCAGGGCCGTGCCACACTGTCTGTGATTATGTTCCCCAAGCTTCCCGGCCGTGGCTCCTGTGTTTGGGATGCAACGGAGAGAGCAAGGGGTTCCAGGGGAAGGCCTGGGGGCTGGGGGGGCCACAGGCATCCTAAGTAACAATGACAGCCACACGGATGTGCAGAAATCAATAAGCCGAGGTCGTGCTCAATAAGAGGAGCGGGCGGTGCGAGTACCAGGCTGAACATCTGTCAGGCAACAAAAGCAACCGGGAAGAACAAAGAGAGGGATTATCGTCACTCAAGTTCTTCTCCAGGCCCAGCAGGCGACACCAAGCTGCCCAGCCCTCCTTCCTTCAGACACTGGACATCCACGGAGAGCGTGCTGCCCGGACAACCCCAACCAGCGCCCGGCACAAAGGAGGGAGGGAGACAACAAAGTGCAGATGGAAAATTCTGGCAGATCCACATTGTTGTGATGTCAAAACTTCCCACATGCTTGCTGAATTGGGAGTAGAAATTTCTACAGAACCGTTTTGTTTACATGTGAGAACCATCGATCCCCAAGGAGCTCCTAAGTCCCGTTAATTAAACTCTTACTCCATCTCCTTTCTGTCCCTACGGCCAGAAGCTGGGGGACGGCGGACAGTGGATGTGCCAAGGGTGGGTCTTTGTGAAATGGACAGAGCCCAGAGATGGCACAGGGCTGCAGTCATCTGTAACAGAAATGCTTGTGGTGAGAAAGCCGCGCTGGCACCAGGTTCCCTCAAACCTGTATCTCCACCCCATTGCTGTGAGGTACGTTCTGCAGCTATCAGGGCCTTTTTTTTTCTTGCATGGCAAAGGAAACCATCAACAAAACAGAAAGACAACCTACCAACTGGGAGAAAATATTTGCAAATCATGTATCCATTAAGGGGTTAATTTCCAAAATAAAGAACTCATGCAACTCAACAACAAAAAAACGAACAACGTGATCAAATTGGGCAAAGGACATGAACAGACATTTTTCCAAAGAAGATATACAGATGGCCAATAGGTACATGCAAAGAGGTTCAACATCACTAATTATTAGGGAAATGCAAATCAAAACTACAATGAGATATCACCTCACGCACATCAGAATGGCTATAATGAACAAGAAATAATAAATGTTGGAGAGGATGTGGAGAGGAGGGAACCCTCATACACTTCTGGTAGGAATGCAAACTGGTGCAGCCACTGTGGAAAACAGTATGGAGATGCCTCAAAAAATTAAATATAGAAATACCATAAGATCCAGCTATTCTACTTCTGGGTTTTTATCCGAAGAACGTGAAATAAACAATTCAAAGAGACTTATGCACCCCCTTGTTCACTGCAGCATTATTCTCTACAGCCAAGACCTGGAAGCAAAAGTACCCATCAACGGATGAATGGATAGAGATGTGGTAAATATACATATATATATATACACATATATATATGTGTGTATATATATATATATGTACACACAATGGAATACTACTCAGCCATAAAAAAGATGATATCAGGGCTCTTGCATGGACCGGGGGCACAAGGTGTCTCCTGAGATTGGGAGTGTGGCAACCACAAATCTCCCTATTTGACAGATAACAAACCTACGTCACACACAGAGCAGCTCAGTAATTAGCCTGAAGTCCCACAGCTGGCATGTGGCTGAGTTATATTGCATTACAAACCTACCAACAAAATTAGACATTAGACACAAAGCAACATTGTTAAGTCAAGTCCTTATGGATCAACTTTAGACATACCACCACGGTGGTTTTAAAATACGTCCACAGATTCTTTGACGTCCCTCCTTCGGGAGGTAGACTCTAACTCCTCTTCCCTGAGTGTGGCAGCACCTAGCATCTCACGTCTGATGAACAGAAGGTGAAGCTGTGTCACTTCCAAAAGTAGGTCATGAAGAGCTCAGTGTATCCTCCTTGCTCACTGTCTTGGAGGAAGCCAGCTGTCAATGTGAGGATGCTCAAGCAGCCTGTGGAGCAGCCCACACGGTGAGGAACCGAGAGGCTCCCTGCCCACAGCCAGCACCGGCTGGCCCAGTGTGGACCCACCTTAGAAGGGGATCTTTCAACCCCAGTCAAGCCTTCAGCAGACTCCAGCCCCGCTGGCAGCTTGACTACACCTCATGAGAAACCCTGAGCCAGAACCACCCAGCGAAGCCACATGCGGAGACTGCGGGAGAAAACTGTTCATTATGTAAAACCACTAGGATTCAGGGTAATTGATGATGAATCAACAGATAGCTAACCTATCCGCCTTTATTAACCTTATGCCTATTGTGAGGTTTGATGACCGCTGAGGTTGAGATTTCACTTAAATGCCACCTCCCTTTCAGGGTGACAGGGACTTCACAGGGACGGCAGAGACTGGCTATTCACCGAACTCATTTCCTTTCCTCCTGGGCGCACAGCTGGCCTACACTTCCCAGCTTCCCCTGAGGTTAGGTGGCCGTGTGACCGAGCTCCGGCAGATGACACACAGGTGGAAGTGATTACACCACCTCTACGCCTGGCTCGTAAAAACCTCCCATGTGGTCTGCCACGGCCTGAATTGTGTCTCCCCAACATTCGTATTTTGACGCCCTAACCCCAGTGTGGTGGCGTGTGGAGATAGAGGCCTTGGGAGGTGACTGGGGTTAGATGGGGTCACGAGAGGGGATGGGATTAGAGAGCCCCACCCCCACCACCTCTCCCAAAGTGCACGCACGCAAGAAAGGCCCGAGGACAAGAAGGCGGCCGTCTGGAAGCCAGGAAGCGTCCCTTGCCAGAACCCACCCTGCTGGCACCGTGATGGCAGACTTCGGGCCTCCAGAATTGTGAGAAAATATGTATCTGTTGTTTAAGCTGCCCAACCTATGACATATTTTATGGCAGCCTGGGCTCACTAAGCTGGAGTTCTTCATGTCCCTCTTTTCCCTTCTGCCAGCTAGATGTTGAGACTGAGGACCCCTTTAGAAACCGTATGTTGAAGGTGGCAGAACACCCATGAGCCTGGGTGCCCGGATGACCCCGTGGAACAGGGACCCACCGCTACTACCATGACCATCCTTGGGAACATGTGAGTGAGTGGGCGCCTCTGTTGGGTGAAGGCAGCCAGATGTCAGGATGTGTTCGTTCCAGCAGCTGCCGTTGCCTCTCCGGGGAGCACTGCCCCAGGCTGTCCTCTGCGTGGTGCTGACGGTAGGAAAGCTCAGTTCTGTTCCTTTATTCCACTCTGCTCTAGCTTCAACCGTTGCAGACTGTGACTCAGGAAACAGCGATACACGATTGCCTTCAGTGAGTCTCAAGCCCTCTGTCGCCCAGGCGGGAGCCACGGGCTGGGGCTTCGGGGCTCCGTCCGAAGTTGGTAGATGCCTTCCGAGAGCTCTTGCTGCTTCTGACCACAGGTTGGGAAGGTCTTCACTTCTCGGTGACCTCTTTGCTGGGTCAGAGAGAAGGCAAATGCCAGTTTCTCTAACAGGGACTGGTGAATTCCTTCTATTCTTTCTATCTTTTTCTGAAAGACATTGATCTCCTCCCTTCTGGATCAGGGCACATGAGAACATTCTCCAAAATTCCCAAGGAGAAAAGAACAATCACTGGGCAAGCCGAACACTCCCACCGAGAGCCATGTAGGGTGACCGAAGTCACCATATCCTCGTCTCTAACCCATAGGCCAAAAATTTAGGTGGAGGAGAATGAGTTACTTAATTCTGCGCCTCGATTTCCTCATCTTTAAAGTGAGGATAATAGTGGGACCTACCCCATCTATTGTGAAGATGACGTGTGTAAAGCACGTGGCACAGTGCACAATCCAGAACAGCCCATGGTTACGGCTGGTGCCGTTTTTTATGAGGTGGGGCGATCGCTCCACCCCCACCAAGGGGCTGAGGAACCTTGGCTTTGGCAAGAGCCTGAGTCCATCCCCCACCTGCCTCGGCCCCTGCCGCCCTCAGCCTGGGCGGTGGGCATACCTGGCCCGGGCCTTCTTCCAACTCACCTGCCTGGCTGCTGGTTAAAGTGGCCACCTCTGACCTCCAGCCTGTGACGGGACAGCCGCCCTCTCCCCGGCCACTGCATGACCCACAAACAGTGCCCCCAAGGGGCTCCGAGGGGGCAGGGCCCTGCCAGGCTCAGTTTCTTACCAGAAGAGACTGTCGAATCCAGGTAAATGGGGCTGTCCCGCAGGGCCTCGTGGGGCTTTGTGGGGCCTCGTGGGGCCCAGTTCTCACCAGAGCAGCCTCCCTGGCACCACCCACCAGGTCCACTCCATCCCTCGCCCCTCGCTCCCAGCCCTGCCCCTTGTGCATATTTCTAATGCGGACCAGTGGGTGGGGAGGGGAGGAAAGATGAGGAGGCCGATGGGGATGGGAGCATGGGGGCTCCAGGCATCTCAGACTTCCAGGACGACGTGATGCACCGCCCTGCTCTGCACACCCCACCCGCCACCGAGTCCTGTGGATCTGAACACGCCTCCCATTCGGCCGCCCCTCCCCGCTACAGCCCTCCACGTGAGAGCTCGCCCTGTGCTCTGGATCGTCTCCCCGCCTCCTGCTGAATCCCTCACAGCTGCTGGAGGCACTGATCAAAGTCACACATCTGGCTCCTCATCCCCCTGCTTCACACGCTCGCTGGGCTTCCAAGCCTCCAGAGTGGAGTCCAGGCCGCTTAAAAATGCAGCCCAGGGCCCTCCACCCACTTCCTCTGACTGTGCGGGGCAGCAGGTTAGCGACCTTCCCCGGCAGCCGCAGCGCCTGGCCTGTCCCTGTGCCTCTGCCCGTGCCTCTGCCCGTTCGTTCTGTTCTGCCAGCCCTCAGGCAGCTTCCCCAGGAATTTCGTTCAGACCGCGCTTTAAATCCACAGCCACGCAGGACCCAGGTGGTTGTTTCTCGTCTCTGCATTTGCCCTTCGCTCCTTCATTCACTTATTCAATAAATCACAAACGCTTACGGGTCCCTCGCACCCCAGAAAGAAAAGCGTGGGCAACAGCCCAAACGTCATGTATCGTAGAGTCTAATGAAGAGATAGCGACAAGCACATAAACGACCACAAACGCAAGGCAGATGCCCAGGGCCCTAAGCGGGATCTAACAAGTCCTGTGGGAGCTGGGAGGAGGTGGGAATTCTGTTTTATTGGCAATAGCAGGAAAAGTTTTATGAGGCAGGAATGTCACTCACTCATTCGTTCGATGCATAGATCTATTGAGCACAAATGACGTACCAGGCACACGCGTTTGGGATGGGCCTGAGGTGAAGGGAATGTGGGCTGGGGTGGAGATCTAGAGGGCAGGCTCCGTGGAGAGGGGCGGGGGAGATGCTGGGGGGTGGCCAGCATGAGTAGAATGGACCACAGTTTGGTTCCCTCCACTTCTGACAACAGGGCCTGGTTTTCCTCCCACAAACCTCTGCTTCCCCATCGTGCGCTTGGATACAGCTGGCCCTGACCTCCTGCTCCAGGGCTGGGCTCACATCGGCTCAAGTCGGTTCCACATCCTGTCTTCTTGGTCAGAGAGCTTGGCTCCAGGGTGGGCCTGTGAGGCGACTAGAGTCAGTGGTGCTGCTCACAAAGGGCCAGAGATGAAGGAGAACTTCCTGAGAGGCTGGATCAAGCCTTGCCAGAACTCCCTCTATTGTTCAAGTCCTTTTTAGTTGGGTTTTTCTATTACCTGTAACCTAAGGAATCTTAAAAGATACGGTGAGGTGGGGAAATCCAGGAAACCACATTGTTCTAGAAGATAAAAAAGCAACAGAAGATAAACCTGGAAAGGTAGATTTTATCTTTATTGTAATAACTTTAAATACAATAACAATAATAAAAGCTAATGCTTACTGTCACATTACACGTCAGGTTCTGCTCTAAGTTATTTATGTTAATTCATTTAATCCTGTGGGATGGACACTGTCATCATCCCTATTATTTTACAGATGAGGAAACTGAGGCACAGAGAAGTGAAGTGATTTACCCAAGCTGGCAGAGCACCAGCCATCACACCTGCCCTCTCCCCTCAGAGCCGGAACTTCTAGCCACTGGGCTATCATTTGTGGTTTTCAGGGAACCGTAAGAAGCTAAGAGATCTGCAGACTTTTAGGCTTTGGGGTCAGATACGACCTTTTCCCCTTTCTAGTTGGTGTGCCTTTGGGAAAGAGTTTAACCTCTCTGAGTCCCAGGTCGCGGTCAGGATTAAACGGAACACACGCGTTCCTAGGGTGCTTGGCCTTCCGTGCCCATCGCCTTCTGTGCCGGTTGTTGCCATGGGCCCTGGGGAGCTGCTGGAGGCCTGCTAGTCCTTCGCTCACCCACAGTGATAACCCACCCACTTGCAGACCTGGGAGGGGCTCCTTGAAGAGTCTCCCAGAGATGGGGCCCTCGCTGTGCCGCTCCCGCACACCCAGGGCTCTGCTGGGTCTTGCTCCTTGACTATGGCCGGGCTTCCCCTTCCAACATGTCTGCACCAGAGCAACACAGCCCTTGGCCGAGCCCCGGCCTCCAGTGACGCGCCGATGGGGCAGGTCGGTGAAGCCAAAGAACGTCAACTGGGCCGAGATCCCCAAACACCCCCCTCGTGAGGAAGGTCATCAGAAGGTCGTGCTGATGCGGGGTCGGCAAGCCGAGGAGTCGAAAGAAAGATTTCTTGGACTCTCGAGATCTGGCAGTAGTGCTCTTTTATTTAGAGAATAGTGTGGAATAGCATGGGGACAGGACCCATGGGCAGTCAGAGCTCCTGCTGCTGCCCCGAGTTGAGGGTTAGAGCTAATTTTATAAGGCATGGGTATGTGACTTATTTTTACTGGAAAAAGAAAAGATGGTGTAAAAAGTCATTAAATGATTTCGGTGCAGATGGGGTCTGGTTATTGTGCGGTCATATAACTTTTAGATACGAATCTGGCCATATAGATCGGCATGTAGGTGAGGATGCCCTGGGCTTCTCTCCCTGGGGCAGCCCCAATTCATACCATAAAAAACATCCACCGGGTCATATAGTTTGGCAGGTAGGCCAGGTCACCTTGGGCTTCTCTAGCTGGGGCAGCCTTAATCCACATCAGTGCTCACTGTTCCCACCTTGCTGGAAGCCCCTCCTGGGCATGTGGAAGCCCCGGGTGTGGGCCCCAGGCTGGGGGAGTCATCCCCAGAGGGTGGCGTGGGGCAGGGCTGGCCCAAGGCTATTGAGAAGGTGAGACGGGACCACAGAGCAGCATGGTCCACAGCGAGGCCCATGGACCGGGGACCCCGGGGAGGAGCAGTGGGTGGAGCAGGTGTTAAATGAACCACATCCCTTCTCCAAGGTGTCCTCTGCTTCTCACAGAGCTGTCCCCTGGGGCTGGGCCACCCCATGGGTTCTGGATTCTTCAGAGCCGCCTCATGCTGTGGGAGGGCAAGGAGAGGGCTCCAAGAGGTGCACGGTGGGCCTGGCAGTGCAGACCCTGACCCACATGGGGCAGAAAGAGGCTCAGGGGGAGAGCTGAGAGGGCCAGCAGCCCGCCCAAGCTCCCTCCAAATCCTACCTGATGGTCAGCCCTCAGGAGGGTGCCCTGAAGGCCCCTCCCCTGATCTGAGCCCTCCCGGAAGCCTCTCAGCTGGGGGGCCTTGAGCACCTACTCCCTCCTGGACACACCGTCTCCATCTGCTTGGTTTTCTGACACGACTGCTCCTCCTGTGAGGAGCGTAGTGTGCAGAGGACATGCCCCTCCGGTCCGAGCCGAAGCTCCAGGCTGGGAGGGGGCTGTCTGGGCAAGATGGGGTCCCGAGGAGCAGGGCGTCTGAGGACCACTCCTGAGGTAGGAGCGTTTTCCTCCAGACTCTCGGTCGCCACGCTCCTGCTTCTGCCCCATCCAGGGTTTCTGATGGTTCCGGAAGCGCTCACGTCTGTGTGTTTCTGGTCCATGGTGACTCTCCAGCCCCAGGCTCACTGAGGGGCCAGACGACTGTGCTTCCTGCCTGCTGGTTCCCAGTGCGGCTTCACGCTCAGGACGTAGGATCATTTAAAGTCCCGTGAAAACCCATGCTGTTGGGGCTGCCCAGTGGCCAAGTGGTTAAGTTTGTGTGCTCTGCTCTGCTTTGACGGGCTGGGGTTTGCCAGTTCAGATCCTGGGCACGGGCCTACACACCACTCATCAAGCCATGCTGAGCCAGCACCTCACATAGCAGAACTAGAATGACCTACAACTAGGATCTACAACGAAGTACTGGGACTTTGGGGAGAAAAAAAAGAGGAAGATTGGCAACAGATGTTAGCTCCTTACCAATCTTCCTCACCAAAGGAAAAAAAAAGCACATACCTTAAAAGAACAAAAACCATGCTAAGTAACAGAGACTCAGAGACCTGAGACAGTGCGTCGCATGTCTCAAGTTGTGTAGTACAGATATACAGATGGCCACCTGTGCAAGCAGAGGGGCTGGACCCACTCATTCACCAACAAGTATTTGCTGAACACCCTGAATACCAGGCCCTGGTCTCAGTAAGCGAGACCGATGAAGCCCTGCCCTCCTGGCTACAGTCAACAAGGAGACAAGATTACAACCCACAGACGTGTGTGTAATGGGCCTGGTGTTGACGGAGAGGGATCTGAGGAGTGGCATTCAGAGAACCTGAGGACCCGAGGGAACACGTCCGTCATGCAGCAATCTGGGGAAGAACCTCCCATCCGGCAGAGGAGTGAGTCCCCGTGACACGGACAGCAAGGCCTTGAGTGGGATCCCCTCCCTCCCTGCCTTCTAAGCAAGCCACAGGTGCAGGGGCTCCCACAGGCCTGGGGGATCCCCGCCAGGAAGGGGTGCCCGTCTCCAGCTGCTCGCGGCGAGCCCCTCTTCCCCAGGCGGCCTCGGGCGTGGCTTCCTGCTCGGTGAGGGAGAGCTGGCACTGCCTTCCTGCCCAGGTTCTCCGATCTCATCGCTGTTTACAGCAGTGCAGGGAGAACAAGGCTTCGATCAAACGGGGCTCAGGGGCCTGGGGACCAGCAAGTGCTCCAGACGGAAAGCTCGATGGAAAAGTGACTAATTGGAAATAGCCCACGGGCCCACATACCACAGCAAGGGAACATGTCAGCGTCCAGAAGTGTCCAGCTGGAGGAGCTTCCTGGGCTCCAGCACCAAGCCCAGGACCATGGAGGAGTGAGGCTCAGAGCCCCAGGGTGAGCGGGAGCAAGCGTCTCTCTCCTCTCGCCTCTCAGCCCTTTCTTGCCTTTCACTACCATCATCACCACATCGCATGAATACCTGGATGGCCAGAAAAACATGGCGGTGGATTACGTCTCCAACAGCCAGATTCTTCAGGCAAACATTTTTCCTTTTAAACAAATTAAATCTAGTAAAGAATCTGAAAAACACAAACAGTTCTGGACACGTGGCCTGTTGAGCCTGGAAGAAATGAAGTTTTCTTCCACTGGGGAAAGCAGTGGGGTCTTTAGCACGGAAAATAGAGCATAGCTGACTTCAGGAAAGATGACTCGCACTCTCCAGTATTTCGAATGTTGTTGATTGTTGTGTTGTGACTGTTGTGTTGTGATTGCTGTGTTGTGTTTCGCTTGCTTTCCTTTCTGGAGGGTTGTGCCTCTCCAGGCTCCTCCCTTGAAACTGGAGCCAGTGAGGAACACATCTTTTGTGGAGTTTTCAATTCTTTTCTAACCATCCTCAGCTTCATGGAGTTAGAGGACAACAAGCCTAAGGGGGTAGAAGCAGGACATAGTCTGCACACATTAACTTCTTGCCTGATAAAGGCCAAAAGGCAAGAGTTCGGGCCTGGCACCAATGTGGGGATGATGAAGATTTTAGGCTGGTTACTTTTAAAACTGCGGATGAGAAGCAGGCTCCGAGGAGCAGAGTTTGCTTGCCCTTTGTTGGGAAATATTTACATTTGTAAGGGAAACCTCCATCTGTAAAGTTGCCTCCCTCTCTGTGCCAGGAAGAAGGGAGATGACCTTATCTCTAGAAACTCTTAATCAATGCCAAAGGCAAGAAGTTAAGTTGTTTACTGTCTGGCAACCTCATGTGACTGACACCCCCCCCAATCCTCCTTTGTCTTTGGCTGGGGATAATATTTAAGTGGTGGCTTCTGCCGCTTCTTATCTAAAAGTTGAGGGACCGCCCAATGGCTGGACCCTACCGGCACTGGTACCATTTTAACTTTTGTCTTGTAAAGAGATAACTCACATACCTATGCCTTAAATTTAGCCTTACTCTCCACCCATGTTTGCAGTAGCAGCAGTGGCTCCTCCTGCCCATGGGCCCCGTCCCCATGCAGCAGCCTGACTGCCCATGGGTCCTGTCCCCATGCTATTCCACACTATTCTCTAAATAAAAGAGCATTACCACCAGATCTTGAGAGTCCAAGAAATCTTTCTTTCAACTCCTCAGCTCACTGACCCCGCATCAGGGAGCCCTCCTTCAGCCTCCCAGAGCCCTTGGCTGAGGGGATCAGAGAGGGCTTTGTCTCACCCTGGGTGGACAGTCCCACCTGAGGCGTCCAGCCAGGGAGCCGTCGGAGGGTCTGCCTCTCTTAAGTGAAATGATCAGATGCTCAAGGATCTGGGGCAGGACTCTAAGCCCCCACTGCCCAGTTGGCTGCGGCCTGGCGTCTGCACGAGGAAGCTGCCACACAGCCATGAAGTTCAGGGACGGGAGTGGACGTAGAAGCAGAGAAAACACCCATTTGGTGAAGTCAGGCTGTCTGCTCTTTCACTCTCTGCAGAAGTTTTTAAAGGGTCTCTGGCCACTAAGGTCTTGTTTAAAGTATAGACTTTAGTCTGTACTTATGTTTAAATATTTTTAAAGACATTTAAAGCGTAGATGGAGTATACTGCAAACCCAGGCACCTGCTGCAAGAGGGGGACTGGGTGGAGATTCTTGGGGAAAACGGTTCAGCTGTCCCTGGATAGGAACCAGCTCTGGGCCGGAAGCCCAGGGCCTCGCTCCATGTCACAGAGCTCGCGCCAGGGTGAGCGGAGCCCGCGCTCCAGACTGACCATCAGCAGGAGGGGCAAAATGGGGAGAGGAAAAGCGCAGGGTGAGCCAGCTTAGGGAGGCGCTCTTCACTCAGTAGGCGATCAGTCAATACCGATCAATAGTCCTTAACTGAAAGGAACAGGAAAAGGAGGAGGAGGAGAGTTTGACCAGGTGCCTCGATTCAGCGGTTTCCTGCCTGATGGCACACCTAAAGCTATCCCAGGTGTATTAAAAGGCTCACTTTCTTTAAAACATGGTAGGAAATAGAGAAGTCTGTTTATTAGCACAGGTGAACAAGGCCTTCCTATGAAAGAAACAAACCCAGGAGCCAAAAGGAGAAGACTGGCAGGTTTGATTTCTTAAATATCTGAAACTTCCCTTTGTGAAAAGACCACATAAATGAAGTTAAAAAAAAAAATGACAACTGGAATATTTGAAAAGTATGGAAGAAAATATTTGCAAAGTATGGAAGAAATAAAGAATTAACATGCATAATATATAAATAAATTATTCAGATTGATAGGGAAAAGACAACTCAATAGAAAAATGGACAAAGAAAATAAACAGGCAATTCACAGAAGACAGACAAAATGCAAATATATACATACACACACATACACAAATATGTATATTTTTCCAACCTCCTCCTCAACTGATAATCGGGGAAAGCAAACTGAAAAAATATATACATATTTTCACCCCATGTTCATCGCAGCATCATTCACAATAGCTAAGGTGTGGAAGCAGCCCAAGTGCCCATCAAGAGACGCATGGATAAAGAGGATGTGCTGTGTGTATACACACACACACACACACAATGGAATACCACTCAGCCATAAAAAAGACACAATTGGGCCATTTGTGACAACACAGATGGACCTTGAGGATATTGTGCTGAGCAAAATAAGCCAGAGAGAAATACAAATACCATATGATTTCACTCATACGTGGGAGATAAACAAACACATAGATAAGGAGAAGATTAGCGGTTACCAGAGGGGAAGAGGTTGGAGGGAGGGAGAAAGGGATAAAGCAGCACGTAAGTATGGTGACAGATGAAAACCGGACTGTTGGTGGTGAACAGCTGCAGAAACTGACATATAATACCGTACACCTGAAATTTACACAACGTTGTAAGCCAATATGACCCCAATAAAATAACTTTGTAAAAAAGAAAAGAAAAATGTAAACATATATTTACAGTTAATTCTTGTTATTTGTTCCATAAAGTCACATAAACACTGAATGAGTAAGTACTGAACCGCTGCTCTGGAGGCAACACAGGTGAGGCCCCTGCGAGCCTCTGGTCACAACGTTTTCGTCACTGATAACTGATCAATACGTAAGCTTGATGACGTGTTTCTGTTTAAGGCACCTATTTCACATATATTGTTGATTCCTTAACATCGAGCTCCCAGCCAACAGCACGTAACTCACATCTGCGTGGAGCTCATCTAACACCCGTGTTTTCTCCCTGCGGCACCTCACAGCCTCCAAGCATTTGGGACACTAGACCACACTTCAGCACGCGCCTGGGGCCATTTTAAACAGCATAATCACCAACAACAGGCACAAAAATGTGAAAAACACATCACTAACTAGACGGCAAAAAAGACCCTTCTTCACAGGGTGAGAGCTGCAGCAAGAAGGCAGAGCATCGTCTCACTCCACCCCAGCTGGGGACGTATCGAGCGATTAGAATTTTCATCCCTGCTCATGTCCACTGGTGCCGCAAGTATTGACTTTGTGGTGGCAAATAAATTTTAGTGAGCAGGTAAGTTCACAAGTGTGGAATCCATGAGTAATGAGGATTGACTGTATACATACTCATGCGTCCATGTAGCCTCTGTGTTTGTAATTATGAAATTTGCATGTGAATGCTGGGTGCACTGAAGTTGTCAACTATTTGTTGCACTGCTCTCGAGGGCCCTGTGTGTTCCCAGCACTGGGACTGAAGCTCTGAGACAGAGTTGCTGCCCCCAGAGGGTTTATGCCAACGGCAGAGACTGATTGTACTCAAGTGAACTGAACAAATAATTGAGATTGTGCTAATTACCAGGAACGAAATAATCAGTTTGCTCTCAAAAAGAATACGTCCTCAGACAGTGTAGCTGAGAGAGACGAGAGCAGATCCCTGAGGAGCTGAGGGAAGCTGCTCCTAACAGTGAAGACATCTCGTATGGGAGGGAGAGAAGGCCGGGCTGCCAGTGGCCTGGAGAGGCCAGCAGAGCTAGAGTCCTGGGATGTGGTCAGTCCTGGGGAGGAGAATGGAGCTGCATGTGAGTGGTTAGTGGAATTTTGACTCTTATATAATTGTGGACAACATAATAACAAAAATTTTAAATAACAAAAGCCAAATATCTCCAAGATTCTTCAACAGCAGCCTGATGACCTCTGAGAAATACCCACAACTAGGAGCTGGCCAGAGAAGGAGAAAGTATCCAGGGGTCTGAGGAGCAGCTAATGAAACTGGAGAAAACGCCAAAGAATATGATGTCACCAAAGCTAAGACAAGAGGTTGTTTTGAAACAAAAAAGAATGGTCGAGCAAGAGAATTCTTGGTTAGATTTGGCCCAAGTGGATCAGTGGTGCCTTGACAAGAGCACTTCAGTGGGTCCGAGTGCAGGAAAGAGGGAACACGAGGCAAGAAGTGGGATCAGTGTTAATAGGAAACATTTTTGAGAAACTTGACTATGAAGAAAATCAGAGTAATGGAGCAGCAGCTGGAGGGTAATTAGGGCAAGACAGGTTCTCGTGTTTCTTTATGATGGGAGACACTAAGGCTCACCAGTGAGGAGGATCAAGCACTAATGAAAGATCAATAGCACCCAGCAGAAAAGGGGACACTGGAAGGAAAGGAGTTGCAGACCATGTGAGAGGGCATGGGTCAGAAGCTCCTGCGGAAGAGTCGATCTGTGTCAGGAGGAGAGACGCTTCTCCAGCTGTATCTGGATGGAAGAAAGAGCAAAAGGTGCAGACAGGATTACAGATTTGGGCATGGGAATATGAAGGACGTCCACGATGATACCATAATATTTTTTCAATCAAGTATGAGTGAAGGCTATCGGGACAATACTCAACTGGAAGATGAAGTTGGAAACACAGGCAGGGTTCGTATTATACGGGCCCCATATGCCATGCCAAGGATTGTTCCAGGAGACTAGGGAGCTTCTGAAAAACCAATGAAGATGCAATGATAAGAAAATAAACAACTCAAAATCAAAAGAGTTTCAATGGTATTAGTCATTAGGAAAATGCGAATTAAAACCACAATGTGATACTACCACATACTTAGCAGAATGGCTTTTAAAGAAAAAGTGACAGTACCACATGTTGGTGAGATAACAAGGACTGTTAACACTGACAGAGATGTTAGAATTATCTGATGAAGGTTTTTGAGCAGCTGTCATAAAAATGCTTCAACCGGCAATAAAAATGCACTTGAAATAAATGGAAAAAACGGGAAGTCTCAGCAAAGAAGTAGAAGATATAAGAAGAGACAGATGGAAATTTTAGAACTTAAAAACACATTAAAAGAAGTAAAAATCTCAGTGGATGGACTCAAAAGCAGAATGGAGGGAAAAGAGGAAAGACCCATGGAACAAGAAAACAGAACAATGGAAATTACCCAATCTAAATAACAGGAAGAAAATAAACTGGAAAAGAATGAACAGAGCTTGAGGGACCTGTAGGACCATAAGCAAAGGTCTAACATTCATGTTATTGGAGTCCCAGAGACAGGAGGAAGAGGATGGGGTATGAAAGTACTAAAAAACATAAGGTTGACTAGTTCCCAAATTTGGCAAGAGCTATAAAACCACAGATTCAAAAAGCTGAGTGAACCCCAAACAGGATAAACTCAAAGAAATCCATCATAACTAAACTTCTGAAAATCGAAGACAAGGGAAAAATACTGAAAGCAGCAAGAGAAATGACACCTTACCTATAGGGAAAACAATTCAAGTGACAGTAGATTTCTCATCAGAAATCAAGGAAGCCAGAAGGAAGCACCACAACATTTTTCAAGTGCTGAAAGAAAAGAAGAAAATAGGAAGGGGAAATGAGGTCACTCTCAAATGAAGGAGCATTAAGAGAATTCGTCACCAGCTGACTTGCCCTAGAATAATTGCTAAGGCAAGTTCTCTAAGCAGATAGGAACTAAGAAAAGAAGGAATCTTGGATCATTAGGAAGAAAGAAGAATGGAAAGAGTAAAAACAACAATTAATACAATATTTTCCCTTCGATTGTTGTTTCCTAAATTGTATTTGATGGTTGAAGCAAAAATTATAACACTAACTGTTGTGGTTTTAAATATATGTAGAGGATATTTAAGACAATTATATCACAAATTATGAAGATAAAGTGATATAAAGGAAGGTAAGATTTCTATACTTCATCTGAGCTGGTAAAATGTCAACACAAAGAGACTGTGTTAAGCTATGAATATATAATGTAATAAGCAGAAGAACTGTACAAAGAGTTATGCTTAAAACACTATAGATTAATCAAAATGGAATTGTAAAACAAAATGCTAAAGTAATACACAGAAATGTAGGAAAAAGAAAACAGAAACAAAATACAGAGAGAACAAACAAAAAATAAAAAATAAAATGGCAACTTAAGTCATAACGTATCAACAATTTTATTACATGTAAACCGTCTAGATACACTAATTAAAAGAAACATTGTAAAGTGGATTAAAAAGCATGATCCAACTATAGGCTTTTTACAAGAAAGTCACTTCAAATATAATGCTATAGGCAGGTTGAAAGTAAAAGGGTGGAAAAATACATACTGTGCAAACACGAATCAAAGGAAACAGAAGTGGCTATATTACTACCAGATAAAGTAGACTTCAGAGCAAAGAAAACTACCAGAGCTAACACAGGACATTATATAGTGATGAAAGGGCCAATCCACCAAGAAGACATAGCAATCCTAAATTTGTACGCACCAAACAACAAAGCTGCAAAATGTGTGATGCAAAACCTCTTAGAAGTGGAAGAAGAAATAGGCAAATTCACAATTAGAATTGGAGATGAGGACATCTCTCTCTCAACAACTGACAAATCAACCAATGAGTTTTAATGAATGTTTATAGAACAGTCTACCCAATGACAGACTACATATTCTTTTTAAGTGTCCACAGAAGATATACCAAGATAACTTGGAGGGAAAAAACCCCCAACAAATTGAAAAGAATTAAAAATATACATATCAACATGATATGCTGTACATTCATTTTTATTTAGTTCAATGTATTTGTTTTATTTCCATCGAGGCTTTTTCTTTGAGATTTTCTTGTTATTTTTCTGTTATTGATTTCTAGTCAGAGTCTCCCATGGTTGGGGAACACGCTTTGTATGTCCCAAATCAACAATCTAAGCTCCCACTTCAAGAACTTAGAAAAGAGCAAAATAAACACAAAGCAAGCAGCAAGAAGAAAATAATAAAGATAAGAGCAAAAATCAATGAAATAAAAAGCAATAAATAAATTAATAAAATAAAAACTTATTCTTTAAAAAGATCAATAAAATTGCCAAACCTTTAGCAAGACTGACAAAAAAAGAGAGCGAGAGAGAGAAGACCCAAATCACCAATATCAGGCATGAAACAGGGAATATCACTGAAGGTTTTACAAACACCAAATGGATCATAAGAAAATACTATGAACAACTCTGCACACATAAATTTGACAATTTAAACAAATAGACCAATTCTTGAAAACTACAATCTACTACAACTCATTCAATATGAAGTAGGTCACTTGAATAGCCCTATAACTTTTAATATTGAATTTGTAATTCATTAACTCCTCAAAAAGAGACCTCAAGGTCCAGATGGTTTCACTGGGTAATTTTACCAAACGTTTGAAGAAGAGTTAACACCAATTCTATACAATCTCTTCCAGAAAATAGAAGAGGAAGGAGCACTTCCCAATTCAGCTTATGAAGCTAGTATTTTCCTTATCCAAAGGCAGACGATGACAGCAGAAAAAAAGAAATCTGTAGACAAGTATCTTTCCTGATAATACACACAATAATTCTTAACAAAATATTACCAAATAGAATTCAGCAATATAGAAAAAGAATTATATACCATGACCAGGTTAGTGAGGTTTATTCCAGAAATGCAAGGGTGGTTCAATATTCAAAATCAATAAATTTTTATATAATTTTAAATTACATCAATTATATCAATTTAAATTTGAAATAATTTGCCGTATTAACAGGCTTAAGAAGAAAAGGCATATGGTCATATCAATTGATGCAGAAAAAACATTTGACAAAATCCAATACTCATTCAAGATAAAAACTCTCAGAAAAATAGGAATAGAGGGGATCTTCCTCAACTTTATAAAGAACATCTACAAAAAACTTACAGCTAACATTATGCTTAATGGTGAAAGACTAAATGCTTTCCCCCTAAGTTTGGGAACAAGGAAAGGATGTCTCCCTCACCAGTCCTACTCAATATAGTGCTGGAAGTTCTAGCTAGTGCAGTAAAGCCAGAAAAGGAAACGAAAGGAGTATGGATTGAAAAGGAAGAAATAAAACTGTCTGAACTTACAGATGACATGACTGTCTACAGAGAAAGTCCCAAGAAACCTACAAAAAGAAACTCCTAAAACTGTTGAGTTCAGTGAGGTCACAGGATACAAGAGAAACATACAGAAATCTATTGTATTTCGATATACCAGCAATGGGCACACAGACATCAAAATTTAAAACACAGTGCCATTTACAATCACTCGAAAAGAGGTGAAACACTTCAGTGTAAATCTAATAAAACATGTACAGTGCTTGTATGCTGAAAACTACACAACACTGATGAAAGAAATCAAAGATCTAAATAAAGAGACATCCCACGTTCATGGATCGCAAAACTCAACACAGGGAAGACGTCAGTTTTCCTCAAACTGATATACAGGTTTAACACAATTTCTAACAAAATCTTAGCAAGATTTTTTAATAGAGATAGACAAGATTATTCTAAAATTTATATGTACAAAGGGATCAAAAGAGCTGAAACAATTTTGAAGAAGAATAAAGCAGAAGGAATCAGTCTACTCAATTTCAAGACGTTATATAAGCTACAATAATCGAGACTGTGGGGTGTTGGCAGAGGGATAGACACACCCTGTGCACGTCTGCACCGTGGAATCCTACTCAGCACTGAAAAGGGACAAGCTATCGCTGCACACAACAGCTTGGATGAAGCTCCAGTCAATTACGCTGAGTGGAAAGAGCCAATCCCGAAAGGTGACCTTCTGTGTGATTGCATTTACGTCAAGGGGCGGGTGGAGGGATCCTTGTGGTGACGGCAGTTTTCTGTCTCTTGACTGAATCAACGTCACAAGATGCTACTGCTGGGGGAAATACGGTGAGGGTACAACTTGCAACTACATGTGAATCTACAATTACCTCAAAATAAAAAGTTTAATTTTCAAAAAGGCTACACACTGTATGCTTCTGTTTGTGTGATCTTCTGGAAAAGGCAAAAGTAAAGAAATAGAAAACAGATTGGCGGATGCCAAGCGCTGGGGGTGGAGGAAGAGGTCATGGGTGACTTTTGTGGGATGAAGCAACTATTCTGCGTCTTGGTGGTAGTGATAGTCATCAACTGCGTGCATTATCAAAACACATAGAATGTCACCTAAAAGAGCTCATTTGATTGTATGTGAATATTTGTAAAGCGCGTAAAAACAAACAGCAGTGAGGAATTTTAAGCAGGGAAGCGGCACGGTCAGACTTGCATTTTAGGAAGATTGCTCCTGTTGCTGAGTGGAGTGGGAGGGGGGAGGCGAGGACTTGAAGGCCAGCAGATTGGTGAGGAGAATCTGGAGGCGTGCAGGGTCAAGACGAGCAGGACCAGAACCCGGAATTAAGTATCAATAGAGATAGGGAAGAGGAGGTGGTTTCAATTACTCCCAGGACTGTTTTAGGACTGGATGTGGTTCCTTCCAAGAAAGTAGTTTTTCTCAGGGGGTATGTGAATCCTTTCATCCTGCCAACCAGTGTGCAAAAGAGTGACTTACACACGTGGATAAAAGCAAGAAAGCCACGTGCTTGAGGAAACTGATTTTATGAGACGCTGAAGGATAGGGACACGGGAGTAGGATTTTATAATTTTAGTTCAAATACAGGGATATTAAACACCAATTAAAAATAAAATGTTTTCATTGAAATGTTTGCTTACAAGTTAACTAGGAAGGGATTTGAAAAAGGTAAGAAATAATAGAATATAGGATATAGAATATAGGATGAACGAGTCACCCAAATTAACATACGTACATCCCACCCCTCCTTCTCTGAAGAAATTAGCTAGAAATGTTTTATCTGCTTAGGAATTGGGGCCGAAGAGATGGAAGGACCTCCCTCGTGCTGTCCTCAAGCCAGGGCCCAGCCTTGGTCGTGGAGGAAGGCCAGAGCGAGGGTAGCTAGGGCGCCAAAGCGTGCCCTCGTCGACGTGGAGGCTCACGTCCCTTGGCGTCTCCTCCTTTATCTGAGAGTGTTCCCAGGTGAGTGAGCCCGTCAGCCTTCCCAGCAGAGCAGGGTCTTAGCTGACCCTTCCAAGTGCCCCGCTGAAGGAGCCACCGTAGGATGGGGAGGAGGGGAGCGTGCCGTCCAGTGTGGGCGTGCGAATCCAGAACACGGGGGCAGGACCAGCTTGTGCAGTGGATTCTGGACAGAGAACATCCCGAGAGTTCCGGGAAACAGGATGTGGAGAAGAGCCGAGAAGAAGTGAAAAACTGTGAACAGAAGCCAGTGCTTTGCACCTTTGCCTCGGGGCACGGCAGCGTCCAAAAATGGAGCCATTTTCCTGCATGTTCTTTCTTTTCCCAGACTGATAACAATGTCTATTTATTTTTCTTAATTTTTTTCTTACTTAGAAATGAGGACAGATTAACAAAAAGGAAGAAAAAAACCCAAAATTCCACCATCAACATTAACTACTTTTGGTATTTTGATGTATCTGTTTCCAGTCTGTCTTCTGTGTGTGTGTTGTTTGCCTGTACATGATTTTATATGTTTACAAAAATCAGTTAAGCAAAATATGCTGTTTTAAACTCAATTTTTAAATTTAATAGTGATTCTGAGGCACCATGTCAAAAAGGTGGTCCCATTTCTAGCTTGAATGTGTGAATCTGAGTTACTGAAGCTTGAATAACCGCAGATCTGAGTTCACCTGTGTGGTCACCGTGTTTTGGGTATTCTGAAATGGTTCCGAATCTAAATCACATTCTACATTAAAAACACAATTTAGTATTTATCACTTTATAAGCCTTCTCATATAAGTCAGTTCACAAATCAGAAATCAATCCTCGATTGATAAGTTCAGTTTTGGGGTCTGGAAACACAGGCACCATGTCGTGCTGGGTCATTTACAAAATTTTGCACATAGACAATTTTAACTGCAAAACGGAAGCAGAAGGTGAGAGGAGCTGGTCCCAAATCCCAGGGCTTTTTGCAGCCAAGTGACCCTGCGGGACCTTAGGGAGGGCCGGGGGCTGGCGGCCAGCTCCGAGAAGCCCGCAGGGGCGGCATGCCAGGCGGAGGGGGGCGGTCCACAAAGGGCCCTGGTCAGCTGCTCCCTAAACTTCTGTGGCAGCTGCTGCCTCCTAAGCTTGGAAACAAATGCTTAATTTGGAGACTGAGCTCCCGCTGGGAGGGGAGGAGGTGCTAGCTCGGTGGTTCCACCAACTTTCTACCACCAAGAATCCTTTTCATCTTTCCCATTCCACCCCCATTGACCCGCCCTGTGTTGGGAAGGTTTTTCCTACAAAACTGCATTTAGTAACAATAACTTCTTCAAGCATCAAAGAGATTTATAGCTGCCAGCCAAAGTTTTATTCAAGAAACCACTGAATTGATTTAATTAATTATTGTAACAAATATTTATTAAGCAATAATGGTAGACGTGGATCTAGAGCCTGAAGTGCAAAGGGGTGAGGTTCTGGCCCTCTAGGGTGACAGTCGGAAAGTCAATGTTCCGTGAGGAGTTGCCCTCTGGTCTGCAGAGCGTCTGTGCGAGAGGAGAGAGGAGAGTGGATTAGGAGGTGAAAGAGGGAGGGGAGCGGGGGGCCAGGGTTGGGCTGGATTCCCAGAGGCATGCCTGAGTCAGAGCTTGAAGGGTTTGAAGGATAAATAAGAGTTTCCGGGCAGATAGAGGTGGGGTGCGTTGTGGGCCCCTCCAGAAAGCGGGCACAGCATGCTTGGTCATAATATCTGCAGTTCACAGAGGACCTACTACGTGTCAGGCGCTGGGCTGACACTGACACACACGTCACCTCGTCTCCTCCTCACTGGGAGGAAGCACTGACATTTCCCACGTTTCACAGGCGAGGACACAATGGCCTCAGGATGTTAACACTTTGCCCGAGGCCACACGGCTGGGGAATGGTGGGGCTGGATCCCAGAGCCCACAACCACCACGTCTGCAGGCATCTTTGGGCAACAAGCGGCAGCTTGGTGTTGCCAGAAAAGTGAATGTGGGAAGACGAAGCGAAGTGAGGCGACCAGGACCTGGGAGGGCCCCCCGGTATGAACTGGGTTGTATCCACAGCGATTTCCATTGGCCACTCTGGCAACCGTGTGAGGGGCCAACCACAGTGCAAAGCTGAGGAGAGGAGCCCACCCAAGGGCCTGACTGCACAGGCGTTCTGCAAACATGAAGAAAACAGAGTCTCCTTATGTCGTGTAAATGTCTGATTCGTGTTAGATGTCCCACAATATCACCATCGGACCCCCATCTCAAGGCTGACATCTCGTAAACGTTCCGCGGCTCCCTGGATACCCTGGGCTGCTTTTGGCATCTGAGCCCACCTGTGCTGCTGAGTGAGCCCAGCTCTGACTCTCTCTGGGTGGAAATTCACATGAATTTGGTTCCAATCTATGACTTTCCTTAAAGTCTTCCCTTATTCAGGCCCCGTCACATACATTTGTCACACCTGTATTACTGTCAAGGAAGCAGGACAGCTACGACCTAGCCGGGGCCATTTGTCACATTTGCATGGAATACTTTTCCTATAGAAGCTTATCTTGGAATGTAATCATGGAGGAAATTGTGGTACACAAGTTTTTCCTTTTCTGGACAATTGTTTGAGATAGAATCTACTCCAGAAGGTAAGACACTTAGTTTCACCCAGAAATTGATGTCATTTGGGCCACATGTAGTCCCCCCAAAATATACCAACTAAAGGTGACAGTGACAATGAATCGACATCCGGATGTGGCTGGACTTCCCCATGGCACATTTGCAAGTTGATGTGTCTTGCCATTTTCCACCCAATCCCAGGTGATAGAGGCAAGATAGAAACTTAAAGATGGCTTTAGTTTTAGGGAAATAAGAGAGAAACGCTTGGGGAACAATAGTTTGAGCGCAACTGCTCTTCGCAATGGCGTGGACATAAAATATAAATAGTTTCACGGAGGCTCCAGATAGGTTGTGCATGATTGATTCCGGGCAGGCTATTAAGGGAAGCTCAGGACGACCAGGCTATTTTGAGGCCAGGCTCTTGCACGACGCCCTTTCGCTCCCACAGCCTGTGCTCTTGGCACGGCTCTCAGAGAGAAGCTGCTGCCTGCAACCCGCAGTCTGACTCAGGGCGGCATTGCTCAAGGTCTCTCCTTTTAAGGCTGTCAGCTGAGCCCGCAGGCAGCTGGAGCCATCACTGTGAACAGCCTGACTCTGAATTTTCCAAAAGGGAACCTGGACCACCTGAGCCCCCGGGAGGAGGCACGAGTCACACTTACCTGCTGCTGCTCGTGCCCGGGCGGAGCCGTCCGCAGGAGCTGGAACGCAAAGGGCACTTTGTAAGACCTTTCAGCCGGCAGGTTAAATGTGGCCCACAGCTGTCACTGAGGCCCTGCCCCCAAAATAGTCCAACACAGGAGCAATAAAGATAACAGCAGCACTGACGACGAGACTGCCAGCAGCGCACTATGACTGTCGTCCTTAGAATGAAATATTTAAGCAAAGGTGTTAACCGAAAGCGAGCACAGTAGACAAAGTGTGGAACAGTGGGCTGAACTGTAAGAGGGCTCAGAGGAGCACCAAAAACCCTCCGAGAGCGGACCAGACGGTCTGGGGAGTTTGTTACTGGAGGAATCAGTGATATTTGTGCTACTAATACAGAGCAGGGTGACATGGCAGAGTAGAAACCCTGTTTAAAAACAAAAAAAACTTCAGAAGAAAACGCATTTCCTAAAGGAGAAGCTGAGGCCTTGTGAGGGGGCATCCCATGTAGCCCAGGGGCCTGGCCAGGTGGAGGAGCCCCATCCCAGCTGCTCATCCAGAGGCCAGGTGGCTCCCTACCCAGGGCAGTGGGAAGGGGCGTCCATCCTCCGTGATGGGGAGGCTGAAGCCCTGTCGGGTCTGAGACTTGTACCTGTGTTTGAAAGAAGGCTGATAGCTTTTCGAGAAACTAAAGCTTATCTTATAATGGCATGAACTCCAAAATCAACGATACTCTGAGATACGTGTCATATCACAAAAAGATTTCTATCACATGGATTATTGCTTAACTAATAGAACACATCTAATTTCCTCATCTAAGCAATGCTAAAACATATACACTTAGATTGCTCTGCTGATGGAAAATTTAATCTGATCAAGCCTCTAAATCAAACTACGAATTTATAGGAAAAGATGTTTATAGAAACTACAGAAGTGCAATCAGTAGTGTCCAGGAAGTGAGCTCTGCAGGACAAACCCCCTGGCTCCTTTGACAATTAAATGTCGAGGGAATGAGACAGAGAGAGAGAGAAAGACAGAGAGAGCGAGAGAGAGAGGGCGGGAGAGAGATATATTTGGCTCTAGATTTGAATGAACTGTAAATAGACATGAGACAATTGAGGAAATTTGAACATAGACTGGATATTTGAAGAATTATAGTTAATCTTTGAAGATATGATTATGATACTGTTGTTTTACTTTAAAATATGGTCATTATCTTTGAGAGGGTTGAAATATTACAGATGGAAGTTACTGGATTACTGGGATTTGCTTCAAAATAATCTGGGAGTGGGAGGAAGTGAAATAAGTCTGGCCATGAGTATAGGTGAAGTCGGGAGGGGTACGTAAGGTCCATTATATTAGTCTCTCAGCTTCTTTAGTATGTGCTTGAAACGTTCTGTAATGAAATACATGAATGAATGAAGCATTGGAGGAATTCAAGGAAAAAATAGCTTGAACCTCATAATAAACCAAAGCATGCTGGCCCTTTAGATGATAAACAGACAAGCTGTCACCGTCTGGGATACTCCCTCGTTTAGGATGGACACATGAGCTTCCATCCCCACATCACAACCATGCATCAGAGCGAGAGGTGCTGAAGGAGCAGGAGGCCCAGCTCCAAGCTGGCTGTAAATTTGGAGCAACGGAAGATCTTACATGCAAGTCTTCTCTGCTGTAAAATTCCAAACTTATTTTTCTCATAGGACCATGAGGGACATGGGACAATGTAAATTTATTAATGGGATAAGAGAAAGTGAAAATGCCCCTAAATCTACACCAAACTTTCTGATCAGTTTTGACTGGTAATTGTTGCCTCCAATTTGTGAAATCTGTAAGAGAGAATGCATCTATTTCTCTTTAAAGTTGACATTTGACATCACACCCAGCTTCCAATGGAATAGAAAAGGCATTGGTCATTTCCCTGTGGTTTTTTTCTTAACTTCTTTTGCGGGGGACATATTCCCTTTAAGCATTTCTTAGCCCAGCCATTCGGAGGGAAAGTACATCCTTCGATACCATTTGCTTTATTAGAATTTTGTAAAGTGTGTTAAAGGTTAAAACTCCTTTCACCTTCATGAAGCCCGAGGGAAGTCGGAATTTTCTGTGGTTTTCTCCACACAACCCAGAGTACGCGTCTGTCTGAGAATCCTGGGGTTTCACTTTCATGATCCAACAGATAAATCGGACCGTTATTCTGGCCGGGCCGCCACCTCCCTGTCCAGCAGGCTCCAGGTTCAGTCGGCAGCGCTGTGGGCTCGCGCCCTCGCAGTCAGCACAGCAGCACTTCCTCTGCCAGCCGCTCGCCACGAAGCAGCTGCGGCTTCTGAAAGCAGTGCTCATGGAGGCAGTAGTCTTCATTCCTAATCAGGAGATGATCAGGCAAAGCCACTGATGTCAACATGGCTGGTGAAAGAGAGATATCCTATCAAACCACCTGATTTTTTACCAATTCACGCCAAGTTACCAGCCAGATTTTTTTCGTGAGGTTGATTACTACGTTGCATCCACAATCAAAACAAAATACTTTGAGGTTGGTCGGCTCTTTGGAGTCATGCAAAAATGGAAGAGGAGTTATTAAATGTGGAATTCTAAATTTACAAAGCTTTGTCCACAAATTTAAAAAAATAAATGATAAAAGTCAATTATGGAAGTCTATACAATAAAGAAAACCATTCATACTGGGTCTCTCCACTATATTAATTTGCATGTTTTTTCTCCTGCATTATTACATTCACATTTTCGCATACCTACAATTATGGTGCACAAATAATTTTGCATCCTGTTGATTTTCATTTAATGTTCTGCTACGTTACTACAGGACTTCACAGGCACCATTTTTTTTTTTAAACTTTTTATTGGATTATGATAGTTTACACCCTTGTGAAATTTCAGTTGTACATTATTGTTTGTCAGTCGTTTTGTAGGTACACTACTTCACCCTTTGTGCCCACCCCCCCCACCCCCCCTTTCCCCTGGTAACCACTAATCTAATCTTTGTCTACAGGTTTAAATTCCTCATATGACTGGAGTCATACAGAGATTGTCTTTCTCTATCTGGCTTATTTCACCTAACATAATACCCTCAAGGTCCATCCATATTATTGTGAATGGGATGATTTTATTCTTTTTTATGGCTGAGTAGTACTCCATTCTATATATATATATGATATCTTCTTTATTCAATCATTAGTCGATGGGCATTTGGGTTGCTTCCACGTCTTGGCTATTGTAAATAATGCTGCAATGAACATAGTGGGGCATGGGACTTTTGGAATTGCTGATTGCAAGTTCTTCGGATAGATACCCAGTAGTGGGATAGCTGGGTCGTATGGTATTTCTATTTTTAATTTTTTGAGGAATCTCCATACTGTTTTCCATAGTGGCTGCACCAGTTTGCATTCCCATCAGCAGTGTATGAGGGTTCCTTTTTCTCCACAACTTCTCCAACATTTGTTATTTTTTGTTTTGGCTATTTTTGCATAGGCACCACTTTTAATGGCCACATAACATCACTTGTAGTGAGTATTTTGTAAGTTGCTTAACCATTTCCCAATTGTTGGTTATTTAAGGAATTTAAAACTAAAACACCCCTCTTGTGACAAGGTTTTTATTCACCCACATGTGCTGCCCATCAGGTCCCCCCAGCAACAGCCCTGCTAAGCGACGGGCCCCACGGGAGACGCTCCAGGCCTTTTCTCAAAGACAACCATGAACACTACACGACACAAAGCTTAAGGCTGCAAGAAATGACTTCAGTGTTAGGATTTGGATCTCATGCTGAGGCGCAACACAGGGATCCGAAGCTATTGCCTTCCTTCTCAGAAGCAGTGGAGAGCACAGGCTCCTTCCTAGACGCCCACATGGCCCCTCCCCTCCTTAGCCTCTTGCCCGTTTGGTTTTTCTCTATGGCGCTCATCGCCTTCTAACAGACTGTAATACACACACGTTTTCTCTCGTGTTGGTGTCTCACTTCCCCCACTATTCCGTGAGCTTCTCCAGAGGAGGACTGGGGTCTCTTCTGTTCAGGGTCGCATCCCAGGGCCTGGCACGGAGATAGCGCTCAGCCGGTAATTGGGGAACAAATGAACGTTGCAAGCTCATCCCCAAGATTCTCAAATCCGTGGCTTTTTCTTGTTATCAAGTCTCAGCTCCCCGTCAGCGCCTCCATAATCCCTTCCACTACAGTAGCTCCCGCCTGCTCTCTGCCACCTCACACTCTCGGTTTTCCTCGTAGACTCTGATGTCTTCCTGTTTGTCTGTCTGCTGTCAACCTCGAGAGCAGGGACTTCATCTGTCTGCTCACGGTTGTGTTTCCAGGACTTAGAAAGTGCCCAGGACATAGTAGGAGCTTGAAAATTGGTGAAAGAATGACTAAATTGAGCACAATGAGTGTCTGGATATATATTCTAACCCAACCTCTAAGTGAACAACATAAAACAAGCACATTCTGATTTCCAGGAAAACGCATAATTTAGTATCTATGCTCTCATAATGCAGCAATGCTGGCTTCAGCGCTGGTTCGTATTCTCTTCAGACCTGCAGAAAGGACTGTCACGAATCGCACAGGCTCTGTGACACTCCCCGGGTCTCCCCGGCTCTGTCCTTGTCCTCCATGCTTTCTCTCAGTTCACACCTTTCCCGCAGAAATGCCCTCCTTGCTCAAGTCACTGACAACAGCTTTCAGGAAAAGTTCTCCCTGAGAAATTTCACAAGGAAACCACAAATGGAGAAAACTTTACGACATTTAAAAGGTTTCCAGAGTCTCAGGGTCCAGGAGCAAGATGGCTGGAGGTCTTCTGGAGATCTTCCCTAAGCCCAAGAAGGTTCCGGAGAATCTGTAAACAGCACCCTTCCAGGAAGCTAAGAAGAAGGCTGGTGTGGTCCCACAGGACGACTTCCGGAGAAGCTATGAATGTTCTCAGCATCCTAAATGAAGAAGAGAAGCAGCAACGTCGTCACAGACGGAGCAGCAGTGTCGTCACCTTCTCAGCCTCTTTCGAGGTTCCCAACAATCAACTCTAAAAGAAAATGAGAACTGTCAATAAGACAGAGTTGAAACATAGAAGAAAACAGTACCCAATTATAGCTTTTAAGATAGTTAAAAATAAATATTTAGAAAGAAAAACGAAATTAAATAAGGAGTCTTAACAAGTCTATTAGAAGTGTTAATATTTCAGACAGCCTTGAATTCAAATATTTGGTCAGATCCTATATTAAAGCATGTTTCAACCTTTGGTTTAGAAAATGTGGTCTTTATAAGTACAGACTCTCCACTTATCTCCAGTTAGGGCCAGTCTGCCTTGGACTTACTTGATTTCTCTTCTAAGTAAAAGAGAAAAAAGGCGAAATTACCTGTGATTTAAAAGGAAAATACACCCCTTGCCGGTGGCAAATGAAAGCAGTACAGGCCAACACTTACTAAATCAATAGGCATTGAGTTAAATCAAGAAAAGTGAATCTCTTCTTGCATTCTCTTGGGGTGTCGTTGGACACTCCTCAAAGGAAGCGGCCTGCTCACCGGGACTTAGAACTCTGTTAATCAGAGATTGTGCTTCACAACTTTGCAGACGGTTCCTACTACGAGCACAAAATCCTCAACCCAGAACCTCAACACATTTATAGACTTGGGTCCTTAGATCATCATAACATCAAGTTCACTTGAAAGGAATTTACCAAAGCACAAGAAATAAAAGGATTTGCTGGCAGCAGAAAATAGAGAGAACACAAAGAGAGGGAAAGGCCAGCAGCACGAAAGGAACACCGAGTCTTCATCTCAGCTCTGCCACCAGTCAGCTAGCTGCCTGGCAAACCCCATAAGTTTCCCTGTTTCCAAAGAAATTCTGTTTTGATCCTTGTCTCCCCAAACCACCAGCAGTCCCTTCTCCCCTCCTTTTTCTCTTCCTCTCCCCCGCCTCCCCCCTCCCCGACCCACACCCCGCCAGGGCCCCCAGCATACATCGCTACCTACCAGCTTTTTCGCTTAGCTCCTCCTGGTAGAGATGACTACTCGTTTTGCTGGGTCTGTCTCCTGTCCTTTCCACTTTGATATGAGGATGAGCTGAGATGTACGGGGTCAGCCAGGCTCCCCTCCTTCCACGTTATGAAACAGGATTTACGATTACGCTCAGGGCTCTCACAGGAGCTCAGCAAAGTCTACACACTGGCAGAACTTGGCCAGCAACCCACTTCTTTACAGAACACCAGATCCCATGCTGTGGGACAGCCAGGCCAGGTGCGACAACACTGCCATCTGGCGGCCTCTGGGAGTGGACGCAGAGCTGACCTCTGATGAAGGAGGGTCCCACCGCTTCCCTGGACGGAGGCCAACTCCTCTTCCAACTCCGCCAGCTTCACGCAGAGCGCTCTCCAGCAGGGTCGCACTGCGGAAAAGGCACAGCTCGTTGTCTGCTTGAGGACAAAGTGGTGTGAGATCACAATCCGGGTCACCTATGCTTTCTAAGTCAGCCCTGTGGACATCAAGCTACACCCGATGTTGCTTCTTAAGTGGAGATTTTCCCGTTATAGGAAAAACGTTTCTCAGAGATGATGACAAGCTCCAAGGAGCCACTGAGACCAGGAAGAGCCACGTGGGCAGCTAATCTCATGCCGGAGGATGGAGGTGAGCAGACGCCCGTGAAGCATCCTCAGGACAGACGCTGGGCACTCGCTCAGAGAGGGTGACCATGGCTGGGGCAGTCAGGGCCTCTCCCTTCGTTGGATGCTTCCAGAGTCGCCACATCCGACATGCACACAAGCACCCTGTGAGCCTCTCCCAGTCCAAGAAAAAAAATGAGCCTCAGGATGTTAACAAACCCACGGTGACCTGTGGGTGGAACTCCCCTCCCACCAGCTCTCTCACACCCTCTGTCCTGGTGGAAAACGGGCTGACAGCAGAGCGCAAGCACGAGCTTCTGTACCCCAACTCTCCTGGCCTTCAGGCTCCCCAACAGTCCACACTGCCCATGGACGCAGCCGCCCTCTCCTTCTGGGAAGCGACAACTTGAAGAGAAGTCACCTGGAGCCCCTTCTCCAAGTTCAGGTGCGTCCTGCTGCTGGGAACAGAGAGGGCTGGCAGGGGAGGGGTGGCCAGCAGCCGTCTTGCTTTCGCATCTGCCTGGAGCTGTGGGCGGCACCTGGGCTCCCAGCGCGTGCAGCTCCCGCTGGACCCTCTCTAGCCCCTACTCTGCTGCTGGGCCAGGAGAGTGTGCAGCTGCCCAGCCCCTGGGCCCGTCACTGATGCAGGAGGCCAGGAGGTAGTGAGGCTGGCGTGAGCGTCCTCATGGCCCCGCTCACAAGTTCCAGACTGCACTGCATCCCCACCTCACAGCCCTTGTCCCTTCCCGACAGCCTGCCCTGGGGCTTTTATGTTCCAGCTGCAAACACAGAGACCATCCAATCAGCTCCTTAACTGCACGAAGTCAAGCCCTATAATGAATCCCTTACTACATGTCTCCCAGGGGTTGTTTCTGACGGAACCTGAATGAAGAGGAGTTAAGGAAGTTTTCAAATTGTATGCGCATCACTTGGGCATTTGATTAAAAAAAACATGCAGATTTTCATGTCCCAGCTCGAGTCTAGGACACTGTGTTGGGGATGGGCCCAGGAATTAGTATTTTTTTTCTTCTGAGGAATATTGGCCCTGAGCTAATACGTCTGCCAATTTTCCTCTATTTTATGTGGGACGCTGCCACAGCATGGCTTGATGAGTTGTACTAGGTCTGCACCCAGGATCTGAACCCATGAACCCTGGGCCACAGAAGCAAAGCTCACAGACTTGAGCACTATACCACCAGGCGATCGAATGTTTTAATAAGTGCTCTATGTGATTCTGATATAGGGGATCCACCAGTCACAAACAGGGAATGGGAGACCCTTGGGTCGGAAAGCATGCTAGTGACTGCTCTCGAGCCATAAAGGGCTCTCCTAGGTAACAGGAACAGAAGGCAGGGAATGGGCTGGCCGGTGGTGTAAAAGAAAAAAGGCAGGGAAAAAACCTATCAGTGTAATTAATAGTCAGGACATTTTGATAATAAAGATCATTTTCCTACTAAATGTTCCATATTCCTCTCAAGTAGCATTGCAAAGTCACTGTCTTGTAGCCTGATTTTTCTGTCTGCAATTAGAGCAGGAAATGTGGCTGTGTGGAACATGGAGGCCTAAGAGTAGCACCTGCAGGTCACAAGCTCAGCTCTGAGCCTCCAGAGCCCCACTGGGCGGCTGCATGGACCTCGGACTGCAGGAAAGCACTTCCGCCCTGTCTGACAATTAAAGGAAAAACAGACATCCACACAGCATGCCAACTCAGTGTGTACACCGTCGTGGCGAACCAGAGGGGAAGCACTGTTTTCCCAGTTTCTACCATGATCGGTTTCTCTCAAGCCCTTTCCTTCTGTGCTGTGGGCAGGAATGTAAATCTGACGTATGGAGGGAAGTCGCAACATAATGGTAGCTTTCAGGCGAGGAATTGTGGTTGAACAATCTACAAAAGCCACCCAAATGACTGGAGTCAGCTAGCTCCAGAAGGATCAACATGCCAGCACGCCCTGAACGAGCTGGTGTGGACTCCAGCCCCCTTCACACACAGACCTTCAAATGAGACCATGTTCAGGGCCTAGAGGGACATCTGCACCTGAAGGTGGAAAAGAGCTCACGCATTTGTAGAACTTGCCCAGAAGCCTTGGGGAGTGAGGACCTTACCAAAGTTCTAGACACACCAATTTGTGTAATTTTAAACAGTGAAAAACTGAATCCCTCCAAAAAAGGAAACTCCTTGGAACAACAAAAGACCTAGTTTATATAATTCTAATGGTTAATTTTAAATCAACTTGACTGGATTACAGGGTGCCCAGATATTTGGCTAAGTATAATTTCTGGGTCTTGAGGGTTTCCGGATGAGATGTGCATTCAAATCACTAGACTGCGCAGAGCAGGCTGCCCTCCCCAGTGTGGGTGGGCACTGTGCCATCCGCCGAGGGCTGGAGGACAGGCAGAAGGGAGAATCTGCTCTCTGCCCGACTGTGGGCTGGGGCAACAGTCCTTCTGTCCTTCGAGACAGCCTCACGCCATCCGTCTTCCTGGTTCCCAGGCCTTCGGACTCAGACTGGCACTTACACCACCCTATCCTGGATCTCGAGCTTGCAGCTGAGGGATGAGGGACGACTCAGCTTCAGAATCACTTGAGTCAATGCCTCGGAACAAATCTCTAAGTATCTACAAATATCCTATTGGTTCTGTTTCTCTGGAGAACTCTTGTACAATAAAGAAATATTAAAAAATGTATATTTTGAATGGGATAGTCTATAGTTTTCAGTTGTGATGTTATAAGGGAAATACAAACAAGATCTCAGCAAGGTGTCCCTAGCACCTGTGACAGAGCATTTAACAGAATTTGTAGAACACTTCTTAAAATTTTTTGATAATTTTAAATAAATTCTTAGCAGGAGGACACTAGTAAAACCCCATTATACCATAGGTTGTTGCTACAAACAAATCATAGCCCCCAGGTTGTACTGTACAATTTGACTTGTTCAACACCGAGACAATTACTCCAACATTGTATATAATGGAGTTAAAACGTATTTAATGGTTCTAAAACAAAGACCACTTTAGCTCTATAAAAATTTAGGTCTTTTTTTTTTTTCTGCTGAGGAAGATTCACCTGAGTTAACATCTGTGCCAGTCTTCCTCTATTTTCTATGTGGGATGCTGCCACAGTGTGGCTGCCAATTAGTGGCACAGGTCTGTGCCCAGGAACCGAACCTGGGCTGCCAAAGCAGAGCACACCAAACTTAACCACTAGGCCACAGGGCCAGCCCTACGTCTCAATTTTAATACTCCTAGTGTGTGTAAAATTGATCCCAGATTTCTGGGGCAGCCTGGTGGCATAGTGGTTAAGTTCACACATTGCGCTTCGGCAGCCCAGGGTTCGCCGGTTCAGACCCCGGGTGTGGACCTACACACCGCTCATCAAGCCATACTGTGGTAGGCGTCTGACATAAAGTGAAGGAAGATGGGCACAGATGTTAGCTCAGGGCCAGTCTTCCTCAGCAAAAGGAGGAGGACTGGTAGTAGATATTAGCTCAGGGCTAATCTTCCTCTAAAAAAGAAATTCATCTCAGATTTCTGGCTAAAGCCCATTTAAAGGGCATTTGCTTTTATAATTTTCTTCTATTCTGGTTGAAGATTATTCTCCAAAACAGCCATTCCACATTGCTTAACCACCCCAGGAATGGAGAATCTTAAGAAATTCCATTTACATCCATCAGTGTCTTAATAAACCAAGATGGCTTAAAGGTAAAACCGGGTAGTCTACAGGGAATATGCCCTTCAAGGCAAGGTGGGTGGACTAAAGAAACACAAAGAGCCTCCGTGTAGGATGGGCTGAACATCACGACGACAAATGGATCAAAGTCAACTTCTCCAGATACAGTTCCTTCTCATAAATGTGAAGAAAAACTGACACGACCTGTACGTTTTTTCATCCTTAAAACACAGAAATAGTTCTGAAGACAGGAAAGTATGGAAGAATGAGGAAAACGACAGGAAGAAGGAATTCTACTTCCTGGATCTGTCCTTCTGCGAGAAGACAAGTTATCAAATGAGAACCTGAGGTTTTATTTTTAATAAAACGAGTGAGTGAACAGTTCCAAAGGACAAAGTTAACCAGTTTTGAACCGATTAAGGCTAACAGCACATGGATCAATCCTTCCTCAGGGGAACGGTCTCCTCCCTGATGCCCTCCTTGGTCACGATGCAGATCCTGAGTGCGTCCCCAGTGTACACGTCCCTCTCGGCAGCAGAGATAAAGACGTCTTTCACGAGGCCCATGGCTCTGTCCAAGGACAGCGGGACGTGCTCCACATTCTGCATGTTCTTAAAGCCGACCTGGTGGGACAGGAAACTTGAATGAAGCATCGAGTGACAGCACAAAGGAGGGTCAAGTCTCCCCCAACACATGCACATATTGAAGGATTCGTAATAAACGCATAAAATAAAATGTTGCTCAGCTGAACGCTTCCAGATCTGGCTGAATCACACAAACCTAACATCTGACAAATACTCACTGAGACAAAGCTCCTGCCCCGAGAAGCACATAGTCTAGAGAGGCAGACATCTGTAAGCAGAGCATCTCGCAGAACGTGCGATAACTAACAAGAAAGAAGAGCGAGGGGAGCCCCAAGCAGCCATAACTAAATCTACTGGAGGAAGAAAGGCTTCAGCAGAGAACACGCTAGAGTGGGGATGAGGAAGGATAAAGTGGAGTTAGAGCGGAGTGACCTTCTAGACAAGGGTGTGGGGCGTCCGAAGGCTCGGACAGGACATCCTCTCAAGGATCTGGGTGGAAAGTGGAGTGACGGGAGAGGAGGCAGACACGCAAAAAGCAGAGAAGTCACCATACGTGACACAGTTTAGAAAAGCAGGGAGCATGAACTAGGGAAGCCAGCTTGAGACAGAGATGTGAGGAAACACCACCCCGGGCAAGACGCCATGCAGCTCTGAGTTCAGCCAGCAAGAATGGAAAAGGAGGGCAAACTAAAAATTTACTTGGAAGTGAGAACACAAAATTAGGTGACAGAGAAATGATGAGTATGGAGGAGAAAGGTATTTTCATGATCTTCAGGTAAAGATGGCAAGAGGAGACCTGAAAACACGGACCAACCGTGGCTGACATAAGAGATTTTGAAGTCAAGAGAACACAGGAGAAGCTGAAGCCATGGGAGCAGCAGAAGGGCCGCAGAAGCGTGGGCACAACAGAGGCAAGAAGGTTTTGGGGGGGCAAATCTGCCTAACAAACTCAGCGGTGATTTACAAGAAAACCTGATTGCCCTGCTCTCCCCAGCTAAGGAAGAGGACTCGGAGGAAAGCGATTCGTGTCAACGTCACCACTACCTGGACGCAGGCTCGTTACCTGGTTGTCAAGCAGGGGCTGCAGCATGGCGCTGGCTGAGCCTCCAGCCTTGAAGGAGTCTCGCTGGTAGGAGCCCACTGGGTCAAAGCTGTACACGGCTCCCTTCCCTTAAAGAAGAAAACAGTCTCCATGAGGATGCATCCTGACCACAATCCCAAATCAAGGTAAAGGTAAATTTACTCAAAGTGTGATACAAAATGGACCAGCAGCTAAAATTTTAGCCAAATTCCAGCAAGAAGCACACTCACTGTTGTCCAGGTGACACCCAGCAGTCTGCCCAGCTCCCCTCAGAATGCAGTCAGAGGCCCACCTCCCACTCATCTCCATTATGGTGTTTGCCACCAGGAGCTTTAAGCTCCCTTCACACTGACGTCACCTATGACTACCCTGCAGCTCCCAATGCGTATGTGGTCTCACAGGTGCACTGGTTAAGGATCAGGGGTCCTGCTCTAAGTTCTGCACCAAACTCCTCACGATATTCCTAAAAAATGAGCCAGTCCAGTTCCAGTACAGACTTGCACTTAACATTTCCCTAGCAATGACCGTGAGCAGTCCCAGGGAAAACTTACTGTGCATTTTTAAACTAATAGCAAGCACATTCTTCAGCATCAGCACCATAAAAAACCAATTTACTCAAGGAGAAATTTCAGAAAAACACAAAAGCCACAAGAAAAGGTTAGTTTTGCCTAAAATATAACCACTTGCTTTGTACTACCAAAATTAAGAATCACTCTTTTTGTCAGAAAAACAGGATCTGAATCCACCCACTGTTAACCTAACAGTCAGACAACGGTGAGTGGGTGGATCAACGGGGCTTGCAGGCTCCCTGAAGCGAGCACCAATTATGATGCTTTTTTATGAAGAGCAATCTGGCGTGGGATCTATCAAAACGTGAAAGTACTACCTTCACTTATATAATGGGATTTGTCTACAAGAACGCTTACATCAATACACAGAGACCATCTCTGTATCTCTGAAAAGAGCAAAACCTTAAATGCAACCTAAAATCCATGAGCAGAAAATGGCACGTCCACACAGCGATGTACAGCCCAGGAAGAGGAAGACGGGGCGGGGACACATCCACAGGACAACGTAAAATGAAGAGCTCTGTGACACGTATAGCACGGTCCCATTTTTGTTTAAAAGCATATGAAAACCATACATATATCTGTATAAGCACACAAAAATGTACGAAAAGATAAACAGCAAATTGCAGTCAGTTATCTTTGTGGGACTGGAGGCAAGAAAAGGGAATCACCTCGTAAGCTTCAGTATTGACTTTATTACAAAGAACAAGCGTCCGTCACTGTAATTTAAAAAAAAACCCTTTTAAAAACAACTGTCCTGGGTGTGAGAAATCATGGATCATTTACAAGATGTGACTTAAAAGTGATATAACTGATTGTTAAACCACATTACACCAGAACTGAAATGCTCCAGCAGTTACCCTGGGGATGTGAGAGGACAGTTTTCTTACCACCCATGGACAATGGCCACCCTTAGCTGTGTGTCTTTTTTCCATGTAGAATTATGAAGACAGAATTCCCTGCTGAGAAGGCAGCCTCTGAGGTCACCTAGGAGAACCCAGGGGAATGTTTCCGCTGGAAGCAAGCTTAGGACGAGGAACAAGACCAGAGCGGGCAGGTGACTAACTTCAACACAAGAAGAAAGGATACAAGGTTTAAAGTCAGAAGAGCAACTGTTATCTCGTGAGCCCAACAGGCCACAAGTAGAATGAGGCCCACACTTGAGGGTGGAACCAATCTCAGAAAACTGCACTCATAGACTTGAGGAAAACACGAGTAGGACAGAAAGACCCTGAGAAAAGGCAAAAGAGACACCTGTAACAGCAGTGCAGAATGGCATGAGTCTTGACTGTAGATATAAAGTGTTTTTCTTCATCAAAATAATTCCAGTAAAGCAAAATGTTCTCAATGTAAAAAAAAAGCCAGACAAGTCCTGGAAAGAAATAGAGGTAAGCCTGGGATGGGGGAGGCCTTTCTAACAAGCAGGACACTTAATCCCATAAAGAAGAGACTGACAGATTTGCCTGCAGGAAACTCAGAAACCTCTGTGTAGCTAAAGACACCCCCAAAATGTAAAAGACAGAGCAGGCCTGGGAAGCATTTGCCACATACACTACAGAAGGTTGACACTGGTGGTTGGAGTTCTTATAAATCAACACGAAAAAGACTAACCTGAAAATAAGGAAATGAGCAAAGATTAATATATGAGTCAGTCTCCAAAGAAGAAATGAAAAGGTCACGAAATACAAAAAGATGCTCAACTTCAATAAATGAAAAATATACATAAACTAAAACAATGAAGTATTTATTGGGCAAAGCTGTTTAAAATGTGTTAATCCTGATACTGGTAAGGATGCAAAAAAACCCCAGCTACTCACACCCCTGCCGGTAGAGGGCACTGGCTCATGCTTTCTGAAGGGCAAGCCAGTGACATCATCAAAATGCAGAGAGCATATATTATCTGACCCAGAAACTTAACTTCTAGGAATTTTTTCCAGGGAGATGAGCTTAGTTGGAGAAGCACACAAAATTTTATGCAGGGATGTGCATCCTGTTGTTTATATTAAGGAAACTGGAAACTACCTAAATGACCTTCACAGGACCAGTAAGCAAACTAGGGTGCAGTTGATCCCATTGTCCTGAAGGTCAGCAGTTGATCTCACTGTCCTGAAAGTCAGCTGCTTACCCCAGTGTCCTGAAGGTCTCTGTAAGGAGCGCTGCTCCCCAGGTCCCCGCCTCACCCACACAAAAGACAGAAGTTCAGTCTCTTGAGACCCTGACAGAGGCGCTGGACTTGGGGCAGCAGGTTTAGGAGCACATCAGATGGGGTAAAGGGCAGTAATGAAAACAGAAGCATTAAATGCAAAGTTGATATGCCACACAATGCAGACCGTAATTTACAATCAGACTTTGGAATATCACTCTTCAGTCTGAATGGACAGCTGAAAATGAACAGAAATTTGAAAGAAGCCTCCAACACAGAAGACTGAAGCCATAAATAAACAAAATGAAAAAAGCAATCTGATAAAACGCAGCCAACACAGGAAAACTTCAAAGGAAGTACAAAAAAATCTAATAACAGGATACTTAAAAAAAAAAATAAGGAAGCCAGAAATAAGAAAAAGCTCGTGGAAATTAATAACAGCAGAAATAAAAACAACTCTGTAAAGGATGAGAAGCTAAGTTGGAGAAATCCTCAGAGTAGAACAAAAAGAAAAACAGATGGACAACATGCGGGGAAAAAAATGAGGTAATACAGGACCATCATCCAGGTGGTTGTCAAGAAGGTGGGGAGGGGAGATGGAGGAGAAGACACAAGAAGTGAGAAAAGACCCCAGCCAAGGAACAGCACGCTAACATTCAGAACACCAAGACAAAGAAAAGACCCTAAAAGCAAAGTCTCAAAAAAGGTGTCCTGATTTCTTTCTCAGCAATCTGCTGCGAGACGTAAACCACTCCAACAAGGAAAGACACCCAGAGAGCAGCACAGCGGGAGGAGGGAGCTGAAGACTGTCTCGGGGAAGAGAAAGGAGGGCAGAGGACTACTTTATTACACATAAACTCCTCTAAGAAATAAAAACTAATTTAAAGAATAATCAAAGAAACCGGGTAAGATGAGAAAAGATGGTTAGAAACGTCTGGGGCCATCGCCCAAACCATCACGTGGAGATCAAGCACCGGCCACGCACCAAACCCCAGCTGCTGAGCAGATGCGAGCTTCCCCAAATGAGCCTGACTCTCAGGAAAGCTCCAAGGACACTCCAGCCTGCTGAAATTCAATAGTAGCTATTATTAATGTTGCTAAAATCTGAATTTATTAATCTGATACTCACGTCAAAACATAATGTGAGTCAAGAAAGGCACGAGAGGTGTCCAGCCTGCTGGGTTAGGCAAGCTAATCTGTGGTTAGAAGGACCTAGGTTTACGGTAATTTCTATTCACCATTTCTATGATTTACATTTTCTGCTTGTTTTCAAGGAAGGTTGAAATCCTTGAAAGAAATGGTGTCAACCTAACCTGTCTCCATCTCAAGCTGGGGGGCAAAATGATCAGAATGCTCCCTGAGGCCACATATGGGGTAGCAGTTAAAGACGGGGAGAGCAACGAAAACAGAAAGGGACAGGAGTTGACGTCTTAGAGAGAAGGAACTGAGAAGAGTCCGACTCCTTCCCACCCAGAGTCTCCCTCAGAAGACACACTTATTTCCGTGGCGGTGTCCTCACTCACACACTCCTGGAACTTCTTCTGACAAGGGACTACCCTCAACGGTGGCACAGATCTGTGCTGGGAGATTGTATTTCGTTTTGGAAGCAACCAAGTCAATCCAAATGGGACCTGGCGAAAAACATCAGTGCCCCTGCTCCGAAATACAGCTTTGGATCAAAAACAGGATGGAAATATCAAGTAACAGGAATGATTTTCTTAGGCCTGACTCTGACAGAAAATTAAAGAGGTGTTTCAAAAATATTCCGAAAACACTGGTGGAAATGCATGCGTTTCTTCTAAGACATCACTTTTAAAAAACTTATCGAAGTTAAATACGCTTGTTAATAAATTGTGATTACTTAGAATCATACTCAGGTCAACCTTCTCCAAGTCAGACTTCTTCCTATAAGATAAAAATGCTAATTATCTACTACTGAACTCATTCAAGATCTTGAGAAAACAGTAAAATAACTGACTTCATTCACTATTGGAGCTTTAATATATCACTTGCTGTGTGTCTTTAGATAGTCATTTATTTCCCTGTTAGTTTTAGTTTCTTCATTGCTTTAATTATCCAGAAAATGAGGTTGTTGGGCAAGATGGCGTTTATAGCTCTTTTCAACTCTAGGTGGAAACACACATTTAAGAAATGCCACCCCCTCCGTTTTCCAGAAAGAAAGAATCTACCTTCTTCATCAAGTCCCCCGATGATGTTGTAAACGTAGTAGGGAAAGAAGCGCCTTGAATAGAGGATTGTAGACAGCATCGCAGCAATCGCCCCCGTAGTCATGGCCTTGTTATTGGAATGCTTATACATCTGCAAACCATTAACAAAAATAACAGACATGGAGAGGCAGAATATATATACTAGACTAAACAATGAACAGTAAAGTGAAAAGAATGAATGAGTATCTTGCTGAAAGGATGCTTATTTCTTTCACAATAGAACAAGACAGTATTACTAAGAATATCAATTCATGATACTCTCATTTTGGGTGGTATAAAAATTTTCAAGGGACAGAATGCTAGGTTTAAAGACTATTTTTCACGCCATCTTATCTCAGGCACTGCTGATTTAAGAGCGAAGGCACACTTACATGTGCATATGAGGTGACCTGGGGAAGATGCTTCAAATCCAGCTCTCCACTCTGCATCTAGACCAGGGTCAGCAGACTACAGCCCGTGGGCCAAATCCAGCCCACCATCTGCTTCTGTAAATAAAGTTTCACTGGAAAACAGTCTCGTTCATTTATTCCATGCTGTCTATGCCTGATTTTGCCTTACAACGGCAGAGCTGAGTAGCTGCAACAGAGACCAAATGGTCCATAAAGTTGAAAACATTTACTATCTGGTCCTTTACACATAGTTTGCTGACCCCTGGTCAGACCCAGATATAACTCCCTCTGCAGAGCAGGTATCTGTGCAAACAGAAGGTGCGGGCGGAGCACCCTTGCTCTGCATATTCTAGTGCAGGACAGTGGTCTTCCTCCTTAAAGCATCCACCATGGAGAACAGAAGCATCCAAAACAGGATCTCATACAGTGACTTCCAATCCTAGATTTACCACCTCCTTGGAAATCCTAAATTATGCAGTAGACCGAGAAATTCTACAAAAATTACAAACGTAAAATGAATTTAAGTTTACCAATTTCTTTGTCAGCCACAAAGCATGCATGTCTAAAGAGAAACCAGAGTACTGTAAAATCAAACAGTGACAGTCAAAATACTGAAGAAAGACCGGAAATGAGCTACATGTGATGGATAAATTGGTGTACGGAAGAATTTTTTCCCAAGGAGAAGGTTATAAAAAAAATTCTTAACTTCATTTCATTTCACAAGCATGCACCAACATTTTATTCACCTCACCATTTATGTAATAATGTATGAAAGAAAAATTTCAAGGATTGTGTATTAAGGTAAACTCACTGTTCCTTTTCTCATTTTATTAACAAAACACTAACCTCCATGTCATGCTTATTTTTGTTCTCCAAGTTCCACTTACAAGATATGCATTAGGAATTGTATAAATATGTCAATAAATATAAGTCGCTGAAGCTTTCGATATAAGTAAAGATTTTAAGTATTAACAATTGATAAATACGAAACGAAACCATTTCTACACATTCAAAAAGCAAGTGTCAGTTAAATAAATGCATTTCACACTCCAGTGACTATGACATTGCTCTTAAGTGTAAAAAATTTCACGTTATTTACAAATAGGCAAAACAGAACATGATCACCCCTAATTTTTTCATATACCAGATGGACTTACCAACTATGTAAAAATCATAACATATATCCTACAAAATTAAGTGAGAGTCAAGGCACATAATATTGATACATGTAGTACGGATATTCCACAGCCAAGAAAAAAATGTCACTAGGCTATAGTTGCTTGAGACACAGATCTATATAAGTGAATACTGACATACGGTGGCTTAGAGTCCCACTCCAACCCTGCAGTGCTGCCAACTGAGAAGAATCTGTGTTTGCTGGTTATTGCAGACAAAATTCATTTTAATACAGTCCAAACTACTCCTATCCTGTTTTCCTTGAAACCAGCTGAAGCAAACACTGTGTAATACGCACAGGCCGTAATCAAAATCCAGATAGGCTTTGGGTTTCATTAAGAGCCAGTATGCCTTTGTTCTACATGCCTGCCCATCTTGCATGAAAGACACGCAGACAGTGAGAGGTCAGCCCCTTTAAAAACTGCAAGCAGGGTAGTCCCTCTCATTCTCTCACTTCTTCCTAATATGAACCTTTTTCCTCTCTTCTACCCCCATCTATCTGGTGTCACATCTTCCCCAGGGGCTGTCAACAAACACCTGTTAAGCTGTTGGGTGACATGGGCTTAGGCTGTGACTCTCATCCACACTCCTGGCTCATTCTTTCCTGTTCCTGCTCACATGTCCTGTCCAGTAAGAGTGCAATGTTGTACAGCGGGAAAGCATGTCACCTGATGGTACTTCAAACCACCCTCCCGTCTAAAAGCTTGGCTCCTCCACAGAAATTGAGTTGTTTGATTTTGAGGGAAGAATATCTTCAGAGGAACTCCCTCCCAGGGTATCTCCAAAAAGGATAGAGAATCCTTTCTACTGTACAGTCACTTTAACAAACGGAATTTCCTGTAGTTTCACATTATGCTGTGTTAGTGATGCTGCATTGACAGCGTCACTTCATTTCTAGGATAGCCTACAGTTTCACCTGCGGACCCAGCACTTCTCCAGTTATTCTGAGCAGTACTGACCGTGTATGCTTAAAATAACGTAACGAACTGTTATTAACTTTCAACAGTGTAGACATGCACAAAGGCATCTACCTTTAGTCTTGCTTCAATAATCTTTGTCAGGGTAAGACAGTCTCCATGGAAACCGCTGCATCCAATGACTGTTTTGTCTGTTCTGTAAAAAGCACATTTCAGGAAATTGAGTTGATTAGACAATAAGGCAAAACACGTCTTGGACAATTTTAAATTTAAAACTCCTATTCCCATTATTTACTAAATGGTAATGGGACAACTAGTTAGCCCTTAGAGGGGTGGGAGGTCTGAATCCTGAAATTTCACTCCTTGTATCACACGAATTACAGGTGGATCAAAGACTTAAACAAAAAATGAAACTCTGAATGGACTAAAGAAAACATAGGTGACTTTTTTACAATCTTGTTTTGCGGGCAGCTGATTTAAGTATGATACAATCCAATGTCCATATAGAAAAGTGTCATAACTTTGCATAAAAAATTAAAACTTCTACAAAGAAAAATAAGATGACCAGAGTTTAAAAAAATAAACCAAAGAATATATATTTGTAGTACATTTGACCAAAGTCTAATTTTAACTTTCTTGTGTACAAAGGGTTCCCACAAATATGAAAATCATTAACAACACAAAGGATCCTGGGGATGGAATGCACAGCATGGTGACTATGGTTAATGATACTCTATCACATATTTGAAAGTTCCTAAGAGAACAGATCTTAGTCCTCATCACAAGAAAGCAGAATCTTGTAATCATGGATAGTGATGCAGACGTTAAGCAGACTTACTGCGGTGACCATTTTGCAATATACACAAATATGGAATCATCGTGTTGTACACCTGAAATCAATACAACATTCTGCATCAATTATACCTGTATAACGACCCCCCCACGGAAAGATGGGTAAAGTTCTATGAAAGCTACAGAGACACAAGTCACCATACATATATGAAAAGAGCCTCCATGTCACTCAGAAATCCAAATCTAAACAAGAGATGATTTCAACCAATTAGAATGGCCAATAATGCCTAATGCTGGTGATGCCGTGGAAAATGGGTACTCTCAGATACTGGGGAAGAGTATATATGATCTAACTTTTTAGAAAGGACATTTGGGAGTACCTAGTAAAAATTTAAATGCACAGCACTTTCACTCAACAATTCCACTCTAGAAATTCATTCTGTCAATATACACAAATTTGCAAAGATATACTCTAGGCTCGCTTGTGTAAGTATGACGAAACACAAATTTAGAAAATCGTTTTCTAACAAAAATGCAAGCTAAGCTGCAAAGAGGCAATCTAGAAACTCATGAAGCAAATTGTTCAGAAGTTGAATCTCTTGCAGCATTAAATCATCACAAAGCACTGGGAAATGTGTCCTTAGAAATATTTACTTACAATTTGTAACATTTGGGGCTGTCCCGGGTGTGAATTGAATATCCTTCACTCAATCGAGTATCAGAAGCAACAATGGAAAAATCTTCTCCAGCAATTGCCAAGATAGTACTGAGGAGAAAAGAAAGACAAAAACATTAATGAGTTCTTCCAGATGGCAGTAACTCCTCTCCCAACAGGAGAGGGCTCCATAGCACATATAGGGATAAAATTCACTAGATGTGAGCAAGAGCAGGATTCAGATGGAAGAGGGAAGATGGGGGGAAAGGAGCCCTGGCTACACGTCATCTGCGAAGAAGACATTAAGTACTCCCCAAAAACCACAAGCCTAAATCAGAGCAAAGGTTCTTTTGCAGATGGTCACAGAAGCACCTCTGAATTATCATCTTCAAAAAGTTAAGCACCTATTTTGTGTAAGGCACTGATAATACAAAACAGCCAAAGGCAGGGCCCTGCCCAGGAGGCTCAGGTGTAGACAGCGGTACCATAACACAAGCTATCGGAGCTGAAAGGAGGCGCTTGGTGTTTTCATTTCTTTATATCCAAGCCCTTCTATAACGTCTAGCATTCCGTAGACACCCAGATATCTGTTGAAAAATGAACAAAGATCAAACTTCTCCCTTTGTGGTTGTATGATCTGACAGCAGTTTACTGAAGAGGCCTACAGCGTGAACTGCAAAAGCAGACTGAGTTCCAATTCTGACTCTCCTACTCAGCAGACATGACGCTGTGGGTAAGCTGCTTAACTTCTCAAGGCCTCAGTGTCCTGATATGTAGATCAGAGGTCATAATGGTAGTGATCTTGTCAGGGTGCTGCAAGGATTGAGTTAATAATTGTAAAGCCCTCATACTAATGCCTGAAACATAACTGGTCCCCCAGTAAGTGCTAACTATGATCACTGTGGCAAACGTATGAGCAGTGATCACTGAGGACGTGGGCTCTGGAGGTACTTGAGACCTGTCCTTGCCACTCACTAGCTCTGCGACCTTCGACAAATCATCCAAGTTCAAGTTACGATAACAGCAGTTCCTGTGTTACAGGATGACTGTGAGTTAATGACATCACTCACAGAAAGCACCCAGCATGGGGATAACAGAGCGTAAGCACTTGGAAAACTTTAGCCACCATCCTTACTGAGGTGGGATGTGCACTAAAGCTCTGAAACGGAAAAGAATGGCATTCCTGATAATATGGGCAGTGAATAAAGGAAAACAGGTAATAATTCAAATGATACATTCAAACAACTGGTTCAGGTGTCCCTTTTTGTGTAAGCAAGTGGAGGCTTATGTGCTGGACAGGGATCCGACGACAGAAAATCCCAAACGTCAATCAAAGATTTTGGAATTTTAGCGAGGGATCATAAAGGTTATATAAGCAAGAACGAGGAAAGTTCCATCTGCAAAGTGGAGTTTTAAGAAGACTAGCGTGACAACAACATGATATGAGAAATAGGACAGAAACAATGTTCCAATAAGATTCATGCAACAGGAACAGGAAGAAACAAATCCAAAAAACATAAACACACAAATTGTACAAGTTTTTGTAACTACCAAAATGTGTGAGAAGCTGGAAGAGCCAATTATGACATCCAAGATTTTAAATTTGGGTAAGCGATGGCATAATTATAAGCAGTGCAAAGGAGAAGAGGTGATTGAGAGGAATAATTAGCTTGCTTTCTGTCTTAGTATCTTGGGTTAAGGTGAGAGCAAAGAGTCCAGGTACAAATGTTTTATTTAAGAAGCCAGAATTGAGAGACTCGTGAGAGGTAAAATTGGAGAAACAGATTTGTACATTATCCTCCCATGATATGTGACAGGGCTGAGTGACAAACATGGAGGTCAACGAGTTGAAGTTTAATCACAAGTAAAGAATTAGAGTAGAAAAAGATAGGGAACTGAACTTTACTATGCAGAAGCAAAGGCCGCCCAAGAGCAAGCAGCAACACACGCTGGACAAAAAGAACAAAGACTGAGAAACGGTAATTTAACAACCAGAAAGTCATAAGTGGCTAAGTTTTAGGGCAATAATGGCTTAAGTTGGATTACAAGGGGTTAAAAAGTGAGTAAGAAGTACTGAATATTAAGTACCTTGAAAAGTCTTAGAAAAAGTTGTAACTGCCCCATGAAGGGTCTAATAACCCATCTTAGGATGTAACTATTCACTAGCTGTCACAGGAAGTGTTAAGAAGGGCAATGGCAAGAGCAGACGTGCTCAGTGGCAACAGAGCCAGGGATTCAGGTCCTGGCTCAGCTCCACACCAGCTCTGCACCTGCAGCCATTTAACCTCTACGAGCCCCAGTTCACTTGACAAGATGGGGCTAAGACCATCTAACGCTCAAATATCGTGAGGATTAGAAAAGATAACCACTTGAAATTTACAAAAAGCTTCTCTTGATTCTTCTCCCAAACTAAAAATAGCTAATAAAGATAAGGAAACTTGGGTTCAAGAAGTTGAGAGGTACCCAAGACCACACCGCCCTTCAGGGGCAGAAATAAGGCTAACATCACAGGCCTCCATTCTCCTTCCAACATACTCCAAACACCTGCCTTAAAATTTCTAATCCAGAAGTACCTGCTTAAGTAATAACTAACCCAGTTATCTTAACCATCTGTCCGAATTGGGTGTGCATGCTTTCAAGCACAAAGTCTGGTTGATATAACCATTACTTCAATTTACATTGTTACGTCGATCTTCATTCAGAGCCCTAAACAGAATCTTTCTATCAATTCTTTCAGCGTGCTACTAAGGGAAAGTATTACGCGAGATAAAGCTGGCACCAAAAAAAGAAAGACAACTTGAACGCAACATGCAAAAACGCACACATTAAAAGGTCCCCACTCTGAGTTTCTGTTTCCTTGGACTTAGCTAAACCTTAAAGACAAGTACTGATCTATGAAACTAAGCCTGGACAACTCATCCTACCTTCCCCTTCAAACAGAAAATGACCGCGTCATCCGATCGGACTTCGCAGCGAGCAGCGCCACCACGACTATGCGCCTCGGACCCGAACCTCGGATGCTGGGCCGCCCCTCACCGCCGCGCCTCGGACCCGAACCTCGAACGCTGGGCTGCCCCTCGCCGCCGCGGCTCCGCGCCTCGGACCCGAACCTCGGATGCTAAGCCGCCCCTCACCGTCGCGCCTAGGACCCGAACCTCAGATGCTAAACCGCACCGGAGGACCGCGTCTAAGATCCTCCAGGTCAGAGGCAGGTCTCAGAGCCTCCCTGACGTCTCCCTGCGGCACAGAGCGGGGACCCGCGGTAGTCCGCACCAGACCCGGGGGCCGGCCACCAGAAGCCGGAAGCCAGGCGGCCCGAGCGCCCACGGCTAGGGGCCCGGGGCGGCGACTCGAGCAGGAACGGGGGAGAAAGCGAAAGCGCGGCCCTCGGGGCTCACCCTCCGTTGAAGGCGTAGGGCGAGAAGCGCAGCTGCACAGGGCCCGCGGCGCCGTGCGGCTCCAGCGCCGGGTCTCTGCCGGAGCACGGCAACCGGGCAGCGGAGGACAGCATCGCGCGGCGCGGCTCCTGCTGTCTCACGGCGAGATGGCGGCCCCGCCGGAAGCGGCGCCACTTCCGGCTTCCCCGCGGCGCTCCCTCCGGCCGCTCTATCTCGCACCCTCGTTGCTCCTGGAGGTTAGCGCCCCCGCTTGGCGTGTCGGTACCGGCGCACCCCCGTAGCAAGAAAGCTGACGGATGTAAAGGGTTTTCTTTCCTAAGAAAGCATTCGAATTCACTTGTGATGGACAAAAATTTTAAAGTCTGACTATACAAAAAAAATATGGTAAAACTATGGAGCAACGGAAACTCAAATACTGTATTGGAGTGGAAATTGGTACAGCCAAATTTCGAAAAGGGGTTGGCACCACCTAGCACAGCTGAAGATGTACACACGTCATGACCCAGCAATTTCACGCCGAGGTATATATTCCCCGGAAGACATGTGCAGGAATGTTCATACAGCATTGTTCTTAATGGCCCCAAATTGGAAATGAGCCAAGTGTCCATAAACAGCAGAATGGATGAACCAATTGAGGGATATGTCACAGCAAAGAAAATTAACCGACTTCAGCTAGAGGGAAGACATATCAACATGGATGAGTCTTGTAACGTTGGGCAAAAGAATACACACTACATAACTCAGGAGTACACAGTGAGTAGGAACAGCTTGTTTGGGGTATGGGGGGGTTCTGGTGCTGGCAATACTCGGTTTCTTTACTTGATTTCTAGCCATCTGTTAATCTGTACATATGTTTATGCACTTTCTTATATGAATATTATATTTTACAATTTTTAAAATATTTTTAAAAAGCAAGCAAGCAATTGGCTAACATAGGATGGACTGCTGATGTATACATGCAATTCTGGAACCAGAAAAGACTTTTGAAAAGTACTTGTTTAATTAAAACTTTCCCCATGTTTTACTGTAAACAAAGAAAGGATAAAACAAAGGGTTTTCTTCGATGGTTATGGACAGAGAAGTACTGTACTTATTCACGTACTGTCCTGGATACAAAAAACGTATATAATATTTCCTTTCCTTAAGGGGTTCACAACCTCTTTGATTATATAAACACAAAGGAAGCAAAATTGCAAGTAGTACAATATATGATTATGCCTAAACGAGCCATAGAAGGAGAGGACGGTGTTGAGGTCCAACCAAGTACCAAGGAAGTAAAGACAGAAACTACTCAGAGTTTCTTCCTGCCAATATGAAAAGAGTGAATAAGATGGTAGCAGCAGAGTTAAAATACAACTGAATCTGTAAACCAGGCTGTCCGCTTTTGTTTTCCTTCTCCTTCTGCGTGTTTGGGAATAGCCAGCAGGCACTGAGTGCTTATGCTGTGCCACTGTTCATGCATTCCTTAATGCATCTCACGAATCCTTCGAAGGCAAGTGCTACTGTTATTCTATTCTAGAGACGAAGAAACTGGGGCAGAGAGGTCAGGTAACTTGTCAAAGGTCACACCGCTAGTCGGCTTGAAAAGTCAACATTTAAAAATCACTATCTCGCCCACGTCCAGCAAAGACCAATGAGAAGATGCTTGCGCAAGGCGGCCCCGCCCCGGAACTCCTCGAGAGCTCCGCCCCGCCCCGCGCGCCCCGTAAGTCGAGCAGCCGAAGAAACACAGGAAGTGACGGAGTGCCCACACTTGCTATGGCGGCCGCTCTGCCGCCGGCCGCCCGCTGAAGCCGAGGGCGGAACTGGCGGAAGTGACATTATCAACGCGCGCCTGGAGTTCAGGAGGGTCGAGAAGGGTCGCCGTGGCGGGTGCCTGGGCCGCCTGCGGCTTAGCTTCGTGTCCGCGGCCGTTAGCAGTCTCTGCCGGGACTCCAGGTAACAGCCCTCCTCGCGTCTCCTCTTCTCCGAGGCCTCGTGCAGAGGCGGCCGCTACAGCGCGGCCGGGGCGATGGCGGGAGCAGATACGGAGGGGGCGCGCAGGCCGCGCGGGGACCGTCCTCTGCTCGGGCCTGTACCGGCCGCGTCCCGCCGGCGGCTCGAAAGCGGCGTCCCGGGGCGGGCGCGGGCGGCGGGGGTGGGCGGTCCGCGCGGCCGGGGCCCGGGGACCTCGGTTATGCAGTCCGTGTCTCCTCCACGAGGTTGGAAGGCGATTCCCTCTGGCCGGTGCCACCTGTCTTGCTCCCAGCAGACGTGGTTTTGGTATAAAGTTGCGCTTGAGATTGTTCTAAGGTTTTTCCAGAGGCCAGAGATTCGGGCTCGGGAGCGCGTAAGAGTTAAATGCACGCCGCTTTATTCACAAGGCCTCCCGGTCGAGGCCCTGGCCAGCGTGGTTTTCCGCTTTAGAAGTCTGGGTAGGCTACTCTACGAAAAGCGGGTGCTCGATTGAGTTGTATGGACACCAGGAGACTGCGCAGCATTAACTGATTCTTCTCCCTTACCAGTAATTGTGTCCAAACAGTATGGAATATGATGCTTCAGTTTCCAAAAGATGAAGACACTTTGCAGACAGCTTTCTTTCCTAAGTTAGTGCAGGAATCACTGCGGTTTTCACGACACCGGCGAGGGGAGATGGTCAGTGCCATCACTGGGAGTGAGCCATGAGCTCTGAACAACGTAACATCAGGCCCCAACCCAGGAACTCAGGTTTCTTCTTAGACTGGCAGTTTGCAGAAAGGAGTCTGAAGCCATCAGCTTCAGCTTCTGCATAAATTGCTAGTCATATTTGTGAGTGCTTTAAATCCCACCCTCCCGGTCTCTAGCAGGGCCTGCTTTAAATTGAACTTGCAGCCTCCAGTTTTACCTCATCGAATTCATTCACACTCTCGCCAAAGGAGATCTACTCCTCTGCCGTTCAAAATTTGGTCCCTGCTCTTACTGCTTATGTGATAATGACTAAGACTCCTGATAATGTGACCCCACTTGTATTTGCCAACTCATCCCCTGCAGGAGCCTTCCATACAGTCGTGCCAAGCTTGTTGCTTGGGTACTGCGTGCTCTTTCAATCTTCGTCTCTCTTTTGCGTGTTCCATCTTTCTTTTGCGTCAAGAGCTGATTTGTAAATTCCTCCTCACCTTACTAGACTCGTCAGATGCTCCCTGCTTTGTGAAAATACCCCTTGTTAGAACACATGGCCCTTATCTTATCTTTTCTTCCAGCGCATGTGTGCATTTATTCATGATCGTGTACCATCCGCCAGGCTCGGTGCTAAGTGCAGGGATTACAGACTTGTGTGCTTTTTTCTGCACTCAAGGAACTTAGCATAGTGCATATCTGTTGTTATAGCACTTAAGCTTTGCCCTATAGCAATTATTTGCATACCCTTCAGATGGAACTGTGATGCCAAAGACTGCATATCCTGTTCATTTTTATGTTTGCAGCACTTCTATTGTTTTTAATTATAGGATGATACTGTTGTTATTATAGGATGCCAAAAAACGCTAATTTTCTTACATCTCATATTTTCTTTTTTCTTTTTTTTGAGGAAGATTAGCCCTGAGCGAACATGTACTGCCAATCCTCCTCTATTTGCTGAGGAAGACTGGCCCCAAGCTAACATCCATGCCCTTCTTCCTCTACTTTATATGTGGGACGCCTTCCACAGCATGGCTTGCCAAGCTGTGCCATGTCCACACCCAGGAGCCAAACCAGCAAACCCCGGGCTGCCGAAGCGGAACGTGTGCACTTAACTGTTGCACCACTGGGCTGGCCCTATGTTTTTGAAGCAGAGTTTTTATTTTTTATTTTTGGTCTGTTTTTTAGTGATGAGTGCGTAAGATATATAATCTTTGGGGTCCTTTGTCCTTTCAAAGTGATTGCGAGATTCTTACGTTCATCCAACAAATATGTGTGTCTTTGACATATAGCTTGTAACTTTGAGACCTATGCATTCTGCGTGGGAATATCTTATTAAATGATAATGTTTAAGCTGAAATCTAGTAATAGCTAACATTTATCCTGTGCGTGCTACATGTGGTGACTGGACGTGTTCTTGATGTGTCAGTCAGTCAGTCCTATTTGATTCAATCAGTTCTCAGCAACCCTGGGCAAGTTAGGGATCCCCATCTGAACTAAACTGAACAAAAAGGTCTTTCGACAGTCCCTTGCTTCTTTGGTCTAAGAGTAATTTCAGATGTGTAGCCAGTAACGAGATGATGACATAAGGAGAGCCAGACACAGGCACAGTTTGTATTTATGTGTTCTAAAGAGGTAAAGTTATTGTGTATACAAAAATATGATATTGTATTTATTTTTGTCTATACAGCTTCTATCACTGTTTTATTAAGGTAGCAGCTCAATAAATGATCACATTAAAGTGTATTGGATCCAATTCAATATTTTGGAACTTAACTTATCCACCCAAGACATGATGGAGGATGTAAAACTGATTGGCATGTTTAAAAATCTGAACTTGGCCTAATAGCACTGTCTAGACATTGCTTAATAAATATTTCTGTTCAGATATGATAGTTTGCTCAGAAATTCATTTTCTCTGGGTATTTTGCTCTGAAACTTTTTAATGTTGATTATGACACCTTAATTTTGAACACTGTAAGAGTATTTAAATTAAACATGTAACAAAACGATTTTTCTATTGGCAGTTTTGCATGCAGTCACAGGAAATGTGGAAGGAATAAGATTTCAGCATTATAAGGTAAAAAGAAATGTATTCCAAAAGAGCTTCATTGGTTTTTTTGTTGTTTTTTTGTGTAACCATGAAACTGGTTTATAAGCCTGTCCAGCTTACCTATATTCTTACATTAAACTTCAAACCTTTTTTAAGACAGCGTCACTGTTTCTTGGTGTATGTGAAGATAACCCAGAGAGCTGAGGAAGTTGCTAAGAAGAGTGTGCTGGGGATGGTCCAGGAAAAGACCGAATGCTGAGGCGAGTTCCAGTCCAAAGGGTTTTGATTTGCTAAGAAGAAAGTGAGCGTCATGGATCAGAACAACAGCCTGCCGCCTTATGCTCAGGGCTTGGCCTCCCCTCAGGTAACACAGCTGGACGGGGGCACAGGTGGGACAGATGTCCCTCCTGGAGACGGTGTAAAAGGGAAGGAAGGAATTGAACAATCTGCTGTTGAAAATGGATTTGTATTTCTTTAAACCTCCCTTATTTTGTTGAGAAGTTCTTTTAGGCTTTGGACAGGCATGATAGTGTTTAATTTGGGGAGTTTCTTTGGAAGCTAAAATATGTATTTGTCCATAAAAATGTGATCTTTTCATAAACACTTATGAAAGTGTTCCAAGTGATTATTATAGGGTCTTTGATTTTGAAAATAAGTCACCAAATCATTTTCTAATTTTATCTTTTTATCTATTTTTATCTTTTTGTCTTGTTTAAGGTTCCAAATAACATGTCTATGTTTAAAAGTTTTAAATAACCTCTGTTGAAGTATAATTTACATACAATAAAAACACCTGCTTTAAGTGTATGTTTTGATAATCATACACCCCTGTGTAAGTTATAGAACAATTCAATTACCCTAAAAAAATCCCTTCCTGCCCCTTTGCAGTCACTCCCCTAACCCCAGGCAGCTACTGCTTTCTAGAGCTAAAGATAGTTTTGCCTAGTCTAGAATTTCATGCAGATGGAATCAAACCAGTACGTGCTTTCTTTGTGTCTGTCTTCTTTGCCCCGCATGACGTTTGTATATCAGCAAAGTCCTTTCTGTTGCCAAGTAGTGCTCTACTGTGTGGATATACAACAGTTTGTTTACCCATTCTCCAGTTGTGGACATTCAGCGTGCTTCCAGGTTGGGGCTATTATGAATAAAGGCGCTGTAAACATTTGTGCACAGGCTTTGTGTACACTGTATTTTTACTTCTCTTGGGTAGATGCTTGGGCATGGGATTGCTAGATCATATGGTAAGTGTATGTTTCATTTTTTAAGACACTGCCAAACTGTATTCTAAAGTTCCACCAGCAGCATGTGTGAGTCCTAGTCGCTCCACAGCCTCACCAACACTTGGGTTTTTTTACTTTTAGCCATTCTGGTGGTTGCTTAGTAGTATTTCTTTATGGTTTTAGTTTGCATTTTCCTGGTCACCTATGATCTTGAGCATCTTGTCAAGTGCTTATTAGCCATTTATGTATCTTATTTGTAAAGTGTACTTCGTATCTTTTACTTATTTTTTACTGGTTTATTCATCTTTTATTGAACTGTAATTGTTCTTTATGTATTCTAATACAAGTCCTTTCTCAGATACATGTATTGTAGATATTTTTCCCAGTCTGTGGCTTATGTTTTAATTTTCTTAATGGTGTCTTTCAAAGAGTTGAAGTTCTTAATTTGTTCTAACGTCCATTTATCAGTTTTACTTCATGGTTAGTGCATTTGTGTCCTGTCTAAGAAATCTGCCTACTCAAAGTCTTAAGGATTTTTCTCCTCATAGTTTTAGCCGTTACATGTATGTCTGTGATCCATTTTGAGTTCATGTTTTTGTATGACATAAAGACAGACCTTTCAAAGCCTTACTCTTACTAAATTAATGTAACCTGAATTTTTTCCTAGCCAATATTTTTGTAGAAATAAGTAATAGGTGCAACAGACTGACGCCTGTAGTGTCAGGGCTGCAGTATATATTTGGTCTCCTCCTCTCATTTTCTTTCTTTGCCTATGTTGGTGAAACAACTTAACGTAAATATTTTAGATATTTTTAGTTTATACTTTCTGCCAAATAAAGTGAAGGAAGTGGGAAAGGATGGCTCTTTTTTGGGTCCTGCACCCATTTGAGAATCAGCCCGTGAAAACTGTGGATCTCTCCATGCAGACATGTTGGTGTAATTCTGAGGGGCTCACAAAGCCGTTACAAGCTCTGCAGGCCCCATGGCTCCACGGCTTCTGGTGTTGTGGGAAAGCACGGGGCTGGGTGTCAGGAAAACTTGGTTGTGATCTTGGCTCATCTAATGATATCTATGTCTTGGGCAAGCCATTTAACTTCTCTTGGTGTCAGTTTTCTTGTCTTTAATGTGGGAAGACCAGCATCTGTTTTCCCTTTCCCGAAGGGCTGCTGTAGAACTCGGGTGAATTAATGAATATAGCAATGTCTGGAAAAGTTTAGAATCATTATGGAAAAGCATATTGATATTCTGATAGATGCATTGGATTTTGTTGATTTAAAGTTTTGGGAGAGCAAATGATCAGCCTTTTCGAATAGTATTCTAGTAATCGTCATTATCATTACTAACACTTCAGAGTTTTCTATGTGCCTGTCATGTTGAATGGTTTAAGTGGATATCTCTAGGGTAACCATATAATTTTTCATTTAAACTGGGACAGATGCCTTGAGAGGGAAACTGGGTCCTTCCAGGTGGTATGCGGGGATAGTAGTCTAAACAAGGATGTGTGGTCACTCTGCTTGTCTCCCTTATTCTTTCTAACAATCTTAGAGCCTTATTGTCCCTTAGGTATGCCTAAACAGTTGAGCAGCTTCCTCGAGTTCTCACGTGTAGTAAGTAGCAGAGTTGGATTTGATACCCAGGTCTAATCGCAAATCCTAAGCTCTTAGGCACCATGTTAGCGTGAAGAAGAAAGTGATGTCTCTAAGAACAATAGGTTCCTCCCTATTAATGCTTAATAACCCCGTTTATACTCGGAAGGTGTCTGTCTTTGCATGTGTCACATGCTCTTCTACCAGGCAAGTCCTGCAAACACTCAACACCGGCCTGCCTAACCCGTTGTTCTCCTGACTCTCCACAGGGTGCCATGACTCCTGGAATCCCTATCTTTAGTCCTATGATGCCTTACGGCACAGGACTGACTCCACAGCCTATTCAGAACACCAATAGCCTGTCTATTTTGGAGGAGCAGCAAAGGCAGCAGCAGCAACAGCAGCAGCAGCAGCAGCAGCAGCAGCAGCAGCAACAGCAGCAGCAGCAGCAGCAGCAGCAACAGCAGCAGCAGCAGGCAGCGGCAGCAGTTCAGCAGTCGACATCCCAGCAGGCGACACAGGGGGCCTCGGGCCAGACACCACAGCTCTTCCACTCGCAGACTCTTACCACTGCACCCTTGCCAGGCACCACGCCCCTGTACCCCTCCCCCATGACCCCCATGACCCCCATCACCCCTGCCACGCCAGCCTCCGAGAGCTCTGGGATTGTGCCGCAGCTACAGTGAGTACTTGTGTTGTCCTCGGCCTTGCCCTGGGGGGGTTCCTTGGAGCTGTTGTTGTTTTCAGGTGGATTGACTTCTTTAAGGGTGTGGCGCTAATGGTAATCGTGTGTCAGAATCTGCTTTCTCTGTGCCCAAGAGAGGGAAGCAGAGCTGTCTTAGTGAGTTAGCGTGCTCAGCGAGAGGCTCTTAGAACATCTTCAGAAATCCGCCAGCTTGTGTTTGTGTACTTGGGCCTATGAAATCCTGCTTGGATTTCATTGTTGTTGTCACAGACATTTCCCTATAGCTGATTTGCTAAATCAAGCCTTATGTAGTCTCCTTCCTTTGTGATGTTTTAGGTCTTTGGGAAAATTAATTGCTTAGTCACAGATTCAGTATAGTTCACAGTGGTCCTTGTTTTTCTTCATTGGTGTTTTGAGGGCTGCATATAAATCTTAGAAGAGCTATGTCCTTCCCACAAGCGGAGGACGGCTGTTCTTGCCCTAAGTGGATTTCTGTCCCTAAATCGAGAGGGTCCCATATGTAACAGGATAGGAGGGGTAGGACGAAATCTCTCCTTTCTAAAAAGCACAAATATTCCGTTGTACCTATCAGTGAGAAGTGTATAGCTTTTGTTTTTAGGAAGCTTGTGGCCAAATCAAGGGGTTATTTGAATAACTGCATCACCCAGGTTCCTTGTAGGCCATTTCTCATCCTTTTTAGAACTAAGTAGTGTTTAGTCATGGTTTCTCTTATCCAAAGACGTAAATCTTGGCTCAGGTATTTATTTGATCTGACACAATTTTAATTTTAATGATTTTTGAGAGATAAGCACTTGTTAGTTCACTTTTCTCAACACCATTTCCTGTTGGCTTGCGCACTTGTCTGCCTCCTGGGGACACTTAAGTTTGCACCTCTGATTTAAATCATAAATTATAACCAGTTTGGATGGGGTGTTTGCTTCTTGCTGGCACCTTAATCTTTCTGGTATTCCACAAAGTGTTCAGTCGGCCACATTACTGAGTTTCCACTATCTGCTAAGAGCCCTACTGAGTGGGAATCCAGTGGCCTCTAAATCTTAATAGCCTTATGAAGAATTAGGGTAAATATTCAATTAATGAAAATGTATGAGAATACCTTTTTAAGATTCTGGAAAGATAGCAGGGTAGGACAACCCGAAATCAGTCTCCCCACCCAGACAACAATTGTACTGGCAGAATCAGTCTGATATAACTAGTTTGGAACTCGAGTCTGTTGAAGGCTTGGAACTGCCAGGGTAAGGTTTGGATGGTGAATTGCAGTCAGTTTTGGTCAGTGTCAGCTCTTAGCACAGGAACAGCTACCCATCCTCCACCCCCAACTCCCTGGCAGGCAGCGGTGCAGGTGTTCCTGGAGCAGCTTGCACACAGACTGTGGGAGCCAGGGTGGGTGAAAGGACCCTGTCCTACAAATATTGTGGTTCTGTTCTCTGTTCACTGATTGCTGCTGCTGATCACAGAGGTGCAGACAAAGAGACAGGCAGCCATTGTTGCACTTCCCCCCATTGTTGCAAGCCCCTCCTCCTCTGGCTGAAGTGACTTCTAGGGGATTTAAAATGTCATTGCCCTTCCCCCCACCCTCACTTACCTATTTTCCTCTTTTGGGAGCCAGACATCAAAGACTGGGATGTTCCAAACCAACTGCATTCACAGGGAAAAAAGTGATGTGCATGCCCAAGGAAAGGCTAGAAAAGACCTGAGAAGACCTCAGGCTGATCCACAGCACAGATAGCCTACAACAATCAAAAAAACAAAAATAACAAAAACAACTAACCCTGGAGAAGGGGGAGAATCTGATTTCCAGAATTGCCGCATTTCTAGATTCAGATGTCCACTGTCCAACAAAAAGAAGACTCACAAAGAAACAGAAAAGTATGGCTCATTCAAAGGGAAAAACAATTCAACATAATCTGTCCCAGAGAAAGACCTAATGACAGATATACTAGGCAAAGACTTTAAAACAACTGTCCTAAAGATGTTCAGAGAACTAAAGGAAGATGTGGAGAAATAAAAAAAGAATGATGTGTGAGCAAAATGGAAATGTCACTAATGAGCTATAAGGCCTAAAAAGAAACCAGAAAGGAATTCTGGATCTGGAAAGTATGATATTTGAAGTGAAAAAATTCACTAGAGGGATTCAAAGACAGATTTGAGCAGGCCGAAGAAAGAATCAGTGAACTCGAGGATAGGACAACAGAAATTATCGAGGCTGAGGAAGAGAAAGAAAAAGGATTGAAGAAAAATGAACAGAGCCTAAGGATCCTGGGGGACACCATGAAGCAGACCAATGTACACATTGTAGGTGCCCCAGAAGGAGGAGAGAGAGAGAAAGGGGCAGAGAGAATGTCTGAAGAAATAATGGCTGAGAACTTCCCACATTTGATGAAAGACATGAATATGAACATTGAAGCAGCTCAACGAACTCCACACAAGGTGAATTCAGAGACACCCACTCTGAGACACATTATAATCAGACTTTCAAAATACAAAGAGTGAATCTTGAAAACAGCAAGAGAGAAGGGAATCATCACATACAAGCAATGCTCAATAGCAGAATCAGCAGATTTCTCATCAGAAACTTTGGAGGCCAGAAGACAGTGGACCAATAGATTCAAAGTGGGAAAGTAAAACTGTCAGCCAAGAGTCCTATATCTGGTAAAACTGTCCTTCAAAAGTGAGGGAAAAATCAAGACATTCCCAGTTAAACAAAAGCTGAAACAGTTTATAGTTCATGGCCACTACACCTGCCCTGGAAGAAATGCTCAAGGGAGTTCTGCTGGATGAAATGCAACCATACCAGAGGGCTCCTCCAAGCCGTATTGAGAAATAAAGATCTCATTAAAGCCAAGTACATCATTTATAAAGCTAGGATTATTGTAACAATGGTGTGTAACTTTACTTTTTGTTTTCTACATAATTTTAAGAGACTAATACCTCTTAAAGAAAAGAAAGCAATTGTTAGCGTAAAGCTAGTATTACTATAACTTTGGTTTGTAACTCCAGATCTTGTTTTCTATATAATTTAAAAGACTAGCGCATTTTAAATAATGATTAGTTTATGTTTGGGTCACACGATGTATGAAGATGTAGTTTTGTGACATCAGTAACCAAAAGGGGTGGGGACAGAGCCCTAAAGGAAAAGAGTTTTTGTACGTTACTCAAGTTAAGCTGCTATGAATTCAAATTAGAATGTTACAACTTCAGGATGTTAAATGTAATCCCAATGGTAACCACAAAGAAAATAGCTTAGAATAGACACGAAAAGAAATTAAGAAGTAGCTTAAGTATTTCACTTTAAAAATCAACTAAACACGAAAGAAGAGAGGAATGCAGGAAATGAGGGACAAAGAAGCTATAGGGCATACGGAAAACATCTTATCAGTAATTATTTTACATGTAAGTGGATTAAACTCTCCAGTCAAAAGGGAGAGATTGGCAGAATGGATAAAAACAAATGATCCAACTATATGCTGTCTACCAGAGACCCAGTTAAGATCCAAAGACACAAACAGGTTGAAAGTAAAAGGATGGAAAAAGATAATCTATGGAGATAGTAAACAGAAGAGAGCAGGAGTACCTATACTAATATCAGACAGAACAGACTTTAAATCAAAAAAGATTACAGGAAACAAGAATATTACATATTAATGAAACGTTCAATATAGCAAGGAGATAGAATAATTATAAACCTTTGCATACCTAATGACAGACCATCAAAATATATAAGGCCCAAATCGACAGAATTGAAGGAAGAAATAGACAATTTTACCATAATAGTTGGAGACTTTAGTATCCCACTCACGATACTGGATAGAACAATCAGACAGATGATAACTAAGGAGACAGAAGACTTAACACAATAAACCAACTGGATCTAACAGACGTGTACAGAACACGCCACCCAACAGCAGCATGCACACTATTTTCAAGTACACATGGGAAATTTTCTAGGATATACCATGTGTTAGGCCACAAATTAAGTCTCAGTAAATTTTAAAAGATAGATATACAAAGGATCTGACCAAAATGAGGTGAAGTTAGAAATTAATAACACAAAGAAAACCGGAAAATTTACAAAATTTTAGAAATTAAACAGCACACTTTTAAATAGCCACGGATCAAAGAAGAGATTACAAGGGCAATTAGAAAATACTTAGATTACAGATGGCAACTAGATTTTGGTGGTGAACATGATGTAGTCTATACAGAAGTTGAAATATAATGATGTACACTTGAAATGTACATAATGTTATAAACCAATGTTACCTCAATAAAAAAAAGAAAGAAAGAAAAAACATCTTAGAGGTAACGCCTTAAATCTTTCAACATTGAGTATTATGTTTGCTGTGGGTTTTTCACATATGACTTTTATTATGTTAAGATAATTTCCATCTGTCCCTATTTTGTTGAGTGTTTTTATCATGAAAGGGCAGTGAATTTTGTCAAATGCTTTTTCTGCATCATGATGGATCAGGTGTTTTTTTTCGTTCTTCACTTTGTTGTTCCAGTGCTTTTCATTGATCAATTTTCATGTTTAACCATCCGTGTATTCTAGGAATTAATCCCATTTGGTCATGGTATATAATCCTTTTAATATGCTGCTGAATTCTGTTTCCTAGAAGTTTCTTGAGCATTTGTGCTTCAATGATCACAGGGACATTGGTCTGTAGTTTTCTTTTCTTGTAGTATCTTTGCCTGGGTTTGGCGTCAGCATAATGCTGGCCTCAATGAACGAATCAGGAAGGGGAAGGGTGCCAAGACTATCCAGTGGAGAAAGGACAGTCTTTCAACAAATGGTGCTGGGAAAACTGGATGTCTACATTAAAGGATGAAGTTGGACTCTCATTTAACACCATATACAAAAATTAACTCAAAGTAGATCAAGGACCTAAATGTAAGACCTAAAACAAATTAAACTTTGAGAAGAAAACAAGACAAAAGCTCCATGACATTGGACTTGGCAGTGATTTCCAAGATATGACACCAAAGGCACAGGAACAAAAGAAAAAATAGACAAATTAGACTTCATGAAAATTAAAAAAAATTGTACATCAAAAGACTCTATCCACAGAGTAAAAAAGCAACCCACAGAATGGGAGAAAATATTTGCAAATCATGTATCGTATAAGGGATTAATATCCAGAATATATAGAGAACTCCTAAACCTTAACAGCAAAAACTAAACTGCCTGATTCACAAAAAGGGCAAAGGAGTTGAATAGACATTTCTCCAGAGAAGATACACGAATGGTCAATAAGGACATGAAAAAATGTTCAACATCAGTAATCATTAGGGAAATGCAAATCAAAACTACAGTGAGATACCACCTCACACTTATTAGGATGACTAAAATTAAAAAAAAAAAACAGTGCAAGTGGCAAGGAGGTAGAGAAGTTGGAATCCTTGTGCACTGTTGGTGGGAATGTAAAATGGTACGGCGACTGTGGAAAACAATATGGAGGTTCCTCAAAAAATTGAAGTAGAATTACCATATGACCCAACAAGACCACTTCTGGGTATATACCCAAAAGAAGTGAAAGCAGGGTCTTAAAGAGATGTTTGTACAACCATGTTCATAGCCATATTATTCACAATATCTAAAATAGGGAAGTGACCCAGATGTCCTGGACAGATGAATGGATAAGCAAAACATGGTATATTCATACAGTGGAATATTCTTTAGCTGTAAAAAGGAAAGGAGTTCTGCAGTATACTACAATGGGGAACCTTGAGGGCATTATGTTAAGTGAAATAAGCCAGTCACAAAAAGACAAATACTATATGATCCACTTAAATGAGGTACTTAGAATAGTCAAAAGCATAGAGATAGAAGGTAAAATGGTGGTTGCCAGGGCCTGGGAAGAGGCAAGGATGGGGAGTTCGTCTTTAATCGGGACAGAGTTTCAGTTTTACAAGATGAAAAGAGTTACAGGGACGGATGGTGGTGGTGGCTACACACAATGTGAATGTATTGAATACCACTGAACCGTACACTTAAAAATAGTTGAGAGTCAATTTTATGTTATGTGTATTTTAACACAATTTTCATACAAAGAGAAAAAAAATACATTTAACAATTATATGACTGAATTTGTGATAGATGCACCAAAATTTACTTGGTTCCGTTCATAAGTGGTTAAATGCTGAAGGCAAGTGTGTATATAAAATTGGAAGGAAATAGGTGATGAAGAAGTGGAAACATTCATTGAGTTGGTCATCCTAATTGGCCTTACAGTTGTGCATTAAAGAAGACAACATCCTCTTTTCAACCAAATGGTAAGCTATCAAAAGTATTGTATTTTGACAGTACAAGAGAACAAACCAGAAACAGCAATGAGCCAGCACTGATTCGAGATGGTTTGCAATCTGGAATCGGTATTCAGAGGACAGTGATGTTCCAGGTCCATGCCTGATGGTTGGTGGGCAATTAGTTTCATTCAAAGGGCATTGCCCATTTTGAGTCCATACTTTTAAAACCAGGAAAATATAGAATAGTTCTGGATTTGCTGTATTTAAATATTTGTTAAAATTTCTAATAAACTTGCTTCTCCATTATGTAGTTATTCTTTTGTAAGTGACTCTTAAAATTATATAAGAATATTGAAAAATAAAGGTCCATTGGACCCAGATAATAAATGGTGATGTCTGTTTTTCTGGATTTACTGAGGGCTAATCAGAAGAAAAAATAGTTTTTTTCCTGTGTCAAAGATACTGAACTCTTGTTCCTGCAAAAGATACTTAATTTTGAAAGGACTAAGAAAGTCATGCCTGCATATTTCTTTATAAATAGTGTTTTTTGGGATTAGTGGTGGTGATGCTGGTGTTTCAGAGCTCAGGGATGAGTTGAGTCAGTACAGGCGGAATGCTTGGACAGGGCGCTGGAGACAAACGGCCCAGCCCTGACTCCACCATTTAGGAGCCATGTGTGTCCAGAGCAGGTGCTCCCCCATTGAAGCCTCAGCTGCTTCCTCTGAAAATGGGAATGTTAATAGTTAGGACTTCATAGTGCATCGTAAATGTGGAGTGATAATCTTTGGAAAATGCTCACCATGGTGTGTTGTACTTGTCAAACACTTAAGTCAGCAACTTTTAAAAAATTTTAATATAAAAATTAATATAAATTAGTGTAAATTTAATGAAATTCAGTTAGTTCAAGTGAAAGAATCAGATTTCTAAATATCCATCTGATACCTTATCCTGTAAAAATTAAATAACCGTGTTTTCTTTTCAAATTTCTTGCAGAAATATTGTATCCACAGTGAATCTCGGTTGTAAACTTGACCTAAAGACCATTGCACTTCGTGCCCGAAATGCTGAATATAATCCCAAGGTCAGAACAATTTTAATGTATTTCAAACTATAATAATACAGGAATTTACTTCTAAAGGTTCCTAGATCAAAAAGTTTGTATCATGCTTTAGTTTGTTGACACCAACAAAACGAGAATTTAAAGCAAAATGTGTATCATTTTTATTGAATAGCTACCATGTAAGAGACCCTAGGAATTCAGCAGTCTGCAAGATAAACTAAGTTTATAACCCATTGTGGTGGGGATCATATGAAGTTAGAGAACAACATGTATAGTCTGACTGCACTTATACTTTGAAAACTATATAGAACGACATGCTATCTGGAACTTACTTGAAAATAATCCAGTTGGAGAATTGGGAAAGGGGCACATGGATGAAACAAGATTGGCCAAAAGTTAACAATTGTTAAATTTGGATAATAAGTACAAGGAAGTTTATTACAATATATCTTTCTACCTTTGTATAACTTTAAAACTTTTTATAATAAAAAGATTAGAGGGAAAAATACCTACAAGTTTTCTGATTTTAAGAGCAATCTGAGTGTATGTTAAGTCTTTTATCCTTGCATAGTAGAAAAGCTAATTTTTTAAAAATAGTAAACATTTGCATTCAAAAATGAGTGGACATTCTTAGAGGGCCAGACAGAAACCAGGCATCTGAATCTAGAAGACGGTCAGGTCGAAGAGCTCTGAGGCAAGGTCCTGCGGAAGATAGTTCCCCCGAAGTGGGGGCATCTGTCAAAGAGTAACTCCAAGATGGATAATTAATTATTGGCATGCTCTTTATTTTTATGCAAGGGAAACCAGCATTAAATTGATTTCTTGTAACAAGGGAAAAATAAGATTTTATATCAGAAAAAGAAAAGAGAGGGTAGAAGGAAAAACTATGAATTCTGTGTGACAGCCTGTCTGTAATGTGTGTCAGCACCTCCAAGTTTTCCCAGCTTAGTGCCATGTCTTTACTGATGTCCTTCTGTGCCTCCCTTGGTTAGACTCCCTGTCCAGGTCACCCATGAGAGCTTCAGTTTTTCTTTCATATCATATCATTAGTTGAATGTCATCGTGAAACAATGACCATGTAGCAGCATTTAAGCACCTGACTGGTGGAGGAGAGGAAAAGAATAAGAATAATCATAAATATCATAAAAAATATGTGGAACTCACTTCATATCCAGTTTTTTTTAGTTTGCTTAATCCTAACTGGAAGAATTAACTCCCAAGAATCAGTTAGGAACCAAGTCTTTTTTCTCAATTAATTAATTGATTGTTCTGCTCCTCACCCCTGTGGAATATTTATCTGGGTGTTAAAAGATGTATTAACGGTCGTACAGGTACTACTTGGCTGGCCAATAAATAGCTGAGGACAATATTGTTATTATCTGGCTCTGTTTTAGCCAGTGAATTTATTATACTATGTTGAGTGAGCTGTTTCACTTGTTTTTTGAACCACAATCCAGGTCACATGTTTTAGTTTAGGAACTCCTAGCCAGGGTAGAAATCTCTTAGAAACAGTGAAATCACATTCTCGTACCCCTTTTGCTAAGTGACTATGTTGGGATCTTAATAAGATGTTTTACCTGAGGTTTTGGTTTTGAATGCTTGGAAGAGCTGGATAACAAATGTAATGGTGGAACAAACAGCAAAAAAAGGGTTAATACCAAGGGGAAGAAGTGAGAAGGAAGAGGCTGTAAATAATAAAATGAAAGTCTGTTGTCTTATCCTGGGTCTTGATTCAGAGGTCTAGGGAGGAATCTGTGTTTTCAGGAGTCATGTCTTTCAGGAGGCCGTTTAGTAGATTTCAGGTCGATCTTCCGGGAGAACCCATGTCCAGTTGGATTCTGAGCACATGCAAACTGGGGAATGTATTCTGATGCCTGAAAACAGTGTTTTAGTTGGGAGAGCCTGAAACACTTCCTTGTAGGCTGTTCGTTAGAAGGCCGACTTGCACGGATGCCTCCTCGGGCATGTGTCTGCTCCTGTGTATCGAGTAGAGATAGGTGCAGTGATGTCTTCTGTGGAGAGTAGCTCACCCCGTGGAGCAGCCGACTGGACAGGACATTGTTTGGCAGGGTCAGGGTGTGACCAGGTTGAGACTTAGGGGAGCCAGGCCAGTTCTCATAGGCCTTCCAGGAGCAGTTTCCCAGGTTGAGAATTTGTGGGGATTTTGAGGTTTGGATCACCTTGTTGTTAGCACTAAGACTTTAGGTCAAGGAAAATAAAACTGTTGTTGGAAACTTGGACTATTTTAGCCTTGGCCTTTTAACAGAGGAGAGCTTCAATCAACAGAAAAACTATTTACATACCATTATTAAGCAAATCTGAGCTTTTTGATTTGGGCATTGAATGAAATCTGAAGTGGGAGCCCAGAGCCTTGCCCTCCATTTCCGTCTTTCCTGGCCTGTGATAACTCAAGATACGACATTTCTCAGTACCCTCTTGAGCTTCTCAAGTAAAATTTCCCCACCAATATTTTTGTGAAGTCTGAATCAATGTACATATTTTTCTCTGTCATTTTCTGGTGGTGGTGGCTTTTTGTTGTGTGTCTGTGCACACACGTGTGCGCACATGCATAAGTATAAAAATTTGATAATTTTGAGTGACACCAAGCCATTTTGAGATATTTAAATAAAACAAAGAGAAAAGATAATGAGTAAGTTTCTGCCTCCCCCTCAACCTGAAAAAAGAAAGATTATCCCTTTGGTATCGGTGGTGGCCAAACCTGGTAAGAGCTGCTGTTTGCATAAGCTAGAGAAGGCACTTTCCTTAGAATGAGCTGTAATCTTACAACTGATATTTCCTTCAGGAGTCTGATTTTCTCTAAGAAGTCATGAGTGTATTTTTAATGGTTTAATTGGCAATAACCAAAGAAGATAGAAGACTCTTATTTTCATAATGACACAAACCCAAAAGCTTATCGACTATTAATATTTGCTCATGAACCTCTAGTAAGATAACTATCTTAGTAGAATGAGCTATTGGTAACAGAATATTTCATAACAATATTTAGAAGTTACTGTATCAATATAAAGTATAGCTTGATTATTTTAAATATGAGTCATTATTGAATGACTCATTAGCATTTATCATCAGGATGAAACATCAGTCAAAATGAGGCAGGTTTAGATTTATTTTGATCGTCCAGAGATTTTTGTTTACTTTCTGTTAAGGGAAGGGAAGTAATGTAGATGAGTTTAGACTGGAGTAGTAGTTAACAATTAGGTAGGAAGCAGACAATAATTTTATAGAAGTGTAGGGGTGTGTTTGCCAGCTACAGCAGATAGGGAGGTTGGATAAATAAATGTTAGCTGTGGGTTGAGAAAAATCTTAAGTAATGGTCTTAGGGTGAGTTTCCAGATCTCTAAAACATAACTCTGTCTTTGTGTACAAGCGAGAAAGATCCGAAGTCAGAGTTGCTGTAATAACTGGCCAAGAAAGAAGATGGCTCATTTAGCTTTTGACACTTTTTGGTCAGCCTGGTTGAGCTAATTAATTTAAATATGGAGAACATCAAATATACCTAATCATTTTAGAACCCCTTTTTACAGTGAGAGAATAAATCTTTAGTAAGATTTTATTTTTTTTCCTTTTTCTCCCCAAAGCCCCCCCGGTACATAGTTGTGTATTCTTCGTTGTGGGTTCTTCCAGTTGTGGCATGTGGGACGCTGCCTCAGCGTGGTCTGATGAGCAGTGCCATGTCCGCGCCCAGGATTCGAACCAACGAAACACTGGGCCGCCTGCAGCGGAGCACGCGAACTTAACCACTCGGCCACGGGGCCAGCCCCGAGAGAATAAATCTTTATAGTTAACCAATGTCCATTTAGTAAACCACAAAGATACCTAGATATAAGAACAGTTCTATTATTTTGAATTTAGAGTGAGAATTTAAGAAAGAAAGATGATTTGTTAGAACTATTGAATTTTTTAAATCATTTAAAGCATTTTACCTTTGACTTTAAATACAATGTCATATTAAGATAATGCATATATCACGTTGAACTTATGATGTTAATAAACTGTAACAATTTCCTTAATAAGGAAATAAAATATATATTTCTCATTAACTATCGTACCTGGTATAGACTCAGCCATTTATATTATTACCTTAGCCAAAGCAATCCAGTGTTGTTTTCTCCAGACACAAGGAAGAGTAGGAGGCAGATAACCAAGAAATGTCTGACTGTCTGTCCATCAGTGCACATTATATATCTATTTGATGATTGTTGAAGTGGCAAGAATGGACATTACATTAATGTCACCCCTTCCACAGTTAATTGAATGGTCGTTATGTAACATAAAAATGAGAGTAAAGGGTAAAGAAAAACCGTTTTGTGACCAGTGTTTTCATCTTTATCTTAAGAAATTATCTAAATATAAAAAAAGTTTTTAAGTATTCGTCTAAGATCCTAAGGTAGTTAAGGTCTGAAAGTCACCATTTAACCACCACGGCGAGTTCGTATGATGTGTAGCATTGTAAGAATTCATCTCTATCTAGCATAATTTTATTTAGTTGAATACATAATTTTATAATTTTCTAGTCTCTAATGAAGTGATGTTAGTTATCTGACCAATAAAAGCAGTAGAGGGAATTCAGGAAATGCAAAATAATTAGGATTTTCCTGGGACTTGTGTAAACTGGAATATAGGGCTAGTATTTTTACATGGTAGTAAAATCAGGGAAGACAGAGCAGTTTTTAAACAAATTGTTAAAGCAATCTAATTGTCAAGGGTCATCTCGACTAGAAATATATGAATTTTTTCTTATGTAATTAAATACAAGATAGTAAAATTTTCTAGTTATCTGAAAGTAATTCTTTGCTTTTTATCATGTAACCTAGTAACTGAGGCCATTAATTCAACCCATGGTTGAAATATTTTCCCCATGAGTTACAAGAAAAACATGTTAAAACATAAAAAGTAGAAATTAAAAGCAAAAACTTTGATCTTGTCTTACTTTGCATTATGTAAGTGCTAATGCATTAATACTGTGTCTAAAAGTGAACTGGAAACAGGAGGTCACTTCAGTACATATTGATAATGCTTATAATCTGATTTGTTATTTCCCTCTGGAGGTAGAAAAGGTTTATCAGTTTGTCTAAAAAATCATTAATAAAACATTTATAGTTATAGAAGCTAATCATGATCATCAGCAAATATAAGGTAGAAACAGAGGCATTGGTATTTATTGATGATGTACTTAGTTGAAAAAATTTTGCAGATATTACTTATCTTCTCTTGTTGGAATGTGTGTGGATGGACACGGGTCTTGGTCTAACCTCCTTAGTAGTCACGGTTTATCTGTTCTGCTCTCTATGCAAAAGCATGTATAGCACCTGGCGATGTGAGGGAACTCTGTGTAGGAACGTGTGCGTGTCCAAGGTCCTTGTTTTCAGTTGTGATGTTCTCTGTCATTGCCTAGCTCTCCCCACAGAAACCAGCCATCTGACGTGACCTCGTTAACGCTTGTCTCTGACTGTTTCAGCGTTTTGCTGCTGTAATCATGAGGATAAGAGAGCCCCGAACCACTGCACTGATATTCAGCTCTGGGAAAATGGTGTGCACGGGAGCCAAGAGGTAGGTGTAAGCAGGTCATTCTCCTGGTCTATAGGTTCTGAAGGAAATGGTTGTATCCCATGGTTCCTAGGTATCAGGCTAATACTTTAATAAATGTGAGTGTTGCTTTCTTATTAAAATGGTTGATTCTAATCACTTTAGACAGCATTAATTTCATTTTCTTAAAACCAGGCTTGAGTTCCACATGCACGTTACAGTGCTCATTACCATATAAGTTGGTTGCATTTTCTGTATATTTGATAAATTAACATCAAAACTATTAATAAGGATCCTTTTATGTAAAGAATTTCATATATAGCACAGATTCACCAGTCAGGAATCACAGAATTTCACAGCTGAGTGTGTGAGTGCACCACGTGTGTTGGTTATAGATGCCTGCTGCCCCTGGTCGTAAATAGTCCTAATTGCGAGCGCTTGAGTTATACAGGGCTGAGGGAATGCCCCCCTCTCAGAAAGTGCTGTTGCCCTTGTTCTCTTCTGTTTGGGGTGATCCTGTCTGTGAAGATTAGTGCTTTGGGGCCTTGACTACAGTCATGTGCCGCAGAATGACGTTTTGGTCCAGGACAGACGGCACAGATGACAGTGGCCCCATAAGGTTAGTACCACGCAGCCTAGGTGTGTAGTGGGCTGTACCGTCTAGGTTTGTGTAAGTGCACTCAGTGATGTTTGCCCAGCGACGAAATTGCCTAGCGAAGCGTGTCTCAGAATGTCTCTCCGTCATTAAGCAACTCAAGACTGTATTCTAAACCTTGTCTAACAGAGCCACGTACTTGGTAGAAGGCAAAAGCTGGAGGGAAGATTAGGAACGTTAGCTTTGTAGAGCTTTTAGAAATGAAGCAAATTAAACTTTTGAAAGAAGGATAATAAAATGCAGGTGGGGGGTCATTACTTAGAGGGCTGTGGATGCCTTTGCTGCTTCTGAACTTGGAGAGTTGTCTTGTAATGGAGGGCCACTGTTGTGCATGTTTCTGACTCTGGTCTCTCAGAGTTTTTTCCGAAAGCAACACATGAGTCTGTCCCTGGCTTCCACGTAATGATTCGTTTAGGAGTCCTTTTATTTGCCTGTTTTCGCCTGGATGGAACATCAGAAACATGAGTTTATCTCAGGGGTGCTAGATGTTTGCTTCTGTCCCAGATGGCCTTTCCTGCAGTGGTTAGCTCTCTTCGTCCACAGCGTTTGCTCAGACCGAATAGTGTTATATCTAGCTGGGTGATTATTGTATCAAGGTAAGAAACTATAAATACATTTATTTTCCTCAAAGAAAAAAAAGCACTGCATGTTTGTATGCTTAATTTCTGTTGTTCCTGACCCCTGTTCTTGAGTCTTTGTGTGATCGTAGTGTTACTTTCATTCTGCTGTTTTTCCCTGAGCTCTACATTGTCATAGTTTTTGCAACAAATGTTAAAGAAATGTATAGAGACTTGACATAAAAGAGGACAGGATTAGTGTATACATTCTTTAGGTATAAATCTCATCAGTATTTTCCTATCAAAACGAAGCTTGTTAGTTTTCATCTCAGTAGGTATATGTGGACTAAAATACAATAATCAAGGTAATGGTGATGATGATATTTTACTTCATACTTGTAAAATCCATGGCTGTCAGTAATTTGGTGAATCGAAAAGGTGATCATTTATATAGGCCTACAGTTTCCTGTCAAGGACACAGGAGTACTTTATAATGAAGTTAATGTCTGTTGATCTTTTCTCTTATCGGAAGGGGGGGGTGACCAGTTTACACTTTTCTTTTGAAACAACTTTCCTATTTTGGACTTTTTGTAAGTTACTCATCTGAATAATTATTTTAGCTGGCTTGGAGTATAAACACCTCACTTTTCCCTTTCCCTAGTGAAGAACAGTCCAGACTAGCAGCAAGAAAATATGCCAGAGTTGTACAGAAGTTGGGTTTTCCAGCCAAGTTCTTGGACTTTAAGATCCAGAACATGGTGGGGAGCTGCGATGTGAAGTTCCCTATAAGGCTGGAAGGCCTCGTGCTCACCCACCAGCAGTTTAGTAGGTGAGTCTGAAATGTATTGTTGTTGCTTTTGGCAACAGTTCATTTATAATCTATTTAAACACTGTTCATGATAAAACATATGCAAAATAGTATGTAGAAACAAATGATGTGGTCACAGATGTATTTATTATTGAAATTTCTTCCTGATGTCTTTGTAATATCTCTTACTGTCGCCAGCCTCCTGCTTCCCATTTCACTTAGTGACATCCAAAACTCCTTGTTACTGGGATGAATTGATTCCCATTCTGTATGTTTCATCATTTTATTGCTCAATCAATGCATTATAAATGCATGCATTAAATTCACCACCTCTTGTATCAATTTTTTCCCCAGTTGTTTGAATCTTTTCTTCTAGTCAGCATTCTATCAGATGTGCCAGCAAAGTGTGAAGTTGAGTGATAGGAATATTCTTTCCATTGGTTTCCCTGTGACTCCCTGGTGAGGACGTGCCCACCTCGGCAGCCTCTCTGCTCACAGCACCGCCCAGACTTGCCCCTCTTGCACAGGGCCTTTGTGCATCCCGCGTTTAGACCTGGCACACTCTGGTCTTACCTTTCACCCAGGAAGCTCCCACTTGCATCTCAGATATCCACCCAAGCGTCTCTTCCTCAGAGAAGCCTGTCCTGAATTTCCCACCAGGTTAAACAGACACTCATCCTAACTGTTTTCAGCCTCTCTCAACTAACAAAATGAGATCACTAGGGTTAGAATAAGACATCACAGTAGTGCATGTGGTCAGGGGAAGACTCCTTCTCCAGCCAGCGTCTTCTCTACCACTGTGGTTAGATTGCCTGACCAAAGTTAACAGCTAGAGCATATTTCCATTTAGTGGGATGAGATGGGAATGGTTAAAAGGCAAATTGTTACTATCAGATCTTAGACATAAATGATTATTGGGCTCTTACAAGTCCATATACCTAAACTTGTCCAGAATGAAGCTTGATAAGGGTCAGAGACTACAAAACCTGAAATTCTTGTTCTCAGAAAATCCAGATTCATTAGAGACAGAGTTGGCCTCACTTGGCCTCACGTCCTTTCTCCTTTGATGCTCCTTGAAGAACTGGGCTTTCCCTCCTGATTATTTTGCTGTTTACTCAGTATTTTCCCTTGTACATGTCCTCATTTTATCTAAAAGCATGGACAGCTTTTAATTTCTAAATTGTTTTTGCTGTTTTCCTTCTAGTTATGAGCCAGAGTTATTTCCTGGTTTAATCTACAGGATGATCAAACCCAGAATTGTTCTCCTTATATTTGTTTCTGGAAAAGTTGTATTAACAGGTATGTTGTAATGGCAGGTGGTATCTGAAGGTTTGAAGGGGTTTCAAGAACGGCATTTTCTCAGCGCTGAAAAGTAATTTGTGTGCCCTTTTTTCTCTTCCCCCGACCCTGACCCTGATGAGAAACATACCCACTAGAGGGCGTAAGAGGAGGGGCATCAGACCACAGTCCTGCTGATCCTTTAGTCGAAGCATGACCTTTGGTGGGGAGAGGGGGAACAGTGAGCATTACATTGGATAAGAGGTGGCGTTTTAAGTTAGAAATTGTCCTCTAAAGCTGTGGGATTCATCAGTAGTATTGTTTCTAGAAAACAGAGGAAGGTTCAGAAGAGCTTGGTCGAAGGCAACAACTGGGAGAATAAGATTCAGCCATTTCCACTGCTGCCCTGCTGGGTTCATGACCTGGTGCAGGGACCCAGGCTGGTCACACGGGCAAACTGCAGAGAGGGAGGCCGGATTCACCTGGGGCGTTGCTTTTGTAGGCCGTTTTAAGAAAATACTTTAAAAACAAAAATAGGATTGTGACAAGGGATCCGTCATGCATGTTTTAATGCCTGCGTCCCTTAGTCTAACTGGGTATGGAGAGAATTGTGCTTGTAGTTTCGTTTTAAAGTAATGATCTCACCTTCTTAATAGATTAAGAAATGCTATTTCAGACTCATCTCTACTCCACCTTGTCTTCGTAGGTGCTAAAGTCAGAGCAGAGATTTACGAAGCATTTGAAAACATCTACCCCATCCTAAAAGGTTTCAGGAAGACCACGTAATGGCCCTCGTATTCTCCTGCCTCCCCTACCCACTTGTTTTTTTAAAACAAATCAGTTTTGGTACATTCAAGTGGTGGTGTTGTGGACGATTTGGTGAGAAGCTGGACGTTCTAGTGGGTTGCTGTACCAGGGGGAGCTCTCCTGCTCGTGTCCCGCGGGGATGCTGCGCAGGGTGTCGTTTCTGCACAGAGGACACCGCAGCGTTACTGTAAGTTGCTCACACTGTGCTGCTATTTGGGCAGCGCTGCCCGTTAATTTATATTTAGATTTTTAAACACTTACTGCTGTTGACAGTTGGTTTAAGGGACAAAACTTTAAGTGTTAAAGCCACCTCTACAATTGATTGGACTTTTTATTTTGGCTTGTTTCTTCCCCATAAACCACAGTTTTTATATTTCTACCAGAAAAGAAAAGATCTTTTTTAAAAGTGTTGTTTTCTAATTTGTAATTCCTAGGGGTTATTTTTGTGCCAGACACATTCCACCTTTTCAGTATTGCAGGACAGAATAGACGTATTAATGAAAACGATGGCTGTACATAATTGTTTCTTCAGAGTACTCTGTACAATAAATGCTGTTTATAAAAGTGTTAGATTGATGTTATAAATAATACCTTGTAAGATTCATGTGATCATACATGTTAAAAAGTTGTATTTTAGATATAATGACTGAAATCATTTCAGTGTGCTTGCTTGTTGTTTGTTGCAATCAACATTTCATTGTATGTTGCAACGAGAACGCATGAACTGCCTGAAAATTTAAGGTTGCCCACAAAACATGTTTATTATGTCTCACCTACTGAGCACCTCCTGTCTCCCAGGTGCGTTGCCTGTCCTTCTCACAGAAGCTGCAGGTAGGTCTTGCTCCTCTCTTGAAGGTGAGGGGGTATCTGCCCAAGGTTGCATAGCTAGTGAGCGGCAGCAGCAGGCTCTAAGCCAGAGGCCTCGTGTTAAAGCTGGGCTGTATCCAGACGCTGGTGAGGGGTGTGTTTGTTTCTCTCGTGAACATCAGGGGGGCATTTGTACCTTGTTGGGTTTCACTGTTTGGGTGTGTTTTTCTTTTGAATTGTAAAACTATATTTTCAAACAGCTCAGAGGTGTATAATCAGAAAAGAAAGTTCTTTCTTCCTCTCCCTTCTGCCTGTTTCTCCAGGTTAGCTAGCAGATGACTGGGTATCTCCCAAGCCCTCTCTGTGCAGGGTCTTTCCTTTGGGGCCGCTTTGAGCCCATATTTGGAAAAAAGACTAAAGCATACGTTCGGTTTTATAACTTCCCTTCTTTTTCAGTCAGTATATACCATAAACATATTTGCATGACATGGAAGCCAGTGGTGTCGCAGATATATGACACCACCTCTTACGTACTTTCATTACCCATTTTCTTTACCCATTTCTTTAATTGTGGGCATTTACGTTATCTGCAGTGTTGCACTGTTACACACAGAGCTGCAGGGAACGCGCTTCTGTGTGGATGTGTGGAAAAGTACAGGTATTTCTGTAGCAAACATTCCAAGGAGTCACTATACTGGAGCATTCTACACTCTGAGTTTGGACAGCTCCGTGCCAGGCTGCAGTCCAGAGAGAGTGCCCTTGTCTCGCGTTTCCCAGTCATTGGTGATGCCAGTACTTGTGGATTAACTGGAAAGACATCATTCCAATATCATCTCCTTCTATCCAAGAAAGAAGTGTCTCTGCACACATAGGTCTTCTCCTTTCTTCAGTAAAGTTTGATAATTTTTTTCATACAGGACTTTTACATTTCCTGAAAGTTAATACCTATTTTATGGTTTCTGTTATTAATGGAATTTTTCATACTTTAAAATTAATTATTGTTGATATATTTATCTTATTCCCAGTTACTTCACTGAATTCCTGTGATTATAGTTGTAAAATACAGCACACACAGAAAACCTAACAAATGTTTAGCATACTGCTACTCAGACAGACATCCCTGCAACCACCACCCAAAACCTTGCCACCTGCCCCAGAAGCCCCTCTATGCTGCAGTCCTGCCACAACCTCAGCTCCCCCCAAAATAACCACTAGCCTGACTTTTACAGTGATTACCTAATCACTGTAATGACAGTCTTCCATTTAAAAACATTGATGTTTTTATGTCTGTTTTATTCCTTAAGTTCCTCCTCCAGCTCTTTTCCTTAAAATTTACAGGCCAATTGGCTGGTTATTCCTTATAGCTTGTTTTGCTATTTGCAGATTCGTGGTGTAGTTCAGTGTGTTCCTCTGTTCTCTGTGTTTCCTGCAAATGGGTAGTGGCATCCAGGGGCTTAGTCCCTTTGTAAGACGGTAGGTGACGTGTTCTCTTCGTTAGGAATCAGATGTCTGATTGTCTTTCATTGGTCCGTTAATTTGTTAGTGGGTACCAAATGATGAAATTCTAATCATTTAATTTCTTTTTTGGAATACCTTTATAGTGATGCACTTCATATAGCAGGATAAATGCTGCTTTCTCTTTAAAAGTTTTCAAGATAAAACACCTCCTGAGTTCACACTGACATATCCAGTTCATATTCAGGACTACAGCGATTTTATTTGACCAATTCTATATTCTATATTGTCTTTTACACAGAGAATCCTTAATTTTTTAAAGACACGTGGGATGATGGGTTAGAATATCCCATAATTAGTCATTTACTTGATCTCACATTATACATGCATCAGTCTTACGATAGTCTAAAGCATTTAAACATTTTTTTGTTGTGATCTCTGAATTGTCAAAGGACGATGAGACGAGCACTCGACATCTGAAACACAAGGACCCGTGAACGTGTTGCTCTCCACAGTAGGACAGCTGTCTGGGCAGGCAGCGTCTGGGCCCAGCGGAGGTTTTGGGTGTCAGTGGAATGCATGATCGGCAGTGGTGACTGAAGTCCTCTGCAGGAGCAGTTCCTGGGGGATATGTCAATCATTCTGTGGTGTTTTTAAGATTGTCTTGCCATTTCAACAGGCAGCTGAGTTGCTTGATGTATTTAATTATTTTGTGGGGTTTTTTGGTATTATTTTCAATATAGTTTCTACTTTAGTTGGTGCTCTGGCATTTTCTTTCTGGTGATCTGGACCAGTCTGTCTCCAAGTGGAAAGGCCCTGTGAACTCTTGCCATCATCTCCAGAGCTTGGTGAACACACCTACCTAAAGGACAGTGTGGCTGGTTACTACCAACATGCCTGCGAGAATGTCCACATCATCTGGTGATGGCACCAAATAGACACACCCTATGAATTTGCTTAAAAAGTCCTTAGCAGTCAGGATGCTGTTCTGCTTTGGAAAACTGACTATAACGTATCCTGACTACAAGAGTTACGATTTGGGATATAAAGGTCCCACTGTTGAGTTTTGCAGAAGCCAGAGCTTCCTACCAAGTGTGTGACTCTTGCCACTGGTTGATAACTTTTATTGTGTCCTCCAGTAGTCCCGGGCTCCATCACCAGTTTTAGGGGAATCTCACTAGTTTTGTGCTAACTATCTTATATGTACATTTTTATGAACTACATATACATACACACAAGACGTGGACTAACAGGCTAGGACTTTCCGATATAAAAGTATAGTAAAATGACCATGTAGTCAGTGACATTAGCAAATGATGTTACCTTCAAAAAAGATGTGTTTGCTGGCAGTGTATTCCAGGGTTAGCAGGGATGTGAATGGGAGGATGTGAGCCCATGTAGATTGAAGACATAATCATGAGAAAGTTACCAGAATTAGCTGTTGTCTTTCAAGCACTGATCAACAGCAGTGTCTCTTCAGATTTACCTTAGTGCTGGGCAGGCAGCGCTGGTGTTGAGAATTGCAAAGTATCACAAGATGACTGTTAAACAAACGCTCCAGGCTGGAAGGAACCTCAGCATGGTTAACAGCACAGATTTAGGAACCACTTGCATAAACAGATGCTTCAGAAACAGAATATCCCACGCTTGAAAGCCGGCCTCAGGGCCCGCCCTCAGGCTGCTGCCTCCTGGGCCAGATGGTCCTGGGGCTGACCTAGGGGAACTCAATGCTGATTCCTGCATCTTTACTCAGGTTATGTCCCTCGTGTATAGCAGTCCCCCATGTGTAGCAGTATGAGATGCAAAGGGAAGACCATCAGTTGCCTTTCAGTCTCTCCTCTATAAGCAGCACCACCGGCTCACCCAGATCAGTTTTGAAGCAGAGCTGCTCTTCAGGGTCAGGTTTTCTGATCACAGATCTACTGTTTTTCTTGATCCAGCCAACTGTGCTGCTGCTGCTGCTTCAGAATTATTGGGTATCCCATTCATCGTCCTCACCAGCCTAGTGGGGTTCAGAATGTTTCTCATGTTCTTGGCTTCTATGTATGCTGGAGCCTGTGATAATGACCTGATAATCAGACAAGTCTCTTGGGGTTTACCCAAATATTTGTGTCAACTTTGCAAATTTCAGGGGAGAAATGCTGAGTGATAGTTTGACTCAATTAGGCACATAACCTATTTTTATTGTAGAAATGTGTATTTAAGTAAAAACATCAATTTTCTTAGTCCCACCATTCAGTTAACCCCTTCACACCTAGTGTGTATCTTTCCAAATTTATTCCTGTGCACATACACATGTATAAATAGTTACAAAAATATGATCATACCTTGGTGTCAGTTTAAATCTGTATCTTATTTGGTATGCATATAAGTCTATATCATTAAGACTGCATAGCCTTCTGCTGTATAGGTCCACCAAAATTTACTTAACTCCTTGTCACTGGTCATTTTTTTCCACTAATATTTAGATGTTTTAAACAACACCTAAAACAACATCTTTGTACCTCTATCTCTGGTATAATTATTTCCTTAGGATAAAGTCTAGAAATGGAATTGCAAGGTCAAAGAGATTATGAGCATTTTTAAGGCTTTACAACATTGCCTTTAGGGTGTATCTGTTATATCTTGCTTCCAAACAAACTCTTCTGCATAGCCAGTGCCCAGCCTACAGCTTTCAGCACAGGTGAAGACAGCCAGGACCCCCCAGTCGACGCTCCTGCCCAGTCTGTCAGCCTTTAGGTAGTTGAGCAGCTGTGGCATGACCTGAGAAAAGGCAGACACAGTTAGAGCCCTGCTTCAAGGCAAGGAGCACTGTCTGCTCCCTACAGACCTTCCCTGCCGGGGCAGCTGTAGGGAGCCTGCTCTTTCAGTCTCCATATCACACAGGATTATAGACCCAATACAGTTTACATAATTAACAACCTAAAAATATTTTGCAACTGTTTCTTCAAAACTCCTCTCTACTTCATTGTGTGTCTTTCCATTTGAGAAGTTCCCAAGTATAAGAAGATCAGCTGGTCTATTTGGTCTGCCTGTTACCTAATCTTTTAAAAGTATTAACATGCTACAAAATAGTGCTAAGGCTTCTATTTGATCAACTTTTATTCTCTGTGGTATAAAACCTGAATAGCAGATGCTATTACTATGACTCTGAAGAAACACTATCCAGTAGTAATGAGGATAAAAAGGAAACGTACCGATTTATCTGTACAGAAAGGGATGGTGGAAGTCAAGTGGTCTAATAGGAACTGCCAGCACAGACAGGAAGTCGCTTTACACACACACTGTCGGCTCCTCTCAGGGGTCAGGAGCTGTGGTACTAAAGTAACCAGTGCTGGATACAGTCCTCCCAATTCCTTTTTTACTTTAAGAAACGAATGTTACCTACCACTCTGCGAGGTTATGAATCCACAGCTTAAGAGCATTTCCGCGCAACCCAAATCAATTTTGACGCTAACGCTTTTCTTTTGAAAAAACATTTACCTTAACGATTACATCCATTTGTTTTGTTAACAAATCTACAAACCAAGATGAACAGAGGAAGGGTTCTAAAACACTCCTCTCACAAAGTACAGTCAAAAACCTTAATTAGTGGAACTGAAAGGCCTATTATAATCACGCTGGGAGGTGGGGGGTGTTCTAGATGGTATAAGCAACTACATTTAAATCCTTATTATTGCAGAAGTCAGTCAACAGATAATGTCTAAAAACGAGAAAACTGAGAAATATCAGGAAAAGCATGTTATTTACAGAGAGAAGTAACTACCAGAGAAAGCAGTAAAAGACAGTGCCCTCCAGGGAACAAGCCCTGAGATGGGGCAGGACACTGCTGCTCATTATAGGGCACCCTTCCTGATACCAGATGGACCCATATGCATTTATTACTTTGGTAAAGTTTCTTAATGTTTAAAAACAAAAATCTAAGGGTGTTTTATTTACGGTCATACCTGGAATTCAAATATTCTCTTGGCACCACAGGGGCAATCTGGAACATCCTCCTCTTGAGGGATATTTTCAGCAGAGATCCAGATGGGAGCAGTCCCTCTGCCATATCTGAGAATCTGAAAGCAGTCAGGATCACGTTCACATCAGCTCCTTACCTGCAAGTTTCCAGTGGAAGCATGTGACCTACACTCGTCTGGAGAAGCTCTGTCCATGCGCCTACACTGGATAGAACACCATTCCCCCTCAGACCCGACATTTCAGCTTACCTGACTCAGGATATAAAAAATACATTTCTTAGATGATAACATGGTCAGAATCTAAACCTATGACTATTCTGTGAAGGACTAACAATAACCCTGTTTCCCCATTACTAGGTTCTGAATCCAAAATGCAGCCTAGAGTCTGTGCTTACCTTTACACAGACAGAAGGAAGCTCAGTTAAAACTTTCAAAAGGCACAAATACCAAGTGAAGCACAGTGTCGAGATAAATACTAGACAGTTAGATCTAATATAACAAGTGAATGAGTTTCCTACATTTTGTTAAAAGCATATGCATTGCTAAAAACCACCTTCTTTGTCTTTAGGACCTGGATGTATTCTTCCTCTAAGCCCGTGGATGTTTATTTCATCCAGTGACTGGGTTATGGGAATTCAGCTGCGTTTTCTTTAGCGATCATGTTTGTGGCGAGGGAAGTTAGGGGGAAAATGTTGGTGGCAGAACAGAGATGAAGGAGGAAAACATTTACTGAACACTGTGCCTAAGTCTCCGTGCTCCTCACCACCACCTGTTCTTTTCACTCTAGATGTGCTCACAGCAGAAGCTCATCATGTAACTCAAGGATCCAGGGTTCCTCCCAACACCAAAGCCCAATACTCTTTTCACAAAACCAGTATCTTGTGTTAACATGACATATTGGTTTTACAAGCCAAAGGTCCCTGTTGGAAAAAAGGGCAAAAATATCTTTTTTCTTTTTCTTTCTTTCTTTTTGCTATTGGTGCCTAAACTCCAAGTATCACAGGCAATGTCTTACTCATCTGCTATCACTGAGGCTTTCTTTAGAAAATGCATTCTCTATAGTAAGTGTTAGTCTTTCAATGAAAAGGATCAGCACCTAAAAAACGCCTTTCCACAGGGACCATCTGTGTGAAGCACTCTTTATTATAAAGCTTAGTACAAAGAGTTACTTCTTCTCAGGGATTATACCCCTGAAGCCCCACCTGAAAAGAACACAAGGAGGAGCTATGTGAGTTCTGTTTTACCTGTTCTGGTTCAAGGGCTACTTTAGTTTTAAACTTCTGGAAAACTTTATCTTCCCTGGATTCATGTTTTGCCATGGAATCCAATTCTTCCTCAGGTGCTTCACCTGAAAAATCATCAACATAACTGTTAGGGCTTGATCCCCATGATCTGACAGTTCACGCGTGCTCAGGGAAGACAATTTTAAACAACCAACTTAGTGTTAAATCAGATGGTGAAGGCCAGACGTTTGCACAGCTTTCCCTGTCTGACTTCACTAAAGTTGAGGTTTTACGACCATGTGATTTGCAAGTACTCATGAAGCGTTATTTACTACACAGGCTTCAAGTGAGCGCTTCTCTTCAAGGCTTCAAACTAAAAGAACAGGCCCAAGTCTCGAGCTCAGGACTCGTGCCCAGCACTTGACATGACACCCAACACACGTGAGCCCTTATCACTGCTGCCCTTATGCCGTCCTGCACTCCTATTGAGATCTCTCCGTGGTGCAGACATCTCTCTCCCCACCTGGCACCAGTCATCACACACTGTCTGGGGACCGACCAGCCCGTTCCTTGTCCACACTCATGTCCTGGAATTTGCATTTGATACTAAACCCATTCCTTCAAGTGATATGTTTAATCACTTAATCAGTGAAGTTCTGAACCTGACTCCTTACCCATGCTCCCTATAATCTCTGATTCTTCCTCTTTTTCTACAACTTCAGGCGTAATCTCATCTTCTGTTTCTATTACAATTTCAAATTCTGGAAAAAGGAAGTTGTGGTCTGGAACTGTATTGTCCAAATTATCTGAAAAAAAGAAAACATGACATCCTTAGTAATCTTTGAGTTGTGAAGATGGTCTAAGAATTTCCTGTTTCTAAAGTATACTACATGCAGTAAGTTTTCCACAATAAATTAATATATGCAGCTTTAGCATTTTGGGTTGCAGGTCATGAATTTAATGCCTATCTTAAGTCAAGGCTGGGACATAACCGAGTGGGCAAGATCTCACAGCTCCTCTTTCCTACAGGTGTTCACGTTACCAGTTACCAAAACTTTAGAAAGTATTATACCTTTCCTAATTTTAATTTTTATCCTCAAAAGATTTGGGTTGGTAGACACCATGAAACTGAGCTGAAAATTAAGAAAACAAGAACTGACCTGCTTGCGTACAAGCCTGCTTATGCCCCGACCTCCAGTCGAGAGTCTGATGCTCCTTACTGCAGTAATGTGCCCTGTGACACCGCGAGCACGTTTTGGGGCCTAAACAGCCGCACACCCTGCAGAGACGAGCCCCGGACTTGAGCTGCAGGCACACGGGGTCTCCTGTCGCCGCAGGCGGCTCCTCAGAGGGCGGCTCATACGAGTAAAAGTCATTTTTCCTGGGTAGCTGATTTCTAAAAACTGAGACAGTAAAAAGAAATGAAAATGCCTGAAACACAACATAGCAATTCAAATCTTTGAGCCTCGCTCCACACAAGACTGAAAAGACATTTCTTAAAGACAAAAACAGAGGAAAGTTTCTGCTTTCAGGGAGCTTATTTTCTGGAAGGGGAGTAAAGAAAGAAAACAAAAATTAAGGGAATTTCAGAGTCCAGAAACCGGCTTGGTGCCCACACCGAGTGGGCTCTTCGAGCTGGTCCACGGTGACCACGAGGGAAACGCTGAGGCCGGAGGCGTGGACAGGCTCCCGGACCAGCTCTCTGAACCCAACACCGGCCCGGTTTGCGGGCGGGAGGGCGCCCTGGAGACGCCGGGGAGCGCGGGGCACGGGCGGGAGGGCGCCCCGGAGACACCGGGGAGGGGGTGGCAAGACAGGGGGAGAGGGTGCCCTGGAGACGCAGGCAGGGCGGAGGGGGCGCGGGCCCGGAGTAGGGGTCGGCGTCGCCCGGCCGCCCGGTCCCGCTGCCCACTGCCGGGCGTGCTCACCCCGCAGGCCCGCGCAGCACGGCGGCGCGCGGCAGCAGAAGAGGAAGAGGCCGCGGTGGAAGGCGTCGGCGCGGCCGGGCAGCGGCGCGTAGAGCTGCAGCAGGAAGGCCAGCGGGCGGCCGCACAGCGCGCAGGACAGCTCCGCGGGCCCCGGCAGCCCGGCCGCGCTCAGCCACGCCGGCCGCCCGCCCACCTTGCTGGGGAACTGTTCGCTGCGCAGCCGCCACGCCGGCGCCTCCTCGGCGAAGCCCAGCTCCACAGAGCCCGCGCAGGCGGCCGCCATGGCGCGCCAGAAGTGGGCGGTTACTTTCCCGGCCGGAAGGCGGGAGTCGAGCGCCGCAAGGCGCGGAGGACGACGGGCCGGAGGCGATTGGACGACAGGGGCGACGGGGCGGGACTAGTGGGGGAAACAGCGGCTTTGCCCCGACCCCACGTCCTGCCTTCCGGCCCCGTGACTGGGGCGGGGCGGGGCGCGCCCACCCACGTGGGGCCGCAGCCCGCGTGGGTCGCGGGAGGGCCAAGTGCGGGGAACCGCTGGCTCTCTGGCTTCGGGACAGTCTGGGCCATCCCGTGGCCGCCACGCTTCCGCTGCCCTCGACGCCGACGACCCCGGGCCACTCTGCGCCCTGGGGGTGGGGCTCTGCGGTGGCGGGGCCAGGGCTGGGGCAGAGCTGCTCTTGGTCCCTAAGTGTGCACAGTCCACCGCATGGTTGTTGGGGTGAGGGGTGACGTGAGGGGCGGTTAGGATGGGGTTAGGGCGAGGGGGTTAGCAGGGTTATGGTTTGGGATTTGGGCTCCCCATTAGGAGTTTGCGGCTCACGGCTAGGGTTTGGGGGTTGGAGAATTGAGCTTAGAGGATGAGGGGTGAGTGGATCAAAGTCAGGATTAGATGGTCAGAGTTAGAGGCTCAAGGTCGGGGTCGTCTGGGCTGGAGTCAGGATTGGGGCTGTCAGTGATGAATAAATGAAAAGCAATGCGGATATGGGAGGACATGAGGAAGCAATTTGGTTTAAAACTTATTCAGCCTGACCTTGTTTTTCCAAAAGGCCTGACATCTCTTGTAGAGCATGCGTTGTACATCTGCTTTGTATATTCACAATGTCCCAAAGACAAGAATGATGCACAAAGATAGGGATATAGCTTCCCCCGTATCATTTCTTGAAAGGTAAGCATTTCTTCCCAGAAACAAAGGATTAATTACTGACCTGCTTTAACTCACCTCATGACTGCTGACCTGCTGATCACCAACTTGCTGTGCTCACGTTGTGACACTGACCCGCTCTGTTAGAAAAGCACTTATAGACTGTAGTGAGATATTCTTGTTGTATGTGGTGGATGCTCTTTATTACGAGCCCATTTGAAGACTAACTCCCTGGAGAACTTTTCCACCAAGGAAGGAAGCTCTCTGAAGAAGTGGGGTGTACAGAATGGTTATATACCATCTTGGAACAAACTCACCCCGATTTTGACTTATAGATTGATCGTGGATTATTTGTGTCGACATCGACTTAAAAAGTAGATTGGCCAGTTATTTTACCTGCAAAACTTGTTAATTTGAGAATGGAAAAAAGAATTGCTATTCAGGATGTGCATGCTGTGGCTAACCATAGTCAAGTCTGTGACAAAATTTTGCTCCTCTTCGTGGTTTGATTATACCTTGTTTACCAAGAAATCTGAGCTTCCTATGAGAAGAGGTCGAGATAGTGCTCACCTAGATAAATACATACTCTCAAATTCCAAATTGAGTGACAATTGTGACTTCATCAGCTTCATTCCAACTGGCAACTGTTGCAGGAGAGCATACCAACATTATTGCAAGGCTTTAAGCTTAGCAAGAACAAATTACAAAATGGGTGACTGAGAAATATGCAACTTGCTGATTCTCATAAATTACTGTTAGATTGTTTGTGGTTTGGAATCAAAGGCTGGAAGGTAAGTATCTTATCAAACATGAAGGCAAGGGGCTTACGAATGCTGGGCCCTTGCAGGAACGGAATGCCGTCTGCATAACTTGCCAGATTGTTTGTTCCCAGGATACTCCGTCAGAGAATGACCTTGCATAGGGCCGGGGTACATTGAAGGGGGGAAGATTAGAACTGCTGAGCTTTGACTTGCATATTCCTGCTGGCATGAGTTCCTGCTATGCTTGTACTTCTTGGCCTGCAAATAAATACGTGGCGATCAGAGGGATGTCACCTCAGTCCTAGAGGCTGATGGTCCCCTGTCCCATTAAATAATGTAGAGTGTGTTGTGTCTATTATATAGACGTGTTCTGTATATTCATTCCATCCGCCCCTTCACCTGGCTGCCCAGTTGGTCTCGGCAGCGGGCAACCTGGTTCCAAGCTTATCACTAGAACTGGTCTAAATCCTAGAATGCAGCCAGATTCTATTTCCAAAGCAGTAGATATGATGTTTTCAGTTTGCAGAACTCTTGAGAACTAGAATCTGTTATTGAAACAAATGGCCATTTATCACCAACAGATATAAAACCAAAGAAGTTCCCTGCTCTTGGGTCACTGCTTTTTAAGTGAGATTAATTTCTGTTAGTTATTGTATGTTATAGGCAAAGGAAAACAAATGGGTGGGGCTCATTGGAAATGGATAAACAAAAGAATTAGACTGCTGAGGAGCAGAAAGAAGAGTGAAGAAGAGGAGAGAAATGGTTGGGTTCTTGGCCACAGCTCTTTGTTTTCACAGCTGCACATCCCCCCCGTCACTTCTGCCGTCCAAAAATCTGTCAGTGACTAGTTCAGACAGGACATAAATACCAGGAAATCCAACCCCTACTATCAGTGGCCTTTGGCTCTCTCTATAGAATCCTAGGGTAGTTGTCACTTTCCTGCTTCTGGAGGAAAACAAATTTACAACACTCTCCTGAACCTCATCAAGAGCTGAGTTCCCTTCCAAGTCACCTTATTTTCCACTGGAAGGAGATCAGAGTAGGGGGGTGATGAAGAAAGTGTCTTCTGCTCACTATTCCAGCATGGAGAATGAGATCCTGGAGTCTAGTGCTCCAGGAGACCTAATGGGATAAAAGAATGGGATGGGACATAGGCTATTTGCAGGAATTGTAGAAGTCGTCCAAAGAATTGTAGAATTCATCCAATGCAACCTCCCACCAAATAAGATAATCTTTGCCAACAACAGAACCAACAAAGCAAATGGTAAGAATTCATATGAAACATTAAATAACACTAGAAATACCACAAATACTAATTCAAGAAATAGGTTTATAATGTTAGTACTCTTTCCATTTTGCAGAAGTAAAACATAGGCACAGTGAGGTTATGTAATTTCCTATACAGCTATCAGGGAACAGAGGTTTCAAACCAGGACTGCTGGCAGCTCCACAGCCAGGCTCTGCTGCCTCTCAAATGCCTAAATTATCCCGGGGATAATTTACTTCTTATAAATTGCCATCACAAGGGCCCACAATGTGAAGAAACATCAAGACAGAAGGGTAGGAAACTAAGGTTCTGGGAAGGTAGGGTGTGCTACGGGATGGTTAGAAATAGCAGAGATATCAACAGTGGTGCCCAGGGTTGGGAGTGCAGGAATAGGATGGTGAAAACAGACACAGCACTGAAGTGGGACAGAAGTAAAATTGGAAAGACTGCAGAAATATTGATAAAGGGCCTTAATACATGGCTGAAAGAAGGAGTGATTGTGCCTGCCAATGTGAGAAATCAAGAGTTACCTAATATTTACATAGAAGTTAACAGCTTTTAAGCAGTCCTTTGTAATTTTTCATTATTCTCACCTCTTTGAATTTTAATTTCTATGAGTATATTTGTCTCCACCACTAGCCCATGAGTTTCTTGAGTACTATAAACATGTCTCATACCTTCCTGGGACATAGAAGGTACTAATAAATGACTGAAGAATGAATAAAACACAACTCTGTAAAAAATCTCTTTTCTTCAAAGAAAGTGATGCTGAGGGGCTGGCCCCGTGGCCGAGTGGTTAAGTTCGCGCGCTCCGCTGCAGGCGGCCCAGTGTTTCGTTAGTTCGAATCCTGGGCGCGGACATGGCACTGCTCATCAGACCATGCTGAGGCAGCGTCCCACATGCCACAACTAGAAGAACCCACAACGAAGAATACACAACTATGTACCGGGGGGCTTTGGGGAGAAAAAGGAAAAAAATAAAATCTTTAAAAAAAAAAAAAAGTGATGTTGAAAGATTCAGAGATTTGCCCAAATTTTGACAGAAGTGAAAAAAAAAATAGGCCTGCATCAGACTAAAAAGCTTCTGCAAGGCAAAGGAAACCATCAACAAAATGAAAAGATACGTGTGTGACATATCCTGAGTTCGAAGAAGCCCCTCTCCATGATGAGGGACACCTTTCTCAACACAAGAACGGCAGAAGACCTTATCAGGAACTCCTCTGAGGCTTGGAGGAAGGGTGCCAAAAGAGGTCCAAGAAGGTGTTCACGTGTCTGATGCCCCCGCTTCTGATATGGGCCCTGACATCAGTTTCCCTACATCAAACTCAGCATATATGGGGTTAAAACCAAAACACTCATTCCCTGCTTACTTCCTGGCTCCAGAATCCACTATGCTCCATGGAGACAGACACTGTCAAGGACAAGCACCTGGATTCATTATCTCCTCCCCAAAAAGAGATACAGGCTGGTGGGAAAGCTGCTTACCAGCAAGGTCACAGGCTCCCTCCTCTCTGTAAGTAGTCTCAAGGCCAAATACAGGCTGGTGGGAAAGCTCCGACCAGCAAGGCGGTATGCTCCCCCTCCCCTACATAAAACCCCAAATAAAAACACTTCCTTTTAGCTTTTTGGGGAGTTTGGGATTTCAGCATTAGCTGCCCTCTCTCCTCGCTCAGCACTGTGCAATAACAAAATTCCTACTTTCTTCCACTGCACCTGGTGTCAGAGATTGGCTTGCTGCGCAACGGGTGATCGAACTCACTTCAGGTTCAATATCACTTCCCTCAGTGCTAACATCTGATCACCCCGTGGTCCCATGATCAAGAGGAGGAAAGTCAATTTTGGGACAACAGGACCCACTCAATGAAGACTGGGTGGGAAATTCATCAGTGATCCACATGCAGTTTAGCGGGCTTTTTTGGCCTTCCAGCGTTTCATCCTCTGGCTCCCACTCTTTTGACTGGGGAGTAGATACCCCGGCAGCGGGATACAGTGGAGGGACTTCAGGACAAGGGGTGCTCCTTGGAAGGCCCTCTCTCTATCTTACTCTCTTTCTTGGCTTTTTCTTACTTCTTATCCTGTCTTGAAGCTTCTCAGACTTTGGAGTGGCACTCAGCACATTTCCTTTGGTGGTGCCAGATAGGATATTCTTTTTTTTTTTTTTAAGGAAGAGTAGCCCTGAGCTAACATCTGCTGCCAATCCTCTTGTTTTTGCTGAGGAAGACTGGCCCTTAGCTAACATCCGTGCCCATCTTCCTTTACTTTATATGTGGGACGCCTATCACAGCATGGCATGCCAAGCGGTGCCATGCTTGCACCAGGGATCCGAACTGGCGAACCCCAGGCCGCAGAAGTGGAACGTGTGCACTTAACTGCTGCACCACCAGGCCAGCCCCTGGATAGGATATTCTTGATAGTGACCCCTCTGGGGGTTCTTCTTGTGGTCCAAAACATGGCTTGGGGTCACTGTCAGTCTTGGAACTTCCAAATAGTGCCTTGGAAACACACAGTCTCTCTCTCCATCTTTCCTTGTCAGATGCAGACCTGCCGGTGCCTGTCTTGATCTTTCTGTTCTCGGTGCTCGTGTTTTCTGCTCACTCTTTTCCGTGATTCTCTCCTCCTACTTGAGGGTGCATGTGTTGTAGGGCACTGGGTTCAGTTTTCCTTCAGCAGTGCTTCACCTCCTCTTAAGCCCTTCTGCTCGGGTCGCTGCTTCCATTCTTTGGAAATCAGTGTCTGGACCTGCTTGTCAACTCTGGTCTTGGGAGGAGACACACACTACCCCTCTGACAGCTGGTTCCACACAGGCCTCATTTCTTCCTCAAAATACAGGATCTCAAATCACAACATGAACCGTTCATGTCCAGATGAGAAAAAACCTTGTCAAGTCAGAAGGGTGAGAAAGACGTGCCAAAGGAGTGTGGCCAGACTAGGCAGGCCACCGAGGGACTGAGGAAGCCATGAGGCAGCCTCTTCCGTCAGCTGGCAGGCCCCACCCTCTTCTCTGAAGTCAGGAAAGCCAGGCCTTCCTACAGCCCAGGACACTCTTCTGGGGAGAAATCCACCACTAGGGGCTTGAGAAGGCCCCCTACCCATCTCCCTAAGTGCACAGATGTGGGACAGAGAGAGAAGAGCACTCTACTGCTTGCTGCCTTGTCCAAAGGAGGATGGCCATCACTGCCCCTGTGGCCAAGACTCTGTCAGTGGGACAACCATGGAGGAAAGAACCACGAGTCCTGACAGTTTTCTGGGAGGCATCATCGCCCCTCTGTGAAGGGGCATGCTGCTGGGCTACCTGTGTACCCAACCAGGGAGGATGCATGCTTTGTATCCAGGTCCTTGCCCAGCAATGCCAATGTACCGAAGGGAGGATGATGATCCCGAGAGTGGCTGGTGGAGGGACACCATCCAGAAGGGGGATATTCAAGATTCCTGGAAGGCACTGGCAGAAGCAGGGACCCCTGTGTTGTGGTGCCAGGAACTGGCCCTCCTCTGCCCAGGTCTAGTGAAAGGACAAGGATCAGGAGATAGGACTGTCTGTGTGCTTCTGGGTGGCTTTGCTCAATCAGGGGCTTCAGTGCCTGGAGCCACAGCCTGAGCCCCAGGAGCTGCCCCTGCATGTGCAGGGATGGGATTTGCAGGCTTGGCTTGGGCCTCCCTGAAGTCCCCATTCCACCCGGTGACCTTGTGTCTGTGTGCAGCTCTCTGGCTTTTCTTCCCTCGGTGTTGTCTTTCCTGGGTGTTCTGAAGGTGTGCCTGTCTTGGCCACGGATTCGGACCACCAATTGGAAGAAGCCCTTCTCCATCTGGAGGACACCTTACCAAACACAGGAACTCCAGAAGACCTTATCAGGAGCTCATTTGACACTGGGAAGAAAGGAGCCAAAAGAGGTCCAAACACGCTCATGACAGTTCTGCCCCCGACCCGCCTTCCCCCAAGGCTAAAATCTGACCTCGCCTTGGTGCCATGATCATGAAGAGGAAAGTCACTTCGGGACGACAGAACCGATTCAACTGCTACTGGACAGCAGATTCATCGCTGGTTCTCTTGCAGTTTGGCTGTCTCTCTCCTCCTTCTGGCTTCAACATCTGGCTTCCATGCTTTTGACTGTGTGTTCCGTCAGACAATTATCAGACAAATACTGTATGATCTCACTTATATGTGGACTCTTCAGAAAAAGCAAAGCCAAATCAATAAAATTAGATATCAGATTTGTTTTTACTGTAGTTTGGTGTTGGGGGAGAAGGAATTGGAGGAAGTTGGTCCAAGGGACAAGGGATGTAATGCACAACATGATGGTTATAGTATACACTTCTGTACGATGTATTTAAAAGGTGTCAAGAGAGTAAATCCTAAGAATTCTCATCACAAAAAACCTGTTTTTTCCTTTTATTAGTTTTTAAATCTATATGAGATGGTGGATGTTAACTCAACTGATTATGGTAATCATTTCACAATATATGTAAGTCAAATCATTCTGCTCCACATCTTAAACTTACACAGTGCTTTATCTCAATAAAACTGAATAAAGAAAGAAAATATTTTGATATAATAAAAGTCAGGAAAGTTGATGTGGTAGAAATAATGACACAAACAAAACTTAAAAGAGCAGAAAATGTAGTCAGTACATTATAATGTGGATAAAATATTAAGTTATTTCCATAAAAATTATTGACTGATAAAAATAAATTCGTTGAACTAAAAACAAAAGTGAATAAACTTGATTTTTTTACTGTTCTATATTTTAAAAAATTGATCAATGAATTAAAATGTCTAATTATCTTTGAAAAATACATTTTCAACAAATGTTTTTGGTGTTTTGTATAATTCTGATTTCAAGGTTTTATTAGGCACAGAATCAGGAGATTTTGTTTGCTCAATTTTGTGTCAGGTAAAATGACAAAATATCAGGGTCAAAATGGAAGAGTGATAATGGCAAGATTAAATTGTCCTCTGCTCATTTCTCTGTATTTACACTTACTGAATAAAATATATTTTTATTGATGTAAAATACTCACAATGTAAAATTTACCATCTTAACCATCTTTACATGTACACGTCATTAAACACATTGTTTATGAAGTACATTTTAAATATATTAAATACATTGATATTACTGTGCAAGCTCACCACAATCCATCTTCAGAACACTTTTTGTCTAGCAAAACTAAAACTCTATGCACCATTCAATAAATTCCCCTTACCCCCTCCTCCCAGCCCCTAACAGACATCGTTCTACTTTCTGTCTCCCTGAATTTGATGCTTCAGGGTACCTCCTATAAGTGGAATCACACAAGGTTTATACTTTTGTGGCTGGCTTATTTCACTTAGTGTAATATCCTGAAGGTTCATTCATGTTGTAGAATATGTCAGTATTTCCTTCCTTTTTTTTTTTTTTTTAAGATTTTTTTTTTTCCTTTTTCTCCCCAAAGCCCCCCAGTACATAGTTGTATATTTCTTGTTGTGGGTCCTTCTAGTTGTGGCATGTGGGACGCTGCCTCAGCGTGGTCTGATGAGCAATGCCATGTCCGCGCCCAGGATTCGAACCAACGAAACACTGGGCCGCCTGCAGCGGAGCGCGCGAACTTAACCACTCGGCCACGGGGCCAGCCCCTTCCTTCCTTTTTAAGGATGAATAATATGCCATTGATTGTATATTCCACAGTTTGTTTATACATTCATGCCTGGACAGATATTTGGGTTGCCTCCATGTTTTAGCTATTATGAAAGAGGATAACTTTGTTTTTTTTAATTAAAAACTTGGGCACTAAACTACTTGACTTCATGACAATTTTGCCAAAATAATAATGAATTTCATACTTACGCCTCAAATTCACAAATGTCATTAGTTCTTCATTCTAAAATGGTTATTAATTATAAGAGATACATTGAGATTTTATGCACCGTAGTCTAGCTTAGCACATTAAATGTATGGTCTGCTTTAATTTTTAGAAAACTTTAATCTACGAGGTGTTACTTTTATGAACTGCATTCTCCATTGTAGAAATATGACTCAGAGGGATTCAATAGTCTCCTCAAAGACATAAACCAAGTAAGGGATGGAGTCTGAATTGGAATTCTGTCAGGCTGCTTTTAGGTCTCAAACCCTGGGGCAGGGGTTCTCAACCAGAAATAATTTCTCTCCTGAAAATATTTGGAAATGTCTGAATGGACGCTACTAAATGCCTATAATCCACAGGACCGCATCCAGCACAAATAATCACCCAACCCCAAATGTCAACAGTGAGGAGGTTAAAAAACCTATTTTAGACCAACACTCCCTCAGCTTCATTGTGCATAACAGATTACCAAGGTTTGTAGTTCAAATGGAAATTCTGTTTAACCAGGTCTACAGTGGGCTCAAGGATTCTGTATTTCTAACATCCTCCCAAGTGACGCTGATGCTGCAGGTTCTGGTCTGTGGACCACACCTTAGGTACCAAGTCTGTGTTCCTGTGTTAGAGTCAAGTGCAGGTATTTCCAGGTCTCAGTTGCCAAGAAACATCTCTACATATAACTTTGAAAGAAAAATTTTCACTCTAACTAGAGGCTGTAGTAAATCCTGTCTTCAATTTTTTAAAAATATAATGGCTCTTGAGTGAATTCAAATTATATACAGCTGAATAAGACTTTACACTAGGGATAATAAAGGTCTTCAAAGGATTTCCACATCCTAATCCCAAGAACTTTTGAAAATGTTAGCTCAGTGAGCAAGGGCAATAATACAGTAGATGGAATAAATTTAATCATCATTTACCTTAAGATCAGTTTAGGTTGGATTATCAAGGTTAGCCTGAGGTGATCCCTATGATCCTCTAAGTGTGGAAGGGAAAAGATGAAGAATTGGAATCAGAAGGATATTTGAAAAGGCACACTGCTGGCTATGAAGATGGAGGAAGGGCCCTGAGCCAATGAACACAGGTGTCCTCTAGAAACTGAAACAGGAAAGGAAATGCATCCTCCCCTGCAGCTTCTAGAAGGGGCCCAGCCCTGCAGACACCTTGACTTCTAGAGCTTTAAGATAGAAAGCTGTTTGTTTGAAGCCACTAGTGTAATTTGTTACACAGCAATTGGGATCTAATACAGACATTTCTAATAAAATTCTATTCAAGGGAACTGAGTCTTAGCCTCTAAATTCATTCAGTTAGTTTTCCTTGGAGATTTTGTTTTGAAATTCCACCTTAAATCCTTAAATAGAAAAAGAAAAAGTCAATTTTTAAAAAGAATAAGTCAATTTGGAGATTATGGTTCCATTAGCTGGTACAGTGAATTTCCCATCACCTGAACATAAATGTCTTTCCTCCTTTGATGTTTTTGAGGCATTAAGATAGAAAAAGTAATTCATTATTAAAATGAAGATCACCCATTCCACTCTAAATATTTGTCAAAATTCCTACATTCTTTCAAATTTTTGTTAATTCAAATGTTCATTCTTTTTTTTCTATCCTCTCCAACTTTCTCTCAAGTTTCGTTCCAAAATGAAAGGTGAAATTATTACTGTCTGTTTACATATATGTGCATGAGTGTATTTATTTGAAAGAAAATCACATATAAATACAGACACATACATATACATACACACACAACTCAACTGTGGAAGAGTTTTTGAACTCAACAAGTCTTTGCACACGTTTCATTTATTCCTCACAACATCCATCTGGATTAGTTTTCTGATCCCACATTACCATCAGAAATAAGGAAAAGGAGGCTCAGGGAGATTCAAATTTTTTGATTACATAACAAAGCAATGAAAGATTTTTGTGCTTTCTTGAATTATATGTAAATGGCCTCATGCAGTATTTATCCTTAAATTTTTCATGGCTCCTTTAATTCAGCAAATTTTAGGTTTTATATTTTTTGGCATTGGTAAAAGCTTAATTGGATAGATTAATTCTTATTTAGTATTGATCTTGTAGGTAAAATTTGCTTGACTGTATTTATTCAGAATCTATAGTGAGTAAAACAACCCCTATTCCAGGGCAATTCAAGACACAGCCATACCATAAGAAGCTTACAGGTTTTTATTTCTTGTTTATTTATTTTTCACATTCTTTTAATGAGGTCCTATTGGCTTATAACATTGTGTAAATTTAAGGTATACACAAATTTTCCATTTTAATATGTGAAGTTTATTGCATGTCGTCATACTCCAATAAACTAGTTTAAAGGAAAAAATATCAGGTGATTCAAATCTCAAGGTAAGATCTAGACCACAGGGAGCTGAGTCTCAGCGTAACAGGGGTGGGAGATACGTCTTCTCACTGGGTAGAAGCATGTTGTATATAGAATATAAAATCAGTGGAATTAAGACCATTCCTATTTGATAAATTGTTTTTTTGGTAAACCATATGATTAACCTACATAAATAAATAAACTGACATAAATTGGTTCAAGACAGAGTTGCACTACAGTCTCACTCAACATCTTGGATGAACTACAGACACACAACATAGGGACTCACAGCTGACTACAGCCTCGTGAGTATCTGAGCAGAGTTCAAAATAACTCCCCATCATGTAATCCTATTCAATAACAAAAGCATTATTTTGAAACATTTGATTTAGGATGGCTTGTTATGCAGAAAAAGCTAACTGATAGAATAATCAAAGCAAACAGTAATAGGGGCATTTGTAATAATCTGCTGCTTTTTATTTTTGGCACACATTCTGATACTGAAAATAGCATTCATGATTATTTTCTTATTCAAGTTTATTTAAGATAACAGTATTAGCAAGCAGCTATACTGAGGCTCTATTCTGCAGAATTTGGAGAAGTTGGAAGGATTTGCGTGTTTGTGCACAAGAAAACTTCTCACCCTGAGTCACATCACAGGGTGGAAATCCAAGCTTTTTTGTGAGTCATCCTTTGTGATGAATACTGAAGAGATTCCCGAGCATGAAGCAGATATATAATGAATGACCTTGGTACTGCTCATTCACTGCCCCTTTAGTGGTTATGAATAAACTTAGAAATGGGGAGATATTTCACAGAGCAATAGAAAGAGTCCTATTTGTAGGCAGCACTAGAAGTTTTCAAGCAAAATCAGGAAGGTAATTAACAGAACATGAACCCCCCCACTGGTGGACAGCAGTCTTCCACGCTTCAGAGAGTCTATGTACAGCATGAAAAATAAATATTTTGCATAGTAACAAAATTTGCTATTTAAGATCTAGCTTCCTCATTTTTTTTTTTTTCGAGGAAGATTAGCTCTGAGCTAATGTCTGCTGCCAATCCTCCTCTTTTTGCTGAGGAAGACTGGCCCTGAGCTAACATCCTTGCCCATCTTCCTCCACTATATATGTGGGACGCCTGCCACGGCATAGCTTGCCAAATGCCACCATGTCTGCACCTGGGATTCGAACCGGTGAATCCTGGGCCACCAAAGCAGAATGTGCGAACTTAACTGCTGTGCCACCGGGCTGGCCCCTTAGTTTCCCCCTTTTTAAGGTCATCTCTGACTCTGAGACCATAATAGGTCAAACTGCATATGTAAATTTGTCTTTCCCTGTAGACTCCACTGGGAGATATATATTTGATATTAACTTTTTGCCAGTGACTATCATAGTCATTGCGGACACTGAGCTGAATAAGACAAAAGCCAGGAGACCAGCTACAAAACACAGTAACATATTAAAGACCATGTTATCTGTAAGAGCAGTTAAGGAAGAGAAATAGAAAAGAACGATGGGCCCAACATGAAAAATATGATTTCATATTTTGCTGAAATGAATTACATAAACAGCCTTGGTTGTCATGTATGCTGTTTTTTAATGAGTAATACAACTCATGACTAATCTCTCAGGAAAACTAGAGGAAAATTACTTGCATTGTTACATAATTTGCGAAGAAATTATTCTTGGGTAACCCAAGTTCCCCCAAGAAAAAAATGAGAATTTCCAAATATTTATGACTTAGGGTTGGGAAAAACTTTGTGAAAGTAGGAAAATGGACAAAGGGGAGACCTGCCTATACATCAAATACAGCAGAAAGCTTCCCAAAGTGAATTACGTAAATGATATAAAGATTGGAAATCAAAGAAATTGAAATTCCAGGAAATAAAGTGAAAGAACATGTTTAATACCCAGAATCTGATCAAAGAATAGTAATTTCTGCTTCTGAGGCTTTAAGTTCTGCAATCATGGGCACTTCTTCAGCCCTAGAACAATTTTCTTTTTGATACATACCATCTGAACGACTCTTTTCAGAGCCCGCTGTATGTCTTTGTTCCTCAGACTGTAGACGAAGGGGTTCAGCATGGGCGTGACCACAGTGTACATCACTGAGGCTGCAGCACTTGAGCGTGAACTGTGGGTAGGAGCAGGGAGAAGGTACACTCCTAGGCTTGAAAAATAATATAAGGAGACAACTGAGAGGTGAGACACACAGGTGGAAAATGCTTTATACTTCCCCTGAGCTGAAGGGATTCCACATATGGAGGAAACTAGCTTTGAGTACGAGTAAAGGATACCAGCAAGGGCACCCCCAGCCAGCAGCACTGCTGTAACATACATAACCGTGTCACTGAGAGAATAGTCAGAACAGGCAAGTCGGATCACCTGTTTGATTTCACAGAAAAAGTGGGGGATTTCCAAGTCAGTGCAGAAGGACAGTCGCAACACCATTAAGCTTTCTAACAAGGAATGCAGGGCACTTATGAGCCAGGATATCAGAACTAGAAGTTTACAGAGCTGGGGGCTCATCATGACTGTGTAGGACAAGGGGTGACAGATGGCCAAGAAACGGTCATAGGCCATTACAGCCAGATGGAAATCATCCAACACTGCAAAAAGTATGTAAAAATACATCTGGCTGATGCAGCCTTTGTAAGTTATCACTTTGCTCTGCGTCTGTATATTCACTAGCATCTTTGGGATGGTGGTGGAGGTGAAACAGATGTCTACAAAGGACAAATTGGAGAGGAAGAAGTACATGGGTGTGTGGAGGTGGGAGTCTGAGACAGTGGCCAGGATGATGAGCAGGTTTCCCAATATAGTTGCAAGGTACATGAAGATGAAAAGCCCAAATATGAGGGGCTCCAGTTCTTGTTCCTTTGATAATCCCAGAAGAAGAAATTCTGAATTTTGTGTACCATTGCCTGGTACCATGTAGTAGTGGTTAAGACTAGGAATGAAAAAATGACATGACTAATTTTCACACAAATAGTCATTGCTAACACAGTTCAAATGTTACAACTTGTATATTACAGTTAAGAAATCAATACATATTCTTTGTATGGATCTAATAGATTTTAAGGGATCTCCCCTGACATTTCTGACCAGAAATTCCTGTCTCACTCAGATTTTTCCCCAAGAGGCCATATATTACACAATTTTAAGTAGAAATTCTTTGATGATTTGAAGAATATATGTTGAGTACTGACCATCTTCTAGGCAAAAATGATAGGATTCTGAGAAACAAAAGCCCAAAAATATAGTGATGGTGAAAGAATATAAGCAAATAAATATTATATATCATGTCACATGGTGACAGATGCTATGAAGAAAAACAAGTACAGATAATAAAGAGTCAGTAGAGCTGGTAGTTTTCCCTGGTAATTCATGAAAACCTGTGTAAAAGGAAGACAAAGTGGGAGACACAAGGGTGTTTTGGAAAGTGTTTGCCTTGTAGAAGAAAGAGGCAGAGAAAAGACCCTGAGATAGGAGCAATACTCTTGTCTCAGGTATTCAACATTCAAAATGGAGCCAGAGTGGTGAGGGGAATGAGCAGAAGGAGAGGGATGAGAGACAGTGTCCGAGGATGTTGAGAAATGAGATGGCCTTCTAGCTGCACCTGAAGCTTCAAGACACAGGGAGTCACTCATTTACATTGTTCCTTGCACTTCATTGATTTTGTTTCTAAGGAATCCTCTGAATAGAAATAATCCCTTCATTTCTGTCTGCTGGCTAACATTCTGGCATCTGTTATCTTAGAGTCACATTTTGGAGCATATGGGCTAGATACCACTGCCCTAAGTACTGCTCTTGTCCCACAAAATACACAGGCACACACACGCAGTGCACAATGACCTCCTGGAGACATGAGACTAGCAGGTTCTTCTCACTCCAGCCACAATAATTAGGAAATAAATGATACAAGGAAGCTGTCAACATTAGGTTATTTTTACCCTAAAGAATGTAGAAATAGTACCCAAATTCCAGTTAGTAAGCCTCAAATGAATATGTATTTATGTATTCATGTATTAGCCTCCATATTCATATGACTATTTTGTGCCCTGTATTTAAAGAAACACAAAAAGCACTTCCAAAACAGAGAGAGGATCATTTAGATATGAGTGGGATAAAGGACCTAAAATGCTCAGGTGGTCCCTGAGAGGTTGTGATGAGGAGAAACCTTCCTTGGTTCTGGCAGCATTCCAACCACACGTATATTCCTTTGAAGCCCAGAATAATTAACATAGCAGAAAAAAACACAATTTATTCTTAGGAAAAAGGAAAGATACCTTACAACATTAAGACGCTTTGTGCATCCTGCTATAAAAATGAGGAAAAGGAATAAACCCTTAATTTACAACAGAAAATATACAATGTGCAATGATAGTGGGAGATTTTTAAAGATTAAATGGTAAAAACACTTTGTAAATGACATTAAATGCAAAACATTGGAATCATAAAATGGAGATTTGACTTTTGGATCTACCACATATTAGCTGTTTGTCCATGGAGAGTACTTGAACCATTCTGAATGTTAATATTCTCACTCAAAAAGTAGGGATAGTGGTATCCATTGCCTGGAAATTGTCAACAGATTTAGTCAATACATGTGAAATGCTTAGCAAAGTTAATGATTGTTAGTTAATGAAGGAATATCACTAGTGAGCAGCTGAAGATAAATTTTTTCTTCTACCTCTGCAATGTCTGTTACTTACCGACTTTTAAGTAATTAACTAATTTTAAAGTAAATCTGATTAGCATAACTTTTTGCATATTAAGTACATTTTTTATGTAAATCCCCAGCATGTCAGAGAATACTGTGAAATGCATGTCTCAAGAACTGCTGTTGCAATGTAATATCTATTTCTTTGGTATGAGATTCATAACAAATACAGAACATGGTCAAATACACCCCATCTTGTGCACTTTAAAAAATTTCCCTCAGTTCATTGCACAGTTTTCCAAACCTAATTGTCTATTTTACAATGCCTTAGGAGCAAAAGTCCTCTGACAGGTTCTAATTTTACCGGAACCACCATTCCTTTTTTTGTTCTCATCCAACTGGATGCCCTTTCCCATCACTGATTTATAACAATAACCCTTCTATTTCTGAGACCAAATGACATTTCTCTTTTTAACATATTAAATAAATTAATTATAAATTATTTAATCTACATAGAAAATAACATGACAATCATTCAGCTCTGGCCTAGGTTGCTTTGGCTTTCAGCTGACCTAAGGTAAATGTTCTCTCCCTTTGTCTCTGAATCTTTCGAGAAGTACCTACTGAGCTCTCACCTGGATGAGGTCTCTGAGAGGAAGATCTGTAAATTCCTTCCTGGATGTTTGATGAAAGAGACTTAAGCTCTGTTCCCAGAAGGAACAGCAAGAAGTAATGAAATATCAGTTGCCTAGTGAGACTTAGGATTCCAAAAGCAGCAACCATGTCGATCCAGCTCAATGTTGCGCACATAGGAGGCCTGAAGCAGAAGTGATATTTACAGCTCCCTATGTAGGCTAATTAAGCACCTTCTCCATTGTCACTCACACCTGTGAGCAGATCATTTCCATGTGGGACACTGGTTTGGATACAGAAGAAATTATTCCTGCTGATTCTTTCTTCCCAAGAGACCAGATTAGAAACCATGGATTTCCTTGTCTTCCAGAGGACATTGTGTCTTATCCCAATCTTGAGTTAATGATGTCTCCAAATCTGAGACTAATGAATCTGTTTTGACTAGGTCCTTTGGGCCTCAAAAGTATTGAGTTGTTGCAGTGAACTCTTCCTGATATCAATAGAAAATTTCTATCCACCTCTTCCACAGGGGAAAGATGTGTGTCCCTTTGGTATAAAACTATGAGTACCATAACCTTTGGCTTCATGATGCTTTTAACAAATAAATTAGGAGTTACATACTTTCAACACAAATCACCACCATCTTTAAGTCTTTTCTTTATAAAACTTTGGTTAATTACTAAACAAAGCCATCAAATCATAAGGGAAGAGAGCAAGAGAAGAAGAAATGAACAGAGAACTACTAAAGCACTCAGAAAAAAAGTAATAAAACGGCAATACGTACATACTTTGTCAATAGCTAATTTAAGTGTCAATGGACTAGATCCTCCAATCAAAAGACATAGGATAGCTGAATGGACAAAAAAGAAAGACAAATAGATATGCTTCACGCAGGAGACATGCTTCAGACTTAAAGGCATTCATGAACTGAAAGTGAAGGGATGGAAAAGATACTCCATGCAAACTGAAATGAAAAGAAAGCTGGAATTGCAATACTTATATCAGACACAGAGATTTTAAAACAGAATCTGTAACAGGAGACAAAGAGGTACACTACATAATGATTAAGGGGACAATCCAACAAAAGGATATATCATTTGTAAATATTTGTGTACCCAATGTAGGAGCTCATAAATATATAAAGCAATTACTAAGAGACACAAAAGAGGAAATAGACAGGAACACAACAGTAAGGACTTTACCATTCCACTTACTTGATGGTCTCTTTACTTCGACCTCTTGCTAAAAGCTCTACTCTTTTACTCTTCTCTTCCCATATTTTGTGTTTTTTATATCATAGACAACCTCTTTCTTTTGCATGTCTATCCACTACCCACTTATGGAAATAGATCTTTTTTTAGTACTTTTTCTTTTGACCTTCATAGGTGGTTTATCTGCTCCTTTTATTGTTTATTGGCCTTTACCAGAGATTTTATTGCTTTTTTTAAAATGATTTTCTTATTCCTATTTGTGATCTCTTTTCCTCTTAAATGAATTCCTTTAGCATTTCTTGTAAAACTGGCTTCTTGGTGATAAACTCCTTTTGATTTTCCTTGTCCGGGAAACTATGTCTCCTTCCCTTCTGAATGATAACTTTGCTGGCTAGAGTATTCTTGGCTGTAGATTTTTTCCTTTCTGCACTTTAAATATATCGTGCTACTCCCTTCTAGCCTGTAAGGTTTCTGATGAGAAGTCAGCTGATAACCTTATGAGATTTCCTTTATTTGTAACTTGTTGCCTTTCTCTTGAAGCTTTTAGGATTCTCTCTTTATCTTTAATTGTTGACATTTTAATTATAATGTGTCTTGCTGTGGGCCTCTTTGGCTTTACCTTGTTTGGTGTTCTCTGTGTTTCCTGTATGTGGGTGTCTGTTTCCTTTCTCAGGTTAGGGAAGTTTTCAGCTATTATTTCTTCAAATAGGTTCTCTGCCCCTTTGTCTCTCTCTTCTCTTTCTGGGACACCTATAACACAGATGTTAGTGAGCTTGATATTGTCCCAGAAGTCCTGTAGACTGTCTTCATTCTTTCTAATTCTTTTCTTTTATCTGTTCAGCTTGGGTGATTTCCTACTGATCCATTCTTCTGTATCATCTACTCTGCTATTGAGTCCTTCTAGTGAATTTTTCATTTCCAGTATTGTATTCTTCACTTCTGATTGGTTCTTTTTTATATTTTCCAGTTCTTTGTTTATGTTCTCACTGTGTTCATCCATTCTTCTCCCAAGACAGTAGATGAAAGAAGTCTGACATGAAAGGATATACACCCTATGAGTCTGTATATATCAACATCTAAAAAAAAGCAAAGATAAGCTATAGTGACAAAAGGAGAGCAGTGGTTGCTTGGGTCTAAGGTAAGAAACGAATTGAGTGCATGGGGCATGAGGAAACTTTCTGGAGTAGATCCAGAGTGCTTTATTTCTTGATTGTGGTTGTAGTTACCTGTGTGTATACATTTGTCAAAACTTATTGAACTCTATATTTTTTCATCAATTCTATTCATATTTCTTATTAATGCAAATTTTTTTAGTTGAATAAATTTTTTCCTTAAAAAATTATTCAACTGAACTCTATGTTTTTAATGGGTGTATTTTATATGTCAATTATAGCTCAAAAAGTTTATTTTAGGTTACTTCCAAGTCTTGGCTATTGTGAATAATGCTGCAATGAACATAGCAGCTCATACATATTTTCAAATTTGTGTTTTCATGTTCTTTGGGTAAATATTGATGTACACCTGAGACTTACATCATGATGTAAACCAATGTGACGTCAATAAAATAAAATTTTATAACAATTTATTTTAAAAATTATTTTCTATTGCCTTTAAGACAATGATTCTCAGTGGGACCACTATTAATGCCTTGTGTGGGGATTTGACACCCCCAGATAATAGCGTTCTTCATGCTCATGTCAATACGTGCCACCAACATCCCATGTTCCCTCAAACAAACTGCCTCCACAAATTTTCAGGTTATCTCCTGGTCCCTTCCCTTTCTTAATGATTATCACTGTTTTACAATTCCTTTCTTTTTTGTGTAAATGTTTGATCCACTTGGCATTTACGTACAAGGATTGAGGTTTTTTAAAATTTTCTTTTACACATAGGCTAATTTTCACAAACAATATGTTGAACAAAACATTATTTTCCTTCACTAATGTGAACAAGCTCAAACTTATATTCAAATTTCTCTTTTCACCACACATTTGTGGAAGTCATCTAGAGTTACTTTATTCGGTCACCTAGATTGTCATTCTCTTCTTCTTTTCCCCCAAGGTTTGTCAGCCTTTCGTGCCCTCTGCACATATTCACTACGCTCCTGAAATGACTCAATCTCAGTATCTGCTACCTTGTTTTGCAAACACACTTCTAAATGTCTTTTGAGTTATTTGCTGTAAAGAGATTTTATGCCTGTGTTGTTTTTTGTTTTGCTTGTTTTGTCGCTCTATTATTATAAAGGAAGGCTTTTAAATGCTGATATAGTGTGTACTTTGTATGCTGGAGAATATGATATTCTGACCATGCTTGTAGTGGCTGAAATACTGAGGGATGCAATTCTGTGATCATAAATGAAATGGGAATACCATGGGCAGTGGTAGCTAATGCAGCCACTTCTAAGGCTATTCTTTTTGTCCCTGTGTAGACATTTCTGCTGCTTCCCACACTTTGTTCTTCTTCTAGTCCCAAGGGGAGAGTACTTTAATTCTCACCAAAGAAACATCCTCAGAGAATCTTTGTGGATGTCCCAAGTTAGAGGGCAGATCTCCAAGGCTCCAGACTGATGAAATCACAGTAATTCCCACAAAAGGGATTTCAGACCATGTCTTTCCTGGCATCCTGCAAACAGGGGGGAAAAAGTGAGGTAAAAAACAAACAAACCCAGGGGATTTGGTGCTATCTGTAGCATACATGGCGTAGGACAGCCAACGACATAGCAGTGAGGAGAATTTTTAGCTTATTTCTTTTGTGATCCAATTGCATGCAGGATGCTCCAATGCATGATATTTTGAAAAGGTCAGTTTAAAGAAAATTTAACTACCAGTATTCCATTACTAAGAAATAACCAAACAGAATATAGGCTGTGAGTATATCTAGGGGGATATAATCCATGTTATTTATCACTGTCTGGAAAGTAGTGAAGTTATATAACAGTACTTTTATAATTTGGGGTGTTTTTGTAATCAGAGGAAATATACTTCTTCTGGCATTTCTTTGGCATCTAAGAGGAGTAATAACGGCTTATAAATTGAAAACAATAAATATATAAAAATCACATGTAAGTTCTTTTTGTATTTAAATGTTGTTTTAGTTTTATAAAAGTATTAATTAATTTAAAATTAATTTTCTCTAACTTCCAGTTCCCTCCCAGCTGAAGAGTGTAGAACTTCATTTTTGCTAAAGGCAGAATTAGACAGCTGTGATATATTTTAGGAAAAGAAAGAAGATTTTCTCCTTGAGATGATGTTGGTTTGATTCTGTTGCCAAAGTTCTACTGTTATTCTTTTCAAATTGTTATTTTTTCCTACTAATATGAAGAGAAAATTAGCCGTGCAATATTGTTTTTATTATAGCAATATAGATACCTTAGACCCTTGGTAGTAAATTAGTAAAATAAACGGCAATATTTTTCTAATGGAACCAGAAAAATTAAAATCATAAAATATATTAAAAATTATTCCAAATACTTTCAGCTGAACCATTTTCTTGTTATAAATTCTATGTAGTTGCTAATCATAATATTTTTCAAAATATTTTGAATAGTTATATACCCTGCAGAAAGTACAATATATTTTTGTTATTCAGAGTAAAATGGCAAGAAACTGACCCTGGTCTTTTTAGGGGATTTCTACCTACAGTTTGATGTAGTGGGACAAATAAATGTCTCCTGACAATACTAACTTGACTCTTTTTCCATATGTAACCGATAATTTCTATGATATGTATCTTGGAAAATTCTCTACTGTATCAACAGTGCACTATGCGGACCATTAATGTTGTGACATAAAACATATATATATTTTTTAATAGAGTTTTATGGTTCAAAAACTCCATAAGGGCTTAACACAGAAATCCATGGACATGGACTCGGTTACCTCCACATTTCACTTATTTTTTCATTGTAATATAGGAAATATCAAGTCTTTACTGCAGGGAATTTTGAAAAATAGTAAAAAAGTATGTATTTTATGTATACAAGAAAGTTTTTTAGTATGTGTAGTAAGAAGTTTTTTTCTGCTATACTTTATCCTCTAGCTACTTTGGCACTAAAGCATGTGTATACATGAATATGTTCATTGGAAATCTATCTTTCTTTCTTTAAAGATGAGATTTTTGACTTTTATTGTGGTAGGAACACAACATAACCATAGTTAGCAATACTGCATTGCACATTTAAAGATTTGGAAAGTGGGTAGATCTCATGTTTTATTCTTATACAACAAGTAAGACATGAAAATGACATTACTGTCCATTGGTAGACAAATAAATTTCTGACACTTCTAAAGATTTATTTATTTGACTACTACTAACAAATGCAGGAAAACAGGTGGATGCAATAAGTCTAAAAACATACAAATCAAAGATTAGGAATGTTAAAAATATTTATTAAAAATATCTTCCATATAAATTTTGAATCCTATTCTGTTTGTTTTCTGGAGATAGGGTACCAGTACTCTATCCAGTACTCAGTACCAATCTCTCACCAAACCCTAACTGACGGAGTAAATCAGAGATCTGGGGGATAAAATTGAAGGCAGCACATTATCTTGACACGGCAACTAGCATGGCCTGGAATCTCCATTCTGGGTGGCACCCCATCCTCCCCCATGATCTACTCGCCTCTGATCTGCACTGCCTGTAGATACATTTACAATCCTCTCATGTCTAGGATGTGAATTCTATTCTTGCTCATCTACTGTATACTGGGCGTCATTGGTTCATTCCAGATCAGAGAAGATGAGATATGGATGCAATAAACCGAACAACGGTGACAGAGTTCATTTTTCCTGGGTTTTCTGGTGTTCTCTCTCTGCGCCTCACTTTGTTTGTGATGTTTCTCGCTGTCTATCTGCTCTCCCTCATGGGAAACACCCCCATCATTTTCATTGTTGTGATGGATTCCACACTCCAAACGCCCATGTGCATTTTCTTAGGAAATTTGTCCTTCCTGGAGCTCTGGCACACCACAGTCACAGTGCCTAACTTGTTGGCCACCTGCCTCTCACAGGTTGTCACCATCTCTGTTGCTGGTTGCATAACTTAGTACTACTTCTTTTTCTCTATGGGAGCTACAGAGTGCATTCTGCTGGCAGTGATGGCCTATGACTGGTACCTGGCCATTTGCAGTCCTCTACACTGCTCACTCCTCATGAGTATTCGAGTGTGCCTGTGGTTTTCAGCTGGATCTTGGATTGGGGGCTTCATTGCCCCTATCTTATCTACCATAGTCATTTCTCATCAAAACTTTTGTGGCCCTCAGAAGATCAACCATTTCTTTTGTGACTCAGATCCCATTTATAAACTCTCCTGCTCAGATACATATCTGGCAGAGTCCTTGAGCTACACATGTAGCTCTATCGTGATTCTAAGTTCTTTCCTTCTCACCATGTCGTCCTACGTCCACGTTGTGGTCACAATAACGAGACTGTCTTCCCGGGAGGCTTGGAAGAAAACTTTCTCCACCTGCACCTCCCACCTCACTGTGGTCACCATCTATTACGGCACCATTATCTTTGCCTATGTCCGTCCTCCAGCCAAGTACAACTTCACCATTGGTAAAGTGGTCTCAGTGTTCTACTGTGTGGTCACCCCACTGGTGAACCCTCTCATATACACCCTGAGAAACAAAGATGTGAAGAAAGCATTTAGGAAGGTTCTAGCACAAAAGAGATGGCTGTTGACCAGAAACATGCGGGCGATTTGAGAGATTAACAAAAATGAACAATTTTAGATGGATTCCCCAACCACATTTGAAAATGGTAAGTATTGAAAAACATTTTGTGAAATTGATACCACCTATTATGGACATTTCCTTCACTTTACATTTTGTTTTGAACACTATTGAAATAGTTACCCTATAATTGCTGTATTTAAGAATGCTTTAGATTAATGCCATAGTGATAGAGAGATAAATAAAGGTCCTTGTCCGCAAGGCATTCACAATAGGAAAATAGGTTGTTTTAGTCTCATATAATATTTATATGTTATTCATATAATTACTCATATAACAATTATTATAGAATAGAATATTCCAGTTGAATGTTTTCACAATTTATACCCTAAGTAACCATTGGCCAAAAATTGTCTCAGTTAAATGAAGAAGTATTAAAATTCCATCTGGTAGATAGACTGATATAAACTTAGCACTCTGTGATTAAAATGATTTAAAAATGATTAAAAATCATTTATTAAACACATACGATGAGTCAGTACTCTTCTTAAGCATTGACGCAAAATATAGACATAGTTAGAAAACTGTGTTAGGTAATAGTAGGAACATATTAAATAATTAAGATTTTCCTGAATAATATAAATGGATTTCAAAACATTAGCATCTGTAACAAGGTTAGTAATTGGAAGGGAGGAAAAAAGGAAAACAGAACTGGACAGTATAAAAATGGGCTAACATGGAAAAACATATATCAACTCTCTTAGATCCTTATGTAATATTCAAATAGGCAATTATTTCAGCATAAACAAATTCAATTCAGAGTGAGAGAAGAAAAGGGATGGACAACTTTTCCATTATTATGTATGACCCGCTATGGGAATGAAGATGTTTTACAATTTTCAGTTACTTCAGGACAGTTAAAAATCTGTGGGGATGGCAAGGGTGATGGAAGAAGTGACTTTCATCAAAGCTTCTCAGGAGGAGTGTTCTCTCCTAAAATCTCCCTATTCAAAGTATGGTTGGTGGACCAGCAGCATCAGAATGATCTGGGAGGAGGTTAGAACGAGAATGGGCATTGCTCCAGGATCCTCAGTTGATCGGTGTTCAGATTAAGTCATGAGAAGTACTATTTCAGCCAGTCAAGATTTTAAAGAGTCTATTTTTAATGACAAACTATTAAAAGAAAATCAAGAGTCTGTTGCACATGCCAATATTTGAAATTTTTCTTAGTTTAAATTATGACCTGTCATTGTCTGGTATAGTTTAAAATTATAATATCTTTTTCTGAATGTCTGATTAGTTTTCATTTTAAAGCAGTACATATTTATGGAAACTCCTGTCAAAATTACATTTATATGTAAATATAAAACTTACGCCATACATAAACATTTTACTGACTCTTCCTTTTCTACCAGAATGTCAAAAGCTAGATACAAACTCTCACAATAATAGTGAAACATTCTGTATCAGCACATGGCTAAATCTGTACGCCATCCCACTGGAGGCGAGTGAAAAATCCTTCTACCCACTTAGGTTCTGCGGGTGAGTCTAAGTATTAAAGTGACATAACAAGATTAACAGGAGAAAAGCATATAGACTTTATTCAGTATTTTTATGTGCATATAGGAATCTTCAAAAGAAAAATGGGGACCCAAAAAAGCTGTTAGGCCCAAAACCTTGTAGATATTTTTAAACAAAGAATGAAAAATTATGGGGACGTGCCAAGACAAGCGGGCTTAGGTTGGGGCAGTAAATTTGGGACATTCACTAGGAAATATACAGAGGAAAGTAAAGGAAGGTTAGTTATTTTAGTAGGTTTTGTTGTAAGGTTCACTTCAGCATCAGTGCTGGGTCTCCAGTGATACGAATGTCCTTTTCTTCCCAGCACAGGCAGGGCACCTTCCTCATGGGAAATATTACTACCTGATTTTAGGAACAGAAGGGAAAGTCAGGGATTCCTTCCTGCATCTGCTCTTTCTTGAGTGTCTTCAGCTCAAAATAACCAATATGCCAAAGTGGCATATTTTGGGGTGGCATGCTCATAAACTCTTTATGAGCGAAGACAGATTTCCTTATCCTACAAATATCAGTAATATTTCCAAAATCCATTCCTTGAGAAAATGTATATCTAAGTTTTCTTCCCTTTGTCATTCCACTTATGCATTTAGTTTATTAGTTCCTTTTCTTTTCTGGCCAAATGAGGAGCTGTGTGTGGTTTTGCGTAGTTTATACAGGAAAGAGAGGGTCACTCACTCCTACTGCAATTTAAAGGCACACAAAAGAAGCTCCACTATGTCACTCACTCATTTTCATACTAATGTCTTATTTTTGTAAATTATTAGATCTTACTTTCAAAAAGTACAATAAAGGTGATTTCACTGGAAAGGGACAAACTCGCTAATCATAATAAGTATCACACTTCTTTTAGACAGGCTGCATTAAAGCAGATTATCATGGGATCTTAGAGTCTATGCTGCTGGAGGTCTTCATAAAATAAAGTAAAATGGCATCAAAGAAAATGAAAATGTGAGTGTGCAAAAATCCCCTTCTAGAAAAATTCAGAGTGAAAGTAAAATAATATTTAGTTTTACTTTATAATAAAACTAGAAGAGTATTTGAAGAAATTTCACAGAAGGAGACTAGAAATATTTATAAGGAGGGTAACATTTACTTACAGCTGTTTTCTAATCTTAACAATAATTTATACATATTTTTATCAACTGTTCCTGATTAAGAAAATTATTTGTAAAACTTGTCTGTTCCCTTTTCTGTGGTGTAAATTTTCTAAAATGAATGTTACAATTTATATTTTGAGTAACAACCTTGTACTCATGTGTCCCTTTGAAATACTACAGTACTGAATTTCCAAGTAAAATATCTATGTGCCTCACTTATTATTTCTTTGTGAAGCAAGCCTGAATTTTGGGCATTTTTACGTGGAAAACTGAGCTTAGTATTATTCCATCATCTTTATTGGAAAAAATCCCACAGCTATCTTGTATAATGCTCTCTAATTATTTAAGGTGGAAAGACTGGCACCCTAAATTTTCCTTGTCTTCCCCTGCTCCAACATTATTCATAGCCATCCACTACCAGTTCTTAATTTTGCTTCAAATTCTTTTTGACTGCATCAACATATTTTCATTTCCATAGACAATAACGGAATCTGAGCTTTAACTGACCTTGAGGGTATTATGATAAGTGAAACAAGGCAGAGGGAGAAAGTCAAATACCATATGATCTCACACATAAGTAGAAGATAAAAACAATGACAAACAAACACATAGCAACAGAGATTGGATTGGTGGTTACCACAGGGGAAGGGGGGAGGGGCGAGGGCAAAAGGGGTGATTAGGTTCACATGTGTGTGGTGATGGATTGTAACTAGTCTTTAGGCGTCGAACATAATGTAATCTACACAGAAATCAAAATATAATGATGTACACCCAAAATTTATTAGTTTTTGCATGGTGAACATGATGTAATCTACACAGAATTCGAAATATATTACGATGTACATCTGAAAGCTCTATAATGTTATAATCCAATGTTACTGCAACAAAAAAAGAAAAAAATTCTCATATTTTTCACTGTTTATAGGCTGGCATAATCAGTTATCATATTAGGCTTATTTTTTATGAACTTAAAATATTCATGGACAGCTGAAAGTGTTAGGGGAGGATTTTATTTAAAATAACCATAAATCCCTTGATCTCGTATATTTATTTGTAAATATTAAAATTACAGTTGAGAACTAAAAATATTAATTCAATATTTGTATTGTTTTTGCTTAAAATTTAAAAATACTTATCATATTTTAGTAGTCTAACATTTATCATATCTTGCATAAAAATACATGGAGAAATTCTGAAAGAGATATTTTGCTTCATCTTCCAGTTTTGGTAAAGGATAGTTAACCAAGCTTCTTATATCCTCACTCTCCTTAATAATTTTGTTTTTCAGGATTGATTCAGATTTGAACAAACAGAGGCCATGTTACTGTCAGAGAAATAAAAATGGGCCCATGTTCACTTTGTTGGGCTTCTCAGACACCCAGAACTGAAAATCCCCCTCTTCTTGATTTTTCTGGCCACCTACAGTGTCACTGTTGTAGGGAACATTGGGATGATTGTAATAATCAAAATTAACCCCAAACTACACGCCCCCATGTACTTTTTCCTCAGCCACCTCTCTGTGGATTTCTGCTGTTCCTCCATCATTGCTCCCAAGACCCTGGTGAACCTAGTTGTAGAAGACAGAACCATTTCATTTATAGGATGTGTAGCACAGTTCTTTTTCTTTTGTGTCTTTGTCATAACTTAATCCTTTTTATTAGCTGTGATGCTCTATGACCTGTTTGTGGCCATTTGCAACCCTCTGCTCTACACAATTGCCACATCCCAGAAACTCTGTGTCATGCTAGTTGTCAGATCATATGTGTGGGGAATAACATTTCCTTGATACTCACATGTTTTGCTATAAAATTATCATTTTTGGGCTTCAACACAATCAATCACTTCTGTGAGTTCTCATTGCTGTCCCTCTCTTGCTCTGATACTTATGTCAACCAGTGGCTGCTTTTCACTTTTGCCACTTTTAATAGGTCAGCACACTGCGTATCATTCTCATGCCTCATGTATTTATCATCCTCAAGATGCATTCAGCCAGTGGGCACTGCAAAGCCTTTTCCACCTGTGCCTCCCACCTGAACGCCATCACCATCTTCCACAGCACCATCCTCTTCCTCTACTGTGTGTCCAACTCCCAAAACACCAGGCACACAAAGTGGCCTCTGTGTTTTACACAGTGATGATCCCCATGTGGAATCCTCTGATCTACAGTCTGAGAAATAAGGAAGTCAAGGATACAGTCAGCAAACTGGTGGACACTAAAATCTTTTCTTATTGAGCATATTATTTTAGTGGAGTTTGTCCTTGACACGTAAATAAACTCTGTCCATAAAGGTTGATTTTAAAGATATGTTTAAAATTAATGAAGAGTTAATGTTGTGCAATGGAAAGGACATGGATTTTAGTTCAAAGAGACAAAACATCGCTGTTTCTATCACTGGAAAAAAAAGTCATCTCTCTAATCTTTAATTTTCCATGTAAAAAATTGAGATAACATAAACTAGCTCCTAATTGTATTGTGAAAATTAAAAGACTCTACAGTTAACATGTGTAATACCTTGTACAGTTTCAATAAACATTAATTTTATCTTTCTTATAACATACTTAGACTAGGATTTCAATAAAAAACATGAATTTCTCCTAAAAAGTATAAACAAGACATAATATTCATCCTTCAAGGAATGCAAATTCCAGTGTTGACAGCAGGGTTGTGAAAAAACTGACTATTGTGTAAGGTAGAAAATAATATCATAGAGGGTTTGAGAAAAAATAATGTTCAAATCCACTTGGGCATTTCAGGGAAGTCTTTCATAAAGTAAGTATTGTTTAAACTTGTCATTGGATAACAGGATGGACAGAATTTTAGGGACACATTTCAAAAAGGAGTTTCATTCAGGAGACAAAAGCATGAGAATATCAGGGAGGCCAGAATGTAATACCAAGTCAAAGACCCAACAAATTTTTTATTGAGCTAATATTGTATAAGGTGTGTGTGTGTGTTTGCGCATATGTGTGTTGCGTATACAGGCTACTTGGCATGAATGGAAAGTTGGTAAGACATGGTCTATATTCTGAGTGTGTTTTCAAAGGAACTCCAGTGTGGCAGGATGAAAAGCAGGCTTCAACAGAAGCTGAGAAATAGATTGGATCTCAGAAAATCTTATATGCAAAAAGTAAGCATGATGGGTGTCTACGCCACCTGTACTTCATGCTATCATTCTGCCTATGAAGACGTGAAAAGTATGACTAATTCTTTACGATGTTTTTCTGAACATGAGCATAATCTTTGAGTCCTTTTCAACAGAACTTCCACCTATAAAAAAAGGTTTGGAGTTGCATTAAGTGTTGAAAACTAATTGCCTATATAACCTCATTCAAAATAAAATAAAAACAGGGCAATCATTCACATCAAGACCTATTTAATCTTGCAAATTAAATATATCAGATCTTTCTAACAGGAACTCCAAATTGTAATGGAAGAGGCGAAACTCTCCCTGTTTGCTGATGACATGATTCTATATACAGAAAACCCTAAAAAATCCACCAGAAAACTATTAGAAATAATCAACAACTACAGCAAAGTTGTAGCATACAAAATCAACTTAGAAAAATTAGCTGCATTTCTAGACACTAATAACACAGTGGAAGACAGAGAAGTCAAGAATGCAATCCCATTTACAAGCACAACAAAAAAATTAAATATCTAAGAATAAACTTAACCAAGGAGGTTAAAGATCTGTACACTGAAAACTATAAAACGTGCTTGAAACAAATCAAATAAGATGTAAAAAAGAGAGATATTCCATGCTCATGTTTTGAAAGACTATAGTTAGAAAGGCCATGTTACCTAAAGCAATCTACGCATTTAATACAATCCCAATCAGAATCCCAATGACATTCTTCACAGAAATAGAACAAAGAGTCCTAAAATTTATATTGAACAACAAATGACCCCAAAAAGCCAAAGCAATCTGGAAGAAAAAGGACAAATCTGGAGTTGTCACAACCCCTGACTTCATAATATGCTACAAAGCTATAGTAATCAAAACAGCAGACACAGAGATCAATGTAACAGAATTGAAATCCCAGAAATGAAACCACACTTCTATGGACAGCTAATCTTTGAAGGCGCCAAGAACATACAATGGAGAAAGGAAAGACTCTTCAATAAATGGTTTCAGTCTCATTTACTTGTAATTGGTCTGTTCAGATTCTCTATTTGTTCTTGATTCAATTTTAGGAGGTTGCATATTTCGAAGACTTAAACCACTTCTTCTATGTTATCCAATTTGTTGATGTATAGCTTTTCATAGCAGTCTTTTATAATCCTTTGTATTTCTGGGGATTCATTGTAATTTTTTTCTCTTTCATTTATGATAGTATTTATTTGAGGCTTCTCTTCTTTAGTGAGTCTAGCTAAGGATTTGTCAATTTTGTTTATCTTTACGAAGAAAAAGCTCTTAGTTTTATTGATCCTTTCTATTGTCTTTTTACTCTATTTCATTAATTTGTGATCTGATTTTGTTTCCTTCCTTCTACTGACTTTGGGCTTTGTTTTCTCTGCTTCTTATAGTTCTTTTAGGTACAGTGTTAGATTGTTTATTTGATATTATTCTTATTTGTTTAGGCAGGCATATATTGCTATATACTTCCCTCTTAGGACTGCTTTAGCTGCATCTCATAAGTTTTGATATGTTGTGTTTTCATTTCCATTTCTCTCGAGCGATCTTTTGATTTATCCTTTCATTTTTTCATTGATCCAATAGCTGCTCAATAGGATGTTGTTTAGTCTCCATATATTTGTGAATTTTCCAAAAAGCTATTCCTGTAAGAACAGGAACAAGATAAAGATAACCACTAACAATACTCCTATTAAACATGGTATTGGAAGTCCTAGCCACAGAAATTAGGAAAGAAAAAGCAATAGAAGTCATCCAAATTAGAAAGGAAGAAGTAAAACTGTAACTATTTGTAGATGACATGCTTCTATATATTGAAAACCCTAAGAATCAACCAAAAGTTATTAGCAATAATTAAAAAATACTATAAACTTTCAGGGCACAAAACCAACATAGAAAAATCAATTGCATTCTATACACTAAGAACAAACTAGCAGAAAGAGAAATCAAGAATGCAATGCTCTTCACAATCATGACAAAAAGAATAAAATACCTAGGAATGAATTTAACTAAGGAGGTGAAAAACCTATACACTGAGAACTGTTAGACATTATTGAAAGGAATTGATGAAGAAATAAAGAAATGGAAGTATATTCTGCGCTCATAGATTGGAAGAATAAACACAGTTAAAATGGCCATATTATGTGCTAAGGGCACTCCACAATGAACTTCCTGCATGTCTAAATCTATCTCAGAGTCTAGGCCCCAGGAATCACCAAGCGTGACCCAGAGGAGTGAGGAAGGCAAGAGTAGAGTAGTATTTATTTCCCTTGCTTCCTGCCTTTGGCTCTGCACTCTGGCCAGATAGGAGCACTTGGTGGCAGCCTTATCTTTTCCACACAGTCTGCCTATGTGAAATCTAGAATCTACTCCATCCCCATGAGCCTTTAAGAGGAGGGGTCATCAAAACTTCCTGTTCTTGCTAAAATGGGAGTGTGGTACAACTTCTCTTTGGTTTCCTTCAAGTATGCCCACCTATTTATAAATAGTCTTAATCTCAATTTAGACCCCCAGGTTCACTGCAATCTCAGTTTCCTGATGGAGTTCTGAGTGGTATGCTCGTTTCTCCTCTGACGTTGTTCTTGTCTGATCTTTATTCTCAGGCCTCCTGGGAGCCCACACAGTGTTGGATGTACGTTGTACAAAATCTACTTCCCCACCTGACAGTGGCAACACTGTGGTACTAGAGCATCATTTTGACAGATCTGTCACCTCAGGCACAGCAATCTTCAGGACGGGAAAGATGAAGGTTTATTGAAAATGATTATTACACTCTTTCTGAAGGTCTTACTCAAAGGCTGCCATACTACCAGTCCCCTTCTAAACAAACACACTGCCAGTTATTACAGCTTGTCTGGATTAAGCAATTACACTAGCTCGCTTTTGAACAAAGGCAGCTTTTCCCATCAACTATTCCATGAGAGAGGTAGTTTTTAAAAATTTTACAGATGTGGAAAGTGCTAATTATATTTACTCTTAGACAAGCCAAATTAACAAGAGTGGTAAAAAAGGAGCCAAGAACCAAGATTTGACTGGAAACCTAAAATATAAATCACAATGAAATAATTATTAAAATGAACCCAAATAGAATCAAACTGCAAAGTGCTTGGCACAATTAATGCAACCTCCTGTGACTTGTTGTTATTATCATGGATTTTATTATATAGATACAAACAAATACATAAAATAAAATAAAATTATATTACATTGTTATAAACAAACTGAAATTTATAACATACAGCGATTCTATCAAATTAAGTTCAAAAAAGAAAAGAAAATTAGCTGAATTCTACCATGAGTTTCATCAGTTTAATTACAACCTTTGACATATCTTGTCATTCAATAACATACTCTTTAATCTTCCCTCCTTATCAAAGTGCCAACAAGTGATGCTGGAATCATTAATTTACACCCTCATGTATTTTTAAAACATCAAATCTTTCCAAGGACATTTATTTACATTTTACTTTTCTTTGTAATTGATTTTCTTATTTTAATGAATCACAGCTTTATTAAAGGATGTCTGGAATTATAATGAAGCTCTGGGAATCTAAAACTCCTGAAAATAAACATCTCTGACATCCAAAGAGTCAGACTTAGGCAGCTCTGGCATATTAATAAGATAGGATTTTTAGCATAAGATGGCAATAGGCCACACCCCTTAAGAGGTCACTCTAGAGACTGATATGAGTGAGCTTGATGCTGCCCCTGGCTAGAGGAGCCTTCATCCACCCAGAGAGAGGCCTTGTCCTCATGCTGCTCAGAGGCAATGCTGATCCAGCCTGTTGGGGGTCATCATTGCTATCTTATGTGAGTCATGCTAAACTCTTAATATTTACTAATTTGCTCATGAATTTTATACCCCAGAAAAATCCATAGTAATACCGTTTTTCTATATAGTTTTACAAATAAAATCCACTCATTATCTATCTTACAATTTGACGAACTAAAATTCTTGTAATAATCTGTCAAATAAAAGATTTGGCTGTTAGTTTTTGAGTTTTTATGGAGCAGATTGATTAATCACCCCAGTATACTTGGGAAAAAGACTTATAGATTTAATGTTAACTGAGGGAAACAGGGAATCAGAAAAATAGAGAAGGAAACTTATAGGCAGTTTTATAAGTATTCTGGTTACTCTCTGAGAAAAAGGAAAGGATATATTTGTATCTTTTAGAAGCATTGCAAAAGAGGTGATTTTGTGATTTAAACTAAAGATATCAAAATTTTAGCACCATTCTAAGTGAAAGACTGTCAAAACAAGAAAAGGCAAAATCTTTAGCATTCTGAATGCATAGTGAAGAAAGTAAAGACATATTTTTAAAAACATATTAAATTTTCGTATTTCTGCATGAATCCAAATTAAGCTTTCGTTCTTCCATTTAATGTCATTGTAGATATTGTATTTGCAAAATGAGTTAATTCTTCAACTTAGATTTCTCCCACACTGTGTCTATAGTCAATTTTGGTAGAAACTATCCCTTAGATCCTTCTTGTGTAGGTCTACACACATTCTAATCAGAGGCAAATAGTCTCACCTGTGTAATACGAACAGACGCATAGGAACTTTAACTAAATAAATAAACATTATCACATCATAAGAAAATATAATTACCTACTATTCATGTAATTAATTGACATTTAGCTGAGTTTTCCATTAGATAATCTAAATACTATTAGCATGCTGACTAGTCAATTAGATTGATGATGACTGATTATTTTAATACAATGTATTTCACCTAAAAAATGCATAGATATATCACTTATTTCTATTGAAAAGTTAAGAGCTAATGATTTAATACTTGTTAAAATACTTAACCAGAAGTAGAAACTTCCTAATAAGAAAATGTATTTTATAAAATGAAAATTCATGTAAATTGTTATAATTATTCTCAAAAAATATGTAAACCTCTCTTGCATGAGGTAAGCAAAAATTTAGCTCAAAATGCTGCATTTTTTTGCTATGCATATTTACCTTACCAAAGTAGAAAAATATCATGTTATCAAAAATCCCATTAAATTGCTGCTTAAATACACAACTGGAGTGTAAGGAATACAAATGACCATAGATGGAATGAATTAATAGGTAATATGTAGCATATGCATGCAAAGGGATATTATTCAGCCTTAAAGTGGAAAGAAATTCTGACATGTTATGGCATGGATGAACATTGAGAACATTATTTTAAATGACATAAGCCAGTCACAAAAATCAAATACTGTACTATTTCACTTATCTGAGTTTCCTAGAGTAGTCAAATTTATAGAGACAGAAAGTAGAACAAGGGTTGTCAGGGGCTAGGGAGAAAGGGGAATGAGGAGTTATTATTTAATGGGTACAGAGTTTCAGTTTGAGAAGATGAGAAAAGTCCTGGGAATTAGTATTGGTGATGGTTGCACAGATATGTGAATATTCTTAATGCTACTGAACTGACAGTACACTTAAAAATAGGTAAGATGAGAGCAAAAAATAGTTTAAGAAACTTGCCCAACACCTTACATTTACTAAGTTACTTATTGATTTTTAAGCAGGTTTAAAGTTTTAACAATCTTCAACAATAAGAGAGATGGAAATAATGGACAATAATAAGACTTCAAGTCATAGACATGAGTTAGGAGGGTATTGAGGTCCTTCAGGAAAGTGAAACTAAGGGCTATAATTATGCATATAGCTACTAGGGGTACAGGCTGCTTGTTAGAAATATGTGAGTATGCAGATCACAAAGTCTTGGCAAATGCAAAAAATATTTGAGAAGGAGAAAATGTGTTTCCGCCATGGCTAACTTTGAGACAACCAGCTAAACCCCCAAGTAGAATTCTGCCAGTATGATGATGATGCTCAAGCAACAGCAATGGAGTTAGGGATAGAGGGAGCCTCTTTCACTGCCCTTCTCCATATTTACTGACATTCAAGTATGGAATGGAGGCATAAAGTCGGGGCAAAGGAAATGACCATAGAAGAGGTGAACTTCTGTCAAGTAGCCCCACTGAATTACACCATATCCTTGAGACTGAATTAGCATCCGCATCACTACATCCATGACTGTGTTTACTCAACAAGCTAGAACACTTTCAACCCCAGTAGATCAGAGATGAAAATACTTTTAAAGATTTAGATTCCCTTGGGACTGAAGAAGAAATTGTTTTATCTCTGTGGTTGGGTGAAGAACTAAAGAGTTTTATTTTCTCTTTTGTACACAGTAAAGATTGTGTTTCTGTGGCTTTAAAGGAAAACAGTTTCATTACAGAAAGTACTTATTTACAGTTAATGAAAGTTGCCTTAAGTATTATAGTATTGCATTGGGGGGAAATATTCTAAGAAAGTCATTACTGTTTTCACTCTATACTCAGTAAAGTTAAACTAAACGCACTAATAATTCCAAATTAATTTATGTTTCCATCTGCAGACTCAGTTCTTCCAGTTTCTAGACCTGAAAATACAAGTCCTCTTGTTTGGAAAGTAAAACTGCCTTCCTGGATTAATCAACATCACGGAAAATTATCTGATTTTTGTAGGTTTCAGTAAATTTTAACATGTTAGATATGTGTAACCCTCATTATCAAGAACGTGGCTTTTATATAGTTAAACACATTAATTCAGCCTCTAAGAATATTGACTGTGCATTATGTAAAGCAAGTACTAATATAAATGACAATTTATGTGAGTAATTTCCTTCTGTTCACTTATGTGGGTGTCAGGTAGCACAAAGAAACACCATGTTCTTGTAATTTATCAACAACTTTTGTTCATTATGCTAAGTAATCACTAAGGAAGCTGGGAGATCCTAATTTTGAAAAGTTTGAAAATGAGAGAAAAATTGAAATTAATTTTACACCCAAGTTAAAACATTTGAAAATGTCAAATGAAGGATTTGAAATAGATTTCATCATTTTCACATGTGTACTTAAAAATAAACACATAATTCAAATAGAGCATTGTAAATGGTGAAAATTCTCTCATCTATTTATCCATTTGCAGTGTTACTCTTCTTCGAAATCCTGGAAAACGGGAACACCACTTCAGGTTTCATTCTCCTAGGACTCTTTAACCACACAGAAGCCCACCCATTTCTCTTTGTGATGGTTCTGACAATTGCCTTTACCTCCCTGCTGGGCAATGCCCTCATGCTTCTCCTGATTCACCAGGAGCCCCACCTCCGCACAGCCATGTACTTCCTGTTGAGCCAACTCTCCCTCATGGACATGATGCTGGTTTCCACCATTGTGCCCAAAATGGCAGCTGACTACTTGACTGGCAAGAAGTCCATCTCCCCTGCTGGGTGTGGGTTGCAGATTTTCTTCTTGCTTACTTTGGGAGGGGGTGAGTGCTTCTTGTTAGCAGCCATGTCCTATGACCGCTACGTGGCTGTTTGCCATCCACTGCAATACCCTGTCCTCATGAGCCCGCAGTTATGCCTGAGAATGACTTTGGGGTCTTGGTTCCTGGGGGCAGCGGATGGGCTCATGCAGGCTGCCACTACCCTGAGCTTCCCATTTTGCAGTGCACATGAGATCGATCATTTCTTCTGCGAGGCCCCCACTGTAGTGCGTTTGGCTTGTGCTGACATATCTGTCTTTGAGTATGTCATGTACATCTGCTGTGTGTTAATGCTCCTGGTCCCCTTATCTCTCATCCTGACCTCCTACAGTCTCATCCTCACAGCTGTTCTCCAGAAGCGTTCCAGAGAAGCCTGCAAGAAGGCTTTTGCCACCTGCTCCTCACATTTGGCTGTGGTGGGACTCTTTTATGGAGCTGCCATTTTCACCTACATGAGACCCAAATCCTACAGGTCAGCTAACCACGATAAGGTCGTGTCAGCATTCTACACTATCTTCACCCCTGTGCTGAACCCCCTCATCTACAGTCTGAGGAACAGGGAGGTCAAGGGGGCCCTGAGAAAGTGTATGGGCCAGTGGGCTGCCTTAAGTCATAACTAAGATTATATTGATCTGACCCAAATCTCAAGACTGTACAAAGTGATTGTGCAAGGCGTCCTGGAGAAAAGTTATACATGCATTATATCTACATCTGAATTTCTATTTTACTCTGAAATGCAGACAGACTTCCATACTTTGTGATCATTTACTAAGCTGTCATAAACAAATTGTGGATTGTTAAAAATCTTTGAATCACAAATTTTTGTTAAAATGTTTCTATAGGACAGCTCACAATAAATATTTGTTCGAAGAATGAAATAAATAGTCAAACAATTTGAAGAGTTAATTGTTGATGTTTTCAAGTTGCAGTATAATTTACAAATAGTAGAATGCTCACATCTGAAGAGTATGTTCAACCAGTTTTGACAATATTTGCACTTGTAACCTGTACCCACCAGCAAGAGACACAGATTTCACTGGACCAGAAAGATCCGTCATGCTCTTTTCCAGTGAAATGCCCCAATCAAGATAAACCACTGGCCTGATGTTTATGTTTATTCTTTAGTTAGGCGTAGTTTAGTTTGTCACGTCCATGAAAATGTACAGTAGGTATTTTTTTTACGTCTTATGTTTTTATCTCCACTTTATCTGTTTTTAAAGATTCTTCTACAATTTTACATTTATCGACAGTGTGCTCTGTTTTCTTGCTAAGTAGCATTCTCTTGTCCGAGTATATCACCACTATTTATGCACAGTTTTGTTGACAGATATCTGGGCTATATCCAGTCTGAGCTGTTATGACTAAAGCTGCTATTCACCTCCTTTTTGTGACCATATGTTTTTACTTCCCTAATACGTGAATGATTAACTTAGTAAATTGTTTTATGAAGTGGACGCTCAGTTTTACCGCCACCAGCAAAGCGCGTGCCAGTTGCTCCAGTTTGGCAGCAATTGTTTGAGTATCATCAAGCTTTTTCATTTTATCTCTTCAATTCCGTGTTGTAATATATTTTGGTTTTAACTTGCATTTTCCTGATGTGTAATAAAGCCCAAGACTTTTGCATCAGCTTATTGCCTATTGGTATATCTTCCTTTGTTAACAATCCATTTAGGCTTTAAAAAATGTAGATGTTTTGAAAGCTAACACTTTTTGTTACTTGTTGTTTACTAAGAGACAATATATGGTGTTCAGAGGATTGTTTGAAATTTTTGACACAAAATTATATTCAATCACTTATTATATATTTTCTAACTTCTCTGTTTTCATTCAATTCTTGAAGATTAACTATTTCATAAAATTGAGTGTTTTTTTAATATATCTCTTCAACCACATCATATGGATTTGAAACTGTAAGTTTTTCTGTTTAATTATTAATTGTAACAAAATATTCCAATTCCATTGCTGGAATTATGTCATTGAAAATCTGAAACATTTTTTTCTAGCAGGTACAATTTGCCCAAAGAAGGAGGATAAAAAATAGGTTACAAAAGTTAAGGTTGGTCGTTCATTAAAACATATTTCTTATCTGTTGTTGATAAATGAGTATGTACCTACAATAATTTTCAGCCAAGAAATTTTGCGCATTTAGAGAGGCAATTGGATTTGCCAAGAAAAGAATTAAAAATATATATTTATTGATATATCTGTATATTTGTAAGTATGTATTTACATGCTGTACAAAGACAAAGCAATTAAATATAAAATCAACTGTAAGGCCATAGTTTAGAATAACATGTTTAAAATTTAATATTTTTTTTACTTTTGCCTTCTTTCCTTAATCTCAACCCTATCTTTTGCCCTTTTCTTTTTTGAATAGCATTTTAGTCAGAATTGTTTTCCCCATCTCAAGTGAATTAAAGAGAAAAATGGTCTAGAGAAGACAATATCATGGAGCACATAAGAGAAGCAGTTTTGCATTTTCCTGGGGTGTGTTGGAAGTGGAAGCCAGCAATTTAGAAGAAGGGCGGGTTGAGGAACTTGTTTTCAACCTGAATGCCACATTCAGAGTCTCTAGTGGAGCTCAGCCTTTTCTTGTATTTTAAACCTTGTTTGTTCCCCTAAACACAGTCATTCTTTGATCAAAGGGTGATTTCATTAAATATTTTATTTCTACAGTCTCTTTAAGGTGCATTAAGGGAATCAGATCTTCACTGAGATGTAGTAAATATAGTTTAATATTGTAAAATAACGAATAACAACAATAAGAATAAATATAAAATAACTTTCACTCATGAATTACATTATGATTGCATTTTGTCTCATGTTTTACTTTTATTTTCTTATTTTATTGATCATCATAACCTTATAAACTAGGTCCAATATTAGTTTTCATTTTTGAAAAATGGAGGCAAGTTTATTGGGGCAAAATGTATGTCCACTTTTACACAGATCTGAACTTAGTGGTCTGATTTTTAAAATCTTGCTCTTAGAAAAAGACCAACTCTAATAGTAGGACTGGACATACCCACCCACCCGCCCCCCCCCACACACAAAATACAGACCCCCAGGTGAAATAGCCATCCTTTCCCCTAAAGAACAATATGAGACATCACCTCACATCCATGAGAATGGCTTTGTTAAAAAGACAAGAAATAGCAAGTGTTGGAGAGCATGCGGAGAGAAGGGAATCCTTGTACACTGTTGGTGGGAATGTAAATTGGTACATGCACTATGGAAAACAGTGTAGAGATTCCTCAAATAATTAAAAATAGAATTACCATATGATCCAAATATTCCACTTCTGGATATTTCTCCAAAGTACACAAAAAACACTAGTTTGAAAAGATATATGCACCCTTATGTTCATAGCAGCATTATTTACAGTCACCAAGACTTGGAGAGAACCTAAGTGCAACTGATGGATGAATGGATAAAGAAAACATGGTGCATATAATGGGACATTACTCAGCCACAAAAAGATGAAGTTTTGCCATTTTCAACAACATGGATACACCTGGATTGTATTTTGCTAAGCAACATAACTCAGAAAAAGACAAATACCCTGTGATCTCACTGATGCATGGAAGATAAAACAACAACAAACAAACACGTAGATACAGAGAAAAGATTAATGGTTACCAGAGGGGAAGGGGGTGGGGGGAAGGTGACAGGGGTAAAGGGGGACATTTGTACAGTGATAGATAGAAATTATATCTTTTGTGGTGAACACAGTGTAGTCTGTGCAGAAGTGAAATATAATTAATACATCTGAAATTTATATAATGTTATAAACCAATGTTACCTCAATTGAAAAATTAAATAAATAAGTAAATAAAATACTCAGTAAGTTTTAGCTTTCAAAATAATTATGCATAAATTAAGTAAGTTAGCTGAACTTTTGTTGATGCATTCACTTACATGTTCAGTTTATTTGGTCATTATTTGACTCATGAACCTATCAAAAATGAAGATAAACAGAATCACTTTGGTAAAGTGAGTCCCTCTGCTTTATCTGCGTCTCTGTAACAGCTAGTCTGTGGAATAAGTAAGTTCATCCATTGACCCTTCAAACACCCAAGAGACACAACACTGCAGCAAGTGAGGTCCACCAAGTGGCCTTCCCTGGAGCTTCTTTCTAGTATAAGGGACAAGCCATAAACAGAGTCCTTAATGGAGAGTGTGTTCTAGCCTAAGAGTGGAGATAAAATATGCTAAGAAGAGAAGGAATAATGGGGAGGGGTTGGAGAAGGCAGTTTGTTTTCTTCAGCCAATGCTTAATCTCACTGCACACAGGTGGTACTGATACCGACCATCCCCTCACCCCCGTGATGCCGGAACTCTTCTGCTGCACCCTGAGAAAGCCTGGTCTGTCTCAGTGCCCCCACATCCCTCTATGCTTACTATTCCTGGCCTGAGCAAAGGCCAAGAACCATTGAGGAGGGTGTCTCTCGTAGCTTCTGAAGTGCCAGTGAGCCAGTATGTTAGATGTGAAAAGACTCAGCAAGAATGTCTTATCTAGGGTGGTGTGAAAATGGTAAAGTGAAATGGGGTGAGAGCTGTGGGCCTTGGGTGGATGTCAGGGGCCAGGTTAGGAAGGGGTGCATAGGTCATGTCCAGCATGCAGAGAGTACAAGTAAACATAGACAGTGAAGCAATAAATCAGATGTGATATCCTGACAGAACTATCTAGCTCTAAACAAGAAAGAGAAGTGAGGTCTAAAGAGAACATGAAATTCTCCATGAAATGAGGATTTAACATGGAATCACAGGGATTGGAAGACATCAAAACCCTTAGAAATGGGGAGAAAGACTCTTTATGTGGAAGAAAGAATATGAATGTGGGCAAAGATGCAAGAAATGTAATGGTATGTAAAGATAAATACTTCAGTTTTACTGGAAATGGGAACTAAACATAGGGAGATTCTGTGTGCTTTTTCTAATGTAAATGTAATAGAATGGACATGGAATGCAACCCAGTAGACTATTTGCTTTCTCAAATCTGTTCCAGGAAGAATAACCTAGACTAGGGCAAAAGTGTATTTATGTGGGGAGAAATTGGGGGCAAAAAAAATTACTTGAATTATCATTAAAATATTATAATTCTTTCAGTTCCTATCTTCTATAAGCAAGTGCTAAGCATTTTGAATAAAACATCCTAGAATTATACTGGATCCATTTTTGCCTCAATTTTATGATTCAATAGAAAAGAATGTCAAGGATAGCAAACAATTATTACAGTGCAACCTCTTGCCTCTTCCCTTCCCAAATCAATTTTTTGAACAATTTGGTAAGTTATTTCTCATTAATATCCCCACATTCTCATGATGAATAGTAAGTTGCCTATTGGCTTATGGCTTTCTGCTCCTGAATCCTTGGGCTTGGTTCTCTGTACGACTCTTCCAGGAAGAATGCAGAACCACACATCATCACATGCAGATGCTGGCTAGCAGGATGAAGGAACAATAAGGGTGTGTGCCTCCAGTCCCAACGCTCTTCTCTTGTTTTTGTCCAAAATTTACTTGACTGGACACACTCCACTGGCTTCAAGAACAGATGAGCACGTGATTGTATGTGGGTTGTGTGGATCCCGTACAAGTCTGTTCAATTGATAGAGAAATGTCGAATGGACACCTTAGAAACACCACAGACATTTCACAATGGTATATTTTCTAGTTTTTTTTTTTTTTTTTTTTTTGGTAAAAAGAAAGGTTAGTAATGGAAAAACATATAACGTATGTTGTGCTTTTTTTTGAGGAAGATTAGCCCTGAGCTAACATCTGCCACCAATCCTCCTCTTTTTGCTGAGGAAGACTGGCCCTGTGCTAACATCCATGCCCATCTTCCTCTACTTTATATGTGGGATGCCTGTCACAGCATGGCTTGACAAGTAGTGCCATGTCCACACCCAGGATCTGAACCAGCAAACCCCGGGGCCACCAAAGCAGGATGTGAGGACTTAACCACTGCGCCACTGGGCTGGCCCCTACAATGATTCTTTAGGGCAGGACGCAGTGCCCTGAAAAGTCAGAAGGGGAAAAAAATGGTTAATAAAAACATCAGGGGCCAGCACTGGGTTGTAGCGGTTAAGTTCAGTGTGCTCCAATTCGGTGACCCAAGTTCACAGATTCGGATCCTGGGTGTGGACCTACAGCACTTGTCAACCATGCTGTGGCAGCAACCCACATGCAAAGTAGAGAAAGATTGGCACAGGTGTTAGCTCAGGGCAAATCTTTTGACTTGAAGTCTATTTTGTCTGATACAATTATGGCTACACCTGCTTTCTTTTGGTTGCCATTTCCTGGGGTATCATCTTCTATCTCTTCACTCTGAGCTTGTGATTTTCTTTATAGCTGAGATATGTTTCTTGGAGGTGTCGTATTGTTGGGTCTTATGTTTTAATGCATCTCATCATTCTCTGTCTTTTGAATGGTAAATACAGTCCATTTACACCTAGAGTGGTTATGGATATATGTGGGCTTAATTCTGTTATTTATCTTTTGCTTTCTCGTTGTTCTCTGCTTCTATTGATTCATTTTCCTTGTATTTCTACCTGCCATTTTAATTTGGGGTTTTCTGCGATGTGTTTCTCAAGTTCCTCTTTTTTTTGTTTTGTGACTCTGCTCTGATTTTTTGTTTTATAGTTACCATAAGGTTTGCATTATGTCATAGATGAGAGAGTTTTTTCATGCTTATAACATTTTTCTCCCTTGACGTTTTTGGTTTTGTCCTTCTCTCTTTCCCTTCTGTTTTTCTTGTTTATTTTAGAATATCAAACTCTTTGGTGAAGTACTCCTTCTGATCATTAAATTTGTATTGTGAGCCTCTTACCAAGTTAAAATGGTTATAGTTCTATTTATGCTTTCTTTCTCTTTAGCCTCGTTGTTATAATTAAGTGTTTACTAACCTGTTCTGATATAGAGTAGTGATTTTCTGATTCTGTCTGTGTATTTATCACCTCACTCAAAGCTTCGTGTCCCTGTGTCTTTTTGTTTCAGGTAGGTGGGCTCCTTTCAGCATTTCTTGTAAGGCATGTCTGGTGGCAATGAATTCTCTCAGCTTTTGTTTGTCTAGGAAAAGCTTCATTTCTCCTTCATATCTGAAGAATAACTTCGCTGGATAGGGTCTTCTTTGCTGATAGTTTTTGTCTTACGATGTCTTGAATACATCATTCCACTCTCTCCTAGCCTGTAGAATTTCTGCTGAGAAATCTGCTGACAGCCTAATGGCAGTTCCTTTGTAAGTTATCTTCTCTCTTGCTCTTCTTAATATTCCTTCTTTGTTACTGACTTTTGACAGTTTTAAAATAGTATCCCTGTGAGAAGGCCTTTTGGTATTGACATAAATAGGTGTTCTATTAATTTCACGTACTTGTATATCCAGTCTCTTCCCTAGGTTTGGGAAGTTCTCAGCTATTATTTCTTTATATAAGCTGTCTGCCCCTTTCTCCTTCTCTTCTCCTTCTGTGGTACCCATCATCCTTATGTTGCTTTTGCTAATTGAGTCACATATTTCTGGTAGAATATCTACATTTTTAAAATTTTAATTCTCTTTCTTCTCCCATCTGAATCATTTCTAAATTTTTATCTTCAAGCTCACTAATTCTCTCTCCCATATATGGTATGCTCTATTTCTAATGCTGTCTACTTTATTTTTTATGTCATTAATGTGTTATTCAGCATCAGAATTTCTGGGGTTTTTTTGTTTGTTTATTTTAGAATATCAAACTCTTTGGTGAAGTACTCCTTCTGATCATTAATTTTATTCCTGATCTCTTTGAATTGTATTTCTGAGTTTTCTTATAATTCCCTGAGTTTCTTTGTGACAGCTATTTTGAATTTTCTGTCAGTTATATCACAATATTCTGGTACTTTAACTTTGGTTTCTGGTGAATTGTCATTTTTTCGTGTGCTGTCCTGTGACTGTAGCTCTTCATGGTGCAAGATGAGTCATTCCTCTCCTGACACATTTGTGGTAGTAAAGCCATTTCTTATTTTTGTAAGGCTCTGGTTACTTTGGTTCTGACCTGCTTTTGGTAGTATTTGAGAGTCTGCACTTTCCGTCCTCCACTGCCTCTGCCAGCGGCACTGTCAGTGCCCTCCTTGCACTGCTGGTACCTCCAAGGTTGTTGGTGCCTTGCTGCTTACCATGTCCTTGTAATTGCAGGTATCACCATTGTGGTTCCCAGGCTGTGAGCACCTCTGTTGTTTTTCAGGTTGCCTGGGTCTTGTGTTCTCCCATTGGCTCTGTGGACTCTCCGCATGCTCAGATGCTGCTTCCACATGCACCACCTGCACTGCTGCTTGCAGGTTATCTCAAGGTGCTGACCTGCTTCTGCTGGGGCTTTAGATTAACATATTTGGCTGCCACTGCAACAGGCCCAGGGTCTGTATGCCACCCCCACTGCTGGTAGGGTTGGTGTTGGGGGTGCCACCACTGGTGGTTGGATCACAGTTATTGCTGCAGCTCCTGAAGCCTCAGGTTGCCAGCCTCACATGCCAAAAGTGAGAGAGGGTTGGGAGCTAAGCCAAGAGAGCAGCTGTGTTTCCTGAAATCTCAGGTCACGGGCACTGCTACTACAGCGGGGCATATTTTGCATTTTGGATGTAGCACTTGCTGCCGAAAGGGCTGGATTTGGAGGATTTGCCACCAGGGGAAGGTGAGGAGGCTGGGTCACAGATATCTGATGCTCCTTGGAGTCTCCAGTCACAGCCCACAGTGATTCCTGGAATCCCTGGGAGTGGCGGTTGCCTGGATTTCTGGGTCCTCCATTCATCAGCATTACCTCAGATCTGGGGCCTCAGTTCACAGGCTTGGCCACAGATCTTGGAACTTCCAGTCTTGGGAGCCACTGCTGCTGCTCCCCTGATTCCACCGCTTCCAGGAGGTCCAGTTCACCCACCGTCAGATGCACAGACAGATGGATCTCTCAGGCATTCTCCTGTGCTGTGCAGAGTCTTTGGTTGGTTCAAGGATATCCTACTGGCTGTAACTTAGAGGGGAGAGGCAGAAGGAGCAACTCAATACACCATGATGCTGATGTCACCTCCCTCTTACTTTACTTATTTTTACTTTTGAGCAGTTAGAAAGTAACGTTCAGTTCAGAATTGCCTCAAAATGTTTGAAGGATAAGACAAGATATATCTTTAAATAAAATTTTAATATGTAAATATTTATAGCTATCCAACTAGCATCTAAATCTCTACAAGATTCAGGAAAAGTCACTTAAAATCTCTGAAACTTAGATTATTATGTATAAAATGTCAGTGCTTATATCAACCTCAAAATCTATTAATCAGGGTTAAATTTCATTTAATCATGGCACAAATCTTGACCCATGTCAGGTTTCACCCAGTGGAGATGGTCAATAAAAGTTTATATCTGTATCTTTTCTTCCATATATGGACCTAGTCCAGGTCCAAGGCTTGTTTCTCCAACTCACTAAGACACAATCTGAGAGTTCTTTTCTTCTGTATATATTTTCATTAATGCTCATGTCCAAACCACAAACTTTTATTGGAGTTTAATAAGTCAATACAGGTGAAAATACTTTGTAAATGGCCTATAAATTCATTACTTAATATTATTTCTTTATATAAAAGGAAAATGAAAGGGAAATAATCTAATTTTTTACATAAGAAAAAATGATCTCTTTTGATCTTGAAAGAGAAATTCAATGGCTGAGGTTTCTTCCCTTTCAGATACAATATTTCTTTAAATGATATCATATGACAGGTTATTAGCAATAAGAACAGGGGTAACAGATATTCAAATGATGCTGCATTGGGAGTTATGTGACATGGCATCAACGTACAGATCTGACTTGCCATTTATTATTTCTGTTCTGTGTTGCTTTTTCCTCATTAAACTGGGATAATATTAAGTACCCCATGGAATATTTGTCATATTCAACCCTACACAAAATACAAATGATAGAAGTTCTTGCAATGTTAATTTCATTGGTAATTACAAATATTACAGTTTCAATCTTGTCAGTAATTGAAAATATTAATATAAATTATATTTTGTGATACCAGTCTAGTATGCTGGTCTTATGTTGAATTCAAATACAAATTTTTAAAAAGCATTGCTTTCTCTGTTTTTCCTCTGCAAGTTATCAGCAGCCACACAATAAGTACAAATTGGTGGCTCCTTGCAGGCCCAGGATCCTGCCATAGATGTTTTACAATTTATTTGGAGAGTCATATGAGCAATAATTTGAGTACATGCAAATTATTAAGTGTAAAGTAATTTTTATGTCACTTTAATGTTTTATTAAAATAATGCATCAACAATGCACAAGGTAAAATGATGACCTCTTAACCCACTCTTCTTGACCCCCAAGGCAAATACTTCAAATTATTTTACAATTTTCTCTATGTTTCTCTGCCATCGTAAACAATATGCTTATCTTCTAATGCTTGATTCCTAAATACCAAATACCAGACTGTGAGCTGTTGCTCGACTGCTGTGGATGGGGAGCTGCTGCCTCCCTACACCACCACGGTCGCCCTCTTCCCTCCTCCCGTGCTCTCGGGATGGTTACATCCACCTTAGCTGGGACGTGACTTGATGGCATTGTTCCATCTTCTACAGTTTATCGGCTGTATATAAAAAAATATAACATTATTGTGAAAACTGATACTATTTATTGGCTATTAATGCATATAATTCTTCTCATTATATTACTATAATTTCTCTGAAGAAGCTGTGAGGATCTTATTTACACAGTTGATATTGAGAGTTGACAAGAAATTGTTTTCAAGAAGACAGATTTCAAGAAAATATCCTTTCATAAATTATTTCTCACTTATTTTTCTATTTGCATATTATTTGAATATTGTAGCTCACATATAACAGTTATGAGGAAATGTTTCTGTTTGATAATATTCACTCCATAATTATTATGTAATATGCATCTTTAGGAATATCCATAGGTATATGTTGGGTTTTATTATAATAATTCTCTAATTCTATCTTTTTTAAATGTTACACTTTTATTTGGTTGTTCGTTTCTTTCTGTTCCATTTTCTCAAATTTATCTTTTGAAAACTTTCATTGAATCTACTACATTAATTATTATCATTTTAATTTCCAGAAGTCTTTTATTGTTATCTGGCACTTCCTATTATATTCCACAATTTGGACTGTGGATTTAACAATTTTTCATACTTCTCTGGATGTAGAGTTTTTTTTTATAAGGTTTTCTTGCACTTTTCCCAATCATTTTTAACTCAGTGTGAATGTGTATGTGTGTGTCTCACTCTGTCATCTGGAGACTTTCTCAAAAGTGTGATGACCTTTGCTTAGAGCAGTATTATAAGACTGAAGTCCTGCAACCCCCTTGTGAGCATAGCTGAACTTGCTCACTGATGGTATTCCCTCCGGAGGGATATCCCCCTACTCATGACCCCCAAGGAAAGTCACAGCATGCCATTTCCCACTCTCCACTTAAGTCAGTGACAGTTTCCCAAAATTCCTTCTTCCAAAAGGGCCTGGGCTTTTTCCTCCCTGAGTCTCCTCCTCTGGTCTCTTCCTCACTTTCTTTAAATTATAACATATTTATTTGTTATGATGTTAGTTAAGTTTTATGACATAAAGGTGATAAATATATGTGTCTATACTCCACACTAATGTAGAAATGGAAAAACTTTTAAATAAGTGAAAACAAGAGGAAAAAGGAATGAGTAAGAAAAGGTGCCATAAAGAAATGCATAATGCTACATAAGCATTGAGAAGCAGATGGACAGAATACACATCTTTCAGGAGAGCTCGAGCAGAGTCATGGAGACTGCAATGAAATTTGAGTACAAATTCTCTTGAAAAGAGTATACTTTTCCCTGAGCATTTGGAAGTTGGGTGAGGAAGCAGAAGAGAATGACTTTGCATATGGTATTTGAAAATAAAAATTTCTTGTAGATTTATGGAAAGAAGAAGCAAATAATGATATTTGACATCTAAAAATCTTGATTTAGCAAGCTTTTTAAGGAGAACTCAAAGGGAGAATTTAGATCTGCAACATGAGCTGGTAAGTTACAGCAGTTTCAAATGTGTTAGGACTTAAATACAAAAAGAAAAAAATCATCCTCTAAGGATCATAAAATGTATTGAAATATGGATCTATGTTTGATGCATTTACAGTGAATTTTTTGCATTTATTTAAAGTATAAAGTCTGGCTTTGATAATACTTGGATTATGTTGGGAAATAAAATATCTATATCTTTAAAAAGTCATTAACTGGAAAAAGAGAAATAAATTCTGCCGGGAGCCACCCACCAGTCAGCTAAGCCTCTATCCAAGGACAAATGTCTGGGAGAGAGCTGAGGGAACGCATGGTAGACCCTCAGAAGATGGCGGTCGGCCGCTCCTGATCCTACTCATGCTACTAATCTTAGCAATATTGCTCTTGCTGTTCTTTTTCTGTACGTGGGGATATCTTGGGGAAAATCTCTCCAAGCAGGGGAAAGAAGCTGATGTAACCTGGCCTTCTAGGGAAGGTTCAGGGAACAGCAGCCTGAAGGGAAAAAACCTTCTGACCCCCTCCTGGAGAGGCGGTAAGGGAATTTGGACAGCCCTCAAGGAGGAAGGCTTCTAATAATCAGCCTCAAAAGAGAATATTCCCTCCTCAGGTCCTTCTAGGAGGTAGATATTATCCTAGGCCTGTTAGGACAGGAGGTAAATGGTGGCACCCACCCAGGAGCAGAGGCATACAAAAACTACCCCTTCCTAAGGCAACTCATGATCCTGACAAAGTTGCAAAGAAATATCATAATATATTGACACAGAGGAATTGGGATTATGGTGAGGATTGGGAACCCTATAAAATAGTTAATGTTAAAAGAGAAACCCCAAGCACTGTGCCTGTGTGGCTTTTGATCAGATGGAGCTGGGGGCCTGTGTGTCTTTGGTCCCCTTATGCTTTGCAATGTTTCTGCTTTCATTATTACAGGAATAAAGATAGAGGCTTAGGCCATTCGACCAATGGGGAACCGAATCTAGACATTATACCCTGTTTTGCAATCAGTCTTAGACATCTAGACACCTAGTAGACATATAGAAAAGGTCAATATCTATAATTAACAAAGGTTGCTTATTTCTCACAGACATACTGTGCTAATATTGTAACAAGATATACTTATGTACACACTTTTGTTTGCCAAAATTATGTACTGAGACAATTCCATGAAATCATAAACACGTGACCTGGACCCTATATAAGTGCTTGAATGCTTTGAATAAATCAGATTTGGAAACCTCACTTCCAGTCTCACCTTGTCTTCTTTCTTCGCCGACGCCATTCATCCCTCAGGAAACCTGGACTCGGCTGGAGCTGGACTCCGGCAAAATTCAGTCTAATATGAACTGATGATATAATACTAAAAATGATTGAAAGACTTATAGAATCTCCAGAAATGGAGGGGAATCATGTCTGAAGACTGCAACCATGAGGAATGTCCAATATGAGCCTGAGAACAAATCTTGTGAAGATATCACTGTTGACCCTTCTGGGTGCCATTTACAGCCTCAGAACCATATGATGGGCTCCTCTAGAAACTTCATGAATTTATTTCTGTTTTATCCATGTTCCTTTAGAAGTTGTGCAACTGCCCTGGTTCTTTGAGTGACCCATTCTCAAGTTATAGCCTTCAAAGAAAGAATATAACGCACAATGTAGACAAATGTCTCGGCCATAGCTGTAAATCAAGCAGGGAAGTGAGCATTTGGATTCTGTCATAGATATTGGAAATGTTCACTCTCTAAGACACGTCAAAAGAAGTTCAGATAAAAAATAGTGATAAATGGATTCTAGACTTTCTGCTTAACCAGGAGTCATGTGGCGCTTCATTTATCTATTTACATGAGCCATTTTGAGTGAGATTTAGGAACATGTGAGAAGTTTGCTTTAGGTACAATGTTTGGAGAAAGAGACATGAAGAATGAAAGAAATAGAGATGATTTGGTCTCTATTTCCTGATTAGTCCACAAAGACTTCCTCTGATCCGACTTGGATAGACGCAGTAAAAGGAAGCAGAGAGAGAGAGTACCTATCATGAAGTTTGTGAAATGAGCATATGAGCGTTGGCGACTCTAGGGCCTCACGATTTAATGTGACCCAGAGCTGTGTAGAAAGGCAGTATCTACAAACAATGCAGGAAGGTCTCTCACTCTGTTGGGCCTGCATCTTTCAAATTTTCTGGAATGATGCCTTCCTGGAGAGGATCCAGACACCACTCTTACGTAGTCTCACAAGCTAAGAGACTCTGGAGATGATTTGTTACTATTACTGAGTCTCTCAACACATCTGTTTCTGTTCTCTCTCTCTTTAAATCCAGACTTGCTTGAAATTGCTCTTGAAGTTATCTAACTAAAATATGTATCAATGATTTTAATTTCCTTCGTATGATAAGCAATTATCTCCCTTAGCTGGTGCATCCCTACATTTGCAGGATTGTACAGTACAATACCCTATCTAAAAATTTATCTTCTCTTCATACTAAATTGAACACAGTTCTCTGAACAAGTTTTGATGTCACAATTGTATCAGGTATACAATGGCCTATATCATCAATTTGTTACCCACTATCCGCATATAAAGCTCTTTGGATAATTTGTGTTTAATACTGTTCTCAAGTTTGAGGTCAGGAGTCATTTACATAAGGAAGCTGTACCTTTCTTCTCTGCTCTCATAGAGCCCGATATTCCTACTAATGAAACATATCATCACTGCATTGTAATCATCTTTTTTATTACCACTCCATGGACGATTAACTATTCTTTTCCCCCTTTTTTAAGAAAAATCCTTGAAATATAATACACAAACAGTTGATAAATTTTCACAAATTGAAACCACTGCAACTGGCACCCTGACTGGGGAGCAGACATGAACAGTATTTCACAAACTAACCCTGTGCTCCCTTTCATTATCTGTCATCCCCAAAGCAGTCTCTTTGCAACTTCTGATAGCGTAGATTCATTTTGTTGTTTAATTTTTTAATTTTTACGTCATGTGCCTTCTGTTTCTGGCTTTTTTTCTTTCACATTGTCTGTTAAATTCATTTCAGTTACCTGTGCATTTATAGATAAGTAGTTCACATTTCTACTGAATACTCCATTTGGTAACTATCCTCAATTTACTTACTCATTATTATTAATGGACATGTGTGAATCCTGTAGCGTTTGACTATTACAGATGCTGCTGCTATGAATGTTTTTGTGCGTGTCTTTTGGAGACCACAAGAAAGAATTTCTGTTGGGACAGACCTGCAGTAGAAGTTTTAGGTCATTGGACATACTTATGTTTATCTTTTTTCACTAAACTTTATTAAGGTATAATTGACAGACAAAAATTGTTGTATTTAAGATGTACGTACATATATACATATGAACCATTATCTGTAAACCATCAGTGACTTTCTTTTTTCTTCTTCATATGCCCAGATCTTGATTGTTGAGCACCTGATCTACCTTTAAAATATTTGTATTTCAAGAGTGTCTAGGTTATTCTTAGCACACTGCATTTCCACATAATTGTTAGAATTAGTTTGTAAAATTTCCACCAAAAAATTCGAGATTTTGATTGTGATTGCATAGAATTTGGATAATAGTTTGTGGGAGGTAAAATCTTTTGCATGTTGACTCTGATTTATTAACAAAACATATCTCATCATGTATATGTCAATTTACAAAGGCTAGAAACACATTCATATTCTGTTAAATTAGTACAAAATTTTTTATGTTTGCATAAATATTTTCCAAAACATTTTATGAAAATGTTTATCACCTGAATCTTGCATTTTTTAGAAGTAAAAAGTAAATGTGATTATTCTTTTAACAGTTGTGTGATTTTATGAAGAATTCAACTAGACTGAACACAGAAACTGAAAAAAAATTCAAGATTTTATTTAAATTTCAAACTCTTCTTTCTTCTTTTTAGGATAAATCAAATGCCATGGCTGCATGTAATGCTTGGTTTCTGTGGTGGCTCCTGGGCAGGTGTGTAGCACTCAATCCCCACCTCCTTCCACTGCACTCTTGGGGAGTAGAGGGGTATTTCAGAATCACCTCACTTCCAGGGTATGCTAGGGCATGTTAGGGCTATGAGAGATTCACTCAATGATTCTCTGACTGAACACAGAGCTATCTTGACGTATCCAGACCTGTTTATTGTGTCAGGAAGATGGTGGAATTAGAGGTTCTAGCCTGTATCCCTTCACAGAAACATAGATATATATAATCATTCACGCATGAATATACCGTCATGAGAGCTCTGGATTCCAGATGAGAAATTATAATACTCAGGTGAAGAACAGAAATGGGAAAAGATTCATTGAAGAGGGTGGGGGAGGGACAGTTCACTCTACCTGAGTCACCCTTCCCCCAGGACTGTGCAGCCAAGGGCAGAGAGATTTTACCTCCCACAAACTATTATCCAAATTCTATGCAATCACAATCAAAATCTCGAATTTTTTGGTGGAAATTTTACAAACTAATTCTAACAATTATGTGGAAATGCAGTGTGCTAAGAATAACCTAGACACTCTTGAAATACAAATATTTTAAAGGTAGATCAGGTGCTCAACAATCAAGATCTGGGCATATGAAGAAGAAAAAAGAAAGTCACTGATGGTTTACAGATAAAACATAAAAAATTTTCTCTGCTCTAGAGCTCTCCTCTGGGTAAAAAAGAGTCAAGTAGGCATCCAGTATCACTGCGGACCCAGGCATCAAGCCCACTCACCCATGAACCCTGTAAGCAAGCCCACCATGGTACCTGCCTGCCAGCCTGCCCAAAATCTCTGGCTGTGCTGCCTGGCGAATGGTTTTCCCTGTCAAATCCAGTCTATAAAGAAAGGAAGGAATGATTACTTCAAATATGCAAACACCAAAGCAAGACTACAAGGTTCAAAAAGGGTCAGAGAAACCTGAAACTACCAAACGAACAAAATAAAGCACCAGCAACTGACCCTGAAGAAATGGAGACCTAAAAATTACCCGACAAAGAATTCAGAATATTTATCTTAAAGTAGCTTAGCGAACTAAAAGAGAAGACATACAGACAACTAAACAAAATCAGGAAAACATTATTTAAGTTAAATGAGAAGTTCAACAAAGAGACAAAAACCTTAAAAATAACAGAAAAAAGAAAACTAAACAGAAATTCTAGAACTGAAGGACACAGTGACTGACATGAAAAAATCAATAGAAAGTCTCAACAGAAGACTAGACCAAGCAAAAGAAAGAATCCATGAGCTCAAAGGCAGGTAATCTGAAATTACCCAGTCAGAAGAATAAAAACCAAATTTAATAAAAAGAGTGATGAAAAGGCTACAAGACTTAAGGGATTCCATGTGCAAACCAATGGAATTATGGGAATCCCAGAAGAAGCACAGAAGAGAAAGGGGCTGAAAGCTTCATAAAGAAAACATGACAGAAAACTTTCCAAATCTGGGGAAGTAAATGAACATCCAGATCCATGAAGCCCAAAGAACTCAAAATAGATTGAATATAAAGAAGTCTTCACTAAGACACATTATAATAAAAAATTCAAAGATGTAAAAATCATTTTAAAAAATTTAATATAGACCAATACTACCCCTTCCCAAGTAAAAGGTGTAATTAATTCAGTTACTGGAAACCATAAGAAATATAAGAACAATTAAGGTATTATCTGCAATAACACTGTATTAAATATTTTGTAAGTATAAGTGCATCAAAATGAGTAATATCATTATTTAGCTTAATAAGTGCAAATTGTTTTATAGTTCAACGGGTTAGAAACAATTTGAAAATATGTAATAACTAAAATAAATTAGACAACTCACATATTAGACAACAATATGTGTGATATTTTAAGAATTTCTGCTTATATGTTTTTATTAAGCTGCTACATCCTATTTAATTTATTAAATTTGTAGGCCAACATAATCAAAACTGGGAAATAAATCAACATATGCAGGTACATCATTATTGTGCACCTACTGAACAACAATACATGAATGTGTATGATCCATAAAATTTAACAGACAATATTTGTAGACTCCCCACTGAATTGACCCTTAGCACACCTGTGGAAACAGCTGAAGAAATTATCAGAACTCCTTTTCCAGCCTTGGCTTATGGCCATCCTGGGCTGTTAGTGACTTAACCTGCATTGCCCAGGTCTCAGACAACATTCCCAAGTGAATATAAAAAAAAGAAAAACAAGCATGAGACTAAATCTCCAGGTAAAGAAGGCCCAGGGTCATTCTTGCTGCTGAGTTTCATTGGAGTATCTAAAATGTCAAGTGTAGAGATTAAAGTTTAATATGTACATTTGTTAGGAAAATATTCAAGGAACTTGACAGAAACTAACTTTGTTCATATGATGACAGCTGGACAGCTGTCAGCTAACCAAGCCAGTGAGTTTTTGAAAGCGCAGAGATAATAAAAGGTACGAATCATAATTGTACTTTTATTTTTATTCACTACATGAGAAGAAGAACTCTTTAGCAAGTGCTGAAGAGAACTTCATTCAGAATTAAGTTATTCTGCTTATAATAAGCAGTGGATACTTTCAGGCATCTCATTAACTAGGAAACTCCAAAAAGAAAATTTCATTTGACTAAAGTGAGTTTAAATAAGAGATATAAATAATTTATATTAAAATATCTATCTTTAAAAAATAGAAAATGAGTGGGCTGCTTGAACAGGTGTTCATTTTATTTAAGACATTAAGCTCTTTTTAAACCTGAAATGTGATATTATACAATTCTGAGAACTGATCTATTGGAAATGATTGTGAATATAATTTGAGACGATAACAAAACATAGTAGATTGATAAAAGCAGGTGCTGATATTATCTATGAACTGTTCTGGATTTATGGTGAATAACTCATGGGCCTATCTCAACTATACCATATTCTGGAATATAATTGAAAATAGTTATGATACTCATAAAATATATGATAAAAAGTTTATATGAATTTAAATGGTACTTCAAATGTAAGAAGAATTTATTGGGCCATAATTGAACCAAGACATTTATAGAAGAATAGAAAGTTGAAGGATAAACAATATTCATTAAAGAAAAGAGGTTGCTTTTTATCCACAGCCTGTGATGTTTCCTCTAGAAATGGGGAAGATGGCAGCCAAGTCAAAAATGCTTGAAAATAGCATAGTTAACACGAATTATATTCTTTGGGAGTAGAGATATTTTCATGAAAGCACAGGATGTGGTCACATAGGTGTTGATTCTCTTGTGTTAACCCTTTTGGCAGTGTTGGTTACTGTTTGAACTAAAATCATTCAAGATTTAAGGTGATCAGGGTGATATAATCTGTGTAAAAGTTAAGTTAAGAAATAAAAGATTTGAAGTGGAGTTTGAGGTCTAGTTAGTGGCTGCACTTTTTCGCTACTGTTCAGAAGGAATTGTAGAGTATGAAATAGACAATAGAATGTGGTTCCGATTCATAAATGTGCTTTCTAAGTGGGAAGAGAGATGAGGGTCATCGGAAGAGGTAGGGCCTAAGCGTATTGGAGTTTGCTTTGGATGTGTCAAGTGATACTTGAAGAATAAACCTAACACTTAAGTGTCCAAATCCTCAATAAAGATTGCAAAGGACAGCCATAGTGCCGGCTTTTTTTTGTTTTTGTTTTTTGTTTTAAAGTACGTACTATGTGAAATTGAAGTGTCATGCTTTTAACTGTTGCATTTTATTTAATTTTTACTTCTTGTACACATCAATAAATTTCCAGTGAAATAATAGTAATAGTATCTGCATTAACAAACTTGCAAAGTTTTTGTGAGAATCAAATGAGTGTAGCATAACATAAACAATTTGAAAACTATATCATCATACATTATAGTGGATGACAGGTGAGGTGAATGTAAATGATAGTGGCAACAGTGATAATGATAAATTGATGCTTACGTTTACAGCTAATTTTCAACAATAATTTATACCCAGTCATGCACTAAATTTTCATCTCATAGATAGCTTGTAATATTCATGTTCTCTATACCTGTCTAATTAGACCTAGTTTAAAACTTAAAGTCCCTCCAGTGTATTTGTACAATGATTCAGAATAAACCCACTCTCATTGCAAAACAAAATTCACAGGAAATATTCTTGTAATCAGCTTCTGTCTTTGAAAATATCTGTCTAGCTAATTACCTGTTTACTTATTAATGCTGATTCACCATTGTGGAATTTCATGGAAATACATAAATGAGAAGCCTACAAACGTACACACACACTAGTACTCAATATGTATTATAGATCTCTTTATACTATAAAAATTTATGGTTCTCAAACTGTATACATTCTAAAAATTGAAAATACACATCGCTTGAATATTGAATACTACCATTAAAATTCCTAAGTCAGTGAACACATAAACCACTACGTACTCTTTGTCTCTGCTTTAGTAGAACCTGGTGTGGGTAAACTTGAAGGAACTGGAACCTCATGTAGGGTTCAGGGAGGCAGACTGTGGAGGACTATTCATGTCTTGTCTCTAGATGACCCTCATCTGATTCTGATTCTATAAAGCCATTTACAGTGCTGGAAACACTACATAACTGATGGCAATGCAAAATAATCCTTATTACAGACATACTGATTGAGGTATTATCTGCCAATTTTTAGGAAGTAAGGTTGAATTTATGTAGTTAATGAGTTCAAAGATCTCCCAGTAAAATTGACCTAGGAACCTGGTTTACTGGTTTCCCAGCACTACAGATGAGCAAGGAAGGTCACTTTAGGGACCGTCCAGCATTTTAGGATATTTCAGAAATCTTGAGAAGAGAGGAAGTGATCCAAATTTCTATGAGCCTGGGGGAGACTGTCTTGAGCTTTAGAGACTTTTAAGAGTCTAATCTGAGATTTCTTGTAAGGCTTCCAGTAAAGAAACCTAAGGAGGCTTCTTAGGTAAATCCTCACTCTTGCTGCATCTCTGTTGATGATCACAACAGCCTTATTTTGTGATCAAGAATGATCTTTCTTTGGGAATAGTTTTGATCCAAAGTGGGGAGAGTATATGGTATAAAGTCTGTGCTCCAGTGGAAAGTTCTGCATCGTCTGGCCTTTGGAGCAGACTCCTCTGTGCTTCTCAAGCGCGTCACTAGGTCACGGCACAGTCTTGGATGAGTCACTTCACATCTCTGATTCAAGTTTCAATCTCTCAATAATTAGACTATATTTTTTAAAATTATAAGTTCTAAAAATATACAAATCTTTAAAATAAGCATTTTTCAGTATCTTTTAACTCAAAATATAAATATAGGAAAAAAATGTCTGCAATAAAATCGATCCATATTGACTTCAAGAGATGGTAATACGTAATTCATTTTGAAACTTGGACAGCATTTGACTGGTTTTACGCATCGTACAGAATATGTACACCTGTTGTGTGAATTACACAGGAGATAATAGGGGTGCTCCTTTGCAAACAAAATCTCCAAGGTAGAGAGTCTTTTGTACTGGGGGCAAGACATGAATTGGATTTCATTTAGAGGCTTTGAGAAAACATTTTTGTAAGACAGTGTGTCTGGTCATTGTGAAATCAAGTGAAAATACAGTCAAACCAGTATATATGAGAAAATAGAAGACTACGTTGAAGTGAGTATTCTGTAAATATTAAAATAATTTTATTTGTGTTTTAAGGAAGTTTTCACATACATTCTTGACCTTCCACTTATATATAATTTCTATTTTAATAACTTTAATTTCTTTTTATCTTTCTTTTGAATTCTTTTTTTGTGTAGGTGGATAAAAAGTGGCCTACCCTGATATCAGATTCATTATCTAAAATCATTTAATATTAGAGGAATAAGATAAGCAATGCATTTAGATAGATAGATAGATAGATAGATAGATAGATAGATAGATAGATCTGAAAATCCTCCTTCCCAACTTGGCATTTTAAGATAAAGTCACTTAAAATCTCTGAACCTCAGTTTTATCATGTATAAAATGTCAGTGTTAATATTAAGCTCAAAAATGAGTGGTCGATATTAAATGCGATTTAATCCTAGAACATATTCTGACACATTACAGATACCAACGTGTGGAAATGGTCAATGCAGCTTTATACAACTATCTTCTCTTCCATGTAGGACACGGTCCAGATTCAAGGCTCATTTCTTTTGTTCACTATGAAACCATCATTGAAATTTTTTTGCTAGTTCTCTCCTCCCGTAAATAATGTCATTAATGGTGAAGACTAGACTACAAAGTTTTTAGAGAAATTTAAAAAATAGATTAAAAATGTTTTGCAAATGAGCTGGAAATAGGTTGTATATTGTTCCTTGAGTGGATAAAAACAAAATAAAAGGCACAAAAATAAGCTGTTTGGATTTATTTTTACCTAAGAAAAAATGTCCTCTTTGCTTTTGGCCTTGAAATATGCAAGGCTGATAATCAACAGTGAAGATTATTTTTCTATCAGATACAGGAGTCCTTTAAATAATATCACATGACAGCATATTAGAAGAATACAACGTGAAAAATCAAAAAAATGCTCCATTGCCTGTCAGGATATACGGTATCAAATATCAGATCTGATGTGCTGTTCATTGCTTCTGTTCTGTGCTGATTTGTTTTAACTTTAGAGTGGGATAAATTAACTACCTCATGGAAACTTTGTCATAGACAGCCCTGTATAAAATACATGTTACAGGAATGATCATAATTTCATTGGTAATTTCAAATATTAGATTTTTTAACTTGTCAATAACTAAATTAGTAACGTAAATTGTATACGATGGAACTGGTATAACATGCTACATCATGTTGAATTCAAATGACATTTATTAAAAATATTTACTCTCACTTTTTCCTTTGCAAGTTGTTGGAGGTGACACATTAGTCAAAGATCGATTGATCTGCACATGTTTAGGATGCTGCCATATGTTTGGTACAATATATTTGGAGTTCCAGGTATGGAATAATTTAAGTTATATTTAAATTCTATTTTTGAATTTTTATAGTGGTAAATACACATACTATAAAATTTACCATTTTATCCATTTTTAAGTGTACAGTTCAATGACATTAAATACATTCACTTTATTGTTCAACTATGAATAATCACCACAGAACATTTTCATCTTACCCAGCGGAAACTCTGCACCCATTAAACACTAACTCCCCATTTCTTACAACTCCCAGCTCCTGAAAACCACCATTCCACTTTCATCTCTATGAATTTGACTAGTCTGGGTAACTCATATATGTGGAATTACGTGTATGACTTGCCATGACTGGTTTATTTCACTTAGCATAATATCTGCATGAATCCTCCATGGTGTAACATGTAGCAAAATTTCGTTTCTTTTTAAGACTGATTAATATTCCATCGTATATGTATGCCATATTTTGTTTATCCATTAATCTGTCAATGGACACTTGTGTTACTTCCACATTTCAACTATTGCAAATAAAGCTGTGAACATGGGTGTACAAACATTTCTTCTAGCCTCTAGTTTCCTTTATTTTGTACATATACTCAAAAGTGTAGTTTCTGAATCATATGGTGATTCTCTGTTGCTGGTTTTTTTTTTTTTAGTGAGAAATTGCCATAGCATTTTCTGCAGTGGTTGGATCATTTTGCATTCCCACTAGTGCTGGACGTGTTATAAATGTTTTGGCAACCTCACCAACACTTGCTATTTTTTTTCTTTTTTCAATAGTAACTATCCTAATGGGTGAGAGGCGATATCTTATTGTAGTTTTGATTTGAATTTCCCTAACAATTAGTGATGCTGAGCATCTTTTCTTGTGTTTGTTGGCCATTTGTAAATTTTCTTTGGAGAAATGTTTAGTCAAGTGTTTCCCACATTTTTAAATTAGTTCTTCTGTTTTTGTTGTGGAGTTATAGGAATTATTTGTGTATTCCCTATATCAATCCTTTCTATTATATACATTTGCAAATATTTTTCCATTCTGTGGGTTGCTGATTTACTCTGTTGATACTGTTCTTTGATGCACAAAAGTTTTTAATTTTGATGAAGTCCAATTAATCCTTGTTTTTATTGTTACACAGGTTTTGCTGTCATATCGAGTAAAACACAGCTAAATCCAATGTCATGAAATGTTTCCCCTATGTTTTCTTCTAAAAGTTTATAGATTTTAACTCTATATTTTGCTCTTGGAACCATTTAAGTGAATTTATGTGTATGGTGTCAAGTAATGGTACAATTTCATTATTTGCATGTAGGTAGTCAGTTTTCTCACCGATATTTCTTGAAAAGACATCTCCATTGAATGGTTTTGAGACCCTTGTCCAAAGTCATCTGACCACATATATGAAGGTTTTTTTTCTGGTACCTCTATTCTATTTTATTGGTTTATTTGTCTTTATGCCAATACTACACTCTTTTTATTACTGTAGTTTTGTGGTAAGTTTTGAATCAGAAAGAGTGGGTTTTCCAATTCTTTTTTAAGATTTTTTTGGCTATTTAGGGTACCTTGAGATTCCGTATGTATTTTAGGATGTATTTTTCTGTTTCTGCAAAAAACCTAATTGGGATTATGAGAGGCATTTCATTGAATCTGAAGTGTGTTTATGGTAGTACTGTCATCTTAATAATATTAAGTTTTCCAATCCATTAACAGAGGATGTTTTTCTATTTATTTATCTCTTCTTCAATTTCTTTCAACAATGTTTTGTGATTTTCAGTGCACAAGTTTTTTTGCCTTCCCTGTTAAGTTGGTTCCTAATTATTTTGTTCTTTTTGATGGCATTGTAAATGTACTTGTTTTCTTAAATTCTTCTTAGGATCTTACACTATTAGTGTATAGAAACACAACTGACTTTATATCTTGCAACTTTTCTGAATTTATTAGTTCAACAGACTTTTTTGTGGACTCTTTAGAATTTTCTGCATATAAGATTCTGTTGTTTTTGAACCAAGATAATTTTACTTCTTTCTTCCAATTTGTGTGTCTTTTTGTTTCTTTTTCTTGCTAATTGTTCTACTTAATACTTCAGTACTAAATTGCTTAGAAGTTACAAAAGTGGGCATCCTTACTTGTCCTTGATCTTAGAGGAAAACTTAAAGTCTTTCACAATTGAGTATAACGTTAGTTGTGAGTTAAATTTGTAACTGTGATGTCGATTTTACATCACTTTAGTATTTTTTTCAAGAAATGCAAGAACACGACTTCAACAGCCACAGAGTAAAATTATGGTCCCATAACCCACTCCTCCAGATCCCCAAGGCAAATAATTCATATTACTTTACCACTTTTACCCTCTATTTCCATGTATTTTCCACCAATATGCTTCTCTTCTAATAATTAATAAATATCATTTACTGTTTTTTGACTCATCACCTCAACCACTGTGGATGGAGATCTTCCCTCTCCACATACCATCACCTCCGCTTCTTTTTCCCTTTTCCCATCCTTTCAACATAGTTACATCTCACTTTGTGTCTGGGGTGGCAAAGTTGAGAGCATTGTTCCATCTTCTAGTACATATGTATATGCTATATATATATATATGCTAAGATATAAAAGTATAAATTATTTTAAAACCTGATAATGTTTTAGTTACCATTCTGTATATAGTTCTTTTCATTATTTTTGCTATTTTCTCTGTCAAGGCACTTTTAGGACTATAAATGTATTGGCAATATTGAAAATTTTCAGAAAACATTTCCACGAAGATATTTAGAATTTTCAAGAAAATATATTTCAAAAAAATTTTTATCATTTACTTTTCTGTGTGCTGTTCATGCTGTTTGAATATGATGGATCATATATATCAATTCTGAAAAACGTTTTCCTTTGATAGTATTAACTACATTATTATTTTGTTACATGCATTTCTTGGAATGACAATAAACATATATTTGTTTCCCTATATTAATTCTCTAACTCTCCTAAGCTTTCAAAATAGCAATCTTTTTATGTTGCTGTTGTTGTTTTCTTTTAATTCTGGTAGATTTTTTTCACTTTATCTTTGAAACTTTTGCTTAATTTTTTAAATCAATTATTATATTTTTTAATTAGCAAAAGACATTCTTATTACTTGGCATTTCTTCTTATATATCTAATAATATTTATATGGTGGATTAATAATGTCTCATACTTCTTTGAAGATATCAATCTTATTTCCTAAAAATGCATTGTCTTTCTGCATTTTCCTCACTACATATAATTCACTTACATTTGTGCAGAGTGTGTGAGTACGTATGTGGGTTTGTGTGTGTATGTGTGCACATTTGTGCATCTTCCTCTTTCATGTTGGGAACCTCCTTAAAAGTCTGGTCACTTTGGGCTTTAAAATAATATTTAAGACTAAAACATCACATACTGTGTGGAGCTTCTTCACTTACAAGGTCTCTGGAGGAGAATTCCTCCTCCTACCTCCATGAAGGAGACTCTCAGGGTGCCATTTCCTATTTTCCATTTAAGTAACTGACCATTTGTCTACCCAAATTCCTTATTTCAAACATCTTGAACTATTTCATCTCTCACTGTGTCTTTTTCTCACCTACTATCTTTTAATTTATAGCATATCTATTTCTTTATTATCAGAAGAATCGAGTTTTAAGACAGAGAGATGACAAATATATGTACTTAAACTCACACATTTATCTAGAATTAGCAATAATATTAAACACAAGTAAACAAAAGGGAAAAAAATGAAGGAGTAAGGCAAAGTGTCATCAAGCAATGTATAATGTTCTACGCACATTAGAGAAGCAGAGAAACAGAAATCATGCTATTTGGAAGAGCTTGAGCAGAGTCATGAAAGCTGCAATGAGCATGTGTATAGATGTTCAGTAAAGGGTCGTCTTTAACTGCAGCATTCAGAACCTGAGCGAGGAGGCAGAAGAGGATGACTTGCGTAAGTGGAACTTGACAATAAGGATTCACGCTATATTTCAGAACAGATCAACCAAATGACAATACTTGACTTCAAGAAAATGTGATTTGACATTACTTTGCCAAGTAGACTTAAGAAAGAAATACAGCTCCTCACCATGAGCTGATAGGCTTCTGTAGTTTTAGAGGTAAGTTTTAGGGCTTAATTATGAAAGAAATATCACCCCTTAAGGGTCATAAACATTTATTGATACTAGAACTCTACAATGTATACATTTGCATAGATTTTCTATGCTTATGTTTTGAATACAACATCTGACTTTGCTGATATGTCTGTGTAGGGCAGTAAAACATACTTATCCTAATGAAGTCATAATTGAAATGTTTTTGAAATAATTTTAAAGATTTCTTAGAAGACACCTTGGCAACAAGTGTTGTCATACTCAAATTTTAATCTCTGGGTTAGAAAACAATGCTTTTTTCTTCCAAAATAGGTAAGTTCAGTTTTCATTTAAGAGGCGTAAAATTTTAAATAATACACAGTCTGACTACAATAATAAGTTAAAAATTATAGTTTTTCAAGCTTAGAAAGTGAATAGCTTATAGTTTTGTACTTAACATGCTCTTGCGTTTGCCTCCAGGAAAAAAAATATCAATGCCCCATGGAAAATTATAATCAAACATCCACTGATTTCATCATATTGGGGTTGTTTCCACCATCAAGAACTGGCCTGTTCCTCTTCAGTCTCATTGTTCTCATTTTCCTAATGGCTTTGTTTGGCAACTTGTCCACGATCCTTCTCATCTTCCTGGACACTCATCTCCACACTCCTATGTATTTCCTACTCAATCAGCTCTCCCTCATGGACTTGAACTACATCTCTACCTTTGTCCCCAAAATGGCTTCTGATTTTCTCTTTGGAAACAAGTCTATCTCTTTCATTGGATGTGGGGTTCAGAGCTTCCTCTTCTTGACTTTAGCAATTGCGGAAGCGCTGCTCTTGACATCTATGGCCTACGATCATTATGTGGCTATTTGTTTTCCTCTCCACTATCCCATTCGTATAAGCAAAAGAGTGTGTGTGCTGATGATAATAGGATCTTGGATAACGGGCTCTATCAACTCCTGTGCCCACACTGTGTATGTCCTCCAAATCCCCTACTGTCGATCCAGGGCCATCAACCATTTCTTCTGCGATGTCCCAGCCATGTTGACTCTGGCCTGCATGGATACCTGGGTCTATGAGTACTCAGTGTTTATGAGCACCACTCTCTTTCTCTCCTTTCCTTTTATCGGCATTGCATGCTTCTATGGCCGCGTTCTCCTTGCTGTCCACCGCATGCACTCAGCAGAAGGCAGGAAGAAGGCCTATTCCACCTGTAGCACCCACCTGACTGTGGTGACTTTCTATTATGCTCCCTTTGTTTTCACTTATCTACGCCCAAGGTCCCTCTGATCTCCAACAGAGGACAAGGTTCTGGCTGTCTTCTACACCATCCTGACCCCAATGCTCAACTCCATCATCTACAGCCTGCGAAACAAGGAGGTGATGGGGGCCCTCAGAAGAGTTATTCAGAGAATCTGCACTGTGAAAATGTAGACAAACCTTTTTGTTTATGTACCCAGGACTTGGTTATAAGTTCTCTAATCAGTATATAGCAATTAAAAATATTGTATGCATAGAGTGCAAGTAGTAAAATTAGTCTAGATCAGAAGAAAATCACTCATATCTGGACAAAATTATCTTGTAAATATATGTAAAGCTGAGAATTCAAGGAGAATTTTTTTCTAAAAAGATTCTCTTATGAATAGATTTCAACCTATTTCAATATAAATCAATTTCTTGTAAATCTGAATTTAATTTTAAATGTAAATTTTATCAATGGCATTTTAATGATTCTTCTCACATTTCTGGTAATTTGTGGACTTTTTATAAGAAACAGGAAGTGGCTTCATATTTCAAATACCCGTTTATTCATTTTATCATTGTATTTTCAATTACATGTTAAAATAATGTTATTTTTCTCTTTTATTAATAATTGATTTTTGAAACTTCATATGAAAAGAGTGTTCTTTTCCATCAATTATCTTTCATATTAATTTTTAAATTATCTGTAAATATTATTTATATTTCTAAGCCTGTGGGTATTTTCTTTGCAATGTTGTTGATGAATTCCAATGACTTGCTGATATGCTTTATTGCAATGACTATGTGTGAACTTTGATTTAAAACGATTTAGTGACAAAGTTTCCTACCTAATTTCCTTAGTATTCCCTGTCCTGGAACTCTGGTGAGACAGTTAATAATTTTGTTGATGACACAGGGATGGTCTCTGGGATGGATGGATAAGTCAGACCTTGCTCCCATCATGGGTCATTGCTCCTGGCAGACAGAGATCTTCCTTCCTTCTGGGCAGTGGCCACTTCCATCAGTGTTGCTCCAGCTGCAGCTGCTGTTGACATCACCACCACTCATTTAGTTCCAGGTCTCAATGCAGCCAGTCCCTTGGGATCCTGTCATGCTTTGAATAAAGATATGTGTGTGCATATGGGCAGGCCAGGCCAATTGCTCCATGTACCTGCTGCTGGAGCCCACATGTGCAGGTGCTGTTGCTGGACCAAAACTGCGTGCTAATGCTGCCATCTAGCCCAGCACCCCTGCCCACATGCATACTCAGAGATAAAATTATTAAGAATAGTAAGATTTCAACAACAGAGTATTAAACCAAGAAATGAATCTTTCTGAGTGTGAGACCCCATGCAAGCACACAGGCCACATGCCGATGGGGTCAGCCCTGAGGAGAGTAAAATAAATGAGTAGGAAGGGAATGGTGTCATGAAAACCAGGAGAACGATGACAATGTCTGCTGTTTCTGTTAGTTGGTATCATTGGAAATAATCTGAGTGAGTGTGGAATTGTGCAAAGATGCCCATTTTAGACTCCTTACTCATTTCAGGTAGTGAATAATAGAGATAATCAGGAGATCTGTCTATTTTTGCCCTCACACAACATGGCCTAGGGGAAACAATGTCATATCTTTGGACCTAGTTTGTTGAAAAGCAAGATGGTGGCATTTTACCCTGTACTGTCAGTAAAAGGTGTAGGAAAGGACAAATAATTTTTCCTCTACACTTCTAGGTTCTTAGCTAAACACATCCCCTGTAATAAATGACAGATTAACAGAAAAAAAATGAAAGTCTCATAACATGTATACCTCTTGTATTCATGGGAAAGACCCATGAAAATTAACTCCTTGAAATGACCCAAGTCTTCCCCTTTACAATTGTCTTCAGTTACAAAAAAAAGATGTTGGGGAAGGGAGAAGATCACATATGGGAGATTTCCAAGAAAAGTACAGTAAAAAAGGGCATATTTCTTTTTGCAGATTTGGGTTGCTGCCTTCTCCATTAAAAAGAGTTTCTAGATATTTGGTCATCCTCCACTTCCTGGTACACAGAGGGTGATACCCTTACAAATCAAGCTTTCCCTTATAAATGTAAATGTCTCCTACAAAATAGTAACGTCTACTCCAGTTTTCAGAGCTTTTCCTGGGTCTGCTGATTCTTAAAAATAACCAGCTTAAAATAGTCTTTTTACCAAAGAGGCATATTTTGGGTTGGCAAACTTTGCTCTCCTTCAGTGGCATCATTGCAGTCTCTCTTACTGACATTTCTACAAAGGCAAGAATAATTCATCTTTTTAATGCACACAACTCTGGAATTGGAGATAAAGAGATCATGAGAAAATATTGAGCACTCCAGGCTATAGGGCTCTCTGTTTATTATGTCTCTTAGTAGCCATTTTTATTTTCTTCCAGTTGTTAACCAGCAATTATTATCTGGCACTTCTCATTCATTCTTTAATTGTTTCACATCAGGAAGAAGCAAATTTTAAAGCGCACGTTATCTGCTGCTTTTATAACACACACTGTGTGCATTTAGCATTTTCTTATATATTAAATTTTCCAAGTTTGATTTACAGAAAGAGAAATGAGTATGTCTCTTGACAAGAAATTTTCATATATTGAGGTATATGGGGTAGCTATTGTCAATGTAAAATAACCATTCTATAAATAAGAGAAACAAGGTGAATTTTACTTGAGTCAAACTGAAGATTATAACCCAGGAAGGCAGTTTCCACAAAGGAAGAAAGTGTTCCAGAGAAGCATGGTTTTCAGTACAGTCATACCTTTTTAGAACAAAGAATATTCATTAAACATACCCAAGATACATATCCATCAAAGTTTCAAAGAGGTATTCAGTTGGAAATTAGCAGGTCAACATGACCCTGAGGTCACCAAAAGGGAAGGTATCTCCAAGAGTCCCAGTACTGCCATTATCAATAGGGCATTGCCAATACTGGCTTTGTAGGGGTGCAAGTATATGTTCTTAGCTCAAGAGAGTGATTTCTTTTACTTTGAGACAACGTTTAACAAATCCTTTAATGATTAAAGCAGATGTGCAATACATGTTTGATGGGCCATAAGTCAGGGTTTTTTCAGTTCAAGCCAAATGTATTTTGAATCAGAATAGCTACCTCATATACCCCAATATGTGAAAAATCTCTTGTCACTATTCTGGTTTAAAACTGATTTGGCTTAAACTGAACATGGTGGCTGCACCAATTTACATTTTGACCAACAGTGTACGAGAGTTCCCTTTTCTACACCGCCTCTGCAACACTTGGTATTTCTTGTCTTTTTGATAGTAGCCATTCTAACAGGCATGGGATGATATCTCATTGTAGTTTTGATTTGTCTTCCCTTAATGATTAGTGAGGCTGTGTATATTTTTATGTGCCTGTTCAACATCTGTGTGTCTTTCTTTGGAAAAAAGTCTATTCAGATTCTCTCCTATTTTTTAATCAGGTGGTTTGCTTTTTGTCATTGATTTGTATGAGTCCTTTATATATTTTTGATATTAACTCCCTATTGGAGGTTATCTTTTCACTTTGTTGATGCTTTTCTTTGCTGTGCAGGTTTTTAGTTTGATACAGAGAACAGATTAGTGGTTACCAGAGACAGGGTGTAGGGGTTAGGGTTAGGGTAAAATGGAGGAAGGTGGTCAAAAGACACAAACTACCAATTACAAAGTCAGTCAGTCATGGGGATGTAATGTAAAGCATGGTTCTATAGTTAATAATGCAGTATTGCATATTTGAAAGTTGCTACAAGAGTAGATCTTATAAGTTCTCATCACAAGAAAAAGAATTTATGTTTGGTGATGGCTGTTAACTAGAATCACAATGCTGATCATATCACAATGTAAACAAACATTGAATCATTGTGTTGTACACCCGAAACTAATAAAATGCTATGTGTAAACTATATTATAAAAAAAAGAAGACTTAAAACATAAGTCTTGAAACCCTAACACTCCTGGAAAAAAAACTTAGCTTAGAAGCTTTTGGACGTTGTAGTAGGCAAAGATTTCTTGGTATGACACTGAAAGCCCAAGCAGCAAAAGCTAAAATAGACAAATGCGACAACATCAAACTGAAAAGCTTCTGCACACAAAATGAAACAACTAATGAAGTGAATAGTCAACCCACAGAATGGGAGAAAATATTTGCAGATCATGTATGAGATAGAGTGTTAAAATCCAAAATATATAAGGAACTCATACAACTCAATAGCCAAAAAACAAATAACCCAATTAAATATGGGCAAAGGAACTGAATAGATACTTATCCAACCAAGACATACAAATGGCCAACTGATACGTGAAAATCTGGACAACATTACTAATCATCAGGAAAATGAAAATCAAAGCTTCCATAAGATATCAACTCCCTCTTTTTAGGATGACTATTACAAAAAAATAAAAATTAAAAAAAAAGAATAAGTCTTGTTGAAGATGTGGAGAAAAGAAAACCCTTGTCCAGTGTTGGTTAGAATGTAAACAAGTGCAGCCACTTTGGAAAAAAATATGTAGGTTCCTCAAAAATTGGAAAACACAAATACAATTTGATTCAGCGATCTTACTTTTGCATGCATATCCAAATGAATTAAAATCTGAGCCTTGAGGAAATAGCTGCACTCCATGTTCTTTGCAGCATTATTCACAATAGCAAAGATATGGAAACAAAATAAATGTCCATCAACTAACAAGTGAATTGAAAAATGTGATAAAATGTTGAATGCGATATACAATGGAATCTTATTCAGCTTTAGAAAAGAAGGAAATCTTTTCATTTGTGACTATATGGATGGGTCTCGAAGACATCAGGCTAGGTGAAATAAGATACAGAAGGGCAAATACTGCATGATCTTACTTATGTGTGGAATCTAAGATAGCCAAACACATATGATCAGAGAGTAGAATGGTACCTTCCAGGGGCTAGTGGAGGGGCAAATTGGGAGGTATTGTTTGAAGGGTATAAAGTTTTGATTATACAAGATGATTAAGTCCTAGAGATCCACTGTATAGTGTAGTGCCTCTAATTAACAACATACTTCAAAGCTTGCTAAGAGTGGAGATCTTATGTTAAGACCTCCCACAAAAGGAAAAACAAAATAAAACAAAAAATTGGGGTGAAAGGAAACTTTTCGAGGTGATAGATAAGCTTATGATATTGATTGTGATGATGGTCTCAAGAGTATATAGTTACATCCAAACACATCAAATTTTATACATTAAATGTCTATAGGCTTTTTACATCACAAGGAAAGAATTTTATTAAGGCATACCATACCCTCAGGAAAGTACCCTGATCACAAAGCAAACCAGCCATTGCATAAGCAGCACCAGATCAGGAAACCTAGAATTACTCGACCCCCAGAAGCCTTCCTTCAAGTGCTTCTCCTATTCACTCCCCGCTAAGAGAAGCCGCTCACTCAAAACATTGAATTTCTAACTGCAACATAAACTGTTTGAAATGCGTTTAATTAATTACCTTCAGAAACAGAACAAAATATCAAAGACCTCTTAGAAGTAGGTGCTAAAATCTGCCCAATCCAAACAGAAAAAGATTTGTAAGCAGACTTAAAAGTTTAAGAGAGAACTAGCGGTGCAAATTTGTCCACTTAACATACTGAACTCTATTTAAAAACAAAAAACAAAAGTAAAATCAGCTGACTGTAAATAAAGTAGATTATCTTCCTTAATGTGGGGGGTCTCATGTTAAGTGAAGCCTTTAAGAGCAAAACTGAGGATTCCCAGAGAAGAAGGAATTGTGCATCAAAACTGTAGCATAGAAATGCTGCCTAGTTGCCACCCTGCTGGTTGTCCTACAGATTTCAGACTCAAGAATGTGTCAGTTACTACCTGAATCTCCAGCCTGCCTGTCTGCTGAACAAACCTTAGACTTTCTAGCCTCCCCAATCTTGAAAACCAATTCTTTCTCACCCACACACCCCTCTATCTAACTCTGTTTCTTATGTCTCTCTGGAAGTTGATATTAGTGATTATTAAGCAACATTGTGAATATACTAAAAGCCACTTAATTGTACACTTTAAAATTATTCAAATGGTGATTTTTGTTTGAATTTTATATCAATAATAAAATTTGGCGTGCATCTCACAGTATACTAAGAATATATTCATGCAGATTAATGAGCTATACAAAAATATAAAAGAACATACTAGAAAAGAGCATAGAAGGCAATTTCAGTTACTGGGGCCAGCAAAGCCTTTCTAAACAAGATATGAAATTCCAAACCAGAAAGAGAGAGAGTAACATATTGGACCATATTAAAAAAAAATCTTGGGGCCAGCCCAGTGGCCTAGGGGTTAAATTTGTTTGCTCTGCTTTGGCAGCCTGGGGTTCACAGTTTGGACCTACACATCACTCATCCAGCCATGCTGTGGCAGCATCCCACATACAAAACACGGAAGACTGGCAAGATGTTAGCTCAGGGACAATCTTCCTCAAGCAAAAAGAGGACGATTGGAAACAGATATTAGTTCAGCAACAATCTTTCTCACACACACACACAAAAATCTGTATAACAAGGAAACATTAAACATACGTTGAGGTCTCACTTGTAGAAAAGCAGAATGTGTATAAAAATGATTATCAGTAATATATAAGAGGCAAACAAGTTACAAAGCAAACGATCCACTCAAAAAATAAACAAAGCTATTGAAGACTCATTCAGAGCTTGAGTAATGTATAGGAAAATGCACCTATGAAAAGATGCCAAGTCAAAATCAGAGACGCGCAAACCAAATATATACTTTAGTTGAAATCATATCAGTATTGGAAAAAACTGCAGAGTATAGCCAATATTGATCATATCAGAATCAAAGTAGGAAAGAGGTGTGTAGGGGTAAGGATTTTTCTCAGGGAATGGAGGAGAACCCAAGGTTATCATTATGGCAAAGTTCTCTTCAGCCTTGATCCTGAGGGGCAGTGGGAGGAGCAGCAGTTTCCAGGAATCACAGCAGGTGAGCTGCAGGAGGACAACCCCTAGTGAGAGCTGGGTCCCAGGTTTTGGAATTTGGCCTTGTCAGCCTCAGCCTGGCAGAGACGGTGCTGAGAAATTAAATGCCCAGACCTCAGTCTGTTCCCACCTTCCAGTCACCTGCTGGAACCTCTCAGTGACGAAACCATCCAGGAGGCAAAGGGACAAGCAGCCCCTCTGCTCACACAGCTGACATGGAAGAGCAGACACACCTGAGGGGGAGGATAGAGCATGATGGGAAGATGAGAAACTGGTCCTCTTTCTTCATGGATGATGGGAGCTAAATTAGCCTAGAATTTTGTCCTATACAAACTAGCAGTTTGTATCAAATTCATTGATCATTTGAACAATAATCCCCTACTGGGAATTTCTCCTACAAAAATAATCACATATATGAGGAAAGAGATATGTACAAGACATTCATTTGTTAATGGTAAAAAGATTATAAGTTTATTAGTAGACTATTATTATTAATTTATTATTATTGTCATTAATAGGTGATTTATTTTAAAATTGATGACACATCTCTCCTATATTGAAATAGAACCCATCTTTATGCACCAAACTGGTTAGATACTGAAGATAGACTGCTGAGTTAAAAAAAGCATATTGAAGATAAATACTTGATTTTCTCATGAAAAAAGAAGTTTGAATCACACAAATCCAGGGTTCCAAGCCGTAACATTAGAGGTTTACATTTTCTTTCTTTCTTTTTTTATTTTAGTAAGATTAGCCCTGAGCTAACATCTGCTGCCAATCCTCCTCTTTTTGCTGAGGAAGACTGGCCCTGAGCTAACATTCGTGCTCATCTTCCTCTACTTTATATGTGGGACACCTACCACAGCATGGCTCTTGCCAAACGGTGCCATGTCCGCACCCAGGATCTGAATCAGTGAAGCTCGGGCCATCAAAGCGGAACGTGCGAACTTAACCACTGTGCCACCGGGCCGGCCCCTAGAGGTTTACATTTTCTGAACTCAGTGTCAAACAGATAGATAGATAGATGAGAGAGAGAGAGAGAGAGAGAGAGAGAGAGAGAGAGAGAGACCATCTGATTATATAATAGTATCCTAAGAGGGAAAACAGACAATCAAAATTATATTAAATGTGAATTCCAATGCATGTAATTTTGTTAAGCCTCATTTCCTGAATCATCCCTAGAAAAATTAATTTGAACCTCCTGTTTTTTCAAACTTTTGAACACATTTTAAAAAGCAGTATATTTGTGAAAAACAGTGCAAGCTTCTCCACCTAATCTGTGTTGCTTTACTCCTAAAGTTGGTAAGAATTCCAATCATAGTTCTTAATGTCCTTTAGAGAATGCAAAAACCCTGAGAGCTTGTTTTTATGGGGTAGAAGTGATCTGTTTGGCCAAATACTGGTGGCATCATAAGCACAAACATGAATACATTCTGAAACGCGAAAACTTTAAACTACCGTGTATAGCTACTTATTTGGCACTGTAAGTACACTTTAGTGCCAGAAGCTCTTCCACTTATTCTTTTCATTCTGGAACTGGGAAATTGTTCTCCCATGTCTAGGAATTCTGCATATTGTATACCATAGATAATTTCAATAAGAATTTCCCAACTGCACAGTTTTTATAAATCCTTATTAATAGAGGCTATGGAAAATTATATTTTGAACATTTTATTTAAAAAATAATTCACTCTTCTGAAAAGATTTTTACCTTTTTTTTTTGCTTGAGAGAGAAAAAAAATGCATCTTTGGAAGAATATGGTTCCTCATCACATTTTGTTGTTTTGTTCCCCATGTCTAGGGTGTTGTCAGTGGAATCCTCAAATGTGCATATCATTATAGTTCAGCAAATTGAGGGGTAAAACATACACTTCTAAATTCTTTTAAAAGTTAGAGAGTACAAGTTTTATTCATTCTGTTTGACTGCAACAAAATTAATGTAAACTGGTTTTCCAACACTGTTTCCCAAAATACTGTAAAATCCTTATTTTACAGTCATGAAGTAATTGAGAATGACAAGAGGAAAAGGGCATTTGTAGTGTTTGATAATTCACAAGTTGACACAGCCAATTGGAAATTGTAGACATGCAACAGTTTGTAGTTCTATGTAACAGGTTCAACAAGGCACTGCTCACCCCTCATACTGCCCCCAGGTCCCTGCTGGGGTTAAGCCATGGTCCATTCCACTTAGATCAACGCCTCTCACTTTACTGTCCTCACTTCCCTGGTCTCCTTATCTCCAGTCTTGCTCTTCTCCAATTGATTACCACTTATTTAACATTTCTCAAATGCAAGCCTGAACATTTCACTATTGTTCTAAAACCCTGGATTACAAAAGGGCAAGAAACTAGGCTGTAAAGTGAAGCAGGAAAGAAGTACCATTGGGACACTTACACCTCTTGCTTGGTCAAATATCTGACCTTTGCTCATGCCCTACCTTTTCCACGGCATCATGTACCTGAGCACAAACTCCCTGCCCAGCTTACTGTACTCATCTGATGGCAACATCTAGTCACCATTCAACACTGAGCTCTAGGGTCTTCTCTCAGTCCCTTTTGTTTGGCTGAATTTGCATTGTCACAGGTAGAAATGATGTGTCCTTATGAGCTGTACCCTTTCCACATGAGCATTAAAACAATTTATGTATTTTACTACAACTATTTTGCATAAACTATGTCTACCTTTCAAGTTCCTTGGGGACAGTAGCCATGTTTTATTATGAGTTTATACTCTTTTAGCTAGGAGCTATTATTTTTGTTATAACATAGCATAAGAAATATTTGCTGAACAAAGAATTGAATGTTTGATGTTCTTCCTCTGCTTGTTTGTTTAATAAGTTACTTATTTGAAATATCAGCTCAGATACCACATCATGCAGGGAAACTTCCCTAAGTCCTGCTTCCACATGGGGTTAATATTCTTCCCACAGTATCTTACATGGTCTTGGATACTCAGCCTACCACAAGGTAGTAACAATCTCAGAGGGGCAACATGGCTGGATGGCTTCAGGTTGAACTATGAAGACCAAAGTAGCCCTCATTAAAGGTGGATGGATGACTGGATTGTCACAGTCACGATCAGCCACATCAAAATGGGCACGGTTTCTATGACACATCACTTACGTTGCCACCAAGCAGAAAGTAGGAATTCAAAGAAACAGAGAAAAATCTGATACTTTAGTCTTTATTTTTCAGTAATTTCCAATTTACAGAAAAGTAGCATAAGTAATAACAGTACAATTAACACTCATATACACTTTATCTAAATCCACCTGTTAACATTATACCCCTTTTGCTTCATCACCTTCTTCTCTCTCTAACTCCTCAGTTGCACATCTTGGTTTTTTATCTAAATATTTTCATTATATATGTCCTAAGACTATGAATATTCTCCCTGAGAATCACAGTGCAGTTATCCATTTCATAAAATTTAATATTGAGATGATTGTATAAATATTTTCAATGCAGAAGGAGTGTAAAAATGAAGAGGTTTCCAGTACAGGAAAACAATGCCTCCAAAAGGGATGAATATAGGATAACACATCATGGTATGAGAATCTGAGGAGTTACATTGGCCTAAGGTTCTAAACTTCTGATGTGTAGAGAGAAGGAAAATAAACCATTACTGTCAAAATTTCTTACTTTATAGTTTCCTGAAAGACAGATTCCACATTCAGCATTTTCTTTAGAGCCCCTGTGACATCCTTATTCCTAAGACTATAGATTATAGGGTTTAGAACAGGAGTGAGGATGGTGTAAAAAACAGATACAATCATATCCTTCTCAGGTGTGTGGTAGGAGCTTGGGAGCATGTAGGTGTAGACAGCAGCCCCATAAAAGAGGATGACCACGGTCATGTGGGAAGCACAAGTGGTGAAGGCCTTCTTCCGCCCTTCTGCTGAGTTCATCTTGTAGATGGTGAGGAGGATGAAAGAATAGGAGCTTGAAATGACTATCACAGGGATGAGGAGCATGAGGACACAGCACAGGTACATGAGTGTCTCATAGAGGGAGGTGTCTGAGCAGGAAAGCTTCATTAAAGCAGGGACCTCACAGAAGAAATGATGAATCTCCTGGGATCTGCAGAAGGGAAAGGTCATGGTGACAGGTGTGAGCATGAAGCCATCCACTGATCCCAGGAACCAGCAGCCAGACACCAAGAGGAGACACATTCTGTGGTTCATGAGAATAGGATAATGGAGTGGATGGCAGATGGCCACATAGCGGTCATAGGCCATGGCAGCCAGAAGGAAAAATTCTGAACCAACTAGTGTCAAATAGAGAAACATTTGCACCCCGCATTCGGGGGCTGATATCTTATTCACACCCATGACCTGGTCCATGAGCATCTTGGGCACAGTGACAGAAATGTACATCATGTCCATGAGAGACAACTGGCTGATGAAAAAGTACATGGGGGTGTTCAGGTGGGCATCAGAGTATATCAGAAGGATCAGGATTGTGTTTCCAAACAAGGTCATCAGGAAAACCACAAAAATGACCACACAAAGCAGAGCTGGGTGCTTGGATTGACTGAAGAGTCCCACTAGAATGAAATCTGACCATCCAGTGTTGTTGGTCACCCACATGGTGTTGTCCATGAGCTTTCACCTAGATCACCAAGGAGAGCTTTGGGATTAATAGATTGTTCATGGGATACGATCAACAGAAATTAATGATTTGTGAACATGGGTGTCTGTGTCTGTGTATGGGTGAGTGTGCATGCCAACCCAATTGTGCTAACAGGAGGAGGTTCCATGGGTCTGTAGACTTGACGATTGTAAATTACCTGTAATTCAACAGTATTACCAGAAAATTAAGAATTTGCAACTGTGGGTGAAAAGAATGCTTAACTTATAGTAAGATTGCCATAGTTCAAGGTCATGAGACTTCCTGATGATAGATAGTGTTGTTTATCATCAAGTATGGAAATTTTCAAAATCACTGCCTTATGCAAAAACAAAAAGTAAATCATTGAAAAAAAAGATAAATCAAACACCTTATTTCTAGAGTTTCTTGTTATAGAAGTCAGAATAGAGTCAACCTTTCTGGTTTAAGGATCCAATTGTGATCTTAAAAACTTGGGAAGTGGTATTCCATATAAGAAAGATTTAGAACGTAACTGAAACATAATTTGGGGAAATTCCATACCAAAAATTGAACGCCCTTTGCCTGTAGGATCAAGCCATGCTGTGAGGCTCTGTGGTTGTGTGGAATCACAGGAACAGGTCAGGGTTCTCGTCAATGACCAACCCCTTAGATATTCTAGGAACACCAAGTGAGGAGCCCAAACTCTAAGACTGGACTGTGGCTGTGGGTCTGGTTTGTCCTCTACCCACCATCTCTCTGTCTACTCAATAAAAAAAGGGGATAATAATGTTTGACCTCAGATGTGGTGAGGATTAAATGAGGTAAAATGATGAAAGCGCCAGGAACATTACTAGTTACAGATGAATAAGTACATGTACTGTTAGTTTAGAGTAAATATCTAAAGTACTTGCTGTGAGAATCAATGCAAGAGATGGCTGTTACTATTATTGACTTATGAGATGTGTTACTTTAGTTCACCAGTCTTTGTATCTATTTATACACATAAGACTTCGGAAAATGAAAAAGCGATCTACTGAATGGGAGAAAATATTTGCAAATAATATACCTGATAAGGCATTAAAAGTCAAAATATGTAAAGAACTTATACAACTCACTATCAAAAAATAATCTGATTAAAAGATCGACAGAGGATATGAATAGATATTTTTCTGAAGAAGACATACAGATGGTCAACAGGTACGTGGAAAGATGCTCAACATCACTAATCATGAGGGAAATGCAAATAAAAACCACAATGGGATATCATTTCACACCTGTTAGAATGGCTATCACCAAAACAGCAAGAGGTAAATGCTGGTGAGGATGTGGATAAAAGGGAACCCTTGTGGACTGTTGGTGATAATGTAAATTGGTGCAGCCACTACTGAAAACAGTATGGAGGTTTCTCAAAAAAATTAAAAATAGAACTACCATAGATTCCAGCAATTCTACTTCTGGGTATTTATCTGAAGAAAACAGAAACGCTAACTTGAAAAGATACATATGCACCCCCTTGTTCATTGCAGCATTATTTGCAATAGTCAAGATATGAAAACAACCTAAATGTCCATGGATGGATGAACAGATAAATAAAATGTGGTATACATATGTGTGTGTGTGTGTGTGTGTGTGTGTACATATATATATGTATATATACAATATAGGTGTATATATATATATATGTAAGAATATATATACAATAAAATGTTATTCAACCATAAAGAAAGAACAAAATATTTCTATTTGTGACAACGTGGATGGAACCTAAGGGCACTATGTAAGTGAAATAAGTCAGATAAAAAAGGACAAATACCATATGATTTCACTTATATATGGAATCTTAAAAGAGAAAAAAACAAGCTCATAGATTCAGAGAGCAGATTGGTGGTTACTAGAGGCAAAGGTTGGAAGTGGGCAAAATAGGCAAAAGGAGTAAAAAAAGTACAAACTTACAGTTATAAAATAAATAAGTCATGAGGATATAGTATACAGTATGGTGGCTATTGTTAATAATAGTTAATAATACTGTGCTGCAATTTGAAAGTTGTGAATTAGACATGAAATTTCCTAATTTTAAGGATAGCTGTTTGAGCTGCACCTAGAAAAATAATATATATGTTCATTTCTTTTAGCTCTTTGTTAATCATATTTGCAGCCCCAGTACTATCACCGAGCTTGAACATGTTGCATGAGTGTTAAAAAATTTTTTTAAATAAAGCATGAAAAAAGAAAACCTAGCTCAAAAAAAGAATTTAAATTTGATAATTTCTGTAGTCCCATACTATATATATGTATAGAAGACTTTATGTGAATACATATAAACCACTTATAAATATGTATATTTGTATAAATATGAAATATAAATAAATATGTAATATGCATTTCTTATTTTAACACTGATTAAGGAGAACTTTACGGAGAATCTCGACTCAGTTCTGTCTAGTACATGTTTCTCCAACTTTATCTCCTTAAAGCTCATACCATTTGTTCTAAATCTCAGGGAGAAGGACTAGCATTTAGAAGGTCATGGCCATTTGCAGGACAAGGCTTCAGTGTTTTTGCAAACACCATCTGCTTTACTGTCTATAGCAATCAATTTTTCATGGAACCTGAGATGCAGACAGGAAAACTGAACAAGACTGAGGTATCTCTGACTCCAATTCACTGCTTCCTCCTCTATCTTGCTGCTCACAGCCTGTGTCTGTGTTAGATGCCAGAGATGAATTAAAGCAAAAATTAAACTTGGTTTCAGATAAGGAGGTCACATCAGTCTTTTCAGGGAGAAATATTATATAAATATTATTTAAAGTAGTCTTAAAATAGCTACAAAATAAATAAGAAAGAACAATAGAGGCAAAATACCTTTGGCCTTTCTGAAGAAAATCAGTAATCGCCTCTTCTAACTTTTTTCTCACGGAGATTAAAACTTTGCAACTTTTCAATTTCTGACATGTTAGTTGCTAAATTGTAAAAGTCCTTACCAACAAGAAGGATATATTGGCACTTTTTTCTGAGAAGAGTTTAGAAGTGGTTATGATACAGGCATATTTCAATTTCCAAGTTTCAAATACATTTTATACTCTTGCAATAATTCCAAAGAACTGATTATGGTATTCAGCTTATTAACAGTCCCAACTTCTGGGGTGCTGAAGCAGTAGACAACACCAAAAATTAATCTGATGTCCAAAATATCCAACAAATCTGGGACACATAACATTAAAGAAATATAAGCTTTATGTTAAATTCCACCCCAACTGGCAGATGAAAGCTGAGCTCTATGCAAAATTTAAAAACAGTTCAATAAACACAAAACACACTTGCTGACTGAGTCTGTTGTCATATTGATGCAAGGACCAGCATGGCGACCAGCACATGTGTAGAACTCAAAGTGGTTTTGTGAGTGAGTGGAGGGAGAGCAGAAGGGCAGATGGGAGCACAGGGCAAATCTTTGCCTCATTTGAATGAATGGGAGTGACTGGGATCAAGCAACACTGAACAGCCCACCTAGGACACAGACAGACAAAGGAATACTGTCTACAAGGCAATTGGCCTCCCTGCTCATTTTTAGTTCTCTCTACCAATTCCTTGGGTTTAATTGGTAGTGCTTACTTAACTTGAGGAATTATTAATAGTGATGGTAGAAGAATATTGGATCTCTATTTTAAGTTGACAGCATCTCAGCAATTGTCCTATGGCTTTGCCACATTTTATCTTCCCCAACAGTCTGCGAGGTACTTACTCATCTTATTATCTGCCTTTACAGATAAAAAAAAAATTGGGTTTCCAGGGCTTCTGCCTGCTGTCACACAATGAGGCTGAGGGAGGACCCATGTCTCAGCTCAAGTGTGGGACCCAGAAGCTGGAATGCTGCCTCCGTTCTCCAGGAACACAGTCTTCCCTGCAGTCTACACTGCAGGTATTAGCCACTCACAATCTATTTTGTCTGAAGCATAAATATGATTAAGACATTTATTTCAATGTTCTGACTACCAGAAATAATCCCCACCCAAATAAAACCAGTCCCTTTTTTCCTGTAAAATTTCAGTCTCAAGAGAACAGTTATTGTCCAACAATATAGGAGGAATGTACATTCTTTTGCTCATAAATAGTTGGAAATCAAAAACTGATTTACTAATAAGTTGCAGAGAATATGTGATATATAAAAGATTTTTTAAAAAAACATTTGTTACTCTCCACAAAAATAGATGATAGGAAAAAATTGGATAAATATGGTCAAGAATTAATAGAACGTGTCAGAAGCAGAACAGGTCAAAAACAATCATTACCCTTTTGCTCTTGTGGTTCTGTCTTCCTATCTGATTGAACCCAGTATCAGATGATGCCACAATCCTCATCTAGATGAGCTGTTGGAGTGTGGCTGTTTGAACTCTAAAAAGAGAAATAGTTGAATGACAGCATCTCTCATTTTATTATGCCCATTAAGGGAGTGAATGAAGGATTTCTGTTAATAAATCCCATATGAGTCTTTGAAGAAGAGTGCTATTAAGAGCTGAAAAGACTAATAGACATCTCTGCTGCACTTTTATGGTTTTCTTCTCATGTATTTTTTCTTATCTCCTTTTATTGTACACTAGAAATCTTAACCAATATTAACAATAATCTGAAATTTCACCATCATCAATAAAAACTTATCTATGAAATATCTTATTTTATATACAGACAGCCTTTTCCACTTTACAACATAATTTTCCCATATACGTGTGTGTGTGTGTGTGTGTGTATACATCTCTCTTCATTTAATCTTCAAAATTATTTTGTGAGGTATTAATGCTGTTCTTCTCATCTTCCACAGACTCTGAAACTCAGAGTCTAATTGGTGTGTCAAAGACAGCAACACTAATTAAAACTGTGGCTGAGACTAAAATTGAGGTGGTCTCCTTTGCATCTTTGTCTGGATCAGTCTTCATTAGGTTACTTATTGTCCTCTTTCTTCATTCACTCAGCTGCAGTCTATGTTGTTTTAATATTGCATTGCATTTTAGGGCAGTTGTTTTTAATTTAAATGTAGAATGCTAATTATAGAAAGATATAAAAACACACGCACAAAATTTAAATCAACCGTAATGCAATCGCCCAGGCGAAAATCATGCCTTAAATGTTATATCTTGCATTCAAACTACAAATATGTATGGAGTGTATATCATGCACCAGGCAGTTGAGATAAACCAGGGGACAAGATAGAAGCAAACCCACCCTCATGGAACTTGCAGCCAAATTCTTCTGAACCTTTTCTGTATGTGTGTTCTGGCGCTATGTTGATCATTTTCCCTTGCCATCCTTTGTTCATGACATCCTTCGTCCAGATTGTGACTTCTGTTTGTAGGGCCCACACTTGGGGTCTGGAGCCTCCATCTTACCTGATGGGACTTAGGTGTACAAGCATCACTGAAGGCTTGATGGAGAAAAATCCAGGGAGCAGGAAGGCAGGGAGTGGTTTGAGTGAGTCCTGGTGAGAGGTGTGGTGGCTGAGTGAGGGGGTGATGATGGAGGATGTCAGGTTGAAGCACAATGGATGCCCTCAGGACACTGGGGCTGGGCAGGTTGGACAGGAGACTTAGAGCTGAGTTTGAGACTCAGCTCTCCCAGTAGACACGTGCATGGAGATGAGGCAAGGCCGCTGGATGCCTGAGTCAGGAGCTCAAAGAGGACAGACTTGAAGTCATGGTTTAGGGGATGAGCAATGTATGGAGGAAGCAAAGGGACTGCATGAGAAGGGAGAGTAGATGTCTTATACCAGAAGCCAGTGTAGATGAGGTTAAATTTCCATCTCATCTCTTCTTTCCCAATGACCTGACATCAAATTCCTTTCAAATGTCTTGTTTTATTGATGTCGTTCATGAGAATTTTTAACATCTAGTGGACAATTCTCCTTGTTATCACTATATTCACAATCAAAATGGGCAATTTCTTGCCTGTTTGTTTCTCTTTTAAGTCGATCTTTTAAATCTTTTGGTCAAGTTCAGAAGATCTAATAGAATTTTTACTAGAATGTAATTTTAAAAATATTTTGGAAGGATTAATATTGTTAAAATATTGGGGATTTTCATCTAGAAATATGGTAGGCTTCACAGGTTATTCAAATGTGTGGAAGCCAAGCCTGACTTTTAAAAAATTTTTTCATAAAATTCTTCCATAGTAATCATTGAGATTATTTCAAGATGTTCTGTTTTATTAGCATTTTGAAAAGAATATTTTCCCATTTGTAAATACTTAATAAGCATTAATAATGACAGAATTGCTGTTGATCTTTATGTAACTGCTTTGTTCTGCATTTCTAAAATCTGCTACTGGTTCAAATATTTCATTTGAATATTTTAATTAGCTATTTTAGTTCAATTTCATGTATCAATGAAATTCACTATACTGTAAAACTTGTATCATTTAACTTTGACAATAAAGAACAACTCTCTGTTCCAATTTTTAATGTTTTTAATCATCTTATGTTTCACTTTCTAGAAAGATAGTGGGTACTGATTTCCCAAGTTTCGCCTTTAAAAATTTATAACAAAAAATACAATAAGGTGGCAGGATATAAAATGAAATAAAGTGATATTAAAATCACTTTCTTCACATACACAAGAAATAATGCAGTGGAATATATAATGGAGAGAAAATCTCACTTATAAAAGCAACAAAAATGATGAAACATTTAGGAACTAAACTCAAAAAGAAGTGTGTAAGACTTATATGAGGAAAATTTGAAAATAATCCTGAAAGATAGAAGCAAAGATATGAAGATGTGGAAAATTACCTGCCTAGGGCTCAGGAGTGGAGCCATCACCCCTGTGAGCAAAAAACTGAGTCAAAGAGGATTATTCTTGTATCAAAATCTAATGTTTGCGTGGGTAGGTTTCTGACTTGCTTTGGTCTCATGATTCTTATTTTATTTCTTATTTATCACTTTTAGAATGGGACTGTCTATGCTACATCTGTCCCATTATTGCGTTCTGGAACAAGATAGCGTGTTGTCTGGTTTCACAGGTTCAAGGAAGGAGAGGAATTTTGCCCCAGGATGAATTATACATGGAGACTCTCTCAGACTTGATTTGGATACTTGGATGAGATTTTGAACTTAGAGTTGATCCTAGAATGGATTAAGATTTTAGGGATATTGGGAAGAGATTAACATATTTTGCATGTTAGAAGGGCATGAATTTGGGGGGACCAGAGGGCAAAATGTTATGGGCCAACTTACATACCTCCAAGATTCCTGTGCTGAAATCCTATCCCTCAGTGCCTCAGACGTGGTCTTCTTTGGAAACAGGTTTGTTGCAGATGTAATTAGGTAAAATGAGTTCACACTGGAGTAGGCTGGGCTTCTAATCCAATATGGCTATTGTCCCTATAAAGAGGGGAAATATGGACACAGACACACAGGGGGAGAACACCATGTGAAGACTGGAGTGTAGATGCCATAAGTGAAGGGACTACCAAAACTAGGAGAGAGGCCTGGGATGGAACTTTGCCTTGCTCCTTCACAGGGAGCATGGTCCTATTGACACCTTGATCTCAGACTTGCAGCTCCAGAATTGTGAGACAGGAAATTTCTGTTGTTCTAAGTCACTCAGCTAGTGGTACTTGGTTATGGAATCCATAGCAAGATAATAGAATGTATTTTATTCTCAGGAAAGATAATTCAACAGCAGGAAGATGTTAGTTCTCCATTAGTTAATATTAACTTCATGTTATTAAATATAACAAAAACTCTGTTAGTCAGCTTGGTCTGCCATAATGAAATACCATAGACTAGGTGGCTTAAACCACAGAAATGGATTTTCTCATAGTTCCGGAAGCTGGAAGTCCAAGATAAAGATGCTGGTCAGTTCAGTTCTTGTGAAGGCTCTCTTCCTGCCTTGAAGACATCCACCTTCTCAGTATTTCCTATCACGGTCTTTCCTTAGTGTCTGAACACCAAGAGAGGGAAAGAGAGCATGCTTGATGTCTCTTCTCATCAGGACACAAATTCTGTTGGATCAGGGCCCCACTTTTATGATATCATTTAAACTTAATTATTTCCTTTGGAGCCCCATCTCCAAATTTAGCCAGACTAGGGGTGAGAGGTTCAGCATATGAATTTATGGGGGGATACACACATTCAGTATAAAAAAACCCAACACAAATAACATATGTTTTTTTCTTCAAGCAATACATGTTGATTCTAAACTTTATACAGAAAGTAAACACATAAACCAGGCAAACGTTAAAAATAAGGAAAATATCAGGGACTAGACCTTCCTGAGACTAAATTGTCCTATAAAGTCTCTATCATAAAATAATGCAACATAATAAAAAGTCCATAAATTGGCACAATTACAATTAGTATTTGTGTTGGTAGGTGAAATCTCAAGTCATTGGAAAAAAGAAAATTTATTTTTATGTTAAAATTAACTTATTTAGCTAAAATTTAAATGCAGTACAATTCTGGAGAATTATTTCAGATAAAAGAAGACTAAAGTAACCATAAATAAATGTAATGTATTATTCTCAATTGAATCTTGGATCAAAATAAAACAATTAGAAAGATCTTGTGAGGCAAAATTCTTAAGAAGTAAAAATATATTTCAATAATAAAGGATATATTTTGATAAATCAAAATTAAGAGAATTTGACACCAGTAGACTCTCAGATGAAAGGTATATGCCATAAAGGATGAAGAACAAATAAAGTGATAAATATGTGGGATAAGATAAAATAATATTTATTACAAAAGCAGCAATACTTACATTTACTAAGGGTTTCTTTGTAAAGGGATAGATGTAAAAGCAGCTGACAGCAATGAGGGGAGTTTAGGTATTTTAATGTAGTAAATACCCTTTACAAAGGTAGAGGAAGTTTGAAGTAAAAATGGAGAAAAGATATTTCAAATAAATCCTAGCCTAAAGAAAGTGGGTTCATCAGGAAAAAAGACATTAATAAGAACAAAGAAAGTCATTTAAAATAATAAAATCTACAAATACAATTTAAAATTTGTATGTACCTAGAACAATGTCCCCAAAACATATCATATAAAAAAGAGCGAACTAAAGAGGAAAAAAAGTACTGGGAGATTATAATACATTCTTCTCTGTAATTGACAGAAGAAATAGATGTAAATTAACAAAATATGAAACAGCACTGTTCCTAATGGACACATAAAAACCATACACTTAACAACAGTGGAACATGTGGAAAGTTTACAAAAATCGATCACGCAGGGGCCATAAAATAAAGCATAACAAACTTCATAGGATTCAAGCCTCTGATGACAATGTTTGAATTCAGAATCTAATTTAAAAAACAAATAAGAATGTCTCATGTTCCTGTAGATTATAAAATATTGTTTTAAATAACATTTAGGCCAAAATAAAATAATTCATGTATCAAACCTGTAGGATACTTTAAAGGCATAACTTAAGAGGAAATTTGGAGGCTTAAATATGTAGATTAAAATAATTTTTAAAATTTCAAATCAATGAGTTAAACATCCTTTTAAAAGAGTATAAAAGAACAACAAATGAAAAGCAAAGAGAGTAAAAGGAACAAAACACACAATGGGGAGGACTAACAAAGCCAGATGACAGTTCTTTGAAAATATGAATAATATTGATAAATGTCTGCTGAAATTGACCAAGAAATAAAAGACAACGTACAAATAGCCATTGTCAACAATGAAAATAAAGACATCACTAGAGATTCCACAAAATTACATAGATAATAACAGGATACTTATTGATTCTGTGATATGTTTATTGATCCCGGAATATACAAATTCATACTACTAGGACACATGTACAAAAAAGCATGATAGCATTACCTGTAACTGCTAAAAACTGAAGACAGCGTACGTATTCATCAACAACAGAATGCATAAGTAAATCATAGTATAGCCAGGAAATCAAGTCTTACACAACAAAGAAAGCAAATAAACCCATGATACAGCAGCATGGATGAAGTTTTAAAATGTAAATAATAAACAATTCTATAAGCAAGTCACAAAAGAATATAAACAATACGATCCAATCATATATAAACCAAATCAATGGGCATTGTTAGGAGAATATAAATAGGGTTGTATCTTTCAGATCAGAATATGGAATTTAGAGTTGGTATATTTTAAGAGGTCAGGATTATATGAGTTTAGTGGTTTAGAGAGTAGTAGAAAGGGTTAGAGATGGAAATTGGAGGAAGGAGTTGAATCGTGTGGGATTTGGAGTGAAACATTATCATGTTTTTTAAAAGGTAATAGCTTAGGATTTTAATCAAGTGAAGACGTACGTTTAATAATGGGGCTGGGAACCCAAAATGTGGAGAGACTGTGGCGGAACAAATTTGCCTCTTATATTCAGTTTAAAGCTAGTTTTCCGCATACCATTCCCAAGAAAATAAAACTTAGATATAATAATGCTATATCAGAGTGTGTTCCTTAAGTCTACTCAAAAATTGTAGATGCGAGATTTGGGTAGAATCAGCATTAATTCTGCAGAGAATATTAACCTTCTCATGATTACCATTTACAAAGAAATGTTCATCTTTTCCAAGCTCTAAGTCTTTTCTTATTCACATTTACAAAACTGGATCTCTCTAGTCTTTTCAAATAATTCTGTAGTTTCTACACAGTGCTTATTCTAGTTACTACTCTAATAGTAAATTTTAACATCTACTGATATTTAATATCAATGTCTGTGGAAATTAACAAAAGGAGCCTTAAGTAAATTGAAGTCAGGAAGGCCTGCAGGGGGAGCGCTCACACCTTATCATACATTATCAATTACACCTAACAGGAAGACACATCCTCTTGCATCTATGACAGGAAGTAAAGTTACTTTACTATTAAAGGGAGATTTCTCTCACCGCCCAGCAACCCCCAGAATCGAGTGAAGAACCCGCGTTGAGCATCTTGTGCTCTTTGCTTCTGTGATTTGCTGCCTGTGTTCAGTTTGGTGAGTCTCCTCTTGGATTCTGGGCTCCACTCTCCTTACCTTCTAAGCTCCCTAATCCTGAACAAAGTCAAATTCTACCAGGCCCCTTCTCACATGTGTGGCCTCTTATTTCTGCATGTTGTTAAAACGTACCCAATCTGTTCACAGAGGGGAAATCACTCAAGACATTGCCTTCTCCATCTTCACTGTCCCATACGTGGAGGCAGAAGCCAGACACTGTGCCCCCATCACTGATGATTTGATTTACCTTGTCACTCAAGGATAAAGTGGAAATGCAGAGCAGCACTTTAGGTTGGATTTGAGAAGTGTCGTGGCTTCCTGGCCCAAGAGGAACCACTGCAGCTGAGGTGGCCGGAGGAGGCGGGTGAGCCACCAGGCAGAGAGTGCTAGAGAGCAGGCTATTCCAGCAGAGCAGGGCCCTAAGGAGCTGGCCGAGGGGCTGAACGGGAGGTGCCAATGCCTAGCCCTGGGTCTTCATACTCATTCTATACATCACCTCTCAAAATGTTGTAGTCACCAGGAATGTAAGGAACATTCTATATAATTATATGGACTAAAACCTTTTTTTTAATTGACTCTTTCCTGCTTTATGTGCTCCTCTTCATCTGCTGCACAGAAGAGCCTCTACCTGTGCGATGTCTTGGGTCTGCTCTCCTCCCCACCACTTCCCTTCTACTGTGCATCCCTCTGTTATTAAACATCAGACATTTTTCTAGCCCAAAACATTATAGTAGCTAAAATAATAAATAGTGACTAAAAAGTCAGCCTCCAACATTAGATTCTAGTTTTTCTGAAGCTATAACTCTCCAGAGCTGTATCTACAGTTCAGCTGAATACCAGATGATTTATTCAAATAACTAACTTGATCATTTCCCCCATCCCCCAATCAGGTGACTGGTCTGTCAAGTAAACTAATAAGTTAATAAGCTAATGATTCTAGCATGTGGGGAAGGCCCTGAATGAAGGGAACCAGAAGGAGGGTGATGTTTGGAGCTGGTAGAGAGCAGGAAGTAAAACAGCTTCATTACAGGAAGAAGGAGCCAAGAAAATTCAAATTGGTGATTTCAACTGTTAATGTCCCAAAGGGCAGAGAAATTTGGAACACTGGGATCTATCAAACCCATCTGCTCTCCAAACACCATTCACATCTTCTGTGTGCTTCTGGGGCCCTCTGAGGCTCTGCTCTCTCATCATGTGGGGAGGAGGGAAGCATGGAGGTGGTGTGCATATGAATAGAATACACATTCTGCAAATGTACAAGTTCTACACATTCACCTGTATGGAATATGCTCTTTACTCTCTGATTCTGTGACTATATCTTCTCCAAAGTACACAAATTATAATTTTGACAAATTCCTTAGTACACTCACTCAAAATAGTCTTATTTTTCTCTAATATTAGCTGACTGATTCCAGGGACTCTATTTCTATTAATTTATTTACTTATTGTTTTTAAAAGTTTAAGTTCTGTGGTGTCATTTTTGCCTCTACAAAAGCATTAAAATGTGGTGGTCGTATACACAATCTAATAAATCAGGGTTTCATGATATTGCTCACTTTCCCCCTTGTTAGTTTTTTGAAAGTAAAGTATAAAGCCAGGTCTGCTGACATCTTCTTTTAAAATCCAAAGACAAAAGAAATAAAAATAAATAAAACAAATAGTTCACTCTTTTAGCTCCTTAAGGTAATAATAAACTTTGTATTAATTGATATACTTGTGAATTTCTTTTACTATCTAGGACAATGGGTATCTTTTTCATTCATAAAATTCTTAGTTAAAAAAAGGTCAAATTACTTTTGCCTTATTTTCAGTATATTTAAGAAAAGAAAAAAAGCATGATCGTGTTCCAGGTAGGATGGGACCAATTATGCCTCAATTGCTTCTTAGACACATGAGAATTCTTGGAAACAGGGGAATGGAGCACATGACCAGCAGTACTTATGTTTTCAAAACAGCAATGGAATGAGTCCCCTACTTTACATAACGATGTATTAAATTATTTTTATATAGAGGGACAAATTCTCATGGTACTCATTTTCTGTGTGGACCCTATGGGAGATTAGAGAGTCTGATGCATGCCTACAGCACACTTCAGTGTATGTACTGGTGGCCTCATGGGTTCAGAAGTTTCCCCAGAGCTTGGAGCTGTTGATGAATTCAAACCACCGTCAGGGTCCCTCTCTAGTCTTTTCTTGGGAGAGTTGCATCATGTTGTCATTTCCATAAATATTGCTGCACAAATATCATGGTCCATGACACTTATTGAGGAGTGGGCCAAAGCCAGCAGTGGCACTTTCATTTCCTCCCACATCTAGAATTGTACCTGGCTGGAGCACCTGTGTGCACTCAGGAGGAGAGGGCATTGCACATTCCCACCGTGGTCTTCTGGCTAAATCTGCACCTTCCAACTTTTGACCTTTAATGGTTCCTTGTAGCTTACAAGTAAAAATGGTGAGTAGATTTCTAGATTTAGAAGCTCAAAGCAGAAGTCTGCACTTTCCTGTTGGCTTGTTAAATATAAAAAGCCATGTGGAGTCCCCCAAAGGGAACAAAAAAAAGAAAATGAGGAAATTTCTCCTCGATCTTGGAAAGTTTATGGATGATGACAGACATACTAAGACAGAAATCTACACACAAACACATACATCGTGACTCATACTATTTGCTTTTAACACAGCAATGAATTTTTCAGTGCAAAATGATGTTTAAAAGATGAAATATAAAAGTACTCAGGAGACAAAATATGAAGAGACACAAACTAGAAGGGTTTTGATGTTGAGACTGGCATTTGTCAAGAGAGACTGAGACTTATGCAGATGTAAGAAAATGCAATCAGAAATGTGAATTTCATATTGAAAAAAATAGCATTGAAAAGGGTACTATCAATCTCATGGGGGGAGATGGGAAAATGTTAGCTGATGACAGGGGTGATCTTGGCCTGCTCCCTGGTCTGAAAACATTGATCCCATTTCATATCATCTGTAATTGTTGCCACACTTTTTGTGAGTTTAAAACTCTAATCTTCAAGATTAAAGATGCTTTTCAAATAAACTAAAGTCTTTAACTACATGACTGCTCACCCTCTAGAAACTGAAAAAAGTTCATTTTGCTGACTTTTAGTTTGAGTGTGGGCATTTCTGAGGTAGCAGGTGCATTTGGGGTCAATAGTGTTCATATTGTTTGACCGGCAGCTGCAGGGAAACATATATTTTACCCTGTGACACACTGTCAGCACACTCACTCCCAGTCACACACGTTGAACAGACGTTTTACAAAGCAATAGTTCCCTTCGTGCAGGTGAGATGCTCTGCCTTCTTCAATTCCAGGCAAACTCACGCCTGAAAAACCACGAGTTGTCAGGCACCGGTTTCATTTCATTGCATGACCTTTCCATGTGTTACTACACACGTGTGTGCAGAGAGCTCAGGTCTCTCCAGTTTGGTACTTGATGATACCTTTCAGCTTTTCTAGCTTTGAGCAATGAAAAGTAAATGCTTCCATAAGGTAGGAAAGACTTGCACTGCCACATTTAGCAATTAGTTATTCATTATTTGAGATGCTACACTGAGTCCATGTGTAGAAGACAGAAGGACGAATATTGCCCTATCTCTCCTCTCACCAGGAAACTGATAATTAATCCACATGTCAGACCATAAAATTTGCTATGTGAAAGAACAGGTGAGCAATTAGGTTAAATATGAAGATATTTACAGCAGCTGTAGAAGGTACTTATAAAGTGTAAACAGCAAGAGGAAAGGTGGGGAGGGTAGGAGGCTGTTAATACTGGACCAGTATTAAAAATAGAACCATAAAAATAGAAAAAATAGAACCATTCAGAAAGTGAAGGCCCTCTGTGTTCCAGGTGAGAGATCTGTTTCTTCCATGGAAAGAGGCATGTGTTAGCAGCAGGGCTGATGGCAAGACAAGTGCTCCTGTCTTGTTCCAAGGGGAGGAAAGAGCAGTATCTTGGTTAAGAGCTGGAAAGATATGAGGTATTAACAAGACCATTCTCTTTCAATTGTTGCAAATCTTCCTGTAAAGAAGCCATTCTTCCTTCTACGTCAAAGTTCAGAAAACCAGTTCAGAAGGAGGTGGGAGCTCAAGTTATCATGAAAACTAAACTCATGCCCTTTCACTGAGTTTGGCTTATTTTCAGCTCCTCATTTTCACTTTTCTCTTATTTCATAGGGTTCACAATTTTAAGACAATGAAATGGTGCAGTTGTTTGTTGTGAAACACTGACTTTATTAAGGTGATTAAAAATTTATTTCAGTCTGTTTTCCTTCCTAACTCTCTGAACTTCTTTCTACTTTTATTCCTTTTCCAGTCTGTAGTTAAAAAAGAAAAATTTTAAGAGGGATGGGTCAATTATCTCTGTAAAAGAGGAATGAGAAAGTTAAAAGCATATATTAATAGACTAAAAAAATCATAGGGAAATTTTCTACATAATATACTATACATACATGCATATGCATTTTTAAAATTTCACAATAATTCAATTATTAATTATTTAATAAATAAAGGATCATGTAAAATTGAAAATCTACCTTAAACCCATCTCAATCTCTAGAAGTGTCTTTTTTTTAACAATTCAAGGTATGCTTCCAGATATTGTTTCAATTTTAATATAAATATACATATGTAGAGAGAGGTTGTGACCAGAAAAAATGGGATTGCACTACATATAATCTCACTAAACATTATATTTTGCTTTCCACTTGTTTGAAATTATTAAGATTTTTGAGAAAAACATCAGAGAAGTCGTATACATATACTTATTTCAATTTAGTAGTGTTTTTTTCTAGTTCTTAAAGTTGCTATTTATTAAATTATTTCAAAAACTTCAAACATCTATATTGTTCCTGAGTATTATCCAGTTCAGTCAACGCTATATGAAGATTCTTGAGGAGGTGTAATCACATGTTGCAGCTTAATAAGTGAAGGACACATCCCTAGATGCAGACTTAGTGGGTCATAAAAAACACGATTTTAAATGTTACGGAAGACAAATGTTTCTTTTGTTAAAATAATATGTACAATGTTAAAATATATGCGCAATTTAATTAACGATGTTTTTTAAGATCCCACCAAAGATACTATGCCAATTTAAATTCTTATCAAGAGTCAATGGGCTTATTTTCCTACACTTTTCCCAACTCTGTATATACTATATTTTTAAATACTTACCTATCTAGAAAGAAAATACTTTTATATTTATATTCTAAATTTATATCCTTAATCATCAGTGGGAATAATTTAATGCTTTTAAGTCATGTTTTTGTAAATCTTTTGTCTGTGGACTGCTTCTTCAAATCATTGTCTATTTCTTGTTACATGTTTTCTTGCCAATTTCTTGAAAAAATTATTAAACATGGTAGCTTTTCAATTGTCATGTTGAATTTCTCTAGTATAATCATTATTCTTTAGACTTTGTTAATTGTATTTCTTACAGTGTAGTCTTTTTAAGAAATATAAAAGTTTATCTATATTTTGCTTCAGAGCTTTTGAGAATTGCAAGTTGCCTAGCGAGATCTACCCAAATCCAAGGTAACCAGGAAAAAAAAGAAAGAGAACAACTATTATGCTTTCATATAGTAGTTGCATTTTTTTAAATGTTTAAATGTTTGAATTGTGACTAGTTTGGGTGAATGGAGTTAATCTGTGATTCACATTCCCCACACCTCAAATGCCTGGTCAATGATGATGTTTCAATTATTATATTATCAAAGTATCTTTAGATATATAGTAAGGATAGTTTCTCCTCATTATAATTGGGTTTTTTTCCCCAGAATTTCCCTGACTACTCTCATAGGCTTATTTTCTCATTCCCTGTTTGTATGACACATCAGCTTGATGTAACATACATATAAACTTTCATATTTACTGTCTTTCATATTAAGAAAAAATCTCAAAACATGTCTGTAAAACAAATGAGGTAGTTTGATTAGTACCATTTTAGAAGAGAAAACTATGAAAACGTAAATGAGCTTTCCAAGATCTCATAATTGTAGCTGTTGGCTAAGGGATTGTAACAAGGGACATGGGGGCTCTCTATCAGTCTGTAAGACTAGTGGTTTATGTCCTCAGACATGCTTTGCTTTGAATGTCATGCATTCTTGGAATTGCAATTTGAAAGAAGTTTCTGCATATATATGTAAATTGTAGCATTAAACTTTTATTATCTGTGGCAAAGATTTGTGATTGTTTTTTCCTTAAGCAGTATATAGTACTTAGAAGGAAAAAAACCTTTTTTTTCAATACCAGACCCAAGTGAGAAAAAGAGAGAGGGAGATTCTCTTCATGTGTATGTTGCTTTAGTCATATTCTACTGCCTCATGCATCATCTCTTTACTCAGGTACTTTACCTCAAGAATGATGATCAGATGAATGAAGTGTGTCTTGGGGGCATTCTCCATATAACGAGTATTTCCTAAATACTATTACTTGATGATTCCGGGGTTCTCTTTTGGGCTTTGAGGCTTTAGCAGGAGCGTAGGAACTTGTGTCTTGAGAAGAATCAGTGGGTGGGTCACAGCAGGATTTGTCTTTCCTGTCATTGGAATTAGAGGCAGTACCAGCAGTGAAGGGTAAAGACTCTAACCCTCCTTCCTGGGTTCAGAATCAGTTCTGCCCCTTTCTATAATTTTCTCAGCTCAACACATATCTGCCTCAATTTCCTTTTCTGTAAGCCAGAGATAATAGGAGTGTCAACTTCTTATCACTGTGGTTGAGGTTAAATGAATAAATAAATGTAAACAGCATAGAACACCTAGCTCATAGTAAGTGATCCCTTATGTATACTGTTACCATTATTAGTATCCATATTTCTCTTCAGTTGCAGTAGAAATGGATGGAACCAATGGCAGCACTCAGGGAAATTTCATTCTTTTGGGGTTTTCTGACCGCCCTCATCTGGAGAGAATCCTCTTTGTGGTCATCTTGATTGCATATCTCCTGACACTTGTGGGCAACACCATCATCATCCTGGTGTCCCGGCTGGACTTCCACCTCCACACTCCCATGTACTTCTTCCTCACCCACCTCTCCTTCCTGGACCTCAGTTTTACCACAAGCTCCATCCCCCAGCTGCTGTATAACCTGAGTGGAGGTGACAAGACCATCAGCTACACAGGCTGTGCTATCCAGCTCTTCCTATTCCTGGGTCTGGGTGGTGTGGAGTGTCTGCTCCTGGCCGTCATGGCATATAACCGCTTTGTTGCAGTCTGCAAGCCCCTTCACTACATGGTGATCATGAATCCATGCCTCTGCATGGCCTTGGTGTCGGTGGCCTGGGGCTGTGGGATGGCCAACTCCTTGGCCATGTCCCCAGTCACCCTGCTCTTACCACGCTGTGGGAACCACCATGTGGACCACTTCCTGTGTGAGATGCCTGCCCTAATCAGGATGGCCTGTGTCAACACAGCTGCCATTGAGGGCACTGTCTTTGTCCTGGCAGTGGGCATTGTGCTGTCACCCCTGGTATTTATCCTGGCCTCCTATGGCTACATCATGAGGGCAGTGTTACAAATTCAGTCAGTGTCAGGGAGGCAAAAGGCCTTCAACACAAGTGGCTCCCATCTCACAGTGGTCTCACTTTTCTACGGAAACATCATCTACATGTACATGCAACCTGGGAACAGTTCTTCACAAGACCAGGGCAAGTTCCTCACCCTCTTCTACAACATCATCACCCCCCTGCTGAACCCCCTGATCTACACCCTCAGAAACAAAGAGGTGAAGGGGGCACTGAGGAGGCTGCTGCTGGGTGACAGAGAGGTAGGAAAGAAGTAAGGGCAAAGGGGAGAGACGGGCATCACCAAGCTGATTGTCATTTCAGTTAGGGACCAGTGATGGCATCTGGAGCTGTTGGGCCAAATCTTGGCTTGACCTGAGCTTCCAAACCTATGTCTTTACCCAGACTACCATAAGACTGTTCCAGTTACAACATTAAGTGTTCTGATGAATGAACTGCACAACACACATCATCCGAAACTCCTTTATATGATCTGTAAAGCAGGACCAAAGGACAAAGCAAGATAAGTGTGTGGTTATAAAGATAAGTTCCCATATCCTATACCAGAGTGCCAAAGAGGAAACTGCGTTTCTCCAACAGACTTTGTTTCCATACTTGTTTTGATTAATCAACAACTTTCTTAGGATTTTAGACAGAATGATCACAATCAACCACTTCTCTTGGCTGACAGCCATTAAACAGGGGAAGTCAGCATGGCTGGTTGTTTTCTATTATTTCCTAAATTCCCGTCAAAAGTCTTTAAAAATTGTGTTGTTTCTTTTACCTTTGTTCCCAACATTTAGCATTTTCCATAAAGTCTGGTGAAGATTCTGATAAACGAAGAAGTTAACCTATAGCAATGATGTATGTGTAATTTAAATGTTAAAGCATCATTATTTCTCAGGTATGTTTTTATCTTTTTATTATTTTTTTTTAAAGATTTTATTTTTTCCTTTTTCTCCCCAAAGCCCCCCCCGGTACATAGTTGTGTATTCTTCGTTGTGGGTTGCTCTAGTTGTGGCATGTGGGACGCTGCCTCAGCGTGGTCTGACGAGCAGTGCCATGTCCGCGCCCAGGATTCGAACCGACGAAACACTGGGCCGCCTGCAGCGGAGCGCGCGAACTCAACCACTCGGCCACGGGGCCAGCACCTCAGGTATGTTTTTATTAATGAGAAGGACCTGGTGTTTATTAAGTTCCTGCTCTGAGTCAAGTGCTCACAATTCGTCTAATCGTCTCTGCGTTTTGTGGGAGGTCAGCATGACGCTCACTGTCCCTGTTTTACCCATGTGATACTTGAAGCTTGGAGGTTAAATCATTCACTCAAATAGAACTGAATCTGAGATTTACTCCAAGTTCTGTGACTGTCATTTCCTGCTGTTTCTGTTGCTACATGAATTTCTAAAGAGCAAAAATCCAAAAGTGTATAACAAGTAGTGTCCAAGACCTTTTAGAGCTAAAGAGCATGACTGGGCTTCTGTTCCTTACACAATACAGTCCGGAGTGTATGGGGGGAAATGTTTCCCTGGAACCTCTTAGGGTTCCTGTATGGATTTGAAATTTTAGCTGACAAAGATAGATTAACAGAGAAAAGCATACAGATTTATTTAATATAAATTTTATGTGACACAGGAGCCTTAAAGGTCCAAAGAAGTGATTTTTATGATGGATTTGATGAAGAGTTAACAGAGGTGGAGAAATATGGTATGACAAAGGAGGTAGGAGCTAAATGTAACGAATTGGAGAATTGTAGCAAGGGCTGTTTGTTCAGGTTCCTCTCCACATACCTCCATCTTGAAAATAACTGTAGTCCTTCCCTCTAGGTGTGGGGGGCACCTTTCACATGAAGGTCGTATGACCTGCTTTAAGGGAAGGTCAGAAAGTCCTTCTTGTACCTGCTGTTTTACAAATTCCTTTGGGTCAAAATAGTCAATATGCCAAAGTGCCATATTTTGAGGTAGCTCATCATGAACCCTGCCAAGGATTTCTCTCCCTTAATGTAAAAGTGAATTACCTGGGATAATTGTTAATTGCAGATTCTTATTCAGTAGCTATTGGGAGGATCCAGAGATTCTGCCTTTCTGCACACTTCCCAGGTGATACCCTCACTCACCCACTGCTGGCCCTCAGACCCTATTTTAAGAATGTAGGAAATAGGTCACCCACAACTCTCATTGCATGCATACAGAGGACAGGAATAAGCTGAAATTGGATTCATAGGCTAAACGAAATGGGGAGGGAATAATGAGAAGAGCTAGGCTGAAGGGGCTCCTCATGTGTCTGCCATCACTTCAATTCTCTGTCCTCAGTTTCAGAGCCTCTTTTCCTGGGCGGACTGTATTCCCACCCTTTCCTTTCTAACCTCCTCACTCCTTCACCTCACCTCACCTTCAGGGTCACCATCCCCAGTGGGATCATTTAAGCATAAGCAAAACCAAGTCTACTGGAAGGGGAATTCCTGTGCTTCAAGGGGACCCTGGTCTGAATACTCAAAACTGCCGTTTTTAAGAAACAGTGATGTAGATGGGCTGATGCTGAATAAGAGAATGAGAGTTATCTGCCTGACAGTCCCAAGATTTATAGAACTCCATAATACCACCTTGGTACCAAACCAACTAAGAGGGAGATATAATAAAGAATTGGGGTGGGGCTCCCAGGACTTATCCATACTTATCTTCTTCTTGGGAAGAACTTACTAGTCATCCTGTGTGAATCAGCAGAGCAGCCCCGTGGGCTCTGAGGTCACAGTTTTCCAGCATTCCTGTCTCTGGAAAAATGTCCTGGAGAGAACAAAGAAGGTTTCCATAACTCGAGTGAATACCAGGAGTTAGTGTGCACAGTGGTGAGGGATTTTTGTTGTGTTTAGTCTGCTAAAGAACAAAATTCAAGAGAATAAGCTTTAAAGACCTTATTGGCTTTATTCGGTAATTCATGAATCATGCACCATCCAATCTAGCAGATTGAAAGAAGCTCTGAGGTGATGTACAAAATGATATAGTTTCATACACAGAAGGAAGAAGGAAGAAGGAAGTCATACTAAGAAAAGGCAGATTGGTTGTTGCAAGGTCGATTTCCTTACAAGGGTTGGCAGGGGTTTCTCAGGCAGATTACCTAACTGGTGCTGATCAGGTGATTCCTGATCGTCTTGTGTAAGATTCCACTTCTGGGAAAGCTGAAACTGTGAGTAGGTTGTCTCATTTTGGTGACATGGGACTTAGTATAGTTGACTCCATTGAGTCCTGTTGTTTTGTTTTAAATACCTCTGATCATCTTATGATGTGGGGTCACCAGTAAAGGTAGTTGCTGTGGAATTGTGTAAGAGACTCAACTCAATGGGTCTAAGCCAGAGAAAAGTTGATTTTACCTGAGTCCTATGTTCCCAGAAAACAGCAACAGGTGAGAAATCTCCACCACCCTTTTGTGCCCCAGGAAAGGGCTGACTTTGAAGAATAGCTCTTCCCCAGATCACTCAGATAAGTCCCCTCTCTCCTGTTCCTCAGACTCATATATCTCTTGTTTAGCTGCTCTGTAAATCCCCAGGCTCATTCCTTTTCTAGAATATATTCCTCTTGTTGAAGTAAACTTCTACACCCAAGATGGAGCCACTCCTGCCCAGGGTGCCATATCAGCAAACCCTGTAAATGCTCTACTCAACCAGGAGCAGTACATCCAGTCCGCCAATCCCCAAACGCTAAGCCAACTCTGGGGTGTATACTGATTTTATTGTTCCCAGATGTTTCTACATAAGGTCAGATATGCAACCTCAGCCAAGCGTGCCCTGCTTCTGCAGTGCTGCTTCTGATGCTTTATGAAATTTGCTGTTGCCCAAACAACCCTAGGAAGAGCACTTCTCTGCTTGTGAGGCACTGGACTCCCCCAATCTATGGATTGTTTTCCCTTTAAAAAAAGGCATCAAACTCATTGCTAAAACATTTTATTTTTGTCACTTGACACTCATTAAGGAATGTTCTTTCTATTGCAATAGCCTGGATAAAGTCATCTCCTTAATTTCCAGTGCATTTGGCTTCACAGTAATTTTTTTCTACATAATGTTAAAACATTAAGAATAGAAATTGTGCAAAACTGCGAGGCAGAACAGAATAGAATAGAATTGCCCTCTCCGTTAGGTGAATGACTTTCTTTTCCAATCATTGCTTGATAACTACTGCTTTTTCTTCCTCCCTTAATGCTCTGTGTGTTCCTCTACCTTGAATAGACGCAACATTTTATTTATTGTCTTATCTTTCCTTTCTCTTCTTCTTATCAATCACTCCTTATACTGCTCTAGTCAAGTTTTTTATTTTTCAATTTTTACTACAGCTATGGATTCTTGTTCTACAAACGCCACTTCTATCATGCATATTATTAGCAGGTAATTTTCAGAAAAAGGTAAAAATATGACTCATACAATATAAAAGCAGACTCATGTTCAAGGATTTATTTTACCCATAGGTTCTGAGGCAATTAGATAGATGCTATAGCCAGCTTAATGGAAAAGTCAAACCAGTGCAAGTTTACTGTGTAGAGAAATATTTAGCTGAATTGCAAATGAAGCAAAACCAGTTCTCCACTGGGAGGAGGAACATCAATTAACTGTCTATTAAACATGGCATAAATTTCAAATCTATCAGTAGCTTATAACTAAAGGGAATCTTGTCAAGATGGTAGTGTAGGCAGACTCTGAACTCACCTCCTCCCACAAATACAGCCAGGTTACAGTTATTCTTGGAAAAATTACCCTGGAGAAAAAAAGTGAAAACTAGATAAAAAGAACCCCCACAACAAGGGACATTCCTGACTGAGGTGGAAGAGGCAGAAATTCCTTCTGGAGAGAAAAAAGCCATCTTCACAAGCCACAGACCTTCACAGTCGGCCAGGCAGGAGCAACCCTAAGGTATGCAGCCCTCCCTGGAGAAGTGGAGATCTTATCAGGGGTATGTTATCACTATAAGCATCCTTCAGACTCAGCACAACTGAGACGAATATCCTACTATCTGGCTTCACTGGCTATTAACTGCAACAGGGGAATACCCCAGGAAAAACTATTGGATGAAAGCCGAAAAAATCTGCCTCTTAAAGGGCCCATGCTCAAATTCAGCAGTCTTAGAGAGCAACCTAAAATCACCAAAATAACAGCTGCACAGACCTTTGGTGAAAATAGCCTCACCTGGTAGGCTCTGGGTGCATCTCGGTGAGAGGTGAGACCTCTCCAGAGACTGAGACTTTAGTGGCAGCCATGTTTGTGACCTAGTACAGGCGTGCTGACTCAAATGCTGGCAGATGCAGTTGAAGTTCTTCCCCTGTCCTGATAGCCCACTAGAGCACAGATTTAATCCAGTCCAGCCAAGGCAGGAAACCCACCCTAGAGACTGGCCCCACACAACAGCAAGCCCTCAGGCTACTTGTCAGCCTGGATAGGCTGGGTGCCTTGATCCTCTCCAGGCAGGCAAATGTGTCCACTTCTGTGGGGCATGGCTGGTGTGAGGACTAGGTGAACTGTGGGGGGGGCATTGGTGGAGAGGTGGGTGCCTTTGCAGTGGGGTAACTGGGTATCCTCCAGGGGATCAGGAAGTGTGCATGGACCAGGCTGTGTCGACAATGTGTCTGGACCTGTGGGGGTGGGGATTATCAGCAGCAGAAGACCTGTGCTTCACAATCAGCCACAAAGAGGATTGGCTCGACCTTCCAAAGCCTGAAAGAATTGGGTGCTCCCATGCCAGAGCTAGCCCCAGCCAGCTGCAGTCCTAAGAGAGCTGACAACAGCCTTACAGGCCTGAGGCCTATAACAACTATAAGCCCCTGAGCCTAGCAGCCAGCTACACAGGGTACATACTCAGTTAACAGGAATACTGCAACAGGAGTGTGCCATTAGACCTTGCAGTCAATGATGCTTGGACTCCCCAAACCCAATTTACAAACAGCCTGACAGGGAAGGAAAGACTAGAGTCCCTGGGTATCTGCAGTAAGAGCAACCCTGACACAGCAGGACACAAGTAGCCAAAATAGGGGTCACTCCTGGATTATTTGGACTGGTGATGAGCGGGAAGCACACTGCTGAGCCTCAAAAGTCATCTTATACATAAGAACACTTCTCCAAGCTCAGGAAACATGGCTGACTCACCTAATACATAGACATAAACACAGAGAAAGACGCATAATAAGGAAGCAAAGGAATACATTTCAAGCAAGGAAACAGGGGGAAAAAAACCAGAAAAAGGAGAAAATGAAACAGAAATAAGCAATTTACCCAACAAAGATTTCAAACAAAAACTCATAAAGATGCTCACTGATATTGGGAGAAAACTGGATGAACACAGTGAGAATATCAACAAAGAATTGGAAAATATAAATGAGAACCAATCAGAAATGAAGAATATAATAATGGAAATGAAAAATTCACTAGAAGGGTGCAATACCAGAGTAGATGATGCAGAAGAATGGATCAGTGAGGTGGAAGAAAGACTAGAGGAAATCGCCCACGCTGAACAGATAAAAGAAAAAAGAATTAGACAGAATGAGGACCGTCTAATTGAACTCTGGGATAATATCAAGCACACTAACATTCGTACGATAGGTGTCCCAGAAGGAGAAGAGGAAGACAAAGGGGAAAAGAATCTATTTGAAGAAATAATAGCTGAAAACTTTCCTAACATAAGGAAGGAAACAGACATTCAAGTACAGGAAGCACAGAGAGCACCAAACCAGATCAATACCAAGAGGCCCACACCGAGATACATTATAATTAAAATGTCCAAAATTAAAGATAAAGAGACAATTCTAAAAGTGACAAGAGAAAGGCAAGTGACATACAAAGGACAGCCTATAAGGCTAATGGTGGACTTCTCAGCCAAAACACTACAGGCAAGAAGACAGTGACAAGACATGTTTAAAGTGCTGAAAGGAAAAACCCTACAGCCAAGAATACTCAATCCAGCAAGATTGTCATTCAGAATAGAAGGAGAGATAAAGAGCTTCTAAGACAAGCAAAAATTAAAGGAGTTTATCACCAAGAAACAAGTTCTACAAGAAATGTTGTAGGAACTTATTTAAGTGGGAAAGAGAAGATCACAATAGGGATAAAACAATTATTTAAAAAACAGGCAATAAAATCACTGGTAAAGGCAAAAATACAGTAAGGTAGTAGATCAACCAACTATGAAGATGATCTATAGGTTAAAAGACAAAAGCACTAAGATTATCTATTACAGTGATAAGAGGCTAATGAATAGACACATGCAAAACAAGAGATTAGATATAATTTCAAAAACATAAAACGGAGGAGGGGAGTAAAAGACCAGAGCTTTTAGAAAGGTCAAGATAAAGAGATTATCAATTCAATATAGATTGCTATATACCTAGAATATTATATAGAGACCTCATGGTAATCACAAACAAGAAACCTATAATAAGTAAACAAATAAGTAAGAGGAAAGAAATCAAGCATATTACTAAAGAAAGCCATCAAAGCACAGGGGAAGAGAGCAAGAGAAGAAGAAAGGAACAGAGAAGAACTTCTAAAACACCCAGAAAAAAGGTAAAAAAATGGTAATAAACACATATGTATCAATAGTTACTTTAAATGTCAATGGACTAAATGCTCCAATCAAGACACAGGGTAGTCAATTGGATAAAAAACAAGACTCATATATATGCTGCATACAAGAGACACACTTCAGTCCTAAAGACACTCCCAAACTGAAAGTGAAAGGATGGAAAAAGATACTCCATGCAAGTGGGAAATAAAGAAAGCAAGGGTAGCAATATTTATATCAAACTTTTTTTTGAGGAAGACTAACCTTGAGCTAACTGCTGCCAATCCTCCTCTTTTTGCCAAGGAAGACTGGCCCTGAGCTAACATCCATGCCCATCTTCCTCCACCTTATATGTGGGACACCTACCACAGCATATTGTGCCAAGCAGTGGCATGTCTGCACCAGGGAGCCTAACCAGCGAACCCCAGGCTGCCGAAGCAGAATGTGCGCACTTAACCACTGTGTCACTGGGCCGGCCCCAAAAATAAACTTTAAAACAAAAGCTATAACAAGAGACAAAGAAGAGCACTACATAATGATAAAGGGAACAAGTCAACAAGAAGATATGACACTTGTGAATATCTATGCACTCAACATAGGATCACCTAAATATATAAAGCAACTATTAACAGACATAAAAGGAGAAATAGACAGTAACACAGCAATAGTAGGGGACACTCCACTTACACCAATGGATACATCATCCAAAAAGAAGATCAATAAAGAAATGTTGGCCTTAAACGACACATTAGATCAGATGGACTTACTAGATATATATAGAACATTCCATCCAAAACTACAGAATACACATTCTTTTCAAATGCACTTGGACCGTACTCCAGGACTGATCACATATTAGGCCACAAAACAAGCCTCAGTAAATTTAAGAAGATGAAAATAATACAAAGCATCTTTTCTGACCACAAACGTATGAAACTAGAAATCAACCACAGGAAGAGAATCAGAAAAGCCACAAAAATGTGGAGATTAAACAAAACGCTACTGACCAATGATTGGTTCAATTAAGAAATCAAAGGAGAAATCAAAAAACTCCTGGAGACGAATGAAAATGAAAATATGACATGCTAAAATCTATGGGATACAGCAAAAGCAGATCTAAGAGGAAAGTGTATAGCACTCCAGGCCTATCTCAACAAACGAGAAAAATCTCAAATAAATAATCTAACAGTGCACATAATGAAACTGGACAAAGAAGAACAAACAAAGCCCAAAGTCAGCAGAAGGAAGGAAATAATAAAAATCAGAGCAGAAATAAACAAAATAGAGACTTAAAAAAAATAGACAGAATCAATGAAATCAAGAGCTGGTTCTTTGAAAAGATAAACAAAATTGACAAACCTTTAGCTAGACTCACTAAGAAAAAAAGAGAGATGGCTCAGATAAGTAAAATCAGAAATGAAAGAGGAGAGATTACAACAGACATCTCAGAAATACAAAAGATTATAAGAGAATACTTTGAAAAGTTATACGCCAACAAATTGGATAATCTAGAAGAAGGGGGTAAATTCTTATAATCATACACCCTTCCAAAACTGAATCTAGAAGAAGTAGAGAATTTGAATAGACTAATCACCAGTAAGGAGATTGAAATGGCAGTCAAAAATCTCCCAAAAAACAAAAGTCCAGGACCAAATGGCTTCCCTGGTAAATTCTACCAAACATTCAAAGAAGACTTAATACCTATCTTTCTCAAACTGTTCCAAAACATTGAAGAGGAGGGGAGGCTTCCTACCTTATTCTACAAAGCCCACATGGTCCTGATACAAAAACCAGACAAGGAAAACACAAAAAAAAGAAAATTACGGGCCAATATCACTGATGAACATTGATGCAAAGATCCTCAACAAAATATCCCAACTGTCTTATGGTTATAGCCTCAGCTGCAAAGTTAGTAGAAGCCTCAGCAGATTTAACCCCAGGAAATGACATTTAGTCACAAACTCCACATGCTGTCCAAAGTCTTTTAATTTCTGAATTAACTCAACATTTCTCTGTGGGCATACTAACCCCTTATGAGATCCTTCCACTTTCACCATGTAGTCTATATCTTAAATATTGCAACGTTCCTAATCCTCTGTGTTCCTACCTCTGCCTGATGAAGGCAAGCCCCATGACTGCAAGATGATAATGATCTAATTTGTGACAATGCATCCTGATTTACAAGATGTCATTTTGACCAATTCTGATCTAATTTTGTTGGTTGATGTGTCATACTGTAAAAATAGAAAAAAGAATTTCCCAGCTGGCAATGCTGTTACTGCCCCAAACTACTTGAGAGAAGAAATCTCTCATAAGCTAAATCCACCCAACAAGCAGAGCTCCATGCCTCTATCAGAACATGCCAGTTATCAAAAGGAAAAACTGTTGTTATGTCACTCATACACATCCCTGGTGTACTATGTATTTTTAAGAGAAAAACTTAGCATTGGGCTATATCTAATATTCCCCTTTGAGATGTTTTTCAGTTGAGCTAGGCTTCTGCCTCAGATAAACTGTGACTGAAAAGTGCTCTAAACCATCTCTAACTCTGACCATGAGAGCAGCACCTGCACAGAGGGATTGGAGGTGACCTAACCTCCCCCTGCCATGTGTACTTTATTAGGCACATTTGGTGCCATGCACAAAGGAGTTTGGAGAACTATGCATGCGCCAACTGTTCCTGGAAGTCGCTGCCCCTTTCCCAGAACCCTGATGATGCCATGACCCCTTGCCTTTTAAAAAGTCCCCATTACCCTGTCTCTGGGGAGAAGGTTTTTAGAGCACAAGCTCTGCTTCTCCATTCCTTGATCAATGAATAAATTTTCTGCTCTGCTATTCCAAACCTCGTCTTGTTCTATTTGCACGAGTGACCTGAGGCAAAAAGATCCACTTGTGGGTCACTGATGTGAATCAAGGCTGCCCCAGGGAGAGAAGCCCAAGTCATCCTGGCCTGCATGCTGATCTATATGACCTGAATCGCATCTAAAGTTATACGATCACACAATAACCAGACCCGACCTGCACTGATACCATTTTAATGATTTTTTTACATTATCTTTCCTTTGTCTAGTAAAAATAAGTCACATCCCCATGCCTTATAAATTTAGCCCTAACTCTCAACACATTGCATCCCTTCACTGCCCATGGGTCCTCTTCCCATGCTTGTAGCCCTTCACTGCCCATGGGTGCTGTTCCCATGCTTGCTAATATAAGATCAAGAGCAAGAGTTGATTACAAGGGACTGAATGAACTGATAAGGGTGATTATAATTTTTTTGACTTTTTGTTTGAAATATTGCTGATTTTTAATGTTTTGTGTTTCCAGATTTAAGCTAAGTATGACTTAAAGCACAGATAACTTTGGGTTCTGGTAGACTGGGAGGATCCTTGCTAAGTCCACTATTATCAAAGTTCTATTTGCCAAACATTTGCTTTTCCATTTCCATGTGGGTTGCCTTCTTCCCCTCTGAAGACCCAAACCACTACCCCAAAGTCCTCCTTGTCTGTAGCTGAAGATACTTAAACAGGCAGCCTCGGCCAGTTGGCTGAGTTGCTCAGTTTGCCTGAGCCTCTCCCATGTATACATGTTATAAGGCTTTGTTTAATTTTCTCCTGTTATTCTGTCTCATGTGAATTTAATTCATGTCTGGCCAGAAGAACCCAGAGCGGGTAGAGGAAATGTCTTCCTCCCCTATAGTGGGTGACCTCAGAACCTGATACTTGTGACAAGCATCTGAAGGAGGCAGTCTTGTGGGACTGAGCCCTGAAGCCTGTGGGGTCTGCACTGACTCCAGGTAGTATCAGATTTGATTAAATTGTAGGATATCCAGTTGATGTCAGAATGTTGGAAAAGTGGTATTGGAAAAGACACCACACATTTAACGTCAGGAGGAAAAAAACTTCTCATCGCTTGAGTTTTTGTTTTTAGTAAAACTGGTTGATTTCTTACTTTATTACTAGACATAAATTATTTGCATCTGTACTGGGCACAAATATATACATTAATATGCAACTTCACAGATTCTGGGCCCTGATTATTAGTAAATAGTAAGTCAAAATCAGACGCACTTTTGCTTATTTTCTTTTTTAGGTAATTTTTCATAACACTTGGGCTGGAATCAACATAAGCCCTGCTTCCAAGATACATTTTTTTTTCACATTGGAAAAAATCATGATGATGATAACAGTGAATATTGATACATGATTTACAAAGGGCCAGATACTCTTCTAAGTAATTTACAAATATTTTATTTAATCTTTCTAATAATCCTACTGAGTAAGCAACGTTATTATGCATATTTTATAGAAGATGAACATGAAGCTCACTTATAACGCTAATCTAAGATAGTGAAATGTATAAGGAATAGAAAAAGGATTTAAAAACACATAAAATTGAATCAATGAGATTAGAGGCTATCAAAGTAATGAAGATCAGCTAAGGATAGAGTCAAAATTCAACTTTACATGACTCATTTAAGGACATATTTCTCAGCGTGTAACTAACAATCCCTTTGAGTGATTTAAATGTTCCCTGAAGCTTGAGAACCACAAAGTGAGGTGATTTAGACATAAATTCCTCCACTCTGCTACCTCAGGATGGTTAAATATGGGTATGTTGCTTAAAAATGTTAACGTTGTCTGCATTCTGGAATGCAGAAGTTCACAGGTCAAAGGGCTGTTTTAAAGATTAAATAAATTACATGAAATATATGTAAAATGCTGAGCATATTTGCTAGCATGTAGAAATGCTTAATAAATAAAATCTATTATTATCATCCAACAGTTAAAAAAATGAAAAATCTATATTTCAGGCAATTAAGTCATATTTGTTCAGTTTAATGAGTGGAACTCCTGATTTTGCTTTTCAAAAGTCCTTGCATTTGCTATTATCCTCACAGTGCCATATCTCTTCACCTTCCCATTCAGGGTTATTTTGCCTTTAGCAAAACCTGGGTGTTAAATTAGTTCATTGAATCATTTACTCTTTTTTTTCTTTAAGATTTTATTTTTTTCCTTTTTCTCCCCAAAGCCCCCCAGTACATAGTTGTATATTCTTAGTTGTGGATCCTTCTAGTTGTGGCATGTGGGACGCGGCCTCAGGGTGGCCTGATGAGTGGTGCCATGTCCACGCCCAGGATTTGAACCAATGAAACACTGGACCGCCTGCAGCGGAGCGTGTGAACTTAACCACTCAGCCACGGGGCCAGCCCCAAATCATTTACTCTTAAGAAACCCTTAAACCTGTGTTCCCCTGACAAGTGTGACTTGCCTTCGAAAGTGTCATGGCCCCAGGGAAGGTCTTGTGTAGGTGTAGGAAACTTTTAATTGGTCACGTAGGACTTCCAAATAAGTATGGCATGAGGCCAGGAGGAAAGAGCATTACCCTCAACACTGATATAAGCAAACATTTCTAGTCAACCTATTAAAAAGATCCAGTACAATATGTATGTCTCACAGATTATGACTCTCTACTATACAGGTGAGTCTAATTTGAGAATTATTTTTCCATTATATTGGGAAGTAATTTCAAATGATTCTTATTTATTGTTTGGTATTCTACATCTGAATTTTTTTTTTTTTAAGATTTTATTTTTTCCTTTTTCTCCCCAAAGCCCCCCGTACATAGTTGTATATTCTTCGTTGTGGGTCCTTCTAGTTGTGGCATGTGGGACGCTGCCTCAGCGTGGTCTGATGAGCAGTGCCATGTCCGCGCCCAGGATTCGAACCAACAAAACACTGGGCCGCCTGCAGCGGAGCGCGCGAACTTAACCACTCGGCCACGGGGCCAGCCCCTCTACATCTGAATTTTGAGTGGCAGAGTAACCTTTGTAAAATTTCATCCAAAAATGATACAAAATAAAAGATCCCTATTGTCCACATTTATTCTGAAGACGCAAGTTGTGGACTGGTCCACCCAGAACCGGTAGGCTAATAGATCTTCTTGAATAAGCAATCAATTCATTCAAATTACTGTGTTCAGGTTAGCGGATTTTTTTCAATGAACAGTGTGGCTGTTTCAAGAAATTAACCGTGTTATATCAATATCTTGTGGACACAGGGGCACTTTCTTTGTTGAGGGCAGAATGGCAGAAGGAAGAGAAAAGGAGATTGTGGAAGGAAATTCTAACAGTTCATGACAATGATCTCTGCTAGAGCTTATAAATCGGTGTGAATATGGAGAAGGAGACTGTAATCAATTTCCCTACCAGCTTCAAAGGGTGTGATTTGGGGATTAATAGACACAGAATTCCTCAAATATTTTCTAAATAAAGCACCTAGAATAAATTTAAAAAATTTTGGGGGAAAGATAATTTGTTACTTTAAAAATAATGAAGAAAAGTTTCCTTTTCTTTCTCTGAAGGATACTTACATGTACACTATCTGTAACCTGTTCCCGGAGGGGAAATATTTCTCTCACTTCAGGAAAATATATACATACATTTCACTAAATTTCTGTCATATTATTTAATAGCCTAACATTAATTTTGTTCACAGCTGACCTAAAGAAGCGATACTTATATGCATCTGTCCACATTCTCATAATTTACTGAATTAATACAGACTTTTAATTAAAGGCTAAATGTTTCACTTAGCAAGTAAATGCATTTATACATCTATAATGCCAATAAATTCTTTATTAAAAATGCTTTGTATTATATTTAGTGGAGGAGATCAAGCTACATTAGTTATATGCATGAAATTAAGTAATACATTTAAATTGACCTTTCTATTGAATTATGTATTATAGTACGCTGGAAAGCCTAATTTACTAAAATATCATACATCACAATTTTTCACAACACAGGAGGATATTATGGAGTTATTTATTTACTACATTTTCATTTTAAAGGGTCATGGTTCCAAATTTATAGTTATTTATTTAGACACACGTGTGTGCGTGTGTGTCTCTGTGCATGTGTGTATCTCTTTATCATCTACTTCACTTTCATATTTCCAGAGCATTCAGTCAAATGGTCAAATTGACATTTTGTGTTATGACTTTCTAGCTATTGTTTATGTGGGAAAAAATAGCAACTAATGATATAGACTGACAAATTGAAATTAATAATTTTGTTTCAATGTGCAAAATGACTCAGGAAATTACTTCAGAATTCATTCATGCACAAAATATCTTAATTATTTGAGTAGTCTGTTAAGAAACATTGTAATTTAAAACATATAAACAAAACAAAACAAGGTTAAGTAACTGACTCCTCATCACATATATAGAAAATAAAAGAAATGATTCTTAAACCAGGACTTCTGTATCTCGAGCCCGGAGTTCTTTATCCATAAACCCCACATCAATAAACTTAGTCTGAGGGTGGTTTAAAGTTATAGTGGAGGCAGAGAGAGCTGCAGGCAAGGACTCAGGGTCTGTGGCAATAAGAGTAGAAAGATATCTTAAATAGTACATAAAACAAGGAGCTGCGTACACTAGATAGAAAGGAGTGCAAATCACCAAGGCTTGGCAAGGCCTCGACTAGGTAGACTGCTTATGTGTCTGGTATCAGTGGTTAAACAAGCCATCGCAAAGATGCTGGTGTTATTGTGTGTCGTTGTGTCCATTCAAACGTGAATGCTCACGTGGTGGAGGTAGCAATTTAATGAGCCATTAGCACTGACTTTCCACAAGTCCCTTAAAGAGACTGCCTATGTGTTAGATGGCTCTGCAAGACATGGGCTCTGTCTGCCGCCTAATTTTTATAGCATTAGAGTATTCACAAAATCAAACCCTTCAGGTTATAAAGCATCATCACTATCTCAGCAGTAATCAATTACCAGACAATTCCAGACAACAGGCTCAGAGATTATTGTTTCTCTAAAGCTTTGGATGAAATACTTTTGGACTGTCCACATCAGAAATAAAGTGGTCTGCAAGTCTGTCCATAAACAAAAATGGCAAATATGTGCATTTTTCTGCTAATAAAAGAGGAGAATTGGCTTCTTGCACCTATGTGCTTTTCTGCTCTTTATGAGATTACAAGTTTTGTTCTTACCATGGAGTTTAAAAAATGGCAAACACTAAAAAATCTTAGTTATGTTCAGTGCGTAACAGCTCTCAACCTGCAAACCCTTCCTAATAAAGCCATGCTCATTTCTGTGGGCTCAGTCATTTTTGTGTCTCCTAAGAAAATAGATCTCTTTTGTAAAATATTAAACAACTATCCTCAGAAGATAGCCCAAACATCAAATTTAGGCATTTTTAAATTATTTTTTTCCTTTTCAGATATATTTATACTTTACTTGTGACTAATAATTATGCTTCATAGTAATAAGATTGTTTTAAAATTGCTTCCTTTTTCTTTTTAATCACCTTACTCATTATTATAGTTATTGCTATTCTCTCCCAGCATTTATTGACTTCAAAGATCCTCTCACACTTGCCTTTCATACTCAGCTGGTCATTGCAAGTCTCCATAGCAGTACATTGTGTGGTGAAATGATGTGTAGGGCATGGCTCCAAGTCCTAGTAGGCTGGGGAAATAAATGTGCATTTTATTCCAAGTGTGACGGAAATAGACTGAAGGTTTTGGAGCAGGGTGTAATGAACTAGAATAGCTTCATTTTAAAAATCAGGTAAGTAAAAATATTTAATGAGAGGAAGTAATAATATTTTCATCAATTATTGGGGATATTATGTTCCTTCAGTGGGGAAATTTTGTTTTACTTATACTCATCTGTTCCCTTCTGTGGTCTTTGTAACCCACAGTGAAACAACAGTAATTTTTTGTTTATTAAAAAAAGAGCTAATTTGAGTATGTTAAAATTTCCAAAATTTGAAAAGATTCATCTATGACACAAACAAATGTAAATGACAAACTTTTAAATGAGAGTTTATTTTCTCAACTGATTAATTTTGGTTTCAAGACACACAATAATAATAATAATTAAATAATATAAAAATACCCAAAGTAACTATTTACAATTTTATAGTCCTTGACAGTTTTTCTACTTTGATCTGTTTTGATCTATTATATCATTCAACCAATATATCCTTGTGTGAAATATATAGATTAACCTTTTTCAAAACATTAAAAGTTTGAGCTACGGACACGTAGGATGGTAGGTCAAGAAGAACCATCTTAACTGGGATGTAGGGCTTTGAATCAGGACCCTGGGTTCCATATCCAGCACATGTCCAGAAGTTATGAAGTCAAACTAAGGTTGTTAGATGATGAAAGTCCCTTCCTTCTCTACTTTTCCATTTGCAGAATCACAGCAGAAGGATTCATGGAGAAGAGAAACACAACATCAGACTTCATTCTTCTAGGACTCTTTAAACACACAGGATCCCACCTCTTTCTCTTCATGGTGGTGCTGACAATGGCCATTGCTTCTTTTGTGGGCAATGCCCTCATGCTTCTCCTGATTTACTGGGAGCTCTGGCTCCACACACCCATGTACTTCCTACTGAGCCAACTCTCCCTCATGGATGTGATGCTGGTTTCCACCATTGTGCCCAAAATGGCTGCTGACTACTTGACTGGCAAGAAGTCCATCTCCCCTGCTGGCTGCGGGTTGCAGATCTTTGTGTCGCTCACTCTGGGAGGGGGTGAGTGCTTCCTGTTAGCAGCCATGTCCTATGACCGCTACGTGGCTGTTTGCCATCCACTGCGATACCCTGTCCTCATGGGTTGGCAATTATGCCTGAGAATGACTTTGGGGTCTTGGTTCCTGGGGGCAGCTGATGGGCTCATGCAGGCCGCTGCTACCCTGAGCTTCCCATTTTGCAGCGCACATGAGATCGATCATTTCTTCTGTGAGGCCCCCATGCTGGTGCGCTTGGCTTGTGCTGACACATCAGTCTTCGAAAACATAATGTACATCTGCTGTGTGTTAATGCTTCTGGTCCCCTTTTCCCTCATCCTGACCTCTTATAGTTTTATCCTCTCTGCTGTTCTCCAGATGCGTTCTAGAGAAGCCCGCCAGAAGGCTTTTGCCACCTGCTCCTCACATTTGGCTGTGGTGGGACTCTTCTATGGAGCTGCTATTTTTATTTACATGAGACCCAAATCCTACAGGTCAGCTAACCGCGATAAGGTTGTGTCAGCATTCTACACTATCTTCACCCCTTTGCTGAACCCCCTCATCTACAGTCTGAGGAACAGTGAGGTCAAGGGAGCCTTGAAAATGTGGTGGGGGAAATGTGTGAATCTAAAATGCCAGCAAACTTAGTCTCACTCTTCAAGAGTATACAATGCTAAATGAGTCTAATTTCCTGAAGTTATTAACATTTAAACATGTTGTAATTCTGTCTCCTTTAGTAATGCGTGAAGAGAAAGTTAAATACATTGATCAGTATAATAGGAAGTTGTTAAGAATTACATGAGACTACCATACTAAGAAATACTATTTCTTGAGCAATTACTATTTGTTATGCTCTACACTAAGCAATTTTCTTTTACATTATTTTGCATCCTATTAACAACTGTATGATATAAGTACTTTGACACCCATATTCTAAATGAGAAAGTGGAGGCATGGAAAATTAAATATTGTTCTCAGTATCACACAGCAAATAAATGTTAAAATGTGACTCCTAAGCTTGTCCTTTAAGTTGGTATATTTATTTCTGTCCAGTAATATATTTTAAACACTATGTTTTCTATGACTTTGCTCCATGCATTTCTAAAAATTAAATATAGGAACTCCACCAAAGACTAACGAGAATACTACTCTTTAGCTATAATTTAAAATGCAGGCCCACAGCAAAGGGAAAAGTGCACAACTGAAATATGTGTTATATTTTCACTATTGTTTTAAACAGTCTTTCATAGTCTGTTTTATTCGGATTTTGAAGGTAAACCTTTTTAATTCATGTAAATTTTCATTCAAGTAATGTATATCTTTCCCCAAGCTCTAGTCGTAATTGCAATGGTCAATCTGTTTTAAAGTACACTATGACTAAATTCTTTCTTTGAACTGATGGTGTTCATGATGCTTAAATGTTATGTTGATTTATGATGGATATGGGGTCCATGGATATGAATTCAGATGCATAAACATGCTTAGTCTTAATAGAGTACTTGATAATAATGAGCGAGCAAACCTGAGTAAGAGTCAGCCATCTTTCTTTAGGTTACATGGGTCACCTCACATCTGCAAATGTCCAGATAACTAGAACTATTTATCATGCAAAATATGAGGCACTCCTCCAGGGTTGGAGACTTTGAAAAGAGAAGAAACAAGGCTATTTCTCCTATTTGTTAGATAAAGACACAAGCCAGAGAAGATACAGATAGATATGGCAGAAAGCAGTGGTCATCAAAGCCAAATTATAATCAGAAACTGCATAACAAGTTAGCTTAGATAATTTTATGATGGAGCCTAAATTTTCTATAATTGCACCAATGTAAGAAATAAAGTTTTAAACATACAAAAAAACTAATTCCAGAGAAAGCTTCCAGGGACAATAAATCTGCGATATGAGTTTCTGAGACTTAAAATGGCATTTCAAGTCCACCTCAATTCCAACACAAATTTTTAGCGCAATGTAGGAAATTTCCAGCTTCAGGTAGAGATGCAAGTACCAATATCATGTGCATATTTGTGGTAGGAGCTTAACCAATGCACGTAGATCCTGGGTCCAGGTCTGGAGAGATTATTCAGGAAACTCTACACTTCTAGAAGGAATTGACGTCAGAAGAGAGTAGCCATCTGTTGAAGACTACAAGTTTGCTTGCCTTGTTTATCATTCTCCTTGCCCGGTGTTAGGATGAAAACAAGGAACATAGTTGCTAATATTCTGTCAATTATGCCATCAATGTGTTTTTGTTCTCTTAAAATGAGTGAAATTGACACAAATAAGTGCAGTCATGAAAATTTCGTTATTTGTCTTAGATTAATTTGCCGTCCGAAAAATAGATTTTAAAATATATTGATTAGAAAAAATTGCATATTAAGTCCATAAAATTTGGTAAGAATAAAATATTTCAACAAGACAACTGTTCAGCGTGATCTATAGGAAGAAACTCAAACAAACAAAAGAAACAATAACAGAATGGCATTATCTCCAAGCAAATATAAGACATTAATAAAAATTGACCAGATGCCTGTAAAAATAACAATACATTTCAGAGAAATAATATAGACCTGTTATCTGATCATAGTGAAATTAAATATGAAATCAAAATTAAAAAGAAAATTTCAAAATAGTTTTGGAAATTCTATGTCTCTTTACTGTTTTGATTGATTTTCACAGTTTTTAATCTTAGTTTTTAAATAAATGTTTCTATAGAAAATTTTCAAAAGGTACTCCTGATATGTTTTCGATAGATGTATAAAAATAAAGGACTATCATGTAGAGGCTGCATATACAAAAGCATGAATAGTAAGAAAATTTGAAGTAGGGTGTTACCTTGAATATATCATCTTCAAGGTATAATTTGCTTACAGCTGATATAGTTTTTAGTTAATGCAGTTAATACAAATCTCAAGCATACAGCTTATGAATTTTACATATATGCATATGCTTATGTAACTACAACAAAGATCAAAATTTAGAATGTTTCATATTTCTAGTACTCTTGGAGTCTTCCTTTTGCTTTTTCCTAATCAAAAACTCTAGGAAGCTAACCATTGTTTGAACATGTCATCATTAATTATGCCATGCTTATTTCACTCAATACTGTATTTTGGAGATTCATCCATATTGCTTTTTGAGATCCCACATATAAGTGAGATCATATAGTATTTTTCTTACTCTGATTTTCCATTTAGCATAGTACCCACAAAGTCAATCAGTGTGTCACAAATGCATGGGTTTCTTTCTTTATTATGGCTTAGTAATATTCCACTGTGTATCTCTCTCTCTCTCTCTCTCTCTATATATCAAACAGGTAGTTTGCAGGTGTTTGCTATTGTGAGTAATGCTGCAGTGAACATGGATGTGCAGATATCTCTTTGAGATTCTGATTTCATTTTATTTGGGTATATACCCATAAGTTGGGTTGTTTTATCATATGGTAGTTCTATTTTTAATTATTTGAAGAATCTCCATACAGTTTTCCACAGTGGCTGTACCAATTTACATTACCAACAACAGTGCACAAGACTGCCTTTTCTTCACACCCTCAGCAACATTGTTATCTCTGGTCTTTTTGACGATTGTCATTCTAACAGATGCGAGGTGATCCCATTGTGGTTTTGATACGAATTTCCCTGGTGATTAGTGACATCAAGCATCTTCCCATGTATTTTTTGGTCATTTGTATGTCTTTATTGGAAAGATGTCCTTTGTCCATTTTTTAAATCAAGTTATTTGTATTTTTGCTATTAAATTGTAGGAATTCCATATGCTTTTTGGATATTAACCTCTCATCACATATTTGCAAACATGTTATTTTTTTAGTATGTTACCTTTTCATTTTCTTGATTATTTTATTGTGAAGAAGGTTTTTAGTTTTATGTCATCCTACTTGTTGATTTTTAATTTTTTTGCTTGTGCTTTTTGGGTCATGTCCAGAAATATCAATTTCAGAACCAACGTTGAGGTCTTCTAAGACCTTCTCTTCTGAGAGTTTTATGGTTTCAGGTGTTACATCAAATTCTTTCATCCATTTCCAGTTAACCTTTTTTTTTTTTACTGAAAATTTTTGTAGTTTTTAATTTATTTTTTTATTAAGGTTATAAAAGTTAACATCCTTGTGAAATTACAGTTGTACATTATTATTAGTCATGTTGTAGGTACATCACTTCACCCCTACTGCCCTCCCCCCACCCTCCTTTCCCCTGGCAAACACCAATAAGTTCTCTTTGTCCATATGCTAACTACCACCTATGAGTGGAGTCACACAGAGTTCGTCTTTCTCTCTCTAACTTATTTCATTCAACATAATACTCTCAAGGTCTATCCATGTTGTTGTGAATGGGACGACTTTGTCCTTTTTTATGGCTGAGTAGTATTCCATTGTATATATATATACCTTATCTTCTTTATCCAATCATCAGTTGCTGGGCACTTAGGTTGGTTCCATGACTTGGCTATTGTGAATAATGCTGCAATGAAGATAGGGGTGCATGGAACTTCTGGAATTGCTGATTTCAGGTTCTTAGGATAGATACCCAGTAGTGGGATGGCTGGGTCATAAGGTATTTCTATTCTTAAATTTTGAGGAATCTCCATACTGTTTTCCATAGTGGCTGCACCAGTTTGCATTCCCACCAACAGTGTATGAGGGTTCCTTTTTCTCCACAGCCTCTCCAACGTTTGTCACTCTTGCTTTTGGATATTTTTGCCATTCTAACAGGTGTAAGGTGATATCTTAGTGTAGTTTTTATTTGCATTTCCCTGATGATTAGTGACGATGAGCATCTTTTCATGTGTCTATTGGCCATCTGTATATCTTCTTTAGAGAAATGTCTGTTCATGTCCCCTGCCCATTTTCTAATTGGGTTGTTTGATTTTTTATTGTTGAGTTGTGTGAGTTCTTTGTATATTATGGAGATTAACCCTTTGTCAGATAAATAACTTGTGAATATTTTTTCCCAATTAGTGGGCTGTTTTTGTGTTTCAATCCTGTTTTCCCTTGCCTTGAAGAAGCTCTTTAGCCTGATGAAGTCCTATTTGTTTATTCTTTCTATTGTTTCCCTCATGTGAGAGATTATGGTGTCCGAAAAGATTCTTTTGAAGCTGATGTCAAAGAGTGTACTGCCGATATTCTCTTCTAGAAGACTTATTGTTTCAGGCCTAATCTTTAGGTCTTTGATCCATTTTGAGTTTATTTTAGTAAATGGTGAAAAAGAATGGTTGATTTTCATTCTTTTACATGTGGCTGTGCAGTTTTCCCAGCACCATTTGTTGAAGAGACTTTCTTCCCTCCATTGTAGGCCCTCAGCTCCTTTGTCAAAGATTAGCTGTCCATAGATGTGTGGTTTTATTTCTGGGCTTTCAATTCTGTTCCATTGATCTGTGCATCTGTTTTTGTACCAGTACCATGCTGTTTTGATTACTGTGGCTTTGTAGTATGTTTTGAAGTCAGGGATTGTGATGCCTCCAGCTTTGTTCTTCTTTCTCAGGATTGCTTTAGCAATTCGGGGTCTTTTGTTGCCCCATATGAATTTTAGGATTCTTTGTTCAATTTCTGTAAAGAATGACAGTGGAATTCTGATTGGGATAGCGTTGAATCTGTAGATTGCTTTAGGTAGAACGGACATTTTAACTATGTTTATTCTTCCAATCCATGTGCATGGAATGTCTTTCCGTCTCTTTATGTCGTCATCGATTTCTTTCAAGAAGGTCTTGTAGTTTTCATTGTATAGATCTTTCACTTCCTTGGTTAAATTTATCCCAAGGTACTTTATTCTTTTTGTTGCGATCGTGAATGGGATTGAGTTCTTGAGATCTTTTTCTGTTAGTTCATTGTTAGCATATAGAAATGCAACTGATTTATGTATGTTGATTTTATACCCTGCAACTTTGCTGTAGTTGTTGATTGTTTCTAATAGTTTTTCTATGCATTCTTTGGGGTTTTCTATATATACAAGATCATGTCATCTGCAAACCGCGAGAGTTTTACTTCTTCACTGCCTATTTGGATTCCTTTTATTTCTTTTTCCTGCTGAATAGCTCTGGCCAACACCTCCAGTACTATGTTGAATAAGAGTGGTGAAAGTGGGCACGCTTGTCTTGTTCCTGTTCTGAGAGGGATGGGTTTCAGTTTGTGTCCGTTGAGTATGATGTTGGCTGTGGGTTTGTCATATATGGCCTTTATTATGTTGAGGTACTTTCCTTCTATACCTATTTTATTGAGGGTTTTTATCATAAATGATGTTGGATCTTGTCGAATGCTTTCTCTGCATCTATTGAGATGATCATGTGGTTTTTGTTTCTCATATTGTTTATGTAGTGAATCACGTTGATTGACTTGCAGATGTTGAACCATCCCTGTGTCCCTCGTATAAATCCCATTGATCATGGTGTATAATCTTTTTGATGAATTGCTGTATTCAGTTTGCCAAAATTTTGTTGAGGATTTTTGCGTCTATGTTCACCAGTGATATTGGACTGTAGTTTTCCTTCTTTGTGTTGTCCTTGTCAGTTTTGGGGATCAGGGTGATGTTGGCTTCATAGAATGTATTAGGGAGTGCTCCATCTTCCTCAATTTTCTGGAATAGTTTGAGCAGGATAGGTATTAAATCTTCCTTGAATGTTTGGTAGAATTCTCCAGAGAAGCCGTCTGGTCCTGGACTCTTATTTTTGGGGAGGTTTTTGATTACTGTTTCTATTTCTTTACTTGTGATTGGTCTCTTCATATTCTCTATTTCTTCCTGATTCAGTTTGGGGAGGTTGTATGAGTCTAGAAATTTATCCATTTCTTCTAGGTTGTTAAGTTTGTTGGCATATAGTTTTTCATAGTATTCTCTTAGGATCCTTTGTATTTCTTCTGTATCTGTTGTGATTTCTCCTCTCTCGTTTCTAATTTTGTTTATTTGAGACCTCTCTCTTTTTTTTAGTGACTCTGGCTAAGGGTTTTTCGATTTTGCTAATTTTTTGAAGAACCAACTCTTTGTTTCATTGATCCTTTCTACTGTCTTTTTTGTTTCAATATCATTTATTTCTGCTCTAATTTTTATTATTTCCCTCCTTCTACTGACTTTGGCTTTGTTTGTTCATCTTTTTCTAATTCCGTTAGGTATCGTTTGAGGTTGTTTATGTCAGATTTTTCTTGCTTATTGAGGTGAGCCTGTATTGCAATGAATTTCCCTCTTAGGACTGCCTTTGCTGTGTCCCAAATAATTTGGTACAGTGTGTTTTCATTTTCATTTGTCTCCAGATAATATTTGATTTCTTCTTTCATTTCCTCAATAATCCATTGTTTGTTCAGTAGCATGTTGTTTATTCTCCACATTTTTGGCCCTTTCCCAGCTTTATTCTTGTAGTTGATTTCTATTTTCATAGCATTATGATCAGAAAAGATGCTTGATATTATTTCAACCCTCTTGAACATATTGATGCTTGCTTCGTTTCCCAAGATATGGTCTATCCTTGAGAATGTTCCATGCGCGTTTGAGAAGAGCATGTAACCTGCTGTTTTTGGATGAAGTGTCCTATATATATCTATTAGGTCCATCTGATCTAATTTTCATTTAATTCTATAATTTCCTTGTTGATTTTCTGTCTGGATGGTCTGTCCATTGGTTTTAATGGGGTGTTCAGGTCCCCTACTATTATTGTATTGCTGTTGATGTCTCCTTTTAGTTTTTTTAATAGTTTCTTTACGAATTTTGGTGCTCCTGTGTTAGGTGCGTATATATTTATAAGTGTTATGTCATCTTGGTGGAGCGTCACTTTTATCATTATATACTGCCCCTCTTTGTCTTTCTTTATCTGTTTTGCTTTGAAGTCTACTTGGTCTGATATAAGTATGGCAACACCTGCTTTCTTTTGTTCTTTATTGGCTTGGAGTATTGTCTTCCATCCCTTCACTTTGAGTCTGTGTTTGTCTTTGGGGCTGAGGTCTGTTTCCTGGAGGCTGCATATTGTTGGATCTTGTTCTTTGATCCATCCTGCCACTCTGTGCCTTTTGATTGGAGAGTTCAATCCATTCACTTTTAGTGTGATTATTGAAACGTGGGGGCCTACTGTTGCCATTTTTTCACTTGTTTTCCGGTTCTTTTGCATTTTGTCCTGATGGAGAGCTGTTACTTTGTGTTATTGTCCTTCTGCTTATCTCCTTTGTTCTGGATTTTGTAACCCCTTTCCTTTTTTTGATTTTTCAGGAATGAGTTTCTTCCTGAGCAATTCTTGAAGAGGAGGTTTTGTGGTGATGAACTCCCTTAACTTTTGTTTATCTGGGAAAGTTTTTATTTCTCCATCATATTTGAAGGCTATTTTTGCTGGGTAGAGTATTCTTGGCTGCAGGTTTTTGTCCTTCAGAGTTTTGAATATTTCATTCCAATCTCTTCTAGCCTGTAAGGTCTCTCCTGAGAAATCTGCTGATAGCCTTATGGCGTTTCCTTTGTAAGTTATTTTCTTCTGCCTGGCTGCCCTTAGTATTTTCTCTTTGTTGTTGACTTTTGCTAGTTTCACTACTATATGCCTTGGGGTTGGTCTTCTTGCGTTAATAAAGTGTAGAAATCTATTGGCTTCTGTCACGTGAAGTTCCATCTCTCTTCCCAAGTTTGGAAAGTTCTCAGCTATTATTTCTTTGATCAGGCCTTCTGCCCCCTTCTCCTTCTCTTCTCCCTCTGGTATCCCTATAATCCTTATGTTGCGTCTCCTAATTGAGTCGGATAATTCTCGGAGAGTTTCTTCATTTCTTTTTAGTCTTAGTTCTCTCTCTTCCTCTGTCTGCAGCATTTCTATATTCCTATCCTCCAAATTGCTAATTCTGTCCTCCAAATTATCGGCCCTACTGTTCAGAGAGTCCAGATTTTTCTTAATCTCCTCTGTTGTGTTCTTCATCTCCAATATTTCTAATTGGTTCTTCTTTATAGTATCAAGCTCTTTTGTGACATAGTGCCTGAACTCATTGAGTTGTCTATCTGAATTCTCTTTTAGGTCATTGAGTTTTTTCATAATGGCAGTTTTGAAATCATCGTCATTTAGGTTATAGATTTCATTGTCTTTGGGATTGTTTTCTGGGTGCTTATCATTTTCCTTCTGTTCTGGAGATTTAATATATTTTTTCATACTGCTTGATGGCGTGGATTTGTGCCTCCATATAGCGATAGAGTTTAGTCGCTGCTTCCATTTGTTGCGACTGGTGTGTGTGTGTGGGGGGGGGCAGCTGTTTAGACTGCCCCAACCAGGAAGCCTGTCAGCTGTTACTGACTGGGCCTGGACCCCTCCTTGTAGTCACAGTCGTCCTGTGGGGTCCCTCATCAGTTGTGGGGGCAATCGTAAGGGGGCCTCAGGCTGCTGGTGCCTACTGCTGCAGCCCACTTAGATGCGCACCCTCCTTGTGGTCTGCAGCAGTGTTGTGGGCTTTCCCATCACCCAGGAGCAGGATCACCTATAATCTCCGATTTGTTCTTAACAGAGCCCACCAGATCACACTTGTCCACTATAGGTCCCAGCAGAGCTATGGGTATTTTCTGCAGTCTGTCATTAGCTCACCTAGCTGTGCTGCTTTTGCCCCAGGGCCTTCCCACCTTGCAATTGCCAGTCGGGACCTCTCCACTAGTGCTGTGCAGAGGCTTTCACTGAGGCTGCTGTAAGAACCTGGAGCTCCCCCCTGGGCTATGTAGCTGTTTCCCTGGAGCTCTACTCTACCCCACTTCACTCTCACGGGATCTCTGGCAGCCCCTTGCCTTGTCTGGGACACGGCCAGAGTCCATGGGCCTGGCAGTGGCTTGTAAGCCGCTGCCTTGTGGGGAATTCTGCTCTAGGGAGCTTCCTGGTGTTCTGAATGCTGGGCGGGGCCTCCCTGCCAATGGCGAGCAGAGGCCCTCCCTGCTGGGGGGGTGCAGAACCTTGGAGTGACCCCCAGGGCCACAGAGCCGGGTGTTGGAGCTTCACCAAGTCCCCAAGCACATCCACGGGAAGTCCGGGCACCCCCTGCAGTGACCGGTGTGCCAAAGACTGTGAGCCTAGCGGCAGCTTGCCATCTGAAGCTGCCTCAGGGGATCCGCCCACCGGGAGCTTCCCTTTGTCCTAGATTCAGGGCATGGCCTCCCTGCTAATGGTGAGCAGAGGCTTTCCCTGCTAGGGAGATGCAGGACCCTGGAGCCTTCCCCCGTGCCACAGAGCCAGGTGCTTGAGCTCCAACCATCTCCCCAAGCATGTCTATGGGAAGTCTGGGTGCCCCCTGCACCGAGCTGTGTGCCGGAGACCGTGAGCCCAGTGGCAGCTTGCGGTCTGGAGCCACCCTGGGGGATCTGCCCACAGGGAGCTTCCCTTTGTCCTGGATTCTGGGTGTGGCCTCCCTGCTAATGGTGAGCAGAGGCTTTCCCTGCCATGGAGGTGCAGGACCCCGAAGCCTTCCCCTGTGCTGCAGAGCCAGGCACTGGAGCTCCATCCATGTCCCAAGCACGTCTATGGGAAGTCTGGGCACCCCCTGCACTGAGCCACTCACTGGAGACTGTGAGCCCAGCGGCAGCTTGTGGTCTGGTGCCGTGCCAGGCCCACCAGGAGCTTCTTTTTGTTCTGGCTTCTGGGCGGGGCCTCCCTGCTAATGGCGAGCGGAGGCCTTCCCTGCCGGTGGGTGCAGGACCCTGGGGAATTCCCCCTGGGCTTAGGTGTGATCTTGGGAGTTGTGGGTAGGAGTGTTGTCAACTGTTTCAACTGTCGCTCTTCTGGTGAGTGCACACTCCTGCCCTTGGTGTGTGGCAATGCTATGGGGGAGTCTGCTGGAAGAGAGCCTCCTGCAGGAACTAGGCTGTCCGGGGGTCTGGGGTCAGGGGTCGGATAGTTTTCACCTATTTCCACCTCCTCCCTGGGGGGAAGTCCATCCGCCTTCCAATGTGTAGTAGCACGAGACTTTTAGGCGTCTTGAGATGCTATCTGGATATCCTTTGTTAATCGGTGAATGTCCAATTAGTTGTAGATTCGATGGGGGAGAGACAAAGAAGACTTCTCACTTCTCCATCTTGGTCCTGCCCCCCCCATTTCCAGTTAATTTTTGTGAGTGGTATAAGATAGGTGTCCAATTTTATTTAATTGTGTGTGAATATCCAGTAGTTCAAATACTGTTTATTGAAGAGAGAATCCTTTTCTCATTAAGCATTCTTGGCTCCCTTGTCAAAAATTAGTAGACCATATACGCATGGTCTATATCTGGGCTCTCCACTCTGTTCCATTGTTGTATATGTTTATTTTTATATCAATACCATCTAGGTTTGATTAGCATAGCTTTGTAATATAGTGTAAAATCAGAAAGTGATTTCTGATACTTCCAGCTATGTTATTTTTTCTCAGGAAATTGCTTTGAATATTCAGCATCTTTTGTGATCCCATACAAATTGTAAGATACTTTTTCTATTCCTGTGAAAAATGCTATTGGAATTTTGAAAGAGATTGCATTGAATATATATATGGCTTTGGATAAGTACTGACATTTTAACAATATTAACTCACTTATCCATGATTATGGGATGTCTTTCCATTTGTTTGTGTCTTCCTTATATTTTTTCTTATACTTTATAGTGTATAGACTTTTTGCCTCCTTGCTTAAATTTATTCCTAAGTATTTTCTTGATATCATAAATAAGATTGTTTTTTTATATCTTTTTCATATATTTTGGTGTTAATGTAAAGAAATAACATTGGCTTTTTTATGTTGATTGGTTTTGCATCCAACAGCTTTACTGAGTTAATTTATTCTAAGAATTTTTTGTTTGAGTCTTTAAGATTTTCATACATAAAATTATGTTATCTCCAAACAGAAAAAAATTTACTTTAACTTTATGATTTTGATCCCTTTATTTCTTTTTCCTAACTAGTTGCTCTGGCTAGGACTACCGGTACTATGTTGAATTGGAGTGATGGAGATGTGCATCTTTCCCTGGTTCATGATTTTAGATGAAAAGCTCTCAAACTTTCACTATTGGGTATGATTTTAATCATGGACCTTTCATATATGAACTTTATTATGTTCAAGTACATTATTTCTTTACACAATTAGTTGATAGCTTTTATTATAAAAGAAAGTTACATTTTTTGAGTAATTTTTCTGCATCTATTGCAAGAAGAATAAGATTTTTACCCTTTATTTTACAAATGCAGTGTATCACATTTATTGATTTGCGTATGTTGAACCATTTTTGTATCCCAGAGACAAGTGCCACCTCGTAGTGATGTATGATCCTTTAAGTGTGCTACTGAGTTCAGCTTGGTAGTACTTTGCTGAGAATTTTTGCAACTATACCAAAGTTATTGGCCTGTACTTATTTTTTAGTTCACTTTAGAATCAGAGTAGTGCTGGCTTAGTAAAACAAATTCGAGAGTGTTCTCTCTTTTACAAGTTTTTGAAAAATTTCAAGAAGGATTGATGTTAATTCATCTTTACTTGTGAGGTAGAACTCACCAGTGATACAATGATCACTGATCTCGACCTTTTCTTTGTTGGGCTGTTTGATTACAGCTTCTAGCTCCTTACTCATTATCAGTCTGTTCAGATCTATTTCTTTATGATTCTGTCTTGGTAGGTGTATATTTCTAGGAATTTATCCATTTATTCTAGGTTGTCCAATTTGTTGGCATTTAATCATTTATAATAGTTATGATCTTTGCATTTTAATGATATCATTTGTAATCTCCTCTCTTCTAATTATATTTATTTGGGTCCTCTTTTTTTGTTGTTAATTTAGCTAAATTTTTGTCATTTCTACTAATCATTTCAAAAAACTCTTACTTTTGTTCACATTTTAAATTATTTTCCTATTTCCTACTTCATTAATTTCTGCTCTACTTTTTTTTTTTTTAAGATTTTTTCCCCCTTTTCTCCCCAAAGCTCCCCAGTACGTAGTTGTATATTCTTCATTGTGGATCCTTCTAGTTGTGGCATGTAGGATGCTGCCTCAGTGTGGTTTGATGAGCAGTGCCATGTCCGCGTCCAGGATTCGAACCAGCAAAACACTGGGCTGCCTGCAGCAGAGCGCACGAACTTAACCACTTGGCCACGGGGCCAGCCCCTCTGCTCTACTTTTTGATATTGTCTTCCTTCTGCTAACTTTTGGCTTTGTTCTTCTTTTTCTAGTTCCTTGAGTTGTAATGTTATGTTGTTTATTTTATATCTTTTCTTATGTTTGTGTTTATATTTTTAAACTTGCTTCTTGGTTTTGCTTTTGCTGCAATCCATAAATTTTGGTAAGCTGTGTTTGTATTTTTTCCCAAGGTATTTTTTATGATTTCCATTTTCATTTCTTCTTTGATTTTTTCAGTTATTCAAGAATGTGTGTTTAATTTTCATACATTTGTAAATTTTCTTATTTTCCTGCTTTTAGTGATTTCTAGCTTCATACTATTGTGGTTGGAAAAGATACTTAATATAATTTCTATCTTTCTGACTTTGATGAGATTTGGTTTTTGGTCCATTTGATTTATTCTGGAGAATGTTCTCAATGCACATGTGAAAAATGTATATTCTGCTGCAGTTGGATGAAATGTTCTGTATAAATCTTTTAGATCATTTTTCTATAGTGTTGTTCAAGTCTTTGCTTATTGATTTTATATCAGGATGTTTATCCAGTGATGAGAGTGGGATATTAAAATCCTCTATTATTATATTGCTGATTATTTTTCCATTTAGTTTTGCTAGTATTTGCTTTATATATTTATATATTTAGATGCTCATGTTGGATGAATAAATATATATAGATGCTATATCTTCTTGATGAGTTCACCTCTTTATCATTATACAATGACCTTATTTATCTCTTTGGCAATGTTTAGCTTAATATCTAATTGGTCTGATATGAGTATATCTATGCTTGTTCTATTTTGTTAACCACTTACTTGAAAAATCTTTTTCCATCCCTACCCTTTCAGTCTCTGTGTGTCCTTAAAGCTAAACTGAGTCTCTTGTACACAGCATATCATTAAATCTCGCTTTCTTTATATATTCAGCCATTTTATGTTTTTCGGTTTTTTTGAGGAAGATTAGCCCTGAGCTAACTGCTGCCAATCCTCCTCTTTTTGCTGAGGAAGACTGGCCCTGAGCTAACATCCACCCCCATCTTCCTCTACTTTATATGTGGCACTCCTGCCACAGCATGGCTCAATAAGTGGTGCATAGGTCCACACCTGGGATCTGAAACGTCAAACTCCGGGCTGCTCAAGTGGAGCACACGAACTTAATGCCACCAGGCCAACCCTGCACTCTATTTTTTTTAATGGAGAATTTAATCTATTTCTCATTAAAATAACTATTGATAGGTAAGGACTTACTATTGCCATTTCGTTAGTTGTTTTCTGACTGTTTTGGATTTCTTTTGTTCCTCTCTTCCTCTCTTGCTATCTTCCTTCAAAATCTGATGACATTTTATGGTGGAATTCTTTGGTCATTTAATCTTAACCCTTTGTGTTTCTACTAAAGATTTTGTCTTTGTGTTTGTTATGAGGATTACATAAAATATAACATCCTATTTTAAGCTAATAACCTTGATAGCATATAGAAGCATCATATTTTTACGTCTCCCTCCTTCAAATTTAAGTTAATAAAGTCACATTTACATTTTTGAATATTGTGTATTTAACAAATTATTGCAGCTTTAGTTATTTTGAATACATTTGCTTTTTAACTGTTAAATCAGAGTTGAAAAGGATTTATGTACCACCATTACAATATTTCAGAGTCTGACTTTGTATAATTAATTTTACTGGGGAATTTTATACATTCATATGGTTTTATGTTGTTAATTAGGGTCTTTTAATGTTATTTTGAAGAACTCTCTTGAGCATTTCTTGTAAGGCAGGTCAATTGGTGATGAACTCCTTCAGCTTTAGTTCTTTTGGAAATGTCTTTACATGTCTTCATTTCTGAAGGACAGCTTTGACAAGTATAATTCTTCAGTGGCAGTTTTTTCTTTCAACATTTTGAGCATATCATCACAGCTTTTCCTGAGCTACAAGGTTTCTGCTAAGAAACTTCTGATAGCCTTATGGAGGATCCATAAGACTTCATTAAATGTGAAGTCATTCTCTGTTGCTACTTTAAAAATACTCCGTCTTTGAGTGTTGATAATCTAATTATAAAATATCTTGGAATAGCCCATTTTGGGTTCAACCTATTTGAGGTCCTTTACTCTTCAGGAACCTGAATGTCCATTTCTCTCTCCAAGTGTGGAAATTTTTCATTCATTATTGTTTTCATATGGTATTCATATCTGCTGTCAATCGATCTCTTGTCCCTTCTCTCTCTCTCTCTTCTTCTTCTGGAATTCCCATAATGTGTATATTGTTTTGCTGGAAAAGGTCACATAAGTCCTGTAGAGTTTGTTTCCTCTGTGTCATTTCTTTTTCTCTTTTTGCTGCCATGTTTGTGTAATTTTAAATGACTTTTTTGAGTTCACTGATTTTTTTTTTCTTCTTGTTCAAGTATGTCATTGAAGCTCTGTTGAATTTTCCAGCTCAGTCACTGTATTCTTCATCTCTAGAATTTATTTTTTTGATTATTTATATTTCTTTGTTGAAGCTCTCATTTTGTTCATCCAACAAGTCTGCTTTATTGACCCCAGTTTGGATGAATTTAGGCTGGAAGGCAAAGATTACAATGAGAAATGTGACCAGCAATTCCCTGGAGCTATGGTTAGGAAAATTAATCAAAGTAAAGCTTGGCATAGAGGCCAGGGTCTGCCAGCCACATGCCCAGTGGAGACCAAATGCCATATACACATGTGTGGGTAAAATGCCTAGATGGAGGAGAAGAAATTTTTCTGGGACGTTTTGATACAGGAACCTAATTCACTGTGATTCCAAAACCTGTTGGCAAAGTCTTAACAAGGGCTAAGGTTAAATTGAGAGGATATGGAGATACAACAGTTTATGGGTTAAGGTGAAAGTTCGATAAAACATTGAGGTTTTTGAACAGATTTTGTATGAAGTAGTCACCTGTCCTTTACCTGAATGAATTATTGGGATAAATATTTTGTCTGACTGGGGATTGCTTTCCCTACCTAATATTGTAAAAGAGAAAGGCATGTAAGTCAGTCCTCAGGCCAGTTTTAATTGGGGATGCTAAGTGAAAACCAATTGAACTGTCAGAACCCACACAGGTGATTAACTTAAAACAATATAGAATACTAGGTAGGCAAAAAGAGTTTACCACCTTAATTAATGACATCTGAGAAGCTGGAGAGATGCTAACAACAAATTGTCCAATAGCCACATGTGGCCTGTGAAAAAGGCAGATGGCCCATGAAGACTAAAAGTAGATGATAAAGTCTTAAAAAATGTACTGCCCATGGCCTCAGCACTTCCAGACAGGGTTTCAACCATAGAGAAAATATAGCAGGGTAAAAGAGGCTGGTCCTTAGTGATCGACCTTGCAAATGCTTTCTTCTCTACCTCAATTTCAGAAATGAGCCAAGTGCAGTTTGCCTTCACATGGGAAGAATCCAACTTTGCTACCACAGGGTTATCTGAACTCACTGGCTTATAGTCATAATTTGGTCAGAAGGAATTTAGACTAATAATAGACAGACTAACCCTTTTCAAACTGCTTTGGCATTATCAAATAGGTGGGCCATGTTGAGTTTCCATTTTCATTTGTTTCAAGATATTTTATCTATTTCCATTTTTACTTCTTTGAGCTATTATTTGTTTGAGAATGTATTGTTTAGAGTCTGTTTGGCCTCATATATCATGATGTATCCTATAGATAGTCCCATGCGTACTTGAGATGAATGTGTTTTCTGTGGTTGTTGGAAGAAATGTTCTACAGATGTCTCTCAAGTCAATTTGGTCTAAAGTATGGTTCAAATCCCACATTTCCTTGGTGATTTTCTGGCTGGATGATTTGCAGATGTTGAACCATCCTTGAACCCTGGTTTAAATTCCACTTGACCATGGTGTATGATACTTTTAGTGTTTTGCTGCATTTGGTTTGCAAATATTTTGTTGAGGATTTTTGCATCTATGATCATCAGTGATATTGGCTTGTAATTTTCCTTCTTTTTCTTGTCCTTGTCTGGTTTTGTTATCAAGGTAATGTTGGCTTCATGAAATGATTTAGGAAGCATTCTGTCTTCTTTAATTTTTTGGAATAGTTTGAGAAGGATAGATGTTAAATCTTCTTTAAATCTTTGATAGAATTCTCCAGAGAAGTCATCTGGTCTTGGACTTTGGTTTTCTGGGAGGTTTTTGATTACTGTTCACATCTCTTTTCTTGTGATTGGTCTATTCAGATTCTCTAATTCTTCTTGATTCAGTTTGGAGAGATTGTATGAGTCTAAGAATTTATCTATTTTTTCTAGATTACCCAATATGTAGGAATACAGTTTTCCAAGTATTCTCTTATAATCCTTTGCCTTTCTGTGGTATCCATTGCAATTTCTCCTCTTTCATTTCTAATTTTATTTCTTTGAGGCTTCTCTCTCTTTTTTTATTAGTGAGTCTGGCTAAGGGTTTGTCAATTTTATTTATCTTCTCAAAGAACAAGCACTTAGTTTTATTGATGCTTTAACTGTTTTTTTCTCTCTGTTTTATTTACTTCTGCTCTAATTTTTATTTCCCTCCTTCTCCTGACTTTTGGCTTTGTTTGTTCTTCTTTTGCTAGTTCTGTTAGGTGTAGTTTAAGATCACTTCTTTGAAGTTTTTCTTGTTTTTTTGAGGTGGGCCTGTATTGCTATAAGTTTCCCTCTTAGAACCACTTGTGCTGTATCCCCTAAGAGTTGGGACCATACCAACTTTTTTCATTTTGATTTTTCTCCAGGTATTTTTTTATTTCTCCTTTGATTTCTTCATTGATCCAGTGGTTTTTCTGTAGCATATTGTTTAGTGTCCACATATTTGTAACTTTCCCTGTATATATATATATATATAACACAAAATGAAATATCTAGTGCTGCAATGAGCAAGAAAAATGTAGAAGCTGTGGTGGAACAAGTTCTGAGAGGAAGGAATCCAGAATTGGTTTTCTTTTAAAATTCTCAACTTAAAAAATTTGAATGAAAATAAATTTGAAGGTTTCAAATGATGGTCTTACTATTTCAAACGATGCTTATTGCTACCTAACTTCAATAAAAAGGAACACATTTTGACAATTATTTTACATTTATTCTTTATAAATAAATGAACCTATATTGTTGATTTGACTTCCATATGGCTTTCTTTGACAAGGAAGGGAGCTTAACAGTGATAGTCACCCATGAGCTTAATATTAAAGAAGTGAGAAAGCGAAAAGCAGACTCTAACAGTTGTCTACTTAGCTTGTCTGATTAAACAGCTGGGTCACGGTGTTCTCCTGTCGATTTTCACTCAATTGGAGTCGGCAGGACCTGTGGGGGGAGCTCTCACACCTTGTCATATGTCATCAATTACTTCAAACAAGAAGACACATAAGCTTGAATCTCTGACAGAAAGTACAACTACTTCACTACTGAAGGAAGATGTCTCTCTCTACCCAGCAGTAGCCCAGCCAATAAGAAACACACAGCTCAGCCAATGAGAAGTTGTTGCCACCGTGAACTGCTACTTTCCCCCAATGAACTTCGTTTAGAACAGACCATCCTTACTCTCCTCTTTCATTATAAAAGCAAACCCCTTTCCTTTGCTGTCTGGATTTGCCTGTGGTTCACTATAGCATGCATATCCCAAATTGGAATTCTTTTGGCTATTCCCAAATAAACTCATTTTGAGGGTGAAAATAATAAAATTAGCTTTTAAAGTTGACAAAACATATTTCTGTATATTTTACCCTGAATAATTTCAAATGATGTGAGGCAAGAAAGGCCCGTTGGGCTTTGCGTCCCTCTTTATAATGGCTCTTTTTAAATATGTGCTTTTTAACTCTGATGAAGTAAGATTTAATATAAGATCTACTTTATGGAATGTATTAGGTCAGGTGGAGACAAGCAAGTAACATGGTTGGGATGAGAATATTACACTTTCAAAATAGCAAATAAAAGAAATGTGCTATGGAGGGCAGATCTCATAACTGCACTTGCTGATATGCATCTAAAAAAGGAAATGTCAGATATCAAATTGTAATTAACAGTATTGAAACACTGTGCACTAAAGCTATCCAAATATTTAGTTTCACTTCTTATATACATTTATTTTATAAATAAGATATAAATATTTTACATATATTTATATGTAATGTGTATGTATGTATATATGTGTATGTTATTTATATTATATATACTATTACATATATCTTGAAAAAGTAAGACTGTTATATATAACTGTCAAAACAAACATGTAAGGACAAAATGAAAATGGTGGCTAAACAAAAGAGTGGAAACTAAGAAACCCTTTGAGGAGGCTTTCAATGTCCACAAGGAACCCTCTGTGTTGTGAATGTTACAAAGTAACAAAGATAACTCAGGTGCACTGGTTGGCCGGTTGCTAAATCACAGTTGTGTGTGTGGTCTGGCCAGTAATCAGTTATCTAAGTATTTTAGTCTGTGTTCTGTAACCAGTCTTTATTTAAAGGGAGTCAGCAGGAAGAAAATATGAAAGAGTGGGGTATAAGTAGATTATAAAATCAAAATTGATTCTCTAGTGATGACTGGGCTGATAAATGTTAGTGTCTTTTCTCCTAAGTCTTGTGCATTAATGGAGGACTCAATAATATATTCTGTCTGTTTTTCAAAGGTGAGTTGGGGGTTTATGGAACAATAACAACAAAAACAACTTTTCTTTAGGAACAAAGAAACAGCATTGGGATTACCCAATAATTGGAATTCACAGTGTGATTGCTTTGTTCTCATGGACACAGTTCACTGGGAGTTTCCAGTTGGCGGTTTGGCTTCTCCAACTTGAACATCACTTGGTCTCCCAGAGAGGCTATTTATTAAAAATAGGGTAGGTTAAAAGCACAGGGACTGAGTAAAGATTTAAATTGTCTCTCACATAACATGAAAAAAAGGCTTGAAAGCAGCTTTGTTTCTTTTGCTAACCAACTTCCCTGAGCTGGGAGCCCTGCCAGTTAAACTCCTTCCCTGGATGCCCAGGGACTTGTTAGAGTCTACAATATAACAATAAAAAGTTACAATTAAAGAGAGGAAATTACAAGCACTTGCATCTGCAGTTTGGCTCCAAAAAGAAAAGCTTGTTAAAACATCCCTTGGGTTTCTAACTCAGCTCTCCCAGGCATTTTGGAAAGTAATGGGGTCCCACATGGACATAAGGAGAATTTGGCAACAGTGAAGTAAAAGAGAAACTTTGAGAACAAGTTTTAGGTTTGCCCTATGCAATTCTTATACACAATGCATGGACCTTTAGCTTCTCATTAAACACGGTGTGTCTATTTTGACAAGTATATTGGGAATGGAAGGGCAATAGTGTGCTCTTAATTTAAAGTAGTAGAGCATCAAAATGAGCTCCCTTGGTGGTTGTGGGCTCATTTAACGACTATGCTTATGTTTCTTGATGCTCTTCTGTACTTGATGATTGGCCGTTGGAATAAATTCATCATTCCAAGGATAGACTGTTTTCTCCAACATTACCACTTATTTCAGTATCTTGAAGTCATAACTCCAGATTCATAACAGCCTTAGTTTAATATTTTGACCATGTCAGCATGTATGCCAAAACTATCACTGAAATAAAACTATACTTGAGCATATTATTGGACGTAGAAACACGTTATTTAACTCTTTACTTCATAACAAGGTATTTGATTGTTTAAAGTTTACACACATTTCACTTATTCATAAAACCCAAGAATAGAGGCTAGAATATTCAAAAACAAAACCCAATAAATGGTATCAATTTGGTAAAATATTCAGTCAAGTCAGTAAAAAATACAAAAATCATAGGATAGAATGAATTGACATTTCAGTCACAGTACTTCAATTTCAGCACTCATGAAAGGAAAATTATTATCTTGGAGAACTTCTAGGAGAAGAAAAGTGACATTAGCTATCTCCTTCCTACTATTCTGATAATGCACCGGTGCAAGATTATATTCATCATTTTCTACGTAGGCTTCTACCTTCCCAGCTCCTTAAAGATAGCATTTGGATTGAAACATGTTTGAGGCCTCCCACAATCTCTGCACCCCCATTTTTTCTTGTGCTTATTTAAAAGAAAGTACTTGGATCCCATAAATGTTTAAGATAATAATAACAATTATCATTATTATAACACTGTATAACAGATGTTAATAATATTTCAAATAATTAATTATGATTTGGAAAATCATAAAATTTTCTAACATACTGTATGGTGCTTAGTCTTTGTGCGTCTTTTTAAAGATTTCAAAATTCATGGCTAATTTTAATTACCCTTTACCCATATGCTCTCCTCATTTTCTCCATATTGTAACAGCTTTTTATATTTCTTACCTTCTTTTCTTTGTCACATACTTGGCAAATATCTCATTCTTGTCTTCTAATAAACTAAATTCTTGGACTATGTTGATTCTAGAATGCATTCCATTTATTTTATTTTTTATTCAGTGAATATATTTTATGTTTCCAAGATTCTGGTTTTGTTTATTTTTTATTCACTTTTCTGCCTTCATCCTTCCTGATTTGTTTAAAATAGAAGTTATACTTCTATTTCATTAAATTTCAAGTGTGCATGCATGTGTATTGCAAGACTTCTTATCTACAATATAAATTCCATCTGTAACAAATTCTTATTCCTATGGTAGTTTGGGGCTATTTTTTTTTTAACATTTGATTTAACTATATGGCTATGTCCCTCTCTCTCTCTCTGTCTCTCTCTGTCACACATACACAAACACACATACATATTATATTCTAGCTCTCACTATCTGTGCTTACCCTTTTTGTCTAGGAGCATTATAATTTCCTCTCAGTAGACATCTGGGATTTCACTTGAAAACTGGTTCATGTGATTCACGACTTGAATTTTATTCCCCATTCAGATACTGGGGATATAGCAGGTCGGGAGCCAGAAGACAGTTTATCTCACTTCCTTCCCAGTGAAACTGAGCCTTTCTTCTCAAATTCCAGACCTAAAAACTTCCCATTAAAAGCTTAACCACAGACATCAGCTTGATTAATTTGTATTAGCCCATTAAATAGGCCAAAAGCCCACCATGTCCTCTGACTTCACATCAAGGGTCTTGCTCCAGCTCCCTTTTTCTTGCATGACCTTATTGTTCATCTTTATCTCTGGGAAGCTGCTGCCCTCTGCCCCAGTGAAAGGGCCTGTAGTCAGATCCACCCGTTCTGAAACATTTCATGGGCTTCAGATCTGCAGATATATTTAACTAGAATTTCCTGTCAGAGAAAACTTTTGTCCTAATATGAAAATACACATAAATTTGATATGCATATTGCTATTCTTTGGTGTGTGTCTGAAGTAGAAATTACTTAAGATTCTTGTGCAAGTTGATCCAAATTTATTCACTTTTTTGTCACTTCTACAACAGTATGTCCTCGATTATTTTTTGCTTGTTTTGAGTCCCACAAGCATGATGTTAAATTTATCATCATTCTGGTAAGAGTAAAGCAATATTTTATTGCTGCCTATGGATTAGGTGTGGAAGTGATCATCTCCTCCTGTGTTTATTAGCCATAGGACTTCTCACTGCTGTAAATGTTCAAATCAACTGCTGATTTCTGGTCTACTTTAATACATGTTATTGAGTGCTTGCCATGTTTAGGTTATTCCTGGATGCATTGAAAGCATCATTTGCTTAACAGAAGCACGTCTGTGTTTGGAAGCATATTGAGAGTGGGATAACAGAAGTGTACTCATTAATATGATGTAGGAGAACCACAAAATGAAGTCTCCTTAGTGGATTTGTGATGATTTTGATACCTTTAAAATTAAAATTATTTTAATTCATATTATAAGATATATTGTACACACAAGAGAATACATCTTATTAATATTTACACACTTAAAATAAAATGTAATAACCTGTGATCATCACATATATAGGAAATATACATCAGCAATGCAGTCAAACCCCTGGTGGTCTCCTCCTACATTTCCTAGAGAGTTACATTTTTTAATTTGCTTGAGTCAATCCCTTGGTTTCCTTATAATCTTGTCATTAATATTTGTATCTCAAAATATATGCACAATCTCTTTTGAGCTTAATATTCAAAGAATCATACTGAAAGCGTTCTTTTGTGGGTTTTTTTCTTACCTTTTTTCCTGGGATATGCTGATGTGCTGATGTTTATAAATCACTTATGATAATAATAACTGCTGTATAGTTTTATGTTATTTCAACATAACCTACTCAGGTATTTTTCCTCCAGTTTTCTGCAGTTACAAATAAGAGTTCACTGAGTGTATCCGGACAAGTATCTTTGTGAAAGTAGAAATTGTTTTTACAGTGAACACCTAGGACAGAAATAAATGGAGAGTAGAGCATTAACCAGATAATTCCTGATTATTTTTCAGTGATTGCACAAATTTATACTCCTATACCTGATGCATCAGAGTTCATTGTGTCACATCATCATCCAAACCTGGTCTGCTCGCTCACTTAAGTATTTGCCAAAAAATAGCAAATGTAGAATACTGTCTGATGGTTTCATTTTCATTTCCATAATTATTAATTATAGTCAGTACTATTTTTGTTTAAAGATTGGCACCTGAGCTAACAACTGTTTCCAATCTTCTTTTGTTTTTTACTGCTTTTTTCTCCCCATATCCCCCCAGTACATAGTTGTATACTTTAGTTGTGGGTCCTTCTAGTTGTGGCATGTGGGATGCCACCTCAATGTGGCCTACTGAGCAGTGCCATGTCTGCACCCAGGATCTGAACCCTGGGCTGCTGAAGTGGAGCACACAAACTTAACCACTCGTCCACGGGCTGGCCCCTAGTCAGTACTATTTGATATGATTATTGGTCATCCATAATTTCTGTTGAATTACTGTTTATGCCTTTTGCACACTTTTTTCCTAGTGGGTTGTTTGTCTTTGTCTTGATGATTCCTAAAAGTTTTATATACATTTGCTTGCTGATTCAGTTGCTTATCTACCTGCCTAGGTGACCTTTCCATTTGAACGACTCTTAAACATCTCTGACATCTAAGTCTAAATCTGTGTTCTGATCCCCATCCCATACTGTTCCAGCACCTCCTTCCTCATTACTTTGCATGGCAGTGACTTTCTTCACTGCCTCAGGCCCAGAGCTTTGAGGTCACCCATGCGGGTTCTCACTGTACACACTCTGTGTCCCGTCCACCAGGATTTCTGCCAACTCTACCTCCAAACACACTCAGAATCTGGAGACTTCTCACCACTTCCACTGCTACCATTCTGCTCTGAGCCACCCATGCTTTTCATGTGAATTTCTGAAATGTTTGCCTAATCTCCCCTCTTCTGTCCATGCCCCTCAGCAACTACCCTCAACAGAGTGGCCAGAATCATATGTGAGAGTCAGATCATGGCACTCCCCTGTTCAAAGCCCTACAATAGCTTCCCAGCAACCTTGGAGCAAAGCCATGGTCCCCATGAAGTCCTCCAAGACCCCCCCCAGTCCAGTTCCTACTTACCTTCTGAGCTCATCTCTCACTGCTCTCACTTTCCTCTTTTCCTTCCAGCTGAACAGACATCCACGTGTCCACAGTCTTGCCTGAGGGCTGGTGCACTTAGAGTTTTCTCTTACTAGACTGCTCTTCCCCCAAGAATCTATGGGACTAATTCCCTCATTTCTTTCCAGTCTGTACTCCAAGTTTAGTTACTCAGTGAGGCCTACTATGAGTTCCCCACTACAACCCCCATCACTCTTCATTGGCCTCACTTTTGTGCCACTTTTCCTTTCACTGTGTCACTGATGATCTTCTAGCATACAGTGGAATTTGCCTATTTATTATGTTTATGTTTAGCATCTGCCTTTCCCACACACACATGCACTCAACCTAAAATATAATGCACCTGTAAGTAGAGATTTTTGTATTTGTTCTTCACTGATGCATCCTAAGTGCTAAGGACATTGTTTGCCACATTGTACACACATTCAACTGGGTAGGTACTAGTTGAGTGACAAATAAAAGTCAGGTGTACAGAGCAACACACACAAATGTATATGGTAATGAGCATAAGAAACTCTGGATCCAACTACTTAGGGAAAAGAATTCTTAGAAATATACAACTTACCAAGAATGAATCAGGAAGAAACAAAAAATCTGAATAGATCAATTACTAGTAAGGAGATTGAATCAGTAATCAAAAATCCCCCAGCAAAGAAAAGCCCAGGACCAGATGGTTTCACTGGTGAATTATACCAAACTTTAAAAAAATAATTAGGGGGCCGGCCCTAGGGCTGAGTGGTTAAGTTCATGTGCTCTGCTGCAGTGGCCCAGTGTTTCGCTGGTTCAGATCCTGGGCATGGACATGGCACCGCTCGTAAAGCCACGTTGAGGCGGCGTCCCAGATGCCACAACTAGAAGGACCTGCAACTAAGATATACAACTATGTATCAGGGGGGATTTGGGGAGATAAAGCACAAAAAAAAAAAGATGATTGGCAACAATTGTTAGCTCAGGTGCCAATCTTTAAAAAAATAATAATAATTAAAACAAATCCTTCTCAAGTTCTTCCCAAAAATTAAAGAGAAGAAAACACTCTCAAACTCATTTTACAAGGTCAATATTAACCTGATCCCAAAACCAGAAATAGATATTACTAGAAAGGAAAACTACAAGCCAATATCCCTGATGAATATAGATGCACAAATTATCAATAAAATATTAGTAAACTGACTTCTGCAAAGCATTAAAAAGATTATTCACCATGTTAAACTGGTTACCCTTGGGATGCAAGAGTGTTTCAACATATGCAAATCAATCAATGTGGTGCATCACATTAATAGAATGAAAGAAAAGAATCATGTAATCATCTCAATAGACACAGAAAAAGTATTTGACAAAATCTAGCATCCATTCATAGTAAAAACTTAACAATTTAAACATAGAAGGAACATATGTCAATATATCAAAGGCTGTATATGACAATATATCAAAGGCTGTATATGACAGCTAACATCATACTCAATAGCAAAAGGGTGAAATATTTTTCTGTATGATTAAACACAGGACAAGAGTGCTCACTCTCACCACTCTTATTCAACAGAGTACTGGAAATCCTAGCTAGAGCAATCAGGCAAGAAAAAGACACAAAAGTTATCAGAATTGGAAAGAAAGAAATAAAATTGTTCCTATTTGCAGATGACATGATTTTATATACAGAATATTTTAAAGATTCAACCAAAAATCTGTTAGATCTAATCAATAAATTGAGTAAAGTTATAGGATACAAAGTTAACACACAAAAATCTGTAGCATTTCTTACGCTAACAGTAAAATTTCTGAAAAAAGAAATAAAGACATTGATCCAATTCACAATGGCATCAAAAACAATAAAATACTCAAGAACAAATTTAACTAAGTTGGTGAAAGATCTCTCTGCTGTAAACTACAAAACATTGATGAAGGAAATCAAAGAAGAAAAGTGGAAAGGTATTCTGTGTTCATGAATTGGAAGAATTAATATTCTTAAAATGTCAATATTATCAAAAGCTATGTATAGATTCACTGGAATTACTATTAAGTTTCCAATGCTTATTTTTACAGAAATAGAAAAAATACTCCTAAAGTTTACATGGAATGACAAAAGACCCCAAATAGCCAAAGAAATTCTGAGAAAGAAGAACAAAGCTGGAAGAACCTCAGTTCCAGATTTCAAGATGTAGTATAAAGCTAGAGTCATCAAAACATTATAATACTGGCATAAAAACAGACGAATAGAAGAGCATTGAGAGCCCAGAAATATACCCAAGCTTGCGTGGTCAAGTAATATCTGACAAGGGAGCTAAGAACGCTCCATGGAGAAAAGACAGTCTCTTGAATAAATGGTGATGGAATGATTGGTTATTCACATTTAAAAGAATGTAACTGAGCTCATATCTTACACCACTCGCAAAAATTAACTCAAAATGGATTAGACTTAATTGTAGGACCTGAAACAATGAAATTCTTAGAAGAAAACTTAGGAAGAGAGTTCCTTGACATGGATCTTGCAATAAACTTTTGGATATGGATTTTTTGGATGCATAAAGCACAAAGAACAAAATAAAAAATAAACAAGTGGGACTACATCAAACAAAAAAACTTTTGCATGGCAAAAGAAACCATCAACCAAGTGAAAAGACAACCTATGGAACTGGAAAAAATATTTGCAAACCATGTATCTGATAAAGGATTAATAACCAAAACATAAAAAACTCATAAATCTCAATAGCAAAAAACAAACAACCAAATTAAAAACTGGGCAAGGGATCTGAATAGACATTTCTCCCAAGAAGATATACAAAAGGCCAAGAGGTCCATAAAAATATGCTGAACCTCACCCATTATTAGGAAAATGCAAATTAAAATCACAATGAGATATTATCTCACGCCTGTTAGAATGACCGTGGTCAAAAAGACAACAGTTAAGAAATACTGACCTAGATGTGGAGAAAAATGAATGCCTGTGCCCTGTTGGTGAGACTGTAAATTGGTACAGCCACTGTGAAAAACAGTATGGAGGATTCTCAAAAAATTAAAAATAGAAATACATTATAATTCAGCAATTTCACTTTTGATAGTATATCCAGAAGAGTAAAAGCATGAAACCAAAATTACAATAATACTCCAAACTAACCCCAATGTTAACCTCCAATACGGTTCTTTTAACTTATCATCACCTAGAATATCAATGCAGATTACAAGACACCCTATTAAAACTGTATGCAGCTTGGTTTTCATATTTGGAAATTTGTTATAAAGTCATGCCAATAAAATATTCTTTTATCTTTTGATTTTAATACTCAACTTCAAGTTTGTGTTCTTCATCTAGGTTCATTAATGCTACTCTGTTTGTGATTATCAATTTTATAGAACATCCCATTACACGTGTTGGACTATTCCTCGTATTAAACTAAAGAGTGGAATCTAGTACACAGGGTATCAAATCTTAGCCAAATTATTCCCTAGAGTAGTTCTCTCCAATTTGCACAAACTCCAGCAGTGTTAGAATTTTAATTGCTGCTAATGTAATGTGTGGGGATACTCAAATCCCTCCCTGTTTGTTCGCATTTGCGTCGCCTTGACCTCCAGTGAGCTTGACATGCTTTTAAAATGTCTGCTAACATTTTGGTATTCCTCTTCTGTGAATTGCATGTTAGTATCCGGTTCTTTTTTCTTATTTATTCAGTTATTCATCTTTTCCTATTGAATTTTTTGGAGTTTTAAGAGGCTTGTTCTTTATACGAACCCTTTTTCCGTCACGTATGTTGTCTATATTTTCTTCTGTCTTTTGTATTTTCACTTTGACTGTGTTGTCTTAGTTGTTATTGCTTCTGATTGCAATAATTATGTTAATGCGCACTTAAACATTGAGGGAAAAACTCCTCATCTTCAGCTCTCTGCCAGCACCACGAAGCCCATCATACATATCACCCAGCCTATCTGGGACAGACACCGTTACCTGAGAAAAAGATGGTGGGGGCGTGGTGAGACAGGAAACGGAGGCCAATTGTGTGACTAAGCCCTGACTTCTGAACCAGTCTTCTCTGTAGGGGCTTTAATTCAACTTGGGACTTTGGGCTCATTCATGCCCCACTTCTCACTGGTCACACTCTGGCGTACTGTCTTATGAGATTCACTCTGGGATGGAAGTTCTTTCTTAAGGTTTAGAATGACAGGAAAATGCCACAAATGCAATTATCGTTGTGGCAAAAGGAAGGGAGATCGTGCATACACATGTGAATACCTGCTAATGTACTCCATTCACGTGTGCAGGTTCTGCCCAAACCTGAGCCCTTTTGTTGAACTGAGTGCTACGGACTGAATATCTGTATCCCCTCAAATGAATATGTTGAAATCCTAGCTGCCAATATAACGCTATTGGGAGCCATTAGGCACTTTTGTAGATGATTATGTCATAAGGAGGTAACTCTTAAATGGGATTAATGTTATTGTAAATGAGACCCCAGAAAGCTCCCTTGCCCCTTCCACCATGTGAGGACACAGCAAAACTATGGGCATCGACGAACCCTCACCAGACATCAAATCTGTAAGACTTGATCTTGTAGTTTTAGCATCCAAAACTGTGAGAAATAAATTTTTGTTTTTTAAGCCACCCATTCTGTGAATTCTTGTTATAGCAGCTGAATGGACTTACACCAAGGGAAGTGTCCTTTGACAGGTTGGAAAAATTCACAGCCCCCAGTGCAAGGTAGACGTGCAGACAAGGAAACTGTGGAATGCAGAAATTCTGCAACGTCAACAAGTTGTTGCTTTGGGGCCTACTGTAGAGACAGTTCAGAGCTGGGAATGTCTGGGTCATAAGGAGAAGGTCTCTCTGATAGATCACCAGGGGAAGCTGGTGATAATGGCCCCAAATATGCTGGGACACTAGACATGTTCTTTCCTATGCTAATGAAGGAGAACTCACCACAAACCTGGAAACTATTCAGTGTATACTCCAGCACAGCTCCAAATCCAAATCTTGTCCATGGTCTGGTTTCACTCTTCCTCAAAGCTTCTCTGAAGAAACAAATATCCCCTCATGTTCTGAGGGGAGGGTGAGTGTAGGGAGAGGAGGTAAGCATCTTATATAAGCTTCTCTCCCATAATCAACTTAAAAACTAGTTTCAGACACACACCCAAACAAAGACAGTGGAGAAAGCAGACCCTATTCCCACACACAGGCTCTCTGACCCCATGTAGTGGCTTAACATTGGTTGTCCTGGCTTCTTTCACATCACAGGACAGAGACTGAATGATAGCAAGTAGGAGACACTGCTTCAAAGTCCATTCTGCAGACTGTAACTCTGTTTTCCTTATAACCTGACTACCCAATCAACTAAGGCATAATGGGAAGTGGGGGAGAAAGGTGATACATGGGAGCGGGGGATTTGCCTGTTCTTGGATCTTTGGAAGCCAGCTGTTGCAGTCTGGTTCAAGCTCACTATAAGGTGAGTTTTCAATCGGCAACCATATCCACCTGCACAATCTTCTGGACCACCTCTTGCCAGACCCCTTCCCTCCCATCCCCCAGGGACTTAGTGGAGGGCTCTCCCTTTTCCATACAAACGTGGCCCCCTTGGATCAAGAAGTAACTGACTGTGCCCCTCTTCCATGAAAGAATGAGCTGTATACAGCAACTGCTCAGCCTTCACTTGAAGGGTGTGAAAACACCACAGAGGACAACTGAAGGAAACAGAGGGAGGTGTGAACTGTGTGTGATGCCTTATGACAGGCCTGCTTCCCATCGGCTGGTGAACTCTCCTATACGTGCTCCATTTAAAAATGATGTGATATTAAACATGGTAAACCATAGAGAATCAACGTTAAAACTAATGCCAACAGTTAAAATATCCAATGAGGTAGAAGGATGTCAAACTAATGTGCAAAAGTCAGTAGCATTCATGTAACAAACAGTAGCCACAGCATAGAATAGATGAGTAAACCTTATTTACAATAGAAATAAAGAAAGATTAAAAGAAAAAAGCTTACCAAGAAATGACCTGGACTTCTGTGAAGAAAAGTACAAAACTACCTGTAAAATGCATAAGAAACACAGAGACAGGATGGTCATCTCTGCTAAGTACAACCATAAAACCTGGACAACTACAAAAGAGGAAATTTAATGAGAACTCTGAAAGGTGGTAAGAAGAAGGCAAACTGACTTGGGACTTCAGGACTGGAGGAACAACTCAGTGACAAGGTTTCTTAGCCCGCCTCCCCCCCAACTCAAATCCAGTATTTTCAGATCCTCAGTTGATGAACAGAACACAGCCCAGGTAGACTTGTCCTCCACCAGATGTAATGAGTCTTAGGAACCATTCCAAATTAGTACAGCAGCACTGGCAAGGGGGTCTTTGGGAATGTCACTGACAAAATAAACTAAGATAAGATTTTCCTTCCCTGTCACACATGAGACTTTCCTCCCTCATCTGAAGGTTCAAAGCCTGCTGGGAAGCAGCAGCAAGAGGGACTTTGCCCACTGGAGGGAGAAAATGACTTCCTCCTAGGCTTTTAGATTCTACAGCTAGTCTGAGGATTAAGTTTATCTGAGACAAATTAACAAAAGAAAATAAATTGGTGACATCAAAATTTAACTATGGCTTGAATTTCATAAAATACAAGACTCAAGAAGGTGGCCAGATAATTCAGATTTTTTTCAACTTTTAACAATTTATTAAATTAATATTTCTCTAATAAACACTATCCACCACTTGAATGAGGTTCATAAACGCTATTGTGATTATCTTCACAAATTAGACACAGTTTACTTACCCCTACTGCTGTGCGTAAAATCAATTTTGTCAGTACTATTGGCACTAAATAACTTAAAATTCTGAATAGTTGAGATTTGGGCCTACAAAATGCTATTTAAGAGACCAGGTAGGTCTTGACAGTAAAGACAGAATCAAAAGCTGCATTAAGAACTTCATCCAGCCAGTTTGCTGTGGCAGAACTTCAATCCTATCATACATTGTCTGGGATTTCTTCAAGGTCTTTTTCATTCTTTTAAGAAATGATGATTCATTTCAATCCTGCTCTGTGTGCTGCCAGCACGTTTGCTTTAACTCATGGAAGATTAAGACCTCTCTGTAATTTCTCCCATCATGACTACATTTGAATGTAAGAACAGCCCACTGAAAGGTAAGACAAGACAAGTCACTGTGATATCTCCAGCATGGGGTCCATCTTTTGTGACAGCTTCAGCTGGAAAGTGCAGATGGATGTCTGTGTTGCTGAGATCAAAACTTCCAGAAGCACAGGTCAGATGGTATTTCTTTGCATTGCTGCAGAGCCTGCAAATAGCGAGATGGGCAGACTCCCTCATGATATCCCCCAGCTGACCAGTCAGAGTTAAACAACGTTCACCATCCATTCAACGAGCCTCCACAAAAATGATTTCTCCACCTAAGGGAGTCCAAACCAAACCTATTGCCACTCCCAGTTGACTCAAATGTCCATTTTATATATCTGGAGCCCACAGATATCTTTTGGAGCATAAAAATTAATCAAAATTGGCATTTCAGGTGGTAGGGCCAAGTAAGTCTTGTCACTGATAGATTCAGATTTTCCATCTTCTAAGATGTTTTCTCTGTAAACTTCTTTCTCATTCACATCAAAATGGTCCAACTTGGTTTCCTTATCTTGTCCTTTTCCCACCTTCACAGCAACAGCTCTCTATCCAGCCCCAAACTATCTATCCAGAGAATGACGCCCTGCCTCTCTGGTACACCTGGATGTGAAGAGGAGTAACCTGAGAGATCTGAATCTGCTGAGGACTCAGCCCATGCTGTTCCAGTTGCTTTGGGATCAAGTGCTTGTTGGCAGCCTATCTTCTCTTGTGTATACCCTGGCACCTGAAAGCCCTCATTCTGTCCAAGTAAACTGGTGGAGTAGCAGTGGTATTGGCAATAGTTATTTAAAAATCTTGGGAGAGGTTAAAGGCCACATTTAGATAATGATTTGTAAAGTTATGGTTTTGTTCATGATCCAATACCTCAAGCAGAGCTGATGCAGGATCACCTTGACACATTTTTTCTAATGTGTCAACCTCATCTAATAGAAACACCAGATTGTTAACCTCAACGGTGTTCAAGTCATTGATAATATGACCAGGCATACTGCCCACAGAGATGTGCCTGTCCTCAAACGTCAGACTATTCAAATTCTCATCCAAATACAATCTTGCAGAAGTCTCGATCCAGAGTCTTGGCCACAGACTTCCCACATTGTTTTACCAACTCTAGGAGGGTCAGCAAAGCAAAGAATGGGCCCTTCAGATTGGTTTTCAGCTGTTTGACAGCCTAATATTCCAACATTCTTTTCTTCAATTTCTTAAGGCAAAATTGTTATTATCCAGAAGAATTTGGGCTTCCTCTATGTCTGTATGGTCACTTGTACTTTTGTTCCAGAAAGCTACACCGCAAATTCTAAATAATTTCTAATCTGAGCATATTCTGGCATTGTTTGCAGCATTTTTTTAGCTTTTTATCTTTTTGACACAGACCTTATGGGCTTCTTCTGACATATTGGAAGCTCTTTTTTTTTCCTAGCATGACAATATCATGATTATCTTCTTCCTCATCCTCATCTTTTAAAGTACCTAGGGGGTGTGAAATCTTCCCATGAAGGCATATTCATATAATGCATTTATCATAATCTTTTTTGAATTTTCTGGTTTATTATTATTTGAGGAAAATTAGCCCTCAGCTTACATCTGCCACAAATTCTCCTATTTTGACTGAGGAAGATTGGCCCTGAGCTAACATCCATGCCCATCTTCCTCTACTTTATATGTGGGACACCTACCACAGCATGGCTTGATAAGCAGTGCGGAGGTCCGTGCCTGTGATCTGAGCTGGGGAACCCCGGGCCACTGAAGCAGAACATGCAAACTTAACCACCGTGTCACCTGGCCAGCCCCAAGTTTTCTGGGTTTTTTGAAGCAATTTCAATTTTTCAATTTGTTTGACAAGCAGTGGTATCATCATCTTGGACATTTACTCCAGACTCACAGTATCTAAAATTTGGAGATTTTTTTGTTGCTTGTTTGGATAAATGAAGTTAGAATGTCTGGTAAATCTTCCTTAGGAGATCTATAAAAGACATCTCAATTTAGCAACAGCGGGGACATGTATATCCAACATTTCAATCAATAGTACTTCATTTTTGGAAAATTGTTCTGATAATTCTCCTAGCTCCTCTTTACATTTACAGGTGTTGGAAAATTCCTCACGTCGGTCCTACAATTCCACTTTAACAACAGGATATGACTTCTCTTTTAAATCTGTACCATCTGCAAATAGCACATGGTATATGGTCAACAAAGGTGAGTGGGAATTGGGCTAGGTACTGCCCACATCCTGAACCATCAGTGCAGCTGTCCTAATCCTGTGCAGTGGTGGCAGATCCTGAGTACTGCGGCCAGGGAGGTCATGTTGGGGATGAGACTTAGGATGGTGCTCTGCAACCCTTGAGCAGGCAGCTCCATACCAGCTGCAGGTTGCAGGTCCAGTCCACACTGAGTGCACATGGGGGAGCTTCGAAGCAGGAAGCCCTCTGGGTGAGCAGCAGCAGGAGCTGGCTGAAGAAAAAGTATGGGAAGATGAGGGGAGAAAATGTGTAATAAATAGAGGTTGCCTTGTTATGCAGATAAGTCTCTCAGTTAAAAGAATTCTCTAAGGGCTGGCCTGGTGGCACAGTGGTTAAGTTAGCACATTCTGCTTCAGCAGCCTGGGGTTGGGTTCGGATCCCAGGTGTGGACCTACATACCACTTATCAAGCCATGCTGTGGCAGGCATCTCACGTATAAAGTAGAGGAAGATGGGCGTGGATGTTAGCTCAGGGCTAGTCTTCCTCAAAAATTTTTTTTTTCTAAGAGTAGTTCTCGTTCTAGTACAGATACCTTTAGTAACGGAAATTTCCCTTATAAACATAAAATTTTCTTCCAAAAAAGGAAGTTTATACTTCATTTAAAGCAGTTAAGTGGGGAAATCAAGAGCTTTACCTACATCTGCTGGTTCTCAATTGCTTTTAGCTCAAAATAATTTATATGTCAAAGCAAGATATTTTGGTCATGTTCTGCATTCCTTCGAGAAGAAACAACTTGTTCTGGGAAGTCTCTGTCTCCTCCCCAACCCAGATACACTCAAGTTGTTCGGGGCCACCAGCAAACAGGATTCTGCCACAAGGAGCTTTGGGGAAGCCTCTTCACCCCCAAAGTTCTGAGACATACCAGTGGGATAGATCACTACAGGTTCTTCAGCCATTGAAAATAATATAAACAGCTACTTATCATAAATTTAACAACTTGAAAACAAGGAACAATTTATCAAAAATTTCAAACTAACAAAACTCAACCAAGTATCTTGATCAGGTGCTGCTAGCCAACCTTTTTTTTTTTTGCTTAGCAATTTTTTTTCTTTTATTAAGGTTATGATAGTTAACAACCTTGTGAAACTACAGTTGTACATCATTATTAGTCATGTTGTAGGTACACCACTTCACCCCTAGTGCCCTCCCCCCACCCCTCCTTTCCCCTGGTAACCACCCATCAGTTCTCTTTGTCCATATGTTAACTACTACCTATGAGTGGAATCATACAGAGTTTGTCTTTCTCTGTCTGGCTTATTTTACTCAACATAATACCCTCAAGGTCCATCCATGTTGTTGTGAAAGGGACGACTTTGTCCTTTTTTTGTGGTTGAGTAGTATTCCATTGTATATATATACCATATCTTCTTTATCCAATCATCAGTTGCTGGGCACTTAGGTTGGTTCCATGACTTGGCTATTGTGAATAATGCTGTGATGAACATAGGGGTGCATGGGACTTTTGGAATTGCTGATTTCAGGTTCTTAGGATAGATACCCAGTAGTGGGATGGCTGGGTCATAAGGTATTTCTATTCTTAACTTATTGAGGAATCTCCATACTGTTTTCCATAGTGGCTGCATCAGTTTGCATTCCCACCAACAGTGTATGAGAGTTCCTTTTTCTCCACAGCCTCTCCAACGTTTGTCACTCTTGCTTTTGGATATTTTTGCCATTCTAACAGGTGTAAGGTGATATCTTAGTGTAGTTTTTATTTGCATTTCCCTGATGATTAGTGACGATGAGCATCTTTTCATGTGTCTATTGGCCATCTGTATATCTTCTTTGGAGAAATGTCTGTTCATGTCCCCTGCCCATTTTCTAATTAGATTGTTTGATTTTTTATTGTTGAGTTGTGTGAGTTCTTTGTATATTATGGAGATTAACCCTTTGTCAGATAAATAACTTGTGAATATTTTTTCCCAATTAGTGGGCTGTTTTTGTGTTTCAATCCTGTTTTCCCTTGCCTTGAAGAAGCTCTTTAGCCTGATGAAGTCCTATTTGTTTATTCTTTCTATTGTTTCCCTCATGTGAGAGATTATGGTGTCCGAAAAGATTCTTTTGAAGCTGATGTCAAAGAGTGTACTGCCGATATTCTCTTCTAGAAGACTTATTGTTTCAGGCCTAATCTTTAGGTCTTTGATCCATTTTGAGTTTATTTTAGTAAATGGTGAAAAAGAATGGTTGATTTTCATTCTTTTACATGTGGCTGTGCAGTTTTCCCAGCACCATTTGTTGAAGAGACTTTCTTCCCTCCATTGTAGGCCCTCAGCTCCTTTGTCAAAGATTAGCTGTCCATAGATGTGTGGTTTTATTTCTGGGCTTTCAATTCTGTTCCATTGATCTGTGCATCTGTTTTTGTACCAGTACCATGCTGTTTTGATTACTGTGGCTTTGTAGTATGTTTTGAAGTCAGGGATTGTGATGCCTCCAGCTTTGTTCTTCTTTCTCAGGATTGCTTTAGCAATTCGGGGTCTTTTGTTGCCCCATATGAATTTTAGGATTCTTTGTTCAATTTCTGTAAAGAATGACAGTGGAATTCTGATTGGGATAGCGTTGAATCTGTAGATTGCTTTAGGTAGAACGGACATTTTAACTATGTTTATTCTTCCAATCCATGTGCATGGAATGTCTGTCCGTCTCTTTATGTCATCGCCTATTTCTTTCAAGAAAGTCTTGTAGTTTTCGTTGTATAGATCTTTCACTTCCTTGGTTAAATTTATCCCAAGGTATTTTATTCTTTTTGTTGCGATTGTGAATGGGATTGAGTTCTTGAGACCTTTCTCTGTTAGTTCATTGTTAGCATATAGAAATGCTACTGATTTATGTTGATTTTATACCCTGCAACTTTGCTGTAGTTGTTGATTGTTTCTAATAGTTTTTCTATGGATTCTTTGGGGTTTTCTGTTTCTAATAGCTTTTCTATGGATTCTTTGGGGTTTTCTATATATAAGATCATGTCGTCTGCAAACAGCGAGAGTTTTACTTCTTCGTTGCCTATTTAGATTCCTTCTATTTCTTTTTCCTGCCGAATTGCTCCGGCCAAAACCTCCAGTACTATGTTGAATAAGAGTGGTGAAAGTGGGCACCCTTGTGTTGTTCCTGTTCTGAGAGAGATGGGTTTCAGTTTTTGTCTGTGGAGGATGATGTTGTCTGTGGGTTTGTCATATATGGCCTTATTATGTTGAGGTACTTTCCTTCTATACCTATTTTATTGAGGGTTTTTATCATAAAGGATGTTGGATCTTGTCGAATGCTTTCTCTGCATCTATTGAGATGATCATGTGGCTTTTATTTCTCATTTTGTTGATGTAGTGAATCACGTTGATTGACTTGCAGATGTTGAACCATCCCTGTGTCCCTGGTATAAATCCCACTTGATCATGGTGTATAATCTTTTTGATGAATTGCTGTATTCGGTTTGCCAAAATTTTGTTGAGGATTTTTGCATCTATGTTCATCAGTGATATTGGCCTGTAGTTTTCCTTCTTTGTGTTGTCCTTGTCAGTTTTGGGGATCAGGGTGATGTTGGCTTCATAGAATGTATTAGGGAGTGCTCCATCTTCCTCAATTTTCTGGAATAGTTTGAGCAGGATAGGTATTAAATCTTCCTTGAATGTTTGGTAGAATTCTCCAGAGAAGCCGTCTGGTCCTGGACTCTTATTTTTGGGGAGGTTTTTGATTACTGTTTCTATTTCTTTACTTGTGATTGGTCTCTTCAGATTCTCTATTTCTTCCTGATTCAGTTTGGGGAGGTTGTATGAGTCTAGAAATTTATCCATTCCTTCTAGGTTGTTAAGTTTGTTGGCATATAGTTTTTCATAGTATTCTCTTAGGATCCTTTGTATTTCTTCTGTATCTGTTGTGATTTCTCCTCTCTCGTTTCTAATTTTGTTTATTTGAGACCTCTCTTTCTTTTTTTTTAGTGAGTCTGGCTAAGGGTTTTTCGATTTTGTTAATTTTTTTGAAGAACCAACTCTTTGTTTCATTGATCCTTTCTACTGTCTTTTTTGTTTCAATATCATTTACTTCTGCTCTAATTTTTATTATTTCCCTCCTTCTACTGACTTTGGCTTTGTTTGCTCATCTTTTTCTAATTCCGTTAGGTGTCCTTTGAGGTTTTTTATGTAAAATTTTTCTTGCTTATTGAGGTGAGCCTGTATTGCAATGAATTTCCCTCTTAGGACTGCCTTTGCTGTGTCCCAAATAATTTGGTACAGTGTGTTTTCATTTTCATTTGTCTCCAGATAATATTTGATTTCTTCTTTAATTTCTTCAATAATCCATTGTTTGTTCAGTAGCATATTGTTTATTCTCCACATTTTTGGCCCTTTCCCAGCTTTATTCTTGTAGTTGATTTCTATTTTCATAGCATTATGATCAGAAAAGATGCTTGATATTATTTCAATCCTCTTGAACTTATTGATGCTTGCTTTGTTTCCCAAGATATGGTCTATCCTTGAGAATGTTCCATGCGCGTTTGAGAAGAGCGTGTAACCTGCTGTTTTTGGATGAAGTGTCCTATATATATCTATTAGGTCCATCTGATCTAATTTTCATTTAATTCTATAATTTCCTTGTTGATTTTCTGTCTGGATGGTCTGTCCATTGGTGTTAATGGGGTGTTGAGGCCCCCTACTATTATTGTATTGCTGTTGATGTCTCCTTTTAGATTTGTTAATAGTTTCTTTACGAATTTTCGTGCTCCTCTGTTAGGTGCGTATATATTTATAAGTGTTATGTCATCTTGGTGGAGCGTCACTTTTATCATTATATACTGCCCCTCTTTGTCTTTCTTTATCTGTTTTGCTTTGAAGTCTACTTGGTCTGATATAAGTATGGCAACACCTGCTTTCTTTTGTTCATTATTAGCTTGGAGTATTGTCTTCCATCCCTTCACTTTGAGTCTGTGTTTTCTTTGGGACTGAGGTGTGTATCCTGGAGGCTGCATATTGTTGGATCTTGTTCTTTGATCCATCCTGCCACTCTGTGCCTTTTGATTGGAGAGTTCAATCCATTCACATTTAGAGTGATTATTGAAACGTGGGGGCCTACTGTTGCCATTTTTTCACTTGTTTTCCGGTTCTTTTGCATTTTGTCCTGATGGAGAGCTGTTACTTTGTGTTATTGTCCTTCTGCTTATCTCCTTTGCTCTGGATTTTGTAACCCCTTTCCTTTTTTTGATTTTTCAGGAATGAGGCTCTTCCTGAACATTTCTTGAAGAGGTGGTTTTGTGGCGATGAACTCCCTTAACTTTTGTTTATCTGGGAAAGTTTTTATTTCTCCATCATATTTGAAGGCTATTTTTGCTGGGTAGAGTATTCTTGGCTACAGGTTTTTCTCCTTCAGAGTTTTGAATATTTCATTCCAATCTCTTTTAGCCTGTAAGGTTTCTCCTGAGAAATCTGCTGATAGCCTTATGGCGTTTCCTTTGTAAGTTATTTTCTTCTGCCTGGCTGCTCTTAGTATTTTCTCTTTGTTGTTGACTTTTGCTAGTTTCACTACTATATGCCTTGGGGTTGGTCTTCTTGCGTTAATAAAGTTTGGAGATCTTTTGGCTTCTGTCACGTGAAGTTCCACTTCTCTTCCCAAATTTGGAAAGTTCTCAGCTATTATTTCTTTGAGCAGGCCTTCTGCCCCCTTCTCCTTCTCTTCTCCCTCTGTTATCCCTATAATCCTTATGTTGCGTCTCCTAATTGAGTTGGATAATTCTCGGAGAGTGTCTTCATTTCTTTTTAGTCTTAGTTCTCGCTCCTCCTCTGTCTGCAGCATTTCTATATTCCTATCCTCCAAATTGCTAATTCTGTCCTCCAAATTATCGGCCCTACTGTTCAGAGAGTCCAGATTTTTCTTAATCTCCTCTGTTGTGTTCTTCATCTCCAGTATTTCTAATTGGTTCTTCTTTATAGTGTCAAGCTCTCTTGTGACATAGTGCCTGAACTCATTGAGTTGTCTGTCTGAATTCTCTTTTAGGTCGTTGAGTTTTTTCATAATGGCAGTTTTGAAATCATCATCATTTAGGTTATAGATTTCATTGTCTTTGGGATTGTTTTCTGAGTGCTTATCATTTTTTTTCTGTTCTGGAGATTTAATATATTTTTTCATACTGCTTGATGGCATGGATTTGTGCCTCCATATAGAGATAGAGTTTAGTCACTGCTTCCACTTGTTGCGACTGGTGTGTGGGGGGGAGCAGCTGTTTAGATTGCACCAGTCAGGAACCCTGTCAGCTGTTACTGACTGGGCCTGGACCCCTCCTTCTAGTCACAGTTGTCCTGTGGGGTCCCTCGTTGGTTGTGGGAGCAATCATAAGGGGGCCTCAGGCTTCTGGTGCCTACTGTTGCAGCCCACTTAGATGCGCTCCCTCCTTGTGGTCTGCAGTGGTGTTATGGGCTTTCCCAGCAGCAAGGAGCAGGATCATCTATAATCGCAGCTTTGTCACTGACAGAGCCCACAAGATCACACTTGTCCCCTACACGTCCCAGCAGAGCTATGAGTAACTTCTGCAGTCTGTCCTTAGCTCACCTAGCTGTGCTACTTTTGCCCCAGGGCCTTCCTGCCTTGTGATTGCCAGTTGGGACCTCTCCACTAGTGCTCTGCAGAGGCTTTCGTTGAGGCTGCTGTAGGAACCTGGAGTTCCCCCCTGGACCACGTAGCCATTTCACTGGAGCTCCTCTCTGCCCCACACCACTCTCATGGGATCTCTGGGAGCCCCTTGGCTCATGTGGGACATGGCCAGAGTCTGTAGGCCTGGCGGTGGCTGGCAAGCTGCTGCCTTGTGGGGAATTCTGCTCTAGGGAGCTTCCTGGTGTTCTGAATGCTGGGCGGGGCCTCCCTGCCAATGGCGAGCAGAGGCTTTCCCTGCTGGGGTGTGTGGGACCCTGGAGCCTCCCCCTGGGCTGTCGAGCTGGGCACTGGAGCTCCACCCAGTCCCCAAGCATGTCCACGGGAAGTCTGGGCGCCCCCTGCACCGACCAGTGTATGGCCGGAGACTGCAGGCTCAGCAGCAGCTGGCTGGCTGGTGCCGTGTTGTGGGAATCTGCTTCTTGGGAGCTTCCCTTTGTTCTGGTTTCTGGGTGTGGCCTCCCTGCTAATGGTGAGCAGAGGCTTTCCCTGCTGGGGGGTTGTGGGACCCCAGAGCCTCCCCCCAGGCCACAGATCCAGGCACTGGAGCTCCAACCCCATCCTCAAGCACGTCCATAGGAAGTTCGGGTGCCCCCTGCACCTACCTGTGCATGGCTGGAGACTGTGGGCCCAGCAGCAGCTGGTGGTCTAGTGCCGTGCTGGGGAATCCGCTCACCGGGAGCTTCCCTTTGTACTGGTTCCTGGGAGGAGCCCTCCCTGCTAATGGCGAGCAGAGGCTTTCCCTGCGGGGGGTGCAGTGCAGGACCCTGGAGCTAGCCAACCTTTTTGCCATGAAACTCAAGATAATAGACTCTTGGATTCATGTGACACACCTAAAGAAAGCACAAAACCCTGGCTGGAACTGCACATCATCTGGTGACCTGAAAGTAAAGATTTCCCAGAATTGAAGCAGACAGTATCTGATGAGAAAGTTTTCCAAAGTGTCTGGACCAGGTCTGTTGGAAGTTTGTCTGCCAAACCTTTGATGATGTCACGGCACTTCAGGTCATCTCCAATGCCTATGATCTTGGCAACATAAACTTTAGGTAAAAAGTGCCAGAGAGTTCTCCCTCCTCCCACTCCTTGTTACTCAAATGTGGCCACAATAGGTTTCCAATCTGTGCATTTTTCCTCCAACCTGGGACATGACCCCTAGACAAGGTCCTTCTTGGCGTCGAGGGACAAGAGGCTACTGACACTGGAAAAATCTGACTGCAGATCAACAATGCTTTCAGAGAAAGATCTCAATCAAAATGGGGACATGTGAAAGTTAATAAATGGAAACCTAATTGAAATAGTGTTGGAAGGCTAATAGAGGGAGTTCTCATGCCCTTCGTCAATAGCACAGAACAACAGGAAGAATAAAGACTTTCTTTTCCTGAACAGTAAGAAACTAAGCCAAGGAGAGTCCGTCACAACTCTGCCGATGAAAAGCCACTGCCCTCAAGACTGTTTACAATAGCCCTCCCAGTTTTCTCCACTCTGATATAAAAGAGCTTCTCCTCTCTTTCTTGCTGGACACTCCTACATGGCTTGCCATGGTTACATACGCCAAATTGCTATTCTTTGCTAATCCCAAATAAACCAATTTTTGCCAGAGAAATAACTGGCTGTCTATTGGTTTAAGGTCAACACTTGTTAATAAGCAAGAGATGTAGAGAAAACATTTGATAAAATTCAACTCCTGTTTGTCATAGAATTTTCTAGCAAGTTTGAAATAGATGGAAATTACTTTCACTTGTTGAAGATCATCTACAAAAAATGTACAGTTGACTTCATACTTAACAGTGAAAGACTAAACGCTTTTCCCCATAATAAGGAACAAAGAAAGGAAGACTGCTTTCACTATTCTTAGTCAGCAAAATACTGGAGGTTCTGGCAATAACAGAAGTAAAAGAAATAAAAGCCATATAGTTTGAAAAGGAAAATATACAGCCATTCATAGTTTCATTGTTGTCTGTGTAAAACAACCCCTGGGAATCTACCAAAAAAATCAGAACTAATACATGAGTACGAAAAGATCACCAAGTACAAGATCAACACACAAAAGACAATCTTATTTCTCTTTATTAACAATGAACCTACAAATGATATACTTAAAAATTCTGTATTATTTAAAATCACTCCAAAGAACATGAAATATTCAGGTATATACTCAGTAAAATATGTCCAGGATCTGATGTTGAAAATTATAAAATACTGATTAAGGTAATTAAAGAAGATGCAATTAAATTGAGACATACTGTTGTCAAAGACAAACAGCAAAAAATAGTTAAAGTGGTGAAAACAGATTTTATTTAGTAACTGCTGACAGAGGAGCTGCATTCAAATTTGTACAGAGGCAATTTTGGAATTTTCAAGGGGGAATGACAGAGGGGAGTTCATGGGCTCAGTAGAGTCAAAGAAGTGAAAAAGTTCAAAGTGGTCAGTGTAACTGTGATTAGACCCGCTGTGTTTGTTAGTTGGCAGTTGTCAAAATTAGGATTCTATCCTCACTGAGAGGTTAAGAGAAAAGAGGCTCTATCTGTCTTAAAGATCGTATTTCAAAGGAGTGGCTCTTAGGTCCTTTAGAGAACTGTGAGAGATACATATTCACAATTGTAAGCTGTTTTTAGTAAATACTCTAAGAAGGGGAGTCAGAGCCAATCATTGGGTGTTGACTAAAATAAATAGCAAATTTTTCTGTCAGCTTTGAGCTCTCTTAGGAAGGCATTTTAATGGCGGGCTGGAGTCATTCCAGTTACACAGCCTTATGCTGCTAGAAGCCACACCAGAGTTTGGTTGAGTCTCTTCCTGGTGCAGGAATTTGGAAGGAGTTGTTGTGTGCTGAGAATTCTGCAGTTCTCACCATGTTCCTGGATAGAATAATGAGTACAGGTCTCAATTATCTCCAAATTGATCTATAGGTCTAATAATATTCTAATCAAAATTCCACCATTGTTTGTAGACATAGACAAGCTTTTTCTAAAATTTCTATGGAAAGGCACATACCTGAGAGTAGCTAACACAATTTTGACAGGAAGAATAATGTGGCAGTAAACACTTTAACAATATTTATTATTACCTTGTAGATACTGTAATCACAGGATTGTCATTTTCATTGTAGGACAGCTATATAAATCAATGGAACAGAGAAGAGAATCCAGAAATGGACCACAGAGTTATACCCTAGTGACCTTTGACACCAAGAGTGAACCTTAATGTAAATTATGGACTTTGAATGATAATGGTGTGCCTATGTAGGTTCATCAGTTGTAAAAAGAATACTACTCTTATGAGGGATATTGATAACAGAAAGGTTATACATATGTGGGGGCAGGGACTATATGAGAACACTGTATTTTTCATTAAATTTTGCTGTAAACATAAAACTGCTCTAAAAAATTAAAACCTGGGTTTTTTAAATAGGCAATACAAGAAAACCTTGTGGTGATAAAACTAGTCATTATTTTAGCTGTGGTGGATACACAAACTTGCACATCTGATAAAACTGTATAGAACTAAATACACAGACACAAATTAGTACAAGTAAAACTGGAGAAATCTGAATAAGATAGTGGATTGCATCAACGCTAACAAGCTGGTTGTAATATTGTCCTATAGTTTTGCAGAATGTTATCATTGTAAGAAACTGGGTAAAGTGTACACTGGAACTTTTGGTGTTATTTCTTACAACAATGTGTAATCTACAGTGATCTCACTACACATTTTAACTAAAAATAGTTGACCAAATGGTCTAAGTTAGGAAGTCTCATTAAATGGTCACTTCCATTGCTTTATAAATTTAATATAAATACCAATAAAAATTCTGAGCTTTTCTGTTGAGTTAGATAAATGATCCTACATGGAAAAATAAACATGTAAGCTTATCTAGGAAAATATGGACCAGGAAGAGGTATGAGGGAGGACGTGCTCTATCACACATTGAAAATATTGCAGAGACTGTAATGCAACAGGAAAGTATTGTTGCACGTGTAAGAAGAGGAGAGAAGGGAAAGGGAGGGGAGAGGGTGGAAGAGGTTAGGGAAGACAGGGAGGGAGGGAAGGGCTCAGGTGTGCCCTGATTGGAAGTTGATGACATGGAGAAGCTGGAGGTCACTAAGTAGAAGGGAGGCATCCTATGTGATGGTTTAGGGAGCATATGTGGCTTTCTCTGGCGGTCCTGTGTTGAAAGCAGAATGAAAGTTTCGGAAACTGGCAGTTACTAAGTGCTGACTGTTCTGTGCTGACTGCTGCAGGGGCTGTGATTTGGCTTCTTGGGATGTTTGCTCCCCAGGTTGGGGTCAGGGTTATACAGGCATATATGATTTGGCCTTGATCCATTTGTATATTCAGTCTCAACAAAAAACTCTGTGCACAAATTCATCACTTAGCTCTTCATTAAAAAATCATCTCTTGGAAAGTTAAATCTTTGAAAGTTAAGATGAAAATGATAAAAAATTAAAGATGCCAAATAAGTTTTATAGATGAACATGAAGAAATTGAATAAGAATCTCAAAACTATCCTTCAACAGATTAGGGTGTGGTGAAACAGTCTTCTCAAACTTGAAGTCCTATACATTAATATTAGTTTCTGGAAAAGAAAGTTGGCAAAATGAATTAAAGGACTTAAAAAGTCTTTAGCATTGGCTTTATATTTGTGCTTCTAGTAATTTACAATCAGAAAATAATTCTAAATAGTAATATATTTTATCTCCTAAACTGATTTTTTTGTAAATTATTTATTAAAAGAAGAAATAAAACTAAACCAACTTTCCAGCAAAGTATATTTACTTCACAATATATCATGCAAACTACGTTTAAGTAGAGTGTCATTTTTACTATCAACATAGGAAAAAAGATGAGTTATTGAAGGGATTCTGCTTATGCTCAGTTATTTCCTATACTTAACATTAAATCTTGAATAAGGTGTAATGTCAAACTGATTCATTTACTCATTCATTTTAAAAGCTGAAGACTATTTCCTTGATTTTGACATAATGAGGTGTGCAGAAGGGGGTGAGGTGTTGAAAATAACTTTCACTGAGATTGACAGTAGCAACTGCTCTTGATTCTTTTGAGAGCTGTGGGCCCACCCATCAAAGCAGGAATGCTATTTATCTTCAGAAATTAATAATCTGACTTTTATTAGAAATTCTGATTTTTATACATCCTCAGAAAAGTAAACTTAGGAATTTATTTTGATTTTTTAGCTCTGCTGAGGTATGAGTAATAGACAAAAAAATGCACACATTTACTATACGTGTATTGATTAGCTTGGACATATGCATACACCCATCATACCGTCACCACACCCAAGTGCTAAACGCATCTATCACCTTCAAAAATTTCCTTGTGATTTTTGTGTGTTGTTTTAAGCTTAGAAATTTCATGGCTTTGAACCTTATGCTCAGATAAAAGAAGAAGCAGAGGAGATGTACATTGTTTCACTATGGTAGACTTTCAACATATGCATAACTTCTGAAAATCGATATTCATTACTCTCACAATGAAATAGTTTCTCCTATTTCCTTCAGAAATATAGCCTTCTTATTCTACCCTCCCTCACTTCATTTTTGAGTAGGAACTCAGGAGAAATTTCCACTAGTACAAACAAACAGGGTCCAAGGGGCGGCTGCTCCTCAGCCCTGCAGAGTTTTCCCCTGTGAGAAGCGCCCACTTTGCATGTGTGTGAGCCAGTGTGGAAGAGGACAGAGTATGTCTGCAGACTGGTTCAGCCTGCTGAGCCCCTTTGCTGCTTCTAACCTATGGCCACAAAAAATGGATAAATGGAGGGAAATCAAACTTTCATGTGTTGGTGGTTGAAAAGGAAAGTGTCTTGCTCTCTAAAGGATAAAGTCATTTGGAGGAAAATCAAATAACTATAGTAGTTATTTTTTCCTATCCTCTTTTTCCACTGAAGCCACTGGATATTTCAATCTTTATGACTTGCTAACAGAATCCAGTAGTACTTTCCCTTTCTAAGGCCAATAAACTGTTATGTAAGGGACGTCTATTGCTTTATCCAAAGCCTCCTGGGATCCTGTTTATCTACTGTTCATTTTTCATGCCCTGCTTTTTAGATTGCTTTGTTCACTGTCCTTGTTAAACAAATGTGGCACATTAAAATAACCCACTTTAATATGTATCTCTTTCACTGCATTTTATCTAATAAATAGTGTGTTGAAATAATTGCAAACTTTGAATTTAGTTATCCTTTTATTCACTTAACTTTTTTCTATTTCTCTTACCCCATATTTCAAAAATATATTTCTCAAAATTTTCACTTACAGTATCAAAACAATCTTTAAAAGGGACAAGAATTTAGCTTATTCAGTAAAACACCTTTCTCATCATCTGTGTGCACCTCCTTATATAAATGAATGTCAAGGACAAACCTAACCCAGTGTACAAATTTTTTTCTTAAAAAAGAATCTTGTTTGCTTATATCAAGAACTCCCATTCCTATCATATATGAGAAGCCAAAGCAAATGTGTTCAGCTTTTTTGTTGGATTCTTTTAGTTTTTTTTTTCTTTCTGTATCAAGGAAGATTTGCCCTTTTCCTTCATAGTCTTACTTGGAATCTCTGTACAGATAAGGGGACAATTTGCAGAGATCCGCTTTGTAGGAAGCGGTTCATTTCCCCTTCCATTTCTTCAGCAGAGTTTCTCTTACTTCCTTGTTTCGGAGAGTGTAGATGAAAGGGTTCAGAACTGGAGTCACCACAGTGTTCAGAACATGCACAGCTTTGGTCAGATCCAAGGCCTCTTTGATAGAAGTGCGAACGTGAAGGAATATGGTGGACCCGTACCAGATGAGCACTACAGCGAGATGTGAGGAGCACGTGGAGAAGGCTTTGCTCCTGCCACTGGCTGAAGGGATCCTGAGGATAGTGCTGATGATGTAGATGTAGGAGACCAGGGTGATGAGGCATGAACTCAGGATGACCACAAAAGCAATCACAAAGGCCACTAGCTCCACTCCCCTTGTGCTGGTGCAGGCCAGGGCAATCCAGGGTGCAATATCACAGAAGAAGTGGTTGATGGTGTGGGGGCCGCAGAAGGTCAGGTTGCTGATGAGGGCTGTGGGCACTGCAATGGCCAGGAAACCACAGACCCAGGAGGCCAAGGCCAGCTGTGCTGAGAGCAAGCTGTTCATGATGACTCCATAGTGAAGAGGATAGCAGATGGCCAGATAGCGGTCATAAGCCATGGCTGCCAGGAGAAAGTACTCTGTGCAGCCCAATGAAAAAACAAGGTACATTTGCAAAAGGCAGCTGGTAAATGATATGATTTGGCATCCCCCAACTAGGATGGCTAGGGCTTTGGGGACTGCAGCTGTCGTATACCAAATCTCCAGGAAAGAGAGGTTGCTCAGAAAGAAGTACATGGGAGTGTGTAACTGGTGGGAGGTACTCACTAACATCAAGATAGTCATGTTACCACTGACCGTGAGGATGTACATCACCAGAAAAAACATGACGAGAAAGAGCTGAAGGGCCTGGGACCCAGGAAAGCCCAGCAGGAGAAAATCGTGGGGGAGAGTTTCATTGTTTGTGCCCATTGACATACTGAGATAAATCAGGAAACAGAGGCCACACACTGAGACCTTTGACCCAATTACACAGTCCTAGAAAAATAAAAAGAAATGGACTCATGGGAGTGCTTCAATAACTGAATGCAGACTTGCAGCCTAACATTTGTTGAGTACCTGCTCTGTAGTTGGAGCTCTGTGGTTAATAAGTCAGTTAATTTAATGAAATGGAGAGATATGTTATTTTAATCTATTAACAATTCAAGAGACTTACATGCAAAGAATTTTAGTAGTTATGCAAAGATTGTACCCACAGTTACACTGCAGATCCAAGATCCAATTTCAGTCTTTCTACCTTTATCCTACTGTTCTAGCCATGCCCCAGCTCAGCCACAGATTACATCCAAACACACAAAGGGCTGACCATTTCATGTTGACTCAATCCACTCCTTTATAACTAGACTATTTTTATAAAATTGGTAAATGAAAACATGTATTTTTTTCTTTGTTTAGAAATAGGCTTCCGAAATGTAGATTCTAGTCACTTTCACATTTGGCAGTTATAACTTTGGAACTGATCTAATTTACAAGCTTGGACCTAAAACATAACGTTCAGAAGTAAGCTATAAAAAGCAAAAAAAAATTTCAAAATTATTTTTGTGTTCTCTGATTTTGATCATTTTATATTTAAATTTATTAATGTGCTACATTCTTCACAACAAAAACGATTTCCATATTGAACATTGTACTTAAGGCAACAGCTCCCTGCATCTATGTCATCCAGATGCTCATTTGGAGGTGAGTGCACTATGAACAGGCTAAAAGCAGAAAATAATTTTGAAGCTAGTAATTTTTTTAAAAAAGGAATTCCTGTAGTTTATTTCTGAATGCTTGTTTTCAGGACAGAGCCTGTAAATTAGAACATAATTGGGAAGCTTTCACTGTTAAATATGCAGGTGCATAGGACCTATATTTGAGAGACAGATTTTTGAACAAAGACAAAGTGGACTCTGGTGCCTTCACTTTTCACATTCTTTTATGAAGAGATTTCCTCTCTCTCCAACCTCATGCATCACACTCTTACAGTCTCCAACACCAGATGCCATCTCCTCTATAAATCTCAGAAGATTTATTACATGTATCCAGTGTCAACAAGCATATTTATACTACAAATAGGTCTACAAAGTAAATGGGTCTGTACGGTGGGTATACCTCATTTATGGCAGAAGGGGCCTTCAAGGTCATCTAGAGCAGTGATCCCAAGCTCTAATGGGTACTTGAATAACTTATGGGTGATGTCAGAATATAGATTCCAAATCAGTTGTCTGGAGTGGGGCCTGTGATTTTGCATTTCACACAACCTTCCAGGAGGCATCCCTGGTGGGGACGTTACTCTGAGGAGCAAGGATCTAGTATCCTTCTAATTTTGTACATAAAGAATCTGAAGATCAGGGAGATGACAAGATTATCCCAAGATTTGCTTTTGGGTTAGGTATTAAAGGATCTAAATTATTAATTAACTAACCAGTAAAGAAAAACATAAATTAGACATTGAGGAGTGAGACAGAAAAATAAGGAATACATAGAAAAGAGGCTCATTAACAATAAATGCTAAAAAACAGTCTTCACAAATTTCTTAAAGCTAACATGTACCAACACCTGTATCACTCATGGCCAACCAATATATGTAACATCCATTTTCTCTTTCAAACTGCTTATGGCCATTGCTCACGTCTTTAGTACTATCCAGTTGTTCTTTAAAAACATAGCTAAAGAGCCACCATGTAAATATAAACTCATAATGACAGCTAACAGTAGTCAACATATAGTGAAGGCTTACTTGGCACATGATCTTTGTAAATACTATTACTTTGATTTTATTGTTATCCTACTGGTTCTACAGAAGAGAAAACCAAAATGCAACAACAACAAAAAACCCTAGAGAAACTTTCCAAAGTGGAGCTGTGAGTATCAATTCTAGAGATCCAACTCCAGAGCCACAGCACTTTGGACCTGCTGCTTTCAGAGATATTTTAAACTAAATCTCTACCATATCTGATTGGTAGGTTCAAAGAGGATATTTTAATTTATTTTGAAGTAAAAATCACTGGCCAAATTTATTTCTAAAATCTATTAGTGTAAAATGACTCTGTCTTAAATTGTATAAATAATATGAATAGCTATCATTTTCCATTTTCAAAAATTAAAAATCAATTTGTGACAACTGAAAATTAGTGAATAAATAGAATGTCCATTACTATATTATGTAATAGCATTTTTAGAGTTTATTTTCAATTATGCTGAATTTGTCAGATACAGTTAATTAATATTTGCTTGAAGTATGTGATGGCTGTGCCCCACATTTTAAAACCTGTATATATTGCTCTATATCTGGGTATTTTTGGTATTAATTTTAAGATGGGTTTCATGGGAATTTATGAATATGACTTAACAAGAGTTAAAAAAATTAAGAGAAATAATTTGATTTACTGGTTTTAAATAAATGGCCTTTTGAGTTTTCAAATTAAACAGGTTGACCTGTTTTATAAGAAAGAGATTAAGTTTTTTTAAAACAATTTACTTATTGAGTTTAATTAAGTAATTGTAATTTCTTACACTTGGAAAGTGATTTTGAATACACAGAAAACTATTTTTCATAAGCATGCAATATTTTAGCAAAAACAACCTCATTTATATTGCTTCTGAAGCAAAAGAGATTTGAGGTATTGATTGAGTGCTATAATGGGTCTATTATATAGCAGAAATTTGTGATAACAAATTTACGCATTCACTGATGAAGCACTGGATATAACATAATGAGCACAGGATGACCCGCTTCACTTACCCTGTTGCAATTCTTTCTGCCATAAATATAAACTTCATAAACTTTGTTTTTACTTTTTCCCAGTTTTTTAGTCCATGATTTTCTACATTTTAAAATATTATATTTTAACTGCAGTCATTCTATCTCCCTTTCTTCTTTTTTGTTTGGTTGTCTTATTATTTTGTGGTACACTTCTTTCTCTTAACATTCTTTGCTCTTTGATTAGCTCAAACTTCCAAAGTCTTTGAAACTAGTTCTCAGTATTTTTCTCTTTCCTTTTATCCTTTCACTCTGATCCTGTCCTGACCTAGTTACAGTCAACCTGCCTTTTGGTGTTTTGCACTTTCTCTACCTCACTCTTCCTCATAATGAGCTCCATACTAAAAACCTTTTGCTACTAAGTAATTATTTATGTGCGCATGAATCTTCTGGGGGAAGGTGATGTTAATTTTCTCTCTTGAGTACTTAAGGCTCAAGAAGACCTGGTCTTTTGTTAGATCTTTCTAAATGGGTAGTTACAGATTTTTTCCATCATTTGTTTTAAAAAAATAAATTGTAAAGTTATTGGATAGAACAGTAAAGGGATATTTCTTTGGGTTTTAAATATGTTAATCTAGGTATTTTGTCTTGCTGAGAGTTATTAGCAGACGCAAGTATTCAATAAGTTAAAAGAATTTGTAAAAAAAACTTCTTAAAACGAATCAAGCAGAATACAATTAGACAAATGACTTTACGTAAAAAATAAGTAATATAAAGCATGTTGTAGTTGAAAATTCTAAATTATCTCAGAATAAGAAAATAACAATTCTTCCTGACTGTTTATCGGATCAAGATAATAGGCAAAGAAAAAGCCAGCTGAAAATTTAACAGGGAATAATTTCACCCAAGGACAAGTTGCATTTTTAAAGCATCATAAAGACTTCCTTCTTTGAGTGATTAGTGTTTTCTTACTGACTGAGATAATTTCTTATTTAAAATCTTAGATTTTAAAGACTTTGCTTTTCAAATTATATGGGTAAGAATGAAGTACACCATCTTTCCAGGAGCACCCACTTTACTTTGACACAAGCATATGATCTCACTTTCCAAGCCAGATTCAGAGCTTCAGATAAGAAGTCTGTAGGCACAAAATTCCTCATCTATCTTAAATTTGTAGTTCCAAGAAAAAGAACCTTTGCATCCAGTCTATAGTCCAGATATGATGTTGACCTTTACGTGGAGCCTTGCTTTGCATAGAATTTATAAAAATTCTCCTTCTTTAAATTTTACCTAACCTCCACTCTTCCCCCAAATCTATAGTAACTCTCCCTTTCGTTTTGTCTAGTGAGACAACTGATGATCCCTGTCATTTGTAGCCTTTGTGATAGCAGTGATTCCACAAACATGACTTTGCTTGACTACAGCTGTGTCCCTAGTGGCTTTTGGCTGATTGAGCTAGGACAGAACTAACAGAAGAGTGAAAACACATGCCATGGTCCATCTATAAAAATGTTTTCTGAACTCTAAAATATTCTTCAAGTCCAATCACTTGCAAGCTTACAAATTCTACTAGAGAATTGAATTTTATCTTCAAAGTACATCACTATCTCTAGCATTCATTAGAAAACCACTAAGAATTAAGCCACTATACAAAGCAATTCAAGGGATAGAATACAAATGAAAGAATTTCTAGTTCTCCTTTGTGGTGTCTTTCTAACCTGCTTAGTTCAAGTTTGCTCGTGTCAAATGGTCTGAAAATATCTTGTACAGTATCACCATCGACGCTTAATAAAACTAGACATTTCATAAGAAGTGGAAAGATGATGAAAATCAGTAATCAGAATAGAGACTGAACACTTCCCAGTTGGAAGAAGTTTGAAAGGGTCTTTAAGAAGAAGAGGATTTAAAGAAGAGATAGTGTTTTCATCAGGGAGAATAATATTCTTTAGAAAAACGAGTTAGTACTTAACTTTTCGGTCATGAGTGAATGGTTCAGGTTAAAGAACCATAAAAAATAAGAATCCTAAAAAAGTATGGCAATCAAGAGAAGAAAGTTTGAATTTAATGCATAAATTAATAAAGTATTACGTTCAGAAATTGGCCAAAAGTATCAAAAACTATGTATATCACAGCCATTTCATAAGTTTTTCAGTGCCATAGCTCTGCAATATCCTATTCTTAAAATAGAGTTGAATTTTCAACAATGAAAATATATAAATCTTTATATTACAAAACTGTGCATTGATATTGGAAAAATTTAAAACAACCTACTGTGGAGTAATTTTTGGTAAACATTATGGAGGGCAATTTGGGGACATGTATAGAATCCCCCTCTGCATTGAACAATGATGACAGTACCCAGTTTCTGGTACAATTGCTAACAATTTTTTTACTGTAATTTATTCTTGATGTTTGTATTCATGAAAATGATCTGTATCAGGAATGGAAAATAGTTTTCTTTCAAGTGTAACTTCATTTAATTGGTAATGACTTATTCCAGGACTGTAGGCAATGGATTCTCTGGAGAAGGAGGAATGATGTGCATCAATTTTCTGTCAGATGTCAGCAAAATGACTACTCTGATACAAGCTGCAGGGTGGTGTGAGAAAATGAAGGCTGACAGGATGCTCTACAGCTGTACCATACCAGCCTACTGAGCAGGGGGATGTTTATATCATCACTACTCTACTAGTTTTTCATCATAGCCTTTTTACAACCTCAATCACTATGAATCAATAATTTTACCTTCCTAAATTATTCCAGGTAAGTGACATTTTTTTTTTACATTTTCAACTATTATCAACATTGATATATGCTTTTGTTTTTAACCTGAATTTATGTATGTTATATAATTAATATACAGAGTAAGGCATTATATGATGACACCACCATTTACTAATCTTTTCTTTTCAATGAATATTTAATTTGCCTGCAATTTTTCAGGATCACAATCTATTTTACAAAGACAAGACTAGGCCACTTCTCTCTGAAGATAGTGATAGTAAACTCTCAGCGAAATATACCTAGAGACGTTAAGTATAGAGCGTGACTATCTTCAACTTCTCTGAATAGTGCCAGTTGTCTTTCAAAACATTTGAATGAATTTAAATTCTGGGTCATTCTCATCTCTCCATGTTGTTCCAACACTTGGTATTATCAGTACTTGAAAGTTTTATCTGATGACTGTAAAAGGGTATTCAGTCTAATTTTAATGTGATTTTTCTAGATTTTTAGTGAATTTGACCAGCATGTCAATGTTTATTTGCCTTTAAGTGTCTTTTATAAATTTTGCACTTATATACTTTATTTTTAATTAAATTGTTTGCCTATTAAATTACTTTATAGCGTGTATTATACATTCTAGTAAGTGATTATTTGTTATACATTTTGTGAACATATTCTCTGAGATTATCCTTCCTTTTTTGCAACGTTGTTTGTTGTGTACTTGTCTTGTAAAAAATTTTAAACTTTTCTGCAATCATATTTGCAAATGATTTCCTCTAGGGCTTTTGCTTTTTGGGTTTGCTTAAGTAATTCTTTCCTGACCATATCAGAGAAATAGTCTATTTTCTTTGAAATATTTTGAGGTTCTGATGATCAAATTTAGATTTTCAATTCATTTGAATTTATTTTTGTGTACAGTGTAATGTGGACTTTTAAAGGGTTTAATTCTAATTCTGTCCACATCATTTTCTTCTCTAGTTCTTCCTTTTCCACTGATGTGTAATGACTCCTCTGTTATATTCTAGTTCATACTTACGAATTGATTGCTTTCTCTTTCTGTGATTCATTTCCTATTGTAGGGTAGACAAATTTTTCTTCCCTTCTTGGTTCTTTACCTGGTATAATAATTAAATTGACATAAGACAGATTAACAAGATAAAAAATAAAATTAAGTTTGTTCATATGGCTACCCCAGAAGTATGGGGTTCCCTAACAGTCAGGTGATTGAGGCTTATATGCCACTCTGAGCTAAAGAGAACGGGTAGGGGGTCTAGGATTTCAAAGGAATAGAAAGACAACTCACAGGAAGATGGGAAGAGCAAACTTTGGTAAACAAATGTTTGCCATACCATGTACATAAGTCTTTGTGATGCAAAAAGTTATCTCTGATGATAACTCTCTTCCTGCTAGAGGCCCTCTATCTAAAATCTTTTAGGCAGTTAGAGAGGAGGTAAGAAGCTCTCCTTGAGTTTGTTGGGGCTTGATCTTGTTTGGCTTGAAACATTCCACATGCCAAAGTGGCCCATTCTGGGGCAGACTGCCCTGAACCCCACCACTATCACCAGACAACCACACTCTTTTAATGGCAACAATGTTATAGAAATCTTGATATTTGGAAGGCCTATACTCTACTTCCTGATTCTCTTTTTTTATTTTAATTTTCATAACTCTTCAGCTAACATAAATTTAAAACAAAAATTTAAATTTTTATTACACTATTTTAAGATTTCACATAAAAACTGAATGATAATTTGGGGAGAACTGACACATTATTGAGTCTTCTTATCCCTGTACAATGTATATAATATAAGTAGTCTCACATTTTCTTTGTATTCTTAAATAACTTTAAAAATATTTAACCCCCCAAATATTTTTCTGATGAGAGTTATTTCCAGATACCCTGTAGTTTATAATGTAATTGTGAATATATAATGCATCTTTAGTCCCTTTTTATCTAGAGCTCTCACTTGGCCACTCTCCCATAAAATGTTGAATTTTGAACAGTCCAACACAGTTTCTTGTAGAATATTCCACACTCTGGATTTGTCCAATGGTTTTTCATATAGTATTATTAAATACACTCTTCTATCCTCTGTTTTTCTGAAAACTGGAAGAGTGAGCTGAGGTTTGATTAGATTCTTGTCGACCATTTTTGAAAAGAGCCCTTCAAAGGTGATATGTTTTACATATTGCAACATCAGGAAGCACATCATGATGGGTGGTTTTACTGTTAGTGATATCAATTTTAGTCACTCAATTAGGAAAGTCAATTCTTTCCATTGTAAACACAGAGTAGATAGTTCAAGGTTAAAATTTGTGTAGAGGAGGAAAAATACATTTTTCTTCTACTCTTTTTAGTTCTTGGCTAGCAGCCCTGTAGCCAAAGACAGATTAACAAGAGAAAATCTTACACATGTACGAATATAAGTTTTATGTAACATGGAAGCCTTCATAAGGAAATTAAGACCCAAAAATATCATCAAGCCTGAGTGTTTTTATGAGAAGTTTGATGAAGAATGAGAAGTCCTGGAAAGATATAAGAATGAAGAGTATGAACTAAGTGTAGTAAACTGGGAGGAAACTTAACAGGGTCTGTTCATTCAGGTTCTTCTCTGTTTCTCCTAGTCTTCTGGGTATAGGCACCTTTCACAAGACTGTTTATGATCTGCTTCAGGGGAAAGTTTTAAACATTCCACTTCTTCCCACACCTGCCTTTTCTCAGATTGCTTCAGCTTGACATTTTTAATATGCCAAGGAGTTATCCTGGGGGTAGTATGCCTTGAAACTTTTCAATTCCCCATATGAAACACCTCTAAGAAGTTTCATAGTCCAGAAACTGAGTTGGTAGATTGTCCCATAAACCACTGAATCACTTTCAGTCCTGAGAATTGTTCAGTCTAGATAAATAATTGTGTCTCATTTCAGGAGGCAGTGGTATAGGTGAGAGTAGGTACCCACCTAAGTTAGATCTCTATATGGTGAGAACAATTAGGCATGTAGTGAAGAATATTTCTATGGAAACAAAAGAAAAACAAAGTTTAATAATTGAAACAAACTGTAAACTCAGTTTTTGAGTCCAGAGAGTAGTCAGTCAAGAAGATTTCTAAATGTGAGGATTGAAGCATCTTCAGGTGGAGCAGGAACAGGCAGTGGCAATCTGACAGATTTTCCTGGTTTGCAGTTTGAATATCTAGTATGTCATGGCATGTTTTGGTAAGATTTTTATTGAGATATAATTGACATATAACATATTCATTTCAGATGTACAACATAATAACTAGTTATATTGAAAAATGATTACTGTAAGTCTAGTTAACTTTTTGTGTGACCCACAGAGCAATAGGCATAAAAATTGGCCAAATATGAGCTGTTGTGGTGATTCCTTTGAAGTTTGTACCAAGTTGTTCAGGTTCAGCTTGCAAGGTTTTGGGAAAAGACCAGTTTGAACTTTTAGTGGCTCCAAGTCAGAGGGATGGGAGAAAATGTGGAAATATTGGTTTGAGAACTGTTGCCAGATATTAGACGGAACTAGAAGAATTCGGGATACAGTCCAATTTATAGGCAGATGACATACGTCAAAGACAGTAAATAGGTCCAGAATTTAATACCAACAAGGGTATGATATAGTTTTTTTGTTGAAACAATTTTTCTTTTTTTTCTGCAATCACTGTCACTTCTATCAAAGATAGAAATCAAGTTAGGACTAATCTGCTTGCAAAATAATTCTGATATCATTAAAGTTGGTTTGATTATTTACGTAAGTGCAGCAAGTATAGCGATGACCATATAGGCTCTTTTTTGAGTTTGTGTTGCTGGGACTTTTTATAAAAAATGTTAGATTGAACCTTTAAAAGCCTCTCACAGCTAGGATGTCAAGCAAGGACTCACCATCAGACCTTGCCTGTAATACATATAGAGTTGCGTGAATTCATCTCTTCGTGAGCTCCCCAAAGTAACCTGAGTTTCCTGGGCCTGCCAGAGAGTGATCTTCCTTCCTCACCTGCAGGGCTGGGACCCCTGTAAGCGAGGTGCAGGCCAGGTTTCCAAGGAGCCTTTAAAATCGTCGACACCTTAATGTCAACCGTACATTTTCTCTCTGATAGACAGCATAAGAGAAAACATAGAAGAATTATACCAACTTAATAAGTATATAGAAAAATACAGAAATTTCTTTTCTCACTCATGTGCATGACATAAGAGTGAAGATACCAATGAGATAGATCAATACTGTCTAGGGACATGTAAGAATGGCAGAAACTAACTTCCTATTCCAGGTAGATGGAATAGAAATTTTCTGGCTCCTTTTATGAACTACAACTAAAACTGGGACATTATACTGGAGCCAGCCTGGTGGTGAAGTGGTTAAGTTTGTGAAATCCACTTCAGTGGCTCAGGGTTCACAGGTTCAGGTCCTGGGTGTGGACCTGTGTATGACTCTTCAAATCATGCTGTGGCTGCATCCCATATACAAAATAGAGGAGGATGGGTATGGATGTTAGCTCAGGGACAATCTTCTTCAAGCAAAAAGACTAAGCTTGGCATGGATGTTAGCTCAGGGGCAATCTCCCTCCAAAAAAAAAAAAGGACATTATAAACAGTAGTCCTTCTTTATCCATGGGAGATATGTTCCAAGAACCACAGTTGATGCTGAAGCCATGGATAGTACCGAACTCTATATATGTTGTTTTTTCCTATATTAGATGAAGCAGGTAGTTTAGGAGATATTTAGTAAAATCAAAATGTTATACGAAAGTCGGTGATTTTGGTACACAGGAAAGAAAGAACTATTTGAAAGAATGTTTTGGAATACTTAAGATATACTGTAACTGTATTCATAGGCTCTTCTCAGGGGTTGAAGAGAGCACTAGAATAGCCTAGAAGTGTCTACATCAACCCTCTCAATAGTTGCCTAGAAATGGATATAGGGTGGAAGAAAAGAGTGAGGGGCAGGGAGTGTGAGTGAGGGGAGAAGTCACATAGAACTACATCACTTACAGCTAGTTATGGCCCCTAGTCTTTCCATTAGGCTCCATCCGAGACTCCTAAGCTTATTCCAGCTTGATGTTTTCTGACAACCCTGGGGCATAAATAACGGTCCTGTGTAGTGTGAGCATTCATTGACTGACTAATGTATTCTTTTAATAACATTTAGTAAAGGTGAATTTTTAGATTACAAATAAATTCATATGTAAGTGGTACATGCTAATGTGTCCCAAGAGATGTCTTGGAAGCCTTGAAGGAAGGGGGCCCTGTCATGCTTGGGGTATGTCTCTTTGTTTGGAAGGGCTCTACAAGTGTGCTGAAAATCACATTTTTCCAGAGGGCTTCGCTCCTTTGTGAAGGCTGCCCTCCCAGGCTACAGTGCTCAGTTTGGCTCCAATGAAATTCTCTCCCCATACCTCTTGCCGGAGAAGGATTATTGTTTATGTGTTTTGACACCATATGAAAGGAAGTTGGCTGAAAATTAGAACATTACAATTGTGTTTCAAGAAAAATAAACAGGCCAGGACTGAGGATGTAAGGTAAACAAATGGCACAGCCTATAGAAATAAAGAAAGACCGTATCTAGACGGAAACTAGGGGAACGTTCAAGAATCAAGGGTCAAGTTCAAAACTTCCCAAATCCAAAAAACAGACAGAAAAATATCTTTCCTTGAGACAGAAATTCATCAGATTTGTCTAATTTGTCTCGGAAACATTATGTCTGTGAAGGGGGTTGCCAAGACCCCGCGAATTTGCAGTTTCTGATCTCAGGATGTCAAACCAACCCAGATGACCACGTGTTCTCCGTGCTTAGTTTGACCTAGGCTAGGATAGAAAAAGAGTCCTACAAGCGCCCGGTGCAAATTCAAAGACAACAACCAAGAATCACGAAAGCACTCACACCTCGGCCTAGAGAACATACAGTGATTAAAGAAATAAAAAATTAATCACTCAGACTGAAGGAGAACGGACTGATAAGCATATCTAAGGGAGATAGCTGAGAAAGACCATGACGAGTATACTATGGAAAAGAAAAAAAGGTCCCAGAAAATGGAAGGCGAACAGTAATCACACCTGAATAATCCACAATGAAAGATGTCAGTCTTTAGACAGACTCTGCTTGAACGTTAGAAAGTCAGAGAAATTCACAAGCCAACAAATGACAGCGAAGGTCCAACCTGGGCTAACTGGGAAGGACGAGTCATGAGAGTGCTCCAAGTGGGCTCTGAAACCGTGTGTCCATGAAGCTTGCCGGGACAGCAGAGACACAATTATGACCAATCCTCTGACATCACAGTGGACCCGAAAAACAACCTGGCCTCATCTACACAGTGCCAGAGTTGGGCTCAAGTAACATATACAGGTCCCATTGCACTCAACTGCAGGTTGCCAATGGAACATGAAAGGGGCCGGCCGGTGGTGCAGGGGTGAGTTCGGCACCTTCTGGGTCGGAGGTCCGGGGTGGGCCGGGTGGAATACTGGGGGTGAGCCTGCTCCCTAATGCGTCAGTCATTCTGGGGCAGGCGTCCGAGGTAGTGTAGAGGCAGATGGGAAGGGACGTTAGACAGGGCCAGACTTCCACAGCAAATACAGGAGCATTGCCAGCAGAGGTGAGAACAGCAATGCACTTCTGCCAAAACAAAACCAATTAACAGTTGCAAAGAATAGGAAAACTGAAGCTCAAAAAAATAAGAAAACAGCCTGCCGCTGAGAAGAATAAGATCTCTATGAAGAACCCTAGCAAAACAGGTGAAAGCTATGTTAATTCGAAAACTAGCAAACCTTTGGGGAAAGAAATTCAAGAAGACACAAGGAAAAACAAGGAGATTCCGGGATCCAGGGTTGGAAGAATTAACACACTTGAAACGTCCATACCGGAGAAAGGAATCTCTGGATTGAATGCAATCCCAGTCCAAGTTGCAGCAATATGTGCCACAGAGATAGAAGAGAGAATCCTAAAATTTCTAGCCAGCAACAAGAGACCCTGAAGAGGCAAAGGAATCCTCAGGAAAACGAACACAGCGAGACGTGTCACAATTTATGATTTCAACATATAGGACGAAGCGCTAGGTACCGAAACGGCACAGTCTGAGCCGCAAAACAGGCACACAGACCCATGCAGCAGAATCGAGAGCCCAGAGCCCAACTCAAACGTACATGGACAGCCCATTTTCGACCAGGGAGCCAAGAGGAGACAGTAGAGAAAGGAGAGTCTCTACAAGAAACGGTGCTGGGAAGCCTGCACAGCCACATGGAACACAACGAGAGTACACCATGATGTTACACCTGGCACACACACCACCTCAAATGGATTAAAGCCCTGAAGGGCAGAATTGAAACCGGGAAACGTGGAGGAGAAGACCTAGGCAGACTGCTCCTTGCCATCTGTCTGAGCCGCCTATTGTGAAGAAGCATGTCTGACTGCGCAAGGGCAACAAAGCAAACAAGAAACAAACGGGACCACATCAAATGCAGATGCTTCTGCCCAGCCAAGGAAACCATCGACTCAATGCAAAGACAGCACAACAACTGGGAGAGGATGTTTGCAAACCGCACATCGGACAAGGGGTCAAAAACATAAAGATACAATCGACTCACACGTCTCCACAACAAAAAAAACAAGCCAATGAAAACCTGGGCAAAAGATGGAAACAGAGATTTCTCCCAAGAATATCTAAAGAGGGCCAACAGGTGCATGAAAAGTTGTTCACCATCATTAAGTCTCAGGCCAACGCAAATCCAAACTGCAAGGACATAGCAACTAACTGGGGTCAGAATGGCTAGAAGGAAGCAGACAGGAAACAACAAGTGTCACAGAGGAGGTGGAGAGAAGGGAAGCCTCCTGCACTGCTGGTGGGAGTGTAAACCACTGCAGGCACTACGCCCAGCGGTGTGGAACTGCCTCAGAAATGTGAGAATCCATGTCCCATATGATCCAGCTATTCCTCTGTGGCGTGTTTATCCGAAGAACTCGGAAACAGTACCGAATAAAGACATGTGCATAGATGAGTTCACCACAGCCTTACTCCCGCTATCCAAGACTTGGAAGCCGCCCTGGTGCCCAGCAAGGGACGAATGCAGAAGGAAGATGGGCTATAGCCACACAATATCATACCACTCAGCCGGAACAAAGGATGCAATCCAGCCAATTGTGACCACCAGAATGGCTGTGAGGGTTTTATGGGAAGTGAACAAGCCCCAGGAAGAAAGTCAAATACCGTAGGATCTCACTTACAAGGAGAAGAAAAAGCAAGAACTAACCAACAGGTGGCACAGGACATTGGATTGGGGGTTCTCAGAGGCAGAGCGGGGCGGTGAAGGAGGGTGAAAGAGATGATGAGGCACAAGTGTGTGGTGAGGGCCTGTGATTAGCCTTACACTGGTGAAGATGATGTAACCTACACAGAAGTCTAAAGCAATGAGGATGTAAATCTGAAAGATATAGGATGTTCTAATGCAGGGTTATGGCAATAAATTCACCTAAAATCAAAAATCCAAAAAGGGGTCCAGAATGACGGCATAAAGCTTTGGGGGCTGAAAGAGATTACAGAAGGTGAACTTCCAAGGATGGAAAATAACCTCCAAATGCTTACTGATGCTACAGAAAGGTAGACCATTCCAAATAGGTGAAGAGGGATACTACCAAGAGAACATGATCCGTGCTAAACCTATGAACCAACGGAAAATGTTACCGTCCATGATGTTACTACTAATCACCTTCAACATTAATCCAAACAGGCCCACGTCTTGCCAAGTTCATGCAAAAGGTTGGTGCAAGAGTACAATTCAGGTCCGGGCCTGTGCTGGAGCTGGTAAGTGCCCACGTTCCGCTTTTGTGGCCCGGGCCTCACTGTTTCAAATCACGGGTGCAGATCACATTAGCTGTGTTGGGAAATATAGATTTCATGGTACGGTGCGGACAGGGATCATAAATAAGTAGCAATTGGGAGGATAGGTTACCAGCACGCACCAGAAAAAGAACCATGAGAACATTACAATCTATGAACGCATCTGGTACACTTCCCCAAAGGAAGAAGGAAGGAAAACCTGTGACCTGCCACGGTGGAATCGGCAGAGTGCTAGGAGATGACACGATCGTTGCACATCAGAAGATTGCCTTGACAACTTAAACTTGGGCGGGAGTCGAGGACTTTCTCTGGGGAAGGTCCACCCACTTGGCCATTTACACAAGATAGAAGAGATACAACCCAGGATCATCTTACAGGAAAGAAAGCAGTGTCCAAAGAGAATGTAGCAGGCCTTTCAATGTTTGAGGATAAAGTAAGAAACCGACAAGAAATTGAGAAAAAGGAAAACTATCCTACCTGGAAAGGGTGAGGAGTCAGACTGGTCTGAGATGGCTCTGAAACTCTGTGTGCATGGAGGTTGTCCGGACAACTTAGAATTTTGAGGTTGTTTATGACACCACGGTGAACATGTCCCCCATGTTCACCATGCCGCATGGTTACAGGCTGGGGAATGGCCTAGGCTAGGCTGTTAAAGGGAGAGATACCCAGAACAGCTTTGACAAACAGAAAGCGGGCACATAAACTGGAAGAGATAAAACAGACTCTGGGGGCTGGCCCCATGGCCGAGTGGTTAAGTTCGCGCGCTCCGCAGCAGGCAGCCCAGTGTTTCATTGGTTCGAATCCTGGGCGCGGACATGGCACTGCTCATCAAACCACGCTGAGGCAGCGTCCCACATGCCACAACTAGGACCCACAATGAAGAATATACAACTATGTACTGGGGCGCTTGGGGAGCAAAAGGAAAAATAAAATATTTTTAAAAAAAATCTGGTATTTAACAAAAAAACAGACTCTGATTCAAGAGATAAGAAAGGAATCCTTGGCGAGAAGCCAAAACAGAGGGACAAGCACTGCGAGGAGAACATTGTCATCTATTCAAGTCTATGGGGAGGCCATGCTGATTCAAGCCTGAAACTTGATTGGAAACAAGAGGCCGGACTTGGGTCTTAGCAGACCTACGTTGTCCTTCTGCCTTAAGCATAATCCAAAGTCAAGAATGAAGTCTGGAGGACACTGAAGAGAAGAATCGATGCCTCCTTTCCGAGGCCCCTAGCATTCTTTGAAGATCAGTCTCACTTTCCATAGCTCTGGCGTCACGGGGGCCCACTGGGTACATGCTAATGTGTCCCAAGAGATGTCTTGGAAGCCTTGAAGGAATGGAGCCCTGTCATGCTTGGGGTGTGTCTCTTTGTTTGGAAGGGCTCTATAAGTGTGCTGAAAATCACCCTTTTCCAGAGGGCTTCGTTCCTTTGTGAAGGCTGCCCTCCCAGGCTAGGGTGCTCAGTTTGGCTCCAATGAAATTCTCTCCCCCTACCTCTTGCTGGAGAAGGATTATTGATTATCTTTGTGACACCATATGTAAGGAAGTTGGCTGAAAATTAGAACATTACAATTCTGTTTCAAGAAAAATAAACATGCCAGGGCAGAGGATGTAGGTCAAACAAATGGCACAGCCTATAGAAATAAAGTAAGCCCGTATCTAGATGGAATCTAGGGGAACGTTCAAGGATCAGGGGTCAAGTTCGAAACTTCCCAAATCCAGAAAAGAGACGGAAAAGTATCTTTCCTGGAGAGAGGAATGCATCAGATTTGTCTAATTTGTCTAGTAAACATTATGTCCGTGAAGGGGGTTGCCAGGACCACATTGAATTTGGAGTTTCTGATCTCAGGATGTCAAACCAACCCAGAGGACCACGGGCTCTCAGTGCTTAATTTGACCTAGGCTAGGATAGCAAAGAGTCCTACAAGTGACCGGTGCAAATTCGAAGACAACAACCAAGAATCACGAAAGCACTCACACCTCGGCCTAGAGAACATACAGTGATTAAAGAAATACAAAATTAATCACTTGGAATGAAGGAGAACGGACTGATAAGCATATCTAAGGGAGATAGCTGAGAATGACCATGACGAGTATACTGTGGAAAAGAAAAAAAGGTCCCAGAAAATGGAATGTGAACAGCAATCCCACCTGAACAATCCACAATGAAAGATGTCAGTCTTTAGACAGACTCTGCTTGAACGTTTGAAAGTCAGAGAAATTCACAAGCCACAAAAAGGCAGCGAAGGTCCAACCTGGGCTAACTGGGAAGGGTGAATCATGAGACTGCTCCAAGCGGGCTCTGAAACCCTGTGTCCATGAAGCTTGCAGGGACAGCAGAGGCACAATTATGACAAATCCTCTGACATCACAGTAGTCCCAAAAAACAACATGGCCTCATCTATGCAGTGCCAGAGTTGGGCTCAAGTAGCATATTTAGGTCCCATTGCACTCAACTGCAGGTTGCCAATGGAACATGAAAGGGGCTGGACAGTGGTGCATTGGTGAGGTCCGCACCTTCTGGGTCAGTGGCCTGGGGGGGGGGGCCTGGTGGAATCCTGGGGGTGAGCCTGCTCACCACTGCTTCAGTCATTCTGGTGCAGTCGTCCGAGGTAGTGTAGAGGCACATGGGAATGGATGTGACAAATAAAAATGGTAAGCAATAGGATATATTGGAGTATATGAGGAAGCCTTTTGGTATAAACCTAATTCGGCCTGACTTTTTTTTTTTAAAAGGGCCTGACTGTGGCTATTGAGCACGCATTGCATATCTGCTTAGACATTTCCTATGGCCAGAACAAAGGCCCTTGAGATAAAGGTGCAACTTCCCCCCACATTAGGATTTCCTTAGGGATAAGCATTTTTCCTTAAGCTAGGAACTGATTGCTGCACTCACCTCCCAGCTCACCTGTGACCACCCAGCTGGAGACAACAGACTGCCACCCTGCTGTGTTCACCCAGACAGCAGGCCTACCTGCTATTTCCATCAATCGCTGTGCTGACAGAGCAGTCTCGCGACGATTGTAAAAGGGACATTTCAATCCTATGTGAAACATCCTCTTTGAGGGTATATAACCACCCTTATACCCCCACTTCTTTGGAGTGCTCTGTTCCTTTGTGGAAAGACTCTATCGGGTTATAATCCTCAGATTTAAGCTCAGAATAAACTCACCCAAATTTTCATTTATAGGTTGGAAATGGATTATATTCGTCGACAGATGTTAGACAGGGCCAGACTTCCACAGCAAATACAGTAGCATTGCCAGCAGATGTGAGAACATCGTTGCACTTCTCACAAAACTAAACCAAGTAAGAGTTGCAAAGAATAGAAAAACTGAGGCTAAAAAAAAAAAAACAGCTTGCCAGTAGGAAGAACAAGATCTCTATGAAGACCCTTAGCAAAACAGGTGGAAGCTATGTCAATCGAAAACTAGCAAACGTTTGGGGGAAGAAATTCAAGACGACACAAGGAGAAAGAAGGGTATTCCAGGATCTAGGAATGGAAGAATTAACACACTTGAAACGTCCATACCGGAGAAAGGAGTCTCTGGATTCCATGCAATCCCAGTCAAAGTTGCAGCCATATTTGCCACAGAGATAGAAGAGAGAATCCTAAAGTTTCTAGCCAGCAACAAGAGACCCTGAAGAGGCAAAGGAATCCTCAGGAAAACGAACAAAGCAGGACCTGTCACACTTTCTGATTTCAACATATAGGACAAAGCGCTAGGTACAGAAACGGCACAGTCTGGGCCAAAAACAGGCACACACAACCAAGCAACAGAATCGAGAGCCCAGAGCCTAACTCAAACGTACATGGACAGCCCATTTTCGACCAGGGAGCCAAGAGGACACAGTGGAGAAAGGAGATTCTCTACAAGAAACGGTGCTGGGAAGCCTGCACAGCCACATGGAACACAACGAGAGTACACCATGATGTTACACCTGGCACACACACCACCTCAAATGGATTAAAGCCTTGAAGGGCAGACTTGAAACCGTGAAACGTGTAGGAGAAGACCTAGGCAGAGTGCTCTTTGCCATCTGTCTGAGCCGCCAATTTGGAAGAAGCAAGTCTGACTGGGCAAGGGCAACAAAGGAAACAAGAACCGAACGGGACCACATCAAATGCAGATGCTTCTGCCCAGTCAAAGAAACCATCGACTCAATGCAAAGACAGCACAATAACTGGGAGAGGATGTTTGCAAACCACACGTCTCACAAGGGGTGAAAAGCCCAAAGGTACAATCAACTCACACGTCTCCAAAACAAAAAAAAACAGAAGCCAATGAAAACCTGGGCAAAAGATGGAAACAGAGATTTCTCCCAAGAAGATCTAAAGAGGGGCCAACAGGTGCATGAATACTTGTTCTCCATCATTAAGTCTCAGGCCAACGCAAATCCAAATTGCAAGGACATAGCAGCTCACTGTGGTCAGAATGGCTAGAAGGAAGCAGACAGGAAACAACAAGTGTCAGAGAGGAGGTGGAGAGAAGGGAAGCCTCCTGCACTGCTGGTGGGAGTGTTAACCAGTGCAGCCACTACGCCAAGGGGTGTGGAACTGCCTCAGAAATTTAAGAATCCATGTCCCACATGTTCCAGCTATTCCTCTGCGGTGTGTTTATCCAAAGAACTCGGAAACACTACTGCATAAAGACATGTGCACCGCTGAGTTCAGCACCACCTTTCTCCCGCTATCCAAGACTTGGAAGCCACCCTGGTGTCCAGCAAGCGACGAATGCAGAAGGAAGATGGGCTATAGCCACACAATGGCAGACCACTCGGCTGGAACAAAGGATGCAATGCAGCCATTTATGATCACGAGAATGGCTGTGAGGGTTTTTGGGGAGGTGAAACAAGCCCCAGGGAGAAAGTCAAATACCGTAGGATCTCACTTACATGGAGAAGAAAAAACAAGCACTACCCAACAGGTGGCACGGGACATTTGACTGGGGGTTCCAAGAGACAAAGCGGGGCGGTGGTGGCGGGTGATAGTGATGATGAATCACAAGTGTGTGGTGAGGGCCTGTGATTCGGCTTCCTCTGGTGAACATGATGGAACCTACACAGAAGTCTAAATCGATGAGCATGTAAATCTGAAAGCTATAGGATGTTCTAAAGCAGGGTTATGGCAATAAATTCACCTACAAGCAGAAATCCAAAAAGGGGTACAGAATAAGAGCATAAAGCTTAGGAGGCCCTAAAGAGATTAGAGAAGGTGAACTTCCGAGGATGGAAAATCACCTCCAAATGCTGACTGATGCTACAGAAAGGTAGGCCATTCCAAATAGATGAAGAGGAATACTACCCAAAGCCCATAATCCGTGCTAAACCCATGAACCCAGGGAAAAAGTTACCGTCCATCATGTTTCTACGAGTCACCTTCACGAATAATCCAAACAGGCCCAGGTCTTCCCAAGTTCAGGCAAAATGTTGGTCCAAAAGGACAATTCAGGGCCGGCACTGTGGTGCAGCAGGTAAGTGCCCACGTTCCGCTTGGGCGGCCCGGGCCTCACTGTTTCAAATCACGGGTGCAGATCACATTAGCAGTGTTAGCAAATATAGATTTCATGGTACGGTGCGGACAGAGATCATAAATAAGTGGCAATTGTGAGGACACGTAAACTATACGCACGAGATAAAGAACCATGAGAACATTACAATCTATGAACGCATCTAGTACACTTCCCCAAAGCAAGAAGGAAAGAAAACATGTGACCTGCCAAGGTGAAATTGGCAGAGTGCTAGGAGATGACACGATCATTGCACATCAGAAGATTGCCTGGGCAACTTCAACTTGGGAGGGAGTCCAGGACTTTCTCTGGGGAAGGTCCACCCACTTGGCCATCTACACAAGATAGAAGAGATAAAACCGAGGATAATCTTACAGGAAAGAAACCAGTGTGTAAAGAGAATGTAGCAGGCCTTTCAAAGTTTGAGGAGAAAGTGAGAAACCAACAAGAAATCCAGAAAAAGGAAAACTATCCTACCTGAAAAGGGTGAGGAGTCAGACTGGTCTGAGATGGCTGTGAATCTCTGTGTGCATGGAGGCTGTCAGGACAACTTCGAATTTGGAGGTTGTTTATGACATCACGGTGAACATGTCCCCCAAGATGGCCGCATGGTTACAGTCTGAGGATTGGCCTAGGCTAGGATGTTAAAGGGAGGGATACCCAGAAACAGCTTTGACAAACAGACAGCGGGCACAGAAACTGGAAGAGATAAAACAGACTCTGATGCAAGGGATAAGAAAGGAATCCTTGGCGAGAAACCAGAATAGAGGGACAAGCACTGAGAGAAGAACATTGTCATCTATTCAAGTCTATAGGGAGGCCATGCTGATTCAAGCTTTAAACTTGATTGGAAACAAGAGGCCGGACTTGGGCCAAATCAGACCTACGTTGTCCTCTGCCTTAAGAATAATCGAAAGTCAAGAATGATGTCTTGGGGACATTGAAGAGAAGAATCGCTGCATCCTTTCATAGGCCCCTGGCATTCTTTGAAGATCAGTCTCACTTTCCATAGCTCTGGCGTCACAGGAGCCCACTGGGTACATGCTAATGTGTCCCAAGAGATGTCTTGGAAGCCTTCAAGGAATGGAGCCCTGTCATGCTTGGGGTATGTCTCTTTGTTTGGAAGGGCTCTACAAGTGTGCTGAAAATTACCCTTTTCCAGAGGGCTTCATTCCTTTGTGAAGGCTGCCCTCCCAGGCTAGAGTGCTCAGTTTGGCTCCAATGAAATTCTCTCCCCCTACCTCTTGCTGTAGAAGGATTATTGCTTATGTGTTTTGACACCATATGTAAGGAAGTTGGCTGAAATTTAGAACATTACAATTGTGTTTCAAGAAAAATAAAGAGGCCAGGAATGAGGATGTAAGGTAAATAAATGGCACACCCTATAGAAATAAAGTGAGCCCGTATGTAGACGGAATCTAGGGGAACGTTCAAGGATCAGGGGTCAAGTTCGAAACTTCGCAAATCCAGAAAAGAGACAGAAAAATACCTTTCCTGGAGAGAGCAATTCATCAGATTTGTCTAATTTGTCTCGGAAACATTGTGTCCGTGAAGGGGGTTACCAGAACCACCTAGATTTTGGAGTTTCTGATCTCAGGATGTCAAACCAACCCAGAGGACCACGTGTTCTCAGTGCTTAATTTGACCGAGGCTAGGATAGCAAACATTCCTACAAGTGACCGGTGCAAATTCAAAGACAACAACCAAGAGTCACGAAAGAACTCACACCGCGGCCTAGAGAACATACGGTTATTAAAGAAACACAAAACTAATCCCATGGAATGAAGGAGAATGCACTGATAAGCATATCTAAGGGAGACAGCTGAGGAAGACCATGACGAATATACTATGGAAAAGAAAAAAGTTCCAAGAACAATGAAGGACAACAGAAATCACACCTGAATAATGCACAATGAAAGATGAGGTCAATCTTTAGACAGACTCTGCTTCAACGTTTGAAAATCATAGAAATTGAGAAGCCGACAAACGGCAGCGAAGGTCAAACCTGGGCTAACTGGGAAGGACGAGTCATGAGACTCCTCCAAGCGGGCTCTGGAACCGTGTGTCCGTGAAGCTTGCCGGGACAGCAGAGACACAATTATGACAAATCATCTGACATCACAGTGGACCCGAATAACAACCTGGCCTAATTTACAAAGTGCCAGAGTTGGGCTCAAGTAGCCTCTTCAAGTCCCATTGCACTCAACTGCAGGGTGCCAATGGAACATGAAATGGGCCGGCCAGTGGTGCAGTGGTGAGGTCCGCAACTTATGGGTCGGTGGCACGGGGTGGGCCAGGTGGAATCCTGGGGGTGAGCTTCCTCACCACTGCTTCCGTCATTCTGGGTCAGGTGTCCGAGCTGGTGTAGAGGCAGATGGGAAGAGACGTTAGACAGGGCCATACTTCCACAAGAAATACAGGAGCATGGCCAGCAGAGGTGAGAACAGCGATGCACTTCTGCCAAAACAAAAACAATTAACAGTTGCAAAGAATAGGAAAACTGAAGGTCAGAAAATTAGAAAACAGCTTGCCAGTGGGAAGAATAAAATATCTATGAAGAACCCTAGCAAAACAGGTGAAAGCTATGTTAATTCGAAAACTAGCAAACCTTTGGGGAAAGAAATTCAAGAAGACACAAGGAAAAAGAAGAATATTGCGGGATCCATGGTTGGAAGAATGAACACACTCGAAACGTCCATAGCAGAGAAAGGAATCTCTGGAGCGCATGAAATCCCAGTGAAAGTTGCAGCAATATGTGCCACAGAGATAGAAGAGAGCATCCTAAAGTTTCTAGCCAGCAATAAGAGACCTTGAAGAGGCAAAGGAATCCTTAGGAAAATGAACAAAGCGGGACGTGACACAATTTCTGATTTCAACATAGAAGACGAAGCGCTAGGTACCGAAACGGCACAGTTTGGGCCAAAAACAGATACACAGGCCCATGCAACAGAATCGAAAGTCCAGAGCCCAACTCAAACGTACCTGGACAGCCCATTTTCAACCAGGGAGACAAGAGGAGACAGTGGAGAAAGGAGATTCTCTACAAGAAATGGTGCTGGGAAGCGTGCACAGCCACATGGAACACAACGAGAGTACACCATGATGTTACACCTGGCACACACACCACCTGAAATGGATTACTTGAAACCGTGAAACGTATAGGAGAAGACCTAGGCAGAGTGCTCTTTGCCATCTGTCTGAGCCGCCAATTTGGAAGAAGCAAGTCTGACTGGGCAAGGGCAACAAAGGAAACAAGAACCGAACGGGACCACATCAAACGCAGGTGCTTCTGCCCAGTCAAAGAAACCATCGACTCAATGCAAAGACAGCACAACAACTGGGGGAGGATGTTTGCAAACCACACATTGGACAAGGGGTGAAAAGCCCAAAGATACTATTGACTCACACGTCTCCAGTAGAAAAGAAGACAAGCCAATGAAAACCTGGGCAAAAGACGGAAACAGAGATTTCTCCCAAGAAGAGCTAAAGAGGGCCAACAGGTGCCTGAAAACTTGTTCACCATCATTAAGTCTCTGGCCAATGCAAATCCAAACTGCAAGGACATAGCAGCTCACTGTGGTCAGAATGCCTAGACGGAAGCAGACAGGAAACAACAAGTTTCAGAGACGAGTTCGAGAGAAGGGAAGCCTCCTGCACTGCTAGTTCGAGTGTAAAACAGTGCAGGCACTACGCCCAGCGGTGTGGAAAAGCCTCAGAAATTGAAGAATCCGTGTCCCATATGATCCAGCTATTCCTCTGTGGCGTGTTTATCCGAAGATCTCAGAAACATTACCGCATAAAGACATGTGCACCACTGAGTTCACCACAGCCTTACTCCCGCTATCCAAGACTTGGAAGCCGCCCTGGTGCCCAGCAAGGGACGAATGCAGAAGGAAGGTGGGCGATAGCCACACAAGAGCATACCACTCAGCCGGAACAAAGGATGCAATCCAGCCATTTGTGACCACCAGAATGGCTGTGAGGGTTTTAGGGGAAGTGAACAAGCCCCAGGAAGAAAGTCAAACACCGTAGGATCTCACTTACAAGGAGAAGAAAAAGCAAGAACTAACCAACAGGTGGCACAGGACATTGCATTGGGGCTTCCCAGAGGCAAAGCGGGGCGGTGAGGGAGGGTGAAAGAGAGGATTAGGCACAAGTGTGTGGTGAGGGCCTGTGATTAGGCTTACGCTGGTGAAGATGATGTAACCTACACAGAAGTCTAAAGCAATGAGGATGTAAATCTGGAAGATATAGGATGTTCTAATGCAGGGTTATGGCAATAAATTCACCTACAATCAAAAATCAAAATAGGAGTCCAGAACGACGGCATAAAGCTTTGGGGGCTGAAAGAGATTCCAGAAGGTGAACTTCCAAGGATGGAAAATAACCTCCAAATGCTTACGGATGCGACAGAAATGTAGACCATTCCAAAGAGGCGAAGAGGGATACTACCAACAGAACAGGATCTATGCTAAACCCATGAACCAACGGAAAATGTTACCGTCCATGATGTTACTACTAATCACCTTCACCAGTAATCCAAACAGGCCGACGACTTCCCAAGTTCAGGCAAAAGGTTGGTCCAAAATTACAATTCTGGGCCGGCCCTGTGGTGGAGCGGGTAAGTGCCCACGTTCAGCTTTGGTAGCCGGGGCCACACTGTTTCACATCACGGGTGCAGATCACATCAGCAGTGTTAGCAAATATAGATTTCATGGTACGGTGCGGACAGGGATCATAAATAAGTAGCAATTGTGAGGATATGTTACCAACACGCACCAGAAAAAGAACCACGAGAACATTACAATCTATGAACGCCTCTGGTACACTTCCGCAAAGGAAGAAGGAAGGGAAACCTGTGACCTGCCAAGGTGGAATCGGCAGAGTGCTTGTAGATGACACGATCATTGCACGTCACAGGATTGCCTTGACAACTTCAACTTGGGAGGGAGTCCAGGACTTTCTCTGGGGAAGGTCCACCCACTTGGCCATCTACACAGGATAGAAGAGATACAACCCAGGATAATCTTACAGGAAACAAATCAGTGTCTAGAGAGAATGTAGCAGGCCTTTCAAAGCTCGAGGAGAAAGTGAGAAACCGACAAGAAATCCAGAAAAAGGACAACTATCCTCCCTGGAAAGGGTGAGGAGTCAGACTGCTCTGAGATGGCTCTGAAACTCTGTTTGCATGGAGGTTGTCAGGACGATTTAGAATTTGGAGGTTGTTTATGACATCACGGTGAACATGTCCCCCAAGATGGCCGCATGGTTACAGTCTGAGGATTGGCCTAGGCTAGGCTATTAAAGGGACAGGTACTCAGAAACAGGTTTGACCAACAGAAAGCGGGCACAGAAACTGGAAGAGATCAAACAGAGTTTGATTCAGGGGATAGGAAAGGAATCCTTGGCAATAAGCAGGATAGAGGCACAAGCACTCAAAGGAGAACATTGTCATCTATTCAAGTCTATGGAGAGACCATGCTGATTCAAGCTTGAAACTTGTTTGGAAACAGGAGGCCGGACTTGGGCCTTATCAGACCTACGTTGTCCTTCTGCCTTAAGCATAATCCAAAGTCAAGAATGATGTCTTGAGGACATTGAAGAGAAGAATCGATGCCTCCTTTCCTAGGCCCCTAGCATTCTTTGAAGATCAGTCTCACTTTCCATAGCTCTGGCGTCACGGGTCCCACTTGGTACATGCTAATATGTCTCAAGAGATGTCTTGGGGGCTGTCCCCGTGGCCGAGTGGTTAAGTTCATGCGCTCCGCAGCAGGCGGCCCAGAGTTTCGTTGGTTCGAATCCTGGGCACGGACATGGCACTGCCCATCAAACCACGCTGAGGCAGCGTCCCATATGCCACAACTAGAAGGACCCACAATGAAGAATATACAACTATGTACCGGGGGGCTTTGGGGAGAAAAAGGAAAAAAATAAAACCTTTTAAAAAAAAAAAAAAGAGATGTCTTGGAAGCCTTGAAGGAATGGACCCCTGTCATGCTTCGGAGATGTCTTTTGTTTGGAAGGGCTCTACAAGTGTGCTGAAAAGCACCCTTTTCCAGAGGGCTTCGTTCCTTTGTGAAGGCTGCCCTCCCAGGTTAGAGTCCTCAGTTTGCATCCAATGACATTCTCTCCCCCTACCACTTGCCAGAGAAGGATTATTGATTATGTGTTTTGACACCAGATGTTAGGAAGTTGGCTGAAAATTAGAACATCACAATTCTGTTTCAAGAAAAATAACCAGGCCAGGGCTGAGGATGTAAGTCAAACAAATGGCACAGCCTATAGAAATAAGGTAAGCCCGTATCTAGATGGAATCTAGGGGAACGTTAAAGGATCAGGGGTCAAGTTCGAAACTTCCCAAATCCAGAAAAGAGACAGAAAAATATCCTTCCTGGAGAGAGCAATTCATCAGATTTGTCTAATTTGTGTCTGAAACATTATGTCGGTGGAGGGGGTAGACAGGACCCCCACGAATTTGCAGTTTCTGATCTCAGAGTGTCAAACCACGCCAGATGACCACGTGTTCTCAGTGCTTAGTTTGACCTAGGCTACTATAGAAAGAGAGTCCTACAAGAGCCCGGTGCAAATTCAAAGACAACAACCAAGAATCACGAGAGCACTCACACCTCGGCCTAGAGAACATACGGTTATTAAAGAAATACAAAATTAATCACTCGGACTGAAGGAGAACGGACTGATAAGCATATCTAAGGGAGATAGCTGAGAAAGACCATGACGAGTATACTATGGAAAAGAAAAAAAGCTCCCCGAAAATGGAAGGCGAAGAGAAATCACACCTGCATAATCCACAATGAAACATGCCAGTCTTTAGACACACTCTGCTTGAACGTTAGAAAGTCAGAGAAATTCACAAGCCAACAAATGAGAGCGAATGTCAAACCTTGGCTAACTGGGAAGGACGAGTCATGAGACCGCTCCAAGCGGGCTCTGAAACCATGCGTCCATGAAGCATGCCGGGACAGCAGAGACAAAATTATGACAAATCCTCTGACATCACAGTGCACCCGAAAAACAACCTGGCCTCATCTACACAGTGCCAGAGTTGGGCTCAAGTAGTATATTCAAGTCCCATTGCACTCAACTGCAGGTTGCCAACGGAACATGAAAGGGGCCGGCTGGTGGTACAGGGGTGACTTCGGCACCTTCTGGGTCGTTGGGCCGGGTGGAATCCTGGGGGTGAGCCTGCTCACCACTGCTTCACTCATTCTGGGGCAGGCGTCCCAGGTAGTCTAGAGACAGACGGGAAGGGACGTTAGGCATGGCCAGACTTCCACAGCAAATACAGGAGCACTGCCAGCCGATGTGAGCAAAGCGATGCACTTCTGCCAATGCAAAACCAGTTAAATGTAGCAAAGAATAGAAAAACTGAAGCTAAAAAAAAAAACAGCTTGCCAGTAAGAAGAATAAGATCTCTATGAAGAACCGTGGCAAAACAGGTGAGAGCTATGTTAATTCGAAAACTGGCAAACCTTTGGGGAAAGAAATTCAAAAAGACACAATGAAAAATAACGTTATTCAGGGATTTAGGAATGGAAGAATGAACACACTTGAAACGTCCATACCGGAGAAAGGAATCTCTGGATTCCATGCAATCCCAGTCAAAGTTGCAGCAATATTTGTCACAGAGATAGAAGAGAGAATCCTAAAGTTTCTAGCCAGCAATAAGAGACCCTGAATAGGCAAAGGAATCCTCTGGAAAATGAACAAAGCGCGACGTAACACAATTTCGGATTTCAAGGTATAGGACGAAGCGCTAGGTACCGAAACGGCACAGTCTGGGACCCAAAACAGGCACACAGACCCATGCAACAGAATCGAGAGCCCAGAGCCCAACTCAAACGTACCTGGACAGCCCACTTTCGACCAGGGAGCCAAGAGGAGACAGTGGAGAAAGGAGAGTCTCTACAAGAAACGGTGCTGGGAAGCCTGCACAGCCACATGGAGCACAACGAGAGTACACCATGATGTTATACCTGGCACACACACCACCTGAAATGGATATAAGCCCTTAATGGCAGACTTGAAACCGTGAAACGTGTAGGAGAAGACCTAGGCAGAGTGCTCTTTGCCATCTGTCTGAGCCGCCAATTTGGAAGAAGCAAGTCTGACTGGGCAAGGGCAACAAAGGAAACAAGAACCGAACGGGACCACATCAAATGCAGATGCTTCTGCCCAGTCAAGGAAACCATCGACTCAATGCAAAGACAGCACAACAACTGGGAGAGGGTGTTTGCAAACCACACATTGGACAAGGGGTGAAAAGCCCAAAGATAGTATTGACTCACACGTCTCCAGTAGAAAAGAAGACAAGCCAATGAAAACCTGGGCAAAAGATGGAAACGGAGATTTCTCCCAAGAAGAGCTAAAGAGGGCCAACAGGTGCCTGAAAACTTGTTCACCATCATTAAGTCTCTGGCCAATGCAAATCCAAACTGCAAGGACATAGCAGCTCACTGTGGTCAGAATGCCTAGAAGGAAGCAGACAGGAAACAACAAGTTTCAGAGACGAGTTCGAGAGAAGGGAAGCCTCCTGCACTGCTAGTTCGAGTGTAAAACAGTGCAGGCACTACGCCCACCGGTGTGGAAAAGCCTCAGAAATTGAAGAATCCATGTCCCAGATGATCCAGCTATTCCTCTGTGGCGTGTTTATCCGAAGATCTCAGAAACATTACCGCATAAAGACATGTGCACCACTGAGTTCACCACAGCCTTACTCCCGCTATCCAAGACTTGGAAGCCGCCCTGGTGCCCAGCAAGGGACGAATGCAGAAGGAAGGTGGGCGATAGCCACACAAGAGCATACCACTCAGCCGGAACAAAGGATGCAATCCAGCCATTTGTGACCACCAGAATGGCTGTGAGGGTTTTATGGGAAGTGAACAAGCCCCAGGAAGAAAGTCAAACACCGTAGGATCTCACTTACAAGGAGAAGAAAAAGCAAGAACTAACCAACAGGTGGCACAGGACATTGGATTGGGGGTTCCCAGAGGCAAAGCGGGGCGGTGAGCCAGGGTGAAAGAGAGGATTAGGCACAAGTGTGTGGCGAGGGCCTGTGATTGGGCTTACGCTGGTGAAGATGATGTAACCTACACAGAAGTCTAAAGCAATGAGGATGTAAATCTGGAAGATATAGGATGTTCTAATGCAGGGTTAAGGCAATAAATTCACCTACAATCAAAAATCAAAATAGGAGTCCAGAACGACGGCATAAAGCTTTGGGGGCTGAAAGAGATTCCAGAAGGTGAACTTCCAAGGATGGAAAATAACCTCCAAATGCTTACGGATGCGACAGAAATGTAGACCATTCCAAAAAGGCGAAGAGGGATACTACCAACAGAACAGGATCTGTGCTAAACCCATGAACCAACGGAAAATGTTACCGTCCATGATGTTACTACTAATCACCTTCACCAATAATCCAAACAGGCCCACGTCTTCCCATGTTCAGGCAAAAGGTTGGTCCAAAATTACAATTCTGGGCCGGCCCTGTGGTGGAACGGGTAAGTGCCCACGTTCAGCTTTGGTAGCCGGGGCCTCACTGTTTCACATCACGGGTGCAGATCACATTAGCAGTGTTAGCAAATATAGATTTCATGGTACGGTGCGGACAGGGATCATAAATAAGTAGCAATTGTGAGGATATGTTACCAACACGCACCAGAAAAAGAACCACGAGAACATTACAATCTATGAACGCCTCTGGTACACTTCCGCAAAGGAAGATGGAAGGAAAACCTGTGACCTGCCAAGGTGGAATCGGCAGAGTGCTTGTAGATGACACGATCATTGCGCGTCACAGGATTGCCTTGACAACTTCAACTTGGGAGGGAGTCCAGGACTTTCTCTGGGGAAGGTCCACCCACTTGGCCACCTACACAGGATAGAAGAGATACAACCCAGGATAATCTTACAGGAAAGAAATCAGTGTGTAGAGAGAATGTAGCAGGCCTTCCAAAGTTCCAGGAGAAAGTTAGAAACCGACAAGAAATCCAGAAAAAGGACAACTATCCTCCCTGGAAAGGGTGAGGAGTCAGACTGCTCTGAGATGGCTCTGAAACTCTGTGTGCAAGGAGCTTGTCAGGACAATTTAGAGTTTGGACGTTGTTTATGACATCATGGTAAACATGTCCCCCAAGATGGCCGCATGGTTACAGTCTGAGGATTGGCCTAGGCTAGGCTATTAAAGGGAGAGATACCCAGAAAGAGCTTTGACAAACAGAAAGCGGGCACAGAATCTGGAAGAGATAACTCAGACTCTGATTCAAGGGATAATAAAGAAATACTTGGGGAGAAGCGAGAATACAGGAACAAGCACTGAGAGGAGAACATTGTCATCTATTCAAGTCTATGGGGAGGCCATGCCAATTCTAGCTTGAAACTTGATTGGAAACAAGAGGCCGGTCTTTGGGCTTATCAATCCTACGTTATCCTTCTGTCTTAAGCATAATCCAAAGTAAAGAATGACGTCTTGAAGACATTGAAGAGAAGAATCAATACCTCCTTTCCTAGGACCCTAGCATTCTTTGAAGATCAGTCACCCATTCCATAGCTCTGGCATCACGGGGGCCCACTGGTTACATGCTAATGTGTCCCAAGAGATGTCTTGGAAGCCTTGAAGGAATGGACCCCTGTCATGCTTGGGGTATGTCTCTTTGTTTGGAAGGGCTCTACAAGTGTGCTGAAAAGCACCCTTTTCCAGAGGGCTTCGTTCCTTTGTGAAGGCTGCCCTCCCAGGCTAGAGTGCTCAGTTTGGCTCCAATGAAATTCTCTCCCCCTACCTCTTGCCAGAGAAGGATTATTGATTATGTGTTTTGACACCATATGTAAGGAAGTTGGCTGAAAATTAGAACATTGCAATTCTGTTTCAAGAAAAATAAACGTGCCAGGGCTGAGGATGTAAGTCAAACAAATGGCACAGCCTATAGAAATAAGGTAAGCCCGAATCTAGACGGAATCTAGGGGTACGTTCAAGGATCAGGGGTCAAGTTAGAAACTTCCCAATTCCAGAAAAGAGACAGAAATATATCTTTCCTGGAGAGAGGAATTCATCAGATTTGTCTAATTTGTCTCGGAAAGATTGTGTACGTGTAGGGGGTTTCCAGGACCACCTATATTTTGGAGTTTCTGATCTCAGGATGTCAAACCAACCCAGATGACCACGTGTTCTCAGTGCTTAGTTTGACCTAGGCTAGGATAGCAAAGATGCCTACAATGGACCGGTGCAAATTCAAAGACAACAACCAAGAGTCATGAAAGCACTCACACCTCGGCCTAGAACACATACGGTGATTAAAGAAATACAAAATTAATCACTTGGAATGAAGGAGAACTGACTGATAAGCATGTCTGAGGGAGATAGCTGAGAAAGACCATGATAATTATACTATGGAAAAGAAAAACAGGTAACAGAAAATGGAAGGCGAACAGAAATCCCACCTGACTAATCCACAATGAAAGATGATGTCACTCTTTAGACAGACTCTGCTTCAACGTTTGAAAGTCAGAGAAATTCACAAGCCAAAAAAAGGCAGCGAATGTCGAACTTTGTAAGGTCTGCTCGAACTTTCTGCTACATTCTCTCTAGACACTGGTTTCTTTCCTGTAAGATTATCCTGGGTTGTATGTCTTCTATCTTGTGCAGATGGCCAAGTGGGTGGACCTTCCCCAGAGAAACTCCTGGAGTCCCTCCCAAGTTGAACTTGCCCAGGCAATCCTGTGATGCGCAACGATCGAGTCATCTCCTAGCAGGCTGCCGATTCCATCTTGGCAGCTCACAGGTTTTCCTTCCTTCTTCTTTTCGGGAAGTGTAACAGATGCGTTCATAGACTGTAATGTTCTCATGGTTCATTTTCTGGGGCGCAATGGTAGCGTATCCTCACAATTGCTACTTTTTTATGATCCTTGTCCGCACCGGACCATGAAATCTATATTTCCTAACACTGGTAATGTGATCTGCACCCGTGATGTGAATCAGTGAGGCCCGGGCCACCAAAGGGGAACGTGGGCACTTACCCACTCCACCACAGGGCCGGACCTGAATTGTGCTTTTGGACCAACCTTTTGCCTGAACTTGGGAAGACGTGGGCCTGTTTGGATTATTGGTGAAGGTGATTAGTAGTAACATCATGGACGGTAACATTTTCCGTTGGTTCATGGGTTTAGCACGGATCCTGTTCTGTTGGTAGTATCCCTCTTCACCTATTTGGAATGGTCTACCTTTCTCTAGCATCCGCAAGCATTTGGAGGTGATTTCCATCCTTGGAAGTTCACCTTCTGTAATCTCTTTCAGCCCCCAAAACTTTATGCCGTCGTTCTGGACCCCTTTTTGGATTTTTGATTTTAGGTGAATTTATTGCCATAACCCTGCTTTAGAACATCCTATATCTTCCAGATTTACATCCTCATCGCTTTAGACTTCTGTGTAGGTTACATCATCTTCACCAGCGTAAGCCTAATCACAGGCCCTCACCGCACACTTGTATCTAATCCTCTCTTTCACCCTCCATCACCGCCCCGCTTTGCCTCTGGGACCCTCAATCCAATGCCCTGTGCCACCTGTTGGTTAGTGCTTGCTTTTTCTTGTCCCTGTAAGTGAGATCCTACGGTATTTTACTTTCTTCCTGGGGCTTGTTCACTTCCCCTAAAACCCTCACAGCCATTCTGGTGGTCACAAATGGCTGGATTGCATCCTTTGTTCCGGCTGAGTGGTATCATATTGTGTGGCTGTAGCCCCTCTTCCTTCTGCATTCATCACTTGCTGGGCACCAGGGCGGCTTCCATGTCTTGGATAGCGGGAGTAAGGCTGTGCTGAACTCATGGTGCACGTGTCGTTACCCCGTAGTGTTTCTGAGTTCTTCAGATAAACACGCCACAGAGGAATAGCTGGATCATATGGGACATGGATTCTTCAATTTGTGAGGCATTTCCACACCGCTGGGCGTAGTGCCTGCACTGTTTTACACTCCCACCAACAGTGCAGGAGGCTTCCCTTCTCTCCACCTCCTTTCTGACACTTGTTGTTTCCTGTCTGCTTCCTTCTAGCCATTCTGACCACAGTGAGCTGCTTTGTTATTGCACTTTGGATTTGTGTTGGCCTGAGATTTAATGATGGTGAACAAGTTTTCATGCACCTGTTGGCCCTCTTTAGATCTTCTTGGGAGTAATCTCTGTTTACATCTTTTGCCCAGGTTTTCTTTGGCTTGTCTTCTTTTCTACTGGAGACGTGTGAGTTGATTGTATCTTTGGGCTTTTCACCCGTTGTCCGAAGTGTGGTTTGCAAACATCCTCTCCCCGTTGTTGTGCTGTCTTTGCATTGAGTCGATGGTTTCCTTGACTGGGCAGAAGCGTCTGCATTTGATGTCGTCCCGTTTGTTTCTTGTTTCCTTTGTTGCCCTTGCCCAGTCAGACATGCTTCTTCCAAGTAGGCGGCTCTGCCAGATGGCAAAGAACAGTCAGCCTAGATCTTCACCTACACGTTTCCCGTTTTGAAGTCTGCCATTCAGGGCTTTAATCCATTTCAGGTGGTGTGTGTGTCATGGTGTACTCTCGTTGTGTTCCATGTGGCTGCACAGGCTTCCCAGCACCGTTTCTTGTAGAGACTCTCCTTTCTCCACTGTCTCCTCTTGGCTCCCTGGTCGAAAATGGGCTGTCCAGGTACGTTTGAGTTGGGCTCTGGGCTCTCGATTCTGTTGCATGGGTCTGTGTGCCTGTTTTGGGGCCCAGACTGTGCCATTTCGGTACCTAGTGCTTTGTTCTATATGTTGAAATCAGAAATAGTGACACGTCCCGCTTTGGTCGTTTTCCTGAGGATTCCTTTGCCTCTTCAGGGTCTCTTGTTGCTGGCTAGAAACTTTAGGATTCTCTCCACTATCTCTGTGGCACATTTAACGCAACTTTGACTGGGATTGCATGCAATCCAGAGATTCCTTTCTCCGGTATGGACGTTTCAAGTGTGTTCATTCTTCCAACCCTGGATCCCGGAATATCCTTCTTTTTCCTTGTGTGTTCTTGGATTTCTTTCCCCAAAGGTTTGCTAGCTTTTGAATTAACATAGCTTTCACCTGTTTTGCTAGGGTTCTTCATAGACATCTTATCCTTTGCAGAGGCAAGCTGTTTTCCATTTTTTTGAGTTTCAGTTTTCCTATTATTTGCAACTGTTAATTGGTTTTGCTTTGGCAGAAGTGCATCTCTGTTCTCACCTCTGCTGGCAATGCTCCTGTATTTGCTGTGGGAGTCTGGCCCTGTCTAACGTCCCTTCCCATCTGCCTCTACACTACCTCGGACGCCTGCCCCAGAATGACAGCTGTGGTGAGCTGGCTCACCATCAGGATTCCACATGGCCCATGCCGGACCACTGACCCAGAAGATGCGGAACTCACCCCTGCACCACCGGCTGGCCCGTTTCATGTTCCGTTGGCAACCTGCAGTTGAGTGCAATGGGACTTGAATATGCTTCTTGAGCCCAACTCTGGCACTGTGTAGTTGAAGCCAAGCTGTTTTTCGGTTCCACTGTGATGTCAGAGCATTTGTCATAATTGTGTCTCTGCTGTCCCGGCAACCTTCATGGACACACAGTTTCAAAGCCCGCTTGGAGCAGTCTCATGACTCATCCTTCCCAGTTAGCCCAGGCTGGACCTTCGCTGTCATTTGTTGGCTTGTGAATTTCTCTGACTTTCAAACGTTCAAGCAAAGTCTGTCTAAAGACTGACATCTTTCATTGTGGATTCTTCAGGTGGGATTTCAGTTCGCCTTCCACTTTCTGGGACCTTTTTTTCTTTTCCATAGTATACTCGTCATGGTCTTTCTCAGCTATCTCCCTTAGATATGCTTATCAGTCCATTCTCCTTCAGTCCGAGTCATTAATTTTGTATTTCTTTAATCACTGTATGTTCCGTAGGCCGAGGTGTGAGTCCTTGCGTGCTTCTTGGTTGTTTTCTTTGAATTTTCATCGGTCACATGTAGGACTCTTTTCTGTCCTAGCCTAGGTCAAACTAAGCACTGAGAACACGTGGTCATCTGGGTTGGTTTGACATCCTGAGATCAGAAACTGCAAATTCGCGGGGGTCCTGGCAACCCCCTTCACGGATATAATGTTTCCGAGACAAATTAGACAAAGCTGATGAATTCCTGTCACCAGGACAGATATTTTCCTGTCTCTTTTCTGGATTTGGGAAGTTCCGAACTTGACCCCTGTTCCTTGAACTTTCCCCTAGATTCCGTCTAGATATGGGCTTACTTTATTACTATAGGGTGTGCCATTTATTTACCTTACGTCCTCAGTCCTGGCCTCTTTATTTTTCTTGAAACAGAATTGTAATGTTCTAATTTTCAGCCAACTTCCTTACATGTGGTGTCAAAACTCACACGCAATAATCCTTCTACGGCAAGAGGTACAGGGAGAGAATTTCACTGGAGCCAATCTGAGCACTCTAGCCTGGGAGGGCAGCCTTCACAAAGGAATGAAGCCCTCTGGAAAAGGGTGATTTTCAGCACACTTGTACAGCCCTTCGAAACAAAGAGACATACCCCAAGCATGACAGGGGTCCATTCCTTCAAGGCTTCCAAGACATATCTTGAGACATATTAGCATGTACCCAGTGGGCCCCCGTGTCGCCAGAAGTATGGAAAGTGAGACTGATATTCAAAGAATGCTAGGGGCCTAGGAAGGGAGGCATCGATTCTTCTCTTCAATGTCCTCAAGACATCATTCTTGACTTTCGATTATGCTTAGCAGAAGGACAACGTAGGTCTGATAAGGCCCAAGTCTGGCCTCCTGTTTCCAATCAAGTTTCAAGCTTGAATCAGCATGGCCTCCCCATAGACTTGAATAGATGACAATGCTCTCCTCTCAGTGCTTGTCCCTCTATTCTCGCTTCTTTCCAAGGATTCCTTTCTTATCCCTTGAATCAGAGCCTGTTTTATCTCTTCCACTTTCTGTGCCTGCTTTCTGTTTGTCAAGGCTGCTTCTGGGTATCTCTCACTTTAATAGCCTAGCCTAGGCCAATCCTCAGACTGTAACCATGCCTCCATCTTTGGGGACATGTTCATCGTGATGTCATAAACAACCTCCATATTCTAAGTTGTCCTGAGAACCTGCATGCACACAGAGTTCCAGAGCCATCTCAGAGCAGTCTGACTCCTCACCCTTTCCATGTAGGGTAGTTTTCCTTTTGCTGGGTTTCTTGTCAGTTTCTAACTGTCTCCTCGAACTTTGAAACACCTGCTACATTCTCTGTACACACTGGTGTCTTTCCTGTAAGGCTATCCTGTGTTGTATCTCTTCTATGTTGTGTAGATGGCCAAGTGGGTGGACCTACCCCAGAGAAAGTCCTGGACTCCCTCCCAAGTTCAAGTTGCCTAGGCAATCCTCTGATGCGCAATGATTGTGTCACGTCCTAGCACTCTGCCAATTCCAGCTTGGCAGGTCACATGTTTTCCTTCCTCTTCCTTTGGGAAAGTGTACCAGAGACGTTCATAGATTGTAATAGCCTCATGGTTCTTTTTCTGGTGCGTATTGATAACGTGTCCTCACAATTGCTACTTATTTATGATCCCTGTCTGCACCGTACCATGAAATCTATATTAGCTAACACTGCTAGTTTGACCTGCACCTGTGATGTGAAACAGTGAGGCCCGGGCCTCCCAAGCAGAACGTGGGAACTTACCCGCTCCTCCACACACCCAACCCTGAATTGTACTTTTGGACCAACCTTTTGCCTGAACTTGGGAGGAACAGGGCCTGTTTGGATTATTCGTGATGGTGATTAGTAGTAACATCATGGACGATAACATTTTCCGTTGGTTCATGGATTTAGCACGGATCAGGTTATCTTGGTAGTATCCCTCTTCACCTATTTGAAATGGTCTACCTTTCTGTAGCATCAGTACGCATTTGGAGGTGATTTTCCATCCTTGGAAGTTCACCTTCTGTAATCTCTTTCAGCCCCCAAAGCTTTATGCCATCATTCTGGACCCCTTTTGGGATTTTTGATATTAGGTGAATTTATTGCCATAACCCTGCATTAGAACTTCCTATATCTTACAGATATACATCCTCATTGCTTTAGACTTCTGTGTAGGTTACATCATCTTCACCAGCAGAAGCCTCACAACACACTTGTGCCTAATCCTCTCTTTCACCCTCCCCCACCGCCCCGCTTTGCCTCTGGGAACCCACAATCAAATGTCCCTTGCCACCTGTTGGTTAGTTCTTGCTTTTTCTTCTCCTTGTAAGTGAGATCCTACGGGATTTGACTTTCTCCCTGGGGCTTGTTTCACTTCCCCTAAAACCCTCACCGCCATTCTGGTGGTCACAAATGGCTGGATTGCATCCTTTATTCCGGCTGAGTGGTCTGCCATTGTGTGGCTATAGCCCATCTTCCTTCTGCATTCGTCCCTTGCTGGGCACCAGGGCGGCTTCCAAGTGTTGGATAGTGGGAGTAAGGCTGTGCTGAACTCAGCGGTGCACATGTCTTTATGCAGTAGTGTTTACGGGTTCTTTGGATATCACGCCACAGAGGAATAGCTGGATCGTATGGGACATGGATTCTTTAATTTCTGAGGCAGTTCCACACCGCTGGATGTAGTGCCTGCACCGCTGTCCACTCCCACCAGCAGTGCAGGAGTCTTCCCTTCTCTCCACCTCCTCTCTGACACTTGTTGTTTCCTGTCTGCTTCCTTCTAGCCATTCTGACCACAGTGAGCTGCTATGTCCTTGCAGTTTGGATTGGCATTGGCCTGAGACTTAATGATGGTGAACAAGTTTTCATGCACCTGTTGGCCCTCTTTAGCTCTTCTTGGCAGAAATGTCTCTTTCCGTCTTTTGCCCAGGTTTTCATTGGCTTCTTGTTTTTTTTCTTGTGGAAACGTGCAAGTTGATTGTATCTTTGGACTTTCCACCCCTTGTCCGATGTGTGGTATGCAAACATCCTCTCCCAGTTGTTGTGCTGTCTTTACATGGACTCGATGGTTTCCTTGACTGGGCAGAAGCGTCTGCATTTGATGTGGTCCCGTTTGTTTCTTGTTTCTTTTATTGCCCTTGCCCAGTCAGGCATGCTTCTTCCAAATAGGTGGCTCAGACAGATGGCAAAGATCACTCTGCGTAGGTCTTCTCCTACAAGTTTCATTGTTTCAAGTCTGCCATTCAAGGCTTTAATCCATTTCGAGGTTCTGTGTGTGCCAGGTGTAACTTTCATGGTGTACTCTCGTTGTGTTTCATGTGGCTGTGCCGGCTACCCAGCACTGTTTCTTGTAGAGACTCTCCTTTCTCCACTGTCTCCTCTTGGCTCCCTCATCAAAAATTGGCTGTGCATGTACGTTTGAGTTGGGCCCTGGGATCTCGAATCTGTTTCATGGGTCTGTGTGCCTGTTTTGGGGCTCAGACTGTGCCGTTGCGGTACCTGGCACTTCGTCCTGAAACATGAGATCAGAAAGTGTGACACGTCCTGCTTTGTTCGCTTTCCTGAGGATTCCTTTGCCTATTCAGGGTATCTTGTTGCTGGTTAGGAACTTTAGGATTGTCTCTTCTATCTTTGTGGCAAATATCGCTGCAACTTTGACTGGCATTGCATGGAATCCAGAGATTCCTTTCTCCGCTTTGGACGTTTCAAGTGTGTTAATTCTTGCATTCCTACATCCTCGAATATCCTTCTTTCTCCTTGTGTCTTCTTGACTTTCTTTCACAAAACGTTTGCTAGTTTTTGATTGACATAGCTTTCACCTGTTTTGCTAAGGTTCTTCATAGAGATCTTATTCTTCTAACTGTCAAGCTTTTTTTTTTTTTTTTTTTAGCTTCAGTTTTTCTATTCTCTGCAACTTTTAAGTGCTTTTGTTTTGGCAGAAGTGCATCGCTGAGCTCACATCTGCTGGCAACGCTCCTGTATTTGCTCTGGAAGTCTGGCCTTGTGTAACGTCCCTTCCCATCTGCCTCTACACTACCTCGGACGCCTGCCCCAGAATGACTGAAGCAGTGGTGAGGAAGCTCAGCCCCTAGATTCCACTCGGCACACCCTGGGCCACAGACCAAGAAGGTGCGGACCTCACCACTGCACCACCGGCAGGCCCCTTTCATGTTCCATTGGCAACCTGCAGTTGAGTGCAATGGGACTTGACTAGGCTACTTGAGCCCAACTCTGGCACTGTGTAGATTAGGCCAGGTTGTTTTTCGGGTCCACTGTGATGTGAGAGGATTTCTGATAATTGTGTCTCTACTGTCCCGGCAAGCTTCATGGACACAGGGTTTAAGAGCCCGCTTGGAGTAGTCTCATAATTCACCCTTCCCAGTTAGCCCAGGTTTGACATTCGCTGCCGTTTTTTGGCTTGTGAATTTCTCTGGCTTTCAAACGTCCAAGCAGAGTCAGTCTAAAGACTGACGTCATCATTCATTGTGGATTAGTCAGGTGGGATTTCTGTTCGCCTTCCATTTTCTGGGACCTGTTTTTCTTTTCTGTAGTATAATCGTCATGGTCTTTCTCAGCTATCTCCCTTAGACATGCTAATCATTCCGTTCTTCTTCATTCCAAGTGATTAATTTTGCATTTCTTTAATCACCGTATGTTCTCTAGGCCGAGGTGTGATTGCTTTCGTGACTCTTGCTTGTTGTCTTTGAATTTGCACCGGTTACTTGTAGGAACCTTTTCTATACTAGCCTATGTCAAACTAAGCACTGAGAAGACGTGGTCATCTGGGTTGGTTTGACATCCTGAGATCAGAAACTCCAAATTCGAGGTTGTCCTGGCAACCCGCTTCACCGACACAATATTTCCGAGACAAATTAGACAAATCTGATGAATTCCTCTCTCCAGGAAAGATATTTTTCTGTCTCTTTTCTGGATTTGGGAAGTTTCGAACTTGATCCCTGATTCTTGAACGGTCCCCTAGATTCCGTCTAGATTCGGGCTTACCTTATTTCTATAGGCTGTGCCATTTGTATGACTTACATCCTCAGCCCTGGCATGTTTATTTTTCTTGAAACAGAATTGTGATATTCTAATTTTCAGCCAACTTCCTTACATATGGTGTCAAAACACATTATCAATAATCCTTCTCTATCAAGAGGTAGGGGGAGAGAATTTCACTGGAGTCAAACTGAGCACTTTAGAGTGGGAGGGCAGCCTTCACAAAGGAACGAAGCCCTCTGGAAAAGGGTGCTTTTCAGCAGACTTGTACAGCCCTCCAAAACAAAGAGACACACCGAAGTATGTCAGGGGTCCATTCCTTCAAGGCTTCCAAGACATATCTTGGGCCACATTAGCATGTACCCAGTGGGCCCCCGTGACGCCAGAGCTATGGAAAGTGAGACTGATCTTCAAAGAATGCTAGGGGCCTAAGAAAGGAGGCATCGATTCTTCTCTTCAATGTCCTCAAGACATCATTCTTGACTTTGGATTATGCTTAAGGCAGAAGGACAACTTAGGTCTGATAAGGCCCAAGTGCAGCCTCCTGTTTCCAATCAAGTTTCAAGCTTGAATCAGCATGGCCTCCCCATAGACTTGAATAGATGACAATGTTCTCCTCTCAGTGCTTGTCCCTGTATTCTAGCTTCTTGCCAAGGATTCCTTTCCTATCCGTTGAATCAGACTCTGTTTGTTCTCTTCCAGTTTCTGTGCCCGCTTTCTGTTTGTCAAAGCTGTTTCTGGGTATCTCTCGGTTTAATAGCCTAACCTAGGTCAATCCTCGGACTGTAACCATGCGGCCATCTTTGGGGACATTTTCACCGTGATGTCATAAACAGCCTCAAAATTCGAAGTTGTCCTGACAACCTCCATGCACACAGAATTTCAGACACACTTCAGACCAGTCTGACTCCTCACCCTTTCCAGGGAGGATAGTTTTCCTTTTCTGGATTTCTTGTCGGTTTCTAACTTTCTCCTCGGACTTTGAAAGGCCTGCTACATTCTCTCTAGACACTGATTTGTTTCCTGTAAGATTATCCTGGGTTGTATCTCTTCTATCCTGTGTAGATGGCCAAGTGGGTGGACCTTCCCCAGAGAAAGTCCTGGACTCCCTCCCAAGTTGAAGTTGCCCAGGCAATCCTGTGATGCGCAATGATCGTGTCATCTCCTAGCACTCTGCCAATTCCACCTTGGCAGGTCACATGTTTTCCTTCCTTCTTCCTTTGGGGAAGTGTACCAGATGCTTTCATAAATTGTAATATTCTCATGGTTCTTTTTCTGGTGCGTATTGGTAACGTATCCTCACAATTGCTACTTATTTATGATCCCTGTCATCACCATCCCATGAAATCTACATTTCCTAACACTGCTGATGTGATCTGCACCCGTGATGTGAAACAGTGAGGCCAGGGCCACCAATGCGAAACGTGGGCACTTACCCGCTCCACCACAGGGCCAGAACTTAATTGTAGTTTTGGACCAACCTTTTGCCTGAACTTGGGAAGACGTGGGCTTATTTGGGTTATTCGTGAAGGTGATTAGTAGTAACATCATGGACTGTCACCATTTCCCATGGTTCATGTGTTTAGCCCCGATCATGTTCTCTGGGGAGTATTCCTCTTCATCTATTTCGAATGGTCTACCTTTCTGTAGAATCAGTAAGTATTTGGAGGTGATTTTCCATCCTTGGAATTTCACCTTCTCTAATCTCTTTCAGTCCCCAAAGCTTTATCCCGTCATTATGGACCCCTTTTAGGATTTTTGATTTTTGGTGAATTTGTTGCTGTAACCCTGCATTAGAACATCCTATATCTTTCAGATCTGCATCCTCATCGATGTAGACTTCTGTGTAGGTTACATCATCTTCACCAGCGTAAACCTAATCACAGGCCCTCACCACACACTTGTGCCTCATCATCTCTTTCACCCTCCCCCACCGCCTCGCTTTGCCTCTGGGAAGCCCCAATCAAATATCCTGTGCCACCTGTTGGTTAGTGCTTGCTTTCTCTTCTCCTTGTATGTGAGATCCTACGGTATTTCACTTTCTGCCTGGGGCTTGTCTCACTTCCCCGCAAACCCTCACAGCTATTCTGGAGATAACAAATGGCTGGATTGCATCCTTTATTCTGGCTGCGTGGACCGCCATTGTGGAGCTATAGCCCATCTTCATTCTGCATTCGTCCCTTGCTGGGCACCAGGCCGGCTTCCAAGTCTTGGATAGCGAGAGTAAGGTGGTGCTGAACTCAGGGGTGCACATGTGTTTATGCAGTAGTGTTTCTGAGTTCTTTGGATAAACACGCCACAGAGGAATAGCTGGATCGTATGGGACATGGATTCTTAAATTTCTGAGGCAGTTCCACACCGCTTGGCGTAGTGGCTGCACTGGTTTCCACTCCCACCAGCAGTGCAGGAGGCTTCCCTTCTCTCCACCTCCTCTCTGACGCTTCTTGTTTCCTGTCTGCTTCCTTTAGCCATTCTGACCACAGTGAGCTGCTATGTCCTTGCAGTTTGGATTTGCATTGGCCAGAGACTTAATGATGGTGAACAAGTTTTCATGCACCTGTTGGCCCTCTTTTGATCTTTTGGGAGAAATCTCTGTTTCCAACTTTTGCCCAGGTCTTCATTGGCTTGTTGTTTTTTTTCTTGTGGAGACGTGCGATTTGATTATATCTTTGGGCTTTTCACCCCTTGTCCGATGTGTGGTTTGCAAACATCCTCTCCCAGTTGTTGTGCTGTCTTTGCATTGAGTCGATGGTTTCCTTGACTGGGCAGAAGCGTGTGCATTTGATGTGGTCCCATTTGTTTCTTGTTTCCTTTGTTGCCCTTGCCCAGTCAGACATGCTTCTTCCAAATTGGCGGCTCAGACAGATGGCAAAGAGCACACTGCCTAGGTCTTCTTCTACAAGTTTCATTGTTTCAAGTCTGCCATTCAAGGCTTTAATCCATTTCGAGGTGCTGTGTGTGCCAGGTGTAACATCATGGTGTACTCTCGTTGTGTTCCATGTGGCTGTGCAGGCTTCCCAGCACCGTTTCTTGTAGAGACTCTCCTTTCTCCACGGTCTCCTCTTTGCTCCCTCGTCGAAAATGGGCTTACCCTGTACATTTGAGTTGGGCTCTGGGCTCTCGATTCTCTTCCATGGGTCTGTGTGCCTGTTTTTGTGCCCAGACTGTGCCCTTTTGGTACCTAGCGCTTCGTCCTATATGTTGAAATCAGAAAGTGTGACACGTGCTGCTTTGCTCGTATTCCTGAGGTTTGCTTTGCCTATTCAGGGTCTTTGTTGCTGGCTAGAAACTTTAGGATTCTCTCTTCTATCTCTGTGGCAAATATTGCTGCAACTTTGACTGTGATTGCATGGAATCCCGAGATTCCTTTCTCAAGTATGCACGTTAATGTGTTAATTCTTCCATTCCTAGATCCTGGAATTTCCTTCTTTCTCCTTGTGTCTTCTTGAATTTCTTTTCCCAAACGTTTACTTGTTTCTTTTTTTTATTGTTTTTTGTATTGAGGTATTGATAGGTTACAATCTTGTGAAATTTCAGTTGTACATTAATGTTTATCAGTCATGTTGTAGGTACACCACTTCACCCTTTGTGCCCACCCCGCACCCCACCTTTCCCCTGGTATCCACTAAACTGTTCTTGGTCCATAGTTTTAAATTCCTCATATGAGTCTAGTCATACACAGATTATCTTTCTCTCACTGGCTTATTTCACTTAACATAGTTCTCTCAAGTTCCATCCATGTTATTGCAAATGGTATGATTTTGTTCTGTTTTGCAGCTTAGTAGTATTCCATTCTATATATGTACCACATCTTCTTTATCCATTCGTCTGTTGATGGGCACTTAGGTTGCTTCCACGTCTTGGCTATTGTAAACAGTGCTGCAATAAATATTGGGGTGCACAGGACTTTTAGGAATGATGACTTCAGGCTCTTTGGATAAATACCCAGTAGTGGGATGGCTGTATCGTATGGTAGTTCTATTTTTAGTTTTTTGAAGCATCTCCATACTGTTTTCCATAGTGGCTGCACCAGTTTGCATTCCCACCAGCAGTGTATGAGGGTTCCTTTTTCTCCGCAACCTCTCCAACATTTGTTGCTATTAGTTTTAGATATTTTTGTCATTCTAACGGGTGTAAGGTGATATCTTAGTGTAGTTTTGATTTGCATTTCCCTGATGATCAGCGATGGTGAGCATCTTTTCATGTGCTTATTGGCCATCAGTATATCTTCTTTGGAGAAATGTCTGTTCATGTCTCCAGCCCATTTTTTGATTGGGTTGTTTGGTGTTTTCTGGTTGAGTTGTGAGAGTTCTTTAGATATTAAGGATATTAAGCCTTTGTCAGATATATGACTTGCAAATATTTTTTCCCAGTTAGTGGGCTTTTTTTTTGTTTCAATCCTGTTTTCATTTGCCTTGAAGAAGCTCTTTAATCTGATGAAGTCCCATTTGTTTATTCTTTCTATTGTTTCCCTTCTCTGAGAAGGCATGTTGTCCGAAAAGATCCTTTTAATACAGATGTCAAAGAGTGTACTGCCGACGTTTGCTTCCAGAAGCCTTATAGTTTCAGGTCTCACCTTTAGGTCTTTAATCCATTTTGAGTTTATTTTGGTGAATGGTGAAAAAGAATGGTCAATTTTCATTCTTTTACATGTGGCTTTCCAGTTTTCCCAGCACCATTTGTTGAAAAGACTTTCTTTTCTCCATTGTATGCCCTCAGCTGCTTGGTCAAAGGTAAGCTATCCATAGATGTGTGGTTTTATTTATGGGCTTTCAATTCTGTTCCATTGATCTGTGCACCTGTTTTTGTACCAGTACCATGCTGTTTCGATTACTGTAGCTTTGTAGTATGTTTTGAAGTCAGTGATTGTGATGCCTCCCGTTTTGTTCTTTTGTCTCAGGATTGCTTAAGAAATTCGGAGTCTTTTGTTGCCCCATATGAATTTTAGGATTCTTTGTTCTAATTCTGTAAAGAATGTCATTGGGATTCCGATTGGGATGGTGTTGAATCTGTAGATTGCTTTAGGTAGAATGGACATTTTAACTATGTTTAGTTTTCCAATCCATGTACATGGAATGTCTTTCCATCTCCTTATGTCGTCATCCAATTCTCTCAGAAAGGCCTTGTAATTTTCATTATATAGGTCCTTCACTTCATTAGTTAAATTTACCCCAAGGTATTTTATTCTTTTTGTTGCGATTGTGAATGGTATTGTATTCTTGAATTCTGTTTCTATTGGTTCATTACTGGAGTATAGAAATGCTACTGATTTATGCAAATTGATTTTATACCCTGCAACTTTGCTGTAGTTGTTGATTACTTCTAACAGTTTTCCAATGGATTCTTTGGGGTTATCTATATATAAGATCATGTCGTCTGCACACAGCGAGAGTTTCACTTCTTCCCTCCCTATTTGGATTCCTTTTATTCCTTTTTCTTGTCTTATTGCTCTGGCCAGGACCTCCAGTACTATGTTAAATAGGAATGGTGATAGAGGGAATCCTTGTCTCGTTCCTGTTTTCAGGGTCATGGGGTTCAATTTTTGCCCATTGAGTATGATGTTGGCTATGGGTTTGGCGTATATGGCCTTTATTATGTTGAGGTAGTTTCCTTCTATGCCCATTTTGTTCAGAGTTTTTATCATAAATGGCTGTTGGATCTTGTCAAATGCCTTCTCTGCATCTATTGAGATGATCATGTTGTTTTTATTCCTCAGTTTGTTGATGTGGTGTGTCACGTTGATTGATTTGCGGATGTTGAACCATCCCTGTGTCCCTGGTATGAATCCCACCTGATCCTGATGTATGATTCTTTGGATGAATTGCTGAATTCTGGTTGCCAAAATTTTGTTTAGAATTTTTGCATCTATGTTCCTCAGTGATATTGGCCTGTAGTTCTCTTTTTTCGTGGTGTCCTTGTCAGGTTTTGGTATCAGCGTGATGTTGGCCTCATAGAATGTGTTAGGAAGTGTTCCATCTTCCCTAATTTTTTGGAATAGCTTGAAAAGGATAGGTATTAAATCCTCTCTGAAAGTTTGGTAGAATTCCCTAGGAAAGCCATCTGGTCCTGGGGTTTTATTCTTTGGGATGTTTTTGATTGCTTTTCAATCTCTTTCCTTGTGATTGGTCTGTTCAAATTGTCTTCTTCTTCTTCAGTGAGCTTTTGGAGATTGTAGGAGTCCAGGAATTTATCCATTTCCTCTAGGTTATACATTCTGTTGGCATATAGTTTTTTGGAGTATTCTCTTAGAATCTGTTGTATTTCTGCAGAGTCTGTTGTTATTTCTCCTCGCTCATTTCGGATTTTGTTTATTTGAGCTTTCTCTGTTTTTTTCTTTGTAAGTCTGGCTAGTGGTTTGTCAATTTTATTTATCTTCTCAAAAAACCAGCTCTTTGTCTCATTGATCCTTTCTACTGCCTTATTTGCTTCAATAGTATTTATTTCTGCTCTGCTTTTTATTATTTCTCTCCTTATGCTGACTTTGGGCTTCATTTGTTCTTTTTTCTCTAGTTCAGTTAGGTGTGCTTTAAGGTTGCTTATTTGGGATTTTTCTTGCTTGTTAAGATGTGCCTGTATTGCGATGAATTTTCCTCTTAATACAGCTTTTGCTGTATCCCCTATGAGTTGGTATGGCATGCTATCATTTTCATTTGTTCCCAGGTATTTTTTTTATTTCTTCTTTAATTTCTTCAATGATCCATTGCTTGTTCAGTAGTGTGTTGTTTAGTCTCCACATCTTTGTGCCTTTCTCAGCTGTTTTCTTGTAATTAATTTCCAGCCTTATAGCACTATGATCTGAGAAGATGCTCGTTATTATTTCAATTTTTTTAAATTTGTGGAGGCTTGCCTTGTTTCCCAACATATGGTCTATCCTAGAGAATGTTCCATGTGCACTTGAGAAGAATGTGTATTCAGCTCCTTCAGGGTGGAGTGATCTATATATGTCTATTAAGTCCAATTGTTTTAGTTTTTCATTCAGCTCCACTATTTCCTTGTTGATTTTCCGTCTGGATGATCTATCCATTGATGTGAGTGGGGCTTGACGTCCCCTACTATTATTGTGTTATTTTTAACATCTTCCTTTAGGTCTGTTAATAGTTGCTTTATGAATCTTGGTGCTCCTGTGTTGGGTGCATAGATATTTATAAGCGTTATTTCTTCTTGATGAAGTGTCCCTTTGATCTTTATATATTGTCCCTCTGTGTCTCTCTTTACCTGTCTTATTTTGAAATCCACTTTGTCTGATATGAGAATTGCAACACCTGCCTTTTTTTCCTTGCTACTTGTGTGAAGTATTGTCCTCCACCCCTTCACCCTGAGTCTGTGTTTGTCCTTGGGGCTGAGGTGTGTTTCCTGGAGGACACAAATTTTTGGATCTTGTTCTTTAATCCATTTTGCCACTCTGTGTCTTTTTATTGGAGAGTTCAATCCGTTCACATTGAGAGTGATTATTGATGTATGTGGACTTAATGCTGTCAATCTGTCGCTCATTATCTTGTTTTCCTGTGTTTCTTTTCCTGTGTGCTTTAGCCTACCCATTTAATACTGCAATTTCTTATGCTGGGTTTCTTAGATTTTTCCTTATCTATGATTTGTGACTCTGTTCTGTACTTTATTTTAGTGTCTACCTTGAAGTTTGTATTTAGAATCTCATGTATAATATAGTCTATTCTCTGGTGGTCTCTTAGTTACTCCACCAATACTGCTTTAGACTCTTTGCTCTTCCCCTCCTAAATAATTATTTTCATTCTTTATTCCAACTCGTCTTATTAATTTGTAGTTCGAGTGCTACGATCATCCTTGTTTTGGTAGTTTCCTTATTTTTACACTAATACTATTGTTAAATATTTGCTATCCTGTTCTGGTTCTATCCATCAGTCTCCCTAGTCTGTGGATTGTGTCCCCTTTCTCCCTTTTTTCTTTTTTCAAGTATGAGAGCCTTCTTGAGGATTTCTTGTAATGGAGGGCTTTTAGTTACAAATTCCCTTAACTTTTGTTTGTCTGGAAAAGATTTAATTTCTCCCTCATATGTGAAGGAAATTCTTGCTGGATAGAGAATTCTTGGCTGAAGGTTTTTATCCTTTAAAGCTTTGAATATATCACTCCATTCTCTCCTAGCTTGTATTGTTTCTGTAGGGAAATGTGCTGACAGTCTGATAGGGGCTCCTTTATAGGTTGTTCTCTTTTTTTTTCTTACTTCCCTGAGTATTCTTTCCTTATCATTCCTATTTGCCAACTTTACTATTATGTGCCTTGAGGTGGGTCTTTTTACATTGAGAAACCTAGGAGATCTGAAACCCTCCTCTACACACATTTCTCCGTTGATCCCTACATTTGGGAAGTGCTCTTCCATAATTTCGTTAAGTACACCTTCTTCTCCATTTCTCTTTTCCATATTCTCGGGAATTCCTATGATCCTTATGTTCTTACTCCTCATTGAATCCATTATCTCTTGGAGATTTTCCTCATTTGTTTTAATTCTTAGTTCTCTTTCTTCCTCTGTCTGGAGCCATTCAGCCTGTCTGTCTTCGATTATGCTGATTTGCTCCTCTATGTTGTCTACACGGGCATTCAGGGAATCCGTATTCTGTTTTATCTGGTCCATTGTGTTTTTCATCTCAAGTAATTCTGTTTGATTCTTCTTTATGATTTCAATCTCTTTTGTGAAGTAACTCCAGAACTCGGCTTGTTTCTCTATCTTTCTCTCTACCTCATTGAGTTTTTTGATTAAAGCTGCTCTGAATTCATTATCACTTAGTTTACCTAATTCCAAGTCCTCAGGAATTAATTCTGTGTTTTTATTGTTTTCCTTCTGATCTGGGGCTTTTATAAATTGCTGGATGGTAGAGGAGCGGATTTTTCTCATGGTGGTAGAATTCAGTTGAAGATACAGCCTGTCGCCACTAGATGGGGGTCGAGAGCGGCGTGTTAGCTCTCCACCTTAGGGCAAGATGGCTGCGCCCACTGGCTTTGCTGGGGGGTGGCTGTTACTCACACAGGCCGGTCTGGGTTCAGATCAGTTGTTCTCTGGTCTCCCAAGGTCCTTGATTTATAGGGTCCCCGTGGACGGAAGCTTACCCCCATCAGCGGGTCTCCCCTGAATCAGCGGCAGGTGTCCTGGATGATCCCCCAGTTGCACAGTGCCTCCCCCGCTTCTTCCCGACCACACCACAGTGATTGCAGACTCTAGGGGAGGGAGCAATGTTCTCTCCTACCGTTCCAGCGCCTCCGAAGGTGTAAAGCTAGGTTAATGATCTCCGCCTTCTTGGTACTGTAGGTCTCTAACTAGCTGGCATTATGTTTATTCTCTGACATTCAGTTCTTCCAATCTTTTGTACTATTTTAGAGGGGAGAGAATCCCAGGTCAGCTCACCCCACCATTTAGCTATGCCCAGCCTATTCTTTGCAACTTTTAATTGGTTTTGATTTGGCAGAAGTTCAGCACTGAGCTCACACCTGCTGGCAATGCTCCTGTATTTGCTTTGGAAGTCCGGCCCTGTCTAACGTCCCTTCCCATCTGCCTCTACACTACCTCGGACGCCTGCCCCAGAATGACTGAAGCAGTGGTGAGCTGGCTCAGCCCCAGGATTCCACCTGGCCAACCCCGGGCCACCAACGCAGAAGGTGCGGATCTCACCGCTGAACCACCGGCTGGCCCCTTTCATGTTCCATTGGCAACCTGCAGTTGAGTGCAATGGGACTTGAATATACTACTGGAGCCCAACTCTGGCACTGTGTAGATGAGGCCAGGTTGTTTTTCGGGTCCACTGTGATGTCAGAGGATTTGTAATAATTGTTTCTCTGCTGTCCCGGCAAACTTCATGGACACAGGGTTTCAGAGCCCGCTTGGAGCAGTCTCATAACTCACCATTCCCAGTTAACCCAGGATTGACCTTCCCTGCCGTTCTTTGGCTTGTGAATTTATCTGACTTTCAAGCGTTCAAGCAGAGTCTGTCTAAAGACTGACATCGTCTTTCATTGTGGATTATTCAGGTGTGATTTCTGTTCGCCTTCCACTTTCTGGGACCTTTTTTTCTGTTCCATAGTATAATTGTCATGGTCTTTCTCAGATATCTCCCTTAGATATGCTTATCAGTCTGTTCTCCTTCATTCCAAGTGATTCATTTTGCATTTTGTTAATCACCGCATGTTCTCTAGGCCGAGGAGTGAGTGCTTTAGTGACTCTTGGTTGTTGTCTTTGAATTTGAACCGGTCACTTGTAGGACTCTTTTCTATACTAGCCTAGGTCAAACTAAGCACTGAGAACACGAGGTCATCTGGGTTGGTTTGACATCCTGAGATCAGAAACTGCAAATTCGAGGTGGTTCTGGCAACCCCCTTCATGGACACAATGTTTCCAAGACAAATTAGACAAATCTGATGAATTCCTCTCTCCAAGAAAGACACTTTTCTGTCTCTTTTCTGGATTTGGGAAGTTTCGAACTTGACCCCTGATTCTTGAACTTTCCCGGAGATTCTGCCTAGATACAGGATTACCTTATTTCTATAGGCTGTGCCATTTGTTTGACTTACATCCTCAGCCCTGGCATGTTTATTTTTCTTGAAGCAGAATTGTAATGTTCTATTTTTCAGCCAACTTCCTTACGTATGGCGTCAAAACACATAAGCAATAATCCTTCAATGGCAAGAGTTAGGGGGAGAGAATTTCATTGGAGCCAAACTGAGCACTCTAGCCTGGGAGGGCAGCCTTCACAAAGGAACGAAGCCCTCTGGAAAAGGGTGCTTTTCAGCACATTTGTAGAGACCTTCCAAACAAAGAGACATACCCCAAGAATGACCGGCGTCCATTCCTTCATGGCTTCCAAGACATTTCTTGGGACACAGTAGCATGTACCCTGTGGGCTCCCATGACGTCACAGCTATGGAAAGTGAGACTGATCTTCAAAGAATGCTAGGGGCCTAGGAAAGGAGGCATCGAGTCTTCTCTTCAATGTCCTCAAGACGTGATTCTTGACTTTGGATTATGCTGAAGGCAGAAGGACAACGTAGGTCTGATAAGGCCCAAGTCTGGCCTTTTGTTCCCAGTCAAGATTCAAGCTTGAATCAGCACGGCCTCCCCTTAGACTTGAATAGATCACCATGTTCTCCTCTGAGTGCTTGTCCCTCTATTCTCGCTTCTTGCCAAGGATTCCTGTCTTATCCCTTGAATCTGAGTCCGTTTTATCTCTTCCAGTTTCTCTGCCCGCTTTCTGTTTGTCAAAGCTCTTTCTGGGTATCTCTCCCTTTAATAGCCTACCCTAGGCCAATTCTCCGACTGTAACCATGCGGCCATCTTGGGGGACATGTTCACCGTGATATCATAAACAACCTCAAAATTCTAAGTTGTCCAGACAACCTCCATGCACACAGAGATTCAGAGCCATCTCAGACAAGTCTGACTCCTTACCCTTGCGAGGTAGGCTAGTTTTCCTTTTTCTGGATTTCTTTTCAGTTTCTAACTTTCTCCTCGAGCTTTGAAAGGCCTGCTACATTCTCTCTAGACACTGGTTTCTTTCCTGTTAGATTATCCTGGGTTATATCTCTTCTATCTTGTGTAGATGGCCAAGTGTGTGGACCTTCCCCAGAGAAAGTCCTGGACTCCCTCCCAAGGTGAAGTTGCCCAAGTAATCCACTGATGCGCAATGATCATGTCATCTCCTAGCACTCTGCCAATTCCACCTTCGCAGGTCACATGTTTTCCTTCTTTCTTCCCCTGGGGAAGGGTACCAGATGTGTTCATACGTTGTAATATTCTCATGGTTCTTTTTCTAGTGCGTATTGATAAAGGATCCTCACAATTGCTACTTATTTATGATCCCTGTCTGCACTGTACCATGAAATCTATATTTCCTAACACGGCTAATGTGATCTGCACCCGTGATGTGAAAGAGTGTGGCGTGGACCGCCCAAGCGGAACATGAGCAGTTGTCCGCTCCACCACAGGGCCGGACCAGAATGGTACTTTTGGACCAACCTTTTGCCTGAACTTGGGAAGACGTGGGCCTGTTTGGATTATTGGTGAAGCTGAATAGTAGTAACAGCATGGAGGGTATCATTTTACCTTAGTTCATGGGTTTCGCAGGATCCTGTTCTCTTGGTAGCATCCCTCTTCACCTATTTGGAATGGTCTACCTTTCTGTATCATCAGTAAGCATTTGGAGGTGATTTTCTATTCTTGGAAGTTCACCTTCTCTAATCTCTTTCAGCCCCCAAAGCTTTATGCCGTCACTCTGGACCCCTTTTTGGATTTTTGATTTTAGGTGAATTTATTGCCATAACCCTGCATTAGAACATCCTATATCTTCCAGATTTACATCCTCAACACTTTAGTGTTCTGTGGAGTTTACATCATCTTCACCAGCGTAAGCCTAATCACAGGCCCTCACCACACACTTGTACTTAATCCTCTATTTCACCCTCCCTCACAGCCCCGCTTTGTCTCTGGGAACCCCCAATCCAATGCCCCGTGCCACCTGTAGGTTAGTGATTGCTTTTTCTAGTCCTTGTAAGTGAGATCCTATGGTATTTGACTTTATTCCTGGGGCTTGTTCACTTCCCCTAAAACCCTCACAGCCATTCTGGTGGTCGCAAATGGCTGGATTGCATCCTTTGTTCCGGCTGAGTGGTATGATCTTGTGTGGCTATAGCCCATCTTCCTTCTGCATTCGTCCCTTGCTGGGCACCAGGGCGGCTTCCATGTCTTGGATAGCGGGAGTAAGGCTGTGGTGAACTCAGCGGTGCACGTGTCTTTATGTGGTAGTGTTTCCGAGTTCTTCGGATAAACACGCCACAGAGGAATAGCTGGATCATATGGGACATGGATTCTTCAATTTCTGAGGTAGTTCCACACCGCTGGGGGTAGTGCCTGCAGTGGTTGACACTCCCAACAGCAGTGCAGGAGGCTTCCCTTCTCTGCACCTGCTTTCTGACACTTGTTGTTTCCTGTCTGCTTCCTTCTAGCCATTCTGACCACAGTGAGCTGCTATGTCCTTGCAGTTTGGATTTGCGTTGGCCTGAGACTTAATGATGGTGAACAAGTTTTCATGCATCTGTTGGCCCTCTTTAGATCTTTTTGGGAGAAATGTCTGTTTCCATTTTTTGCCCAGGTTTTCATTGGCTTGTTCTTTTTGTTGTGGAGACCAGTGAGTCGATTGTATCTTTGGGCTTTTCACCCGTTTTCCGAAGTGTGGTTTGCAAACATCCTCTCCCAGTTGTTGTGCTGTCTTTGCATGGAGTCGATGGTTTCCTTGACTGGGCAGAAGCATCTGCATTTGATGTGGTCCCGTTTGTTTCTTGTTTCCTTTGTTGCCCTTGCCAAGTCAGACATGCTTCTTCCAAATAGGCGGCTCAGACAGATGGCAAAGAGCAGTCTGCCTAGGTCTTCTCCTACAAGGTTCACGGTTTCAAGTCTGCCATTCAAGGCTTATATCCATTTCAGGTGGTGTGTGTGCCAGGTGTAACATCATGGTGTACTCTCGTTGTGCTCCTTGTGGCTGTGCAGGCTTCCCAGCACCGTTTCTTGTAGAGATTCTCCTTTCTTCACTGTCTCCTCTTGGCTCCCTGGTCGAAAATTGGCTGTCCATGTACGTTTGAGTTGGGCTCTGGGCTCTCGATTCTGTTGCATGGGTCTGTGTGCCTGTTTTTGGGCCCAGACTGTGCCGTTTCGGTACCTAGCGCTTCGTCCTATATGTTGAAATCAGAAATTGTGACACGTCCCACTTTGTTCGTTCTCCTGAGGATTCCTTTGCCTCTTCAGGGTCTCTTGTTGCTGGTTAGACACTTTAGGATTCTCTCTTCTATCTCTGTGGCACATATTGCTGCAACTTTGACTGGGATTGCATGCAATCCAGAGATTCCTTTCTCCGGTATGGACGTTTCAAGTGTGTTCATTCTTCGAACCCTGGATCCCGGAATATCCTTCTTTTTCTTTGTGTCTTCTTGAATTTCTTTCCCCAAAGGTTTGCTAGTTTTCAGATTAACATAGCTTTCACCTGTTTTGCTAGGGTTCTTCATAGAGATCTTATCCTTCTCAGTGGCAAGCTGTTTTCTTATCTTTTTGAGCTTCAGTTTTCCTATTCTTTGTGACTGTTAATTGGTTTTGTTTTGGCAAAAGTGCATCGCTGTTCTCACCTCTGCTGGCAATGCTCCTGTACTTGCTGTGGAAGTCTGGCCCTGTCTAACGTCCCTTCCGACCTGCCTGTACGCTACCTCGGACGCCTGCCCCAGAATGACTGAAGCAGTGGTGAGCAGGCTCACCCCCAGGATTCCACCCGGCCCACCACGGACCACCGACGCAGAAGGTGCGGAACTCAACCCTGCCCCACCGGCTGGCCACTTTCATGTTCCGTTGGCAACCTGCAGTTGAGTGCAATGGGACTTGAATAGGCTACTTGAGCCCAACTCTAGCACTGTGTAGATGAGGCCAGGTTGTTTTTCGGGTCCACTGTGATGTCAGAGGATTTGTCCTAATTGTTTCTCTGCTGTCCCGGCAAGCTTCATGGACACACGGTTTCAGAGCCCGCTTGGAGCACTCTCATGACTCGTCCTTCCCAGTTAGCCCAGGTTGGACCTTGGCTGTCATTTGTTGGCTTGTGAATTTCTCTGAGTTTCAAACGTTCAAGCAGACTCTGTCTAAAGACTGACATCTTTCATTGTGGATTCTTCAGGTGGGATTTCTGTTCGCCTTCCATTTTCTGGGACCTTTTTTTCTTTTTCATAGTATACTCGTCATGGTCTTTCTCAGCTATCTCCCTTAGATATGCCTATCAGTCCGTTCTCCTTCAGTTCGAGTCCTCAATTTTGTATTTCTTTAATCACCGTATGTTCTCTAGGCCAAGGTGTGAGTGCTTTTGTGCTTCTTGGTTGTTGTCTTTGAATTTGCACCGGTCACTTGTAGGACTCTTTTCTGTCCTAGGCTAGGTCTAACTAAGCACTGAGAACACGTGGTCATCTGCGTTGGTTTGACATCCTGAGATCAGAAACTGTAAGTTTGGGGGGGTCCTGGCAACCCCCTTCACGGATATAATGTTTCCGAGACAATTTAGACAAATCTGATGAATTCCTGTCTCCAGGACAGATATTTTGCTGTCTCTTTTCTGGATTTGGGAAGTTTCGAACTTGACCCCTGATCCTTGAACGTTCCCCTAGATTCCGTCTAGATACGGGCTTACTTTATTTATATAGGGTGTGCCATTTATTTACCTTACATGCTCAGCCCTGGCATGTTTATTTGTCTTGAAACACAATTGTAATGTTCTAATTTTCAGCCAACTTCCTTACATATGGTGTCAAAACACATAAGCAATAATCCTTCTCCGGCAAGAGGTAGGGGGAGAGAATTTCATTGGAGCCAAACTGAGCACTCTAGCTGGGAGGGCAGCCTTCACAAAGGAATGAAGCCCTCTGGAAAGGGGTGCTTTTCAGCACACTTGTAAAGCCCTTCCAAACAAAGAGACATACCCCAAGCATGACAGGGCTCTCTCAAGGCTTCCAAGACATATCTTGGGACACATTAGCATGTACCCAGTGGGACCCCATGACGCCAGAGCTATGAGAAGTGAGACTGATCTTCAAAGAATGCCAGTGGCAAAGGAAAGGAGGCATTGATTCTTCTCTTCAATGTCCTCAGGACATCATTCTTGACTTTGGATTATGCTTAAGGCAGAAGGACACTGTAGGTTTGATGAGCCCCAAGTCCAGCCTCTTGTTTCCAATCAAGTTGCAAGCTTGAATGAGCACGGCCTCCCCATAGACTTGAATAGATGACCATGTTCTCCTCTCAGTGCTTGTCCCTCTATTCTCGCTTCTGGCCAAGGATTCCTTTCTTATCCCTTGAATCAGAGTCTGTTTTATCTCTTCCAGTTTCTGTGCCCGCTTTCTGTTGGTCAAAGCTGTTTCTGGGTATCTCTCCCTTTAATAGCCTAGCCTAGGCCCATCCTCAGACTGTAACCATGCGGCCATCTTGGGGGACATGTTCACCGTGATGTCATAAACAACCTCCAAATTCTAAATCGTCCTGACAACCTCCATGCAGCCAGAGTTTCAGAGCCATCTCAGACCAGTCTGACTCCTCACCCTTTCCAGGTAGGTTAGTTTTCCTTTTTCTGGTTTTCTTGTCAGTTTCTAACTTTCTCCTGGAACTTTGAAAGGCCTGCTACATTCTCTCTAGACACTGGTTTCTTTCCTGTAAAATCATCCTTTGTTGTATCTCTTCTATCTCGTGTAGATGGCCAAGTGGGTGGACCTTCCCCAGAGAAAGTCCTGGACTCCCTCCCAAGTTGAAGTTGCCCAGGTAGTCCTGTGATGTGCAACGGTCGTGTCATCTCCTAGCCCTTGCCGATTGCACCTTGGCAGGTCACAGGTTTTCCTTCACTCTTATTTGGGGAAGTGTACCAGATGCATTCATAGATTGTAATGTTCTCATGGTTCTTTTTCTGGTGCGTATTGGTAACACATCCTCACATTTGCTACTTATTTATGATCCCTGTATGCACCGTACCATGAAATGTATATTTCCTAACACTGCTAATGTGATCTGCACCCGTGATGTGAAACAGTGAGGCCCGGGCTACCAATGAGAAACGTGGGCACTTACCTGCTCCACCACAGGGCCGCACCTGAACTGTACTTTTGGACCAACCTTTTGATTGAACTTGGGAAGACGTGGGCCTGTTCGGATTATTGGTGAAGGTGATTAGTAGTAACATCATGGACGGTAAAATTTTCCCTGGGTCATGGGTTTAGCACGGATCCTGTTCACTTGGTAGTATCCCTCTTCACCTATTTGGAATGGTCTGCCTTTCTGTAGCATCAGAAATCATTTGGAGGTGATTTTCCATCCTTGGAAGTTCATCTTCTGTAATCTCCTTCAGCACCCAAAGCGTTCTGCCGTCATTCCGGAACCCTTTTTGGATTTCAGATTTTAGGTGAATTTATTGCCATAACGCTGCATTAGAACATCCTATATCTTTCAGATGTGCATCCTCATCGCTTTAGACTTCTGTGTAGGTTACATCATCTTCAGCAGCGTAAGCCTAATCACAGGCCCTCACCACACACTTGTGCCTAATCCTCTCTTTCATCCTCCCTCGCCGCCCCGCTTTGCCTCTGGGAACCCGCAATCCAATGTCCCGTGCCACCTGTTGGTTAGTGCTTGCTTTCTCTTCTCCCTGTAAGTGACATCCTATGGTATTTGACATTCTCCCTGGGGCTTGTTTCACTTCCCATAAATCCATCACAGCCATTCTGGTGGTCACAGATGGCTGGATTGCATCCTTTGTTCAGGCTGAGTGGTATGCCATTGTGTGGCTGTAGCCCATCTTCCTTCTCCATTCTTCCCTTGCTGGGCACCAGGCCGGCTTCCAAGTCTTGGATAGCGAGAGTAAGGCGGTGCTGAACTCAGCGGTGCACATGTCTTTATGAGGTACTGTTTCCGAGTTCTTTGGATAAACACGCCGCAGAGGAATAGCTGGGTCGTATGGGACATGGATTCTTAAATTTCTGAGGCAGTTCCACACCGCTGGGCATAGTGGCTGCACCGGTTTCCACTCCCACCAGCAGTGCAGGAGGCTTCCCTTCTCTCCACCTCCTCTCTGACACTTCTTGTTTCCTGTCTGCTTCCTTCTGCCATTCTGACAACAGTGACCTGCCATATCCTTGCAGTTTGGATTTGCGTTGCCCTGAGACTTAATGATGGTGAACAAGTATTTATGCACCTATTGGCCCTCTTTAGATCTTCTTGGGAGAAATCTCTGTTTCCATCTTTTGCCCAGGTTTTCATTGGCTTGTTTTTTTTTTTCTTGTGGAGACGTGTGAGTGGATTGTATCTTTGGACTTTTCACCCGTTGTCCGATGTGTGCTTTGCAAACATCCTCTCCCAGTTGTTGTGCTGTCTTTGCATTGAGTCGATGGTTTGCTTGACTGGGCAGAAGCGTCTGCATTTGATGTGGTCCCGTTTGTTTCTTGTTTCCTTTGTTGCCCTTGCCAAGTCAGACATGCTTCTTCCAATTAGGCGGCTCAGACAGATGGCAAAGAGCCCTCTGCCTAGGTCTTCCACTACAAGGTTCACGGTTTCAAGTCTGCCATTCAAGGCTTATATCCATTTCAGGTGGTGTGTGTGCCAGGTGTAACATCATGGTGTACTCTCGTTGTGTTCCATGTGACTGTGCAGGCTTAAGAGCACCGTTTCTTGTAGAGACTCTCCTTTCTCCACTGTCTCCTCTTGGCTCCCTGGTCGAAAATGGGCTGTCCATGTACGTTTGAGTTGTGCTCTGTGCTCTCGATTCTGTTGCATGGGTCTGTGTGCCTGTTTTTGGGCCCAGACTGTGCTGTTGCGCTACCTAGCGCTTCGTCCTCTATCTTGAAATCACAAAGTGTGACACGTCCTGCTTTGTTCGTTTTCCTGAGGATTCCTTTGCCTATTCAGGGTCTCTTGTTGCTGGCTAGGAACTTTAGGATTCTCTCTTCTATCTCTGTGGCAAATATCGCTGTAACTTTGACTGGGATTGCATGGAATCCAGAAATCCCTTTCTCCGCTATGGACGTTTCAAGTGTGTTAATTCTTGCATTCCTAGATCCTGGACTATCCTTCTTTCTCATTGTGTCTTCTTGAATTTCTTTCCCCAAACGTTTGCTAGTTTTCGATTGACATAGCTTTCACCTGTTTTGCTAAGGTTCTTCATAGAGATCTTTTTCTTCTCACTGGCAAGCTGTTTTTGTTTTTTTTTTTTTAGCTTCAGTTTTTCTATTCTTTGCAACTTTTAATAAGTTTTGTTTTGGCAGAAGTGCATCGCTGAGCTCACATCTGCTGGCAACGCTCCTGTATTTGCTCTGAAAGTCTGGCCTTGTCTAACGTCCCTTCCCATCTGCCTCTACACTACCTCGGACGCCTGTCCCAGAATGACTGAAGCAGAGGTGAGGAAGCTCAGCCCCTGGATTCCACCCGGGCCACCCTGGGCTACAGACCCAGAAGGTGCGGACCTCACCACTGCACCACTGGCCGGCCCCTTTCATGTTCCATTGGCAACCTGCAGTTGAGTGCAATGGGACATGACTAGGCTACTAGAGCCCAACTCTGGCATTGTGTAGATGAGGCCAGGTTGTTTTTCGGGTTCACTGTGATGTCAGAGGATTTGTCCTAATTGTGTCTCTGCTGTCCCGGCAAGCTTCATGGACACACGGTTTCAGAGCCCGCTTGGAGCAGTCTCATAACTCACCCTTCCCAGTTAGCCCAGGTTTGACCTTCGCTGCCGTTTTTTGGCTTGTGAATTTCTCTGACTTTCAAACATCCAAGCAGAGTGTGTCTAAAGAGGGACATCATCTTTCATTGTGGATTCTTCAGGTGGGATTTCTGTTCGCCTTCCATTTTCTGGGAACTTTTTTCTTTTCCATAGTAGAATCGTCAGCGTCTTTCTCAGCTATCTCCCTTAGATATGCTTATCAGTCCGTTCTCCTTCAGTCCGAGTCATTAATTTTGTATTTCTTTAGTCACCGTATGTTCTGTAGGCCGAGGTGTGAGTGCTTTCGTGATTCTTGGTTGTTGTCTGAATTTACACCGTTCACTTGTAGGACTCTTTTCTATTCTAGGCTAGGTCAAACTAAGGAGTGAGAACACATGGTCATCTGGGTTTGTTTGACATCCTGAGATCAGAAACTGCAAATTCACGGGAGTCCTGGCAACCCCCTTCAGGGACATACTGTTTCCGAGACAAATCTGATTAATTCCTCTCTCCAGGAAAGATATTTTTCTGTCTCTTTTCTGGATTTGGGAAGTTTCGAACTTGACCCCTGATCCATGAACGTTCCCCTATATTCTGTCTAGATACCGGCTTGTGTTATTTCTATAGGCTGTGCCATTTGTTTGACTGACATCCTCAACCCTGGCATTTTTATTTTTCTTGAAACAGAATTGTAATGTTCTAATTTTCAGCCAACTTCCTTACGTATGGCGTCAAAACTCATAAGCAATAATCCTTCTCTGGGAAAAGGTACGGGGAGAGAATTTCATTGCAGGCAAACTGAGCACTCCAGCCTGGGAGGGAAGCCTTCACAAAAGAACGAAGCCCTCTGGAAAAGGGTGATTTTCATCACACTTATACAGCCCTTCCAAAGAAAGAGACACACCCGAAGCATGTCAGGGGTTCATTCCTTCAAGGCTTCCAAGACATCTTTTGGGACACATTAGCATGTACCCAGTGGGCCCCCGTGACGCCAGAGCTATGGAAAGTGAGACTGACCTTCAAAGAATGCCAGGGGCCTACGAAAGGAGGCATCGATTCTTCTCTTCAATGTCCTCAAGACATCATTCTTCACTTTGGATTATGCTTAAGGCAGAAGGACAACGTAGGTCTGATGAGCCCCAAGTCCGGCCTCCTGTTTCCAATCAAGTTTCAAGCTTGAATCAGCATGGCCTCCCCATAGACTTGAATAGATGACCATGTTCTCCTCTCAGTGCTTGTCCCTCTATTTTCGCTCCTTACCAAGGATTCCTTTCCTATCCCTTGAATCAGAGTCTGTTTTATCTCTTCCAGTTTCTGTTCCCGCTTTCTGTTGGTCAAAGCTGTTTCTGGTAACTTTCCCTTTAATAGCCTAGCCTAGATCAATCCTCAGACTGTAACCATGCGGCCATCTTTGGGGACATGTTCACCGTGATGTCATAAACAACCTCAAAATTCTAAGTTGTCCTGACAACCTCCATGCAAACAGAGATTCAGAGCCATCTCAGACCAGTCTGACGCCTCACCCTTTCCAGGTAGGATAGTTGTCCTTTTACTGGATTTCTTGTCGGTTTCTAACAGTCTCCTTGAACTTTGAAATGCCTACTACATTCTGTCTAGACACTGGTTTCTTTCCTGTTAGATTATCCTGGGTTATATCTCTTCTATCCTGTGTAGATGGCCAAGTTGGTGGACCTTCCCCAGAGAAAGTCCTGGACTCCCTCCCAAGGTGAAGTTGCCCAGGGAATACGCTAATACGCAATGATCATGTCATCTCCTAGCACTCTGCCAATTCCACCTTCGCAGGTCACATGTTTTCCTTCTTTCTTCCTCTGGAGAAGTGCACTAGATGTGTTCATACGTTGTAATATTCTCATGGTTCTTTTTCTGGTGCGTATTGACAAAGGATCCTCACAATTGCTACTTATTTATGATCCCTGTCTGCACCGTACCATGAAATCTATATTTCCTAACACTGCTAATGTGATCTGCACCCGTGATGTGAAACAGTGAGGTGCGGGCCGCCCAAGCGGAACGTGAGCACTTACCCGCTCCACCACAGGGCCGGCCCTGAATTGTACTTTTGGACCAACTTTTTGCTTGATCTTGGGAGGAACAGGGCCTGTTTGGATTATTGGTGAAGCTGATTAGTAGTAACATCATGGACGGTATCATTTTCTTTACTTCATGGGTTTCGCACGGATCATGTTTTCTGGGGAGTATTCCTCTTTATCTATTTGGAATGGACTACCTTTCTGAAACATCAGTAAGCATTTGGAGATGATTTTCCATCCTTGGAAGTTCACCTTCTGTAATCTCTTTCAGCCCACAAAGCTTTATACCGTCATTAAGGAACCCTTTTTGGATTTTTGATTTTAGGTGAATTTATTGCCATAGCGCTGCATTAAAACATCCTATATCTTTCAGCTTTGCATCCTCATCGCTTTAGACTTCTGTGTAGGCTACATCATCTTCAGCAGCGTAAGCCTAAACCCAGGCCCTCACCACACACTTGTGCCTCATCATCTCTTTCACCCTCCCCACCACACCGCTTTGTCTCTGGGAACCCCCAATCCAATGTCCCGTGCACCCTGTTGGTTAGTGCTTCCTTTCTCTTCTCCCTGTAAGTGAGATCCTACGGTATTTGACATTCTCCCTGGGGCTTGTTTCACTTCCCGTAAAGGCATCACAGCCATTCTGGTGGTCACAAATGGCTGGATTGCATCCTTTGTTCAGGCTGAGTGGTATGTCATTGTGTGGCTGTAGCCCATCTTCCTTCTCCATTCGTCCCTTGCTGGGCACCAGGCCGGCTTCCAAGTCTTGGATAGCGGGAGTAAGGCTGTGGTGAACTCAGCGGTGCACATGTTTATGCGGTAGTGTTTCCGAGTTTTGGATAAACATGTCACAGAGGAATAGCTGGATCATATGGGACATGCATTCTTAAATTTCTGAGGCAGCTCCACACCGCTGGGCGTAGTGGCTGCACAAGTTTCCACTCCCACCAGCAGTGCAGGAGGCTTCCCTTCTCTCCACCTCCTCTCTGACACTTGTTGTTTCCTTTCTGCTTCCATCTAGCCATTCTGACCTCAGTGAGCTGCTATGTCCTTGCAGTTTGGATTTGCATTGGCCTGACACTTAATGATGGTGAACAAGTTTTCATGCACCTGTTGGCCCTCTTTAGATCTTCTTGGGAGAAATCTCTATTTACATCTTTTGCCCCGGTTTTCATTGGCTTGTTGTTTTTTTTTCTTGTGGAGACGTGGGAGTTGATTGTATCTTCGGGCTTTTCACCCCTTGTCCGATTTGTGGTTTGCAAACAGCCTCTCCCAGTTGTTGTACTGTCTTTGCATTGACTCTATGCTTTCCTTGACTGGGCAGAAGCGTGTGCATTTGATGTGGTCCCGTTTGTTTCTTGTTTCCTTTGTTGCCCTTGCCCAGTCAGACTTGCTTCTTCCAAATTGGCGGCTCAAACAGATGACAAAGAGCAGTCTGCCTAGGTCTTCCCCTACACGTTTTCCGGTTTCAAGTCTGCCATTCAGGGCTTTAATCCATTTCAGGTGGGGTGTGTGCCAGGTGTCACATCATGGTGTTCCCTCGTTGTGTTCCATGTGGCTGTGCAGGCTTTCCAGCACTGTTTCTTGTAGAGACTCTCCTTTCTCCACTGTCTCCTCTTGACTCCCTGGTCGAAAATGGGCTGTCCATGTACGTTTGAGTTGTGCTCTGGGCTCTCGATTCTGTTGCATGGGTCTGTGTGCCTGTTTTTGGGCCCAGACTGTGCCATTGCGGTACCTAGCCCTTCGTCCTAAATGTTGAAATCAGAAATTGTGACACGTCCCACTTTGTTCGTTTTCCTGAGCATTCCTTTGTCTGTTCAGGATCTCTTGTTGCTGCCTAGAAACTTTAGGATTCTCTCTTCTATCTCTGTGGCACATATTGCTGCAACTTTGACTGGGATTGCATGCAATCCAGAGATTCCTTTCTCCGGTATGGACGTTTCAAGTGTGTTCATTCTTCCAACCCTGGTTCGCGGAATATCCTTCTTTTTCCTTGTGTGTTCTTGAATTTCTTTCCCCAAAGGTTTGCTAGTTTTCGAATTAACATAGCTTTCACCTGTTTTGCTAGGGTTCTTCATAGAGATCATATTCTTCTCACTGGCAAGCTGTCTTCTTAACTTTTTGAGCTTCAGTTTTCCTATTCTTTGCAACTGTTAATTGGTTTTGTTTTGGCAGATGAGCATTGCTGTGCTCACCTCTGCTGGCAATGCTCCTGTATTTGCTGTGGAAGTCGGGCCCTGTCTAACGTCCTTTCCCATCTGCCTCTACACTACCTCAGACGCCTGCCCCGGAATGACTGAAGCAGTGGTGAGCTGGCTCACCCCCAGGATTCCACAGGGCCCACCCCGGACCACCGACCCAGAGGGTGCGGAACTCACCCCTGCACCACCAGCCGGCCACTTTCATGTTCCATTGGCAACCTACAGTTGAGTGCAATGGGGCTTGAATATGCTACTTGAGCCCAACTCTGGCACTGTGTAGATGAGGCCAGGTTGTTTTTCGGGTCCACAGTGATGTCAGAGGATTTGTCATAATTGTGTCTCTGCTGTCGTGGCAAGCTTCATGGACACACGGTTTCAGAGCCCACTTGGAGCACTCTCATGACTCGTACTTCCCAATTATCCCAGGTTTGACCTTCACTGCCGTTTTTTGGCTTATGAATTTCTCTGACTTTCAAACTTTCAAGCAGAGTCTGTCTAAAGAGTGACATCATCTTTCATTGTGGATTAGTCAGGTGGGTTTTCTGTTCACCTTGCATTTTCTGGGACCTGCTTTTCTTTTCCATAGTATACTCGTTATGGTCTTTCTCAGCTATCTCCCTTAGACATGCTAATCAGTCCGTTCTCCTTCATTCCAAGTGATTAATTTTGTATTTCTTTAATCACCGTATGTGTTCTAGGCCAAGGTGTGAGTGCTTTCATGACTCTTGGTTGTTGTCTTTGAATTTGAACCGGTCACTTGTAGGACTCTTTGCTATCCTAGCCTAGGTCAAACTAAGCACTGAGAACATGTGGTCATCTGGGTTGGTTTGACATCCTGAGATCAGAAACTCCAAATTCGAGGTGGTCCCTGCAACCCCCTTCACCGACACAATGTTTTCGATACAAATTAGACAAATCTGATGAATTCCATTCTCCAGGAAAGATATTTTTCTGTCTCTTTCCTGGATTTGGAAAGTTTCGAACTTGACCCCTGATCCTTGAACGTTCCCCTAGATTCCGTCTAAATACGAGCTTACCTTATTTCTATAGGCTGTGCCATTTGTATGAGTTACATCCTCAGCCCTGGCATGTATATTTTTCTTGAAACAGAATTGCGATGTTCTAATTTTCAGCCAACTTAATTACATATGGTGTCAAAACACATAATCAAAAATTCATCTCTGGCAAGAGGTACGCGGAGAGAATTTCAGTGAAGGCAAACTGAGCACTATAGCCTGGGATGGCAGCCTTCAGAAAGGAACGAAGCCCTCTGGAAAAGGGTGATTTTCAGCACACTTGTACAGCCCTTCCAAACAAAGAGACACACCCGAAGCATGTCAGGTGTCCATTCCTTCAAGGCTTCCAAGACATCTCTTCAGACACTTTAGCATGTACCCAGTGGGTCCCCGTGACGCCAGAGCTATGGAAAGTGAGACTGATCTTCAAAGAATGCGAGGGGCATAGGAAAGCAGGCATCGATTCTTCTCTTCAGTGTCCTCAAGACATCATTCTTGACTTTGGATGATGCTAAAGGCAGAAGGACACTGTAGGTCTGATGAGCCTGAAGTCTGGCCTCTTGTTCCAATCAAGTTCCAAGCTTGAATCAGCATGGCCTCCCCATAGACCTGAATACATGACCATGTTCTTCTCTCAGTGCTCGTCGCTGTATTCTCGCTTCTCCCCAAGTATTCCTTTCTTATCCCTTGAATCAGAGTCTGATTTATCTCTTCTAGTTTCTGTGCCCGCTTTCTGTTTGTCAAAGCTGTTTCTGGGTATCTCTCCCTTTAATAGCCTAGCCTAGGCCAATCCTCAGACTGTAACCATGCGGCCAACTTGGGCGACATGTTCATCGTGATGTCATAAACAACGTCTAAATTCGAAGTTGTCCTGACAACCTCCATGCAGCCAGAGTTTCAGAGCCATCTCAGACCAGTATGACTCCTTACCCTTTCCAGGTAGGATAGTTTTCCTTTTTCTGGATTTCTTGTCTTTTTCTAACTTTCTCCTCGAACTTTGAAATGCATGCTACATTCTCTCTGGACACTGGTTTTGTTCCTGTAAGATGATCCTGGGTTGTATCTCCTATAGCTAGTGTAGATTGCCTAGTAGTTGGACCTTCCCCAGAGAAAGTCCTGGACTCCCTCCCAAGTTGAAGTTGCCCAGGCAATCCTCTGATGCGCAATGATCGTGTCACTCCTAGCACTCTGCCAATTCCACCTTGGCAGGTCACATGTTTTACTTCCTTCTTACTTTTGGGTAGTGTACCAGATGACTCATAGATTGTAATATTCTCATGGTTATTTTTCTGGTGCGTATTGATAACGCATCCTCACAATTGCTACTTATTTATGATCTCTGTCTGCACCGTACCATGAAATCTGTCTTTCCTAACACTGATAATGTGATCTGCACCCATGATGTGAAACAGTGAGGCCCGGGCCGCCCAAGCGGAACGTGAGCTGTTACCCACTCCACTACAGGCCCAGCCCTGAATTGTACTTTTGGACCAACCTTTTGCCTGAACTTCGGAAGACGTGGGCCTGTTTGGATTAATTGTGAAGCTGATTAGGAGTAACATCACGGACGGTAACCTTTTCCCTTGGTTCATGGGTTTAGTTCGCATCATCTTTTCTGGGTAGTATTCCTCTTCATCTATTTGGAATGGTCTACCTTTCTGTAGCATCAGTAAGCATTTTCAGGTGATTTTCCATCCTTGGATGTTCACCTTCTGTAATCTCTTTCAGCCCACAAAGCTTTATACCGTCATTCTGCACCCCTTTTATGATTTTTGATTTTTGGTGAATTTCTTGCCGTAACCCTGCATTAGAACATCCTATGTCTTTCAGATTTGCATCCTCATTGCTTTAGACTTCTGTGTAGGTTACATAATCTTCAGCAGCGTAAGCCTCACCACACATTTGTGCCTCATCATCTCTTTCACCCTCCCCCACCACCCCGCTTTGCCTCTGGGAACGCGCAATCCAATGTCCCGTGCCACCTGTTGGTTAGTGCTTGCTTTCTCTTCTCCCTGTAAGTGACATCCTACGGTATTTGACATTCTCCCTGGGGCTTGTTTCACTTCCCCTAAATCCGTCACAGCCATTCTGGTGGTCACAAATGGCTGGACTGCATCCTTTGTTCCGGCTGAATGGTATGCCATTGTGTGGCTGTAGCCCATCTTCCTTCTCCATTCGTCCCTTGCTGGGCACCAGGCCGGCTTCCAAGTCTTGGATAGCGGGAGTAAGGCGGTGCTGAACTCAGCAGTGCACATGTCTTTATGCGGTAGTGTTTCCGAGTTCTTTGGATAAACACGCCACAGAGGAATAGCTGGGTCGTATGGGACATGGATTCTTAAATTTGTGAGGCCGTTCCACACCGCTTGGCGTACTGGCTGCACCGGTTTCCACTCCCACCAGCAGTGCAGGAGGCTTCCCTTCTCTCCACCTCCTCTCTGACACTTGCTGTTTCCTGTCTGCTTCCTTCTAGCCATTGTGACCTCAGTGAGCTCCTATGTCCTCGCAGTTTGGATTTTCATTGGCCTGAGACTTAATGATGGTGAACAAGTTTTCATGCACCTGTTGGTCCTCTTTAGATCTTCTTGGGAGAAATGTCTGTTTCCATCTTTTGCCCAGGTTTTCATTGGCTTGTTTTTCTTGTGTAGACGTGTGAGTTGATTGCATCTTTGGGCTTTTCACCCCTTGTCCGATGTGTGGTTTGCATACATCCTCTCCCAGTTGTTGTGCTGTCTTTGCATTGAGGTGATGGTTTGCTTGACTGGGCAGAAGCGTCTACATTTGATGAGGTCCCGTTTGTTTCTTGTTTCCTTTGTTGCCATTGCCCAGTCAGACATGCTTCTTCCAAATAGGTGGCTCAGACAGATGGCAAAGAGCACTCTGCCTAGGTCTTCTCCTACAAAGTTCAGGGTTTCAAGTTGCCATTCAACGCTTTAATCCATTTCAGGTGGTGTGTGTGCCAGGTGTCACATCATGGTGTACTCTCGTTGTGTTCCATGTGGCTGTGCAGGCTTAAGAGCACCGTTTCTTGTAGAGACTCTCCTTTCTCCACTGTCTCCTCTTGGCTCCCTGGTCGAAAGTGGGCTGTCCAGGTACGTTTGAGTTGGGCTCTGGGCTCTCGAATCAGTTGCATGGGTCTGTGTCCCTCTTTTTGGGCCCAGAACGTGCCGTTGCGGTACCTAGCGCTTCGGCCTATATGTTGAAATCAGAAAGTTTGACACGTCCTGCTTTGTTCATTTTCCTGAGGATTCCTTTGCCTATTCAGTGTCACTTGTTGCTTTCTAGAAACTTTAGGATTCTCTCTTCTATCTCTGTGGCAAATATTGCTGCAACTTTGACTGGGATTGCATGGAATCCAGAGATTCCTTTCTCCGGTATGGACGTTTCAAGTGTGTTAATTCTTCCATTCCTAGGTCCTGGAATATCCTTCTTTCTCCTTGTGTCTTCTTGAATTTCTTTCCCCAAACGTTTGGTAGTTTTCGATTGACATAGCTTTCACCTGTTTTACTAAGGTTCTTCATAGAGATCTCATTCTTCTCACTGGCAAGCTGTTATTTTTTTTTTTTAGCTTCAGTTTTTCTATTCTTTGAAACTTTTAATGGGTTTTCTTTTGGCAGAAGTGCATCGCTGAGCTCACATCTGCTGGCAATGCTCCTGTATTTGCTCTGGAAGTCTGGCCCTGTCTAACCACCCTTCCCATCTGCCTCTACACTACCTCGTACACCTGCCCAAGAATGACTGAAGCAGTGGTGAGGAAGCTCTCCCCCTGTATTGCACACGGTCTACCCTGAGCCACAGACCCAGAAGGTGCGGACCTCACAGCTGCACCAGCGGCCGGCCCCTTTCATGTTCCATTGGCAACCTGCAGTTGAGTGCAAGTCGACTTGAATAGGCTACTTGAACCAAATTCTGGCACTTTGTAGATGAGGCCAGGTTGTTATTCCGGGCCACTGTTATGTCAGAGGATTTGTCCTAATTGTGTCTCTGCTGTCCCGGCAAGCTTCGTGGACACAGGGTTTCAGGGCCCGCTTGGAGCAGTCTCATAACTCACCCTTCCCAGTTAGCCCTGGTTTGACCTTCGCTGTCTTTTTTGGCTTGTGAATTTCTCTGACTTTCAAGCGGTCCATCAGAGTCTGTCTAACGACTGACATCATCTTTCATTGTGGATTATTCAGCTGGAATTTCTGTTCGCCTTCCATTTTCTGGGACCTTTTTTTCTTTTGCATGGTATAATCGTCATGGTCTTTCTCAGCGATCTCCCTCAGATATGTTTTTCAGTCCATTCTCGTTCAGTCCGAGTGATTAATTTTGTATTTCTTTAATCACCGTATGTTCTGTAGGCCGAGGTGTGTGTGCTTTCGTGATTCTTGGTTGTTGTCTTTGAATTTGCACCGGTCATTTATAGGACTCTTTTCTATCCTAGCCTAGGTCAAACTAAGCACTGAGAACACGTGGTCATCTGGGTTGGTTTGACATCTTGAGATCAGAAACTGCAAATTCGCTGGGGTCCTGGCAACCCCCTTCACGGACATACTGTTTCCGAAACAAAACTGGTGAATTTCTCTCTCCAGGAAAGATGTTTTTCTGTCTCTTTTCTGGATTTGGGAAGCTTCGAACTTGACCCCTGATACTTGAATCTTCCCCTAGATTCCGTTTAGATATGGGCTTACTTCGTTTCTATAGGGTGTGCCATTTATTTACCTTACATCCTCAGTCCTGGCCTGTTTATTTGTCTTGAAACACAATTGTAATGTTCTAATTTTCAGCCAACTTCCTTACATATGGTGTCAAAACACATAAGCAATAATCCTTCTCCGGCAAGAGGTAGGGGGAGAGAATTTCACTGGAGCCAAACTGAGCACTCTAGCCTGCGAGGGCAGCCTTCACAAAGGAACGAAGCCCTCTGGAAAAGGGTGCTTTTCAGCACACTTGTACAGCCCTTCCAAACAATGAGACATAGCCCAAGCATGACAGGGCCCCATTCCTTGAAGTCTTCCAAGACATCTCTTGGGTCACATTAGCATGTACCCCGTGGGCCCCCATGACGCCAGAGCTATGGGAAGTGAGACTGATCTTCAAAGAATGCTAGAGGGATAGGAGATGAGGCATTGATTCTTCTCTTCAATGTCCTCAGGGCATGATTCTTGACTTTGGATTATGCTTAAGTTAGAAGGACAGTGTAGGTTTGATGAGCCCCAAGTCCGGTCGCTTGTTTCTAATCAAGTTGCAAGCTTGAATCAGCACGGCCTCCCCATAGACTTGAATAGATGAGAATGTTCTCCTCTGAGTGCTTGTCCCTCGATTCTCGCTTCTTGCCAAGGATTCCTTTCTTATCCATTGACTCAGAGTCTGTTTTATCTCTTCCAGTTTCTGTGCCCGCTTTCTGTTGGTCAAAGCTGTTTCTTGGTATCTCTCCCTTTTATAGCAAAGCATAGGCCCATCCTCCGACTGTAACCATGCGGCCATCTTGGGGGACATGTTCACCGTAATCTCATAAACAACCTCCAAATTCGAAGTTGTCCTGACAACCTCCATGCACATAGAGTTTCAGAGCCCTCTGAGACCAGTCTGACTCCTCACCCTTTCCAGGTAGGATAGTTTTCCTTTTTCTGGATTTCTTGTCGGTTTCTAACTTTCTCCTCGAACTTTGAAAGGCCTGCTACATTCCCTCTAGACACTGGTTTCTTTCCTGTAAGGTTATCCTGGGTTGTATCTCTTCTATCTTGTGTAGATGGCCAAGTGTGTGGACCTTCCCCAGAGAAAGTCCTGGACTCCCTCCCAAGTTGAATTTGCCCAGGCAATCCTGTGATGCGCAAGGATCGTGTCATCTCCCAGCACTCTGCCGATTCCACCTTGGCAGGTCACAGGTTTTCCTTCCTTCTTCTTTTGTGGAAGTGTACCAGATGCATTCATAGATTGTAATGTTCTCATGGTTCTTTTTCTGGTGCGTATTGGTAACACATCCTCACATTTGCTACTTATTTATGATCCCTGTCCACACCGTACCATGAAATCTATATTTCGTAACACTGCCAATGTGATCTGCACCCGTGATGTGAAACAGTGAGGCCCGGGCCACCAAAGCGGAACGTGGCCACTTACCCGCTCCACCACAGGGCCGGACCTGAATTGTACTTTTGGACCAAACTTTTGCCTGAACTTGGGAACACGTGGGCCTGTTTGGATTATTGGTGAAGGTGATTAGTAGTAACATCATGGACGGTAACATTTTCCGTTGGTTCATGGGTTTAGCACGGATCCTGTTCTCTTGGTAGTATCCCTCTTCACCTATTTGGAATGGTCTACCTTTCTGTAGCATCAGTCAGCATTTGGAGGTGATTTTCCATCCTTGCAAGTTCACCTTCTGTAATCTCTTCCAGCCCCCAATGCTTTATGCCGTCATTCTGGACCCCTTTATGGACTTTTGCTTTTAGGTGAATTTATTGCCATAACCCTGCATTAGAACATCCTATATCCTCCAAATTTACATCCTCATCACTTTAGACTTCTGTGTAGGTTACATCATCTTGACCATCGTAGGCCTAATGACAGGCCCTCACTGCACACTTGTGCCAAATCCTCTCTTTCACCCTGCCTCACCGCCCCGCTTTGCCTCTGGGAACCCCCAATCCAATGTGCTGTGCCACCTGTTTGTTAGTGCTTGCTTTTTCTTGTCCTTGTAAGTGAGATCCTAGGGTATTTGACTTTCTTCCTGGGGCTTGTTCACTTCCCATAAAACCCTCACAGCCATTCTGGTGGTCACAAATGGATGGATTGCATCCTTTGTTCCGGGTGAGTGTATAATATTGTGTGGCTATAGCCCATCGTCCTTCTGCATTCGTCCCTTGCTGGGCAGCAGGGCGGCTTCCATGTCTTGGATAGTGGGAGTAAGGCTGTGGTGAACTCAGCGGTGCACATGTCTTTATGCGGTAGTGTTTCCGAGTTCTTTGGATAAACACGCCGCAGAGGAATCGCTGGATCATATGGGACACTGATTCTTCAATTTCTGAGGCAGTTCCACACCGCTGGGCATAGTGCCTGCACTGTTTTACACTCCCACTAGCAGTGCAGGAGGCTTCCCTTCTCTCGAACTCGTCTCTGACGCTTGTTGTTTCCTGTCTGCTTCCTTCTAGGCATTCTGACCACAGTGAGCTGCTATGTCCTCACAGTTTGGATTTGCGTTGGCCTGAGTCTTAATGATGGTGAACAAGTTTTCATGCACCTGTTGGCCCTCTTTTGATCTTCTTGGGAGAAATCTCTGTTTCCATCTTTTGTCCAGGTTTTCATTGGCTTGTTTTTTTTGTTGTGGAGACGTGTGAGTCGATTGTATCTTTGAGCTTCTCACCCGTTGTCCGATGTGTGGTCTGCATACATCCTCTCCCAGTTGTTGTGCTTTCTTTGCATTGAGTCGATGGCTTCCTTTACTCGCAGAAGCGTCTGCATTTGATGTGGTCCCGTTTGTTTCTTGTTTCCTTTGTTGCCCTTGCCCCGTCAGATATGCTTCTTCCAAATAGGCGGCTCAGACAGATGGCAAAGAGCAGTCTGCCTAGGTCTTCTCCTACAAGTTTCATGGTTTCAAGTCTGCCATTCAAGGCTTTAATCGATTTCAGGTGGTGTGTGTGCCACGTGTAACATAATGGTCTACTCTCATTGTGTTCCATGTGGCTGTGCAGGCTTCCCAGCACCGTCTCTTGTTGAGACTCTCCTTTCTCCACTGTCTCCTCTTGGTTCCCTGGTCGAAAATGGGCTGTCCATGTACGTTTGAGTTGGGCTCTGGGCTGTCGATTCTTTTGCATGGGGCTGTGTGCCTGTTTTTGTGCCCAGAGTGTGCCGTTTCAGTACCTAGCACTTCTGCCTATATGTTGAAATCTGAAAGTGTGACACGTCCTGCTTTGTTCGTATTCCTGAGGGTTGCTTTGCCTATTCAGGGTCTTTTTTGCTTTCTAGAAACATTAGGATTCTCTCTTCTATCTCTGTGGCAAATATTGCTGCAACTTTGACTGGGATTGTGTGGAATCTAGAGATTCCTTTCTCCGGTATGGACGTTTCAAGTGTGTTAATTCTTCCATTCCTAGATCCTGGAATATCCTTCTTTCTCCTTGTGTCTTCTGTAATTTCTTTCCCAAAACGTTTGCTAGTTTTGTCTTTTTTTCTCTTTTTATTGTTATTTTTTTATTGAGTTATTGATAGTTTACAATCTTGCGAAATTTCATTTGTACTTTAATGTTTGTCAGTCATGTTGTAGGTACGCCACTTCACCCTTTGTGCCCACCCAGCACCCCACCTTTCCCCTGGTATCCACTAAACTGTTCTTGGTCCATAGTTTTAAATTCCTCATATGAGTCTAGTCATACACAGATTATCTTTGTCTCACTGGCTTATTTCACTTAAGATAATTCTCTCAAGGTCCATCCATGTTATTGCAAATGGAATGATTTTGTTCTGTTTTACAGCTGAGTAGTATTCCATTGTATATATGTACCACATCTTCTTTATCCATTCGTCTGTTGATGGGCACTTAGGTTGCTTCCACGTCTTGGCTATTGTAAACAGTGCTACAATAAACATTGGGGTGCACAGGACTTTTGGGAATGCTGCCTTCACGCTCTTTGGATAAATACCCAGTAGTGGGATGGCTGGATCGTATGGTAGTTCTATTTTTAGTTTTTTGAGGCATCTCCATACTGTTTTCCACAGTGGCTGCACCAGTTTGCATTCCCACCAGCAGTGTATGAGGGTTCCTTTTCCCCTGCAACCTATCCAACATTTGTTGCTATTAGTTTTAGATATTTTTGTCATTCTAACGGGTGTAAGGTGATATCTTAGCGTAGTTTTGATTTGCATTTCCCTGATGACCAGCGATGATGAGCATCTTTTCATGTGCCTATTGGCCATCAGTATATCTTCTTTGGAGAAATGTCTGTTCATGTCTCCAGCACATTTTTTGATTGGGTTCTTTGGTGTTTTGTAATTGAGTTGCGAGAGTTCTTTATATATTAAGGATATTAAGCCTTTCTCAGATATATGACTTGCAAATATTTTTTCCCAGTTACTGGGTTGTTTTTTTGTTTCAATTCTGTTTTCATTTGCCTTGAAGAAGCTCTTTAATCTGATGAAGTCCCATTTGTTTATTCTTTCTATTGTTTCCTTTCTCTGAGAAAGCATGGTGTCTGAAAAGATCCTTTTAATACTGATGTCAAAGAGTGTACTGCCTACGTTTTCTTCCAGAAGCCTTATGGTTTCCGGTCTCACCTTTAGGTCTTTAATCTATTTTGAGTTTATTTTGGTGAATGGTGAAAAAGAATGGTCAATTTTCATTCTTTTACATGTGGCTTTCCAGTTTTCCCAGCACCATTTGTTGAAAAGACTTTCTTTTCTCCATTGTATGCCCTCAGCTCCTTTGTGAAAGATAAGCTGTCCATAGATGTGTGGTTTTATTTCTGGGCTTTCCATTCTGTTCCATTGATCTGTGCACCTGTTTTTGTACCAGTACCATGCTGTTTTGATTACTGTAGCTTTGTAGTATGTTTTGAAGTCAGGGATTGTGATGCCTCCCGTTTTGCTCTTTTTTTCTCAGGATTGCTTTGCAAATTCGGGGTCTTTTGTTGCCCCATATGAATTTTAGGATTCTTTGTTCTAATTCTGTAAAGAATGTCTTTGGGATTCTGATTGGGATGGCGTTGAATCTGTAGAATGCTTTAGGTAGAATGGACATTTTAACTATGTTTAGTTTTCCAATCCATGTACATGGAATGTCTTTCCATCTCCTTATGTCGTCATCCAATTCTCTCAGAAAGGCCTTGTAATTTACATTATTTAGGTCCTTCACTTCCTTAGTTAAATTTACCCCAAGGTATTTTATTCTTTTTGTTGCGATTGTGAATGGTATTGTATTCTTGAGTTCTGTTTCTGTTGGTTCATTACTGGAGTATAGAAATGCTGCTGATTTATGCAAATTGATTTTATACCCTGCAACTTTGCTGTAGTTGTTGATTACTTCTAACAGTTTTCCAATGGATTCTTTGGGGTTTTCTAAATATAAGATCATGTCGTCTGCAAACAGCGAGAGTTTCACTACTTCCCTCCCTATTTGGATTCCTTTTATTCCTTTTTGTTGCCTGATTGCTCTGGCCAGGACCTCCAGTACTATGTTAAATAGGAATGGTGATAGAGGGAATCCTTGTCTCGTTCCTGTTTTCAGGGGCATGGGGTTCAATTTTTGCCCAGTGAGTATGATGTTGGCTATGGGTTTGTCATATATGGCCTTTATTATGTTGAGGTAGTTTCCTTCTATGCCCATTTTCTTCAGAGTTTTTATCATAAATGGCTGTTGGATCTTGTCAAATGCCTTCTCTGCATCTATTGAGATGATCATGTTGTTTTTATTCCTCAGTTTGTTGATGTGGTGTGTCACGTTGATTGATTTGCGGATGTTGAACCATCCCTGTGTCCCTGGTATGAATCCCACCTGATCCTGATGTATGATTCTTTGGATGAATTGCTGAATTCTGGTTGCCAAAATTTTGTTTAGAATTTTTGCATCTATGTTCCTCAGTGATATTGGCCTGTAGTTCTCTTTTTTCGTGGTGTCCTTGTCAGGTTTTAGTATCAGCGTGATGTTGGCCTCATAGAATGTGATGGGAAGTGTTCCATCTTCCCTATTTTTTGGAATAGCTTGAAAAGAATAGGCATTAAACCCTCTCTGAAAGTTTGGTAGAATTCACCAGGAAACCCATCTGGTCTTGGGGGTTTATTCTTTGGGATGTTTTTGATTGCTGTTTCAATCTCTTTCCTTGTGATTGGTCTGTTCAAATTGTCTGCCTCTTCTTGAGTGAGCTTTGGGAGATTGTAGGAGTCCAAGAATTTATCCATTTCCTCTAGGTTATCCATTCTGTTGGCATATAGTTTTTCGTAGTATTCTCTTAGAATCTGTTGTATTTCTGCAGAGTCTGTTGTTATTTCTCCTCGCTCATTTCCGATTTTGTTTATTTGAGCTTTCTCCCTTTTTTTCTTTGTAAGTGTGGCTAGTGGTTTATCAATTTCATTTATCTTCTCAAAAAACCAGCTCTTTGTCTCATTGATCCTTTCTACTGCTTTTTTCGTTTCAATAGTATTTATTTCTGCTCTGCTTTTTATTATTTCTCTCCTTCTGCCTACTTTGGGCTTCATTTGTTCTTTTTTCTCTAGTTCAGTTAGGTGTGTTTTAAGGTTGCTTATTTGGGATTTTTCTTGTTTGTTAAGATGTGCCTGTATTGCAATGAATTTTCCTCTTAATACAGCTTTTGCTGTATCCCCTATGAGTTGGTATGGCATGCTATCATTTTCATTTGTTCCCAGGTATTTTTTATTTCTTCTTTAATTTCTTCAATGATCCATTGCTTGTTCAGTAGTGTGTTGTTTAGTCTCCACATCTTTGTGCCTTTCTCAGCTGTTTTCTTGTAATTAATTTCCAGCCTTATAGCACTATGATCTGAGAAGATGCTTGTTATTCTTTCATTTTTTTCAAATTTGTAGAGGCTTGCCTTGTTTCCCAACATATGGTCTATCCTAGAGAATGTTCCATGTGCACTTGAGAAGAATGTGTATTCAGCTCCTTCAGGGTGGAGTGATCTATATATGTCTATTAAGTCCAAATGTTTTAGTTTTCCATTCAGCTCCACTATTTCCTTGTTGATTTTCCGTCTGGATGATCTGTCCATTGATGTGATTGGGGGGTTGAGGTCCCCTACTATTATTGTGTTATTTTTTACATCTTCCTTTAGGTCTGTTAATAGTTGCTTTATGAATCTTGGTGCTCCTGTGTTGGGTGCATAGATATTTATAAGCGTTATTTCTTCTTGATGAAGTGTCCCTTTGACCATTATATATTGTCCCTCTGTGTCTCTCTTTACCTGTCTTATTTTGAAATCCACTTGGTCTGATATGAGAATTGCAACACCTGCCTCTTTTTCCTTGCTAGTTGCTTGAAGTATTGTCCTCCACCCCTTCACCCTGAGTCTGTGTTTGTCCTTGGGGCTGAGGTGTGTTTCCTGGAGGACACAAATTTTTGGATCTTGTTCTTTAATCCATTTTGCCACTCTGTGTCTTTTTATTGGAGAGTTCAATCCGTTCACATTGAGAGTGATTATTGATGCATGTGGACTTAATGCTGTCAATCTGTCGCTCATTATCTTGTTTTCCTGTGTTTCTTTTCCTGTGTGCTTTAGACTACCCATTTAATACTGCAATTTCTTATGCTGGGTTTCTTAGACTTTTCCTTATCTATGATTTGTGACTCTGTTCTGTACTTTATTTTAGTGTCTACCTTGAAGTTTGTATTTAGAATCTCATGTATAATATAGTCTATTCTCTGGTGGTCTCTTACTTACTCGACCAATACTGACTTAGACTCTTTGCTCTTCCCCTCCTAAATAATTATTTTCATTTTTTATTCCAACTTGTCTTATTAATTTGTAGTTAGAGTGCTAAGATCGTCCTTGTTTTGGTAGTTTCCTTATTTTTACCCTAATGCTATACTTGAATATTTGCTATCCTGTTCTGGTTCTATCCATCGGTCTCCCTAGTCTGTGGATTGTGTCCCCTTTCTCCCTTTTTTCTTTTTTCAAGTATGAGAGCCTTCTTGAGGATTTCTTGTAATGGAGGGCTTTTAGTTACAAATTCCCTTAACTTTTGTTTGTCTGGAAAAGATTTAATTTCTCCCTCATATGTGAAGGAAATTCTTGCTGGATAGATTATTCTTGGCTGAAGGTTTTTATCCTTTAAAGCTTTGAATATATCACTCCATTCTCTCCTAGCTTGTAGGGTTTCTGTAGAGAAATCCGCTGACAGTCTGATAGGGGCTCCTTTATAGGTTATTCTCTTTTTTTTCTTACTTCCCTGAGTATGCTTTCCTTATCATTCCTATTTGCCAACTTTACTATTATGTGCCTTGAGGTGGGTCTTTTTTACATTGACAAATCTAGGAGATCTAAAACCCTCCTCTACACACATTTCTCCGTTGATCCCTAGATTTGGGAAGTTCTCTTCAATAATTTCGTTAAGCACACTTTCTGCTCCATTTTCCTTTTCCATATTCTCGGGAATTCCTATGATCCTTATGTTCTTACTCCTCATTGAATCCATTATCTCTCGGAGATTTTCCTCATTTTTTTAAATTCTTAGTTCTCTTTCTTCCTCTGTCTGGCGCCATTCAGCCTGTCCTCGATTATGCTGATTTGCTCCTCTATGTTGTCTACACGGGCATTCAGGGAATCTGTATTCTGTTTTATGTGGTCCATTGTGTTTTTCATCTCAAGTAATTCTGTTTGATTCTTCTTTATGATTTCAATCTCTTTTGTGAAGTAACTCCAGAACTCGGCTTGTTTCTCTATCTTTCTCTCTACCTCATTGAGTTTCTTTATTATAGCTGCTCTGAATTCATTATCACTTAGTTTACCTAATTCCAAGTCCTCAGGACTTAATTCTGTGTTTTTATTGTTTTCCTTCTGGTCTGGGGCTTTTATAAATTGCTGGATGGTAGAGGAGCGGTTTTTTCTCATGGTGGTAGAATTCAGTTGCTGTTACAGCCTGTTGCCACTAGATGGGGGTCGAGAGCTCCGCCTTGGGGCAAGATGGCTGCGCCCACTGGCTTTCCTGGGGGGGAGGGACTGTTACTCACACACGCCGTTCTGGGTTCAGATCAGTTCTCTTCTCTGGTCTCCCAAGGCCCTTGATTTATAGGGTCCCCGTGGACGGAAAGTTTCCCCCTGTCAGCGGGTCTCCACTGAATCAGCGGCAGGAGTCCTGGCTGATCCCCCGGTCGCATGGCCCCTCCACCGCTCCTTCCCAACTCGCGCCGCAGTGATCGCAGACTCTAGGGGAGGGAGCAATGTTCTCTCCTACCATTCCAGCGCCTCCAAGGGTGTAAAGCAAGATTTATGATCTCCGCCTTCTTGGTATTGCAGGACTCTAACGAGCTGGCATTATGTTTATTTGCTGAAATTCAGTTCTTCCAATCTTTTGCTATATTTTGGAGGGGAGAGAATCCCGAGTCAGCTCACCCCGCCATTTTGCTCCGCCCACTGACTGCTAGTTTTCGATTGGCATAGATTTCACCCGTTTTGCTAAGGTTCTTCATAGAGATCTTATTCTTCTCACAGGCAAGCTTTTTTTTTTTTTTTTTAGCTTCAGTTTCTGTATTCTTTGCAACTTTTAATGGGTTTTGTTTTGGCAGAAGTGCATCGCTGAGCTCACATCTGCTGGCAATGCTCCACTATTTGCTGTGGATGTCTGGCCCTGTGTAACGTCCCTTCCCATCTGCCTCTGCACTACCTCGGACGCCTGCTCCACAATGACTGAAGCAGTGGTGAGCAGGCTCACCCCCAGGATTCCACCCGGCCCACCAATGGCCACCGACCCAGAAGGTGCGGACCTCACCGCTGCACCACCAGCCGGCCCCGTTCATGTTCCATTGGCAACCTGCACTTGAGTGCAATGGGACTTGAAAATGCTACTTGAGCCCAAGTCTGGCACTGTGTAGATGAGGCCAGGTTGTTTTTCGGGTCCACTATGATGTCAGAGGATTTATAATAATTGTGTCTCTGCTGTCCCCGCAAGCTTCAAGGACACAGGGTTTCAGAGCCCGCTTGGAGCCGTCTCATAACTCACCCTTTACAGTTAGCCCAGGTTTGACCTTCACTGCCGTTTTTTGGCTTGTGAATTTCTCTGACTTTCAAGCGGTCCATCAGAGTCTGTCTAAAGACTGACATCATCTTTCATTGTGGGTTATTCAGGTGTGATTTCTGTTCGCCTTCCATTTTCTGGGACCTTCTTTTCTTTTCCATAGTATACTCGTCATGGTCTTTCTCAGCTATCTCCCTTAGATATGCTTATCAGTCCGTTCTCCTTCAGACCGAGTGATTAATTTTGTATTTCTTTAATCACCGTATGTTCTCTAGGCCGAAGTGTGAGTGCTTTCGTGATTCTTGGTTGTTGTCTTTGAATCTGCACCGGTCACTTGTAGGACTCTTTTCTATCCTAGCCTAGGTCAAACTAAGCACTGAGAACACGTGGACATCTGGGTTGGTTTGACATCCTGAGATCAGAAACTCCAAAATCCAGGTGGTTCTGGGAACCCCCTTCACGGACGCAATGTTCCGAGACAAAAGAGACAAATCTGATGAATTCCTCTGTACAGAAAAGATACTTTTTTGTCTCTTTTCTGGATTTGGGAAGTTTCGAACTTGACCCCTGACCTTGAACGTTCCCCTAGATTCCGTCTAGATATGGGCTTACTTTATTTCTATAGGCTGTGCCACTTATTTACCTTACATCCTCAGTCCTGGCCTGTTTATTTGTCTTGAAACACAATTGTAATGTTCTAAATTTCACACAACTTCCTTACCTATGGTGTCAAAACACATAGGCAATAATCCTTCTATGGCAAGAGGTAGGGGGAGAGAACTTCATTGGAGCCAAACTGAGCACTCTAGCCTGGGAGGGCAGCCTTCACAAAGGAACGACGCCCTCTGAAAAAGGGTGCTTTTCAGCACACTTGTACAGCCCTTCCAAACAAAGAGACATACCCCAAGAATGACAGGGCCTCATTCCTTGAGGGCTTCCAAGACATCTCGTGGGACACATTAGCATGTACCCAGTTGGCCCCCGAGAAGCCAGAGCTATGGAAAGTGAGACTGATCTTCATAGAATGCCAGGGTCCTGGTAAACGAGGCATCGATTCTTCTCTTCAATGTCCTCAAGACATCGATCTTGACTTTGTATTACGCTTAAGGCAGAAGGACAACGTAGGTCTGCTAAGGCCCAAGTCCAGCCTCCTGTTTCCAATCAAGTTTCAAGCTTGAATCAGCATGGCCTCCCCATAGACTTGAATAGATGACCATGTTCTCGTTTCAGTGCTTGTCCCTCTATTCTCGCTTCTTGCCAAGGATTCTTTTCTATCCCTTGAATCAGAGACTGTTTTATCTCATCCAGTTTCTGTGAACGCTTTCTGTTTGTCAAAGCTGTTTCTGGGTATCTCTCCCTTTAATAGCCTAGCCTAGGCCAATCCTCAGACTTTAACCATGCTGCCATCATGGCGGACATGTTCACCGTGATATCATAAACAACCTCCAAATTCTAAGTTGTCCTTACAACCTCCATGCACACAGAGGTTCAGAGCCCTCTGAGACCAGTCTGACTCCTCACCCTTTCCAGGTAGGATAGTTTTCCTTTTTCTGGATTTCTTGTCGGTTTCTAACTTTCTCCTCGAACTTTGAAAGGCCTGCTACATTCTCTCTAGACACTGGTTTCTTTCCTGTAAGATTATCCTCGGTTGTATCTCTTATAGATAGTGCAGATGGCCAAGTGCGTGGACCTTCCCCAGAGAAAGTCCTGGACTCCCTCCCAAGTTGAATTTGCCCAGGCAATCCTGTGATGCGCAATGATCGTGTCATTCCTAGAACTCTGCGAATTCCACCTTGGCAGGTCACATGTTTTCCTTCCTTCTTCCTTTGGGGAAGTGTACCAGATGATTCACAGATTGTAAAATTCTCATGGTTATTTTTCTGGTGCGTATTGGTAAAGGATCCTCACAATTGCTACTTATTTATGATCTCTGTCTGCACTGTACCATTAACTCTGTATTTCCTAACACTGAAAATGTGATCTGCACCGTGATGTGAAACACTGAGGCCTGGGCCACTCAAGCGGAATGTGAGCACTTACCTGCTCCACCACAGGGCCGGCCCTGAATTGTACTTTTGGACCAACCTTTTGCCTGAACGTGGGAAGACGTGGACCTGTTTGGATTATTCGTGAAGGTGATTAGTAGTAACATCATGGGCGGTAACCTTTTCCCTTGGTTCATGGGTATTGTTCGGATCATGTTCTCTTGGTAGTATTCTTCTTCATCTATTTGGAATGGTCTACCTTTCTGTAGCATCAGTAAGCATTTGGAGGTTATTTTCCATCCTTTGAAGTTCACCTTCCCAAACTCATTCAGCCCCCAAAGCTTTATGCCGTCATTCTGGACCCCTTTTTGGATATTGGATTTTAGATGAATTTATTGCCATAACCCTGCATTAGAACATCCTGTATCTTTCAGATTTGCATCCTCATCGATTTAGACTTCTGTGTAGGTTACATCATCTTCACCAGCGTAAGCCTAATCACAGGCCCTCCCCACGCACTTGTGCCTCATCATCTCTTTCACCCTCCCCCACGGCCGTGCTTTGCCTCTGGGAACACCCAATCAAATGTCCCGTGCCACGTGTTGGTTAGTGCTTGATTTTTCTTCTCCTTGCAAGTCAGATCCTACGGGATTTGACTTTCTCCCTGGGGCTTGTTTCACTTCCCCTAAAACCCTCACAGCCATTCTGATGTTCACAAATGGCTGGATTGCATCCTTTGTTCTGGCTGAGTGGTCTGCCATTGTGTGGCTATAGCCCATCGTCCTTCTGCATTCGTCCCTTGCTGGGCACCAGGGCGGCTTCCAAGTCTATGATAGAGGGAGTAAGGCTGTGCTGAACTCAGCAGTGCACATGTCTTTATGCAGTCGTTTTGCCGAGTTCTTTGGATAAACACGAGGCAGAGGAATAGCTGGATCTTATGGGACATGGATCCTAAAATTTCTGAGGTAGTTCCACATGACTTGCCGTAGTGGCTGCACCGGTTTACACTCCCACCAGCAGTGCAGGAGGCTTCCCTTCTCTCCACCTCCTCTCTGACACTTGATGTTTCCTGTCTGCTTCCTTATAGCCATTCAGAACACAGTGAGCTGCTATGTCCTTGCAGTTTGGATTTGCATTGGTCTGATACTTAATGACGGTGAACAAGTTTTCATGCACCTGTTGGCCCTCTTTCAATCTTCTTGGGAGAAATCTATGTTTCCATCTTTTCCCCAGGTTTTCATTGGCTTGTGGTTTTTTTTCTTGTGGAGACGTGCGAGTTGATTGTATCTTTGGGCTTTTCACCCCGTGTCCGATGTGTGGTTTGCAAACATCCTCTCCCAGTTGTTGTGCTGTCTTTGCATTGAGGCGATGGTTTCCTTGACTGGGCAGAAGCGTCTGCATTTGATGTGGTCCCGTTTGTTTCTTCTTTCCTTTGTTGCCCTTGACAAGTCAGACATGCTTCTTCCAAATACACGGCTCAGACAGAGGGCAAAGAGCTTTCTGCCTAGGTCTTCTCCTACAAGGTTCACGGTTTCAAGTCTGCCATTCAGGGCTTTAATCCATTTCGAGGTGGTGTGTGTGCCAGGTGTAACATCGTGGTGTACTCTCGTTGTGTTCCATGTGGCTGTGCAGGCTTCCCAGCACCGTTTCTTGGAGAGACGCTCCATTCTCCATTGTCTCCTCTGGGCTCCCTGGTCGAAAATGGGCTGTCCATGTACGTTTGAGTTGGGCTCTGGGCTCTCGATTCTGTTGCATGGGTCTGTGTGCCTGTTTTGGGGCCCAGACTATGCTGTTTCGCTACCTATCGCTTCGTCCTCTATGTTGAAATCAGAAAGTGTGTCGCGTCCTGCTTTGTTCGTTTTCCTGAGGATTCCTTTGCCTCTTCAGGGTCTCTTGTTGCTGGCTCGAACTTTAGGATTTTCTCTTCTATCTCTGTGGCAAAGAGTGCTGCAAATTTGACTGGGATTGCAAGGAATCCAGAGATTCCTTTCTCTGGTATGGACGTTTCAAGTGTGTTAATTCTTCCATTCCTTGATCCTGGAATATCCTTCTTTCTCCTTGTGTCTTCTTGAATTGCTTTCCCCCCAATGTTTGCTAGTTTTCGATTGACAGAGCTTTCACCTGTTTTCCTAAGGTTCTTCATAGAGATCTTATTTTTCTCACTGGCAAGCTGTTGTTTTTTCTTTTAGCTTCAGTTTTTCTATCCTTTGCAACTTTTCAATGGTTTTGTATGGGGAGAAATGCATCGCTGAGCTCACATCTGCTGGCAATGCTCCTGTATTTGTTGTGGAAGTCTGACCCTGTCTAACGTCCCTTCCCATCTGCCTCTACACTACCTCACACGCCTGCCCCAGAATGACTGAAGCAGTGGTGAGCAGGCTCACCCCGAGGATTCCACCCGGCCCACCCCGGGCCTACGTCCCACAAGGTGTGGAACTCACCCCTGCATCACATTCCAGCCCCTTTCATGTTCCGTTGGCAACCTGCAGTTGAGTGCAATGGGATTGAATATGCTACTTGAGCCCAACTCTGGCACTGTGTAGATGAGGTCAGGTTATTTTTCGGGTGCACTGTGATGTCAGAGGATTTGTCATAATTTTGTCTCTGCTGTCCCGGCAAGCTTCATGGACGCATGGTTTCAGAGCCCGCTTGGAGCAGTCTCATAACTCACCCTTCCCAATTAGCCCAGGTTTGACCTTCTCTGCCGTTTTTTGGCTTGTGAATTTCTCTGACTTTCAAACGTTCCATCAGAGTCTGTCTGAAGACTGACATCATCCTTCATTGTGGATTAATCAGGTGTGATTTCTGTTCGCCTTCCATTTCTGGGACCTTTTTTTCTTTTCCATAGTATACTCGTCATGGTCTTTCTCAGCTATCTCCCTAGACATGCTTATCATTCCATTCTCCTTCATTCGAACTGATTAATTTTGTATTTCTTTAATCACCGTATGTTCTCTAGGCCGAGGTGTGAGTGCTTTCGTGACTCTTGCTTGATGTCTTTGATTTTGCACTGGTCAATTGTAGGACTCTTTGCTATCCTAGCCTAGGACAAACTAACCACTGAGAACACGTGGTCATCTGGGTTGTTTTGACATCCTGAGCTCAGAAACTCCAAATTCGAGGTGTTCCTGGCAACCCCATTCGCGGACACAATGTTTCCGAGACAAGTTAGGCAAACCTGATGAAGTCCCCTCTACAGGAAAGATATTTTTCTGTCTCTTTTCTGGATTTGGGAAGTTTCGAACTTGACCCCTGATCATTGAATGTTCCCATAGATTCCATCTGCATACGGGCTTACTTTATTTCTATAGGGTGTGCCATATGTTTGAATTGCATCCTCAGCCCTGGCATGTTTATTTTTCGTGAAACAGAATTGCAATGTTCTAATTTTCAGCCAACTTACTTTCATATGGTGTCAAAACACATTAGCAATAATCCTTATCCGGCAAGAGGTAGGGGGAGAGAATTTCATTGGAGCCAAACTGAGCACTCTAGCCTGGGAGGGCAGCCTTCACAAATGAACGAAGCCCTCTGGAAAAGGGTGATTTTCAGCACACTTGTACAGCCCTTCCAAACAAAGAGACATATCCCAAGAATGACAGGGCTCCATTCCTTCAAGGTTTCCAAGACGTCACTTGGGACACATTAGCATGTACTCACTGGGCCCCCGTGACACCAGAGCTATGGAGAGTGAGACTGATCTTCAAAGAATGCTAGGGGTCCAGTGAAGTAGGCATCGATTCTTCTCTTAAATGTCCTCAAGACATCGTTCTTGACTTTGGATTATGCTTAAGGCAGAAAGACAACGTAGGTCTGATAAGGCCCAACTCCGGCCTCTTGTTTCCAATCAAGTTTCAAGCTTGAATGAGCATGGCCTACTCATAGACTTGAATAGATGACAATGTTCTCCTCTCAGTGCTTGTCCCTGTATTCTCGCTTCTCCCCAAGTATTCCTGTCTTATCCCTTGAATCAGAGTCTGATTTATCTCTTCCAGTTTCTGTGCCCGCTTTCTGTTGGTCAAACCTGTTTCTGGGTATCTCTCCCTTTAACAGCCTAACCTAGGCCAATCCTCAGACTGTAACCATGCGGCCATCTTGGGGGACATGTTCACCGTGATGTCATAAACAACCTCAAAATTCTAAGTTGTCCTGACAATCTCCATGCAGCCAGAGTTTCAGAGCCATCTCAGAGCAGTCTGACTCCTCATCCATTCCAGGTAGAATGGTTTTCCTTTTTCTGGATTTCTTGTCGGTTTCTAACTTTCTCCTCGAACTTTGAAAGGCCTGCTACATTCTCTCTAGACACTGGTTTCTTTCCTGTAAGATGATCCTGGGTTGTGTCTCTTATAGTTGGTGTAGATGGCCAAGTGGGTGGACCTTCCCCAGAGAAAGTCCTGGACTCCCTCCCAAGTTGAGATTGCCCAGGCAATCCTCTCATGCACAATGATTGTGTCACTCCTAGCACTCTGCCGATTCCACCTTGGCAGGTCACAGGTTTTCCTTCCTTCTTCCTTTGGGGAAGTGTACCAGATGATTCACAGATTGTAATATTCTCATGGTTCTTTTTCTAGTGCGTATGGATAATGTATCATCACAATTGCTACTTACTTATGATCTCTGTGCACACCGTTCCATGAAAGCTATATTTTCTAACACTACTAATGCGATCTGCACCAGTGATGTGAAACAGTGAGGTCTGGGCCAACCAAGCGGAACGTGGGCACTTACCCACTCCACCACAAGGCAGGCCCTGAATTGTACTTTTGGACCATCATTTTGCCTGAACTTCGGAAGACTTGGGCCAGTTTGGATTATTGGTGAAGGTGATTAGTAGTAACATCATGGACGGTAACATTTTCCCTTGGTTCATAGGTTTAGCACGGATCATGTTCTCTTGGTAGTATCCCTTTTCACCTATGTGGAATGGTCAACTTTCTGTAGCATCAGTAAGCATTTGGAGGTGATTTTCCATCCTTGGAAGTTCACCTTCTCTAATCTCTTTCAGCCGCCAAAGCTTTATGACGTCATTCTGGACGCATGTTTGGATTTTTGATTTTAGGTGAATTTATTACCATAACCCTGCATTAGAACATCCTATATCTTTCAGATTTACATCCTCATCGATTTAGACTTCTGTGTAGGTTACATCATCTTCACCAGCATAAGCCTAATCACAGGACCTCACCACACACTTGTGCCTCATCAACTCTTTCACCCTCCCCCACAGCACCGCTTTGCCTCTGGGAATCCACAATCAAATGTCCCGTGCCACCTGTTGGTTAGTGCTTGTCTTTTCTTCTCCTTGTAAGTGAGATCCTACGGTATTTGACTTTCTCCCTGGGGCTTGTTTCACTTCCCCTAAAACCCTCACAGCCATTCTGGTGGTCACAAATGGCTGGATTGAATCCTTTGTTCCAGCTGAGTGGTATTCCATTGTGTGGCTATAGCCCATCTTCCTTCTCCATTTGTCCCTTGCTGGGCACCAGGGCGGCTTCCAAGTCTTGCGTAGCGGGAGTAAGGGTCTGGTGAACTCAGCGGTGCACATGTCTTTATGCGGTAGTGTTTCCGAGTTCTTTGGATAAACACGCCACAGAGGAATAGCTGGATAATATGGGACATGGATTCTAAAATTTATGAGGCCGTTCCACACCGCTTGGTGTTCTGGCTGCACCGGTTTACACTCCCACCAGGAGTGCAGGAGGCTTCCCTTCTCTCCACCTCCTCTCTGACGCTTGTTGTTTCCTGTCTGCTTCCTTCTAGCCATTCTGACCACCGTGAGCTGCTATGTCCTTGCAGTTTGGATTTGCATTGGCCAGAGACTTAATGATGGTGAACAAGTTTTCATGCACCTGTTGGCCCTCTTTCAATCTTCTTGGGAGAAATCTCTGTTTCCATCTTTTGCCCAGCTTTTCATTGGCTTGTTTTTCTTGTGGAGACGTGTGAGTTGATTGTATCTTTGGGCTTTTCACCCCTTGTACGATGTGTGGTTTGCAAACTTCCTCTCCCAGTTGTTGTGCTGTCTTTGCTTTGAGTCGATGGTTTCCTTGACTGGGCAGAAGCGTGTGCATTTGATGTGGTCCCGTATGTTTCTTGTTTCCTTTGTTACTCTTGCCCAGTCAGACTTGCTTCTTCCAAATACACGGCTCAGACAGATGGCAAAGAGCCCTCTGCCTAGGTCTTCTCCTAAAAGTTTCCCGGTTTCAAGTCTGCCATTCAGGGCTTAAATCCATTTCACGTGGTGTATGTGCCAGGTGTAACATCATGGTGTGCTCTCGTTGTGCTCCATGTGGCTGTGCAGGCTTCCCAGCACCGTTTCTTGTAGAGACTCTCCTTTCTCCACTGTCTCCTCTTGGCTCCCTGGTTGAAAATGTGCTGTCCATGTACGTTTGAGTTGGGCTCTGGGCTCTCGATTCTGTTGCAGAGTTCTGTGAGCCTGTGTTGGGGCAAAGACTGTGCCGTTTCGGTACCAAGCCCTTCGTCCTGTATGTTGAAATCAGAAATTGTGACACGTACCAGTTTGTTCGTTATCCTGAGGATCCCTTTGCCTCTTCAGAGTCTCTTGTTGCTGGCTAGAAACTTTAGGATTCTCTCTTCTATCTCTGTGGCACATATTGCGGCAACTTTGACTGGGATTGCATACAATCCAGAGATTCTTTTCTCCGCTATGGACGTTTCGATTGTGTTCATTCTTCCAACCCTTGATCCCGGAATTTCCTTCTTTTTCCTTGGCTCTTCTTGAATTTCTTTCCCCAAAGGTTTGGTCGTTCTCGAATTAACACAGCTTTCACCCGTTTTGCTAGGGTTCTTCATAGATATCTTATTCTTCTTAGTGGCAGGCTGTTTTCTTCTTTTTTTGGGCTTCAGTTTTCCTATTCTTTGCAACTCTTAATTGGTTTTGTTTTGGCAGAAGTGCATCACTGTTCTCACCTCTGCTGGCAACGCTCCTGTATTTGCTGTGGAAGTCTGGCCCTGTCTAACGTCCCTTCCCATCTACCTCTGCACTACCTCGGACGCCTGCCCCAGAATGACTGAAGCAGTGGTGAGCAGGCTCACCCCCAGGATTCCACCCGGCCCACCCCGGACCACCGACCCAGAAGGTGCGGAACTCACCCCTGTACCACTGGCCTGCCCCTTTCTTTTTCTGTTTTCAACCTGCAGTTGAGTTCAATGGGACTTGAATATGCTACTTGAGCCCAACTCTGGCACTGTGTAGATGAGGCCAGGTTGTTTTTCGGGTGCACTGTGATGTCAGAGGATTTGTCATAATTGTGTTTCTGCTGTCCTGGCAAGCTTCATGGACACACAGTTTCAGAGCCCGCTTGGAGCAGTCTTATAACTCACCCTTCCCAGTTAGGCCAGGTTTGACCTTCGCTGCCGTTTTGCGGCTTATGAATTTCTCTGACTTTCAAACGTTCAAACACAGTCTGTCGAAAGACTGACATCATCCTTCATTGTGGATTACTCAGGTGGGATTTCTCTTCGCCTACCATTTTCTGTTACCTGTTTTTCTTTTCCATAGTATACTCGTCATGGTCTTTCTCAGCTATCTCCCTTAGACATGCTTATCATTTCGTTATCCTTCATTCCCAGTGGTTAATTTTGTATTTCTTTAATCACCATATGTTCTCTCGGCCGAGGTGTGACTGCTTTCGTGACTCTTGGTTGATGTCTGTGAATTTGCACCGGTCACTTGTAGGAATCTTTGCTATCCTAGCCTAGGTCAAACTAAGCACTGAGAACACGTAGTCACCTTGTTTGGTTTGACATCCTGAGATCAGAAATTCCAAATTCGAGGTGGTCCTCACAGCCCCCTCATGGACACACTGTTTCCGAGACAAATTAGACAAATCTGATGAATTCCTCTCTCCAGGAAAGATATTTTCCTGTCTCTTTTCTGGATTTGGGAAGTTTCGAACTTGACCCCTGATTCTTGAACGTTCCCGTAGATTCCGTCTAGATACGGGCTTACTTTATAGGGTGTGCCATTTGTTTACCTTACATCCTCAGTCCTGGCCTGTTTATTTTTCTTGAAACACAATTGCAATGTTCTAATTTTCAGCCAACTTCCTTACATATGGTGTCAAAACACATAAGCAATAATCCTTCTATGGCAAGAGGTACGGGGAGAGAATTTCATTGCAGCCATACTGAGCACTCTAGCCTGGGAGGGCAGCCTTCACCTCCGGAAAAGGGTGCTTTTCAGCACACTTGTAGAGCCCTTCCAAACAAAGAGACATACCCCAAGCATGACAGGGCCCCATTCCTTGAAGGCTTCCAAGACATCTCTTGGGACACATTAGCATGTACCCAGTGGGCCCCATGATGCCACAGCTATGGAAAGTGAGACTGATCTTCAAAGAATGCCAGGGGCCTACGAAAGGAGGCATCGATTCTTCTCTTCAATGTCCTCAAGACATCATTCTTCACTTTGGATTATGCTTAAGGCAGAAGGACATTGTAGGTCTGATGAGCCCCAAGTCTGGCCTCTTGTTTCCAATCAAGTTGCAAGCTTGAATCAGCACTGCCTCCCCATAGACTTGAATCGATGACCATGTTCTCCTCACGGTGCTTGTCCCTCTATTCTCGCTTATTGCCAAGGATTCCTTTCTTATCTCTTGAATCAGAGTCTGTTTTATCTCTTCCACTTTCTGTGCCCGCTTTCTGTTTGTCAAAGCTGTTTCTGGGTATCTCTCCCTTTAATAGCCTAGCCTAGGCCAATCCTCAGACTGTAACCATGCGGCCATCCTGGGGGACACGTTCACCGTGTTGTCATAAACAACCTCCAAATTCGAAGTTATCCTGACAACCTCCATGCAGCCAGAGTTTCAGAGCCATCTCAGAGCAGTCTGACTCCTCACCCTTTCAAGGTAGGATAGTTTTCCTTTTCCTGGATTTCATGTCGGTTTCTCACTTTCATCTCAAACTTTGAAAGGCCTGCTACATTCTCTCTAGACCCTGGTTTCTTTCCTGTAAGATTATCCTGGGTTGTATCTCTTCTAGCTGGTGTAGATGGCCAAGTGGGTGGTCCTTCCCCAGAGAAAGTCCTGGACTCTCTCCCAAGGTGAAGTTGCCCCGGTAATCCTGTGATGCACAACGATCGTGTCATCTCCTAGCACTCTGCCGATTCCACCGTGGCAGGTCACAGGTTTTCCTTCCTTCTTCCTTTGGGGAAGTGTACCAGATGCATTCATAGGTTGTAATGTTCTCATGGTTCTTTTGCTGGTGCGTATTGGTAACGTATCCTCACAATTGTTACTTATTTAAGATCTCTGTCCGCACCGTACCATGAAATCTATATTTCCTAAGACAGCTAATGTGATCTGCACCCGTGATGTGAAACAGTGAGGCCCGGACCACCAACGCAGAACGTGGCCAATTACCCACTCCACCACAGGGCCGGACCTGAATTGTACTTTTGGACCAACCTTTTACCTGAACTTGGGAAGACGTGGGCTTGTTTGGATTATTGGTGAAGGTGATTAGTAGTAACATCGTGGACGGTAACCTTTTCCCTTGGTTCATGGGTTTAGCACGGATCGTGTTCTCTGGGGAGCATTCCTCTCCATCTATTAGGAATGGTCTACATTTCTGTAGCATCAGTAAGCATTTTGATGTGATTTTCCATCCTTGGAAGTTCACCTTCTCTAATCTCTTTCAGCCCTCAAAGCCCCATGCCGTCATTCTGGACCCCTTTTTGGATTTTGTATTTTAGGTAATTTTATTGCCATACCCTGCGTTAGAACTTCCTATATCTTTCAGATTTTCATCCTCATCTATTTAGACTTCTGTGTACGTTACACCATCTTCACCAGCGTAAGCCGAATCACAGGCCCTCACCACACACTTGTGCCTCATCATCTCTTTCACCCTCCCCCACCGCCCCGCTTTGCCTCTGGGAACCCCCAATCAAATGTCCCATGCCACCTGTTGGTTAGTGCTTGTTTGTTCTTCTCCTTGTAAGTGAGATCCTATGGTATTTGACTTTCTCCCTGGGGCTTGTTTCACCTCCCCTAAAACCCTCACAGCCATTCTGGTGGTCACAAATGGCTGAATTGCATCCTTTGTTCCGGCTGAGTGGTATGCCATTGTGTGGCTATAGCCCATCTTCCTTCTCCATTCGTCCCTTGCTGGGCAACAGGGCAGCTTCCAAATCTTGGATAGTGGGAGTAAGGGTTGGTGAACTCAGGAGTGCACATGTGTTTATGAGTTACTGTTTCTGACTTCTTTGGATAAACACACTACATAGGAAGAGCTGGATCGTATGGGACATGGATTCTTAAATTTGCGAGGCCGATCCACACCGCTTGGCGTTCTGGCTGCACCGGTTTACACTCCCACCAGCAGTGCAGGAGGCTTCCCTTCTCTCCACCTCCTCTCTGACACTTGCTGTTTCCTGTCTGCTTCCGTATAGCCATTCTGACCACAGTGAGCTGCTATGTCCTCGCGGTTTGGATTTGCATTGGCCAGAGACTAAATGATGATGAACAAGTTTTCATGCACCTGTTGGCCCTCTTTTCTTCTTGGGAGAAATCTCTGTTTCCATCTTTTGCCCAGGTTTTCATTGTCTTGTTGTTTTTTTCTTGTGCAGACGTGTGAGTTGATTGTATCTTTGGGCTTTTCACCCGTTGTCCGATGTGTGGTTTGCAAACATCCTCTCCCAGTTGTTGTGCTGTCTTTGCATTGAGTCGATGGTTTCCTTCACTGGGCAGAAGCGTCTGCATATGATGTGGTCCCGTTTGTTTCTTGTTTCCTTTGTTGCCTTGCCCAGTCTGAGCTTGCTTCATCCAAATAGGCGGCTCAGACAGATGGCAAGGAGCACTCTGCCTAGGTCTTCTCCTACAAGGTCCACGGTTTCAAGTCTGCCATTCAAGGCTTTAATCCATATCGAGGTGGTGTGTGTGACAGGTGTAACATCATGGTCTACTCTCGTTGTGTTCCATGTGGCTGTGCAGGCTTCCCAGCACCATTTACTGTACAGACTTTCTTTCTCCACTGTCTCCTCTTGGCTCCCTGGTCGAAAATGGGCTGTCCATGTTCGTTTGATTTGGGCTCTGGTCTCTCGATTCTGTTGCATTGGTCTGTGTGTCTGTTTTGGTGCCCAGACTGTGCCGTTTCGGTACCTAGCGCTTCGTCCTGTATCTTGAAATCCGAAATTGTGATACCTCCTGCTTTGTTCGTTTTCCTGAGGATTCCTTTGCCTATTCAGTGTCTCCTGCTGCTGCCTAGAAACTTTAGGATTCTCTCTTCTAACTCTGTGGCAAATATTGCTGCAAGTTTCACTAGGATTGCATGGAATCCAGTGATTCCTTACTCCGGTATGGACGTTTCAAGTGTGTTAATTCTTCCATTCCTAGATCCTGGAATATCCTTCTTTCTCCTTATGTCTTCTTGAATTTCTTTCCCAAACGTTTGATAGTTTCGATTGACATAGCTTTCACCTGTTTTGCTATGGTTCTTCATAGAGATCTTATTCTTCTCACTGGCAAGCTTTTTTTTTTTTTTTTAGCTTCAGTTTTTATATTCTTTGCAACTTTTTATTGGTTTTGTTTTGGCAGAAGTGCATCGCTGAGCTCACATCTGCTGGCAATGCTCCTGTATTTGCTGTGGAAGTCTGGCCTTGTCTAACGTCCCTTCCCATCTGCCTCTACACTACCTCGGACGCCTGCCCCAGAATGACTGAAGCTGTGTTGAGCAGGCTCACCCCCAGGATTCCACCTGGCCCACCCCGTGGCACCGACCCTGAAGGTGCGGACCTCACCGCTGCACCACCGGCTGACCCATTTCATGTTCCGTTGGCAACGTGCAGTTGAGTGCAACGGGACTTGAATATGCTTCTTGAGCCCAATTCTAGCACTGTGTAGATGAGACCAGGTTGTTATTCGGTTCCACTGTGATGTCAGAGGATTTGTCATAATTGTGTCTGTTCTGTCCCGGCAAGCTTCATGGACACAGGGTTTCAGAGCCCGATTGGAGCAGTCTCATAACTCACCTTTCCCAGTTAGCCTAGGTTTGACCTTCGCTGATCTTTTTTGGCTTCTGAATTTCTCTGAGTTTCAAACTTTCAAGCAGAAGCTGTCTAAGACTGACATTCATCATTCATTGTGGATTATTCAGGTGTGCTTTCTGTTCGCCTTCCATTTTGTGGGAGCTTTTTTTCTTTTCCACAGTATACTCGTCATGGTCTTTCTCAGCTATCTCCCTTAGACATGCTAATCAGTCCGTTCTCCTTCATTCGAAGTGAATAATTTTGTATTTCTTTAATCACCATATGTTCTCTAGGCTGCGGTGTGACTGCTTTCGTGACTCTTAGTTGTGTCTTTGAATTTGCACCGGTCACTTGTAGGACTCTTTGCTATCCTTGCCTAGGTCAAACTAAACACTGAGAACACGTGGTCATCTGAGTTGGTTTGACATCCTGAGATCAGAAACTCCCAATTCGAGGTGATTCTGGCAACCAATTCACGGACACAATGTTTCCGAGACAAATTAGACAAATCTGATGATTTCTCCTCTCCAGGAAAGATATTTTTCTTCCTCTTTTCTGGATTTGGGAAGTTTCGAACTTGACCCCTGATCCTTGAACGTTCCCCTAGGCTCCGTCTAGATACGGGCTTAATTTATTTCTATGTTCTGTGCCATTTGTTTGACCTACATCCTCTGCCCTGGCCTGTTTATTTTTCTTGAAACACAATTGTAATGTCCTAATTTTCAGCCAACTTCCTTACATATGGTGTCAAAACACATAAGCAATAATCCTTCTACAGCAAGAGGTAGGGGGAGAGAATTTCATTGGAGCAAAACTGAGAACTCGAGCCTGGGATGGCAGCCTTCACAAAGGAACAAAGCCCTCTGGAAAAGGGTGATTTTCAGCAGATTTGTAGAGCCCTTCCAAACAAAGAGACATACCCCAAGCATGACAGGGCTCCATTCCTTCAAGGCTTCCAAGACATCTCTTGGGACACATTAGCATGTACCCACTGGGCCCCTGTGACGCCAGAGCTATGGAAAGTGAGACTGATCTTCAAAGAATGCTAGGGGCTTAGGAAAGGAGGCACCGATTCTTCTCTTCAATGTCCTCAAGACATCATTCTTGAGTTTGGATTATGCTTAAATCAGAAGCACAACTTAGGTCTGCTAAGGCCCCAGTCCGGCCTCTTGTTTCCAATCAAGTTGCAAGCTTGAATCAGCATGGACTCCCTATGGACTTGAATAGAAGACAAAGTTCTCCTCTCAGTGCTTGTCCCTCTATTCTGGCTTCTCGCCAAGGATTCCTTTCTTATCCCTTGAATCAGAGTCTGTTTCATCTCTTCCAGTTTCGGTGCCTGCTTTCTGTTTGTCAAAGCTGTTTATGGGTATCTCTCCCTTTAACAGCCTAGCCTAGGCCAATCCTCAGACTGTAACCATGCAGCCATCTTGGGGGACATGTTCACCGTAATGTCATAAACAACCTCCAAATTCGAACTTGTCCTGACAACCTCCATGCACACAGAGTTTCAGTGTCCTCTCACACCAGTCTGACTCCTCACCCTTTCCAGGTAGGATAGTTTTCCTTTTTCTCGATTTCTTTTCGGTTTCTAACTTTATCCTCAAACTTTGAAAGGCCTGCTACCTTATCTTTAGACACTGGTTTCTTTCCTGTAAGATTATCCAGGGTTTTATCTCTTCTATCTTGTGTAGATGGCCTAGTGGGTGGACTTTCCCCAGAGAAAGTCCTGGACTCCCTCCCAAGTTGAAGTTGCCCATGCAATCTTCTGATGTGCAATGATCGTGTCATCTCCTAGCACTCTGCCAATTCCACCTTGGCAGGTCACAGGTTTTCCTTCCTTCTTCCTTTGGGAAAGTGTACCTGAGGCGTTCATAGATTGTAATATTCTCATGGTTCTTTTTCTGGTGCGTATTGATAACGTATCATCACAATTCCTACTTATTTATGATCTGTGACCTCACCATTCCATGAAAGCTATATTTCCTAACACTGCTAATGTGATCTGCACCCGTGATGTGAAACAGTGCGGTCTGGGCCAACCAAGCGGAATGTGGGCACTTACCCGCTGCACCACATGGCAGGCCCTGAATTGTACTTTTGGAGCAACATTTTGCCTGAACTTCGGAAGACGTGGGCCTGTATGGCTTATTCGAGAAGGTGATTAGTAGTATCATCATGGACGGTAACATTTTCCCTTGGTTCATGGGTTTAGCACGGATCATGTTCTCTTGGTAGTATATCTCTTCATCTATGTGTAATGATCTACCTTTCTGTAGCATCAGTAAGCATTTGGAGCTGATTTTCCATCCTTGGAAGTTCACCTTCTCTAATCTCTTTCAGCCCCCAATGCTTTATGACGACGTTCTGGACCCATGTTTGGATTTTTGATCTTAGGTGAATTTATTGCCATAACCCTGCATTAGAACATCCTATATCTTCCAGATTTACATCCTCATCGCTTTAGACTTCTGTGTAGGTTACATCATCTTCACCAGCGTAAGCCGAATCACAGGCCCTCACCTCACACTTGTGCCTAATCCTCTCTTTCACCCTCCCTCATTGCCCCGCTTTGCCTCTGGGAACCCACAATCAAATGTCCCGTGCCTCCGTTTGGTTATAGCTTGCTTTTTGTTCTCCTTGTAAGTGAGATCCTACGGTATTTGACTTCCACCCTGGGGCTTGTTTCACTTCCCCTAAAACCCTCACAGCCATTCTGGGGGTCACAAATCCCTGGATTGCACCCTTTGTTCCGGCTGAGTGGTATGCCATTGTGTGCCTATAGCCCATCTTCCTTCTCCGTTTGTCCCTTGCTGGGAGTAACTGTGTGGTGAACTCAGTGGTGCACATGTCTTTATGAGATACGGTTTCCGACTTTGGATAAACACGCCACATAGGAAGAGCTGGATCGTATGGGACATGGATTCTAAAATTTGTGAGGCCATTCCACACCGCTTGGCCTTCTGGCTGCACCTGTTTACACTCCCACCAGCAGTGCAGGAGGCTTCCCTTCTCTCCACCTCCTCTCTGACACTTGATGTTTCCTGTCTGCTTCCGTATAGCCATTCTGACCACAGTGAGCTGCTATGTCCTCGCGGTTTGGATTTGCACTGGCCAGAGACTTAATGATGGTGAACAAGTTTTCATGCACCTGTTGGCACTCTTTCGATCTTCTTGGGAGAAATCTCTGTTTCCATCTTTTCCCCAGCTTTTCATTGGCTTGTTTTTCTTGTGGAGACGTGTGAGTTGATTGCATCTTTGGGCTTTTCACCCCGTGTCCGATGTGTGGTTTGCAAACATCCTCTCCCAGTTGTTGTGCTGTCTTTGCATTGAGGCGATGGTTTGCTTGACTGGGCAGAAGCGTCTGCCTTTGATGTGGTCCCATTTGTTTCTCGTTTCCTTTGTTGCCCTTGCCCAGTCAGACATGCTTCTTCCAAATAGGTGGCTCAGACAGATGGCAAAGAGCACTCTGCCTAGGTCTTCTCCTACAAGGTTCAGGGTTTCAAGTCTGCCATTCAAGGCTTTAATCCATTTCGAGGTGGTGTGTGTGCCAGGTGTAACATCATGTTCTACTCTCGTTGTGTTCCATGTGGCTGTGCAGGCTTCCCAGCACCGTTTCTTGGAGAGACTCTCCTTTATCTACTGTCTCCTCTTGGCTCCCTGGTCGATAATGGGCTGTCCTGTACGTTTGAGTTGGGCTCTGGGCTCTCGGTCCTGTTGCATGGTTCTGTGTGCCTGTTTTGGGGCCCAGACTGTTCCGTTTCGGTACCTAGCACTTCGTACTATATGTTGAAATCAGAAAGAGTGATACGTCATGCTTTGTTCGTTTTCCTTAGGATTGCTTTGCCTATTAAATGTCTCTTGTTGCTGGATAGAAACTTTAGGATTCTCTCTTCTATCTCTGTCTCAAATCTCGCTGCAACTTTGACTGGGATTGCATGGATTCCAGAGATTCCTTTCTACGGTATGGACGTTTGAAGTGTGTTAATTCTTCCATCCCGAGATCCCGGAATATCCTTCTCTTTCCTTGTGTCTTCTTAAATTTCACTCCCAAAGGTTAGCTAGTTTTCGAATTAACATAGCTTTCACCTGTTTTGCTAAGGTTCTTCATAGAGATCTTATTCTTCCAACTGGCAAGCTGTTTTCCTTTTGTTTTTAGGTTCAGTTTTTCTATTCTTGGCAACTTTTAATTGGTATTGTTTTGGCAGAAGTGCAACGCTGTTCTCACATCTGCCGGCAATGCTCCTGTATTTGCTGTGGAAGTCTGGCCCTGTGTAACGTCCCTTCCCATCTGCCTCTACACTACCTCGGACGCCTGCCCCAGAATGACTGAAGCAGTGCTGACAAGGCTCACCCCCAGGATTCCACCCGGCCCACCACGGACCACTGACCCAGAAGTTGCGGACCTCAACGCTGCACCACCGGCCGGCCCCTTTCATTTCCGTTGGCAACCTACAGTTGAGTGCAATGGGACTTGAATATGCTACTTGAGCCCAACTCTGGCACTGTGGAGATGAGGCCAGGTTGTTTTTCGGGTCCACTGTGATGTCAGAGGATTTGTCATACTTGCGTCTCTGCTGTCCCGGCAAGCTTCATGGACACACGGTTTCAGAGCCCGCTTGGAGCAGTCTCATGACTCACCCTTCCCAGTTAGCCTAGGTTTGACCTTCGCTGCCGTTTTTTGCTTGTGAATTTCTCTGACTTTCAAACGTTCAAGCAGAGTCTGTCTAAAGACTGACATCATCTTTCATTGAGGATTATTCAGGTGTGATTTCTTTCGCCTTCCATTTTCTGGGACCACTTTTTCTTTTCAATAGTATGCTCGTCATGGTCTTTCTCAGCTATCTCCCTTAGATATGCTTATCAGTCCGTTCTCCTTCAGTCCGAGTGATTAATTTTGTATTTCTTTAATCACCGTATGTTCTCTAGGCCGAGGTGTGAGTGCTTTCGTGCTTCTTGGTTGTTGTCTTTGAATTTGCACCCGTCACTTGTAGGACTCTTTTCTATCCTAGGCTAGGTCTAACTAAGCACTGAGAACACGTGGTCATCTGGGTTGGTTTGACATCCTGAGATCAGAAACTCCAAATTCTAGGAGGTCCTGGCAACCCCCTTAACGGACATAATGTTTCCGAGAGAGATTAGACAAATCTGATGAATTCCTCTCTCCAGGAAAGATATTTTTCTGTCTCATTTCTGGATTTGGGGAGTTTCGAACTTGACCCCTGATCCTGAACATTCCCCTAGATTCCGTCTAGAAACGGGATTACTTTATTTCTATAGGGTGTGCCGTTTGTTTGCCTTACATCCTCATCCCTGGCCTGTTTATTTTTCTTGAAACAGAATTGTAATGTTCTAATTTTCAGCCAACTTCCTTACATGTGGTATCAAAACACATAATCAGTAATCCTTCATACGGGAAGAGGTAGGAGGTGAGAATTTCATTGGAGCCAAACTGAACACTCTAGCCTGGGAGGGCAGCCTTCACAAAGGAATGAAGCCCTCTGGAAAAGGGTGATTTTCAGCACACTTGTAGAGCCCTTCCAAACAAAGAGACATACCGCAAGCATGACAGGGCTCCATTCCTTCAAGGCTTCCAAGACATCTCTTGGGACACATTAGCATGTACCCAGTGGGCCCCAGTGACGGCAGAGCTATGGAAAGTGAGACTGATCTTCAAAGAATGCTAGGGGCCTAGGAAAGGAGGCATCGATTCTTCTCTTCAATGACCTCAAGACATCATTCTTGACTTTGAATTATGCTTAAGGCAGAAGGACAACGTAGGTCTGATAAGGCCCAAGTCCGGCTTCTTCTTTCCAATCAAGTATCAAGCTTGAATCAGCATGGCTTCCCCATACACTTGAATCGATGACCATGTTCTCGCCTCAGTGCTTGTCAATCTATTCTTGCTTCTCCCCAAGCATTCCTTTCTTATCCCTTGAATCAGAGTCTGATTTATCTCTTCCAGTTTCTGTGCCCGCTTTCTGTTGGTCAAACCTGTTTCTGGGTATCTCTCCCTTTAATAGCCTAGCCTAGGCCCATCCTCAGACTGTAACCATGCGGCCATCTTGGGGGACATGTTCACCGTGATGTCATAAACAACCTCCAAATTCTAAGTTGTCCTGACAACCTCCATGCAGCCAGAGTTTCAGAGCCATCTCAGCCCAGTCTTACTCCTCACCCTTCCCACGTAGGAAAGTTTTACTTTTTCTGGATTTCTTGTCGGTTTCTAACTTTCTCCTGGAACCTTGAAAGGCCTGCTACATTCTCTCTAGACACTGGTTTCTTTCCTGTAAGATTATCCTGGGTTGTTCTCTTCAATCTTGTGTAAATGGCCAAGTGTGTGGACCTTCCTCAGAGAAAGTCCTGGATTCCTCCCAAGTTGAAGTTGCACAGGTAATCCTGTGATGAGCAACGATCGTGTCATCTCCTAGCACTCTGCCGATTCCACCTTGGCAGGTCAAAAGTTTTTCTTCCTTCTTCCTTTGGGGAAGTGTACCAGATGCGTTCATAGATGGTAAGATTCTCATGGTTCTTTTTCTGGTGCTTATTGGTAACGTATCCTCACAATTGCTACTGATTTATGATCCCTGTCTGCACCGTAGCATGAAATCTATGTTTCCTAACAGTGCTAATGTGATCTGCACCCATGATGTGAAACAGTGAGGCCCGGGCCACCAAAGCAGAACGTGGCCACTTACCCGCTCCACCACAGGGCCGGACCTGAATTGTACTTTTGGACCAACCTTTTGCCTGAACTTGGGAAGACGTGGGCCTGTTTGGATTATTGGTGAAGGTGATTAGTAGTAACATCATGGACGGTAACATTTTCCGTTGGTTCATGGGTTTAGCATGGGTCCTGTTCTCTTGGTAGTATCCCTCTTCACCTATTTGGAATGGTCTACCTTTCTGTAGCATCAGGAAACATTTGGAGGTGATTGTCCATCCTTGGGAGTTCACCTTCTGTAATCTCTTTCAGCCCCCAAAGCTTTATGCTGTCATTCTGGACCCCTTTTTGGACTTTTGCTTTTAGGTGAATTTATTGCCATAACCCTGCATTAGAACATCCTATATCTTCCAGATTTACATCCTCATCGCTTTAGACTTCTGTGTAGGTTACATCATTTTCACCAGCGTAAGCCTAATCACAGGCCCTCACCACACACTTGTGCCTAATCCTCTCTTTCAAACTCCCTCACCGCCCCGCTTTGCCTCTGGGAACCCCCAATCCAATGTCCTGTGCCACCAGATGGTTAGGGCTTGCTTTTTCTTCTCCTTGTAAGTGAGATCCTACGGTATTGGACTTTCTCCCTGGGGCTTGTTCACTTCCCCTGAAACCCTCACAGCCATTCTGGTGGTCACAAATGGCTGGATTTCATCCTTTGTTCTGGCTGAGTGGTATCATATTGTGTGTCTATAGCAAATCTTCCTTCTGTATTCATCCCTTGCTGGGCACCAGGGCGGCTTCCATGTCTTGGATAGCAGGAGTAGGGCTGTGGTGATCTCATCGGTGCACATGTCTTTATGCGGTAGTGTTTCTGAGTTCTTCGGATAAACACGCTGCAGAGGAATAGCTGGATCGTATGGGACATGGATTCTTAAATTTCTGAGGCAGTTCCACACTGCTGGGCATAGTGCCTGCATCGGTTTCCACTCCCACCAGCAGTGCAGGAGGCTTCCCTTCTCTGCACCTCTTCTCTGACACTTGTTTCCTGTCTGCTTCCTTCTAGCCATTCTGACCACAGTGAGCTGCTATGTCATTGCAGTTTGGATTTGCATTTGCCTGAGACTTAATGACGATGAACAAGTTTTCATGCACCTGTCGGTCCTCTTTAGATCTTCTTGGGAGAAATCTCTGTTTCCAACTGTTGCCCAGGTTTTCATTGGCTTGTTGTTTTTTTTCTTTTGGAGACGTGTGAGTTGATTGCATCTTTGGGCTTTTCACCCATTGTCCGATGTGTGGTTTGCAAACATCCTCTCCCAGTTGTTGTGCTGTCTTTGCATTGAGCTGATGGTTTCTTTGACTGGGCAGAAGCATCTGCATTTGATGTGGTCCCGTTTGTTTCTTGTTTCCTTTGTTGTCCTTGCCCAGTCAGACATGCTTCTTCCAAATAGGGGGTCAGACAGATGGCAAAGAGCACTCTGCCTAGGTCTTCTGCTACAAGTTTCACGGTTTCAAGTCTGCCATTCAAGGCTTTAATCCATTTCGAGGTGGTGTGTGTGCCAGGTGTAACATCGTGGTGTACTCTCGTTGTTTTCCATGTGGCTGTGCAGGCTTAAGAGCACCGTTTCTTGTAGAGACTCTCCTTTCTCCACTGTCTCCTCTTGGCTGCCTGGTCGAAAATGGGCTGTCCATGTACGTTTGAGTTGGGCTCTGGGCTGTCGCTTCTGTTGCATTGGTCTGTGTGCCTGTTTTGGTGCCCACACTGTGCCGTTTCCGTACCTAGCGCTTCGTCCTACATGTGGAAATCATAAAGTGTGACACGTCATGCTTTGTTCGTTTTCCTGAGGATTCTTTTGCCTATTCAGGGTCTCTTCTTGCTGGCTAGAACGTTTAGGATTCTCTCTGCTATCTATGTGGGAAATAATGCTGCAACTTTGACTGAGATTGCATGGAATCCAGAGATTCCTTTCTCCGGTATGGACACTTCAAGTGTGTTAATTTTTCCATTCCTAGATCGTGAAATATCCTTGTTTCTCCTTGTGTCTCTTGAATTTCTTTCCCCAAACGTTTGCTAGTTTTCGATTGAACTAGCTTTCACCTGTTTTGCCAAGGTTCTTCATAGAGATCTTATTCTTCTCACTTGCAAGCTGTTATTTTTTTTTGTTTTTTAGCTTCATTTTTCTATTCATTGCAAATTTGAATTGGTTTTGTTGGGACAGAAGTGCAGCGCTGAGCTCACATGTGCTGGCAATGCTCCTGCATTTGCTGTGGAAGTCTGGCCATCTCTAACGTCCCTTCCCATCTGTGTCTTCACTACCTCGGACGCCTGCCCCAGAATGACTGAAGCAGTGGTGAGCAGGCTCACCCCCAGGATTCCACCTGGTCCACCCCAGGCCACCGACCCAGAAGGTGCGGAGCACACCGCTGCACCACCGGCCGGCCCCTTTCATTTTCCATTGGCCGGCTGCAGTTGAGTGCAATGAGACTCGAATATGCTACTTGAGCCCAACTCTGGCACTGTGTAGATGAGGCCATGTTGGTTTTCGCGTCCACTGTGTTGTCAGAGGGTTTGTCATAATTGTGTCTCTGCTGTCCCGGCAAGCATCATGGACACAGGGTATCAGAGCCCGCTTGGAGCAGTCTCATAACTCAGCCTTCACAGTTAGCCCAGGTTTGACCTTCGCTGTCTTTTTTTGGCTTGTGAATTTCTCTGACTTTCAAGCGCTCAAGCAGAGACTGTCTAAAGACTGACATCATCTTTCATTGTGGGTTATTCAGGTGTGATTTCTGTTCACCTTTCATTTTCTGGGACCTTTTTTTCTTTTCCATAGTATAATCGTCATGGTCTTTCTCAGCTATCGCCCTTAGATATGCTTATCTGTCCGTTCTCCTTCATTCCAAGTGACTAATTTTGTGTTTCTTTAATCACCGTATGTTCTCTAGGCCGAGGTGTGAGTGCTGTCGTGATTCCTGGTTGTTGTCTTTGAATTTGCACCCGTCACTTGTAGGACTCTTTTCTATCCTAGGCTAGGTCAAAGTAAGCAATGAGAACACGTGGTCCCCTGCGTTGTTTTGACATCCTGAGATCAGAAACTCCAAATTCGAGGTGGTCCTGGCAACCCCCACCACGGACACGATGTTTATGAGACGAATAAGACAAATCTGATGAATTCCTCTCTCCAGGAAAGATACTTTTCTGTCTCTTTTCTTGATTTGGGAAGTTTCAACCTTGACCCCTGATCCTTGAACGTTCCCCTAGATTCCTTCTAGGTACGGGCTTACCTTTTTTCCATATGGTGTGTAGTTTGTTTGACTTACATCCTAGGCCCTGGCCTGTCTATTTTTCTTGAAACAGAATAGTAATGTTCTAATTTTCAGCCAACTTCCTTACATATGGTGTCAAAACACATAAGCAATAATCTTTCTCCAGCAAGAGGTACGGGGAGAGAATTTCATTGGAGCAAAACTGAGCACTCTGGCCTGGGAGGGCAGCCTTCACAAAGGAACGAAGCCCTGTGGAAAAGGCTGACTTTCAGCACACTTGTACAGCCCTTCCAAACAAAGAGACATACCCCAAGCATGACAGGCCTCCATTCCTTCAAAGCTTCCAAGACATCTCTTGGGACACATTAGCATGTACCCACTGGGCCGCCGTGACGCCAGAGCTATTGAAAGTGAGACTGATCTTCAAAGAATGCCAGGAGCCTACGAAAGGAGGCATCGATTCTTCTCTTTAATGTCCTCAACACATCACTCTTGACTTTGGATTATGCTTAAGTCAGAAGGACACTAAGTCTTATGAGCCCCAAGTCCGGCCTCTTGTTTCCAATCAAGTTACAAGCTTGAATCAGCAAGGCCTCCCCATAGACTTTAATAGGTGACCATGCTGTCCTCTGAGTGTTTGTTCCTCTATTCTCTCCTCTCGCCAAGATTCCTTTCTTATCCCTTGAATCAGAGTCTGTTTTATGTCTTCCAGTTTCTGCGTCCGCTTTCTGTTTGTCAAAGCTGTTTCTGGGTATCTCTCCCTTTAATAGCCTAGCCTAGGCCAATCCTCAGACTGTAACCATGCGGCCATCTTGGGGGACATGTTCACCGTAATGTCATAAACAACCTCCAAATTCGAACTTGTCCTGACAACCTCCATGCACACAGAGTTTCAGAGCCACATCAGACCAGTCTGACTCCTCACCATTTCCAGGTAGGATAGTTGTCCTTTTTCTGGATTTCTTGTCGATTTCTAACTTTCTCCTCGAACTTTGAAAGGCCTGCTACATACTCTCTAGACACTGGTTTCTTTCCTGTAAGATTATCCTTTGTTGTATCTCTTCTATCTTGTGTAGATGGCCAAGTGTGTGGGCCTTCCCCAGAGAAAGTCCTGGACTCCCTCCCAAGTTGAAGTTGCCCAGGCAATCCTCTGATGTGCAATGATCGTGTCATCTCCTAGCACTCTGCCAATTCCACCTTGGCAGGTCACATGTTTTCCTTCCTTCTTCCTTTGGGGAAGTGTACCAGATGCGTTCATAGATTGTAATATTCTCATGGTTCTTTTTGTGGTGCGTATTGGTAACGTATCCTCACAATTGCTACTTATTTATGATCTCTGTCTGCACCGTACCATGAGATCTATATTTCCTAACAGTGCTAATGTGATCTGCACCCGTGATGTGAAACAGTGCGGTCTGGGCCAACCAAGTGGAACGTGGACACTTACCCGCTCCACCACAGGGCCGGCCCTGAATTGTACTTTTGGACTAACCTTTTGCCTGAACTTGGGAAGACGTGGGACTGTTTGGATTATTCGTCAAGGTGATTAGTAGTAACATCATGGACGGTAACATTTTCCCGTGGTTCATGGGTTTATCACGGATCATGTTCTCTGGGGACTATTCCTCTTCATCTATTTGGAATGGTCTACCTTTCTGTAGCATCAGTAAGCATTTTGAGGTGATTTTCCATCCTTGGAAGTTCACATTCTCTAATCTCTTTCAGCCTCCAAAGCTGTATGCCATCATTCTGTACCCCTTTTTCGATTTTTGATTTTTGGTGAATTTATTGCCCTGACCCTGCATTAGAACATCCTATATCTTTCAGATTTGCATCCTCATCGATTTAGACTACTGCGTTGGTTACATCATCTTCAAAAGCGGAAGCCTAATCACAGTCCCTCACCACACACTTTTACCTCATCATCTATTTCACCTTCCAACACCGCCCTGATTTTCCTCTTGGAACCCCCAATCAAATGTCCCGTGCCACCTGTTGGTTAGTGCTTGTTTTTTCTTCTCCTTGTAAGTGAGATCCTATGGTATTTGACTTTCTCCCTGGGGCTTGTTTCACTTCCCCTAAAACCCTCACAGCCATTCTGGTGGTCACAAATGGCTGCATTGCATCCTTTGTTCCGGCTGAGTGGTATGCCATTGTGTCGCTATAACCCATCTTCCTTCTGCATTCGTCCCTTGCTGGGCACCAGGGCGGCTTCCATGTCTTGGATAGCGGGAGTAAGGCTGTGGTGAACTCAGCGGTGCACATGTATTTATGCAGTAGTGTTTCCGAGTTCTTTGGATAAACACGCCGCAGAGGAATACCTGGATCGTATCTGACATGGATTCTTAAATTTCTGAGGCAGTGCCACACCGCTTGGCATACTGGCTGCACCAGTTTACACTCCCACCAGCACTGCAGGAGGCTTCCCTTCTCTCCATCTCCTCTCTGACACTTGTTGTTTCCTGCCTTGTTCCTTATAGCCATTCTGACCACAGTGAGCTGCCATGACATTGCAGTTTGGATTTGCATTTTCCTGAGACTTAATGATGGGGAATAAGTTTTCATGCACCTGTTGGCCCTCTTTAGACCTTCTTGGGAGAAATCTCTGTTTCCATCTTTTCCCCAGGTTTTCATTGGCTTGTTTTTGTTTTTCTTGTGGAGACGTGCGAGTTGATTGTATCTTTGGGCTTTTCACCCCTTGTGCGATGTGTGGTTTGCAAACATCCTCTCCCAGTTGTTGTGCTGTCTTTGCATTGAGTCGATGGTTTCCTTGACTGGGCAGAAGCGTCTGCATTTGATGTGGTCCCGTTTGTTTCTTGTTTCCTTTGTTGTCCTTGCCCAGTCAGACATGCTTCTTCCCATTAGGCGGCTCAGACAGATGGCAAAGAGCACTCTGCCTTGGTCTTCTCCTACAAGGTTCACGGGTTCAAGTCTGCCATTCAAGGCTTTAATCCATTTCGAGGTGGTGTGTGTGCCAGGTGTAACATCATGTTCTACTCTCGTTGTGTTCCATGTGGCTGTTCAGGCTTCCCAGTACCGTTTATTGTAGAGACTCTCCTTTCTCCACTGTCTCCTCTTGGCTGCCTGGTCGAAAATGGGCTGTCCATGTACGTTTGAGTTGGGATCTGGCCTCTCGATTCTGTTGCATGGGTCTGTGTGCCTGTTTTGGGGCCCAGACTGTGCCGTTTTGGTACCTAGCACTTCGTCCTATATGTTGAAATCAGAAAGTGTGATACGTCCTGCTTTGTTCGTTTTCCTGAGGAGTCCTTTCCCTATTCAGGGTCTCTTGTTGCTGGCTAGAAACTTTAGGATTCTCTCTTCTATCTCCGTGGAAAATATTGCTGCAACTGTGATTGGGATTTCATGCAATCCAGAGATTCCTTTCTCTGGTATGGACGTTTCAAGTGTGTTAATTCTTCCATTCCTAGATCCCAGAATATCCTTCTTTTTCCTTGTGTCTTCTTGAATTTTTGTCCCCAAAGGTTTGCTACTTTTTTTTTTTTTTTTTTTTTTTTAAGGTTTTATTTTTTCCTTTTTCTCCCCAAAGCCCCCCGGTACATAGTTGTGTATTCTTCGTTGTGGGTTCCTCTAGTTGTGGCATGTGGGACGCTGCCTCAGCGTGGTCTGACGAGCAGTGCCATGTCCGCGCCCAGGATTCGAACCGACGAAACACTGGGCCGCCTGCAGCGGAGCGCGCGAACTTAACCACTCGGCCACGGGGCCAGCCCCAAGGTTTGCTACTTTTTGAATTAACATAGCCTTCACCTGTTTTGCTAGGCTTCTTCATAAATATCTTATTCTTCTTACTGGGAAGCTGTTCTTTTTTTTTTCACCTTCAGTTTTTCTATTCTTTGTAACTTTTAAGTGGTTTTGTTTTTTCAGTAATGCATCGCTGTGCTCACATCTGCTGGCAATGCTCCTGTCTTTGCTGTGGAAGTCTGGCCCTGTCTAACGTTCCTTCCTATCTGCGTCTTCACTGACTCGGACGCCTGCCCCAGAATGACTGAAGCAGTGGTGATTAGGCTCACCCTGAGGATTCCACCCGGCCCACCCTGGGCCACCCACCCAGAAGGTGCAGACCTCACCGCTGCACCACTGGCCGGCCCCTTTCATGTTCCATTGGCAACCTGCAGTTGAGTGGAATGGGACTTTAATATACTACTTGAGCCCAACTCTGGTGCTGGGAGCCGTGGCTACATCATTTGATTGGCGGTTTGACAGGGTCCAGCCCATTAACGCCTATGGGTGCAGGGACGCCCCTTGGTGTAGAATAACCGGCCAGCCCCTCACATAATTCTGAAACCTGTGCTGCTTCTAATTGCCCTTCATTCCTTTTCCTTTCTTAACCTCCAGTTTTCACTCCTTTCGGTGGCTGCTTGGGAGGCACTACCTCCTGGGAAAATTAGATATACTAAGAGAATGTGACCACCTGCAGGTAACTTTCAAGATATTTTTCAGTTAATTATTGCAGGATCACACAGTCCAATTTGAGACAATCAGAAATTAATCCTGCCCAGATAAAATGCCGAATTAGGTTTATGGCCTCTGTCTGGTTAACGTTTCCTTCTCCCTCCAGTTCTTTGTCTAAATATATATGCATCGTCCTTCTAAGTTTGATGGTTAATTGGAGGATCAAGAAGTATCTATATATTATTCTTGAGCTTCTGCTTTCTGTTAAAATGTTATAGAGGTTTTCTCCTATAAGCAATAAATAATAAATAATTGATGAGTAGAAGGGCCGAGGGGTGCAGGGATGCCCCTCGGTGAAGAATGGCCGGCCGACACCCCTGATATTTTCTGAATTATATGCATGGTTTCTATCAAGGTTATGTCTATACTTATTTCTGTTTTTTATTCTTGAAGATATATAGTTTAGCTTAGCTTTTCAGCCCTTTTTTTTTTTTACTAACAAAATGATACTTTCTCTGGCAGTGTGTTTAAGGGACTGTTAGCTCCACAATCTAAAAGACAAAGGAATGCTTTCACCCCCTAAAGGGAATGAAAATGTAAAGATGTTTAACTGTCCGCTGAGAATGCAGATAGCCCTGGGGATAAGATACCCTGCAGTCGCCTTTTGTTCCCATTAACCATCTACACTAATGGCGTAAATGATTGAGGGAGGCAGGGATGGCTCCCCCAGGATGTAAACAGCTGTCCTGTCCGGAGGCCTGGACCTTCTCTCTTTGATTTAACTTTACCATGAATTACAATGGGTGTCTAGGTACCTATCTCTTTTAGCTTAGAGACAACAAACACTAGTTAGTTGCGAAGAAGACGATCATTAACCTTATGCTATATAGAATGAAATGCTAATAAATTTTCTTGTGCTCGTTTTTTTCACTTCCTTATCTCTCTGAGAATATTTGGAGAGCCATTTCTGTACTAATCCTGAAAAATATATAAACGACACTTGTGCACAGTAAAGTCGGACTTGCTAACACCAATCCAAGTCTCACGTCCCCTTTATATTCCCATCATTGCGCCGACGCCATCCACTACTCAGGAACATGGACACAGCCGGGGCGGGACCCCGGCACTCTGGCACTGTGTAGTTGAGGTCAAGTTGTTTTCCAGGTCCACTGTGATGTCAGAGGATTTGTCATAATTGTGTCTCTGCTGTCCCGGCAAGCTTCATGGACACAGGGTTTCAGAACCCGCTTGAAGGAGTCTCATAACTCACCCTTCCCAGTTAGCCCAGGTTTGACCTTCGCTGCCATTTTTTGGCTTGTGAATTTCTCTGACTTTCAAACGGTCAAGAAGAGTCTGTCTAAAGACTGCAGTCTTTCATTGTGGATAATTCAGGTGTGATTTCTGTTCGTCTTCCATTTTCTGGGAGCTTTTTACTTATCCGTAGTATACTCCTCATGGTCTTTCTCAGTTATATCCCTTAGATATGCTTATCAGTCCGTCCTCCTTCATTCCAAGTGATTAATTTTTTATTTCAAAAATCACATGTTCACTAGGCCGAGGTGTGACTGCTTTGGTGATTCTTGGTTGTTGTCTTTGAATTTGCACTGGTCACGTGTAGGACTCTTTGCTATCCTAGCCTAGGTCAAAGTAAGCACTGAGAACACGTGGTCATCTGGGTTGGTTTGACATCTTGAGATCAGAAACTCCAAATTCCAGGTAGTCCTGGCAACCCCCTTCATGGACATAATGTTTCCGAGACAAATTAGACAAATCTGATGAATTCCTCTCTCCAGGAAAGATATTTTTCTGTCTCTTTTCTGGATTAGGGAAGTTTCGAACTTGACCCTGATCCTTGAACGTTCCCGAGATTCTGTCTAGATACGGGCTTACTTTATTTCTATAGGGTGTGCTGTTTCTTAGACTTACATCCTCAGCCCTGGCATGTTTATTTTTCTTGAAACAGAATTGTAATGTTCTAATTTTCAGCCAACTTCCTTACACAGGGTGTCAAAACACATAAGCAATAATCCTTCTACAGCAAGAGGTAGGGGGAGAGAATTTCACTGGAGCCAAACTGAGCACTCGAGCCTGGGAGGGCAGCCTTCACAAAGGAACGAAGCCCTCTGGAAAAGGCTGACTTTCAGCACACTTGTACAGCCCTTCCAAACAAAGAGACATACCCCAAGCATGACAGGCCTCCATTCCTTCAAGGCTTCCAAGACATCTCTTGAGACACATTAGCATGTACCCAATGGGCCCCCGTGACGCCAGAGCTATGGAAAGTGAGACTGATCTTCAAAGAATGCCAGGGGCCTATGAAAGGAGGCATCGGTTCTTCTCTTCAATGATCTCAAGATATCATTTTTGACTTTGGATTTTGCTTAAGGCACAAGGACAACGAAGGTCTGATAAGGCCCAAGTCTGGCCTCTTGTTTCCAATTAAGCTTCAAGCTTGAATCAGCATGGCCTCCCCGTAGACTTGAATAGATGACAATGTTCTCGTCTCAGTGCTTGTCCCTCTATTCTCGCTTCTTGCCAAGGATTCCTTTCTTATCACTTGAATCAGAGTCTGTTTTATCTCTTCCAGTTTCTGTGCCCGCTTTCTGTTTGTCAAAGTGTTTCTGGGTATCTCTCCCTTTAACAGCCTAGCCTAGGCCAATCCTCAGACTGTAACCATGTGGCCATCTTAGGGGACATGTTTACCATGATGTCCTAAACAACCTCCAAATTCTAAGTTGTCCTGACAACCTCCATGCACACAGAGTTTCAGAGTCCTCTCAGACCAGTCTGACTCCTCACCCTTTCCAGGTAGGAGAGTTTTCCTTTTTCTGGATTTCTTGTCAGTTTCTAACTTTCTCCTGGAACTTTGAAAGGCCTACTACATTCTCTCTAGACACAGGTTTCTTTCCTGTAAGATTATCCTTGCTTTTATCTTTTCTATCTTGTGTAGATGGCCAAGTGGGTGGACTTTCCCCAGAGAAACTCTAGGACTCCTTCCCAAGTTGAAGTTTCCTAGGCAATCCTCTAATGCGCAATGCTCGTGTCATCTCCTAGCACTCTGCCAATTCCACCTTGGCAGGTCACATGTTTTCCTTCCTTCTTCCTTTGGGGAAGTGTAACAGATGCGTTCATAGATTGTAATAGTCTCATGGTTCCTTTTCTGGTGCGTATTGAGAAGGTATCCTCACAATTGCAACTTATTTAGTATCTCTGTCCACACCGTACCATGAAATCTATATTTCCTGACACTGCTAATGTGATCTGCACCCGTGATGTGAAACAGTGAGGCCCGGGCCGCCCAAGCGGAACATGGGCACTTACCAGCTCCACCACACGGCCGGATCTGAATTGTACTTTTGGACTAACCTTTTGCCTGAACTTGTGACGACGTGGGCCTGTTTGCATTATTCGTGAAGGTTATTAGTAGTAACATCATGGACGGTAACATTTTCCCTTGGTTCACTGGTTTAGCTCGGATCATGTTCTGTGGGTAGTATTCCTCTTCATCTATTTGGAATGGTCTACATATCTGTAGCCTCAGTAAGCATTTTGAGGTGATTTTCCATCCTTGGAAGTTCACCTTCTGTAATCTTTTTCAGCCCCCAAAGCTTTATGCCTTCATTCTGGACCCGTTTTGGATTTTTGATGTTAGGTGAATTTATTGCCATAACCCTGCATTAGAACATCCTATATCTTTCAGATTTGCATCCTCATCGATTTAGACCTCTGCGTAGCTCACATCATCTTCACCAGCGTAAGCCTAATCCCCGGCCCTCATCACACACTTGTGCCACATCATCTCTTTCACCCTCCCCAACCGCCCCTCTTTGCCTCTGGGAACCCCCAATCAAACGTCCCATGCCACCTGTTGGTTAGTGCTTGTTTTTACTTCTCCTTGTAAGTGAGATCCTACGGAATTCGACTTTCCCCCTGGGGCTTGTTTCACTTCCCCTAAAACCCTCACAGCCATTCTGGTGGTCACAAATGGCTGGATTGCATCCTTTGTTCTGGCAGAGTGGTATGCCATGTGTGGCTATAGCCAATCTTCCTTCTGCATTCGTCACTAGCTGTGCACCAGGGCGGCTTCCGAGTCTTGGATAGCGGGAGTAAGGCTGTGCTGAACTCAGCGGTGCACATGTATTTATGCAGTAGCGTTTCAAAGAACTTTGCATAAACACGCCACCGAGGAATAGCTGGATCACATGAGACATGCATTCTTAAATTTCTGAGGCAGTTCCACACCGCTTAGCATACTGGCTGCACCAGTTTACACTCCCATCAGCAGTGCAGGAGGCTTCCCTTCTCTCCACCTCCTCTCTGACACTTGTTTCTTGTCTGCTTCCTTATAGTCATTCTGACCACAGTGAGCTGCTATGTTCCTGCATCTTGCATTTGCGTTGGCCTGAGACTTAATGATGGTGAACAAGTTTTCATGCACCTGTTGGCACTCTTTCGATCTTGTTGGGAGAAATCTCTGTTTCCATCTTTTGCGCAGATTTTCATTGGCTTGTGGTTTTTTTTCTTGTGTAGACGTGCGAGTTGATTGTATCTTTGGGCTTTTCACCCCGTGTCCGATGTGTGGTTTGCAAACATCCTCTCCCAGTTGTTGTGCTGTCTTTGCATTGAGTCGATGGTTTCCTTGACTGGGCAGAAGAGTCTGCATATGATGTGGTCCCGTTCGTTTCTTGTTTCCTTTGTTGCCCTTGCCCAGTCAGACATGCTTCTTCCAAATAGGCGGCTCAGACAGATGGCAAAGAGCACTCTGCCTTGGTCTTCTCCTACAAGGTTCACGGTTTCATGTCTGCCATTCAAGGCTTTAATCCATTTCGATGTGCTGTGTGTGCCAGGTGTAACATCATTGTGTACTCTCGTTGTGTTCCATGTGGCTGTGCAGGCTTCCCAGCACCGTTTCTTGTAGAGACTCTCCTTTCTCCACTGTCTCCTCTTGGCTCCCTGGTCGAAAATGGGCTGTCCATGTACGTTTGAGTTGGGCTCTGGGCTCTCGATTCTTTTGCATGGGACTGTGTGCCTGTTTTTGGGCCCAGACTGCGCCATTTCGGTACCTAGCGCTTCGTCCTCTATGTTGGAATCAGAAAGTGTGACACGTCCAGCTTTGTTCTTTTTCCTGAGGATTCCTTTGCCTATTCAGGGTCTCTTGTGGCTGGCTAGAATCTTTAGGATGCTCTCTTCTATCTCTGTGGCAAAGAGTGCTGCAAATTTGACTGGGATTGCAAGGAATCCAGAGATTCCTTTCTCCGGTATGGACGTTTCAAGTATGTTAATTCTTCCATTCCTGGATCCTGGAATATCCTTCTTTCTCCTTGGGTCTTCTTGAATTTCTTTCCCCAAACGTTTGCTAGTTTTTGATTGACATAGCTTTCACCTATTTTGCTAAGGTTCTTTACAGAGATCTTATTTTTCTCACTAGCAAGCTGTTGTTTTTTCTTTTAGCTTCAGATTTTCTATCCTTTGCCACTGTTAATTGGTTTTGTTTTGGCAGAAGTGCATCGCTGAGTTCACATCTGCTGGCAATGCTACTGTATTTGCTGTGGAAGTCTGGCCCTGTCTAACATCCCTTCCCATCTGCCTCTACACTACCTCGGACGCCTGCCCCAGAATGACTGAAGCAGTGGTGAGCAGGCTCACCCCCAGGATTCCACCCAGCCCAGCCCCGGCCACCGACCCAAAAGGTGCGGACCTCACCGCTGCACCACCGGCCAGCCGCTTTCATGTTCCATTGTCAACCTGCAGTTGAGTGCAATGGGACTTGAATAGGCTACTTGAGCCCAACTCTGGCACTGTGTAGATGTGGCCAGGTTGTTTTTCGGGTCCACTGTGATGTCAGAGGATTTGTCATAACTGTGTCCCTGCTGTCCCGGCAAGCTTCACAGATGCAGGGTTTCAGAGCCCACTTGGAGCAGTCTCATTACTCACCCTTCCCAGTTAGCCCAGGTTTGACTTTCTCTGCCATTTTTTGGCTTGTGAATTTCTCTGACTTTCAAACCTTCCATCAGAGTCTGTCTAAAGACTGACATCATCTTTCATTGTGGATTACTCAGGTGTGCTTTCTGTTCGCCTTCCATTTTCTGGGACCTTTTTTTCTTTGCCATTGTATACTCGTCATGGTCTTTCTCAGCTATCTCCCTTAGACATGATTCTCAGTCCATTCTCCTTCATTCGAACTGATTAATTTTGTATTTCTTTAATCACCGTATGTTCTCTAGGCCGAGGTGTGACTGCTTTCATGACTCTTGGTTGATGTCTTTGAATTTGCACAGAGCACTTGTAGGACTCTTTGCTATCCTAGCCTAGGTCAAAGTAAGCACTGAGAACACGTGGTTATCTGGGTTGTTTTGACATCCTGAGATCAGAAACTCCAAATTCGAGGTGGTCCTGGCAACCCCTTCACGGACACAATGATTCCGAGACAAATTAGACAAATCCGATGAATTCCCCTCTCCAGGAAAGATATTTTTCTCTTTTCTGGATTTGGGAAGTTTAGAACTTGACCCCTGATCCTTGAACTTTGCCCAAGATTCCGCCTAGATACTGGCTTACCTTATTTCTAAAGGCTGTTCCATTTGTTTGACCTACATCCTCAGCCCTGGCATGTTTATTTTTCTTAAAACACAATTGTAATGTTCTAATTTTCAGCCAACTTCCTTACATATGGTGTCAAAACGCATAAGCAATAATCCTTCCCTGGCAAGAGGTAGGGGGAGAGAATTTCATTGGAGCCAAACTGAGCATTCAAACCTGGGAAGGCAGCCTTCACAAAGGAACAAAGCCCTCTGGAAAAGGGTGATTTTCAGCACACTTGTACAGCCCTTCCAAACAAAGAGACATACCCCAAGCATGACAAGGCTCCATTTCTTCAAGGCTTCCAAGACATTTCTTGGGACACATTAGCATGTATCCAGTTGGCCCCCATGACGCCAGAGCTATGGAAAGTGAAACTGATCTTCAAAGAATGCCAGGGCCCTACGAAAGGAGGCATCGATTCTTCCCTTCAGTGTCCTCAAGACATCATTCTGACTTTGAATTATGCTTAAGTCAGTAGTACACTGTAGGTCTGATGAGCGTCAAGTCCGGCCTCTTGTTTCCAATCAAGTTGCAAGCTTGAATCAGCATGGCCTCCCCATAGACTTGAATCGATGACTATGTTCTCCTCTTGTCCCTCTATTCTCGCTTCTTGCCAAGGATTCCTTTCTTATCACTTGAATCAGAGTCTGTTTTATCTCTTCCAGTTTCTGTGCCCGCTTTCTGTTTGTCAAAGTGTTTCTGGGTATATCTTCCTTTAATAGCCTAGCCTAGGCCAATCCTCAGACTGTAACCATGAGGCCATCTTGTGGGACATGTTCACCGTGATGTCCTAAACAACCTCCAAATTATAAGTTGTCCTGACAACCTCCATGCACATAGAGTTTCAGAGCCATCTCAAACCAGTCTGACTCCTCACCCTTTCCAGGTAGGAAAGTTTTCCTTTTTCTGGATTTCTTGTCAGTTTCTAACTTTCTCCTCGAACTATGAAGGGCTGGTACATTCTCTCTAGACACTTGTGTCTTTCCTGTAAGATTATCCTGGGTTGTATCTCTTCTATCTTGTGTAGATGGCCAAGTGGGTGGACCTTCCCCAGAGAAAGTCCTGGACTCCATCCCAAGTTGAAGTTGCCGAGGTAATCCTGTGATGAGCAACGATCGTGTCATCTCCCAGCACTCTGCCAATTCCACCTTGTCAGGTCACAGGTTTTCCTTCCTTCTTCCTTTGGGGAAGTGTACCTGAGGCGTTCATAGATTGCAATATTCTCATGGTTCTTTTTCTGGTGCGTATTGGTAAGGTATCCTCACAATTCCTACTTATTTATGATCCCTGTCCACACCGTACCATGAAATCTATATTTCCTAACAGTGCTAATGTGATCTGCTCCCGTGATGTGAAACAGTGAGGCCCGGGCCATCAAAGCGGAACATGGGCACTTACCCGGTCCACCACAGGGCCGGCCCTGAAGTGTACTTTTGGACCAACCTTTTGTCTGAACTTGGGAAGACGTGGGCCTATTAGGATCATTGGTGAAGGTGATTAGTAGTAACATCATGGACGGTAACATTTTTCCTTGGTTCATGGGTTTAGCAGAGATCATGTTCTCTTGGTAGTATCCCTCTTCATCTATTTGGAATTGTCTACCTTTCTGTAGCATCAGGAAGCATTTGGAGGTGATTTTCCATCCTTGGGAGTTCACCTTCTGTAATCTCTTTCAGCCCCCAAAGCTTTATGCTGTCATTCTGGACCCGTTTTTGGATTTTTGATTTTAGGTGAATTTTTTGCCACATCGCTGCATTAGAACATCCTATATATTCCAGATTTACATCCTCATCGCTTTAGACTTCTGCGTAGGTTGCAACATCTTCACCAGCGTAAGCCTAATCACAGGCCCTCACCACACACTTGTGCCTAATCCTCTCTTTCACCCTCCCTCACCGCCCCACTTTGCCTCTGGGAACCCCCAATTCAATTTCCTGTGCCACATGTTGGTTATAGCTTGCTTTTTGTTCTCCTTGTAAGTGAGATACTACAGCATTTGACTTTCTTCCTGGGGCTTGTTTCACTTCCCCTAATACCCTCACAGCCATTCTGGTGGTCACAAATGGGTGGATTGCATCCTTTGTTTCGGCTGAGTGGTTGATATTGTGTGGCTATAGCCCATCTTCCTTCTGCATTCGTCCCTTGCTGGGCACCAGGGTGGCTTCCATGTCTTGGATAGCGGGAGTAAGGCTGTGCTGAACTCAACAGTGCCCATGTCTTTATGCAGTAGTGTTTCCGAGTTCTTCGGATAAACATGCCGCAGACGAATAGCTGGATCATATGGGACATGGATTCTTAATTTTCTGAGGCAGTTCCACACCGCTGGGTGTAGTGCCTGCACTGGTTTCCACTCCCACCAGCAGTGCAGGAGTCTTCCCTTCTCTCCACCTCCTCTCTGACGCTTGTTGTTTCCTGTCTGCTTCCTTCTAGCCATTCTGACCACAGTGAGCTGCTATGTCATTGCAGTTTGGATTTGCGTTGGCCTGAGACTTAATGATGGTGAACAAGTTTTCATGCACCTGTTGGCCCTCTTTAGATCTTCTTGGGACAAATCTCTGTTTCCATTTTTGCCCAGGTTTTCATTGGCTTGTTTTTTTGTTGTTGTTGTTTTTGAGACGTGTGAGTCGATTGTATCTTTGGGCTTTTCACCCCTTGTATGATGTGTGGTTTGCAAACATTCTCTCCCACTTGTTTGGCTGTCTTTCCATTGAGGCGATGGTTTCCCTGACTGGGCAGAAGCGTCTGCATTGGATGTGGTCCCGTTTGTTTCTTGTTTCCTTTGTTGCCCTTGCCCAGTCAGACATGCTTCTTCCAAATAGACAGCTCAGGCAGATGGCAAAGTGCAGTCTGCCTAGGTCTTCTCCTACAAGTTTCCCGGTTTCAAGTCTGCCATTCAGGGCTTTAATCCATCTCAGGTGGTGTGTGTGCCAGGTGTCACATTATGGTCTACTCTCGTTGTGTTCCATGTGGCTGTGCAGGCTTCCCAGCACCGTTTCTTGTAGAGACTCTCCTTTCTCCACTGTCTCCTCTTGGCTCCCTGGTCGAAAATGGGCCGTCCATGTACGTTTGAGTTGGGCTCTGGGCTCTCGATTCTTTTGCATGGGTCTGTGTGCCTGTTTCGTGGCCCAGACTGTGCCGTTTCGGTTCTTGCGCTTCATCCTATATGTTGAAATCAGAAATTGTGACACGTCCCACTTTGTTCGTTTTCCTGAGGATTCCTTTGCCTCTTCAGGGTCTCTTGTTGCTGGCTAGAGACTTTAGGATTCTCTCTGCTAGCTCTGTGGCAAATATTGCTGCAACTTTGACTGGGATTGATGGAATCTAGAGATTCCTTTCTCCGGTTGTGACGTTTTAAGTGTGTTAATTCTTCCATTACTAGATCCTGGAATGTCCTTCTTTCTCCTTGTGTCTTCTTGACTTTCTTTCCCCAAACGTTTGCTAGTTTTTGATTGACATAGCCTTCACCTATTTTGCTAAGGTTCTTCATAGAGATCTTATTCTTCTCAGTGGCAAGCTGTTTTTTTTTCTTTTCTTTAGCTTCAGTTTTTCTATTCTTTGCAATTTTTAATTGGTTTTGTTTTTGCAGAAGTGCACCGCTATCTCAGATATGCTGGCAGTGCTGCTGTATTTGCTTTGGAAAAGTCGCCCTGTCTAACGTCCATTCCCATCTGCATCTACACTACCTCGGACGCCTGCCCCAGAATGACTGAAGCAGTGGTGAGCAGGCTCACCCCCAGGATTCCACCCGGCCCATCCCGGGCCACCAACCCAGGAGGTGCAGACCTCATCACTGCACCACCGGCCGACCCCATTCATATTTCATTCGCCACCTGCAGTTGATCGCAAAGGGACTTGAATATGCTACTTGAGCCCAACTCGGGCATTGTGGAGATGAGGCCAGGTTGTTTTTCGGGTCCACTGTGATGTCAGAGGATTTTTCATAATTTTGTCACTGCTGTCCTGGCAAGCTTCATGAACACAGGGTTTCAGAGCCCGCTTGAGCAGTCTCATAACTCACCCTTCCCAGTTATCCCAGGTTTGAACTTCACTGCCGTTTTTTGGCTTGTGAATTTCCCTGACTATCAAAGATTCAAGCAGAGTCTGTCTAAAGACTGACATCTTTCATTGTGAATAATTCAGGTGTGATTTCTGTTCGACTTCCAATTTCTGGGAACTTTTTTCTTTTCCGTAATATAATCGTCACGGTCTTTCTCAGCTATCTCCCTTAGATATGCTTATCAGTCCGTTCTCATTCATTCCAAGTGATTAATTTTGTATTTCTTTAATCACTGTATGTTCTCTAGGCCGAGGTGTGAGTGCTCTCGTGATTCTTGGTTGGTGTCTTTGAATTTGCACCAGGCACTTGTAGGAATCATTGCTATCCTAGCCTAGGTCCAACTAAGCACTGAGAACACGTGGTCATCTGGGTTGGTTTCACATCCTGAGATCAGAAACTCCAAATTCGAGGTGTTCCTGGAAACCCCCTTCACGGGCACAATGTACCCGAGACAAATTAAACAAATCTGATAAATTCCTCTCTTCAGCAAACAAATTTTTCTGTCTCTTTTCTGGATTTGTGAAGTTTCGAACTTGACCCCTTATACTTGAACGTTCCCCTAGATTCCATCTAGATACGGCCTTACTTTATTTTTATAGGCTGTGCCATTTTTTTGACTTACATCCTCAGCCCTGGCATGTTTACTTTTCTTGAAACAGAATTGTAATGTTCTAATTTTCAGCCAACATCCTTACATATGGTGTCAAAACACATAATCAATAATCATTCTATGGCAACAGGTAGGGGGAGGGAATTTCATTGGAGCCAAACTGAGCAATCCACCGTGGGAGGGCAGCCTTCACAAAGGAACGGAGCCCTCTGGAAAAGGGTGCTTTTCAGCACACTTGCAGAGCCCATGCAAACAAAGAGATATGCCACAAACATGACAGGGCTCCATTCCTTCAAGACTTCCAAGACATCTCTTGGGACACATTAGCATGTACCCAGTGGGCCCCCGTGACGCCAGAGCTATGGAAAGTGAATTATAACATTACAATTCTGTTTCAAGAAAAATACACATGCCAGGGCTGATGATGTAAGTCAAACAAATGGCACAGCCTATAGAAATAAGGTAAGCCCGTATCTAGACGGAATCTAGGGGAAGCTTCAAGGATCAGGGGTCACGTTCCAAACTATCCAAATCCAAAAAAGAGAAAGAAAAATATCTTTCCTGGAGAGAGGAATTCATCAGATTTGTCTTATTCGTCTCATAAACATCGTGTCCGTGGTGGGGGTTGCCAGGACCACCTCGAATTTGGAGTTTCTGATCTCAGGATGTCAAAACAACGCAGGGGACCACGTGTTCTCATTGCTTACTTTGACCTAGCCTAGGATAGAAAAGAGTCCTACAAGTGACGGGTGCAAATTCAAAGACAACAACCAGGAATCACGACAGCACTCACACCTCGGCCTAGAGAACATACGGTGATTAAAGAAACACAAAATTAGTCACTTGGAATGAAGGAGAACGGACAGATAAGCATATCTAAGGGCGATAGCTGAGAAAGACCATGACGATTATACTATGGAAAAGAAAAAAAGGTCCCAGAAAATGAAAGGTGAACAGAAATCACACCTGAATAACCCACAATGAAAGATGATGTCAGTCTTTAGACAGTCTCTGCTTGAGCGCTTGAAAGTCAGAGAAATTCACAAGCCAAAAAAAGACAGCGAAGGTCAAACCTGGGCTAACTGTGAAGGCTGAGTTATGAGACTGCTCCAAGCGGGCTCTGATACCCTGTGTCCATGATGCTTGCCGGGACAGCAGAGACACAATTATGACAAACCCTCTGACAACACAGTGGACGCGAAAACCAACATGGCCTCATCTACACAGTGCCAGAGTTGGGCTCAAGTAGCATATTCGAGTCTCATTGCACTCAACTGCAGCCGGCCAATGGAAAATGAAAGGGGCCGGCCGGTGGTGCAGCGGTGTGCTCCGCACCTTCTGGGTCGGTGGCCTGGGGTGGACCAGGTGGAATCCTGGGGGTGAGCCTGCTCACCACTGCTTCAGTCATTCTGGGGCAGGCGTCCGAGGTAGTGAAGACACAGATGGGAAGGGACGTTAGAGATGGCCAGACTTCCACAGCAAATGCAGGAGCATTGCCAGCACATGTGAGCTCAGCGCTGCACTTCTGTCCCAACAAAACCAATTCAAATTTGCAATGAATAGAAAAATGAAGCTAAAAAACAAAAAAAAATAACAGCTTGCAAGTGAGAAGAATAAGATCTCTATGAAGAACCTTGGCAAAACAGGTGAAAGCTAGTTCAATCGAAAACTAGCAAACGTTTGGGGAAAGAAATTCAAGAGACACAAGGAGAAACAAGGATATTCCACGATCTAGGAATGGAAAAATTAACACACTTGAAGTGTCCATACCGGAGAAAGGAATCTCTGGATTCCATGCAATCTCAGTCAAAGTTGCAGCATTATTTCCCACATAGATAGCAGAGAGAATCCTAAACGTTCTAGCCAGCAAGAAGAGACCCTGAATAGGCAAAAGAATCCTCAGGAAAACGAACAAAGCATGACGTGTCACACTTTATGATTTCCACATGTAGGACGAAGCGCTAGGTACGGAAACGGCACAGTGTGGGCACCAAAACAGGCACACAGACCAATGCAACAGAAGCGACAGCCCAGAGCCCAACTCAAACGTACATGGACAGCCCATTTTCGACCAGGCAGCCAAGAGGAGACAGTGGAGAAAGGAGAGTCTCTACAAGAAACGGTGCTCTTAAGCCTGCACAGCCACATGGAAAACAACGAGAGTACACCACGATGTTACACCTGGCACACACACCACCTCGAAATGGATTAAAGCCTTGAATGGCAGACTTGAAACCGTGAAACTTGTAGCAGAAGACCTAGGCAGAGTGCTCTTTGCCATCTGTCTGACCCCCTATTTGGAAGAAGCATGTCTGACTGGGCAAGGACAACAAAGGAAACAAGAAACAAACGGGACCACATCAAATGCAGATGCTTCTGCCCAGTCAAAGAAACCATCAGCTCAATGCAAAGACAGCACAACAACTGGGAGAGGATGTTTGCAAACCACACATCGGACAATGGGTGAAAAGCCCAAAGATGCAATCAACTCACACGTCTCCAAAAGAAAAAAAACAACAAGCCAATGAAAACCTGGGCAACAGTTGGAAACAGAGATTTCTCCCAAGAAGATCTAAAGAGGACCGACAGGTGCATGAAAACTTGTTCATCGTCATTAAGTCTCAGGCAAATGCAAATCCAAACTGCAATGACATAGCAGCTCACTGTGGTCAGAATGGCTAGAAGGAAGCAGACAGGAAACAAGTGTCAGAGAAGAGGTGCAGAGAAGGGAAGCCTCCTGCACTGCTGGTGGGAGTGGAAACCGATGCAGGCACTATGCCCAGCAGTGTGGAACTGCCTCAGAAATTTAAGAATCCATGTCCCATACGATCCAGCTATTCCTCTGCAGCGTGTTTATCCGAAGAACTCAGAAACACTACCGCATAAAGACATGTGCACCGATGAGATCACCACAGCCCTACTCCTGCTATCCAAGACATGGAAGCCGCCCTGGTGCCCAGCAAGGGATGAATACAGAAGGAAGATTTGCTATAGACACACAATATGATACCACTCAGCCAGAACAAAGGATGAAATCCAGCCATTTGTGACCACCAGAATGGCTGTGAGGGTTTCAGGGGAAGTGAACAAGCCCCAGGGAGAAAGTCCAATACCGTAGGATCTCACTTACAAGGAGAAGAAAAAGCAAGCCCTAACCATCTGGTGGCACAGGACATTGGATTGGGGGTTCCCAGAGGCAAAGCGGGGCGGTGAGGGAGTTTGAAAGAGAGGATTAGGCACAAGTGTGTGGTGAGGGCCTGTGATTAGGCTTACGCTGGTGAAAATGATGTAACCTACACAGAAGTCTAAAGCGATGAGGATGTAAATCTGGAAGATATAGGATGTTCTAATGCAGGGTTATGGCAATAAATTCACCTAAAAGCAAAAGTCCAAAAAGGGGTCCAGAATGACAGCATAAAGCTTTGGGGGCTGAAAGAGATTACAGAAGGTGAACTCCCAAGGATGGACAATCACCTCCAAATGTTTCCTGATGCTACAGAAAGGTAGACCATTCCAAATAGGTGAAGAGGGATACTACCAAGAGAACAGGACCCATGCTAAACCCATGAACCAACGGAAAATGTTACCGTCCATGATGTTACTACTAATCACCTTCACCAATAATCCAAACAGGCCCACGTCTTCCCAAGTTCAGGCAAAAGGTTGGTCCAAAAGTACAATTCAGGTCCGGCCCTGTGGTGGAGCGGGTAAGTGGCCACGTTCTGCTTTGGTGGCCCGGGCCTCACTGTTTCACATCATGGGTGCAGATCACATTAGCACTGTTAGGAAACATAGATTTCATGCTACGGTGCAGACAGGGATCATAAATCAGTAGCAATTGTGAGGATACGTTACCAATAAGCACCAGAAAAAGAACCATGAGAATCTTACCATCTATGAACGCATCTGGTACACTTCCCCAAAGGAAGAAGGAAGAAAAACTTTTGACCTGCCAAGGTGGAATCGGCAGAGTGCTAGGAGATGACACGATCGTTGCTCATCACAGGATTACCTGTGCAACTTCAACTTGGGAGGAATCCAGGACTTTCTCTGAGGAAGGTCCACACACTTGGCCATTTACACAAGATTGAAGAGAACAACCCAGGATAATCTTACAGGAAAGAAACCAGTGTCTAGAGAGAATGTAGCAGGCCTTTCAAGGTTCCAGGAGAAAGTTAGAAACCGACAAGAAATCCAGAAAAAGTAAAACTTTCCTACGTGGGAAGGGTGAGGAGTAAGACTGGGCTGAGATGGCTCTGAAACTCTGGCTGCATGGAGGTTGTCAGGACAACTTAGAATTTGGAGGTTGTTTATGACATCACGGTGAACATGTCCCCCAAGATGGCCGCATGGTTACAGTCTGAGGATGGGCCTAGGCTAGGCTATTAAAGGGAGAGATACCCAGAAACAGGTTTGACCAACAGAAAGCGGGCACAGAAACTGGAAGAGATAAATCAGACTCTGATTCAAGGGATAAGAAAGGAATGCTTGGGGAGAAGCAAGAATAGATTGACAAGCACTGAGGCGAGAACATGGTCATCGATTCAAGTGTATGGGGAAGCCATGCTGATTCAAGCTTGATACTTGATTGGAAAGAAGAAGCCGGACTTGGGCCTTATCAGACCTACGTTGTCCTTCTGCCTTAAGCATAATTCAAAGTCAAGAATGATGTCTTGAGGTCATTGAAGAGAAGAATCGATGCCTCCTTTCCTAGGCCCCTAGCATTCTTTGAAGATCAGTCTCACTTTCCATAGCTCTGCCGTCACTGGGGCCCACTGGGTACATGCTAATGTGTCCCAAGAGATGTCTTGGAAGCCTTGAAGGAATGGAGCCCTGTCATGCTTGCGGTATGTCTCTTTGTTTGGAAGGGCTCTACAAGTGTGCTGAAAATCACCCTTTTCCAGAGGGCTTCATTCCTTTGTGAAGGCTGCCCTCCCAGGCTAGAGTGTTCAGTTTGGCTCCAATGAAATTCTCACCTCCTACCTCTTCCCGTATGAAGGATTACTGATTATGTGTTTTGATACCACATGTAAGGAAGTTGGCTGAAAATTAGAACATTACAATTCTGTTTCAAGAAAAATAAACAGGCCAGGGATGAGGATGTAAGGCAAACAAACGGCACACCCTATAGAAATAAAGTAATCCCGTTTCTAGACGGAATCTAGGGGAATGTTCAGGATCAGGGGTCAAGTTCGAAACTCCCCAAATCCAGAAATGAGACAGAAAAATATCTTTCCTGGAGAGAGGAATTCATCAGATTTGTCTAATCTCTCTCGGAAACATTATGTCCGTTAAGGGGGTTGCCAGGACCTCCTAGAATTTGGAGTTTCTGATCTCAGGATGTCAAACCAACCCAGATGACCACGTGTTCTCAGTGCTTAGTTAGACCTAGCCTAGGATAGAAAAGAGTCCTACAAGTGACGGGTGCAAATTCAAAGACAACAACCAAGAAGCACGAAAGCACTCACACCTCGGCCTAGAGAACATACGGTGATTAAAGAAATACAAAATTAATCACTCGGACTGAAGGAGAACGGACTGATAAGCATATCTAAGGGAGATAGCTGAGAAAGACCATGACGAGCATACTATTGAAAAGAAAAAGTGGTCCCAGAAAATGGAAGGCGAAAGAAATCACACCTGAATAATCCTCAATGAAAGATGATGTCAGTCTTTAGACAGACTCTGCTTGAACGTTTGAAAGTCAGAGAAATTCACAAGCAAAAAACGGCAGCGAAGGTCAAACCTAGGCTAACTGGGAAGGGTGAGTCATGAGACTGCTCCAAGCGGGCTCTGAAACCGTGTGTCCATGAAGCTTGCCGGGACAGCAGAGACGCAATTATAACAAATCCTCTGACATCACAGTGGACCCGAAAAACAACCTGGCCTCATCTCCACAGTGCCAGACTTGGGCTCACGTAGCGTATTCAAGTCTCATTGCACTCAACTGCAGGTTGCCAACAGAACAGGAAATGGGGCGGCCATTGGTGCAGCGGCGAGGTCTGCACCTTTGGGGTCGGTGGCCCGGGGTGGGCCGGGTGGAATCCTGGGGGTGAGCCTGCTCACCACTGCTTCAGTCATTCTGGGGCAGGCGTCCGAGTTAGTGTTAAGGCAGATGGGAAGGGACGTTACACAGGGCCAGACTTCCTCAGCAAATACAGGAGCATTGCCGGCAGATGTGAGCCCAGCGATGCACTTCTGCCAAAACAAAACCAATTAAAATTTGCAAAGAATAGAAAAACTGAAGCTGAAAAAAAAAATAGCTTGCCAGTGAGAAGAATAATATCTCTATGAAGAACCATAGCAAAACAGGTGAAAGCTATGCCAATCGAAAACTAGCAGAGTGTGGGTGGAGCAAAATGGCGGGATGAGCTGATCCGGGATTCTCTCCCCTCCAAAATACAGCAAAAGATTGGAAGAACTGAACTTCAGAGAATAAACATAATGCCAGCTCTTTAGAGACCTACAATACGAAGAAGGGGGAGATCATAAACCTAGCTTTACACCCTCGGAGGCGCTGGAACGGTAGGAGAGAACATCGCTCCCTTCCCTAGAGTTTGCGATTGCTGCAGCGTGCGTCGGGAAGCAGCGGGGGAGGGGCCACGTGACTGTGGGATCATCCACGACTCCTGCCGCTGATTCAGTGGAGACCCGCTGAGGGGGAAATCTTCCGTCCGTGGGGACCCTATAAATCAAGGGTCTTGGGAGACCAGAGAACAGAACTGATCTGAACCCAGACCGGTGCGTGTGAGTAACAGCCCCTCCCCCGCAGCAAAGCCATTGGGCGCAGCCATCTTGCCCCAAGGCGGAGCTCTCGACCCCCATCTAGTGGCGACAGGCTGTAACTGCAACTGAATTCTACCACCATGAGAAAAAACCGCTCCTCTACCATCCAGCAATTTATAAAAGCCCCAGACCAGAAGGAAAACAATAAAAACACAGAATTAAGTCATGAGGACTTGGAATTAGGTAAACTAAGTGATAATGAATTCAGAGCAGCTATAATCAAAAAACTCAATGAGGTAGAGAGATAGAGAAAAAAGCCGAGTTCTGGAGTTACTTCACAAAAGAGATTGAAATCATAAAGAAGAATCAAACAGAATTACTTGAGATGAAAAACACAATGGACCACATAAAACAGAATACGGATTCCCTGAATGCCCATGTAGACAACATAGAGGAGCAAATCAGCATAATCGAGGACAGACAGGCTGAATGGTGCCAGACAGAGGAAGAAAGAGAACTAAGAATTTAAAAAAATGAGGAAAATCTCCGAGAGATAATGGATTCAATGAGGAGTATGAACATAAGGATCATAGGAATTCCCGAGAATATGGAAAAGGAAAATGGAGCAGAAAGTGTGCTTAACGAAATTATTGAAGAGAACTTCCCAAATCTAGGGATCAACGGAGAAATGTGTGTAGAGGAGGGTTTTAGATCTCCTAGATTTGTCAATGTAAAAACACCCACCACAAGGCACATAATAGTAAAGTTGGCAAATAGGAATGATAAGGAAAGCATACTCAGGGAAGTAAGAAAAAAAAAAGAGAATAACCTATAAAGGAGCCCCTATCAGACTGTCAGCGGATTTCTCTACAGAAACCCTACAAGCTAGGAGAGAATGGAGTGATATATTCAAAGCTTTAAAGGATAAAAACCTTCAGCCAAGAATAATCTATCCAGCAAGAATTTCCTTCACATATGAGGGAGAAATTAAATCTTTTCCAGACAAACAAAAGTTAAGGGAATTTGTAACTAAAAGCCCTCCATTACAAGAAATCCTCAAGAAGGCTCTCATGCTTGAAAAAAGAAAAAAGGGAGAAAGGGGACACAATCCACAGACTAGGGAGACCGATGGATAGAACCAGAACAGGATAGCAAATATTCAACTATAGTATTAGTGTAAAAATAAGGAAACTACCAAAACAAGGACGATCTTAGCACTCTAACTACAAATTAATAAGACGAGTTGGAATAAAAAATGAAAATAATTATTTAGGAGGGGAGGAGCAAAGGGTCTAAGTCAGTATTGGTCGAGTAAGTAAGAGACCACCAGAGAATAGACTATATTATACATGAGATTCTAAATACAAACTTCAAGGTACACACTAAAATGAAGTACAGAACAGAGTCACAAATCGTAGATAAGGAAAAATCTAAGCAACCCAGCATAAGAAATTGCACTATTAAATGGGTAGTCTAAAGCACACAGAAAAAGAAACACAGGAAAACAAGATAATGAGCGACAGATTGACAGCATTAAGTCCACATGCATCAATAATCACTCTCAATGTGAACGGATTGAACTCTCCAATAAAAAGACACAGAGTGGCAAAATGGATTAAAGAACAAGATCCAAAAATTTGTTGCCTCCAGGAAACACACCTCAGCCCCAAGGACAAACACAGACTCAGGGTGAAGGGGTGGAGGACAATACTTCAAGCAACTGCAAGGAAAAAGAGGCAGGTGTTGCAATTCTCATATCAGACCAAGTGTATTTCAAAATAAGACAGGTAAAGAGAGACACAGAGGGACAATATATAATGGTCAAAGGGACACTTCATCAAGAAGAAATAACGCTTATAAATAAGTATGCACCCAACACAGGGGCACCAAGATTCATAAAGCAACTATTAACAGACCTACAGGAAGATGTTAAAAACAACACAATAATACTAGGGGACCTCAACACCCCACTCACATCAATGGACAGATCATCCAGAGGGAAAATCAACAAGGAAATAGTGGAGCTGAATGAAAAACTAAAACAATTGGACTTAATAGACATATATAGATCACTCCACCCTGAAGGAGCTGAATACACATTCTTCTCAAGTGCACATGGAACATTCTCTAGGATAGACCATATGTTGGGAAACAAGGCAAGCCTCTACAAATTTAAAAAAATTGAAATAATAACAAGCATCTTCTCAGATCATAGTGCTATAAGGCTGGAAATTAATTACAAGAAAACAGCTGAGAAAGGCACAAAGATGTGGAGACTAAACAACACACTACTGAACAAGCAATGGATCATTGAAGAAATTAAAGAAGAAATAAAAAATACCTGGGAACAAATGAAAATGATAGCATGCCATACCAACTCATATGGGATACAGCAAAAGCTGTATTAAGAGGAAAATTCATCGCAATACAGGCACATCTTAACAAACAAGAAAAATCCCAAATAAGCAACCTTAAAGCACACCTAACTGAACTAGAGAAAAAAGAACAAATAAAGCCCAAAGTCAGCAGAAGGAGAGAAATAAAAAGCAGAGCAGAAATAAATACTATTGAAACGAAAAAGGCAGTAGAAAGGATCAATGAGACAAAGAGCTGGTTTTTTGAGAAGATAAATAAAATTGACAAACCACTAGCCAGACTTACAAAGAAAAAAAGGGAGAAAGCTCAAATAAACAAAATCGGAAATGAGCGAGGAGAAATAACAACAGACTCTGCAGAAATACAACAGATTCTAAGAGAATACTACGAAAAACTATATGCCAACAGAATGGATAACCTAGAGGAAATGGATAAATTCTTGAACTCCTACAATCTCCCAAAGCTCACTCAAGAAGAGGCAGACAATTTGAACAGACCAATCACAAGGAAAGAGATTGAAACAGCAATCAAAGACATCCCAAAGATTAAACCCCAGGACCAGATGGCTTTCCTGGGGAATTCTACCAAATTTTCAGAGACGATTTAATACCTATCCTTTTCAAGCTATGCCAAAAAATTAGGGAAGATGGAACACTTCCTAAAACATTCTATGAGGCCAACATCACGCTGATACCAAAACCTGACAAGGACACCACGAAAAAAGAGAACTACAGGCCAATATCACTGAGGAACATAGATGCAAAAATTCTAAACAAAATTTTGGCAACCAGAATTCAGCAATTCATCCAAAGAATCATACATCAGGATCAGGTGGGATTCATACCAGCGACACAGGGATGGTTCAACATCCGCAAATCAATGTGATACACCACATCAACAAACTGAGGAATAAAAACAACATGATCATCTCAATAGATGCAGAGAAGGCATTTGACAAGATCCAACAGCCATTTATGATAAAAACTCTGAATAAAATTGGCATAGAAGGAAACAACCTCAACATAATAAAGGCCATATACGACAAACCCATAGTCAACATCATACTCAACGGGCAAAAAGTGAACCCCATCCCCCTGAAAACAGGAACGAGCAAGGATTCCCTCTATCACCACTCTTATTTAACATAGTACTGGAGGTCCTGGCCAGAGCAATCAGGCAAGAAAAAGGAATAAAAGGAATCTAAATAGGGAGGGAAGAAGTGAAACTCTCTCTGTTTGCAGACGACATGATCTTATATATAGAAAACCCCAAGAATCCATTGGAAAACTGTTAGAAGTAATCAACAACTACAGCAAAGTTGCAGGGTATGAAATCAATTGGTATAAATCAGTAGCATTTCTATACTCCAGTAATGAACCAACAGAAACAGAACTCAAGAATACAATACCATTCACAATCGCAACAAAAAGAATAAAATACCTTGGGGTAAATTTAACTAAGGAAGTGAAAGACCTGTATAATTAAAATTACAAGGCCTTTCTGAGAGAATTGGATGACGGCATAAGGAGATGGAAAGACATTCCATGCACATGGATTGGAAGAATAAACATAGTTAAAATGTCCATTCTACGTAAAGCAATCTACAGATTCAACGCCATCCCAATCAGAATCCCAAAGACATTCTTTACAGAATTAGAACAAAGAATCCTAAAATTCATATGGGGCAACAAAAGACCCCGAATTTCTAAAGCAATCCTGAGAAAAAAGAACAAAATGGGAGACATCACAATCCCTGACTTCAAAACATACTACAAAGCTACAGTACTCAAAACAGCATGGTACTGGTACAAAAACAGGTGCACAGATCAATGGAACAGAATGGAAAGCCCAGAAATAAAACCACACATCTATGGACAGCTTATCTTTCACAAAGGAGCTGAGGGCATACAATGGAGAAAAGAAAGTCTTTTCAACAAATGGTGCTGGGAAAACTGGAAAGCTACATGTAAAAGAATGAAAATTGACCATTCTTTTTCACCATTCACCAAAATAAACTCAAAATGGATTAAAGACCTAAAGGTGAGACCGGAAACCATAAGGCTTCTGGAGGAAAACCTAGGCAATACACTCTTTGACATCAGTATTAAAAGGATCTTTTCGGACACCATGCCTTCTCAGAGAAGGGAAACAATAGAAAGAATAAACAAATGGGACTTCATCAGATTAAAGAGCTTCTTCAAGGCAAATGAAAACAGGATTGAAACAAAATAAAACCCAGTAACTGGGAAAAAATATTTGCAAGTCATATATCTGACAAAGGCTTAATATCCTTAATATATAAAGAACTCTCGCAACTCAACCACAAAACATCAAACAACCCAATCAAAAAATGGGCTGGAGACATGAACAGACATTTCTCCAAAGAAGATATACTGATGGCCAATAGGCACATGAAAAGATGCTCATCATCGCTGGTCATCAGGGAAATGCAAATCAAAACTACACTAAGATATAACCTCACACCCGTTAGAATGACAAAAATATCTAAAACTAATAGCAACAAATGTTGGATAGGTTGCAGGGGAAAAGGAACCCTCATACACTGCTGGTGGGAATGCAAACTGGTGCAGCCACTATGGAAAACAGTATGGAGATTCCTCAAAAAACTAAAAATAGAACTACCATACGATCCAGCCATCCCAATACTGGGTATTTACACAAAGAGCCTGAAGTCAGCAATCCCAAAAGTCCTGTGCACCCCAATGTTTATTGCAGCACTGTTTACAATAGCCAAGACGTGGAAGCAACCTAAGTGCCCATCAACAGACGAATGGATAAAGAAGATGTGGTACATATATACAATGGAATACTACTCAGCTGCAAAACAGAACAAAATCATACCATTTACAATAACATGGATGGACCTTGAGAGAATTATGTTAAGTGAAATAAGCCAGTGAGAGAAAGATAATCTGTGTATGACTCCAGTCATATGAGGAATTTAAAACTATGAACCAAGAACAGTTTAGTGGATACCAGGGGAAAGGTAGGGTGGGGGGTAGGCACAAATGGTGAAGTGGTGCACCTACAACATGACTGACAAACATTAATGTACAATTGAAATTTCACAAGATTGTAACCTATCAATGACTCAATAAAAAAAAAGTTGCAAAGAATAGAAAAACTGAAGCAAAGAAAAAAGAAAACAGCTTGCCAGTGAGAAGAAGAAGATCTCTATGAAAAACCTTAGCAAAACAGGTGAAAGCTATGTCAATCGAAAACTAGCAAACCTTTGGGGAAAGAAATTCAAGAAGACACAAGGAAAAAGAAGGATATTCCAGGATCTAGGAAGGGAAGAATTAACACACATGAAACGTCCATACCAGAGAAAGGAATCTGTGGTTTCCATCAATCCCAGTGGAAGTTGCAGCAATATTTGCCGCAGAGATAGAAGAGAGAATCCTAAAGTTTCGAGCCAGCAACAAAAGACCCTGAATAGGCAAAGGAATGCTCAGGAAAACGAACAAAGCAGGACGTGTCACACTTTGTGATTTCAACATATAGGACGAAGCGCTAGATACCAAAACGGCACAGTCTGGGCCACGAAACAGGCACACAGACCCATGCAACAGAATCGAGAGCCCAGAGCCCAACTCAAACGTACATGGACAGCCCATTTTCGACCAGGGAGCCAAGAGGAGACAGTGGAGAAAGGAGAGTCTCTACAATAAACGGTGCTGGGAAGCCTGCACAGCCACATGGAGCACAACGAGAGTAGACCATGATGTTACACCTGGCACACACACCACCTCGAAATGGATTAAAGCCTTGAATGGCAGACTTGAAACCCTGAACCTTGTAGGAGAAGACCTAGGCAGAGTGCTCTTTGCCATGTGTCTGAGAGGCCTAGTGGGAAGAAGCATGTCTGACTGGGCAAGGACAACAAAGGAAACAAGAAACAAACGGGACCACATCAAATGCAGACGCTTCTGCCCAGTCAAGGAAACCATCACCTCAATGCAAAGACAGCACAACAACTGGGAGAGGATGTTTGCAAACCACAAATCATACAAGGGGTGAAAAGCCCAAAGAAGATACAATCAACTCACACGTCTGCACAAGAAAAAAAACAAGAAGCCAATGAAACCTGGGTAAAAGATGGAAACAGAGATTTCTCCCAAGAAGATCTAAAGAGGGCCAACAGGTGCATGAAAACTTGTTCACCATCATTAAGTCTCTGGCCAATGCAAATCCAAACTGCAAGGACATAGCAGCTCACTGTGGTCAGAATGGCTAGAAGGAAGCAGACAGGAAACAACAAGCGTCAGAGAGGAGGTGGAGAGAAGGGAAGCCTCCTGCACTGCTGGTGGGAGTGGAAACCGGTGCATCCACTACCCCAAGGTGTGTGGAACTGCCTCAGAAATTTAAGAATCCGTGCCCCATATGATCCAGCTATTCCTCTGTGGCATGTTCATCCAAAGAACTCGGAAACACTACTGCATAAAGACATGTGCACCGCTGAGTTTTTCACAGCCTTAACCCGCCATCCAAGACTTGGAAGCCGCCCTGGTGCCCAGCAAGGGACGAATGCAGAAGGAAGTTGGGCTATAGCCACACAATGGCATACCACTCAGCCGGAACAAAGGATGCAATCCAGCCATTTGTGACCACCAGAATGGCTGTGAGGGTTTTAGGGGAAGTGAAACAAGCCCCAGGAAGAAAGTCACATACCGTAGGATCTCACTTACAAGGAGAAGAAAAAACAAGCACTAACCAACAGGTGGCACGGGACCTTTGATTGGGGGTTCCCAGAGGCAAAGTGGGGCGGTGGGGGAGGGTGAAAGAGATGATGAGGCACAAGTGTGTGGTGAGGGCCTGTGATTAGGCTTACGCTGGTGAAGGTGATGTAACCTACACAGAACTCTAAATCGATGAGCATGTAAATCTGAAAGATATAGGATGTTCTAATGCAGGGTTATGGCAGTAAATTCACCTAAAAGCAAAAATCCAAAAAGGGGTACAGAATAACGGCATAAAGCTTTGGAGGCCGAAAGAGATTAGAGAAGGTGAACTTCCGAGGATGTAAAATCACCTCAAAATGCTTAATGATGCTACAGAAAGGTAGACCATTCCAAATAGATGAAGAGGAATACTACCAAGAGAACGTGATCCATGCTAAACCCATGAACCAACAGAAAATGTTACTGTCCATGATGTTACTACTAATCACCTTCACCAATAATCCAAACAGGCCAACTTCTTCCCAAGTTCAGGCAAAAGGTTGGTCCAAAGGTACAATTCAGGGCCGGCCCTGTGGTGGAGCGGGTAAGTGCCCACGTTCCGCTTGGGCGGCCCGGGCCTCACTGTTTCACATCACGGGTGCAGATCACATTAGCAGTGTTAGGAAACATAGATTTCATGGTACGGTGCGGACAGAGATCATAAATAAGTAGCAATTGTGAGGATACGTTATCAATACGCACCAGAAAAAGAACCATGAGAATATTACAATGTATGAACGCATCTGGTACACTTCCCCAAAGGAAGAAGGAAGGAAAACTTTTGACCTGCCAAGGTGGAATCGGCAGAGTGCTAGGAGATGACACGATCATTGCACAGCAGAGGATTGCCTGGGCAACTTCACCTTGGGAGGAAATCCAGGACTTTCTCCGGGGAAAGTCCACTCACTTGGCCATCTACACAAGATATAAGAGATACCATCCAGGATAATCTTACAGGAAAGAAACCAGTGTCTAGAGAGAATGTAGTAGGCCTTTCAAAGTTCGAGGAGAAGGTTAGAAACTGACAAGAAATCCAGAAAAAGGAAAACTATCCTACCTGGAAATGGTGAGGAGTCACACTGGTCAGAGATGGCTCTGAAACTCTGTGTGCATAGAGGTTGTCAGGACAACTTCGAATTTTGAGGTAGTTTATGACATCACAGTGAACATGTCCCCCAGGGATGTGAGGACATCCTTAACACATCCACGAGCTCCTGGAAGTGTGTTTCTCTACTCTTGCCAAAACTGGTTATTACAGAGCTTCGTAACATTTGCCACTCTATTACAGATGTCCTACTTTAGTATTTATTTTTTACTTTTACATGTTTTAGACCATAAAAAACTTCAAGTTTTAATGTAATCTTTATGTTTTTATTAATGTTTTCCTTTATGGCTTTAACTATATATTTTTTCTAACAATTTTATCATTTTGTTTTGTGTAAATCTTTAAATAATCTAGAGTTGATTTTTGCTGTAAAGTTACTCTTTCTGCACTTTAATCAGTTCCACAAATGATCTTAAAGATAGAACATCGGGCATCCTGAGCTCAGGCAGACTGGTTTTGAAATTAGTGGGCATTTCTAACAGCTCTGCGTACGTGCCATTTCAGATACAAGTGCTGGTTGAAGCTGACCACTTCAAGGTTGCAGTCAGAGATGCTCACTTATTGCAGTACAATCATCGGAAGAGAAATCGCAGAGAAATCAGCAAACTGAATTTCTGGTGACATAAATCTCACCAGTGCTTCGCGCACTGTGATATAATCTTAAAGGGGCAGATGCTTTTTAAAAAAACAAAATTGAATGTAAACTTTGCACATTTAAAGGGTTCCTGTACACTATGAGTGAAAAGTTTTACCTTTATTCATCAATGTCCTACTTGTAAATCATCCATTTAATAAATACTGTAAGAGTTACCTGTCTTCATATGTCATTTAATTGGGGCAGTTTATTTTCAATAATGCACAATGCAAAAAGAAATATGTAGCAATATTAATACTGTGTTGGAGTCTCCCAAAGCTTTCTATACTTCCTAAAATATTTTTAAGACAAGAAATAGGAGTAAATACTACCCAAAAATTAACCTCTCGCTTCCTGGGTTTCATAAAAACCAGGAGATGCCACAAGGAAATCATTCTCCCATTTTCTTACTTAAGGAAATAAAATATATTCAGGAAATGAGAAAAGCAGAAAGAGTTTACCCATATATGACCCTTGACCCATAGGCAGTTACTGTTAGCATTCTATTTCTTTTGACTCCTTTTAAATCCTATTTTGTCTCTAAACTATACTTCGCTGCTTTCAAGTAAGCATTGGATACCGACATGAGACTATCTCCCCATAGGTTTTCTTGGTTTTTATGAAATCTCTAAATTTGTAGAGGGGAAAAAAGTCATTTCTTAATTAAACATATATCAGATTCAGAAGTTTAATAGTTCACATTGTCAACATGCTTAACTATGCCTTTCTGCCCTTCCTTTCTCCCAGCAAGCCCAAAGAATAATGAAATTTCAAAACTAGGTTGTGGTCACACCACTTCATTTTATAGAAGACCGAAATATTATTGTATCTATTATTGTCTCTACAATACCGTCTTCTCAAGTACTTTAAATTGCTCGTTGTCACAGGCTGGGTTCCCGGGGAAGCAAAGAGATCAGAATGCAAGAGGTTTATGAGGGAGCGCTCTTGTGATCAACTGCTGTAGGGACAAGAAGGTACAGGATTGGGCAGAGGAGGACGTGGGGCGTGGAGGCCTCAGCCCACCCTGCAGGGGAGCTGAAGCTGGGATGATCCTTTAGAGCAGTCAAGAGGGGGACAGGTCCTTGTAGCTCAACTCTAGTCAACGAGTACAGGCCACCTGGGAAACAGGGCGGAAACGTGGTGAAGGGTCTGTCTTCATCTGCGGCCGTTCTCACATGGGATGATAGCTGCGGGCGGTCTGCGCTTCCGATGACGAGAGGAGTTCATTCCTCAGTCCTTCAGAGGGATTGAGCGGCACATCACAGCACAGTGTAAAAACTACGTAAATCCCTTAACCTAACGTCTGGTCTGGACCGCCCTTCTCCTATGGTTAAATGGAAGAACATAAGCTTTGGAGGAAAGAGGGAACTATGTTTACGCAAAATAACTCCTCTGAGCCTCGGTTCCTTTGTCTATAAAATGGGCAGTATAGCACATCTTCTGTAGAGTTACTGTGATCGCTAAATATTGTTTGCAAAGGGGTCGTCATGTAGTAGTCTTCAATAAACCGATATGCCCTTTCTTTTTGATTTTGGAAAGGCTCTTGTTCTACTCAAGCAGTTTCCTTCCATTTGGTCTTCAAAGAGTTTTCTCATATCTCATGGTTCTAGAGTCCAATAGCCCAGGAACACTCTTTCTCGTTGTAGGAGACACTGATGGCTGCCTTCCCATTTATTCCCCGTTTCCCATCCCCTACTGACTCCTATTGATCTGCAGATGGGTAAGTGGCATCAGTTGGCCCAACCAAAGGGAAAGACAAAGCTCTGATTACCACCCACAGCCATCTTATGACCCCGAAAGGATCCCGCCTTGGAGAAGCCGACACCGAGGGTGACCAAGTGAACTACGAACCGAATGTGGACCTTGATGCCATCACTGAGCTGTTGATACTAAAGTGCCTCAAATCATCCTGATGACTTATTGTTAAGCCATAGGCGGTGCCATGTCCACACACGGGATCTGAACCCACAAACCCGGGGCCACTGAACCGGAGCCATTTTCTGGCTTCTTGGGGCCTTGCCAACTGAGTGGGAGGGCCTGTCAGCTCCTTCCTTTAATAAGCAAACCAGCCCTTCGTCCGGACCCCACACCCACCACCATCTCTCTACACCAATCACCCCAGAGCAGGTACTAGGCCTCAGGTGCGTCTGCCTCCACTTCAGAGGAGCCAGCCTCATGTACCAAAACTGGCTGCCTGGTGCCTGCCATTGCTCCCAACGTCCAGGCCCAACTAGTGGCTGCTCGCTGACCCATCTCCCCGGATCCAGGCCTCACCTCACTGATGGACCCACAGCCCAGACCCACCCTGTCCAGACCCCAGACCCCTGCCTGGCCTTGGACTGAAGTGGGGGCTGTGTGTCCCTTCCCGTTTGTCCCCCTGAGGGGCTGCCACCATCCTCTTAGTCCTTGAAGCCAGAGACAGGCTGTGAGGACCCCACATCTCAGCTGTGGGCTGAACCATGTCCCCAAACTCACAGGTTGGAGCCCTGACCACAGGACCTTGGCACGTGCCAGGTTTTGGAGACGGCTCTTTAAGGAGGTGAAATGAGGTCCTGATGCAACGGGACTGGGGTCCTTATGAGAAGAGGAGACGCAGATGCAGAGGAGCAGCCCCGTGAGGATGGAGGCAGAGACGGGAGGGAGGCGGCCACCAGCCCAGGGACCCTGGAGCCCCAGACGCTGGAAGAGACAGGAGGGACCCTCCCCTGGAGCCTCCAGAGGGAGCACGGCCCTGCAACCCTTGACCTCAGACTCTGGGCTCCAGGATGGGGTAGGACGTATCCCTGGGGTTCAAGCCCCTGAACGGCCCGTCACCTGGAACTCTCGGGACCTGCACTCTGTCCCACCCATCCAATCCCCTTTTGCAGACTTGGATGCCCCTCAGCCCGATTCCCAGCCCGAGAGCGGCCCAGGGAGCCCCGACAGGGCAGGCTGACGATGCGGGCGGGGGGACCATAGGTGACTGCCCCCCACTAACGATTCCCCTAAACCCCGTCTTCCCTCCGGCATCTGATATGCAGACGCCCCCCGGCTCGCACCCCATTCCTTTATCTCTGGGCCGACGACACCCAACCCCCCACCCAGGCCCCCCGGCAGGGCTCCCCAGCTGAGCGCTCGGCGCCCGGGGGTGATTAACGCCCAGCTTGCTGCGTGAAAGATGTGAGTCCTGACTCGGTTGGGGGCCAAGCGGCCCCAATTAAGGCAGCAGCGGCTTTCATGTTCACCTCAATTAAGCCGCCTGCTGTTTCCTGAGTCATTTCCCGGGCACCGTCCCGTGGTGTCGGCCGCACATCAAAGGGCCTCGCGGGCCACGCAGCAGGTGACGCTCATTTGCACACTGACCCAGGCAGGCGGGGGCAGGGGTGCTCTAGGAGGGCCCTGGAGCTGGTTGGGGTGAAGGGTCACGGGGTCGGGTCCCTCCTGCCTCTTCTGCTCATCAAACCATGTGAGGCAGCATCTTGCATACAAAATGCAGGAAAACGGGCACGGATGTGAGCTCAGGGCCACTCTTCCTCAGCAAAAAAAAAAGGTGATCTCTGATTCAAAGGATGAGTTGGGTCTTGAGCCAGAGGCCTCGTCCCTCAGGACGAGCCTAGTGGTGGTGAGGTCACAGGGAACGGCGGGTGCTGCCTCCTTCCGCCTCTGAGGTCCGACCACTGTCCTTCAGATGCACAGGACCCGACCAACCCAAATCACCCATCACAAACCACTCCCGGACAGCGTTGCCTCCCAACCTCAAAACCACCATCAAAAGGGCCCAGTCAGTCCCCACATTTGCTTTTCTCCTTCTCTGTGCAAAAACCAATGCTCCATCCTTGGTGCCGAAAGCACAAAAATGGACACCTGCATCCTGGGACGGCGATCCAGCCGCTTCCAGGAGTGCTGTTTGCAGGAGGAATAAATGAGACCGAAAACAAATGGGCAAAATACGGTCCATCCGTGCAGTGGAATATTATGCAGCCATGAAAGAGGAGCCCATGTCCGAATCTCCTTCCTTTTCATGGCTGCATAATATTCCCCCCACAACGGACCGTGTGCTGTTCCCCCATTTATGCAGCTGTGGACACTCGCGGTGGTCGATGAATCTGATTTTTATAAGTCGGTCTATTAACCCGAGCCGCTTCCTGTCCATTTTCCTTTCTCCAGGGGCTCAGTATTTATTCCCAGACCACGTGACCCTGAGGCATCATGTCCCTGGGCAGCATTGACAGCTGTCGACCCTGCAGAGAGGCCCCCCGTCCTGCTGTTTGCACACGACCCCACCCACCTCACCCCCATCTCCACACGGAGCTCACCTGTCAGATGCAGCAGGAGATGCAAAAAAAATCCATTTTTCGTTTCTCAGGAAACCCCAAAAAGCCGCCAGTGCAGGCGACGCCAGGCCTGAGAGTCTGAGCTGGGGTTGCGGGAGGTCCTGGTAGGTCAGCAACCTGGGCGGCCGAGTCACGACCCTCAGACACTGACCCCGGCTCCAGGCTCCATCTACACGGTCGGCGGGGAGAAAAGGAGAGAAACCTGTTGGCGTCAGACTCGGAGCTGCAGGAGCCGCCGTCCCCTGGGCTTCACCGCCACCCTGTGGCCACATGCGGGACGGGCCACCCCGGCCGCAGGGAACGTGGGGGGGCGGGGGCTAGCGGAGGCGCAGGAAGGTTCCAGAACATGGAAGCTGGGGTCAAAGGGCGCAGAAAAATACACATTTATGTGCATGTGTGTTCAGGTGCACGTGTGCACATATGTGTACAAATCCATGTGGGACGTGTGCAGTCAACATACAGATGATTGACAGATGGGAGATGATTGACAGATAGATAGATGATAGAGACATAGATGATTAGATCCTCCACCCCCGGATGCCAAACCGGTAAACTGAGTCACGGGGGAGGAAACTCGGGAGCCGAAGCCTGCTGTCGTCTGGGGCATCCCAATGGGGTGCCCGAACTCAGAAAGCCGCCCACACCCCTGAAACCCCAGCAGTGAGAGGGGCTGAGGCCAGAGGCAGACCCTGCCATGCGGCTCCATCCACAGCCGAGGGAACAGCACAGGGAGAGACGCCTGCACAACTGGGCCCACGGCAGGTCCAATGGTCAGAGGAGGGAAAGTGGTCAGTGGTTCCTCAATAATATATAACCAGTGAGTAGACAAACAAAATAATATATAAGTGGACAGAGAGTTAGTAGTCAAACAAAATAATATATAAGTGGACAGATAGCAAGTAGGCAAACAAAATAATATATAAGTGGACAGGGAGTGAGTAGAATTAAGCAGAATCACCACCCAACCTGACAAGTCTGCTCCCGGGTGTGGCCCCAGATTAACCGGAAATGGGTGTTTGAACAAGTATTTGTGCAGGAAAGCTCATGGCAGCTCTGATCGCAACAGCCAGGCATCCGTGACAGGTGGATGGACACACAGAAAGGGATCTGTCTACATGGTGGAATATTATGCAGCCAAGAACAGCAGCAGGGCCCTGACATGGCTACACGTGGACGGACCTCAAACACACGATGCTCAGAGACAGAAGCCAGACACACAAGGACACGCATTGTGTGATCCCATTGGCGGGAAACGTCCAGAACAGGCCAATCCCCAGACAGAGGGAGGCGAGTGGACCCACTGGGCTGGGGAGGAGGCAACAGCTGGGTGGGCTGAGTGCCACCTCTGAGGACAGGAGGTTAACACCACATCCTCCCACCTGCTGCGTGGTTGGGCTCCACCACAGAGAGAACCCGGCCCAGACTGAGGGGCCGGGATCAGGGTCCACGTGCCCTGAGCCAGTCAGAGGGACCGACGGTTGGGTGCCCACAACACCTCCTTCCCTCTGTCCTTTAATGAAAGCTGAGCCCGACCCCAGGTCTGCGAGGCATATATGTTAGTTTGCCTCCTTGCCCTGTCCACTTATATATTATTTTGTTTGTCTACTTGCTCTCTGTCCACTTATATATTATTTTGTTTGTCTAGTCACCCTTTGTCAGCTTATACATTATTTTGTTTGTCTACTTTCTCTCTGTCTCTCTCCTGCCTTGCAGACGCTCAACAAACCTTCACTGACCCACACAGAGTGGGGTCGCCAGGCGGCAGTGGAGACGGGAAAAGTGCCAGAGCCACTTCCTGCCTGTGTTTTCCTTCCCGTCCCTGGGGCCTCAAGCACGATCAATCTTTATCCAGCTCTGCAGCCTGCAGGGCCGGCCCCTTGCACATTGGAGTCAGCAGCCACGTATGCGGTTGGATCTGGGGACCCCGGGAACAGATGCTCCTGCCCGGCCACCGTGCCCTCCCAGCCCAGCCTCCAGGGCCTGGAAGGCGGTGCTTTCTCCCTCAGGGGAGGGAGGAGAGGCAGCCATGGAAACACACGTCTGGTCAGGGGGCGAACACGTTAGACGGGGCGGCTGACAACATCGTGGCCCCAACTGCTTTCTCGGGGTCCCTGCAGAAGCGAGAATGTCCCTGGGGCCCCAGGAATCCGATGCTGCTGGACGGACCCTCAGGAGCCGGGGAAGAAACAGAGAGGGACCCACACAGAGGCCTCCTGGGAAGAAACAGCACCGACCAAAACCGGGGGGAAGTCTGACCCACGGATGGTCCCAAAATGCCAAAGGGAGTGATCAAGCAACGTTAATAGACTGACTCACGTCCCCAAAAGGATCCGCTGAAGTCCTGCCATTGTGGGTGGAATATTACGCAGCCATGAAAAGGAAAGAGATTCTGACACCAGCTCCCACATGGACGGACCTTGAGGACCTGATGCTCGGCAACTGAGGCAGCTGACACAGGACCTCTGGGAGCCCCGCAGGATGGCAGCTGTCACAATGGCTTCAACTGTGTCACTTCCACGTGTGTTGCATGGTCACAAGCATATTCTCAACACTGGGACTCAATTCCTCTGATATGACAGCTAACTCGACTCCAGAGTGAACACAGTCTGATGATTTTACCCTTCGTGATTGTTTTGTTTGTGCATCTTTTTAGTGGATGCGCCATGGCTGCCCACAGTCAGCAGATTTCTACATACAGGTAAAGTTCGAGCTTCTCCAGAGCTCAGGAGCGAGTCCGTCCTGACGCCTGAGGCGGAAATAATTCTCACCCCCATGGATGGATGAATTAAACAGAATGGGGTCCATCCACACGGTGGAATATTACGCAGCCATGAACAGGAGTGAAGTCCTGACACAGCTACATGTGGTTGGACCCTCAATGCATGATGCTCAGAGACAGCAGCCAGACACAGAAGGACACACAGCGTGGGATCCCATTTATATAAAACGTCCAGAACAGGCCAATCCACAGAAACAGAGTAAACTATTGGCTGCCTGGGGCTGGGGTGGTAGAACAGGGTTTGGGAGTGATGGCAGAGGGATGTGGGGTCTCTTCCCAGGGTGATGACGACGCTCTGCAATTGACTGTGTTGTCGGAGGCCATACTGTGCGTCCATCTGAACGCCCTCAAACTGGACTCTGGAAACGGGTGACCTGTGTCCCGTGAACCTCTTTTTTACAGACTCATCAACGAACGCTGAGAAAACCTCGAACCGTCTCAACGGGCCCAGGATGAGCACCGGCAGGGCAGGGAACCAGGGCCGTCTGTCCAGCCCGACACCCCGACCGTTGTCGCACCCGCAAAACGAACGGAGTCGCCCCTGAATCGGTTTTGCTTCCAGATTTTTTTAAAAAAAGGCAACATTGAAACAGAGAACAAAATTAAAATGTCCCGCAAGAAATGAACAATGTTTCAAAATATGTAACTGCTGCAACAGGCTCTTGGCAATGAAGCACTTTATTGTTACTTTGAAACACACATTTCACCCATTTGGCCCCGTTTTAGATCAAAAGAGGGACATAAATGTCAGCGAAGCATTTTGTTTTTTGTTTTTTTCGGTAGAACTTTTTCCCATTAAGACGGTTACGTTTTGTCAAGAGTTACCACCTCCTCGAACCAAAAGCACATTTTTGTCCCGGGAAAGAAAAGAAACAATTGTGCTATTCAATTTGTGGCTACAAAGACGCCCTGGATTATGAAGCCATAAAAAAAGTAGGAAAAAAAAAGCGATATAAAGTGAGAGACAGATTGAACTCCCTCCTGGAAACCCGCGAGAGGGAAGCAGATTTGGTTTATTGAGGAAGCTTTCATGGACGCGGGATCAATAATAAAGTTTATACGTCCTGTCTTGTGACTTGATTAAAACATTCTTCTATTTATTAAACGAGTCCACCCCGTTTGGAGCTGCAAGGAAACAGCTGCAGCAGATCCGGGTCGTTCGCCTCCGGAGAGCTGTCGGCATTCCAGGCAACTGTCCCTGAGCGTGGATGGAGAAGAGGCCGGGCGGGGAGTTTCCGCTCCGTGCGTCGTCGCCTTGGCAACGGCCACGCCACCCGCCTCAGCACCACCCACGCGTGCATGCGCACAGCCACGCACGCGGCGCAGGGAGGGCTCCAGGTGGAACCCTGGCCTCGAGCGGCCTGAGCTGAGACTTGGCAGCTGAGATCCCATAAGAGGGACAGAACCTGAATTTTTTTTTATTTTTTGGTGAGGAAGATTGGCCCTGAGCCATCATCTGTTGCCAGTCTTCCTCTTTCTGCTTGAGGAAGTTTGTCGCTGAGCGAATACCTGTGCCAATCCTCTATTTTGTATGTGGGATGCCCACCACAGCATGTTGTGATGAGCAGTGCATAGGTCCATACCCAGGATCTGAACCTTCGAATTCTGGGCCGCAAAAGTGGACCAGGCGAGCTTAACCACCAGGCCTGCCCCTCTAACGTTTAATGAACATGTAATGGCGATAACAAAAATTTAAGACTATTAAATTCTTAATTTTGAGTATTAATATATGAAGTCAATATTAACATCAATTTTGAATACTTGTACAAAACTTCTGAATAAAATATTCACAAGAAAAACACTGAGCAGTTTTTCAAGAGAATAATATGCCATGTCCAAGCATGTTATCTTCTGCCTCAAGTATTATATGCGGTTTTATTCATTGTTCTATGCGGTTTTATTGCACTGTCCTCCTCAGCTGTCTGGCTACTTGGTATCTGGTTATTAAAGAATTCTTAATCCCCTAAATATGCCAGCTACCTTGTCACTAACGTATATTTAGGAAAACCAAACGCTGCTCTCTACTTTGTGTCCACTTGATGAGTGAAAGTCAAGGGGGAGGGAAGAAGCCCAGGGCAGAGAGCCTCGAGCACCACCGCAGTGCATCCCCCTGAGTGACATTCATTCAGGAATTCCTCTACTGCCGTTAACTGAGGATCAGCAACTTTTTTCCTAAAGGGCCAGAGAATAAATATTTTTGTAGTTACTCAACTCTGCTGTTGTAGCTGGAAAGCAGCCATTGACAATATCTAAATGAATGGGTGTGGCTGTATTCCAATCAAATTCTCTTACCCCTTGGTTTAAATTAATAGATAAAAAGAAGCTCTGAGAGATCTCCTTAGTTTGTGTCTGCCAGGTATAAGAATTTTGGAGGGGAAGTGATGGAAGAATGAACTTTTAAAATTTCTTTAAAAAAGGACTAAATGCATCAAGCAAAAATAATAATGATGCATTGTATGATGTACATTATAGGCAGAAGTGAGCTATATGATGAAAATAATCCAAAGGATAGGCAGGCAAAGGTAAATATACTGTTGAACATTCTTACCTTATATGCTAGGTAGTATAACGGTATTTGAGGATGGACTGGGGTAAATACTGGAAACCATAGAATAATAGCAAAAAATAAAATAAAGCAGTATATCTGATAAGTCAAAGTGGAAATACAAAAGAAAAAGTTCAATTTAAGACAAGGCAAGAAAGTGGGAAAAGGAAACAAGCAGCAGATAGGCAGACAGGAAAAAAGGCACGAGTGGTACATAGAGACATAAATGCATAGATATGTGGTTATTGGACCAGCATTAGAATGAGCTATGAGCTTGATAGCACTGCAGATTCATGGGCTCCACCGAACATACTGGTGATGGGTCCAGAAAAGTATGGTTTAACAAGCTCTCCAGGCGACTCTCATACGTGTTAAAGTTTTAGAACTGCTGATATAGATAATTACATCAATTGTAAATTGTCTAATGATTACATTTAGAGATTGTCAGACTGGGTTTAAGAAAGAAAGGACAACACTACACATTTTAATATATATACACATTTACACAATATATACATTTTAAAGAAAAATAGTTCAAAAGTAAAAGGATGGACAGAGAATATCATGGAAACACTAATCCAAAGAAAGCTGTAGTGGCTGTGATGATACCAGACAAAGGAGACTTCAGAACAAGGAATATTACCAGGGTCAGAAAGCCATTTCATAATGAAAAAGTATCCAATTCCTCAAGCCCACATTCACAAGTGTGAATGTACATAATCATAGCTTCAAAACATAGGAAACAAACAGAAGTGAAAAGTAATAGGAAAAAAATAAAATGGTAAAGATGCTTCAACACACTTCTCTCAGTAAATAGATAGCAAATCAGTAATAGCAAAGAAGAAAAAACTACCAAACAAATAGACTTAATTATCAATTATAGAAAACTCCACCCAACAACAGAACACCTGTTCTCTTAAGCGCATGAGGAATAGTCACCAGGTTAGACCATATGTTGGGAAACAAAACTCTAGTCTCATAAATTAGAAATATCCAATCACACAGAGTGTATTCTTAGACCAAAATGGAATTATTAAAATCAGTAACAGAAATATCTGGGAAATGTTTGGAAATTAGACAATACATATGTATATAACCCATGAGTCAAAGAAGAAATTTCAAATGGAACTTAAAATATGTTGACCTGAATAATAATGAAGATAGAAGATGTCAAAATCTGTGACATTCAGGTTAAAAATGGGTTGAGAGGGAATGGCTAAAATTCAAAAGTCTGATAATAAGAAGGATGATAAAGATGTGGGGTCAATGGAGCAGTCATAAATTAATAGTGGGAATATAAAACAGTTTTAAAAATTGGAAAACAGCTTGTCAATTCATCCTAAAGTCAAACATACAACTATCTTACTTCCTAACAATTTTACACCTAGGTATTTACCAAAGAGAAATAAAAACTTAGACTCATTCAGATACTCTCACAGAAATGTTTGTAGCAGCTTTATTCATAATAGCCCCAAACTGGAACAACTCAAATGTCTGTTGACAGGATAAAGGATAAATGAATTATAATACATCCATATAATGGAATACTACTCAGCTATATATTGGATTGAACTGATACATGAAACAACATAGATGAATCTCAAAGTAATTATGCTGAGTGGAAGAAACAAGAGAGAAAAGAAAACATACTGTTTGATTACATTTATATACATTTCTAGAAATTGCAGACTAATTTATGGTCCCAGAAAGCAGATCAGTGGTTGTCTGGAGGCAGAGGGGGAGGAGGCTGGGA